>NC_041010.1:46125561-47375561 GCF_004193775.1 Glycine soja | reverse complement strand
TGAAAAGCATGGACAAGTATGGAGGACGCAGGGGATTTTGGTGTTTTAAAAAATTGTGAAGCACAAGATCTTGTTCATGATAATTATGACCCGTATCTTGTTTTTGGTTTGGAACCCTATATATGCCGACGCACTAACTACTCCATAAGCTACCAAAATTGTGATAGTTTAGTGTATTATGTTAATTGGAAGTGTTTCTTTGGGGGTTATGACCTCAATTATTTGAAAATGTTTTCATTATTAAAATTGCTAATACATGTCTAGTTAGTTAGTTTTGATAATGCTGTGGTAGGAGTTGGTATTCAGTAGTTGCCAATCGTTTACTAATTGCTAATTTTATAGTAAAATGTATAAAAGTAGATCATGAGAGATTCCTAGGTGGTATTCTGAAATAAGATAAAATCTATGTTGTAATATATAATTTCAGCCAAATTATACTTTTATTTATGTTTAAATTAAACTTAGATTCAATTTTGGTTATCTTATTTTTTTAAATATATAATTTTGGTTCCTATTTTAAAATAATAGTCCTTATTTTTTCAAAATTCAAAATTTTAGTCATTTTATTTTAAAATAGAAACATTTAATCTTTTATTTTTGTAAAATTTATGATTTTAGTCCTTTTATTAGAGGAAAACATTGATCGGTAAGAACTTAAACGTTGATGATTTTTTTCTTTTAGTAAAGATTAACATTGATTATAACGAGAAACAAATTAAAAGTCTATTAAAGGGGATTGAATTTTTTTCTTTTGTAATTTTTTAAATGTCTAACTTATAATATATAATATTCTTAAAAATTATTTACTATTTTTACACATAAAATTGAAATTATTTTTTATTTTAAATAAATAATTTTAACCGTAATCGTAATAACAATAAGCATACAACTAATTTTATATAATTTTACATTAGTTATCATCTTAATCATTGCCATACTAACAAGCAAAATCAATTTTTTACAATTTTACACTATCTAATTTTACACTTGTCAACTTAAAAATACATATACACAAGAAATATTAAGGGGACAGCCTACCCCCTCTATATTTCCACCGATGATAATTAACATAGACTAAACAAATAATCTCATATTATATCATTAAATCTGGGTTACATTATTTCATACTAAATATTTTTTTGGATTTCATAAAAGGATCAAAAAGTATATATTTTACATAATTAGAGAATTAAATATTTTTATTTTAGAATATGAAAATTAAATATTTCTATTTTAAAAAAGAAGAATGAAAATTATAAATTCTAAAAAAATTGCATTTAAGTCCTTAACCTATGTTGTTCCTTTTTTATATATATAAGATTATATTTTCTTTCGATTGAGAAATTCATTTGTGATATACATTTTTTAATTCATAATGATCAAAAGTTGATGCTAAAATATATATAATTCATGCATCTTATTTAATCAATTAAGTTGCATCTTATAATATTTATTTGATACTTTAATTTATTTTAATGTTAACAAGTCCTTTTTTTATGTCAATTTAGATTTTTTTGTAATTCTTATAATTATTGATGATTAATTTTGAATTTTATTATCAATTTTGAGACTTCAATAAGTTAGTATATTATAAAATTGACAACAATAATGTCATCAATGAAATTTATTTTGAATTCAATCGTTATTTATAAGTTAATATATACTAACTTATAACAAGATTTCAAAATCATCAAAGTTGTTACCATGTCACAAACAGCTCAGAATCCATCAAGGCCTTGAAGACTGGGAAAACTGTGAAATATTCAACATCAACGCATTGTGAGCCATGAATTTTGTTCTTGCTAATGTGCTCCGATTCAGGGACCTAGCTAGCTAAATAGGAGTACTTCTACCATGTAGCCTTACAAATAAATTAAGTGGGCATGCAGTGAAATTCATGTACCCCATATCGAAGCTGTGAAGATCATCATGTGAGTGAGCCATCCAATTTTATATGAATAGCTAACAGAGACGCTTTTCATGTGATCATATATAAATCTGAAGATAATAATGCCAAAAACATTTTATTATAAAATAAAATATTAAATTGTATTTTATTCCTTTAAAATAAGAAAATATTAGTTTTGATTCTTATAAAAGATTTTCATTCATTTTTATTTCTTCAAAATTGAAAATAACCCTTTTTTACCCTACTGTCATATGTTATAAGACATCACTTAACTGCTTATTATAGATCTAATAGAAACAATTTAACTCCTCTTAATTATTTTAGTATGAGTAAATAATTTATGCATTATTATTATTTAATCACAACTGCCATTATGATAGTTTTATTAATTTTTATAATACTTACGTTAAAAGTTTCCCTTATCATAAATTTTAATGAATTATCAGTATAAAACTTTTTACCTGCATAAATATTAAACTGTTGTAGCATTTACTTAAGTATAACAAGTAATAGAACCAAGAAAAATCACAAGAACTCTCCAAGTGCGGGAGTGATACTGTAACTTTGAACTACTTAATTAAGAAGCCAACTTTGTTGCAAACTTGCACTGAATTAAAAGGAGTAAATTGTAGCATTTCTTGGTTGTTGTGTACAAACTCTGTAAGGTTCTTGATTTCATGTGCGTAGCGATGGCTTCTAATATGTGTGACAAAAATTAGGGGGAGCAGGGGGAGACCACAATGTTTACTTGTATATATTTAGTCAAACCATTTTTTTATCCTATGCACTTGAAGATAAACAAATAAAAAAGTTAACCCAATTAATAAATCATTTAAACATTATTCTTTTAGCTTGTGTTTTTTTTTATATAAAATAAAAGGAAAAAAGTATGAGAAATGAAAAAGATTTAAATAGAGTGTGAAAAATAAGATAATTTGATTGAAGCGAATAGAATAGAGTTAAAAAGAGAAAAAAATATTTAAAATAAAATTGTTCAGTAAAATCAAAATTGTATATTAACAAAATTCTCATTTTACCCCTTATTAAATACATGCATTTTTTAACATATGCATATATTACCAATCACCCCAAAAACTCTTTTAAATATATTATTTATTTGTACATATTAATTCAAAAGTTCTTTTTTTAGCCGTCAAAAGAAATTTTATTAAATATGACTTTTGATAGGACACAAGCCGTGACCCAAATCAAGTAAAAAAAAACAGTTACAAACACCATTTATATATAATATCTACTTTTTTTGACAGCTAAAAGCACTACTGTTATTGCAATTCTCAGACTCCCTGAAAGATTAAGCCGAATTAATTTTGAAATGATATATTTGATTAATTCAAAAGTTCTTTTTTTAGCAACAAAAATAATATTTTATTAACAATGGCCTCGAATAAGACACAAGTGGTGACTCAAACCAAGTAAAAAAATAGTTACAAACACCAATTATTGCAATTTCCTACTTTTGACAACTAAAAGCACTACTCTTATTGCAATTTCCTAACCCTCTAAAAGATTAAGGGAGTATTTGGATTATTGTTAACAAAATTTAAAATTATCTGATTCCTTGAAAAATTCTTCTACATATATTATTTATTTTTGTATATTAATAAACATGGTTTTTTAGGTGTCAAAAGAAAACTTTATTAATGACCTTAGATAGGTCATAAGTCGAGATCTAAATTAAAAAACAATAGTTACAAACATTGGTCATATATTATTTCTATTAAATTGAACATTTATGATGTGTCGTAAATTGTGATAAATAACAGTCTAAAATTATTTTACCATACTAATGTATAACTTATATTCTCTTAATCAAATAACTTGTATTATATTCTTAATATAAAAGTTTTAATTGTGTTTATCTTTTATACCAACTATATAAAGGCACAATGTATAATTGAGGATGAAAAAAAGTGAGTTTAAATATATTTTTAGTTTTTGTAATTTAATATTTTTTATTTTTGTTGTAATTTTTTTTGTTTTAATCTTTGTAAAATATGTTTGTTTTATTTTTTATCTTTAGAATACACGCTTTAGATAATATTTTTATTTTTACTGTTCAAAATATTTTTTTATTGTTAAAATTTTTATATAAATTGCTTTCACTTTTTGAGTACTTTGTTATTAAATGTGAATATTCTACTTTTTATCTTAGTTCAAGTAAGATTATATATCTCCAATAAAGAATACTGTAGTCTCTACAATTTTCTTTTTTGAATATTCTACTTAGTGAGGAAACGAGCTTCCAAAGTAAATTCTAGAATATTTGGAGAGAGATTCGAGACCCTCTTATTGTATTCTAACAAAATTTGTATTTAACTACACAACTTTTAATCTAGGTGTGTGATTAGAGCAACTAGGTACCTCTAAAACAAGCATAAGGTGGTGATTAAATTAAGCCAAAATATGAATGCTACATCATCATCCTTCGAGTCTTGGAACCTACTTGTAAAAATACCTTCTTGTCTATAATGTACAACTCGCAATCCGTGAGACCAAATAATATATGCAAATGAGAAGGACATGAGGTATTAATTACTAGAAAACTATTTTCATCAACCAAAACGATAAATTTGACCTGTCACTTTCGAAAAAACAAAAGAACTTATCTATCATATTGGAAAAATTGAGTCCAGAAGAGGAGTGCCACACAACCTAATCCTCTCTCTGGCTCAATGTCCTTCATTTTATTTTTCGTAAATCAATGGTCTTCATTTTTAGAGATTATGGGTTTCATGTTTTTTTATTGAATAAATTGGGAACATCAAACATGCACCACTTGCAATAAGTGCCTAGAGAGGTAATCTCAATTCTCAAGCAATGTATAATGCAGCTTCTATTTCTGCTTTTCCTGCGATATAGGAATCAGATTCTGTGAGGAATTGAATGCACAAAGATGTAAGAATGCCACTCCTTAAATTATTAAGTGAAGAGTGCAATATATCAAAGACATTCTATGTTCCAACCACCAACCATATCTCTTTCAAGATTTTTCTGATGCATTCCTCCAACGATGCAATAGACTGACCGGAATTAATTAGATATGTGTCTAAATACTAGAGAGATGGCTTGTGAAGTTGTGACCTATGGATTGCGTGTCTCTTAGTGCCAAACCTATTATCTGGAGACCAAAATAAAGTCACATTTAAAATAAATATCACTTCAACAAAAAATAACATTTGTGACTAAATAATTTATATGTAAGTCATTAAATTTTTTGTGACCTAGTATTAATAAAGAAAAAGTGTAATTTTTACTACTAAATTTCGTTGCTAATTTCTTGATTTTTTTAGTGGTACTAATGAGCATATATATATATATATATTACTGAATAATTGTGTTTGGGAGTTTTAGTGGTGTTATAATGAAATTGTTAAGGAAGGAGACCCGAACCATTCCATACCATGCAGGTTTTCATATTTTCCCAATTTTGGAGGGTTTGGAATAGAGTATTTATTTTTCTCGAGTTTCTTTTTCTTCTTATAGTAATTTACGATTTCATATAGTGATAGCACGTACCAAGTAAACTCAAATTCTAAGCCATGTTACTGCTGTTACTGTAATTCTCCGAGTTCCAAAATTGCCAATTCTAATATGTGAGAGAGAAGGCACTAGTTTGATCCTAGTTTAATTAGGTTAACATAGACGATAAAAGTCTTATCTTTTTTCTTGATGAGGTTGGTTACATAGATGTTATTGAACTCGATTTATAAAGACCAAATTCGTAGAAATACTATTCAATATATGTAAAATTCCTCATAAAAATTCTTTTCATTGTCCTTTAATTTCTTTCTCTCTTTCTTTTCACAAGGTTAAAAACTATGTGATTTACTCTTCTTGTTTCTTATGGCCTTATTTACAGTTGTTCAAATTGAAACAATCTTAACTGATTTTCAGTCATTTTTTCTTAATCGGTTAGTAATATCTTCTCATATATAATTTTGTATTTTCTGCTTTCTTTTGTATACACACATTTATTTTAATATTATAGTTTTTTCTACTCTTGTAATTTTTTTGAATTTGATAAGATACTTTGTAACTACAAATAACTCCAACTATCTTTTTTTTTTCTTCTTTCTATTTTAACCATTCAGGGACATCTCATAATTGAACATGTGGGAAAAAAAACTACTTATATAAAGAGACACAGACAATGGATCACCATGTTAAGTAAACACAAGTTTGAAGCTTCTAAATGGGATTTGATATATTTACTCAATTGTTTGGAAAAACATTTGGTCAATATTTTAAATAGAAAATTGAATAGATTCATTCTACCATGCATAAGTAAAAACAGGTGTATTTAACCAAGGAGTTTAACTCAGTTTATTGAATATAATGTGTGAATTATTATAAATCTCTTCTATTTATTTCCTACTTATCAAGACAAATGGTGCATTCATAAACTTGGTTATTTTACCATATATTTGAGCTCACCAACTATGAATGCTTTTACGTCCAAATGCAAAGGCAAGAAAATTTAAGTTCACACATGTACCCTTGTTTCAATGTGCATATAAGAAAGAGTTTGACTAATAAGGTTTAGTACATTCGATAGATAGTTGAGTTTTTTTATATTATCAAATTTATTTTTGATTTTGTATATGAAAAAGATTTTATTAGAAAAGATAAAATCTACTTTAGTGATATCTATATAAAAACTTCTTACCCCATTGTCCAGAGGCTCTTCGCTATGCGAATGTATGGGGGAGGGATATTGTAAGCAGCCTTACCCTTGCATATGCAAAGAGGCTGTTTCCGGATTCGAACCCATGACCAATAAGTCACCAAGACACAACTTTAGTGATATCTATATCTCAAAGGAAATTAGTCTTCGACTATTGATTGGAGATATCCTTAGTGAAAACAAAAAATAAAAAATATATTAGAAAGAGTTTTGAAAAAGTGATCAAACATAATTTTAGCATAATTTTTTTGAATTTCTCAGGAGTCTCTTTCTTTAAAAACAATCATATTTTAAAAAGAATCATATTCTAGGAGGATGAACTCTTGTGTAGATTTTATGTTGGGAGAGAATTTCATATTAAATACGGAAACTAGAAAATGTAAAGTGCTCTGCTCTATATATGCAAGACACCACCAAGTAGATCGGCCCGATGTATTTATGGGCAGTTTAATCTTAGCCTACTAGTTGAAATATGGGTCAAAAAAAAAAAAAAAGCAATTGCCCATTGGGTTAAAGGCAGTGTTTGCTGTGTTATAGTCAAGCACTCGTAGGCTACTTCCACTGTTTTGGATAGTAGGGTGCGATAACTAGACTGCCTCAAAACAGTTCGAGAACATGAAATAAATTTTTGGAGTAACCATTTTTTTTTATACTCAGAATAACTATAATTATTAATAACTTCAATAAATTATTTATATATTATTAATGAATTGCTTACTTTTAAAAACATTTTTTAATTAACTTCATTAATTTTTTTAATCAAATTGCTACCATATACTTAGTTTCACATTGTATATGATGTTGTGTATAATAAATAAAAAAAACAACAAAAGTAATTGTCATGTTACCAAGGTGGATCCAGTTATATGCTTTTGTTTCTCAATTAGAGAATATCTTAATAGGAAAAATAAATTCTAAGAAAAAAAGTTTAATTAACAATTTTATAAAGAGGAATTGTAGGATTAATTACATCAGATTAGATTAGTAACTGCACTTAGGATGGACACAATTTCCACGCTTCCAAAGAGTAGAGGTGTGTGCACTGATAAGGTGTGTAGTGTGTAGTACCTGCTACTTGATTGTTTGAATTTTGTGTCAAGTAAAAGTTAAAAAGAATTTTTGCTTTTGATAGAAGACAGGAAGAGTATATGTAATGGGGTTGTTGTTCACATTTCACAGTGTTGGTGTGCATGATCAATTCGGATTTTCAGGAAAGTGGCAGAAAGGTGTGGAAAATTGGCCATAACTTTGCAGACACGCAGTGTATTGCTTAAAGAAGATTTGATGTGTCTAATGGTTTCACCACATACGTGTCAGTCTACATGCTGTTGTCTCTGACCCATTTTGATTCTCTCCCCAAACTTTCTTTTTTTTCTTTCTTGTCTTGGTTTGGTCACTTCTCTCTAGACCCTTTCCTAGTCTTAACTGAAGTACTTTTCCCATTTTAAATTGATTTTCAACGCCCTTGGATATGGACAAAGAACATCAAGTAAGAATAAATAATTGAGGATAGACTCAAAAGATTAAAATTTATGAAATATTTTAAGATCTTACTAAGAAATTAAAGTCCTAATTTTGATAGTTTTAAAAAAATTAATAAGTTTTTTTTATGTCCAATCATATAAAAAATTATTAATTATTCTATTTTATTTTAAAAAAGAAATTATAAGATTAAATTATTATTTTTGAATCAATATATAGATGTTTGATAAGTTTTTTTTTAATTTTAATAAAATTATCTTAAGAGTCAATGGTGATTTATGTTTGAATGATCATATAAATTATTTTACAGTATATTATCATTAAACTTAAAAAAATATTTATATAAGAAAACAATAAATAAATAAGTAAATGAAATTAAGCTATTAACACGAATTAATTAATGTACTTTATGGCTTATGCTTTCCAAGAACTTTTTCATTTAATATCTTTATAAAGTATTAATTAATATACCAAAAAGTAACATTTTATAATTGAAAAGGCTTTAATATACCAAAGGTTACACAAGCTAAGTATTAAGTATTAACTTCCAATTCCCACCACAGCAAGAGTTATATTTCCCATTAGGATTTTGGTCCTTGGCCCCTGTACTCTATGCAACACTCACTGGAAAAAGTCCATGAAAGAAGAGATGGGTTCAGAGGAAACCAATTTTCCAAGCAAACCTTGGATAAGGGATTCTCATCATGTTCATTCTGATGCGGCAAGGGAAACAACATCTCATGCTTGGCCACAACATATGTCACCACCAACACCACCACCATGTGTTAAAGGTAACAACAACATTTCCAACAATGAAATTGATGTGTCCATGTCTTCAGGTGCACAATATTGTTACTACATGTTGGAGGCCATGCCTCAGCCAGGGCCTACATGGTCCACAACAGGACCTTGTGTATTGGCTGAGCCAACACCAACACCAACACTAACACCATCAGCACTCATTGAAGATTCTTCTTATACTTGCTGGCTGGGATACCTTGAAGGCTTTGATGGGAATTTGACCACTGAGAAATTGGATCCCCCATTTGTGGAAAATGTTGTGATGGAAAATGCTAAGGGGGTTTTTGGCTATGAATCTACCCTTGTGGAGGCTATAGATCTTAGTTATTGTTGTCCAGATGATTGGTTGGTGATTCCAACAATGGAGCAGGATTTGGAAGACATAGTTATGCCATAGGAATTTGGTGTTTTTTTTTTTTGCTTGTTGGTATTTTGGACACCTTATTGCAGCAAACTTATGAGTTTTTTTCTTTAAAAATTATAAATATTGTTCTTCTTTTCTATACATTTTTATTCTTAAATAGACGTAGTACTTTGGGAGATTAGTCTTGACTCCCTCCTAAGTTCACCCATAAGAATACATCGGTCAAGTATGTTTGAGGTTTTCTTAAAAAACAAGTAGAGCCTAAATAATTATGCCTTTCTTAAAATAGTTTCAAATAATATTGTTTCCCTTTTCAATAGATTTTTATTGTCGCTTCATAACTTTCAATAGCTTATGCTAGTCTTTGAGCAAGATGGACTTTGTTATTTTTTCATAAAGCCCAAGTTGAATAAACGGATGAAGTGCAGTGTAGGAGAATTCTTGATGAACTTTGCTATTTCCAACCCCCCATTTCTATTTAAACTCCCCTCAAAAGTTACTTTTTTATATTGATAAAAATGCCCCTCAAAACATAAACAAATTTTCCTTGTGTATATCTACCATCAACACAATGAAAACCTTTTCCTATAGAATGGATACAATTAGTTATTAAAACCATTAGATTTCACAAAAATGAATAGTGAAAATGAAAAATAATTTTTTTAGAATTACTCTTGGAATAATAATAATAATAATAATAAAAATAAAGAGGAGAGATTAAGTTATTCTGACAATAATTCTTTTGAAATTACTCTTCAATCTTATTATTCATTTTTTGAAATATAATAATTTTAATGTATGAACAAATCAACAAGAAAGACTCAGTAGCTAGCTTTGAAGGTTGGAGAGTCCAACCAAGAAAGAGTAAAAATTTGAAAAGAAAAAGGTTCTCAAAGCAAAGATGGACAAGTTTGAGAGCTCAGACAAAAGCTCAAGTGGATCAACAAATGATAAGATGTCCCTCAAGTCCAAAAAATTTGAGAAAATGCTGAAAAACAAAGGGAAGTACAAATACTACTCTAGAAATAAGGATAAGTACAGAAAGTCATCAGAGAAAGAACACTAGTGTCATTATTTGCTTCAAGTGTAAGAATCCAAGACACATAAAGACCGAGTGTCCTAAGCTAAGGATAAAATGATACTCAAAGAAGAAGATAAAAAAAGAGGCTAATGACTACATCGAAAGATCTGGACAACTATAATAACTGTTTAGATGATTAACACACTAATATTTGTCTAATATAACAAACACAAACAAAAATATTGAGATAAGAACTTAATCTGAGTCTGAAAATAGTAGTTCATCTGAATCTTTATTAGATTATGAGAAAATGTTTTTATGAAGTTCTTCTTCAAAATTCACATATGATTTCTTTGGAGTATAAGAAGTATAAAGAAAATGACAAGTTGTTCAATGAAAAGTACAAGTTGTTGGTGAAAATGTTGCTCTAAAGAAATCAACTGTGATTTTTGAGAAAAAAAAAACTTAAGACTTTAGAAGAAAGTCTTGAAAGAGCTAAAGTAATTGATAAGACTGTTTATTTATCTGAAGTCTTAAAACTGAAAGACAAAATAACATGTCTTACTCTAAATAAATTATTAAAATAATTTAATCTTCAGATAGAGTCTCAAACACAATTACACGGCATCAAACAGTTAAAATAATCATTCTTTTGCACAATTAAGTCTCTCTGGATTGAAGATGATCCTTCTCCTAACACATGTCACCTCAAACAGTGATTTAACTAGAATATAATGGATCAATAATGGGGCTCGGGGCAAATGCCATGACCTGCAATTAATATACATGTCGATCAGACTCATGGATATTTAATATGACATAAGGAAAATCAATGCATATAGTCTCCAAAATTGCTGGCTAGAGGATGATAGATTGGATTGGTTCTCAATTCTCATCCATGAGCTTTTAGAACCATTAATGTCGTTCTGTCAAATGTCAATGACACATTCTGCGTGGATTATGGCCATGCTATTATAATTCATTGATTAGGAGAACGTACGTCCAAACTCTATGTACATGAGGGGTTCCCATATATGCATATGTTCCATATCCAATTGTGCTTGTATGTAATTATACTTCAGTGTTGCATGTATCCATGGAATTAGGAATCGTTGTCCTTTTATCTATTTTTCCTTTAATTTGTAACAAAAGAAAAATATAGAGATCATAAGGAGATTTAAACCTATATAATTAATGAAGGGCTCCCCACCAATCATGCATGAAAACTTAATTATGATAACTAACTGATGGTCCATATTTGTTGCAGTAGTGTTCACTGTTCACCACTCGTTTGCTTTGCCTTTGTTTAATTATATATTATATATACACTTAATAATAATAATGCTTTAGAAGTTTTTTTTTTTTTTTGCTACTTAATGCTTTAGAAGTATGGATATCACATTTTTTATATATTTTATATACATACATTTTTAATGAATTAAAACTAAAGCACAAAGACATGCCATTGTGCGTTGCTCTATATACTTTTTGATTGCTTTTTATTCTTTTTTGCCAGATGTGGTTTCTTTTGAAATATCAAATTATATATAAGTCGTGAATTAGCATGAGAAACTCTATTCTCCTTGTTTAAACGTGTTTAGACATCTCCAGTGAGATTACTTGTTAATCGGGTTACATTAGATAAATCAGAATTAGGGTCAAATCTAATGTAGATAAGAAAAATGTCCTAAATCTTCCAGTTAAAACTAATTTTTCAGTCGAAGCATTTATATCTTTGATCTAATTTTTTAAATTCGTCTTCACTGACGAAGTTTACATTTTCCTAAAGCATAAAGAACACATAGGTATAATTGCAACTGAAAATTCAACTAAGAGATTAGAGTGTACAGTCCTCAAGAAGAATATGATGATCCAAACGGTCTGAAAAGGTGTGGAATGGTCAAGTATATATGTTGATCGTCCTTTTCCTTGCGAATGGCAATGGCATGCATCTTCATTGAATCATTGTTCTCTGACAGTAACAGGTCAACTATCCAAGTGGTCCTACTAACTGAGATTGTGATAGCTAAATGGGTTGATAATTAAGGTTCGGTATGATGACCATGCTCATATGGGGACTCCCACGCCACGAGATACCACACGACCACAAAATATTTTAGATTATTTGTAATTATTCTCGTCTCAATCTGAAAAATCTTAAAGTCTCAAACTCTAAAGTCTTCCAGGAAAATGATCCTAAAGTGTATGTGAACTCGAAAGTAATAAAAATGGAGATCACTTTTTTTATTTATAGAATGTCACTTAATCAAAGGTTTAAAGTCCAAATATTAAGAGCCAAATTATCTCATTGTGACTAGTCACTCGATCTATTATTCTATATCAACGGATGATTCATAACCCATCAAACATGAGCCTTTAGACATGAATATTTAAGTGCATATATATAAGTTAGCCTTAGTGTAACGATCTCGATTGTACCGTCTATTCTAATAATAAATAAAAATGGAATCTCTTTCTTAATTAATGTAAAATTATGGTCGTATATATGATCAAAAGTATTGTAATTAGAAATTGTTATAGAAATAATATATCTCATTACTAGTTAATTGGTTGGAGGCATGTCAACATTTTATTAAGGCTGGTAGAGGTAGGAAAAGAGCATCACCATAAGGGATAAGGACGAAGATGCAGCCGTGTGGCAACTGTAGCTTTTGCCAATATATGCCATGGCTCACCACAAACACATTTTTTGATTCCAATTTGCATAACATTATATGGTGTCTGCATGATAATGTTAATTAAAACTTGTCTAATCAAATATTATTTATGTCTTTATATACAAGACCTTTTAAATTAATTTAAAAGAATTAAAAAAGTTTATTAATTTAATTAATAATATTGAATTTATTAATAATTTATACTTTTTTATTTTTAAATTATTACTCTTCAAATAATTGTAATTCATCATTCTATTTTTATTTAATTTTTTTCTTTCTAATTAATTAATTAAAATGTGATGGAAGAGAAAACAATGGTTACACAATTTATCTTAACAAAACTTATATGCAATTTCTTAGATTTTTTGTGATGTTCTCCGATTAAAATTAAAAAATTTCATCACAATAATTTACATGTTGATTTTTAATACAAATCTTTATGATCTATATTATCGGGGTGAAAAACTAATTTTGATAGTAGAACAACACATAAAGAATCTAAGGTAGTATGTATATAAGTTTTATCGCAATAATTTACCTAGATGTTGTTGGTGATGTTCTCCCATCAAAATTGAAGTTTCATCATCATTGTAGTTTGTGTATAAGTTATGTCCTTTGTCATATTGATTTGTGGCTACTCATTTTTATAATACAAAAATTGACTAAAAAATTTAAAATGATTAAGATTGTTTTGGCAAAAAAAAAATAATACAAAAGATAATTTAAAGTAGTTCTTATAAAATAAGGGAGGTGGGAGAATACTCTGAAAAATAAAAATAAAAGTAAATGAAAAATACTTAATGCTTATTTAGAATAACTTAATCTCTACAAAATAATCATTTATTTCTTAAAAGCTCTCTCAAGAAATTAGTAAAAATAAGATATTTTTTTCTAAAATAAATTGAACCAAACAAGAACTTGGTGTTTAGATTTATATCTTTGAATACAATAAATCTGACCATATACATGTGTTTATAATAAAAATCAGCATCATAAATTGGAAAATAATCAAGTTCTCTAGTTGTCATCTATTTTGTTCGTGATTTTGTTTTTCTTTCACTCCTCACAGTATATTCTTATCTAGTAAGTTAGAGATTAATCTATAGAGATGATAATTATTTACTAGACGTTAAAATGGAGACTCCTCACTACTATAATTAATGATTTATTTTTTGTTTTATAAATAAATCTCCTGAATAAACTTGAAACCACATGTTTAACTGATCTATTGACTATTCGTTCGTACTAACACAAGTTGCCTATGCTGAACGAGAAGAGGGTCGGCCATGCATAGTACATTCCAAAAACATCATTTCAAGTTCATAGCACCTTTAGATTATACCTAAACATTTAATGAAAACGACGGGTCCATCTTTCACACGAGTTATTAACAAGTCAAACTTCCCAGCAAAGGCTGATTAGTCATTCTAATTATCCCCAAATTTAATTTTGGCTCCCTCATGCACTTACGTCTACAAGTTAATTCACATCGTTATCTCCTCATAAAAAGCATTCCAACTCTTACAATTTATAATTATTATATGAACATTTTGGTGTGACACATTTGTCATCTCAATCGTGCAAACATTAATCACAACTTCTAGGAGCTAATCCACACCCTCCTATACCCCACTTTATAAATCAATCAATCTCAACCGTCTATGCATTTTTTATTTTAACCTATAATAAGGCACAAATTTCGGATATACCTTCCTATCTATGCCTATAAATTGTGACACCACCAAGCCCTCCATGCAATTCACAACTAGTGCAACCATTTCCTAAAACACAAGCCTAGAAGCATAAATTTCACACAAAAAAAATTCAAAGCATGGAGGATCATCAAAAGGTGGAGATGCAAAACAAGGCAAGAGTTGAAGTGCTTTACAAGGCACTATTAGGGCAAGGAACAATGGACAATGTGGCCAAATTGCTAGCAAGTGACCTTGAGTGGTGGTTCCATGGCCCTCCTCATTGCCACCACATGATGAAGGTGCTCACAGGGGAAACAGATCACACCAAGGGCTTCCGGTTTGAGCCGAGGCGAGTCACAGCCGTCGGAGACTGCACGATCGCTGAGGGCTGGGAGGGCAAGGCGTATTGGGTGCACGTTTGGACCCTAAAAAATGGCCTCATAACTCAGTTTAGAGAGTACTTCAACACATGGCTTGTGGTGAGGGATTTGAGGCCTCCAAGGTGGGAAGATAGCAAAGATAGCATGACATTGTGGCAAAGCCAGCCTCGTGATCTCTATCACCGGTCACTGCCAGGGCTTGTGTTAACTATTTAGCCACAACAACACTTCATGGTTTGTGGTTAATTGGAACTTGGAAGCTAGTTAGGGGCGTGATGTACAATGTACCATAAAGTGGCCCCTACGAATTAATTAAACATGTTGCTCAACTTAACAACATTTGGACTAATATACTATTTGTACATATTTGGCTTGTGGACCTGGTTGATTATTCAATAAAATGGTTTTCATCAATTTGAGAGAATAACAGAATAAACGGTTAAATACGTTTTTCGTAGTGTAAAATGAGTGGGTTTTAATTTTAGATCTTATGAAAAAAAATGGGTTTTCATCCTTCAGAAGGCTAATATTATAGTATTTTAATTTATTTATGCGTTTAATGGAAGGTCAAATGATAACATGGAATACCATGTCAACATCATACTTTTAAAAAAAATATTCTAAAACCTTATCATAGATATTATTTAACTACTCTAAAATAAACGTGAGAGATATACAATGTGTTCTGCTATGGATGTGGATGGTGTTTCAAGTTTTACATGGTTTGTTATTGGAATGCATGGAGCTGTATTAATTTAAAATTAATAGTTCATGTAAGACTCAAATTTGTGACTCTTGATGTTTTAACTAATTAAATTAATAAATTAATTACATATAAAATAATTAATATTATTATATATAACACTAAATTTTTTTAATATATATTTAATACACAGATAAGTTTAACAACAAAAATTATAGTAATTATTTTTAATTTAATAATATATTTTTTATATATATAAATTATAAATAAAAATGATAGTATAATAAAATTTGTATGAACCCATACGAAGGAGAATATTAAAATTGTCCAAAAAATCTAGATGTGCAAGAAAAAGGTTGGATCAACAAAGAAAAATTCATTAGCAATTCCTTGTTTTATAATCACGATGTTTTCTACGTGGAAGGAATTGGCGTTGTGGCAGCCAAATGGACCGACGTAGAGCATAAACTAATGCAGTATTCTTTGGTGGATTGGTGTGATGGATTTTTGGTGTTACGCTGGAACGGATATACATGTTTCATTTTATTAGCTTTTTTTTCACGTGTTTTCTTAGAATATAAGTGAGTTTAGGTTTAACTCATCCTCAAAAATTAGTTTAAGGGATGAGAATTATCCTTCACTTATATATTTTAATTTGACTTTATTTTTAGCCGATGTTGAACTTAAGTTTTTCTCAACACATCCCCCTCACGCCCATCATTCCTTGAGCTTGGTGTGTGAATAAGAATGGTGAGTGATTTTTTTTTTATTAATCTTGAATATGAGACTTGGGTTTTTCCTAATATACCCCCACGCCAACCATTTCTTGAACTTTTTAGTGCGTGAATAACAATGGTGGATGACCTATGAATTAATCTTGAATATGCTCTGATATCATCTTAGAATGTGAGTTTAAGCCTAATTCAATCTCAAAAGTTAATTTAAGGGTGAGAGTTGTCACTTATTTATATATTCTAATTTGACTTTATTTTTACCCAACTTGGATTTAAATTTTTTTCAACACATCTCCTCATCAGTACTTCTTCTTGGACTTGAAGCGTGAAGAACAATAATAAATGACTTTTTTAATTAATTTTGAATATAAAACTTAAATTTTTCCCAATACAACCTTATTTTTGTTTTTTGGTGAGCTTTGGGAATCTTGTATGACGAGGATTTGTAATTTGTAACTTTTTGTTTTGGTTGGACTTTAGCATGAATTATGATATGGTTCATTCAATTAGTAATTTCCCTTTTAAAAAATAAATGCTAGCTTTAGTCAATAGCAATTTTAGATTTTCGAGAGATGAAAGTTAAAGAAAAATGTTTTATACAAAAGCTAAAATCCACTCATTTTATAAGGATTAAAAATAGTTATTTCAAATTTTTGAAAAACAAAAAACTGAGAATTTGTTTAGAGGAATTAAAACTAATATTTTCTTATTGAGATTAAAAATATATTTAACTAAAAATTAAATAAGAGTGTCACGAAGAAAAGATCTGTAAAAAAAAGAAAGAAAGATTGGATGAGTGTATAGTATTAAATATGTATGTTAAACTGTAGTCCATTAATGCTTTTGTTGCTGCCTCTTTCTTGTTCTAGAATGACGTTGGAAAACCCCTCAAAAAGGGAACAAATAGAAATCCAAGTGTTCTAAATTATTGGTATGGTTATGAACATTGTGATTTGAAAGGCCTCTTGATTGGGAGGCTCAGAATGGGATTGTATTTTATAATTGTTTTGGCAAAGAAGGTGTTTGGCTCACTGATTTTACACACATAATCAGGTGGAATGGTCATAATCTAACGAGAGATAGAATTCCAAATGAAACTGATGAAGGTACCCGAACTGTGGCAGCAGGTGTATAGGGAGTTAGGCACATTTAATTGAATTATTATGGTTTAATTGGTCTTACGTGTAACTTCTCTTCATAATTAGGTAATCGATCCGAAGATACCTAACTTTGATAAAATTATTCTTATGTTTCCAATGGTTCAATCGTCCATTTTTTTTTTTAATTTGTGTGTATGTTTTTGCAATAGTTACTCTAAATAAAATTATTATGGTTCATTTTATTATTCAGAGATAAATCAATTGCGTTGCTCACTCTTTAACTAGAGCATCAAGATCTTTTTCTTGTAGTCATGTTTTTTATTTATTTATTATTCCAACTGTTTTGAATCCTTGATTATGATTAAAATGATATAAGTGGTTTTGCTTTTAAAAAATAGAGATATTCCGATTATCTCACATTATGTCTCAAATTATATATAAATTAAATGGGTTTCAATATAAAAAGTATTTCATAATTTCTTTTAGAGTTTAATGTATATCCACCTGTAAAATAATTTGAATTATTTTAAGATAATTATTTTAAAAGTCAACAAATTTATTTCACATTATAAATGATAATTAAATGATTATGTAAAATTTTTTACACCGTTGCTATATAACTTTTTTCTCTTTCTTTTAAGCCTTCATCCCTTAGGCCACTTTCCAATTTTTTTAATTATAGGTTAAAAATTTAGGCAAGCTAATTGATAGGTCAATTGTAGAACCTTCCATTTTAATGTTCTAAAATGCTATACTGTACAATTTTTTTTTTGAAATTGAGAAAATTTCATTTTCTCGACTCATTTCTTAAAATAGTTTAATCCTACCCACTACTTTTTTCCCCACATTATCATATCTACCAAAAAAATCTTGATATTGTAGCATATATAAAAAAAATAGCCACAACTATAGCTTTTTTTGGATGATGATAATATTCATGTGAAATATTCATCATTTTTTATTGTTGATTAATCTCAGTCAGAAAATCAACTAATCATTTTTAGTATACTCTGTTTTTTCAACTACTTTTTTTTTTATTCATAAGTTTCAAACTCAAAATTTTACTTGGAAAGACCCAGTAATCAAACAAAATATTGGTTACTCTTTTATAGTATGTGTCTCATGCTTTAATGTTTAGAGAATCATATTTATTTTTCTGGTGGGACGAAGTAAATCTTCTATTGCTTGATTGACTTTATTGTGAAATTACAATTTCACAATCTTCTTAATTCATCCCTAATATTCTTAATGCTTGTGGTGTATTGGATCCTTTATTTGCAAGGTCTAAAATATTAGTTAAGGAATTGAGGGATGATTTTTCATACGGTTAAACACTTAAACTTGATCCTTTGAGGACGTGTCACATAAGTTAGGAATTGAGGATGGATTTTTTCATTTAGGTTCGTTTTTTTTAAAGCTTCTCCATAAATACTTATGGAAGAAGAAATAAAAAAATAAAAAATATTTTTCTTTCACAAATTAAATTAAGCGTATGTATAAGTTGATATGTAGAAACTTTCTCATGAACTTCTTTAAAAGCTTTTTAAACTTATAAATAGACTAATTTTAGTTTATATTATAATAATAAAAAAAAGTTTATTTTATTTTTTCTTTTTATTTTCTTCTTCCATAAGTGCTCATAGAGAATTTTATCCAAAGTCCAAAACACAACCTTGAAACCATGGGCTCTTGGCATCTCATGGATTAAAGTGAGAGTTTGGTCTGGTTTCATCAATTGTTGATGACCCATTCACACGTGCTTTTCGCCATAAAACCTCACAAGTCACAACCTTTTATGGGCTCACCAGCCTTAACTTGTTGAAAACACATTTAGAATCGTTCTTCAAAGTCAGTTTAAGAAGACAAACTGTATAATCACCGATTGCAATATGAAAACATATTTGGAAAGGAAGGAAGAAAATATTGAAATTAAAGTTTCACATTATAAAGGGACGCAAGTTCCAGATAGGAAATTAAAGTTTCACAATAACTTCAAGTGGTAACAGCATTTGATAGACAATGTAAACATTCTATTAAATAGATTTACATGGACCTTTCAGATGCCAAATCAAGAAGCTTACGGAAGAATTGATGAGGATACAACGGTGGTTGCTCTACTAGTGCCTGAAATATGCACAGAATGATTTAGTCAGAATCATACAAACTGGAATATAGGTGTTGTGTCTCTTTACCTGAATAAAGATGCTTTAAATTTTTTTTATATCCTTATTTTAGTCTTATTTTTATTTATCTATTTGGCAGAAAGCTTCCTTTTGCTCCCTACACTTAAAAAGTAAGATTTCAATTTTATCTGCTTCAAGTTCATGTCATTTAGCCTTTGTGATATGCAAACTGCTTTCAAATGCAGTGTAGAATAAATAATGCCCTAATTCAACCTCTATGTGATGAAATCATACACTTGGTGAGTGCCTAGATAGAGAGGAAAATACACTGAAAAGATTGTGAAAGAAAAGTATCATAGCAGGAGTTTACCTGATGAATCAGAACAGTGGAAGGTGTCATTCCAGGCACAGTATTTACCTCTATAATCAAAACCTACAAACATTGAAAGTTATCGAGGAATAAGATGATGACAAGTCATTGAAACACAAGCGATGTTTTTCATTTGAAAGAGTTGATGATGACATTCTATTAAGCATAGACTCTCAATAAACTGCTATGCACTTAAACAAGGATGTATAGACAGTGTCATCAGCATTCTAGCAGATCAGCAGCATATTTCAGCTGAAAAAAAGGGGGGAATGGTAGACAACCAAAGTAATTTTCATTTGAAATTTTCTACCTTTCCATTTTCTAGCTATTACAAAAGGAATAGCAAGTTTCAGGTTGAATCCATTGCAAAAATTGTAACATTAACTTCAAAGAGACAACTTAGAAAACAAGGAGAAAGAGAATGGAAAAACATATCCCAACAAGGAATTCAACAAACCTCTCCACTGTCAACATTTACAAATGCATCAATGCGTGAAAATCCTTCCAATTGAAGAGTGTTTGCAATCAGTTCAATATGCTGTTTACATCTCTTCAAAGCATTCTCACTATAAAGAGAAGAAAAGATAACTGTCATTCAAAATCAATTCAAAGAAACCTACAAAGAGTTGAGTAAGAATTAAGTAGGTAAACACAACATCGCACAGTGAAGAAACAATGATTTGTCAAACAATAATTACATGGTTGAACATGACACATATCCAACTAACTACAAATTAGGAAATCTGCATTGCATTCCATAAGAAAATTTCTTTAACATACCTCATAATTGACAAGGGAGGCGGAGTCAGATTGATGCCAGTCCCACCTGCCAAGCAATAT
The DNA here is from genome assembly GCF_004193775.1 of Glycine soja. Classification (NCBI taxonomy): domain Eukaryota; kingdom Viridiplantae; phylum Streptophyta; class Magnoliopsida; order Fabales; family Fabaceae; genus Glycine; species Glycine soja. The sequence continues at coordinate 47,354,657 of NC_041010.1, read as the reverse complement.
ACAAGTATAGGAAAAAAATGAACCATTGTGAACTGCTGCCATTAAGACAAAGGTAAGTAAAGTACTAGAAATATAGATAAGAGTCATTCACACACACACACACCACAGCCTCAAGGTCAAGGGGACTTTCTCCCGGACACATTTGCTCCTAATCTTATCTTCTATTATCTACTAATCAACAGTAGGATCCTCATAACCATTATACGTAGTTTGCATTAGCTTATTATGGACATAGAATGAAAAAGCTTCACAGCACAGCCAATTATGCTCAAAGTATTTTCTTGAGTTTGATGGGCACTTAGCGATCACAAACTATGCTGCCTCAAAGCATTTCTCTGTTTCATTTACCCAGCTTGAAAATCATAAGTGTGACATTCCCATCAATCTCCCCATCTTTTTGAAGGATGGATCCAAGAAACATAAACCATGCTACTCATGCTATGATTTAGTGCATGTTTAATTGTTTAGTAATATTATTTTTGGGAAATAGTCGCTAAATTTTTCAACGTTTCTCAGAAAGCTAGTAAAATCTTTAAAATAAGTTGAACCAAACACAATCCCTAATTTTCACCTCTAAAAATTGCTAACTCAGGCATTTGTCTATTTGATCTTATTGAATTTACATAATGCATACTATCTAGTGCATCTTAACTGAAAACCTCCAATTCTGGCACTTTTAAGTTTAGGATTTCCGTCATAGAAACCTTAAGCTTCACAACTCCAATACTCTATAGAAGCAAGACCACTAATTTCTATCTTTATGCCGTAGTTTCTAAGTCTTGTCCACTTCAATTTAAAATCAAAATTACTCAAACTGAGATTGATTTTAACTATATAAGCTAAGAAAATATGCATGAATATCATGCTAATTTCAATTATGAATTGTTCTTCTATAAACAAAGATTATTGTTAAATTCTAGGTAATTCTATGGAGACCAACCTTGGAACTTCTCCTCAAGTGACAAAATATCACCAGATTCCTTGACAGTTACACTAGGACTTAGCGAGTGCATTGATCCACGTTTTCCTATGACGCCAACAGTTATTTCCACCCATCTGCTGTGTCCTTTCCAAGTGAGGCCATGACCAGTTGCATCCTCAAATTTGGATGTCACAATTATTTCATCCGTCTCTATGAAAGGTTCGAAGATTAAGTGTTCTGGAGGAGGGTTTGGCATCTCAATCATACCATGTGCCTGTACATTAATCAGAAGTAGACGAGCTGATGTAATGCATTGATGTTACCGGTATATTATACTACAGATGGACACAACACAACAATATTATAATTACATATCATGGCCACACCATTACTTAGTCATTAGTAAGTACCATTTTTCAGCAATGCTTTTTCTTCTCCTCTCTCTCTCTCTCTCTCTCTCTCTATATATATATATATATAAATTACAACAACTATATTGAACGAGTGTATTTTTAAGAGTTATTCTTCAATGAAAACGTTTTTAAAAGTTATTCTTCAAATTCGGCATTTGTAGGGATTTTTCTTAACATATCTATTTCAATCTATCCTTTTTATCACTTTTTCTAAATTGAATTTCAATATTTTTTAAAAGAAATTATCAATAGTTAAAAATAATCTTGTATCACAATATAAATTGTTTATCATAAATCTAAAATTTAATTTATATGTTCAAATTTTTTTTTTATAATGAATTTTAATTATAATATAATTTATATATTCAAAAATATTTATTTAAGATAAATATTAGTTACATAAAATAAATATTTATCTTGTGCATTGCATAAATAAAATAACATTTCCTCAACACATGAAATCTTCTTCATGATTACATGATGCTATTCCTTATCCTATACCTTTGATAAGCAATTTGGAGGAATTCTTAGTAGACAGTCCTCCAGAGCTTTGACATATATTGCAAGGTCCTCGGGACAGCTGAATGAAAATAGAATGAGCAAGTTGTAAAACATAATCCCTTTAATCCTCTATAAGCATACAATAATGCAATATTTGATAACCTTTAATCACTGATATCACAAAAACGAGATACTAACAAAGTAATAAATCTACCATAGTCTTGCTACCCCAGTTGAGCATCCATCTTTTGCTGGTTTGACACATAATGTTTGGCACTGTAGCTTTCTGGTGAGGTCATGCCATGTATCATTTATGGGCTTATTAGAGAGATCATCTTTTTGCCTGACATCCTTATTTATGGTAAGAACTCCCGAATTTGCAAGCTTTTAATAACAGAACATTAGAATGCAAAGTCATGTGTCACATTGTTGGAAAACTATCAATTTCAATGATGTTTCTTAAAAATACAAGAAATTTGTAGCTGACAATTGCTAATAATTCTACCTATTGATTTGAAATCGATGACAAAATTAACCATAAATATTTAAGTGCCCATAACTCCTACACTTAAAACATTCATAACAGTAGGAATTCTAAATTATAGTAGTAAACTATACAGAGGTATATTCTTAATACAAATTGAGAAAAGTAATGTATGAGGAGTGTTCTTTATCTTTCACAGAAAACATATTTAAATTAGGGACACATACATGTTTTAAAGCCACAGAGGTTGCAACTTTGTCCATACAAATCTTTGATGCCATTGCACCAGGACCTTCAATAGAAGATAAAAGAGAGAACAGAAGACAATACAAATTAAACAAAATAAATAAATGCAATTGATTAGGGGATACCATTGTACTTAATAGTCTCTTATATTCAGTGCACATTATAAACAAACCTGTGTAGGGCACTCCTTCAGCATCCAGCAAAGATTGAAGTGTACCATCTTCTCCAATGCCTCCATGCACTATAAGTAACAAAAAGTAAGACATTGTAAAGACATACAAAATCAATTTCATAAACCTGCATTCCATGAAAGTTTATCTATACATTTAAATCGTTAAACAACTGTTAAAAGAATGTGCCATATTCTGCTCAGTATCACTTATAAACCACTTTAGAATAGATTACCATGTGACTATTATTGGATTTACTGTATGGTCAACCCTAACAACTTTTCCCCCTATAACCTTTTGTGGATCTACCTTAAGAAATGCTACTCGTGATTATCTTGAAACATTACATCAAATTGATGCTAGTCAAGATGATGCACAAAGCACACTCCACATTGATACTGATAGCTGACTATGCATCTCCAATAATACATAAATAGTGAATATGAAAACATTTTATCATGTATTGTTTGAAGCTGACATTGGCTAGTGGATCAAGTACCAGCATCCCAAATAGATAATGAGCCAAGACCTAAGTTTGGGAAAGTGTAAGTGAGAGGTGCTAGAGTTGTTTGGCAGAAAGGGGAAGGGAAAAAGCATGTGTCAGGAAGTGGCTAGTAAGACATCTAAGAAAGAGAGTGGAGGTAAGGGAGAATTCAGTTAGAGAGAGAGAGAGAGAGGGGGGGGGGGGTATGGAATGTTTTTGTGAACAAAGGAACTTTCCTTGTGACAGAGGAGTGCTTCTGTATCGAACATAGACTTAGTATTTACTGTTCATTTTTCATACTTGATTGAATAATGCTATTCATGTTCAGATTAATATTGTTTTTGTGACTGAAATTGAAACTGTACCATTATTAACAGAGAAAATTGAAGTTAAAATATTTTAATCACTAAAAAACACTTTTTGCTGCCAATACCTGCAATAAAAACTGTTGCTTGGACTTCCTTGGCTAGCTTGATCCACTGCCTTAATGAAAATTTCACAGGCAGATCATCAGCAATATCAAACCCGGTAAACCAATTGTGGTCCTTCAAACCCTCCATAAGATCATTCATTACTTTCTTCCGGAGTTCAGATGTTATTGCAGCATGTTCCGGCTCAATTGCTTCCATGCATGCATCTAGTACCTCCTCAGTAGTATGTCTTAGCACAAGAGAATAACTGGACGCAAATAATTACAATAAAATTATTTCATTCTAACTACATTATGAAGAGGTCACATACTCACATGCATGAATCACAGTCAACACAAATAGTACTCATCATGGATTGAGTTCCTAAAAGCAAAAGCTAATAGGTGGAAGCCTAGGAATAATTTTAAACCAGTCTAAAAACCATAAAATAAACAAGTTGTTCCCATATGCGTATTCAAAAATCAAGGACAAATCTTGAGGTAGAGAAAAGAACCGATACTTACGGCAATGACCAAACTGTTCTATTCATTACATCATCAGCCTTTTTTCCCATATCAATGCTAGATGCACACTCACTTGTAGGGGAAAGCAAACATGGAGTTACCTCAAGCTGCAAGAACAATGATTTTAGTCTCTGACATATCGTACGCATGACACTAGTCTTTTCAGGTAGCAAATGCAATAAGTTTATAGAATGCAACAATTCTTACTTCTAAGTCATAGGTATAAGACCTATATTATCTCGAAAACTATATATTCGCTGCTAAAAACTAGAGCAAAATAACACATGTATGAATAAGCTTCTATTCTAAAATAACCCCTATTCTAAGTGTTATATATTTGTTACATCACATCTCATGATGATTTTGAATGTATTTAAATATGCAATAGCTCAAACAAACTAAGTGCAAAAGTGTCAAATTAATGCTTATACATTTCTCTTAAAAAATGGTAAAAATAAAAACATTAATATTTAAAGTTGGACGATAAATTAAACTTCAGCAGATGGGTTACCAAAGCATTATTTACAGTAACTTTAAGGTCTTCCTGATTGTGGAGACTTACATCATGGAAGGCTAGCAAATTGAGCCAGACATTCGTACCACTCATAAGAGATACTTGCCGTTCTGATGTGTTACCTCCAAAAATGACAAACACTTTTCGAGTTCCTTCACGGCGAGAAAAAGACTTGTTACGTTGTAAGGATTTTGACCTGCTTGGAAGCTGACCTGATATACCACTAACTGATGCAAGATTTGGAAATCGCAAGCAAGCATGGTGAATAATGCTTCTAAGGATGTTTGTATGAGAAAAACCAACCTGAATAACATATATAGCATTTTTCAAGTAGTGAATGATAAGTATTATCCATGCATAAATAAGAAAAACAAAAATAATCAACTTTATCATCTGGAAGTGATTTAACTGGTTGGTTTCTTGTTTGTAGAGCATCATGCTTTTAATATACAAGATAGCTTTACAGAACAGAACATTTAGTCAGCTAGAGATAAAGAAGACAGCAGTCCACTTCTGAGCAAGGGTATTTGGACTTGAAGATACATTTATATGACATTAGGTAGCTCCAGTATAATCCCCATAAAAGGAAATAAGCAATTTGTTATGTCATAGAAACGTACTAAGATGAAAACAACAACAAACTCCGTCCCACTAAGTGAGATACTGAAATCAATTACAGAAATCACATGATACCATTGGGCTTGGTTAAAACCAAATTCTCAAGGATAATATTCACCTTGAGATCCCTTTTGATAATTTTCTCCAATATTTTTCTTAGCCTCCCTCTACTTTTTATAGGGTTAAAAACCATGCAATATACTCTCTTCTCTAGTGCCTCCAGTGACCTTTGCACGTATCCATATTACTTTGATCGATTTTTTGTAATATATTCGCTAATAGGTGTCACACCAATATCTCCTCTTATACAATCATTTTGTATTCATTCGTTTCTTTTGTAGCCACAACCATCTTAACATACTCATTTCTACTATTCTCACTTTTTTTTCTTTTTGTCCCTTTAAGCTCAACATTCACTATCATGAAGTATAACTGGTTGTGTAACAGTATGTAAAAGTTCACTTTGAAGTTGGTAGGTACTTTATGGAGAAAATACTCCCTAGTGCCTTTCTTCATTTAACATAGTAAGATGAAAAGGTCAATTTAAAAGAAAAACAGAAATTGCAAGCAGATAAATACAGACAAATTACAGACACACATAATTATGACAGAAATACCTTCAGAAAATATACGGTACTATGGATATTAAATACAAGAAATGTTATGCAGACACATCCAGAAGTACCTTAGAAGCTTGCTGAAATAGAAAACTGGTCTGTTCCATACCACTTATCTGAAACCAGCAAAGATTTTAACATTTAGTACACTAGTGAACAACCAACATTAGCAATAAAACTGCAAAAGATATTATCTATATTCTCTCCAAGGAAGAAAATCATCTCACCATGTTAATGTCAGTGAATATTATGGCACCAGATTCTGTTCTTCCAAACTCACTTTGGGAAAATGGTGATAATTTGGAACTTGAATTTGGCAAAAACCATCCATCAATTCGTGCAAAATCTTGCAGGCAAAGCCGTTGAAATAACAGAGATGCTCCTTTGCGAATATTTTCAATTACATCCAAAGGAAACCGTGGTGGAGTGTGATAAGCAACCTGCAGATAATTTATGCTTCATCTGATTAGAAAAACACTAGCCACCATTGGCTGAAGGAAAAAAAGTCACATGCTGCACTATTTTTAAGATCAGCAAGCATGTGCAGTATATCTTGTGTGCATATAAACAGATTCATACTACTACTAGTGCTGACCTGTTGGGTTGGAAGGTACTTCCTACGGTAATTAAATATTGCATCATTCTCTTTCACATCATTTGCACCACGGAATTGAAGCTCCACCTGTTCATCTAAATTACTCTATCACTACCGAGTATGAAATATTTATTGGGCAAAAGCCAATTGCGATTGCCAGGAACAAATTGCTTGAGTAATTTCACATTGACATTGGCAACCAGAGAATTTGTAAATAGAACCATTCCTAACTATTATCACTGAATTTTCTGTCATGAGTCATGTCCAATTTATGGTCTTGAATTGCATCCCATAATACATCATATTTGCTCCAGTTGAAAATCCCTTTCATTTTCTTTTTCATTTTATATTTTCGAAACAGGAATTCAGCAGGATCCAGTTTGATTCACTGGAATGAGAAGGAAAAGACTGGAATAATCATTATCTTTTGCATGTCTCATTCAATCTAGAAAAGCATTCAATATAGAAAAGAATGACTAGGTAACTGGTATGTGAAATTAGATAAGAATAAGAAAAAAATATTGTTGATCAGCAAAATTGCAATTCAGTAGGCATGGTGGTTTTGGCAGAAGTGGAGCCAGGGTAGCGAAAGAGTATTATCATTTTAGAAAAGACAATATATAAAGGAAATTCCAATCAATCTAGTTTGAATGGAATGGCCATTCCGTTCAATTATGGAGGGAATAGAGAAATTCACATTCTTGAAGAAATGATTCAAGAGTTTTTCAAACAGAAAGTCCATTCCTATTCCCTTTTTCATTCTCAGTTTCTCATTGTGTTCATTCCATTGAATCAAACAGGAACTGATACTTTCTGCTGTCTCATTATAGATGCTCAGTCTCCTCCAAATTGATGTAAACAAGTATGAAGATTTTAGAATTGCAGTGAATAAACAAGAAGGGTCAAGGGAGAAAAGGCAAAACATACCTCAGTTGGAAGTAGTACAACAGGAAAACTATCTAAATCAGATCCTACATCAAGGACAATGGCTGTGAACTCATTTCCTCCTTCAAGAAATATTTCTATTAGCACTTTCTTGTCGATTCCCTATCACATACAAAATGAATGATCAATACCAAAAGTTAACACACTCCATTCCAAAAACTTTTGATGTTTAAGAATAATGCACACAGGTTCAGAAATATTTAATACTACCCATAAGTTAGTATATTTAGTCTAAAATACCCTCATTTAATATCTATTATGGGATTAGTTCCACAGTAGGACATGATTTAATAGCAATTGTTAAATAGGGGTATATATATATATATATATATATATATCAGGAAAAATAATTAACAAGACTTGGAATTTGTAAAACATAAATAATTTTGAAACAAAAAAGAAAGGCTAAAACATCAATAGTTTTGGAATGGAGGGAGTATATTATAAGAGATGTATAGTTTTTTACTTATGTTTGGATAAACTTTTTCATAAGCACTTATAAGATAAGAAACTAATAAGGTAAAATGAATTAAATATCTCTCATAAGATAAAAATCAACTTATGCACTTCAACTTTTATAGAAGCTCTCTCATTTACCATTTTCAAAATTTAAAAAAGAAGTTTGATTCTTTTTACTTTTTATTTTTTTCTTCAATATATTTATTGGGAAGTTTATTCAAACAGGAACCTTAATATACTTCTAGTAAAAAATGTATTCCTTCTTAGTTTTCTCTATAATCATTCTCCTTGACTTTTCCATATATTCATATTATATATAATATTAATTGCATCTGCATCTTAAATGAAAGTTGTCACATTATAAAAGTTTCTGCTCCCATTCAAGTGACAAATATATTGAAAATACCTCAGACATAATTTCATTGGCTTTTACAAGAGAATCATTCACACCATATGCAACTCCAACACCAATGCTTGACCCACCTCTTGTTGGTTTTACCTGAAGCATCAAATTTTATAACATCAATAAGCATAAAAAACTCCCTCACAAAGAATTAACACGAAACTCTAACTGAACAAAATTAAGTGTCTTACCACAACTTTCCCTAAGTCTGGGTCCAGCTGGTGCTTTTTAAACCATTCTGATAGTTCTGATTTGTCTGTTTCATACCCCTAGTTGACATCATATTACAAAATAGTGTGTAAATAAGGAAACCTGGATGAATAGATTTTAATGACTGAAAACTATTTCATAAATAATTAAATGTCGATGAAATCAAATACAATGAAAATATAGATGAAGATTAAGCATGCAGCATCCACTTATCTAACATTTAAAACCATTAGATCATACAGACTTTCGTAACACATCATTAGTTATCAATTATCATTACAAGGTGAAACAATAACCTGTTTAAAACACAATTTATAATACCTGAACTAAGAAACTGGGTACTGTTATGAATCCATGCTTCCTGAGCTCCAATGATGCTTTATGCTGACAATTATTTTAAGGAAAAATATTAGTGCCAGAGGGACACTCAAAGTCAAACTAGTAAGTAAGGGAAGATTGCTAGAGAAGGAAAATGTGATAATCTTGATGTATGTAAAATAAACTGAGGAAGTCTCAATTTTTAAAATCTCCATAAAGTTTTTCCCACCGACTTTCTCATACACCACAACTAGAATCAAGATTTTGCATTAAGTTTGCATAATCTAAATCCTAAATAAGGCTTTCAAATCATTTAATTATTAGTATACGATGGTCATTAAAAGTATAGAATTAGAACCTAATCTAACTATGTTTGGTAAGAAAATGTAAACCAATCTTAGATCTCAAATGTGTGGCTGCATTCCAATTATGATAAAGAGAACACAGTACATGTAGGAGAAGAAACATAACAAAATACATATGTCATGTACCTTGTCAAATGCTTGGCAGCACTCCTTTGATCCTGTGCCAACAAATGGAACATTATACTTTTCCAGCAATTCCTATTAATATTTATCAGAGAAATACAATTCATAAATACACAAGTTCATTATATCCTAGAAGAATTCCTTGTATATATATACTGCACCTGAATGCCACCATCTTCTCCAAATTGACCATGTATAACTGGAAATACTATGTCCACAGCTGTTGCTAGATGCTTTGCTAAATCAGACAAAGTCTGGAAACTTTGGGCAAGGCTGCAAATTCAACAAGTTGCCATCTTTACTCTCATAATTTCAAATGTAAATTATTCTATATGATATTTTTATGAGTATTTATTCCATACTTTGAAGGGAAAATTATGAAGAAGGAATTATTAGTAAAAATATTTCCATTTCAGGAACATTTAACCACACAAATGATTTATTGAATCAATGAGTGGTTATTCATTAACCACTCGCTGAAAATCACTGACGAGTTGCATGTTTCATTATTCCAAAATTGGAAATACTTTCACCAGAACATTATTGTAATGTTTCATAATTTGACAGAGTACACTAACCTTTCAAGTTTAAAATCAAAATCAGCAGGGGTGTTGGAATATACCTGGAAAAAGAATATGGAAATAAGAATGGCTTGAATGGGACAAAAATCTTTTCCTTTTCCTTTTCTTTTTAATTGCTTTTACTGTTTCCATTTCACTTTAAACAATACCACTCAGAATCATCAAAAAATAGTAAAAGCACTTAAAAATCACTTTATCGAAGGCATAGCCTAGATGTTACTGCCTGTTAGTTTTAAATCAAGAATGTAATTAGTTCAGTAATAGATAGCTGAAACTTGAAACAACACCTTGATGAAAAAAAGCAAAGATAGAAAGTTATGCACCCAAAATTTGATAACTGGAACTAGAAACAGGAAAAAAAACTTGCACATGTATAAGAAAATCAGAGATATAACCAAACCAAATGAGAGATCATGGAAATTCTCTAGCAAGAGGAGATTGCCAAATAGATGTTTCACTTATCTGTGTTTACTGGGATTAACCATGAGTTATATATTATAAAACTTTATCAAGTTAGAAATGCACATTTATGCTGATGTTTTTGAGGAATATGAAAGTATTGAGTAGACCAAAGAAGAACCCTATACAACTATTATATTGCCTAATTTAGCATAGAAACTGTGACTTGTTCAAATTTTCTATCGCCCAATTGATCATTATATATGAATTTAGCCTTATTCAGATCATAGTTTCTCACATCTCTATTTACAAATCCACTTAGTGAAAATCTGTAGTTCAACAGAAAGAGAGCTCATGCAGCATGATTTTGGGAAACATACATTATACTAACCTGAGCTGAAGAAATTGCAAATGCATTGAGATTGCAATCAATATAATAGCAACTCACGTGTAAATCATCCCCCTGTCAGATAACAAGAAAAAAGAATGAAACTAATAATAAGAAAGAAATAAAGAAAACAGAAAACACCCTACATGCATAACTTTTTTGTTTCTTAAGGGTGAAAAAAAAAACAGCTCACAACATACTGTCACAAGAAGCAAAGAAAAAGAAAGAAAGAAATGGAGAAACAGAGTAAACCCAAGTGACAATTTCTCTGAGAATTGCAATATAGTACCAGCTAATATACTTAAATTACCACTGTTTCTTCTCAACAGCTTTTAAAACACAATATACCCATAGTATAAATTTAGAACTTGAAAGTAAATAAAGAAAGAGCATAATTAACTTTTTGAGCTTTAAATTTTAATAATACAAGGCTTAATAAAATGAATTTAATTATAATGCAAAAGGTCAATGGATCAAGGTTTCAAAAATCTGTCTGCAACTACAGTTTCAGCCACAATGTCAAGGTCTCTCAGATACCCAGATTGTTGACTTTTGTAATAATTATTTTACAAATCATAGCTAAGGTGATTTCTGATTGATTAATATATATATATATATAATTGAGTAACACCTATAATGATAGGACTATTGACTTTTATAACTATTTTTTTTAACCATCATCGTAATTAAGGCTTTAAGGTATTTGACTCTAAGGTAAGAGTCCGAGATATCCCAGGAGCTTCGGTCCTTTGGGCAAATTAGGAACGACTTAATCCCACTTAAATTTCTGGCACCTCTCCAAGGGTTTTATGATAATAATTATTAAAAAAAGTTATATCTAGAGTATTGATTAAAACTTAAATGGAAATGAAATTCTGAGAGAATTCCCAAAACGAATGTGTACCTGCAAGTGATCAAGAACTGATCTAGCAGAATTGAGGGAAATCCCACGCTCAGCAGAAGGACCGCCACATATGAGGCCCAGCTTCAGCACCCTCACTTTCTCCCTCCCCTTCTCAACCACCGCCACCTCAGGCGCCGAAGCACGTGGCACGGCGGCAGCGACGCGTGCGCCATGGCACGTGCTGGCCTCGTGCTTCGACCTGAAGAGCTTGACAGAGCTGCCACCGAGCAACAGCAGCGAGCGGGATTGAGTCTCGCTGTGGCGGAGAACGCTGAAGTTGCCAGAAAGTGATGACGTGGCCATCAAGTGTGCTGTTAAGTGTGTTATGTTGAACTCAACGTTTAATTTATCATCAACGAGTATATCATTGTTACACTATTTTAATCTTTTTATAACATCAGAGTTTATGGCTAATTTAATAGTGGCATTTTGTATACATGACCTATTTTGTTAATTAAATGTCTCTTCATAATAGTAGCAATTTTTTCTTATTGCTTTTTTATGCAGGCTTTTCTATTAATTTTATGATTTTATCTACAATTTTTTGTTGTTGCAAAGTTTGTTATAATTTTGACAAAAAATATAGTTATCTTTTAATTTTTTTTAAATCATAATTGCTTTGTGTATTCTTGTAAAAATTTTGTTTAGTATTTAAAAACGTGTTTTTTATGCAAATTTTTCTACAACGAAAATTATAAATAAATTTTCCATTTTTTATTGATAGCAAATGAAGGTATAAAAGTCATAAAAAAGTAACTTGAGTATGTTATTAATAATGGAGAAAAAAAAATAGGATTAACTATATTTTAGTAATCATTGAATTTTATCTTTAACTTTTAAAACTTCCATTTTTTTCTGTGTTGTAAATATCCAAACTTTCATCCCTTATTGTAACTCTTTGGGAGATGAAGTTAGAGTATTTACAAAATACAAGACCAAAAGTGATAATTTTTAAAATTAGGGGTAAACAAAGTCAATTTTACGAGATGAAAAAACACCATTATCTCTAAATTTCAATATCATAAAAGATGATTAGTAAGTTAATATTTGAATAATATCATTACATATTTTAAAACACTCATAAGAGATGTTATTATTAAAACTATTATTATTATATTTAATTTATGCATTACTACTACAATCTTAAGTTTTTAGCCCCTTTCATTATCGCTAACACTTTTATAAAATGTTTTACAAAACGATTATGCATGATTTACTGTCTTTTTATTTTATTTTATTTAGACGAAAATGGTAAATGGGAAATGACACTCTGATTCCACCGACAAACCACAAATAAAGACACAATTCGGAAACTTACTACACAATTAAATCATGAATAACTTTATTCAATTATATGTACTTATCTAATCTTTAGCCTCACAACATCTCCTTAAATAGAAATGCCTAATCAGTTTGTTAAAATTAGTTGATAGTTGATTTGACAAAAGATTGACCGTGTCAAATAACACGTCATTCGTTAACTTATTCTATTATTCATAACAAACAAGTCACTACAAATAGCAGAAGGCATATATATATATACACACACACACATCAGTATAGTGCAGTGATCTTTTCTGTCGTCATTTTATGAAATGCAAATTATTAATAAACTTATAATATGACAGTGAAGCAGTTGCTGCCGTCTCTCGTGTGCAATGGAGGGTCGTGAAAGACTTTGGAAATTTTAATTATCCAAAACTTTGGAAATTTTCTAGTGAATTGGGATAGGTGCACCAATTATTCGGAGTTAGGTTACAATGAATATAATATTGAAGTAGGTGCAAAATGACTCAAACACCACTTAATGACGATAAAAAATGTGAATAACAATACTAGATATTTAAATTTAGAAACTTATGATATAACATCTCCCATTTTTGGAGATACAAGGATAACTCATTGACTAGGGAAGGGTGATGGGAGAATGTGAGAGGTCGCAGGTTCGAATCTCCCATTTTTACTTTCATGTCATTTTTCTCGTCTCTTGCTAAAATTGTAACAAATATACTATGTTTTCCTCCCCCTTAAACAAAAACCCTTTCATGTCTCCAATGCTAAAATTGTAACAGCCACTCAATTTTCTTAAAAGCACTTGATAAATTTCCATTGTGAATTTCAGGACATAGTATACAAAAATACAACAGCCAATGAACATTGTAAATTAGATCTTATCCCTTCTAAAGCTCAGGAATAAAGGTTTGGAGAACAAATTTTGTCAATTTTTGGGCATATACAGGCATGATGCACAGATGACCTTCTGCTTTTAGTAATACAAATTACAAATAGTAATAAGAAAAACCATCAAACCATGGCAAAAATAATATCCATACCAGTGGCATTTACAAAGCTGAGAGTAACTTAATTGGCAGAAAATTCAGTTGTCATTGATTCATGTCAAATCATCATCTTCCATCTCTTTTACTTTCATAGCATCCTTTACTCTCAACAAAAGGGTTGACTTCCAAGATTCCTACATTGAAACGGTGAAGCCATTTGCAACTTTAGAAACATATAGAATTTGATAGGACTTTGGAGAATAGCAATAAGTCATTCGATAAATCTGAAAGTATATTTTTAGCTATCTCTTGAAGATTACAAAATGTCCTTTCAATTATAATAGATGGATAGAAACATAATTGACATGGGAATGGAACATGTTCCACTAACTTGACATAGTATTGACCCAATTGATACACTAAAAGTCATACAAGACACCATCGTGATCAAGGAGATGTAGAAATAGCATTATTTTTACAAATGGCAGCAACAATTAAGGAGCCGAAGATGCATAGTTATGCTACTACAATATTCTCAAATCTCCATGATACCAAGAACATACACAAAAATATACTTTTTGGCATGTTGGTTATCATGAAACAAATGAACAAATACGGTGAAGACAAATATGGTAAAATACATGTATGGATAGGTACAAAAAAGAGGGGTAAGAAATGAAAATGTTCTATCTAAGGCAATGATAACCTTGTGACAAGAAAAGATGAGGATTAGTAAACTAAGGTTGGTTGGGTCCATACAATGTGGAAACGATTTCTTCCTCCAGCTCAAAAAGAAACCGAAGATTGAGAGGACAAAATTACAAAGAAATGTCACACAAGATATAAGAAAATAAAAGATATGCTGTCAAAAGGATTAAAAATGAGCTAAAGAACGAGAGATTCTAAAATAAGTTTTACTATAGTTAGAAAAAAAGGTCATTTTGTGATCTACATAGGAAATTGTAGTGCATGTTCATAACTTCAGTATATGATTTCTGAAAAGCAATCAATCAAATCTTTATTTAGGTCACAAATAAATAAAATTGATGACATCTTTATCAAGCATGCCAAAGTTTGATAGAGAAATCACCATTGCCTCTAAATTAATCAATTCACATACCAAACCATGTAATCCTTTTATCTTACTTTTTAACAGTTAACACAAAAGAATTTTGATTTTAATAAATTACAACTACCAGCATTAAAAGAATTACATAAACATTAAAGAGTAGTCATGTGAATGTTTTTCCTAATACTTGGGTCTTGGGATTCAGAAGTATACCAATGGGGTTATGCTATTAAACTCCTTCACTACTCTAGTAAACTTTTCAACATCTCCCTCATCAATTGAAGCAGACAAATCCTGAAATTAGTTAATAACTTCCAATCAACAAAATTATAGTGAATAAAAAAAATAAGAACAAAGTAACAAATCAAGCTAATAGTACTAAGACCATTTTTCTATGGGAGTTTAAGGCAGACAAGGAGCTTTTCCAAACAAGCAAACAAAATTGCAGAGCCAACATTGCTGGACAATTTAAGATGGCGTATATTAGAAAGAATAGAAAAGACTGCAGGGAACTTGGGGAGTCAGTTAATACTGTTGAAGTTGTCAGTGAGATTTGGGAGGTAATAAGACAGTTACTATCAGTTAGTTGAGAGATTTCAACAACTAAGAGATAGAGTCAGCCGTTGAGAATTGTAGAGAAAGGTAGAGGACAGCAGGAAGGTCAAAATCAATTCCTGGGTGTAGTGTTCCTCCTTGTACACTTGTTCTTTCTTCTTCTGTTTTAGATTTGTAGTCTCCCCATCCAGATCTCGAGAACAGAACACAACAAAAATATCCCTATTCTTTATATTCTACTTCATTTGAATATGATCCAGTTCCAACTTCCAACAAAATTCCACCACTTACAGCCAAAAATTTGTATTCACGGGTTCTGGAGAATGTCAGATCCAAGTCCTACATGATCAAAGGAAAATATGTTAGAAGTTTAAGTGTAAAGTATACCCCAATATGTAGAGGAAACACTAAAATGAACCTGATAGCGCTCCAAAGAGTTGGTAATTGCAACAAAATCCCCTTGGACAAGCTGGCAAAGGCCAGAATTAAGAAGATGCCCTCTAACTCCATATTTCAACAAGTTACTATCCAGTGATTGCCGGGCAATATCTTCATAAATCTTAATTGCCTTCTGATATCTGGAAAACATCAAGTAGATCAATATACCCCAAGATTTAATGCTTCATAACCCACTTTATCCCTAATCAGTTTGGGTAAATGAACTTTAGATGGTATGCACATCCCAATGCAATTAATCGATAGCTCCCACCATTTAAAGAATAGAACAGAAGTTACATGCAATTCCAAGAGATACACAGGTAAAATGAAGTTAAACAAGGATAATTCCAAGCATCCTGTTGAAAAGTTACATTAAAGGAAACAGTAAGAGCGACACTTACTGTTGAAGCTGGGCACAAAATTGTGCAACTTTAACTTTGCACTGGATCACAGAAGTTGCTGCATCCCCAATTTCAAAAAGTTCAGCAGCCCTCTCATAATAAGATCTAGCATGTTCTATGTCTTGATCAAGCTCATATAACTCGCCAATTTCCTAAATTCAGGAACAAAAATTCAACTCTGCAAATTTCTTTATTTCAAAGGATCTAATCTCCTATCAGAATCTCAAACAATGAAAGAACCAACAGTACGCACTAACAACAGAAGCAGAACAACATAACATAACACATGTACATGAAAAAAGTTGTCAACATGGGGAAATTTAACACATGAACAATTGCAAATGCCAACAAGTTTGCTCAATCTCTGTGTGTATACTCAACAACAAAAAGTACCTTTGAATACTTAGCAGCCATGATGTGCCTACCAATCTCAGTGAAGATAGTCACAGCTTTATTTAAGCAGGAAATAGCTCCTTCAACAACAAAACAGAAGCCACAAAAGTTAGCTAAGCTACTAGAATGCATATCCACTTCCCTGGGAATGCCAAAACACCAACGGAACCTGATTGAGTGCAGCCATCTTTTCTACGCATTCAAGCAGTCAACACATTGTAACCATTGGACGAAAACCGAACAGCTCAAATCTCAAATTGTGCGCTATAGGTCCAATTTTCCGATATAAAACAAGTCATCCAATCTTAAATAATTAGAAGGGATGCACACACATCGCAATTATTAGATGAAGATAGGATAACTCAAATCTCAAATGCCTGTTTTAGGTCCAATCAAAGTTTTAAGAAATGGCCAGCCACCGTAATTTTGGCAGCAACATCAAGAGTCTACACGACTGCAACTGTGGCTGCATCAGCCACAAGGAGCGTGACAAAACTGCAACCGCAATTTAAAGCCTTGCGTCCAATTTACCAAGAGAAAATATGAGCTGTCCGATCTTAATCAAATGGTTCAAAGTTATTGACTATGTTTTAGTCCATATAATTAAAAGTGACTCTTTTTAGTCCCTGTACATACACTTTTTGTTCCATTTTGTGCTTACAATTTTAGACAGACAGGATTAAAACAGATTAAAAACTGCAGATGTAGGGACTAAAATGTAAAGATTGTGTAGGTACATGGATCAAATCAGTAATTAAACCAAAAAACCAAAACTAGTACAGGAAATCGGGGGAAGAAGTTGGAGAGCACCTGATGTGGAAGTTTTCTTGTAGCAATGTGCAGCATCCACATAAGCATTTGCAGCATCATACTTGCTATCCAACTGCACAACATCACGTTATTTTGGGAAAAAAGGGACATCATAATAACTCATATATAACAAACACAAGGCACGAAACTGAGCTTCTAAGTTCTAAAGTCCAAAAAACGATGGTCACAGCAAAAGTCAGAACCTTCAAGTGACATTTAGCGGATTTGACGAAGAGTGAGGCCGCCTTGTCCCCTGAAAGAGTGTAAGCATTGATTGGAGAGGTGGTGGGTTCGAACCCGAATGAAAGAGACATACGTACATGATTTGGCGAGTTTGAAGGAAGTGGCGGATTTGTGGAACAATTCGGCAGCGTCTTCCAAGTTGGACCCGAACAAGGGGCAACAAGCATGGAGCTTGTTCTCCGCTCTCTTGGCCAGTTCTTGTCCCTTCGCTATGTGATCGCCCATTGCTGTTGCTGCTTTCACTTCACTGCGTCATCACCCTTTGCCAACACAAAAGGTCATCATAAACGCTGTTGCGTCAAAACCACTTTGCGTAATGCATCGTCTTTGTGCTGCTCATTGCTGATTATTTTTTTCTTCTAAATAATAAGTAATTAATGCAACTTTTTTTCTCTTCTAAATCACAGGTAATTAATGTGCCTCCATATTTAGGGGTTGAATCACATACACTCACTTAAGTTACGTTATAACAATATTTTTTGTGAGCTGATTACACGTTTGCTTAGTGTTAATTAGTTAAAATATTTTTAATGAGAATTTTTGGATTGGGTTCTTAAATCATTTTTTTTGGTTTCTTCCACCACATATATTATTAGTTTTAAGTAAGTTAGCGTATTTTTACTGGAAGAACCTATTTTAAATTCTTAGATAATTTTTTGTAAGTTTCATAATAATACATAAAATAAAAGAATTTTTGTCATTTTTTATTTTAATCGTAAAATCCATTCTAAGTTCTTAGTGAAGAACAGAGATATTAAAAACATTGTTTTTTGAAAAAAATAAAATTATTTGGAATTCTTTCCTTATAATTTAATCTTTTAACGGAATAACTCTTAAAAAATAATAATGATAAATCTAGTTGACATAAATTCTTGAGTTCAAGAACCTAACTCAAAAATCTTATTAAAATATCTTTAAGTGGAAGAATTCATTTTGGGTTTTTGAACAATTTTTTATAGGTCTCATGATATCACATGATGTAAAAATTTTGCTCATTTTTTGTTTTACTCCCAATTTGAATTCTTGGATCATTTTTATAGGTTTTACATTTAAAATTAGTTAGGAAAAGAGATATTAAACAATAATATTTTTTGAAAAAAAAAAAAAGAAGTTATAATGGAGACTTCTTTCCTTAGAATCTAACCTCCAACATAAAGAAATTTTGAGCAAAAATAATGATAGATTTGATGAACAAGAATTTTTAGTCTAAAAAATCCTTATTAGAGATACTTTTAAGACCTACGAGTTAGAATGACCCTTCTTAGATTTTGATGTTGATTTAATTATTAATTTGATTCCAAAAATATTTAAAATGACTTACTTGATTCCTAAATTTTTGAACGCTTCAATCAGATTTTTTAATTTTAGAAAATACTTTAATTAGGTGGTGAATTCAAATAAGTTTTGATAACTTTCACTTATGAATAGCAAGGTTTTCATTAACCGTATCAATTTTGATTTAATAGGAAGAAAAGACGTAATTGAAGCATTTTACAAGATTAGAGGACATGATTGCAACTTTTGAAAATATAGAAACAATTGCGAGAGAAAGATGTTCATGTTCAATAGTTATTGGATCAAGATGTTCATATAAGACACCAGCTTCCCTGTCCCGTTTGGGAATTGTTTATCAACAATTACAAAATGATTCGGGCACATAAGGTACTCTCTTTAAATATCAGTAACATTTTGAGGATAATGTTATATTTTTTTAAGAAGATTTTCTTTTTAATCTTCTTATTACATTATAAAGAAACACTAAATAAAAGACAAATATATTTTAATATAACAAAAAGGTAAAAGTATCTAATACTTTTGTTCAATATTTAAAGAGGATCGGGAGAAAAATATGATGGTGGAATTTATAACCATTCTTTAGTTATACTAACTATTACTTTATTAAATATTTTTAAATTTAAATAAAAATTTAATTTAATTACTTAAAGATAATTATCATTAAATATAAAAAAGTTTTATCTAGCATAATATTACTAATAACAAGTCTCTGTAATAGGAATAAATATGGAAAAATCTTATAAAGAATACAAGTCCTTTATCGAGATAAGTATCAATAGTACATGGCGGAAAATAAGCTTGAAAAAGTCTTATATTTTCTTCTAAGAAAATGTTGGATATCATAAAGACAAATGTTGATTGAGAAGTTGGAAATACAAGTGAGAAATGATCCCGATAAGTTCGTGGGAGTTCCTATTCTCTATGGAAGGGGTTCTAGAGGTAAGTACCAATTCATTCATGAGAGAGTTCATAAGAGGTTGTGTGCTTATTTGTCTTCTGCGGGAAGGGTGACTCTTGACAAATTTGTGATATAGAAACTGCTTATCTTCCCAAATCTATTTGTGATGATATAATATGCAAAGGGAAAATTCATCTTATCTTGTGGGATGTACTTTGTTTACCAAAAAATGTTGGGAGGTTTGGGGTTGAGGAAGATGAGACAAATTGGTAACTTTGATCCACAAATAGGCCATTGTGGGTGAAGTATAGATGTGGTGATTGGTGATGATACTAAACCTATAGTGGAGAGTTCTCGTAGTGGTCGTAATTTTTGCAAGTGTTTGTGTGAGTCTTGCGATGATCTTAACAGGAAGTTAGGAGATGATCTTTCTATCAATTTTTGGAACATCAGAAATGCAGGAAGCAAAAACCCAAGAATAGACATACATGACCATGTTAAGGATTTTTTTTTTTTCCTGTACTTTTTGAATTGTTTCTTGTACTTTTCATATTGCTTCCCAAATGGTTATTTCAGAAACAATATAAAAAGTACAGCAAGGAATTTGAGGAGTGCGGGAAGCAATTGTCCCATTCAGGCCCTAATAGACTAACAAGAGGGTTGGGCCGGTGCTATACATATTTTTCCCTCAACAAGATGTAAATGCATATATAATAACTCGTTGATATATAATAAACACGAGTCTTCATTCTTCGAAATAAAAAAAATTAAATTATATGTATAGTAATTCTATTCTTATTCAACCCTGTACTTTTATCTTCATTTTATGACATGTGTTTAGTTCCTTGAATTAAAACTTAAAAGAATAGTTTAGTTCATTGAATCTTTTAAATCAATACTAAGTTTTTTGAATCAATATATTATAAATTAACATAAACTATTTTTAATATTTTTTTTTAAAATTCAAGGTTTCTAAGCTCACATTGTAAAATATTTTAGTTATGTTTATTACCGATAAAATAATATTTTATAAATTAAATCTAATTTCCCTTAAATAATTTTTTTAAAATTAAAAGTTTTCACTTTCAATCCATATTCACAAATTATACCCGTGCCTGTTATATAATTTTTATTTTAAAATTATAATGTATACAACATGTAAGTGTTATATCAAAATCATAATAGGATCATAATTAGGACTTTGATAGTAATTTGGCCACTATTTGGTTAGTCCAAGCAGGACCACCATATTGTGTGCTTAGTTTTCTATGTGTGTATATGGACTACGGATGGCCAAGTTTCATTAATACATGGAAGAAGCATGAGGCAAGCAACACCTGATTGTTATTTTGAAGTTGGTTTTGGCCATGCACAACACTTGCAAATGTCAAAGTAGGACCATTCAACCACTTCTGAAATTACACAGTCATGAGATTGTGATGTTAAAGACCTATATTAGCGGGATCGGTCGTTTGTTACTCAAACATGGCTTCCCTTTGTTTTTCATTTTTTTAGCCATTATTCTCTTTGGGTTGGCAAAAGTGGTAGGACATAGAGACATCCCCAATATTATTAAGCAAGCTGTCAATGACATGTAAGAATGACATGTTAAAACTGTCAGCAAAAATTCATTTAAAAAATTATCATAAACTTAAGCAGTAAATAATCTTTTATAGTCATAATTACTCAACTAGTTCTTACAAAAGACTCTCCATCAAGTGGGATTTTAGAGGACCAAATTTTTTCCCTTGGAGTGAATTGCTTTTCTCCTAAAAGCTCAATAAAAACACCAATGTATTTAAAGCATTCAAAGATTCATTGTTATGCGAACGTGTGTGGGAGTTTTATTATATGCAATCTTATTCTTGCACATGCAAAGAGACTATTTTTGGATTTGAATACATGATAGATCGGTTCCCAAAACACAACTTTAATGTGTCAGAGTTTACCTTCGCTTAAAGCTCAATAAATATGTAAAATCATAAATATAAGGTTTAAAAAAATGATCCATAATCACAATTACTATAACATTAGGTTTTTACCTTTTAAAGTGTATGTGTGATCACTAAGGGTGCTCATAATTTAGATATTTACTTAATTATAATCATATCAAATAAATAATTAGATTATAAGTGGATATTATAACTATAATTATAACTAATTTTTAAAATATAGGTATAATTTGATATAATTAATTATTTTTTTAAAATATAAGTATATAACTAGTTATAAATAAACTAGTTATATAACCAATTATATAATAAGTTATATCTAAAACCAATTATATAACTAGTTATAAATGAACAAAAATAAGTTATTTGAAATACCTATAACTCTAAGATTGATTATAGTTTTATACCTATTTTTATATAACTAGTTATATAAAATTAGTTATAATTGTAATTATAGAGTTTTTTTTAGAACTAGTGTTTTTGAGCATCGCTACCGCCAACGACTGTATTTGTGGCTTCAATTCCATTTTCCATAATATAATTGTAATTATGATTGAAATTTAAAATCTTTGATATAAAAGAATTTACCATCCGGTTGATCTTGATGGACATGGCAACTCTTTGGTAGGGTGCATTTTGGTAACCAGTCCAAGTCAGTGATATTTAGCTTCTGTCTTTATGGTATTTGAGGGAGAACATCAGATTAAAAAATGATAATGACAGTCTTTCATATTTCTTCCTTTTTATGTTTCTTTTGCTAAAAGTATGGTATTTGTTTCCCTATGTTAACATATTCTAGAAGATTGGAGTATTATGTACCTAATTATAAGTACAATGTTGACTAGTTACAAATACAAAAAAGGAAAACCACTATATATGTAGAAGTTCTTCATAATTTTTCTTGTACTTGTAAGACACATACTTTATATTGAGTTTGATTCAAGTTGTGGGGCATTTATCAGAACAATTGAAGAAAAATCAGAGTGGTTCTTTTGGCTAGGGAAAAAACAGAGTTTGGGGAATTAACTTTAGGAAACTTCAATCATGTTAAGGAAATACACTAAGAAATAGTTTTCAAACAGTCTCAAACAAAAGGCCACTTCAAGAAGACAGCAGAAAATTAGAAAGGATGGGGTTAGAAGATGGTGCAAACTAAGTTTTAATGGTTCATTCATAAAACTAATTAATAAGGAAGTAATTAATTTTGTCAAAAAGAATTATTTAACTATGTAGCATCTAAATTACATTTATACTACTAAGTTTAAGGATCAATTTAGCAGAGATTGAAATGTTGTTACAAACATTTGAACCCTAAAGGCACATTGAAAATCTTTTCATAAGAAAAGTAAAAATCTCGCACTTGTTTTCTTTTTCTTCTTTTAATCATGAGAAATCCTATGATTTCATTCCAAAGTTCCACTTTCTTAAAATCAGTGGAGGATTCCATTATCACATAGTTTAATTAGTGCAACAGATATTAGCATTTCCTACAGAACATGAAATGATTGAGGTTCTCATTTTGGTCCCCTTGAATTCAAATTAATGACCAGGTTACGTGCTAGGTAGAATAACCTTATGTTTCCAAGTCCTAAGCAAAATTTGGTCTATCTCATGGAAACAAACAACATGGCTGAAAGGTATTCTATTGGAAAAATCTTCCTTCCCTTTCAACGTTGAAAGGTATTGATTGAATTATGCAGCCATTAACCATACCTGAAAAGAGTGGACTATTCTCTTTAGATGAGTGAAATTTTCCGTATATGACAATTACTAAGTTAATCTAGCTAGTGGCTAAACTACTATACATGGTTTACCGGATTCTTACTCAATTGCATATTATGATGAGGTCAATTAATGTAGATAATTTTAATTTACACTATCCTTATCTCATCAGAGACATGATAAGAAAACTCGAGATCTTTGAAATAATATTTTCTTGCTTTTTCCGTTTGATTGGACAAGATTAGCAATCATGCTATTCACTAGGAAAATGCCTCTTGTCCCTACCCTAAAAGTATTTGCTTAATCTCAGTCTCTCATCAATAAGTCAAGCAATATTGAGAATAATGTGTGTTGAAAATCTATGTTGATAAATAATATGAACTTATGACTAAAATAATTGAGAAATAATTCTTATTTTATGAGTTAATTTTTGTAGTTGAATTAAATTTAAACTTAAATTTTAAGATAATATTTAAGTTTAATAGTTGTGATTGAACTTATTTAGAAAACTACTTATTATCAGAAAATTTAAATTGAGGTAATCCATCCTCAATATAAGGCATCAGAAATTTTGTATTAATTGATAATTTGATGAAAATAATATATATAAATGTGATATGAGCAAAATATATAAATAAAAAACACTCATCATCTTATCAACTAATAATATTTAGAATAATATTTAGAATTGAATTAGACTTAAATTTATTTTCTAAGAATTTGTACATGACTTGCTTGCGGTACCATGACGATATGATGGTGCCAGGTACTAAACTATAATTCTTTATTCCAAACTTGCTTGCGCTACCATGACGCTATATTCACACTACCGGGTAAATTATATGCATTTGGGGCACGTTCCCAACTTTATGAAGGCTTATGATTGAAATGTTGCCAAAACAAAAGCACAGGCCAAAGTTCCCCCAATTTCTTTACAGTGCAATACTGTAGTCAAAACATATTGTTGTAATTGGAGTTCTAATATTGTAAAAATAACTATTTACTACAAAGAAACACTATTGAAAATCAATATAATAAAATATTAATCTGTGTCTGGAGTGAATATTGTTGATCACATAACTTTGATAGGAGTAAAATTAGTCACAAGATGTGTTCAGTAGTGTTCTCCTTGCAAAATATTTAATTACTTCCCACTAATTAATTAAACTAGTTTTAATTATTCTTTGGCTCCACTATTTGTCATTGTGCTTGCAAGTGATATGCCCATTAAACAGAGTCCAATGCCACCATACCTACTTTCTTGTCCAACTCCCCTATTTTGGTTAACACCACATAAAGCACTAATCTCATTTGTTAGTTAACTATTTCTTTTAGAGTGTGATGTCAAGTGTAGCTTACAAAATTGACGTGTCTGGGATAATATATTTGTAAATCCCAAAAGGCCTTCCAAAATCTTACTCTCTTTTCATATATTCCTATACTTTTATATTATAATCTAATAATTCTTTTCATATATACTACCTATTATTTTATACTATAGTCTATTTGGTTAATATTGTCTTCTTCTACTCACATCATTATCAATGTCCTAGTGGAGTGGAAAGCCAGGTCAATGGGCTGCATCCACATATTATATATCAATACCATCCAGCCAAAAAGCTAGCCTCTATTGTTGGACCTTGAAAGTGCATGTTAACTACATGGCTAATAAACATGATGAATATGTTGGTCATAATTAATATACTACAAGATTTGGCCATACCATTGCAGTGTGATGCTCCATTCTCTATGGTCGGGCTTTTCATAATCTAATTTACCAAATGTCAAGACTTGGTTTATTCCAAAAATCCAAAAAATGTGTGATTTGAGCTTCATGCAGGACCCAAAGGAATAAATTTTAGGGACGCACTAATCTTTATTTTCGCATATAACATGTCTTGTTGGAAAAAAACATGCCCCACTAATGCCTTTTTACACTTACGATGAGCTCTTTCTTCAAACCAAAAGAGTGGCACCATGTTAACAACACCTATGCATGCTGTGGAATAGCACAAACTTTTTCTAAATCAAACCATTTTGTAGAGCTAGCTAGTTATAATAAAACAAATCTAGCTATAGGGGCCTAGGAATCATAAGGCACATATATGTGTCTCTATATTGTTTCTACATGGCTATTTTTTGACCTCTCTCTGCCTTCTATCATAGGTTGCTACATAATAGGCATTGCTGCTTCCTGTTTCTGTCTAATAGGCTACTGGAGATTTCCTTGACTATCCTAACTTAGCAATAATCGCTGGCTATATTTTTGTCTATGTTCATGTGAAAATTTAGGAAATTGGCACATTCAGAAGCTATATATAGGCAAACCCCTTAAAAAAAAACTTTTGGTCTCTTAAAATATTTTGAGATTCAATTTTAGTTTCTATAAAAAATTAGTATATTATTAGTCCTATCAAGACTTACAAATATGCGTTATTTGAAAATATAGAGATTAAAAATGTATTAAATTTTAAAAGATCTAAAACCAATTTAAAGGATCAAAACTAATTTTATCCAAACTTTTTTATATAAAAAATGCTAGAGGACAGAATCGAACGTTGGCTCCTCATGACCTTGGTATGCATGGTGACTCTCAGTTTACAACTAGGACAAAACTCTAGTGGTTGAATTCCAAAATTTGATGCCCTGAGACTCTTCTAGCTGATTCTAAAACCTGTTACATTATCATGAGTTGGCCAAAGAAATAAAAATCTTTCAAGTTGTAGACTTTTTGAAACAATTATAGAGAGAGAGAGAGAGATTGGTGTCACTTTCTGCCAAACTAAAGAAATCATGTTTCCCTCTCTAATGAGAGGAACAAGTGTTTGGAGGTACATTCTTTTTCTTTTTCTTTTTTATATATAGCTCCAAGAAAAAGATGAGATTTGATGCATAAACACACTTAAGAGTTTAATACATTCTTCCTTAAATTTATGAGTGAAACAGGACATATGAGAAAACTGAAGTTTCTCTTTTCTTTGTACATTCTTCCGTATGAGTTAGGCATGAAAAGCTTCTGTGGTCTTCTCATGGGAACGGACTATAGGAAAAAAACATGGAAATCAGAAGTTAGCATAGTAAAAAAATACATTCAGTAAGATCATGATGTTTTAAAACCTTACCATTTTTATCCTCCTTAGCAAGAAGACAAAGAAAAAGAAATCATATAAGAAATAATAAGCTAGCTAACTGCCTCATTAGTAATAATATGTCCTTATGCTCCATAAACTCACTATTCTTCTATGTTAGATATTTTGAATAATTCAATTCAAAAAAAGCAGCAGTTAGGTTGTTGATTGGAAAAGAATATTCATGACCACAAAAACAAGAAAACAAAAAAGATAGCTATCAAGTGATTGATTATTGAAACAAAGAAAAATTTTCCACTATGAAAGTACTTTAGATTGTTTGACAAATCATGGATTTGGTAAGCATGATAAACTCATCGTGGATACCATGCACAAGAGCGCTATCTGCAGTTCCATGTACTGTAGTACCAATTAAAGTCACTTTCAAACATAATTGGTGGAACAATAGTGTGCTAACACAATAGAACATTTTGTAATTGTGTCGATTCTTAATCACAAATAAGGTGCATTTGATAGTAATCAACTTAATACTGCTCAAATGTTCTATGGAGGGTGTTAATCTTACCTTTTTTTTTCTCTCCTTATATTTATAGTAATTTTTGGAGGAAAAGAAGTGTCGCCAAACTTGAGACAGCAACATGTGTGATCATGACACACAATTTGGGCATGTTATGTGGCAATCAGCCGTCTGAATGTGTGTGGACATGAAAATAATATGCTAACAACCTCGTGCTAAAGAATGGCTCATCATATATTGTACGTCCACTTCTCAATGAGGGCAAGAATATGGTTCAGAAAGATTGGTCTATTTCAAAATCCTCCTTCTCCCTACATATTTACTACCTTTCTCATTCCAAATCAATATCAACATAGACAATGACACATAATGTTAAAAAAAAAAAAAGATAAGGGTTTATGGTATTATTGTGATCTTTTGTATATATACGGATAAGATTCTTGTGATTAATTTTCATACATATACATGTTGCCATGTTATATTCCTATTAGGCTGGGCGTGCTGCAACTGGTGCAAATTGCACTAGACCAACACATACATTTGGCAGTTATGGTGGTTAAAGAAAGTTTATATAGCATTACATTACTCACCCGGTTATGTGTATATCATGGTGATGATATGAAAATGACAAAGTTTTCTATTTTGACCACGTCTGTATTTAATTGATGATAAACTATAGTAGCTAGTTGTAGTCTTGAAATCCCAGTAAAGGGTGCGGCAAGGAGATTTGTACTTTCTACTTTCTCTTTTAATAAATTTACATTAATATTAGAAATTTTTTCTAGATTTGAAGCATAACTCTGTGTGCGTGTACGCTTTGCCCTTTAGTTTCAATGAACAGAAATTAATAATCTTGTACGATGAGTTCTACTATATAACCCCCCTTCATTTAAGCAACGACGGGTCCCTGGCCTCTATTTTTTTCCTGTTTTTTTTACCGTGTTAAATATATAACTTTGACTAACTCTTTTTTTTCTGTTTATTTTAGTGTGTTTATTATTTTATACAAGGTTGGATCCTTCAACCCTCAACTTCAGTTGAAATCTTCCCAAGACATCTTTGACCTTTAACAAGAATAAAATAAATGTCTATTTTGAGTGAAACTCGTATAAAATCTAAATTTAATTTTGCTGAATCCCTTGCAAATGTTTTGTTTGTGTGTTGAACCCAAATTATTCCATGATTAAAATTTATTTAAAGAATTAACTTTTTTTACAGACATTTTTTCATACAGGTACGTGAATTTAAGAATGGAACCCTCGTCACAATTTAAATAATTATCTGTCAATTATATCACAGATGTAAGCGACTTGTTTATTTTCCTAATTTGTATTTATGTGTTTTTTATATTTCTTTTTGTCTTCCTTGTCCAATGTAATCATGCTGATCAATATGGTTTAATAATAATTTATGCCATGGTGTGGTTCAGGTGGTATCAGCGTATATAAATTAAATTTCTTCGGCATAGTGGGAGTATATGTAAAAAAAACAATTCTCGCGTGAACACAAGATTTACAGACACAGCCAATCAAAAGCTTAAAATAATTTGAACACATTTTTTATCAGAATAGATTTTATTATTATTATTTTAAGATTTTAATTTTGATACTTGTAAAAATCTCTACAGAATCAACCAATTAAAATCCATTCTTTGATATAAGATCAACCCAGGGAATGGTTTATTTAGTTTGTATGAAATTTTAAATTCAAATCTTACTGCTGACATTATAAGCTAAAATGTACAAGTTTTAAATTAATTATTAAAACTCAACAATTTTTAAATTGAACAATAATATAAATTTTATTTTATGATATGTTCTAATTAAACCTTATTTTAATGTATTAGAAACTCTAACGCACATGATTGATGTAATTGTGTAATGTCTTGTCGTGTTTATATGTAAAAAAAGGATTTAGTTTTTAAATAGTTTATGTTTAATTCTTTTTATGTATAATTTTTTGAACTAACAATAATTATGTATCGCACACAAAATTAATTTAAGATCTAATAAGTTAAAAAATATTTTAATTTTTTTAGCAGCAATGATAAAATCTTAACCCAACAAGTGAGATGGACTAAAATTTACTTTTACTTGTATATAAATAAATCAGATCAGATTGCTACCCTAATTTTGGAGCACTTAATGGGGTATATAAGTAATTGGTTATGTATGGCGAATGATAAAGTGGTGTGTGGTCCTGTTATTTATGACTTGTGACAAACTGTTGGGGTTAAAAACTCAGGCCCCGCACCCAACTAAGCCTTTCATTTCTTGTTCCCATCTCCCATTCCTCCCACCTTTAAAAACACTCTCAATTCCCTCTTTTGTTATACATGAAGCATACCTAAGTTGCAGATGGAATCACAAATTAAATTCACCACTTCTTTAACCTTTGTCTTTCTCATATCATTTTCTCTTCCCTAGCCCCTTTTCTTGAGAAGTTTATCAGAATTGAATTAGGTGCATGTTGTGCAAGATGGAGAAGCAGGGCACGTGCAATACTAACTCATGAACACACGGCGTGTGAGCTCGGAGATCAATCACATTCTTTTCTGCTTCATTTGACCAACCCAGAGAGATCCTATGAGTTAGTCCTTCATGTGCCCCCCTTCCCCATCATGACAACAGCACCTTATATTACATTTGGAAATGTTGATCGGCTTCTGTTCAAAATTCAGCACCCCAATTTTGATTGTTTATGCTCCATATAGAAGGTGAGTTGTTGTATATCATTATCATATTTTTCATCATTCCCCCCTTTATTCAACATTTAGCATGTCTTCCACTCCACATGATGAGATTGACAACACTTATTAGTGTTTGAAATCAGTGTAAAAGATAATAAGTGGAGACATTTAAGTTTAGAGAAAATGATATTATTTTTGCAATAGTTTTTAGAAAAACGGTAAAAGAAAATAAAAAGTGATTAATTTCTATAAAATAAACTGAACTAAACAAGCATTAATATTCACTTGAACTTTAATGAGATGTTGAGTGGCATGGTGTCTTAATGTTGGTTTTACATATAAGCAAATGTTAACAAGTGTCTGATACTCATTAAGAAATTTAAAATAGAATTTTTTTTATTAAAAAGTTTTAATAATATATCTCTATTATGATTTCCGATGTATTCACAATTTGAATTTCAATAAAAAAAAAATCATTTTGAATTCCTTAACTATTCCAAGAGTATTCGTTAACCAGACTCATGGAATTATAGTGTATAAAAGCATTGAAGTGAAGTATTTTAATTGTGTTGAGTCAAAGAACATGTATATTACTAGTAACCAAGATGATGAAGGGTGTTAGAGTGAGTCATAGTCTAATTCGTAGGTTAAAGATCACCATGCAAGACTATCATGATGCCAAAAACTTATTTTGGCTTCAGTTTCATCTTACTTTGTGTCAACTGAAAAGGTCATTCTCAATGAAGCACTAATTAATGTTAATGACCTTGCCTCGCCCTCAATTTCTTATACTTTTATTGTTGAAATTGACCAAAGTGGTATATGAGTCAGTGCCCGGTTTATCCTTCCGCAAAAGAAAAAGCTCATTTGTTGGGCGCACTTAGGAAGTATTGACATAGTGGCATGCTTTTTCATGGGTTAATGAATTAGAAAAATTTATCGTTACATATGTTACCCTATAATTTTACACCGTCAATTTGTGTTCATAGAAAAAAAAATTGATCGTTTTGCATGCCATCATTGTGATGTCAATTGAAAGGAAGCCTTTGAACAAGACAAAATGAGGAGAAGGAATTTTAACCTTTTTTGTAATATACCTATAGGAAGTGAAAAGGGTTAAAAAGAAATGCAGGTATTCCATTCTCCACTAGTTATGTGTTTATTTCCGCAATATGACATGCATACCTAGTTTGCAATTGCTAGGTTTTTGTCAAGCTAGCCTCAGTTTCTTCTGCTTATTGCATTAGTAGTGCTTAAATTTTAATTTTTTCTGGTATCATATATGGTTTGAACTTGCAATCTGCATATGCAATTATGGTTGCAATATTTCTAAATTGTACTTCAACTCCATTTGCTTGTAAATTTTCACAATTTTGGTAGTCACAGTGGTGGACATTACACTTTGTCATAAATTCAGTTATGGAAATTTAGGTTATCCAGTTCTTCAATTTCTTCATATTAATTTGCTTATTTGAATTTTGCTTGTTATATATCATGAGTCCTGAGACAATTATAGAAACTCCACCATGAGAGAACGCACAAGATTTATTTGGCAAAACAAGCGAGGAACTTACCAAAATTACATAAAATATAACTTCAATATCACTTTTGAAATGCTAGTATGATAATTAACTAGTAAACATGTAGAACTGTCTAGCTGGGCAGTTGGAGTAAGATATTGTGTGATCATAGTCTGCATATTAACTCTTCACATGAAACTAAGAAAGAAAAATTACTTGAACATATTTACCAAACTCATTATTAATTGTGACAAGAATTGATGGTGATGTCCAGAAAAAAAAGGAAATGAACAAAACAGCAATGTGTCCAACAGACAGCACATGTAAATGGCATAGTGAGGAGTCCCCATATCATGCTTTGGCCTTACCCTTTCCGTACACCTACTTAAAGGATCTCTCTTTAATTTACCACACAAAAAGGGCTTTTGAAAATTTTGGAAATATGTGGTGGTATTTATGTATGGGCTTTGATACCCTACTGTTTCAAATGGCACTGTCCGTTTTGTTTGCATATATAGCATCTTAGGAAACATGGGGTCATGGATACAGCTGAGATGGGATAAGACTTAAGAGAGTTTTACCATCATTATTTGCTCATATTATTTAAGATGCCAATTTATGATAAGATTCATTAACTCACTCACATTTTGGAACACAATAGGACCATTTCCATTTCCATTAAACCCTAAAACTTCATTTTTTCCATTAAACCCTAAAACTTCATTTTATGAGCCTTTATTGCTATATTGATGTCACATGATGTTTATGTCTGCTAATTAGTGATAGAATCACATGCTTATGTGTGGGAATAAATCATAATATCAATCAAGTTTCCTTGTTTTAAATGTAAGAAAAATTGTTTTTTCAATTACCTTGCCTCGCCCTAGACTGCAATTGTCTTCCAAGAGTTTTCATATTCATACTAATAATTAAGATATGTGGGCCTTGTAATAAAGTAGTTTAGTTTCTTTACACCGACAAACTCTACTTTGAAATGAGATACCCAAATTTAATTTATTTTCTTTTATACATCTTTTCTTGGCTTTCTGTGTTTTAGATTGTGACAAGCTTCTCTCCTAAAAAAAAGATTGTGGCAAGCATCTTGTTAAGTTTAAAAGTAGAGAAAAAAATGGGTTTAAGTTAAATTAAGTCATACCTTAAATGTGTTTGGTTTAATTACTTATTAAACTTGAAGCTTAAACATAATTTATTTTCTTCATATAGTTATTTTTTAAGGTTTACTATTACCTTTCTATCTGTTTAAAAGTTGAAGTTCTAATTTGACCTAACATATTCAAATGTCTATTTTATAATACGATTTATAAATACATCAATTAATTTTATTTTGAATAAGCTAATAATAGGTTTATGTCTTTGTGTAAATAAATGGACTTCAATTGTTTTAATCAGTTAATAAATGTATCATTTCAATATTTCACTTAATTAATAGGTTTGGGTGACCTAAAGTCTTATTATTATTAAATAAAGTTTTACAATAGTTTTAAACTATTTTATAAAACAATTCAAGGTAAAAACAAGTTTAATATATGGAACTTCAGTTTTATCAAAAGATAAAAAATAAATATGGGACTTCCGTCTCACTTAGTACATATAGGCTTATCAAGTAAGTAGGTTTGTCAATATATTTATGTCAAACTATAAAAAAAAAGGTCTTTCTATGCTTTACAGATAGGTTTAATTTATATAATTAAGTAATTAATAATAATTCATTATATTATTATACTTTTAAGTAGGTTTTTACATGGAAACTTAAGTTTCTTAGCTTCTTTTAAAACAAACCAATTAATGAAATTAAAAAAGTAAACTTCTTAACTTATTAAAAATTTCTTTAATATTTTTTAATAGATTTTTTATTAAATTAAACTGTTAAATGGGCTGTCTTAAAAATATTTATATATTAAGTAAGTAATTAAGTTAGATTTATTTAATTTTATTTTGAAGATAAATCAAATTCATTTAAGATATGCCATTAACTTCAACATTTTCACTTCTAATCCTTAGAGTTCTCAAGAGACAAACATTTCAACTCCTAATTTAAGAGTTTTCTTGGAAAGAAAAATAAAATAAGCGCGAGACAATCGTGGGTATATAGTTCTTATTATAAATTGATTAGACTCGATTTAAGAATGATGAAGAATTTGAGTAGTGAACAAGACATTTTAATTTAAAACTATACATAAAAATAAAGTTATAAGTAGATTGACTTGATGTTTAACAGAAAAAAAAAGAAAAGTTATGAATTTAAATAATTTTCATTAAGAAAAACTAACAAATTAATAACTAATATTAACATTTAAAAAATATACATGAAAAATCACATATATATATATACATATTGCTGGTCATGGTAGAATTTATATATCATTCTGTACCTAACGAGCTTTCAAGTCATATTTAATTGTCTCCGAAAACTTTATTTCCAATTACTCAGTTTTAGACCCTTTTTAACCGAGTGTTAAGAATTCCATAAGGTAGTTTACTATTAACGAAAATCTTCTCATGACTAGGAGAATTTAGTAAGAAGTGGTTTCCCACGGAATTTTAGGCTTACATTTGGAGAACTTCTATTCGGGTGTGTTTGATTTTGTGACAGAGAAAAGAATAAAAGATAAATAAAAAAAATATTTGAAATAAAATAAAAGAAAATGTCGGATCTATATTATTTTTTGAAAAATTTCTCATAAATAATAAATTCTTTCGCACAACCAAACAACTTCTCCCTCTCCAATCTCTCTCCCACACCATTAGAATGATATTCGATTACCGGTGAAGTTCTATCTAAAGCCTCTTCATCCTTATCATTAATTCTCGTAGTCATTTCACAACATATTTTAATTATTTATATATTATTACACACGCCCTTCCAAGAAACTTTAATTGGATGCTTAAATTCCAAGTACTTTGCAAATAAATGAAAACAATTTTTAGTGAAATCCTCTCAAAGGAGAAGTGGGAACATACATTAACTAAATTATTATTAGGTCAAATTTATCAAAAATTATAAAATTTATTTTTTATTTAATGAATTTTATCATACTTTTTTCTATAAATTTAACTAGTAAATTTAAAGAAATGTTTTAGAATGTGTTATTAGCATTATACCGTTAAGCAAACATGTTTTTTGTTTTTTTTTTTTTTTTATAAAAAACCAAACATGTACGTACTTTGTTCCTCAGTTGTGGCATGCGTAGAAATTATTCATTTCTTGATTATGTATATCTACTGGAGTTCTTTTACTTTAATAGTTTTTTTACGAAATAATATCTTGGATACTCTTGTGAAACCTTATGCACATAACAATCACTTTCAGAGTTTAAACTCTATTCTATTTAATATCACTTTTCCTTTCGATCGGCTTAGTGACCACGCCAATTGCTATCAATTTCATTTTCATAATTATAAAAGGTTGATAGAGACTAGGGATGTGGTCCATATATAAATAAAAACCATATATAGTAACTGAGGTAAATGTGGCAGATGTGAGGAAAAACATCAAATCTGTTTCACATACAACAAATTCAAAAGCACAAACACCAAGCAAGTGAATTAATTAATTTCAGTACAAAGAAAAGTTTTTGTACGAGATATTATCGGACACAAGATCTTCTGGATTTTATTTTGTTGTGAGTCTTGTGACGAGGATCGGACATCATGCAACTTATAAAATCTCCATGAACTCACAACAAATTACTTTTAAATTAAAACGTGTTTGGTATACTTGAATTTGAATACACAAAGGGTGTTGTTTTCTTTATTTCTTTTGTCGCCCACTAGTTTGGTTCATCGTTACCAATGATTCTAAGGCTGAATTATCAGTTCTAAGGGAGCGCTTACAAATTTATTTCAAACCTAAATATTGATTGTCGCAACAAATATCATAATGAGAGGATGAATCGAAAAGCCTAAGATGGGATTCATGAAAAAAAAAAAAAAAAAAGTTGTGCCATCAAAGTTTTTTTTTATTTAAGGAAAAAAGTTGGTAAAAATCTTTTTAATGTATATTATATGTTTGTCTTGTGTATTATAAGTGTTCTTCAACCTAAGAAAATCTTACACACAAAAAAAATTAAACATAAACATAAATTTTCCTGTTAAATAAATTATCTTTTTACATATAAATATGATAAGACGTTAGATCATTATGATAATTTTATTATTTTTTTAAATTTGAAAAGAGAAAATTCGTAAATAAATCACATAAGAAAGTATAAAGAAAAATAGTGAAATAACACTTGTAGAAAACCAAAATGTAAATTATCAAAACAAAGAGAGAAAAGTCAACCAAACCTATCCCATTTTTTTCAAGTGAAATCCCCTTATACATGAAGAGTGAAAAAGTGATTTTGTTGTTTTGACTAAATAAAGAAAAGCCTTTATATCTCAGATCCTTTACTTTCATTAACAATTGAAAAGTATGGTTACTCTTATACATGAAGAGTGATTTTGTTGTTTTGACTAAATAAAGAAAAGCCTTTATATCTCAGATCCTTTACTTTCATTAACAATTGAAAAGTATGGTTACTCTTATAATGCAATTGAGGGTGCTTAATTACCTCGTGGACCATACCATTGGTTGTGGTAACCATGCATATAACACCCAATAAAGGATATCTCTAATTACTTGTGTTATTTTGCGAAAAAGATGTGATAAAATGAATATGTAAGGCAAGGCATAGATTATTTATTAATAAAACCAATAAATACTTCACATTAATATCATGGTGACCCAAAATAAATATGTAAGAAAATTACAAACATACTCCCACATTTAAGCAAAATTATAGTGCACGTTTGACCTAAAGTTATTTAAGGACTAAATTGTCACTGCTTTATCCATTCAGGACCATAATTATCATTTACCCATATAAGATATATCAATAGGTTCAATTGGCTTCAACTAAAAAGAATCGTATACTCGTATTCAATACACAATTCAAATTTAATATCACAAACTTTACAACAATGAAATCACTTGAACAAGGACAAAAATAAGTTAGCAGACAAGCTCAAAAACAATGAACAATTGGAAGAACTGGGAAACACTGCAAACACATTTGGGTTGGATTTTGTCAGATTAAGATGCAAGACACAGTGAGTGTCTTCCAATATTTTGGTTGCAATGAGAAGTTGTTGTCCCTGGAACTCCTCATAAGAGAGCAAAAGAAAGAATATAGCCTTACCAGGCTTGTCTTCAGATGGCTTTCCAGGAGGCCAACAAAAAGTTCCTCCCCATATTCTTGGTCATCTCTTGGAACTGAATGACTGCCATTGATTGAATTTGATCTTCCAAGGATTTGTTTATTGCCATTTCTAGAAACAACCCCAAATAACTTTTCTCTTGAGGCAGAGGATTGGAGATAGACCTTGAACTGTCAATACTCACCCTCACATCATCCAGCTCTAATTGTGTTTGATCAACTGCCTCTCGAGAACTTAAAGTCATCAATCTGACTACTGCCAAGATTCTACATTAGTTATCTCCTTTCCCACAGGAGCACCAACTAAGTTACTTTTTTGGTTCACCACATGATCAATAGCATGTTTGAATCTCTCATAAATTCTAGACACTCTTTAATGAATATATCACCTCCAACACCAAGAAGCATTAATCTGAAAAGACACGTAAATCCTCCACCAAAACTAATTAGATTCTGCACATGAAACCCGGGTTACATCAAAACTAATGAATACATATGTTATATGTTTAGCTACCTCATGAATGTTACTCAAACATGGCTTATACACGAAGCATGATTAAACAATTAGAGATTTGCTTTCAACACACGGGTTGAAGATTTGATGCCTCTCTAGTTTGCTAACTGCTGACATGGTTTAGCTCTTCAACCAATAAGAGAGCCTAAATGTTTCAATAACATATCTATCACCTGGACCAGTTTAACAACTGAGATTAAATTGGTCCCAACAAGCCAGAAAATGTGGCTTTTGAATACCCAAGTTTAGATCCTGAGTTAAGAAGCAGTGCTTCCCAAGTACTGGCCCCAGGAAGAAAACTTTTTGCAACCACTTTCTTGGTCAATTCCATCGCCTCAGTAAACAAGTCCTTTTGGCACATCTGAAATATGATGTTATCAAATGTTGAAGATCTAGGAAATAAACACTTCTCCAACATTTCCTCCAACAAAAGACATGATTCACCAATCTCACCTTTTCCAACCAAACCATCAAGCACGATCCTGTATGTATGCAAGTTGAGTCCAACACCCTTCCACCCCATCTCCTTCATTAGCTCCCTTGCCTTAACAAAATCCCCTGCTACAGACAAGGCACCCAATAAAGTATTGTAAGTAACCACATTCGGTTTGCATCCTAACTCCTCCATAGAAGCAACAATCTGAAGCGCCTCGGCTACATTATTCTGCTTACACAAACCATTTATGTACACATTATAAGTATAAGCATCAGGAATGAGTCCAATTACAAGCATTTCATCAAATAGTTCATCTAACATCACATACTCCCCTTCTGCTACAATCCCACTCAAGACCATAGTATAGGAAACAACATCAAGTTTAATTCCATCTTGTTTTTGCTGGTTCAGAATGTCCAAAGCATCCATACCCCTCCCTTCCTTCACCAAGAACCTAATCATGTTTGTATAATCCATGACACCAGGACAAAATCCTAGTTTCCTCATATCCCTCCAAACAACCAAAGCCTCAGCACTGGTCAAATCCTTTTGCTCACACAATGCTGATATTACCAAAGAGCATATCTTCTCATCCAAACCATACCCATCTTCTACCATAAAATTCAGCATCTTAATAGCATAACCCACCCTCTTAATTCTACACAACGCCCGGATCAAAACCCGGAAAGTCGATTCCTCAACACGAATATT
Organism: Glycine soja; assembly: GCF_004193775.1. Taxonomy (NCBI): domain Eukaryota; kingdom Viridiplantae; phylum Streptophyta; class Magnoliopsida; order Fabales; family Fabaceae; genus Glycine; species Glycine soja. The sequence goes on along the minus strand of NC_041010.1, from coordinate 47,316,313 downwards.
CATGTGCTGGCTCTTCAGCAAGATCTCGGGGACCATCTCGAGACAGTCCCTCTTCCTACAAAGCAGTGAAAGAACCAAGTTCAATGAGCAAACAGTTGGTGTGCACCTGAACCTGGGGATTCTGAAGAACAAATCAACAGCATCTTGGACCCTGTCAGAAAGACCATAGAACCTAATAAGGTACACAAGGATGGACTCTGGTGTTTCAAACTTCTCCAAGTGTTCAAGGTGGTAGAGGACAGGAGGAATGTCCTGCAACTGGGAGGTGCTGGTTAGGGTTTTGAGGACAAAGAAGTAAGCTTTTGGAGTTGGGTCAATGCTATAGGCTTTGAAGGAATCAAGGAGAGTGGAGAGGAGAAAAGGGCACGGAAGGTTGGGTCTTTGGGGGTGTTGGGAAGAATCCATTTCTAGGGTTGCTTGTTTGAGATTTTTCATGGCTTGTTCTTCACCGAAGTTGTGGTGCCATGAGGTCTTGTAAGGGGAGTGTGGCCATTTCTTGAATTTTCTAAGGTATTTGTTAGCTCTCTTGGATAAAGGGTGCCTTACCATTTGGATTTGACGAGGAACGGAGCAAGAACGGACATAGAATTAGCAGAATCAGAGGTTACAAACCAAAACCTTAAACTGAAATTGGTTTAGACAAAGTCATGTATGTATCTCAGTATTCACGTTATGCACGGATAATATTAAAAACATAAAAAAGATAAATAAGTAAATTAATTTATGGATAATGATACAATGTTATTTTAATTATGTATAATTTGTTTCAAATATATTGAATTTAATTTAGAACCAAATATATTAAAAATTATAAATTAAGATAAATGCATAAAAACACTTTTGTTGAAAAACAATTCTAAAAATGTTACATTATCATTGAAAAATGATAACTAAAAATACTATCATTCAAAATAAATATTTTAATTTATATAGGTACACGAGTTCATAATTGATCCGAGTGATTTGTACGGATAAACTTGATTATAAATATAATTTAAACATACAGATCAAGTTGATCCGTATGATTTGTACGGATGAACTTGATCTGTATGAGTCATACGGATCAAGTTTGTCTGTACAAACCATATGAATCATGTTGATTCGTATGACTCATACGGATCATGTTGATCTATACTAATCATACGAATTAAGTTCGTCCGTATGACTCATACGTATCAATTTGAGTAAAGAATATTTTTGCCCATTCACTTAAAATGCTAGGTACACCTAGCATTACCCTTTTTTATGTGAGACTTAAGGTTTTCTTTTTCAATAATAAATTATTGGATTTGAGATCTAAATAAATTTAGTAAGAATTGAATTTTTCACTATACTAATTTAAGTCTATCTTTCTTTATTAATTACTTTGTCTTAAACTACCTGATCATTTTTGTTCATTATTATAATCCAACTTGTTCAGCTAGGTTTAAATCGTGTTTAGATGCATTATTTGTTCATTCAGTATCATGATAAGTGGTATATTAATTAATTATATAACTGCCATTGCAGGGCCACATCCCGTTGATCTGATAATCACAAAGGAGAGGACTATACGTGATAACTTCACTGTTACAGATGTTAATGGCAACATAGTCTTCACTGTTCAGAGTTCTCTTATTACCTTTGTAACACCCTGCCAACACCTCTTCTTATTAGATGCTTATGAAAACCCCTTGTGCATCTACGCAGAACGGTTAGTTCATCAACTATTCTTATCTTTATTTTTTTCTTCTTCTTTTCCTGTGAATTTACTCTATTTTCCCCTTATTATTGATGCTATTAAATTCGACAATCTCTTCCTCAAGTCCGACTATATACTCTTGTTCGAGTTAATTTCTAGTTTTGTTTGCAGTTCTTGTTTCATCTTGTCCTACTAGTTTTTTTTTTTTTTTTTATCGGTAAATATTAACGGTTAGTTCGTTAGTTTTAATTTTGTCCTAATGGTGATCATTTTTAAAGCAATGAAAGCTTCTTCATTAGAGGAGCGAAGTGAAACTCAACTTTGGTTTTATTGCTACCATTTCACATATTTAGTGAATTCAATTTTGCAGAAATTGCTACAATTTGGTTCTGTGTTCTGTGGCCTCCATTATTTCACAGCCCTGCAATGTTGGTTTTCTTGCCACCTTCAATGGCATTATTCACTTATCTCACCTTTGGATCCACTATTTGAGTTTGAGTGTAGCATATGCTTCGTTCTATCTCATCTTCAATGACATTATTCCAATAGTGGTTTATTCCTTAGACCAGCTTCCTTTGTGCCCCCTTGGAAGCTCCACTGGAGATGGTGCTTCTCTTATTTGTTGGTACTTGTAGATGTTGTTGTTGCGCTAATTTGATTAAGATGCATTTACTCCATAGGTTTTAAGTTTTGTGAACGCCAATTGCCCGATTATTTTCTTCTTAATTGTTGTGTTGTTGATGAGTCTCACTTTGCTTGATTTTTTTCCCTTCTGTAATTGTTAGGTGGTTAAGCATGTTTACTTCTATTTAGTGATTAAGCCTTAGAATTGTGCCTTTTGTTTAATGGTTAAGCATTTCTCATTATTTCAGCTTTTGTCTTATGGTAGTTAAACATTCTCATTGATTTGTGCTTTTAATAAGTGGTTAAATTTTGAGATAAAATTTCTGCTTGGTGATTAAGCTTTTACATTATGCCTTTGATAATTTCTGTTTTTATTTAGTATTGTGAACACCTTCCAACTTATGAAGATTATCGGAAATATATGTATTTTTTTTATTTGTAGAAATCGAAAATAATATCAGAAATTTATAATAACTCATACACTTTATTTATCCAATTAAGTTAAACTCTCAAGATATAACATAAAGATGTTTAGAAATTAGTTACTTTCCCATCTGTATAAGTCATGTAAATGTGTTACATATTTTAACTATCTCATTTCAATAGAAAACTATCTTTTTAACTGTTATACTTTCTCTCTTTTTTCTACTCTGAATTTTAACACAAAATGTTTGAACTTTGAAGTGTTATTTGATTTGATACTACTTGAAATTTAACTTGAAACATTTTTACTTATCATACAGCTACGGGCAGCAAATGATAGTCGAAAAGCATTTAGAGGAAGAAGTGCTGAATCCAAGGATCTGATATTTATTCGGAAGCAATCCTCATTATTTCAGCTAAGGGAGAAATGGAATGTGTTCTTGGCAATCCATTTTTTTCATTAATGTAATTTTGAGTAAAAAAGTCAATAAATTACACTAATCCCCCCTCCCCCTAATTTTTTAAAAAATATACATGGACATCTTCTTATACAATTAATAATTTTACTAATTATTTGAAAACGTTACATCAACCTCTCATATAAGGGAAGTTAGTGTCATGATTAAAAAAACAAGAAGAGTTTATATAACTCCATAAAATTTCATGACTAATTAGGATAATTTCCACTAAATCTCTCATTGATCAAAATGATAGCAATAATTTAACTTTGATGCATTATCAATTAACTAAAAAAACATCTTAAATATGATTTAAATGCAAAAGTTATCAATTTTACTATGTATAACATTATCCTATGACAACATAAAACGCTTACACCGATAATTTATTTTTTTAAAATTCTAAAAATATCATATAAATTGACAAAACCTACAAACTAAATAATAATGTCATTAAGTTTTTGTTTTTTATAAACGCCATGACAGTGTGATTGCTATAGTTTATGGATAGTTTTGGATTCCCCCCAGTAACTCAATGATTTTGAGTAATATTTTTAGGTTCAGTTGATATGTTAGTCTTTAAATTATTTGGAAGTTTGTAAATAAATTAATATATATATATATATATATATATATATTAAAAAAATTATAATAACTAGATCTCAGAATTTATAAATTATTCTAATTTAATCTCCGGATTGGTATTTCCATAAAATTAATTGAACTCAGTAAAAAATAATAATAATTTGGACGGACTATTATTCATCTTTCTTAAAGTATAAATGCTTATTTGAAAAAAAAATCCATATATAAATTAGACTAGCTATACATTTTTTAATGAGGAATATTTTTTAGGATTTTTTTGACATTATTTCTTTCAAACTATTATTTCAAATTATTTATTTTTAATTAAATTTCAATATTTTTAAGATAAATTATTAATAATTAAAAATAACATTGTATCACAATATAAATTATTTATCATAAATTTAAAATATAATTTATGTGTTCAAAAATAATTTCTTACAAATTTTAATTATAATATAATTTATTTACTCAAATTATTTATTTATTATAAATTTAATATATGAAATAAACATAAATAAAATACTAGTTTTCAAATAATTTTATATACTTTATCAGGAATCGAGAATATTTTATCTAACTTTAACGGAATCTTAACACTGAAATCTAATATATAAAAAATCATGTATAGTTTTGGGGCTCAATTGAAAAATTAAAGAGTAATTTTAAAAGAAAATAAATAATTCAAAGAGTTTATTTATTTATTTTTTATTAATAAATGTTAATTATTAGCCATTAATATTTGTTAACGGAAAATTTAAATCTCTGATGAGTTTATGTTTCTTTTTTCTTTTATCATTAGGTCAACCTGTTATCTTTAAATAAAGAAGAACTAATAAGTTGAAAACAAAATTTATGGAAATGATTGTTATTAGATAAATACAAAGCTTGGCACTATGTTTAGCAGAGAGAAGTACTTGGTCACTGTGTGTCCGAACATCGATTATGCATTCATTGTGGCGCTAATTGTGACTCTTGCAACTTGATCAACCACGACACCAGGAAAATTAAGCTTTAAGCTTAATTACTTTCTGGTGGATACAATGGTAGTTAATATCTCAATTTCTTCAGCATGTGTATTAGAATTTTATTTTATTGTGTGTGTATAATTCGATTCTTTGATTTATTTTTCCTGCATCTAATGTAATGGATACTGATGATAGTTTTCATATTTTTCCTTTTCGTTTTCTTTTTTAGTAATCGTTTTTATATGTTGTGAATTCTATTTTTAGTGAATTCTTTTATTATTTGAAAGTTTTATTTTAAAATTTTATCTGCACACTAATTATCATATCCACAATAATTGACAATTACGTAGTGGCATCATATATGAGTTAGAGAAAAAGGTAGGACGATTTCAAATCTAAATGATAAAATGAAGCCAATAAGGAAGAGGAAGAAGAAGCACGTTCAAACTTCAACTTAGTCTATGTTTGATTTTAATTTCTTTTTGAAATGTTCTAAACTTAGTTTGAAAAGTAAACTCAAATTTTTAACATGTTTAGTTATTTTGAAAAGTATGTTTCATATATTAAAATTTTATTTGAAAATTCAATTTTATAAAAGGACTACACTAGTTGCTTTTGCAAATTCAATTTATAAATTTAAGTTTACAGACTTTAATTCAAACATTCACTTATTTATTTATAAAAAAAGTATTCACTTATTTAATATATCTCATGTCTATCCCATATTTATTTTATTCTACTGTCTAAATCATCATAATATTTTTTTCACAAGATCACTGTCAATCATCATAATATTTTTTTTCATATATCTTAAAGTCTATGATCTATATAATAAATATAATTATAGTTTGGTGTTGAACCAAATTTGTCCAAAGCATTATATACATAAATACATGCACTATTTGAACCTCTCTTTCCAAATGACACATGTAACTCAAACTTTAAAAGTTACTATAGATTCGACATATGTACTTCAAAGCTTTGAATGGATTCACGAATTCATTATTATAGATTACACTAACCTTAATTTGTGACGATTAAAAGATAGTCAGAAAAAAAGCTATCACAAATCAAGGGGCACATCATTATTTAACAAAATAACTTAACTACCGTAGGTACTAAAATCTCAACGGAGAAATAGTTGGGGAATTAAGACTAGTGAAATTTTAGTTGAAGGATTAAAAACAAAAATCTTCAATATTTAAGTCTAAAAATATATTTTACTCGTTAATTTATTTGTCTTCTTCTAATAACACATTAAAGTTTCAGGTATTTAGTTTAATTGATTAAACATATATCTGAATTGTTGTAAACCTCATTCGATTCTTACCGATAAGAAAAGAAAAAAGTGTTTCAGATATCAACTTTTATAAGACATGCATGTTCCATGAGATTCATTAATGCATTCCCTGCCACAAACTTATGCTGTGATTAAAGTTTCATTATCAACTTAATTTTATCGCACATGGTTCAGGGGATTCATTAGATGTATACTCTGCCACAAATTAAGGCTATGATTAAAGTTTCAGTTATCAACTTAATTTTATCAGACATGGTCCATGAGATTCATTAATGCATACCCTGCCAAAAAATTATTGCTATGATTAAATTAAAGTGAAAGTTGACGCATGTTAGGTATACTATAAACCCAATTTGCATCATTAATTCGAACTGCAAGATAATTATTTCCCATTATCATTAGTATCTACCTATAATAAAAAATAAAATAAAAATCAGTAGTATCTACCTTTGGACAAACTAAAAGCTTTTTATTGCAAGAACAAATGGGAAATAACATATTCAAAGGTTATAATTTTAGCTTATGAGCTATACATTGCAACCACAGAACAAGGAGGAGATACAGGAATCAAGCACAGGTCATTTTTTCTTCTAATAGTCACTTTAAATTCCTCAGTCATGTCCAAGTCTTCATTTTGTATTCCATTGGGGAGCTTCCAATCAAAGTGATACAAGAACAATGCAAGTGCCATCTCAACATTTACCAAACCAAATGTGCTGCCAGGGCATATTCTTCTTCCAGCACCAAATGGAATGTACTCAAAATTATTCCCTTTATAGTCAATAGAGATATCAATGAATCTTTCTGGATAAAACCTCTCTGGTTCATTCCAATAGTTTGGATCTCTTCCAATTGCCCAGGCATTAACTATTACCTTGCTTTTGATGGGTATGTCATACCCATGAATCTTACATTCTTGTGTTGATTCTCTTGGAAGTAAAAGAGGACCTGGAGGGTGTAATCTTAGGGTTTCTTTCACAACTGATTTCAAATATTTGAGTTCATTGATGCATGTTTCATCAACCCTTCCCTTCATATTGAATACCATTCTCACTTCATCTTGTGCTTTCTTCATCACTCTTGGATCCCTTGCCATCTCAGACATTGCCCAATCTATGGTAATTGCTGATGGCTCACCCCCAGCACTAAAGATTTCCTGAAAAGTAATTATCTTTATGTTAAGCTAATTCAAGGAGATATATATCCAAACTCAAAGAGACATTTGCTCTAATTTCAGATGTTCACTTTAGAGGATAAATTGCAAAGTTAAAAATATTGATTGGAAACATATCAACCTGACATTGTGATAAAAATAAAATGCATATACTTGTATATAAGGAATTTTGATGTGGAAACTTCCTTTTGACTTTTTGGAAACTCTTAATTTTTTTTTAATCAATGGTTTTAAATTGCGTACTTGAAAAGAGTCAAATCCAAAAGAAATAAGCAAATGGTATTTAGTACTGCACTCAAAGATCTCTTATACATGTATGATAAATTTAAATATGCTTTTTGTCTATATAAGTTTACATTTTATTAATTTTGTTTACGGTAAGTTTACAATTTTTTAATTTTAGTCTTGTAAACTTTTTATTTTATTTTTAGTCTTGATAAGTTTGTGTTTTTTTAATTTTGACTCCCTAAAATTTATTTATTTATTTTTAGTCTTGTTAGCTAGTGTGTGAACTCTCCAATTTTAGTCGTAAAAAAAATCTTTAGAAGATTAAAATTAAAAAGGCACAAATTTACAAAAATAAAAAAAATGAATAAAAAATCATATAAGTAACAAAATTGAAAAACACAAATTTAGAGAGACAAAAACAAAAAACAAAAAAATTTATTAGAACCAAAACTAAAAAAACACAAACTTACCTCAACTAAAAATATATTTAAACTCTCTGTTATTATAAGGATAAGTATTAAGCTTAACCATTCATCTAAAACTCTATACCACTATGAGCAAGACTATCTTTGTAAAAGGATTTGTAAGATGTTAATTAATATCCTTACCAAGATTGTAGCCTTGATATTGTCATTAGTTAAGAAAAAATCCTTGTTACTATCGTCACCATCCTGAAGTTTTAGGAGAATGTCTACCAAATCTTCCTTTTCTTCATCTTGGCCTTCTCTTACTTTTGACTTTGCCTCTTTATGTTCAATGATGATGTTTTCTAGAATCTGATCAACTTGTGCATGCAATCTATCAAGCTGAGGCCTCAAATCGGTGACAAGTAGAAGCCATCTACTAGAAGGAAAAAAATCACCCAATATTGTGAGTCCTTCTTTCACCAATGATATGAATTCTTCTTGGCCTTTGCATTTCTTGCCAAAAGCAGCTCTTGAAATGATAGAATATATTGATGAAAGTACTACTTGAGTGAGGTTGATGGGTGACCCTTTTTGAGAATCAAACATTTTGATGAGAGTAGTGAGTTCTTCTTCTCTTATTGGCTGGAATGAATCGACACGTTTTTGGGACAAAAGCTCTATGGTGCACATCTTTCGTAGCACTCTCCAATAATTTCCAAAAGGTGCAGAAGCAACACCTGTGGATTCATAAGACAATATGTTTGTAACTACACCACGAGGCCTTGATGCAAAGATCACATCATGAGTTTTCATTATCTCTTTAGCACACTCGGGTGAGGAAACAATAATTGTGGTGACTTCTCCAAGTTGGAGATGCATCAAAGGTCCATAGATTTTGGCTAGGTCTCTCAATTTTCTATGTGGTGCGGATGTAATAATTTGGTGTACATTTCCTATAACAGGTAGCTTCCATGGCCCTGGAGGTACATTTGGAGTTGGTTTTGTTTTCTTATGATTCCTCACTATTTTCATCAGTACCACAATCAAGATGAGAGAAAAACTGATAATGGCTACTATATTGGTCATTTTCTGAAGCCGTGGAGATGAAATCAACCAATAATATAGATACCAAATATATACTAGTGGGAATATTTAATAGTCAATCATTTAGGTAACTAATAATTCATTTATATATTGTTTTCAGATGGAAGTGAAACCCTTTATATTATAAAGCATGTATTCAATAACAAGACACGCGCGGTAATATACTAATTGATTAGTTTATGATTTCTCACAATTTTTAGTGACACAATCAAGATGAGAGAAAAAGTGATAATGACAGCATTTTGAATGTTGCATCTTGGGATAGATCTTAAGCAAGAGGAAAGAGGAAAGGGGAGAGAGAGGAACGTCACTGAGAAGAAAGAGGAAATAGTACGAGGAGAGAGAGCAAAGGAGTACAAGAAAGAAAGAAGAACCTCCTTTATTAAAAATATATTTATATAATATAATATTTATATTATTTTAATGATTTAAACATAAATTTAAAAATAAAATAAAAATTAAATTAAAATGGTATAGAAGTCGAGGTGGAAGTCCCACTTCTCAATGGTGAGCAAAAAGTGATATATTTTGGATACTAATATATAATCAGGTGTATTTTGGGCAAATAAATGAGAGAGTGCTAGATAATATTTTATAAATTGATTTAAGAATAATTTATACATATAATTTTCATTCTCATTCTTCATTTAGTTATAAATAAAAATTAAATTTATCTTCTTTTTTTTATTTCTTAATATTTATAAATTTCTTTTGTACATATTTTATTAAATTTAATTATCTAAGATAAATAAGATTTATTATTAAAAAAAATAAAAAAATTTAAAAGATCTTTAATCTTAGGTGGGTTCACCAGAAAAATATTTAAGATGCAAACGTAAAATCTATGCTATCAACCAATAATAGATACTATATATACTAGTGGGAATATTTATTAGACATTAGCCAATCATTTGGGTAGCTATTAATTCATTTAGATGCTTTTTTTAGATATTACTATATTTGTTTGAAAGTGAAGTACAAGAAACATCCTTACAATTTATAATGCATTTATTCAACAAAAATGGTAACAAGACACGATAATACATTAATTGAGTAGTTTAGATGTCTATTCAATTTGGACATGATATAACAGATTAATTGATAATATAAAAAATATTTATACTAATTCAATTTTTTATTCGTTAATACGATAAAATATACATGTGATTTAATACCATATTGATCGATGTTGAACTTTCTTCACGAGAATGAGGAGAATGGCAAAAAGACATTGTTAGAATGGGGAATGGCATAAATGTAAATCAAATTCAAATTTTTTCTGTCAGATATGCATTAAAAAAATGTGGAAAAAAAATAGTAATCAATTAAACAATAATGATGATGCCTCAAAGATCTCTCCTGAAAACACGCAAAACAATTTTTTTCCTTGTATACAATTACGTGATAAGGAGAATTAAACCTAATTTAATGCATAATATCCAGATCGACTTTTTTTAAATCCTAGTGTTTCTTTTAAGAAAGAAGAAAATTTCATTCAACATGGCACCAGAAGTGTCTGCATCTTTGTATTTTTTTTTTATTCAGCAAAAAATAAAATAGAAAGATACAGCTGTACATCCATCCAATATAGACAACCCAACTTGCACATGTATGCCCCGCGTATGAATGATCCAAAACACAGAACTAATCTAAAAAATATTTGATTTAAATGGTTGACATAACGTATAAGATTTCTTGTATTTATATACATATATAAAAGTATATATTTAATTCTTATTATGTATAAAATTTGTAGTATTTGTGAATCAGAAGCAGAATTAATGGTTGACCTAGTAAATGATATTGTCGCTTCTAGCCAGTGGTTCTTATAATCCCGCAAAAGATGGATGATGCGCCATACTTGAGGGCATGCATGGGTGTTGGCAAAAAATTAAAGTAGAATTTGAACGTTCAAATTGGAGGAGATCATAAGGGTCAGAATATTGCGCACGATTAGGTTACTGATTCTTCTGTGAATCAACAATTTGTATCTTAGTAAGTGTTGCAATTTTTGAAGTGTATTCTTTGATATCAGCTACTTTCAAATGATATCATTATTTCAGTTATGTTCGGACAAGTCATTTTTTACTTTTTTTAATTAGCTACAAAATTTATTTCACTCATTGGTTAATAATTTTTAGTGTTTTCTAAAAATACAACCTTAAGTAATATTTTTTTAAACGTTAGTTTTTAACTTTTAATTTTTTATGTTTTATTTCATTTTATCTTTAAAATATTTGTTCTTTTTTATCCTATTTATTAAATTTTTTTATTTACTTGTTTAATTTAATAATTAGGCTATTTGTTTTATTATTTTAGTATTATACGTTAAGATATTGATAATGATAGATGATAAATTTATTTTATTTTTGTTATTATATTTTACATTTTTATATTACACTTCTTATTTTAATTATTATACTATTTATAATATTTAATTTATTATTTTAACATTATACTTCACCAAATTAATAATGATAAATATTAGAATTTTGTTTCTACTATTTTTTGGATAATTAGATATTAGATAATTTATTCCAAATATTATGCTAATTATAATAAAAGTAAAATATCTAAGTGTATGTTTTTTATTTTATTTTAAACTTGATTAAATATATTTTATTTTATCTAAGTGTATGCATAAAATAATAAAAATTATAATTGAAAATAAAAATGTAATGAAAAAAATTATCTGTAATTAAAAATTACAAGACTTTAAAATTAATTAAAAAACAAAAATTATGACACCTCAAAATATATTTTTATCCATAATTTTTCCACCAAACAAAATATTTAACTTAATAACTTTTAGTATCAGTTTTCCATTACCAACTAACTTTTAGTTAATTAATTTTCTCAAACATAATCAATATCAATCATCATTTAATATGATCTGTTTTCACAACTGAGATAATTTTATAATGGTTTTTAGATAGAAATCTAACACACATTATAATATATATTTTGTTATTTTTAAACATCTATATTAACAATCATAAAATTACGTCAATTGCACTTTCTCTTAAATAAGTTTTAACTATAAAACATAAAAGGGTGTGCGCGCACGTTTGCATGGGTAAAATTTCACACTTATTAATTATACACTTCAACCTTGTGCATCCAAAATTTTTAATTTGACAAATATGAGTAAAGAAATCAACATACTAATAATACCCTTTTCTACCATGTGCATCCAAATTTTCTTATATTCATTACGATCTTTTTTAGAATTCGATATAAAGTATAAACTTAAGAATAAATCAAATATACAAATTTAGAGATTAACTGTAACTGAGTCATAACATTTATTTAAGTATAAATTTAACTCAAATGTATTGTCCAACAAAAATATGATATCAATATAAAATGTTATCTTACTAATTAAGGGCAAATAATATTTTTCCTTTGGAACTCATTAAGTCATATTATTTTTATCTTACTCGAATGTATTTTTTTTATGAATGGTCTGTTCTGCCTTTTGAGTGCTTAAAAGGATCACAGGATACTTGCAAAAATATGTTTTAATTTGCTGTGAAAATGCAGTTTTATGCAGATGCAGGCTAATGCCACAATTAGTGTACAGGTCTCATTATAACTGGTGGGCTTGTCAAACAATTATCTATGAGGAATTTGGATGTGTAAGGTTGAAGGTCAATGACATCATACTATATATGTAAATGGGTTATACACTTGTACCCCAAGATTTAATATAGTTTTACTGCTGATAATAAAAAAGGACAAGGAAATAATTTAGGTCAAATAAATTTAGCTTATCCTAATATTAATCAATTAGTTTTAAAAGAATTAAGTCTCAAAACGTGCATGGTACCCTTTGTATCCACATTTAATATACTTTTTTTGCTTATCCAAGATAAAAGGAAAAGGATATCAGTTAGGTCAAATAAATTTAAGTTATCCTAATTAATTAATTAGTTTAAAAAGAATTATAAGTTTCAAAAAGAGTTACTGCATGTAAGTCTCGAAACATTATATAACAGCCAATCACACTTACTTGAAATATGAACTACCGATGTAAAATTCTTTTAATTGGGTATGTTTTCATAAATAGGACAATTTCTTGTAGTTTTACTGTACGTTTTAGGAAGAAATTTAACACGCTTTATAATATACATTTTTGTTATTTAAAATTTATGTTAACAATCATAAAATTACGTGAAGTGTACTTTCTCTATTTAAGTTTCATCAATGAAAAGACTTTAATTAAGCGTGTACGTATACGTACGTGCATTTGCGTTTGTAAATTTACAAACTTAATTAGTATTAATTATATACTTCTACCTTGTGCACTTCAAACATATTACTTATATCCTTCCTCCCTTGTGCATTTATTTCTCATTGGTATCTGGAACTTGAAAAGTATTACGAGAGATATTTGTGGTTAGTCAGGGTTCAAAACAGAATAATATGTTCGACGTTAGCAATATTAATACATATATTGAAATATGAGTTTTCTTGCTTGAACCATGAGTACAAAAGAAACCTTCACCGGTGGATTCCTCCTAATTTTCATTAAATGGCTCAAATATTTTTCATTTTTGCTTTTCTTTTTTCTCTTTTTATGTTTATTTTTCCTTAACTCTCCCCTTTCTCTGTTTTGCAACACCATATTATATTGGGTTCGATTGAAACATATCTAAATATAGACTTGATTTTTATCAAGAGGCATTCATTTGCTTACGTACTATATATACATTCATAATGTGTTTCATGTTTTTTAGCTTTTGCTTTTTGCACTATGTCTCCTAAAATATCCAGGGACGGAGCCGCTCCCTAATGCACAACGCGTCATCATTATATACATTAAATATCATATTTATGTGTCATTTCTTTTTTTTCTCTCTCTCCTCCATCTACTAAATTTCCATCTTCCCCAAAAGGTTTCTATTCAGATTACTTTTAAATAGTTTTGTAGATATTTTAGTTTACGTTATAAGATTTTTAAGGTAATCTTAAGATTTTTCTGTTACATTATTTTGTTACGAATATATAATATATGTATTCTAAATTTTATACTGAAATATATTTTTAATCCTTATGTAAAATGAATGAGTTAGGCAATAATTATAATTTTCATTGCTTTAATTTCTTTTGTGAATAATTTAATTCATTATTTACTTTTAACTAAGAATTTACAATATTTTAAATTTGGTAGATAAATTAATTTTAATTATAATAAATTAAAATTTCTACTGCAATTATGATAATGCAAAAAATTATTTCTTCATCCTCTATAAAAAGAAGTAACTTTTTTTTTATCTATCTCATCCTATTCTTGTGTCACAAATTTCAAAATTTTCACCACTAGCTTGTATTGATTGTATTAAAGAAGAAGTCAATAAATATTTTTTTATTAAATTAATTTTAGATAAAAATTAATAAAATTTTATTATTATTAATTGTGCTTATCATATGTTAAATTTCGCCCCCTTGAAAAAATTTTCTGGTTCCACCCTTGAAAATATCCAACACATTTTAGTTGAACAACTTAAATTAATCATGAATTCATGATGGTTCGTAATTAAATCATCCATGTCATGCATGATGACGAGAGAAGCTCTGGCAAAAGTAGTGTTCACCTGGTGGGTTCGGCTTTCGTTCTAAACTCCCTTCAACATTAATTAATTTCTCTATCTCAATTAAAAAAAAAAAAAGCAATAACAACAATTGCATGTCCTTGTTAATTAATTCATGACCTAGTTGATACAAGTTTCACTAAGCAAAAATTCATACACATGTACCTCTCAATGCCTTGAGTGATGCGATTAATTGTATAGCCAAGTGAACCATGAAATCGCAACACCATATTAATAGTCTCATATTCGAGACATGACAAACCTGAAATCACAATTCTTATAAGCATCAGAAATAACCAAAATTAAAACTGGATAACTAATTCCTTTCATACAAGGACAAAGGAGTCAGGAGGGTCTGTCTTTTGGGCTTGTGTCAAGATTGGGATGGATGTAGGTATATTTGTTATTTCCACGCATATAATATATACTCACTTTTTTAAAGACATATTGCTTAATGTTTTTTTTACGTTGGCTTAATGCTTAATTAAAAAAAACCAATTAAGCAACCAAGTGTAATGCGCGTCAACAAGAAAATAAAGAAAAACAAAAGCGCGTGGCAACCCTACACGCCATTCAGGTTTTTTCTTCTTTCTTTTATTCAGGTTTGATATAAGAAAGCTTCACCCATCTATTCTTCTTACATATCACAAAACAACATCACTCTCACAAACGGAAACTAAACTACGTTTTTTATTTTTTCCAGACAATAATACTTTAATATTTGAGTGTGATCGATGGCATACCCAAACCCTTATCCGGCTCAGCCCTATCCCTCCGCCTCCGCGCCGATGCCGGCGGTTCCCTCCGCCGTGATCGGCCCCCAGTTCTGCGCGCCGTACCCGGTGGATCTGGCGGTGGTGAAGAAGGTGATGACCATCTCTGACAACTTCGTTGTCACCGACGTCAACGGCAACATCGTATTCAAAGTTAAGGGATCGCTCGCGACCCTCCGTGACCGCCGCGTCCTCCTCGACGCCGCCGGCAACCCCCTCGTCACCCTTCGCCGGAAGGTTTGTTATCTGCGTTCTATTTCTCTCTCACACGTGTTAGTTAATTTTGGGTATAGTTAAATTGCATGATCCACGCTGCATACACGTGTAGCTAGATGAATAAGTATGAAAAATATAAATTTGTTATTTTTTAAAGATAAATAGTTATTTTTTCGCTAAACGTAGAAAGTGTCTACAAATTCGTCTTCAAAATATATACATTTTAGTCCCAAAAATGGTTATTTGTCGGCCTATCTATACATTTAGGGACGCATGCTATCATAGAAGATCAAAATTAAATTATATTTTAAGTAAATAACTATTTTTTTATAGTAATAACCAACAGAAGTTAACAATAGATAAATTTGTCACATCTTTAAAACTAAAATTTGAATTTTAGAGGAATAAGGACAAATTTGTTAACTTTTTGCGGGTGAAAATAATTATTTATCCGTTTTTTTAAACTTAACTTTTAAAGCCTTCCTTTTAGGGACAAATTGTAGGACACTAATTAAGAAACTAATATTAGAATTTTTTTATTGAGATTTTTGTATTCTTTTACACTATCCTATAATTGTTTTCTACTTTATTTCATAATTATGATCTTTATTCTTTTATAGTTTAACTTATTTCTGAACTAATAAAAAAAGTCACCTGCTTTAATTGGTAAAATTTTATGACTAACGCTACTCTTTCTAGAAACCCTGCTAAGCTTTTTATGACGGACTACTATAACTGTTCTTGTAACTTTTGAAGTGTAAATTGCTTTTATGGCCCCATAATTCACAATCTATAGTTATTGAGTCTGATATTAGATGTAAATTGTCTTATTGATGCAGATAATGACGGCACATGATCGATGGCAAGCTTTTAGGGGTGAAAGCACAGATGCCAAAGATCTAATCTTTACTCTGAAGCGGTCGTCCCTTATCCAGTTTAAGACCAAATTACATGTGTTTTTGGCCAATAACACCAAAGAAGATGTTTGTGACTTTAAGGTCAAAGGTAGTTGGTTGGAACGATCCTGCGTTGTTTATGCTGGTGAATCTAACAACATCGTTGCCCAGGTAAAACGATCTCCTCTGTTTAAATAACCATAACAATCTCTCTCTCTCTTTTTTCCTTCTTTTACCAAAAATATAATCGGTTTTAATCAACTACTTTCAGTATTTATTCAAACAATTTAATTAGAATGTACTTTACAATGCCATTTGATCTTAGATTATTAGTAAGGTTGCTAACTTTTATATAAATTAAACTCAATATATTTTGTGGGAATGATATTGCAGATGCATAAAAAGCACACGGTTCAGAGTATTTTGATTGGGAAAGACCATTTCATGGTCACGGTTTATCCCAACATTGATTATGCGTTCATAGTGGCGCTAATCGTGATTCTTGACGAGATTAACGACGATGAGAAGGAAGATTAGAGGAAAGCTATACATTCAGCGAATCTTTTTGTTTGTTTAGGTGTTTCGTCTTTCTAATTTATGAGTGAATAAAAATATTTAAATTCGAGCTGCATTCATTTTTAATTTTTTATGTTTGGTACCATCTTAATTAAGATCCTAGGTTATTCTGTAGTGTGTGAAGATATTCTCACAAATTTTGATTTTTTTTTTAACCGCCTAATTAATTTTCGATCAGAATTTAATCAAACTTAAATTATTTTTCTCTTCCCAAAAGTTATTGGGTTTCAGTTTCAATTTTCAACCACGGAGCGGTGAGATTTATTATTGCCTGGCGTAGGAATAACTAAGGCAAGTTTTATTGGCCATAAAGTAATAATCAAGTTGCTTTATAAGATACTTAAAATGGGGGGTTTTGTCAATAAGTTTTCCTTTTCTTTTTCTATTTATTACAAGTATAAATCATAAAAAAAAACAAGAGAAAATAACATACAAATTGTCAACGTGAAATTACATTTTTACTGCACACAAAAGAGTGTATAACTTTTTTTACTGGTCCGAGGGTATAAGCCGGTTTGTACCCGCTCACGAATCCGTCCAATCAAACCCTCTATCGTCTAGACCCGTCCTCGGATATTGATTATTAAAATTTAAAAGATATAAATTTATGAGATATATGTTACGCTATGAATAACAACATGAATTCATAAGAATAAAAACTATAACGTAATTTCTTAAGAGTTAAAATTGAAGTGTAAAATTTATTATATAAGCATAAACTTTTTACATTGATATAATAAATTATAAAATAAATAAAGATTATATACTTTTAGATTTATATGTGTGCCAACTAAGATTTAAAAATTGAATAAAAGGATCAAATTTTTATATATGAGATTAAAATTTTAAATTTAGTTTAAAGTTACCTTTTAAAATTTTAATTAATTGCATCATTTTAAAATTATTTAATTGTTTTTAAAATTAAAATATTGAATTATGAAAATTTTAAGAAAATTATGAAATAATTAACTTAAGTCATTTTTAATCTTAAATGTGACACATTAAAATATTTAATAATAATAATTAAGTATAATAAAAAATATTTTTAGAAATATTTTAATAAATTAAATTAATTCAATGTTAATTTACGATAATAATATAATGATATAATATGATAATAATAGAAAGTAAGTTTTTTTAAAAAATTAACAAATCAACTAAACTATAATAATAATAATAATAATAATAATAATAAAAGTTTTAGCGAGGTCAACTTCTATAGAAATTCTCGCAAACTTGATTTTTCAGTAATTAAGATTTTCCTTTCCCCTCACTCCTCCTCCTATTCAATGTATTAGGATCAATCCTTATAGTACACCCTAAGGCATTCCCTATCTTCTTCAAAATTTATGCGTCATAGAACTCCAGTCTCTATAGTCTTTATAGTCTCGTGTTAAGGTGTTTTTGCCCTATTTTGTTTCCCGTAAGCTTAACTATCAAAGATCTCTTTCAAGGCTGACGAGCCTTTTGAACCCTAGCTAGGACAAAAGGGGTTAATAGACCCTTTCGTGTCATCCTCAAAATAGTCAAAAGTCCCTATTGAGATCCTCCTCTAGATTTTCATCCTCATCAATGCCCATTTGTTGATTAGAGAATCCTCCATTCACTTCAATGGTCCACCCAAATCATTTTGTATTTTGTCAAACACCTTTCACCATATATAGGAAATTTTCCACCAACTGTGTCTTTAATACATCTGAATGCAGGGTCGGCTTAAGGCCCAAGCAGTCCAAACAAAGACTTTACCAAAAAAGTTTTTTAGTACTAATATACCTTAAAAAAATCTTTGAAACATGATAATTTGTTGGATGTTGATGGATTAGATTTATATTTAGAATTAAATATCTTAAAGGAAATTATAGAATTGGAAAATGATAAACCAATTGACATTCTTAATTATATAAAAAGAATAAATTCTTTTCCAAATGCGTATATAGCTTATAGAATAATGTTAACAATACCATTATCAATTGCTTCAGTTGAAAGGAGTTTGTCAAAGTTAAAAATAATAAAAACTTACTTATGATCAACACTGTCTCAACAAAGATTGAACGGATTGACATTATTGTCTATTGAAAAAGAAATGTCAAATGAAATTAATTATGACAATTTAATCGATAATTTTGCATCAAAAAAGTCCAAAAAATTAATTTTAAATAAAACAATGATAATTTTAATAAACTATTTTATGAGTAAATAAAATGTCTCATTCTTAAATTTGTTTTAGACCTTATGATTGTTGATGAGATTAAACATTATTTTGATGAAATGGTGAAATTGGCAGTAGGAATGACATTAGCATTAGCATTGAGTATTTCTTAAAATTTTAAAACTCAATTAAAAATCATCCCATGGGAACCCTTAGGGGATGTTTGGTTTGTCCATTTTCTATTTTCATTTTCAGTAAAAACAAAAAAAATGCATTTGAAAATGTACTTGTTTTAAACTTTGAAAACATTTTCAGTGAAAACATTCTCAAGAAAAGACTAAAAACTGAAAACAAGGATTTTTCGTTTTCAATGTTTTCTATAAAAGGAAAACGTGGTGACATGAGTTGTAATTATTACCAACTTCGTTAGCAGTCTCGTCTCTGATACTCTGGACCCACCCATCACCTACCTTATTCTCCTTCAACATTTATCTCCCGAAATCATCACCAGTCCACAATGCACCACCACCTACTTCCAAACTCCATCATCAATGCCTCAAACAGCCACCACCCACACCTCCAAACACCAAACCATAATCCAAACCGATTGCATCGCCCTATCCTCCACAATCATCAGCCTAAACATCGACGACCCAACCTCCACTATCAAAACGCCGTGCTCCGCCACTTATCACACCAAAACCCTATTGCAACCTAAATTAGTCTAGTTAGTGGTTATGTTGGGGCTTCAACGATTTTGTTCCCTTCTGGGTAGGTTTCGTGGCGTCCTCAACTACTTGTTGGTGGTGAGGTGCAACGCCGACGAACAGGGGTGGTTCGATAGCACAGTGGAGGGTGGCGACGGCACAGTCTTGTGTGCTAGGGTTAATAAGGATTTTGTTGCTAATAAGGTGTTTGTTGAAATGCCTAAACCAATTTTCCAGAGCATACATTCTTATTGAATAGATGAAATGCCTAAACCAATTTTTAAGAAGTCAAACCAAACATGTTTTCAGAATTTTAATCTTTTAAAAATGAAAACAGTTTTTAGAAATTGAAAACAAGAAATGAAAACAGAAAATAAAAATGCAAACCAAACACACCCTTAGCTATTCAGCTAATTATTTTTATTGTTTTTAATCCACAACCTCATACTCAACATGTCGAGCTTATGTCTTTTATGAAAGACTATTTATGACACTTTGAACTGCAAGGCAACAAGAGCGAGGAACCTAGAATAGAAATAGAAGAAGTATATATATTTTTTTGGTTTGGAAGATGAGATAAGGTAAGAAATGAATATATTTAATAAATATGAAAGAGAAATTATTAATCCCTCTAGTCCTTTATATAAAAAATAAATGAATGTATTTTCTTAGTTGCTCTAATTATAAAAAAAACATAGACTCACTTTCAAATGTAATAATTGATGATAATTTTTTTTTCATACCTGTATTTCCTTGTGAATTTCATTAAAGAGATGCCAATTCATTCTTTATGCAAGTAAATATATTTATCAACCTATTAACAATATAAGTCACAACCATTGGTGAATAAAATTCACCCCTTAAATTATGTAGGGTTATTAAATTTAATACTATTACTTTAATCATTTAATCTTGTGAGTATTTTTAGATTAAAATTTAAAGACTAAATTATAATTTTGATCCCCTACATTTGTTGACATGACATTTATGTAAAAAATAATTAAATGAAATGAAAAGTAAAAAGTATCTTAATAGGAATTGAACTCATAAACATTTATTATTTATAGACAAAGTAATAAATCACTAAGACACTTGTTTTGTTTAGTTAATTACATTAATATTATTTTTTTATGTATCATTAATTATGAGTTATTATTTTTTTCAAATTATCAAAATTTACAAATTAAAAAATATTTAATATATAAATCTTGTTAGTTTTATTTTATATCATTTTATATGT
This sequence comes from Glycine soja, assembly GCF_004193775.1. Taxonomy (NCBI): domain Eukaryota; kingdom Viridiplantae; phylum Streptophyta; class Magnoliopsida; order Fabales; family Fabaceae; genus Glycine; species Glycine soja. Next base: position 47,295,210 of record NC_041010.1, on the reverse strand, counting down.
TTTTACTTTGAATAGCTTACATATTTTTTTAACCAATTAATAATTAAATTTCATAAATTAATATGTAAATTATTTACATAATTTGTTTTGTAAATTGATTTTAATATACATATTTTTTTACTCTAATTATTTACATAAAATTATTCATAGACAAGACAATATAATACTTGCTTTGTTTAGATAATTATATTAATATTATTTTCTATGTATCATTAGTCAAGAGTTATTATTTTTGAAATTATCAAAATTTATAAATTAAAAATATTTAATATATAAATATTTTTTAATTTTACGTAAATAATTAGTGTAAAAATAATTTGTATATTAAAATCAATTTAAAAAAAATTATAAATAATTTACACACTAATTTATGAAATTTAATTATAAATGAGTAAAATAAAATATGTAAACTATTTAAAATAAGTAATTAAAAAAATTTATATGTTAAATTTTTTTAATTTATAAATTTTGATTATTTGAAAAAAAAAATCTTGACTAATGATATATTGAAAATAATATTAATATGATTAACTAAATAAAACAAATGTATTATCGATTTATTGTATTCTTCATAAATAAAGAGTCATGAATTGAATTCCTATTAAAATATTTTTTTTTATTTAATGTTTTTCACATAAACGTATTTAATAATAGAGAGACCAAAATTTTAATTTAGTCAAATTTAAATAACTATCTATTGAAATTAACTTATTTATTTAATTTTTTTTATCTTGATTAATTAGTTATTTATTTTTTATAAAAAGAATGAACCAAAGTATTTTGATTGGGTTCAATCCATTAGTCTAAATAAGGATAAGATATTTCATTATATATAAGAAAAAAATTTCAAAATAAATTATATTTTAATTTTTTAACGTAACATTTATGATTTTTTAATTATATTCTTTATAATATTATTAAGGATGTGCAAAAAATAAAATTAAAAATGAATTAATGTTAATTATAAAGTTAATTATATGGAATTATTACTCTATTTTATTCATTAATTTTTCTTAGTTTGTAATAAAAGAATCTAAGACCACAATTATTAACATAGAGGAAATAAAAATAAACATTATTTTGAAAGAATTATTAGCAATATTAGGTTAAAATAAGTTGCGTCCCATTATAGTAAGCACGCGGTGCATGCAGAATTGCACATGCACGATAGCATAGCTGCGAACCCTAGGGATGTTTTTACGTTCTTGTTTCGCGAAGGAGAAATTCTCTGATCCTAGATCGGTCTTCTAATAACACTGAAAAGTGAAAATGTACCCCCACAAACACAACTGCTACCTCTCGTGTTAAATATATCGTTCCCTCTGAAACCATGGATGTTCGATTCCCTTTCTCCCCAGCTGAGGTCGCCAAAGTTGCCACGGTTCAGTTTGGAATTATCAGTCCCGACGAGATCGTAATTATCTCTTTTGTTTCGGAAATGCAATCGACTCTTTCTTTCCACTTTTATGGTTGTTGATTGATTCGTGAATTTGTTTGTTTTGTGTTTCAGAGGCAAATGTCTGTGGTGCAAATCGAGCACGGTGAGACAACCGAGAGAGGGAAGCCGAAGATCGGAGGATTGAGCGACCCTCGGCTCGGAACTATTGACAGAAAGCTCAAGTGTGACACTTGTACGGGCAGTATGGCTGAGTGCCCTGGCCATTTTGGCCACTTGGAGCTTGCCAAGCCAATGTTCCATATTGGGTTTTTGAAGACTGTATTAGCTATAATGCGTTGTGTTTGCTTCAACTGCTCCAAAATTCTAGCTAATGAGGTACTTTGCATAATACTGATCGAATTTGCTAGCTGTTTATGTGATTGTGAGAAATGAGAACACTCAGAATCTAATCTGAGTTCCATTGCTCGTCATTGGTGGTCAATTACTCAATTGGATTTTGAACTGTTTAATTGAGTCTGTTAAATAGATAGAAGGAAGGAGCTAGAGTGAAATTTGTTATCTGAATTCTTGTTTAAAATTGTAAGTTTAGGAGAATGAAAACTGAAATGTAATGTGTTTTCTTAAAATTGATTGCGTTTTATGCAGGATGATCACAAGTTCAAGCTAGCTTTAAGAATCAGGAATCCCAAAAATAGGCTGAGAAAGATTCTGGATGCCTGCAAAAACAAAAGCAAGTGCGAAGGGGGAGATGATATTGACATTCATGGTAAAGATACCGGGGAGCCGGTTAAAAAGAGTCGCGGTGGCTGCGGTGCTCAGCAGCCGAAGATTACTATTGAGGGGATGAAAATAAATGCAGAGTATAAAGCTCAGAGGAAGAAAAGTGATGACCAAGAACAGCTTCCCGAACCCGTGGAAAGGAAACAGACTCTTTCTGCAGAAAGGGTGATTGATCTAAATTCCGAATTTATATGACGAGCACTTTTTATTTTACGTCCACTGCTACATACAGGAACTGATGTAGTTGGTGACTTGTTATATCTGTTGAAGGTTCTTAGTGTTCTGAAAAGGATAAGCGACGAGGACTGTCAGTTGTTGGGCTTGAATCCTCAGTACGCTCGTCCTGACTGGATGATTTTACAAGTTCTTCCAATTCCTCCTCAACCTGTTAGGCCTTCTGTAATGATGGACACATCCTCCAGGAGTGAGGCAAGTGTTTTATGACACTGTTTTTGTGTGTTCTCGTTTTTTACAAGTTTTGCAAGTCTTTTTTATTTATTTTATAATTTTCTACTGATCATAATGCATACTATCATTTGCTGGAACACTTTTAATTTTTGTGTTATATGCTGTGACTTTTTTTTTTTTTTGTCTCTGTTGCTTGTAGGATGATTTAACTCACCAACTGGCCATGATCATCAGGCACAATGAGAATCTGAAGAGACAGGAGAAGAATGGATCTCCTGCACATATTATTTCCGAGTTTGTGCAGTTATTGCAGTTCCACGTAGCAACATATTTTGATAATGAGTTACCTGGATTGCCAAGGGTACCAATTATATTTAGACTTTAGCAATCTATACTGATATATACCATGCTTCCTGTAACCTTCATTGAATCTTGAATTTTTCATAATGCTTAGAGTAATTGCTTTTTATATTTGTTTATTTATTTCTCAGGCTACTCAGAGATCTGGAAGGCCAATCAAATCAATATGTAGCAGGCTCAAGGCAAAAGAAGGCCGGATTAGAGGTAACTTGATGGGTAAAAGAGTTGATTTTTCTGCTCGAACAGTCATTACACCTGATCCAACTATCAACATTGATCAATTGGGAGTACCATGGAGTATTGCGTTGAATCTAACATACCCTGAGACTGTGACTCCATATAACATTGAAAGGTTGTATTTCAATATGCTTTTCCTGTTGCTATTGGTGCATTCTCTACAATTTTTAACAGAAAGTATTTGAAATGGAAAATTAAAAAACAGGTTGAAGGAACTTGTTGAGTATGGACCCCATCCTCCACCTGGAAAAACTGGTGCCAAGTATATCATTCGTGATGACGGACAAAGACTTGATCTCAGATATTTAAAGAAAAGCAGTGATCACCATTTGGAGCTTGGCTACAAGGCACTGTTTCTTAACAATGATAATATTGTTTTATTTGGTTTTCTCTTAATGCCTTATAATAGTTGTTAATGTTGTGGTTTTAGGTCGAGCGTCATTTGAATGATGGAGACTTTGTTCTCTTCAATCGTCAGCCTAGTCTTCATAAAATGTCTATCATGGGACACAGAATCAAAATCATGCCTTATTCTACTTTCCGGCTTAACTTGTCCGTAACTTCACCATATAATGCTGATTTTGACGGGGACGAAATGAATATGCATGTTCCTCAGAGTTTAGAAACCAGAGCTGAGGTGTTAGAGCTGATGATGGTGCCTAAATGCATTGTGTCACCACAGTCAAACAAGCCAGTGATGGGAATTGTCCAAGATACACTTCTAGGATGCAGGAAAATCACCAAGAGAGACACTTTCATCACAAAGGTATTTAGTTCAGCCTCATGGCTCTTATGCAGGCTATATAGATGTCTGATAAAAAAAAACATTTTCTTTTCTCCTTTTAACCAGGATGTTTTTATGAACATATTGATGTGGTGGGAAGATTTTGATGGGAAAGTTCCTGCTCCTACAATATTGAAGCCAGAACCATTGTGGACAGGGAAACAAGTTTTCAATCTCATCATTCCTAAACAAATAAATCTAATTAGATTTTCGAGCTGGCATAGTGATGATGAACGGGGACCCATAACCCCTGGGGATACCATGGTTAGAATTGAAAAAGGGGAACTACTTACCGGAACACTTTGCAAAAAGACTCTTGGAGCATCCGCCGGAAGTCTCATTCATGTGATTTGGTATGCAGCTTCAGTATATAATGGACTACTTGGTGCTATAATTATGACGCTTTAGGGAAGGTTTGGACCCTTTACGGGTCTACTGTCGGCAGCCTTACCTTGCATTTGCAAGAGGTTGATTCCGCAATTAGAACATGTGAAATCTTAGTCACATCACATGGCAGCAACTCTAATTGTTGCACCGAGGCTCTCTCTCCTTCAGCATCGGTGTATAATATAATAATTACACAAATATTTCTACTAGAAATTACTAGATGAATCTACCTTTACAGCCTCTTCCAAAGGAGAGGGATTGTTTTCTATTCTTTCAAACTCCAACTCTCAAGTGACTTTGTTAAATAATTTTATTATTATAATGCCACGGGGTGCTTTCTAATAATAGTGGTGAAACTTTGTGGCTCTGGAAACTGCTTCAATCAGTTTGTTTACTTGAATACAGGGAAGAGGTTGGCCCTGATGCAGCTCGGAAATTTCTTGGTCATACTCAGTGGCTTGTAAACTACTGGCTTTTGCAGAATGCTTTTAGCATGGGAATTGGTGATACAATAGCTGATGCTTCCACTATGGAAGCCATAAATCAGACTATTTCATTAGCTAAGGAGAAAGTGAAACAACTTATCAGGGATGCTCAAGAGAAGAAGTTGGAGGCCGAACCTGGTCGGACAATGATGGATTCATTTGAAAATAGAGTGAACCAGGTACGTACTTAATTTGGATTGCTTTTCACATTGTTGTGTTATATTATCTTTTTGGGGTAAAAATATGATGAATTTCATATTTGATAATAATTTTAGACTCTAAATAAAGCTCGTGATGATGCTGGAAACAGTGCTGGAAATAGTTTATCTGAGAGCAACAATCTGAAAGCAATGGTGACAGCTGGTTCGAAAGGAAGTAACATCAACATATCTCAAATGACTGCTTGTGTGGGGCAACAGAACGTTGAGGGGAAGCGAATTCCATACGGATTCGTAGACCGGACATTGCCTCACTTCACAAAAGATGATCATGGGCCTGAAAGTCGTGGCTTTGTGGAGAACTCATATCTACGTGGACTGACCCCTCAAGAGTTCTTTTTCCATGCCATGGGTGGTAGGGAAGGTCTTATTGATACTGCCGTGAAGACCTCCGAAACCGGGTACATTCAGAGGCGACTCGTGAAGGCTATGGAGGACATCATGCTTAAATATGATGGGACAGTTAGAAACTCTTTGGGAGACGTCATACAATTTCTCTACGGAGAAGATGGTATGGACGCTATTTGGATTGAAACACAGAAGCTGGATACCCTTAAAATGAAGAAAACAGAATTTGATAGGGTGTTTAGGTATGAATTTGACGAGGAAAACTGGAAGCCTAATTACATGCTTCAAGAGCCTGTAGAAGACTTGAAAACCATCAGAGAGTTTCGTAATGTGTTTGAGGCAGAAGTTCAAAAGCTTGAAGCTGATAGACATCAACTCGCAATAGAGATAGCCTCTAATGGTGACAATTCTCTGCCACTGCCTGTTAACCTCAAGAGGCTTATCTGGAATGCTCAGAAGACATTTAAGGTTGACTTCCGAAGGCCTTCTGATATGCATCCAATGGAAATTGTGGAAGCCATCGATAAGCTCCAGGAGCGGCTTAAGGTTGTTCCCGGTGAGGACGCCTTGAGTCAAGAAGCTCAAAAGAATGCTACTCTCCTCTTCAATATTCTGCTCCGCAGCACTTTCGCCAGTAAAAGGGTCTTGGAGGAATACAGGCTTTCTCGCGAGTCATTTGAGTGGGTAGTCGGAGAAATAGAATCAAGGTTCTTGCAGTCGCTTGTGGTCCCCGGAGAAATGATTGGTGTCGTGGCTGCACAATCAATTGGTGAACCTGCTACTCAGATGACTCTCAACACTTTCCACTTTGCCGGTGTCAGCGCAAAGAACGTTACTCTTGGTGTTCCTAGGTTAAGGGAACTCATTAATGTCGCCAAGAGTATTAAAACGCCTTCTCTCTCTGTGTACTTGAAACCTGATGCTGGTAAGACTAAAGAGAGAGCCAAGACTGTGCAGTGTGCTTTAGAATATACCACTCTCAGGAGTGTCACTCAAGCTACAGAGGTGTGGTATGATCCAGACCCGATGAGTACAATAATTGAAGAGGATGTGGATTTTGTCATGTCCTACTATGAAATGCCCGATGAAGAAGTTGCTCTTGAAAAAATCTCACCTTGGTTGCTTCGCGTGGAGCTGAATCGTGAAATGATGGTGGATAAGAAGTTGAGTATGGCTGACATTGCACAGAAGATTAACCTTGAATTTGATGATGATTTGAGTTGTATATTTAACGATGACAATGCTGAAAAACTTATACTTCGTATCCGTATAATGAATGATGATGCACCAAAGGGTGAGGTTCAGGATGAATCCGCTGAAGATGATGTTTTCTTGAAGAAAATAGAAACCAACATGCTGACTGAAATGACTCTACGAGGAATCCCAGACATAAACAAGGTTTTTATAAAAAATGCGAAAGTTCAGAAGTTTGATGAGAACGAAGGTTTTAAGTCTAATGGGGAATGGATGCTTGATACCGAAGGTGTGAACCTGCTAGCTGTGATGTGCCATGAAGATGTTGACGCGACAAGGACAACAAGCAACCACTTGATTGAGGTTATTGAAGTTCTTGGTATTGAGGCAGTTAGGCGATCTCTACTGGATGAATTGAGAATTGTAATTTCGTTTGACGGTTCTTATGTAAATTACAGGCATTTGGCTATTCTATGTGAAACAATGACGTATAGGGGGCATTTAATGGCAATAACACGTCACGGCATCAACAGGAATGATACAGGGCCAATGATGAGATGCTCATTTGAAGAGACAGTTGATATTCTGCTTGATGCTGCAGCATATGCAGAGACTGATAGCTTGAGGGGAGTCACAGAAAACATAATCTTAGGGCAGCTCGCCCCCATTGGGACAGGCCAATGTGCCTTGTATCTTAATGATGGCATGCTGAAGAATGCCATTGAGCTACAACTGCCTAGTTATACAGATGGTCTTGATTTCGGTATCATGCCTGGAGCAACTCCATATCATGAAGGCACCATGATGTCTCCCAGTTATCTGTTGAGCCCCAATTTACGCCTGTCTCCTAGTTCGGATGCACAGTTTTCGCCTTATGTTGGCGGCATGGCGTTTTCTCCTTCTTCATCTCCTGGTTATAGTCCATCATCCCCCGGCTATAGTCCATCTTCGCCCGGGTACAGCCCCACGTCGCCCGGTTACAGTCCCACTTCCCCCGGTTACAGTCCCACCTCTCCAACTTATAGCCCTAGCTCTCCCGGATATAGTCCAACAAGTCCAGCTTATTCGCCTACATCTCCCAGCTACAGCCCCACCTCACCTGCATACAGCCCAACTTCTCCTGCATACAGCTCCACTTCACCTGCATACAGTCCTACTTCTCCATCATACAGCCCCACTTCACCTGCATATAGTCCTACTTCTCCATCATATAGCCTGACATCTCCTTCCTACAGTCCAACTTCACCCTCTTACAGCCCCACGTCTCCCTCATATAGTCCTACCTCTCCTGCATACAGCCCCACATCTCCCTCATATAGCCCAACATCTCCATCTTATAGTCCTACTTCCCCCAGTTACAATCCACAATCAGCAAAATATAGTCCTTCGTTAGCTTATTCTCCAAGCAGTCCAAGATTGTCTCCCACATCTCCAAACTATAGGTGATTACTTCTCTTGATTCTTTTAATATTCATTTCTGGTACTGAGTGTGATATACAGAACCTTCAGAAATTGATATGCCAAAAATTCGAATCTCATTTTTTCAGTCTAGAACTTTGGTTTGAGGAGTCATTTTACTTTTTAGTAAATTCCATATTGTTCTTGTAGGGTGGTTGAATAAAGTCTATGGTCCTGTGTTTTCGGTTTCTCAATTGCATATTTATTTTGAGTTAATTCTTTACTCCAAGCATATGTATAATTTATTATTTTCAGCCCGACGTCTCCCTCGTATTCACCAACATCTCCTTCTTATTCTCCATCAAGCCCAACATACAGTCCCAGCAGGTAAGTTAACTTCATTTGTGCTACTGCCAAGCCTTTAAACAGTAACAGAATTGGAGATTTTTCTTTTCTTCTTTTTTCTTTTGTGTTAAACTGAGGTTATTCATATGTGACTTGTTCCTTTTTTTCCTTCTAGTCCATATAATTCTGGTGTGAGCCCGGACTATAGCCCAACTTCCCCCCAATTTAGGTATGCATATTATTTATGTACAGATGGTTCTTTTAACAGCTGAAATTGTATGGAAGGCATATTGCTGAGCACGGTCTGTTCTTGTTATTTTTTCTGTTTGATCATTTGCAGTCCCAGTGCGGGTTACTCACCAAGTCAACCCGGTTACTCACCGTCGTCAACCAGCCAGGACACTCCACAAACTAGTGACAAGGATGAATGATAGAGCCACTAGATGAGGTAAACTAACAGCTTCTCTAAAGCGCTAATATATGGCTTATCTTATTGGATGGAACATTTAAGATGTAAATAGTTCAGAAATTCTTCACTAGAGACATATGTTGACAATAAAAAGTTCTTAATTCTCCATCTTCCACTCCCATTGTTTCAAAATTGAGCCAACATGTGTTTTAGGAAGATTTGCAATTGATGTACGTTAATTGGAAGAGTGAACCTAAGTTTTTTTAAAAAAAAAACTTTCAAGTAAATAATAAAAAGTTTTGGTAGTGGTTTCAAACAATCATTATTATACAAATGTAGTTGTCCAGGGTTTGTCAGTTCAAAAAGTTCTTCCTTGCTGCTGAACTGCGTTGGTCCAGGACTTGGCAGTAAAATCAAGTCTGCAAAAGAGCCACTAAGTGTAAGTTTTGCACAATTAGCGCATCTTACGGACACCATTCCGGATGGTCATCCAAGAGTTAAATTTTGTAATGAAGAGAGGCACTCTAAAGTTTAGGGGAACATTACATACATGATAAAAAAACATTTTTATAAGTAGAAACACTGTCCATCAAAGCAACAGTATCAAGTGACAAAATATCCCTACAACATCATGTTTGTTCTATTTAAACTAACTGAAGATATGGGAAGAAAATAATGAAAACATATGGGGACCCTCAATTTAGTAATCAGAGGATAAGGCTGCAGCACAGATGTAAGAAGAAGACATGTACACATCAATTTTTCTCTCAGTGACTCTTCATCTCTTTCTGGTTTTTTCCTCTGTAAAAGTATGGACATTGCCAACATGAATCCTGAAATGGTCAAATTAAGAATTGAAACCGTTGGAAAGGGAATATGAACCCTCTTCAAGCAGCATGCAATGTCCTTATCAACAATTACAATTCTTAATCTAATAACCATTCAATATCCATGTAGGCAGAGTCTACAATGTTACAGAAAAAAAAATAGAAAAAGAGAAAAAGTCATGAGAAAAATGAAAGTTTAGTGTGACAATTGAAAGAGAATGAAAACAAGAAGCATGTAAACCATCCTATTATTTTTGTCATTTCCTATGATCTTTTTTTTCCACTTCAATAACTCAATTGGGGGAAAGGAGTTTAACATTAATCAATTCCTAACAATATTTTGCTCCAGGTATGCTTATTTGGTTACAAGCACATGAGTTTATTATGAAGCATGATTGAGGAGCAACTTTGAAAAAGCAAATGTATGCTATCTTTGAAACATAAGCATGCATCTCTTTTTGACCATTGGAATCTTCTACGGGGTTACTGCTTGTTGGGGGCTAATTGCCATGTGGCTTTGTTGGCTTATAACTGGGTTTCTTCGTTGTGCTTTTAATTGAAATGTGGTATATATTAGGCTATGTACTTGAATCTCTCTTGTGGTATTACTCGTGTTCAGAGTCTTAAGTTGGACATAGTTTTGCTCAATTTAAGTGTTTTCTTATTAATTATTGAGATACTGTATATAGACAACAATTCTTTCAATAATTTATACAGTATTATTTTATTTTATGTGTTTATTTGTCTCTATCATATCATTTATTACATTTTAAAATTTTATCTTTTTTTTTTTTACTTTTCTCACTTTCTCACTCTTTCTTTGTGGTAAGATTTGTTGTACAAGTATAATTTCTCTTAATTATTAATAAAATCCTTTGCTTGTCACAAAAAAAAATCCTAACAATATTTCTTCTCAATTTATTGATGTGAAGAGTTGTGTCATACATGCTCGTACCATAAAAGCAGAGAAAAATTGAAAAAGAGAAATCATATTTCTATAATAAGGGTGTCACATTTAAAATTTCTAATTAATTAAAACTATTTATATTAACTAACATTTATAGTAAAACTATTGATTTTTTTAATAATTACATTAAATGTCACCCTTAGAATTTCTAGTTAATCAACCGTGTAAAACCATTTATAGAAATTAAACTAAACAATAAAAAGGAAAAGATGATAAATTTTCACCATAAAAGAAAAGTTAGTTCTAGATGATACGATGCGATTTACCCTTAATAGCACTGGATAGTTTATCAAAGAAAATAGTACCTATTTTGCTGCGGTCAAAATAACCATTTGATTCTTGTAAATGATACTCATTTTAGAATTAGTCCTTCTATGAAAAATATCCATAAGTTTTAATCCTTAAATGTCCTTATACTGAATGGTTTGGAAATCAATTTTTAAAAAAATAGTTTTATAAAGCTAAATGATCAGTTAAAAAAGGCTATATGAATAGACAAAATGCTTTCTGTTTGCTTGTATGGAACATGTAAGTGAGGAGGAAGCTAACTTGGTTGTCACGATGCAATCACTTGTGATGTAAATCTCACAACCATCAAGGACGTCCAAATATCTATGGAAGTTGCTGTGTTTATTTAAAACAATTTACGCAAATTATACCCTAGGCATGAATATTTAATGCGTATATAGATGCTAATTTCGTGTAGCTTTTACAATCAAGGAGAAATCAAATTAAATTATTTTCATTTAGGTTGTAATTAAGATCTTTTCCTAAAAAAATTTTGTCTAACAATTGAGGTATTAAGTATATGAGACTTTTTATTTATCATTCAATTAATCTTTCTCTCATCAGGTCATCATTTTGAGATAAAGATATCTTCAGGTGTGACACCATTTTAGAGAGTTCTTCTTAGAGTTTAATTTATTGAAATAATTAAGCCAAAAGTAACTTTTATATATGTATATATTAATGAAATATTAACAATAATTTTATTTTAATTGTCAACTGAATTGTAATTTTGATACTAACATTTAATTTGGAGTACAATAGAAAAATTATTTTTCATATATATGACAACTATCATATCAAAGTCATAAAAATGATTTTATATAGGATATATAACACTATTTACAATATATTATCTCCAAGATTCTAACTGTTGCAATCAGTTTCAGTTGACAACATTGATATCAATTATTCTCACAATACAACTTGTCAAGGAAGGAAATTTAAGAAAATCACATAGCACACACACACAAAAAATGTAAATGTTATTTCAGCTTAGTTAGTAGTACTGTTCAAAAGTAACAAAAGACTCTGCCTCGTTCCAACACTCACCTTCCTTTGCAATGGCAAACCAATTCTCAGTTATCAGCCCTTCCTATTGTGCTCCTTATGCTCTCAATCTACAAATTAATACAGAGAAAGGTGTCACTTACGACATAAACGGTAACCCTGTCTTTTATGTAAAAGATGCTTTATTCACTCTTCACGATCGTCGTGTCTTGTATGATAATCAAGGAAACTCCATCGTAACTCTATACAAGAAGGTTTGGCTATTCGGGCTTCATATTTTATTCATTGATTTCCCTCGTTTAATTTGTTAATTATCTTTATTAATTCAATATTCCTAGCAAAATCTTTCGTTAAAAATTTTGATTTTAGCAACTAAATTATCCTTATATATTCTCATTATTCGATCTTATTTTTTTATTTATGTAGAATATGACGTTGCATGGGCGATGCCAAGTTTTCAAGGGTAAAAGCAACGATTCCTCTGAATTGCTCTTTTCGGTGAAGAGATCGTCAATGATCCAGTATAGTGTGATGAAATTAGATGTCTTCCTCGCTAACAACAGAAATGAAAATGTTTGTGATTTTAGAGTCAACTTTTGTAGAGATAAAAGCTCATGCATTGTTTATGCTTCTGAATCTCCTACAATTGTTGCCACGGTATGTAGTATTGTATTAATGTGTTTTTATATTGACATACGAACACAACACACATCAATTTAACTGTCTTTTTAATTAATACATCTAAATGAACATAATTGATACAGTGTATCTGTTTCTCTCTCTCTCTCTTGTAGATGCAGATTAATGGCGGCCTCAATGTTTTGGTCTATCCCTACGTGGACTATGCATTCATTGTGGCACTACTTATGATTGTTAACGAGATGAAAGATTATTATGATGAACTGATGGATGTGGCCTTAGGAGTGACATTTGCCGCATTGGGTAATATAAATTAAATTAATTAGGAGCTCCCAAATAAGTTTACTCAGATTATAGACCAGATTAATATTAAGTCTTGGGCTTGATTTCAGTTAGAATAGATAGGGTTTGGTTTTCATTTTCAGAAAGAAAAAAAAAAGTGTATTTCGACTTCAATGTATGAAATAAAGTTGAAAAGTTAGTAATATTTTTTATAGATTTAACTTTTTATTCTGCAAAAAATCCACATTACAGAATTGACATGTTAACATCGTTCACGATATCATGATATATAATAACTTTTATTAATCTAACAATAATTACTTTTGTGATTAATCGCATGCTATTTAATCTGGAATTAAATAACATGTTCATGAAATTAAAGGTGGTGACACAAGACAAAGGAGACAGGAGAGATAAATGCATTTTATTTCGTTAATTAAAATTAAATTACTATTATTTCATTAAAATAAAATACTTTTTTTACATAATTATTGGGTTTTTCACGTTAGTATTATGTCCCTAAACCCTTAAAATAAAATACTAATAAACAATTATCGGTTTTTTTTCTCGAAAAAATTGGTGTACACGACTAACTTACTCCGACCTAAAAAAAGGTAAAAATATATTAGCAAACTTTATATATGCAGAATTTGCTAGTATATTTCCACTTCTTTACGGAATGAGTATGTTAACAACTTTACCTACACTTAAGATTGTGTTTGATACATGCTAAAATACACAGGACAAGAACAACACATAATAAAGACATAAGTTACATAAAGATAATTTTTTATAAAGATAATTTTTTATCATGTGTTAACTGATGGGTAAATATATCAATTTTATCACAAATAGTAAAAATCAAAACAAAAAATCGAATATCAAATTCACAGAAACTTGTTTGTACTTACGTTGCTAAATACTCAATTTGTGAAATGAGAAGAGGGAGTAGAATAGAAATAAAAAGAAATTGAATTTTAAAAAGGCAAGAATAATAAAATAAATAAAATGAGTGCAAAAGATGATTTTAAAATGCAATATAATTATACATTCATTGGTTTATTCGTATATATATGTAGAGAAGTACATGTTCTAGCTATATATTAGCATATACTACACCACAGAAGACTCTCTCGTTCCAACACACACCTAATTTCTTTGCAATGGCACAACAATTCTCAGTTATCAGCCCTTTCTATTGTGTTCCTGACTCTCTCAATCTACAAATCAATACAAACAAAGGTGGCATCTCATAGTCATCCATTTTCATTTTTTAACTAATTAATTATCTTAAGTATTTTTTTTAATCAATAAATATTAGTTGTTAGTTTATTTATGTAGGTTATGACATTGCATGGGATGCAAGTTTACAAGGGTAAAAGCAATTATTCTTCTCATCATCAATTGCTCTTTACAGTGAAGAGATCGTCAATAATACCGCGTTGGATGATTAAATTTGATGTCTTCCTTGCTAACAACAAAAACGAAAGTCATTGTGACTTTAGAGTCAACATTTCTAGAGATAAAAGTTATTGCACTTTATGGTGGTCAATCTCCTACAATTGTTGCCACGGTATATATGTACTGTGTTACGTGTTTCTATAAATGAATACACACGCACACAATATGCACATCAGCTTAACTGTCTTTTAAATACATCTGAATGAACATAATCACTACAGTGTATCTGCTTCTTTCTCTCTCTCTCTCTAGTAGATGCAAAACAATGGCGGCTTCAATATCTTGGTCTATCCCAACGTGGACTACGCATTCATAGTGACACACTACTTATGATTATTAACGAGATGAAACATTATTTTTTTTGAAGTGGTGATTTTGGCCAAAGAAATTACAACATTTGTAGTGAGTAACATGAATAAAAGGGGCTCTCAAATAATTTTTCTCAGAGTGGTGATTTTGGCCAAAGAAATTACAACATTAGTTAAAATAGATATGATTTGGTTTCATTTTCAGAGAAAAAATGTTTATTTCCACTTCACTGTATGAAAAAGTTTAAAAGCTGTAATATTTTTATAGGTTTAATCTTCAGCTAATCAATTATTCCAAATCCTAAATGTGGAGGCAAAATTAATTTCTTGGTGTTGATTTTGGTCGGGTTTGTGCAATGTTATCTAAAGGCAACTTAACCATCCTTGAATGACTTTTTGAGCCATGATTTCAACCTATCACAATTGTGAATTTCCTTAATGAAAATATAAATTCCCACTGAATAGATTGTGAATAGATTGTTCTCCTACATGTGAACACTAACAAAGTCTTATAGCACATGGGTTACGGATTAAATAATCTGGAATGAAGGTTTTACATTCCTCATTATCTAATATGGAATTAAACCAAAAAGATGTATTTTTGAACTGAAAATCCAGAATATACGTTCTAGATTAATTGATGCATTCTGGAATACCTATTCTGCAGCATACAAAATATACTTCCGGAATTCGGAAGCAACAGGAAAATTCAAAATCACATAGATAGATAATCCAAATTGAGTAATCCGGAGACAATACAGAACTATTTTAAAAATGGTGAAATTTACTGAACTATTTTTCACCTATTTTCACTCATTTCTGTATCCTTCTCCTTATCTCTATTTTATTTAAACCACACCTTTAATCTCTATTTTATTTCTCACCTATTTTTGTTCACCATTTTTATTTTCATTCATCCTATTTTTCTCCTCTCTATCAAAGAGGACATTAGATTGAGACAATTCCTACGCAAATCAAGATAAAGAAAAGATAGTTTTACAATCATTGATTTAAACCCATTGTTGAATGGAATCCACCGAGTGAAAAATGGAGGTACATATGGCAGAACGGGTCAATCTAGTCAGTCTTTCACAATGAAGTGATGGAACTGTCATTAAACAATCTGAAGGTCCGAACCGATTGATGTTTGGAGAATCAGCTTTTCAAGTTTCGAACTGCTGCTGAATCCACGGGCAGGCATTGGACAAACTTGAATTTAATTACTATTAAATGTTAGTTAAGAAACAAGGGTTTCTCAGTCCAACAGAAACTATAATCATAAGTTACATACATACCCCATTTTCCAGGAGTGAATCACCCACATTTGTCAACAAACTAGCTTATGTATTCTGACTAAATATTTACAAATCCAGAAAGGGTGGGAATAGCACACAAAACAGGATTACAGGAATGAAAAACCATTATGTGGAAACTGATATTTACACACATTTACAAAGATGACATAATTATTAGCAGAAACTGTTTTCCAGCATAGATAACTGATGCATCTGCAGCACCAGCAGCAAGCAATGCTTGGTATGGATGGAAATTGAGGCAGCTTACAGAACCAATTTTCTGGGGCATTAGGGTACGATAGTATCGAACGGTGCCCAGTAGATCACCCTCAAGACTAAACACTTTGATGATTTGTTTTGCTGAACCACTGGCAATAATTGGAGCGTGTCTATGCACAGCTAAAGCTGTTAGTGAGCCCCTATGACCATAAATAGTAAGATAGGCACTGCTATGGTTTCTTATATCAAGAAATTGGATATCTCTAGTCTGAGCAGCACTCACAATCTGAAGGAAAATAACAATGTGGCATAATTGCGTCTTCCATTTCGAATCAAATTCATATATCATAGTCACTGAATTTCTACCAAGATCTAGGAATTGCAAGTCATTGAAGAAAAAAATATGAAACTAGCAAGATTCTCTTTTTACCTTTCCTTGATCTGGTCCTGGTTGAAAGCCAATCCCCACAACTTTTTTTACTCCTTGTGTATCGCCTTGATTCACAGACGAGCCTAAGAAGCATCATTGCCATTAGTAATTACAGAGACAAGTGCAAAGTGTATATATTTTCAGAATAAGGTTTGTATTATGGTATATGCCTAGGATATGGGCTGGTCCACTACAAAGAAAGACCGCAAGACAAGGCTCAAAAGACTTAATTTAGGATAGAGGAAACTATAAACTCTTATAGAGAATATCTCAATTCTATTAACTTAAGTTAGCATTACCTGACCTAGGAGTAACTTTTATGGTATATGCTTTTACACTCTCACTCACTACCAAATAACCAACATGTCCGATGACAATTCTGACTTTCACCTCGAATCACAGCATCGGAGAACATATCATCGCCGCACTAGAGCTCAAATTTTGCTATACTTGACTTCAGATCACTTCAGTTTCATATATACATAGAGAGAGAATTTTTTTATCCCTAATATCAAGAAATTTACAGCACGCACACACTCTAAGTTTATATTATTTGTTTTTTTTTTATAAATCATATTATTTGTTAATAAAATAGAGTTATAACTTACATGCTAAATATCAGTATTTGCATGAATCAACTAGCACATGATTATTATACCTTATCATGTAGTTTCAAGTTTGAGGCTTAAATGCCAACACCAAAAAATCTTAAATATATAATTGTATTAATATTGTTTGAATTAAGAGATTTACCACTCATAATCTTACCTAACTTGAATAAAATTACTTTCATTAAAAAATATATATGGTCTATATATGCCAAAAAAAACTTACATGTTATAAATTAAGTTAATAATGGTAATATAATAGAAAAAAGTATATTGGCGAATGCGTGAGTATTTATTTAGTTAATATTCTTTTTCTTGGCTGAAAATATTACCTTAGTCTCTTTCCTTTATTTTTTTGGGTCATTATTTTCTTGTTAATTATTTGACACAGTCAGCAATGGTGCTTTTTGATATTGGAGAATCTGATCTCTACCAAGACGGCGTGCATGACTTTGTGCTTTGTGCTATAGCTGCTTTTATTGTTTTGGTCTATATGTGGGTGCTACTTGACTAGGACTAAGGTTTACTTGGCACTCTTAATTCATAGAGTGGCAACACAACGCAACCTAGGAATTTTCTTTTCAGCACACAAAATTACAAAATCCTTTCATTCTACCGTCCTACAAGAAAGCAGAGTGCATGAATCACGTAGTTGGAATTATATATTCCAGCTTAAGAAGTAATTTTAGATATATAGTTGTCTTAAATATTTAGAGGAAAGAATTTTGTCGTCCAATTTATAATGGCATGAGGTCCAATTATAAGAAACGTCTAAAAAATAAATTTATTCAAAGGAAAGAGCTATGTATGGCATTTTTGTTAATATATATGGTTTTTTTATTTTATAAAAATTAATTATAAATACTTTTTTTATTGGTGGACCTAAAACATAGGTTTTAGTTATTTTATCTATCTGATCTTGTATGATGATCCATGGAAGATACATGTTGTCTAGAAAAAAATATTAATAATCAAAATTATACTTTACTAAAACAAACTAAGATTAGTCACGAAATGATGTGTATAATTTTTAAAAATTATCACTAAAGGTTACCCTATATTAATGAGGGGAAAAAATTCATCATTAAATTTAGTTTTCTTTTTTAAATTTTTTTTGTAGTGGATACTTTTCAAAATATGGGTAGCGAATTTATTTTTGTTAATTATACACATCATATATGACTGATCTTATAAAATAAATTTGTAATTATAGCTTCAAATTAGGGTGTTCGACTTAAATATTTTCTATATTTATTGAATTTTATATATATGACTTTACTTACAAGTATTTGAAATTCATTGAAAAAGCAGTCACTTCAGGACAACAGTTCCATTACTTGAATACTAAATACTAGTAATTGGTATCTATTAATTTGATATATTTGATATTTTATTTTCCATATAATTATCTCACGTTAACTGTAAAAGAAATTAAAAAATTCTGAAGACAATGAAAATGAAACCGACATTAATCGGCGAGATTGAGATTTGAACAACCAGTGATCTTTAAAATAAATATATCAACATAATTATTATAAAAAATGCAAAGTTCAGCAAATTTCATTCTGTATTATAATATAATATTTTTTAACCAGTAATATAATATAATATGATTATCATGTATTTTTTTTCTTGACAAAAATTATCATGCATTATAAAGAGTTAGTGCATACTTTTTTCCTTTGCAATCACGATAATGACTTTTTTTTCAGCCATTATGAAACTACCACGAGTTTTGGCCTTTCTCCTTTGGTTATATAATAATAATTATACAATAATAGCTAGTGAATATAACGAATGACTATGAAATTGAAGAATAAAGCATGGCTAGTTGCGCGTGGCTGCTTATAGAACAACCCAAAAGGCAGAACCTATTTGTCATCGAAATCCAAATTTGGCGATATATTCGAAAATTACTGGAAAAAAAGAAAGAAGATAACTTCCATTTAAACTCTGACTCATAAGTCACAAATATTTAATTTGCAGATCAAACAAATTTCACCTATATATAGCTTGCCCCTATACCACTATAGTTTTTTTTTTTTTTTTTTGTATATAACTCCACTCTTGGTGACTTTATGACTTTCTGAGTATCCACTTTCTTTTTAAGCAAAGTATTTTAATGATAAAGTCATCATACTTATTTGAATTTGTATTTTTTTTATATTCATTTGTGAAGTTATTCAGGGTTTACAAGGCGCTGACATAATACTTGAAAAAGTTAAGAGATACTTTATTATTTTGTGTAACTATTTCTGAAATTTTTAAATTGATTTTTTCTTAATTAATACCAAATAAATATTAGTTGAAACAAATTGTATTATTTTATTTTCATTCCTTTTATATATAGTCTTATTATTTTTATTTTTTCTTTTTTTCTTTTTTCAAGTCATCCGCACGAAATTGGTGGTTTTTGGTACTTAGTGTTGGACGTTAAAGTTGTTCTAGTTATTAGTGGTGAGTGGTGACTTCCAAAAAAAATACGTCATTAGTCGTGGAGCGAATTTGCTAATTATAGCTTATAGGGAATATTATTGAATATATAATCTTTAGTGAAAACTTATTATAAATATCATTTTAATTTTTTTTTATAAAAAGTTCTTCTATATCAATGTCTTACTTTACAAGTACAATTATATTTTAAATTCATAGTTATAATAGTGTTTTAAAGTTGATTTGAATTAATCCTAACCCAGCAGGATGGCCTACTATGGCTTAAATGTCCTAATAAGTTTGGTCTAAAACAAATTCTTAAATTGCAATATTGTAAAGATGATTCTATTATGTTGTAAATATGATACATTCATCTTAATCTAAGGGCATCATTTTGGACCGCATCTTAACTGCAATTATTGAGAACAATGTCACGAGGACTTTTGACAAAAAAGATCAATATTATCCCCCATTTTTTAAATCCGTTCCTTTAATCTTGTCATAGTTGCGAGAGGAATAATTCCTGAAATAGGTATATATTACCTGTGTAAAAGAAATTAAAAAATTCTAAAGACAATGAGTCATGACATTGTTCTCAATCATCTTTTTTATCAAATTATATCAAATTAATACCATACTAATTATTAATATTTAGTATTCAACCAACGAACCAAGGTTTCAAACCAATCTCTTGAGTTCCTCAATGTGATCTTTTTTTTTATCAAATATATCAAATTAATAGGATACCAATTACTAGTATTTAGTATTCAACCAATGAACCAAGGTTCCAAACCGATCCCTTGAGTTCACGAATCATGTGAATAATAAACCTCCTTTTTTATTAATGAGCATAACTATAGACAAATTTGGATCTAGTTTGTGAAACCCACGGATTTTGTAGGCTAAATTAGCAAGTTAGTCCACCAAACCTGCATAAAACATGTTAAAAACATGTTAAGACTCTAATATTTAATTTAGAATGTTTGATGTTATTATAAATCTCTATATATTTTAGTTACGATGTTAACTCATTGACAAGTGTACCAAATTTGTCACAAATAGTAAAGTACTCGAAAGTCCGAGTGTCGAATCCACAGATACTTTGTTTGTACTTGGATTAATGCAAACTCAATCTAAAAGCAATAGATAAAGAATTTCAAATAAAGATAAGAAGATATAGTAGATAAGATAAAGATGTAAAAGAAAGGATAAAAGATTTAAAAATAGAAGATAGAGAAGATAAAATATTTAAATTAAGATATGATAAAGAAAATAGAGGATAAAATATAAGATAAGAAAAGTAGAAGATAAAAATAGAAGATAAAAATAAAATAAAATCAAAATATGATAAGGTTGGGACCTGACCTGCCTTGTTTGCCTAAGATGTATGAGTTTATGATTTTTTTTTATCAATTTAGGTGATTCTGTTCTACCCACATCTGTTCAATTACTTGTCCCTAATTCCTCACGATGACAAGCCTATTTTATTTATCTATCTTCCAAATTTCTTTGCAAAGACTCAACAAATAAAATGCATCAAGTATGAATTCTAGATGTTTGCAAGAATGCATGAGCATAAAATAATCATTCTATTCCTAGCAATGACTTTCCTATGAAATCCTTTCTTTTTGTTCTATTAGAAGTTATCCTCTTCTGAGTGTCTAAGCCCTAAAACCATGCATGCATACCTTCTTATCTTATTTAGAAGTTACTCTCTCCCGAGCGTCTAACCCCTAACAGAATATAAAGAGATAAATAATGCACAAGATAAAAACAGAAAAGATAATAGAATAGAAAACACCTTTGCATTGATAAATAGTGAGTACATCATACATCGCTTGGCTTTTAGGCCTGTCAGGCCCGAGCTAGAGGCTTTACAATGAGAAGGGGTGAAAGAAAGAGATGAAACCCATAGGAGAGGGGGTTGTTGTCTGTTATTCTTTTCTGACTCCCTTTTTACAGTTGTTGTAGTGGACTTGGGCTTGATGCTAAAAATCTTCTTTTTTGATATTTTTGATATCTTTTGGATTTGTGTTTGCATGTAATCATATCTTCTTGAGATTTCTTGATATTTTGGATATTTTCTAGATCTCTTTCTTCTTTAATCTCTCCTTTTCATATCTGCAAGACATAAATAAGAAAAATATCAAATCTTAATATTTAAGCCAAAGATAACTGCTAAATAAATATTTTTAAAAGATATTTTCAATATATTTTTACTATCAAAATAACTCATATTTAGCAGTTATCATTAGTATATTTTAGTTTGATAAATTTTTTTATAAAAAAATGTTTTTTTAGATTACTATCTAGGTCCTAAACCGATTTGTTTATCTAGGAACTTTTGTGGGGAAGAAATGGGCGCAAAGAAAATATCATCTATCTCACATATTGGACTTATCACGCCTATATAAAATGTGTGTTTTGCAAGGCGGGCCTTGAATGAATCATACTGATATGTATATCCACCCCTATAACTAATCAAGCATAATTACATGGACAACATGGTAATTATCAATGGTGGTTAAAGAAGTGATATCAAAACCAATAGGTGTAATTCAAGTAGACATCACACATTGAATTTGTGGGGATGATCTGATTTTAATTCCCACAGAATATATCTTGTGAGAAATTTTAAGTGTAACTAAATTTCAAATCAAAGATTAATCCCACAATTATTCAAAGATTCAAAATTTCAAAGAATATCTCGGAGTCTCATTAAAGAGTCAAAGACCCTAATTATGTTGGTTACAAAAAAAAAATGATATCAACAAAATGGACTCTTGTCAAGCCTCACATTCAATGGTACCAATAAATAGAAAAGTTAAACTCCCTCTAAGTCTAAGTGTGCTACATCTTTTCTTATTGTCACTATACCAAAATCCATACTAATTTGGAAGCTATGGTGTTTTTGCTATAAGAACATCACTTCCATCCACATGAACAACATTTGTTCTAAAACAATACTAGATATTAATTCTAAAATTGACAAACAACTGGTATCATCAATGATCAATCTTTTCATTAAGATTGATGCTTCAATTAGAAGAAACACAAATTATTAGTAACAACTAACCCATTACCACAATAGTCACTCAAACCTTACATGGGAGGATGGAAAACCAGGTTTCTCCACCTGATCATCTCAGTGAGAGAAACCTTAACTTTAAAGGATAGTGGTTTGGTGTTAGATGGTAGATTTAGACATTGGTGGCTATGACAGCAACACGATGATGGGGTTGGGTCAGGTGGTGATGGTGGTTGTCATTGGAGAACGAATCTATAGAAAATTTCTTTAAAAGATCCAAGTTTTTTTTTTTTTTCGTTTCACTTCCCTCTTTAAAATCCTTTTTTAATTGCTTATGGTGATTTTTAACTAACAAAAGTTGTAATTTACAATTCGAAAAAGATAGTGACAATTTTATAAACCACCAAAAATTACATTTTCAAAAACTTAACAGCTACACCATCACTTAATTGATGGAAGGACCTATCAATCTCTTATATAATGTTTGTAAATTTGACTCATTAACAAAGATTAATAAATAACATTCAAAATCCTCAAATCAATATTAAGGAAATGCTAATAAAGACATTTGATTACTAACTAATTATTTATAACTTTTAAAATAATAATAACATTTTAACTATTAGAAAGAAAAATATAATTATCTTTACAATAAATACTAAAAAGAATATAATATTTTGTTAAAGAGTAAAAAAAACAATTAAATGACTTTTTTTTATGTTGAACTTAAATGAAATTATTTATATAATTAAACCTCTGTTATTTAGATGATTAAACCCCTAAATAAAAATAACTATCTAAAATTTATAAATTAAAAAAATTAAAAAATGTCAAACATCGGTCCGCCCTTGATACCTTGGTTAAAAAAAATGTAGTTAAGTTTTTATTTTTTTTCACCGTACACGTTTCTTCAGTTTAAATAAATCAAACCTTAGACAAATTTCAAAAACGCTTAATTTATTAACATTATTATCATCGTACTCCATACAGAATAATGCATGGCAGTCGATTAGCTCGATGAGCTTCCTCCAACCTCTCTTTTTGGATTGCTTTCAGTGTGTCATTTTCTCTTCTTTTTTATTTTGAAGTTAAACACATATCATGATGATGAGTGAAAATGAAAAAAAAAATAAAAATCAATCACTTTCACTTTGCTAGTTGCTTATACAATGCTGCTACCAAAATAATAAGTGTTCAATGTATCCACACACAAAAGAATAAAAAGTGTCTTTTCGAATAACTACATTTACAACAATATTTATTGATTTTTACTTTGACAAAACAAAGCAAGGGAAAATGTTGCAATTTTTTTTCCATACCTAACAATTTGCATAGTTAAATGTTTTTAGTCAAATTATAAAAAATAGAGAATAAAAGTGCAACTTTCTCTTAGTACCAAAAGCTACCGTCATTGGAATAATTGTTTCTTTTCCGCTAGAAAAGTAATCTTATACAAAATTTAAGAAATAAGATATTTAAAAAATGTTTTACACAGGAAATTCTTTTTCTTTTATAAATTTTACAGGCTAATAATTCTATTATAATTATAATTTAAAATAAACATCAATTAAAATGTTAAACTAATATCTAAAAATTAACGAGTTTAAAGTGAATTATTGATGTGTCCAAAATGGACTTAATAAGTCTTAGGGTGGGTTTAATTTAAAAAAAATAAAAGAGGTATAAAAATAAATTGAAATGAAAAAGTAAAATATTTAAATTAAAATAAAATGTAAAGATGTGAAATTCATACTAACTTTTGAAATTTTCATGTTAAATATAAATCAATCAAACACTACCTTAATTAAATGAATTTGATCTTGATAAAATGATGGATGGTAACTCTACATGCAGAATAAACTGATTTCCAAACTTTGTAACAATATAAAAAAAACGGGTGGGCACTTATAAAATATACTCTGACAAAGTTAATAATAATCTTAATAGAAAGAAAGTATATAAAATATGTGGACCTATGACAATGACTTTAGTTATTTAAATAGGTTAGGGAATTTGATTTAGATTCCTTGGTATTGGGCTCAAGACTAAAGTCCTCCTATGGGGTAATTATATTCCCCAAAATGTAATGACATCGTAATTTTATTCCATGCCTAGGAGTTATTTATATTCACAAGTGTATAGTTGGTGTCTTGTATTTTCAATCACAAGCTATGTTCTCAGAATGACATGTTTTAAGCTGAGATATATAGTTTATAGTATGAATTGGTTATAAGCTCAATGCATAATACTTTTTATATTAAAAATGATGTTTTAAAATATAATATCTATCTACCATAAAAATCTAACATACTGAAATTCTTATTTCATAAATTAGTTATATATTTATGACATACTTAAAAAAAAAGCTGTTAAAATTTTTAAAATAGTTAAATAAAACAAAATTTCATACCTAAACACAATGCTTGTTATTTTTTTAAAAGTACTTGTTTCTTAATCTAAATAAAACACAATCAAACTATGATAAGCAGGAGAATTTTTCTTTCAAATATTTAATAAAAGATCTTATTGCTAACTAAAGACACATTAGTGCAAATCATTAAAAATTATAAATATATATATAATTTTATGTATTTTAATAAAAAAAAATTATTTTTAATTCTGTAATAGTATCCAAATATTTGTCTTTAATAAATTGATTAAGATGAAATAATTTCACCTCGACTTATTTATGTACTCAATTATTTCAACATACTTCGTATTCTAATAGTACTATTATCCACAAATTTAATGGAAAATTTAATTCATGGAATCATGCTTGAAAAATCTAAATAATTGAATTCAATATCGGGTTCAGATTTTGAAATCATTAATTACAAGTCAAAGAATTTGGATGGGTGACACCATGATGAACAATGTGCAGCGGAAAAGGAAATCCAAATTCATATTTGCTTTTCATCATGACGTGCCACGTTGCAGCGCGTGGGTTACAAACACACAGAACAGCAAGTGCGTCTTATCACACCGCACAAAACTCGCACCCCTTTCAAAAAAAAAAAAAAAGGAAACAGAGAGAGAGAAAAAAAGAAGGAAAATTACGCACTTTCCAGGAAAATCTTTCTGTAGCGAGAAAATAATGGAAAAGATAGAAATTCCCCAATTCCCCCTTTTTTTTTAGCTCAGAGAGGGAGAGAGAAATAATCAAAAATTAAAAAAAATCTTTGTGAAAATCAGCGACGACTTTTGGGATTATTTTGATTTTCCATTTACGAATTGCGTTAGGGTTTCGTGATTTTGCACCCTTCCAAACAATCGTTGAGGTGCTATTTTGATCAAATTTCCTGCAAAGTTTTCTTCTTTTTCGATTTCTGAGTTTTGGGTCGTTGAATTGAGAATCAATTTGGGTGTTCCTTTGAAGAAGGTTGAGTAAGAAAGAGAGAAGGGGGAAAATATGATGGCTGCTTCTTCTTCTTCAGCTACCGTCGCAGTGGAGAAGGCGACCAGCGACCTTCTTATGGGCCCTGATTGGACCATGAACATTGAAATTTGTGATTCCATCAATTCTAATCATTGGTAATCTTCAACTGCAAGAAAATGAGAAACATATTAGATAGCATATCAATTTCGATACTGTTTTGTTCTGTTCTGTTTTGTTTTGTTTTATTTTATTTTTAAGGGGTTGACTTTGATCAACCGCCACATGGTTATGGTGTTTGTGCTTTTGAATATTGATGCTTCATTTAATGGTTGTTGGTTCTGTTATCGGATGAAATTTGGGCGCTAAAGTTGTTGATTATAGTTTTTTTTTTAAGTTTTTGTTTTTGTGATAAAACGGATAAGGTGATTGTATTATCTGAAAAATAGTGGAAACTGGTTGTTCTTTTCAGCTGATTATGTTAATTTCTTTCCATGTTTTAAAATTCTGATGATTTTTTTTTTCTCATGCATAATTGTTGGTCTCAAAATTGAACAATAATTCAGTCTAAATTCTTCTCAGAAAAACCAGGGTCCCTGGATGATTGTACAAACTAGTTTGTCAAGTTTCTTCTTTCTTGTTTTTCTGGACACTTCTTTTTTCGTTCTTATTTTTTTAATGAATCTTTGACGAATACCACATGCTTAATTTCTCAGGCAGCCAAAAGATGTGGTAAAAGCTGTGAAGAAGAGATTACAACATAGGAGCTCTAGAGTTCAATTACTAGCTCTCACGGTACTTCGTTGGCACTGATTTTTGATCTTGACTTTCTATATTCGGCTCAAATTGTCTGTGGCTGTGTCCTCCTGGATTGCTTAACTTTCAAATTCATTTATTTGGAACTTGATTTGTGGTTTCTGGTTGTCTATCCCCAGCTTCTGGAGACAATGGTAAAGAACTGTGGTGATTATGTGCACTTTCAAATTGCTGAGAGGAACATACTGGAGGAGATGATCAAAATCGTAAGGAAGAAGGTAAGGTGGTGTTAGTTGGAAATTTATGTGTTTCTGATTTAATTTGTGTATTAAATGCTTGAAAGAAATTGTTATTGCATTCTTCATGGAAACTTGTTGTTTATATTAATAATAAAATTATAAATTCAGGCCTCGTAAGAAATAAAGAAAATATTTAGAAGATGATGTTGTTAATCAAGAATTCAAGATTCATACTGTTGACTGTCATGTGCACTTGCAATCTTTTGATTGTGTGGAAATCATTGTTGTTTCTCTCTACTGAACTGGCATGCTAGGGACTATAATGGAAAGCGGTTAGTATCTAAGTTCAATGCAAACATCAAGATTTAATCTACTTTAATTATGACATCAAATGGTGTAATTGTTTTAACTTCACTTTGCCTGATTAAATTTAAATACATATCAAGTCTGGAGGGGCTACTGCAGTACGGCATTACTGACCTGTGTGTTCTAGTGACCAGTGGAGATTTCCCTTAGTCTATGATCCTAGGTTAGATAGGTTACCGGATCATGAACTCAAACTATCTGTATTTTAAATGTCTATGGGTGGTATTTCTATGTCGATAAAACGTTATAATGTTGAGTTCAACAGTTATAGAACCCATCCATATATTGATAAGTAAATACAATTTTTTTTTATTGGTACAAGTCTTCTGGCTTTTACCTATTAAAACAATCTTAAAATTTTCCAATCAAAATATAGATGGTTCTATACCTGTTAAATTACTACTATTTTCAGCAAACTATTTATTTTTTTCTTATGTGATTTGTCTCATCTAACGTGAAATACATGTGCTGAATGATTTAGGCAGATATGCAAGTGAGGGATAAAATTTTAATATTGCTGGACTCATGGCAAGAGGCATTTGGGGGACCAGGTGGTAAACATTCTCACTACTATTGGGCATATGAGGAGTTAAAGGTAAGTATACAGCTGTCTACTCAACAAGATTATCCATCTCTATATTGATAGTTGCATGTGCAAAGTGGGATGCTGGATTTTCAAAACTATATACTCGACATTTGTGGATATTCTGTAAATGGATAGGGCAAAATTATAGCATTTATTCAAATTTGTACTTTGTAACTAAATTCGGCGCTGCAAAATAATTCATATTAATGCTTTGCATAAAAATCTGATTGTTGCAACTCTTAGCAACAAATGGATGATAAATTTTAAGATTCACATACTTTTTTCCATCAAAACCTCAGTGTGGATGTGGAGGATTGTCCCAACAAAATCCAACCATCATCCAGTTTTTTGCAAATTTACATTTTAAGTACAGGATAGAAGATTGCATTGATATCTGTAATCCATATTCACATGTGAGTTAATATTCAATGACCATGAGATCGTATCATAATAATTTGTGTTGGATTATATAAATGGCAGCGATCTGGAGTAGTTTTTCCTAAGCGTTCACCAGATGCAGCTCCAATATTTACTCCTCCTCCTACCCATCCAAATTTAAGAAATATCCAAGCTGGATATGGGATGCCAAGCAATTCCTCAAAAACACTTGATGAAACCATGGCAACAGAGATAGAAAGTTTAAGGTGATACTCTTCCTTTTCTTTTTCCTGCTCACCCTTTTTTCCTCCACTGTCCCTTGTGTCACAGAACTTCTGTGTGTTACCAAATTTGTATTATATCTAATTTATCTTAAAATACTTAGTTTGACAAGCTTGGAGTCCATGCGACACGTTTTGGACCTTTTGAGTGACATGTTACAGGCTGTGAATCCTGGTGATCGTGCAGTAAGTTAAACTGTATTGCTTGGCCTCCTTGAATCCTCCTTGCTACTAAGTAAAATGATTAAATGTTTGGTTTTTATGCTTTGTAGGCTGTAAAAGATGAAGTAATCATTGATCTTGTTGATCGCTGTCGCACAAACCAGAAAAAATTAATGCAGATGCTAACAACTACTGGGTTAGTTCCACAAAGCTATTCCATCTGGCACACCCAAATATACTTGTTTGTTACTTTGTTCTGTCGACAGATATGTGGAGTAATCTTTGTTATCATCTTGGTTTTGTCGTAGGGATGAGGAGCTTCTTGGACAAGGCCTTGAATTAAATGATAGCATTCAAAGTTTGCTTGCAAGGCATGATACAATTGCTTCTGGTACTCCGTTTCCAATTCAAGGAGCAAGTTCCAGCATTGTGTCAACTGAAGTTCCCTCTAGTGTCGACCAATCCACTGTAAAGAGCTCCAGCCCTGGAGAGTCTTCTTCAACACCTAAAGCTAGCCCTTCAGACATAGTCTTTTCTGAAACCAGGAGCCAGAGTGATGAAGAGGAAGAAGATGAATTTGCGCAGCTAGCTCGGAGGTCACTTAGAACTGATACTATATCTAAAATTGATATTTCGGTGCTCATGGTTATTGAAACACGTTTTTCTTTTCAATCTATTTTTGCATATGATGTTAGTAAGCATAACTTGTCTAAAATTAAACTAGTTTAGAATATCTGTTTAGATCTATGTATGTATAAACATGCTTGGATAAGCATCATGGCCAAGTGAATTATCTACCCTTTGTTTCATAAAGTCAAAATCATTTCATTAAGCATATCTGTTCATTTTTATACTTGCACTCTGTTATTTCATTCTATCCTATATTTTCAAGCATAACTATTAGCCCATAATTTTTTTATAATAGAATTTCTTGTAAATTTGTATATCAACATGTATTGCAACATGTATTGCAGGTCATGCGTAATGAAATTGTTCTATTATGTCTATTTTTTATTCAGTAAGAACTGTTTACGACTATTGCAGGCATTCTAAGGCACAATCAGTGACTTCAAAAGAGGCTACAACTGGATCCACTGAAACTTCAGGGTCAATGAACACTAGCAGCACAACTCCACATGTGCCAAGCCCCTCAACCTCAGTCCCATCCAATGCTTTAGTTCTTTCCAACCCACCCGAACCAGTTAGTACCGCAAAGGATCAGGACATTATTGACTTACTGAGTATTACTTTGTCAATGTCCCCATCTCCACAGACAAGTTATGCACCACCTTCACAGATAACTTTTGCACCTTCAGCATCTAGCCAAGGCATGCATCAGACACCTGCTTCATCCCAAACAGAAGGCTTTTCTTATGCTTCCCAAACATATCCGGGAAATTTGTCGTACAACAGTTATGTTGTCCCTTGGGCTCAACCTCAGTCGAATTCAGAATTTCAAACCCAGCCTCAGCAACAGACTTATCAATCCCAATCCCAACCCCCAACCCCAACCTCACCTCAACAATTACATACGCATTATGAATCCGCACAAGCTCCTCATCATCAACCAACCCAACAGGTGAGGTCCCAGCCCCAGTCTGAACAATTGCAATCCCAACCTCAACATCATCAATATAACCCTCCACAACAACAATTACAACCTCAGTATAGCCCTCCTCAACTACATTTGCAATCTCATAATGAACCCCAACCACTACAGTATCAGCCTCAGCCTCATCCACACTTACTGTCTCAGCCCCCACCCCCACCACACTTGCATCCTCAGCCCCAACCCCAGCCACAATATCAGCCCCAACCCGGACCCATTCAGCAACCTCAACCGCAGTCACAATTTCAGAATCAACATTTTGAATACCCTGCAAGATATCCTCCCCCACCATGGGCCGCTACACCTGGATATGCCAACTATCAAAACAACTCACCTGCTACAAATATGATTCCTCAAGCCAACACTGCGGCATCTTATTCATCTGCACCAAGGGTTAGGCCCGTGCAACACAATAACTCATTCCCCTCCAGAGGTAGCGGTGGAGCTCCTGCAAGTGCAACTGGACAAAAGCTGTTTGTTCCATCTTACAGGTTATTTGAAGATTTGAATGTTTTCGGAAACACGGATGCAAGGGTAAAGATGACCAACAGTGGCTCATCATCCAGCTTGTCAGGGTCAATGGGACCTGGTATGGTTGGTGGGCGAAAGTGAAGGCTTTTATTCATGTGTAAAAAAGGTGTTGATATACTGTATAAAATGGGACCAGCAGTATTGTTAGTTTCTTCTCATTTGCAGGTTATGTAAGTTCTTTAGATTGATACGAGTGACTCCTTCCTATTTTATGAGTAGATCATAAAGTCATTACTCATTAGTTTGAGTGTTACCTCAAACGACACTTTGAACATTCTTTGATGCAAGTTTAGTTTGTGGTAGTGATTCTCTTTCTGATGCTCATTGATCGTTAACCACTATAAATGGCACGTAAAATGCTGACACGTGGCAAACGTTATTAATTATTGAGGGCATACACCTAGTAAGATAGCCAGCGACATGTAATTAATATATAAACAAATCCATACACATTGACAGGTCTGATGCGAATTGTTAACAAGGACAAATTTAGATTCATTGCATGGTTGGTTGCATGTAAATTTGATTCTGGATTTTGTAACAATTTGTTGATTTGCGGATGTTGAAACATTTATTTGTTTTCATACTACTGTTTTTGGTATCATGAACATGCTTTATTTATGACTTGAAACTTGTGACTTACGTGACTGAAGTGTCAATCCTTCAAAGCATTTTTTTTTTCTATTGAGAGGAAAGATGATTCATGCCAAACACTTTTTCTTACAAGCTAAACAATTTATTGATATAAAAAAGGCTTGAGATGAACACAAGGAGTGCCCAAAACAAGACTGATTACAATGCATACAGCTACATGTGATGTTAAACACTTTAAAATTCAATATTAATTAAAACTCATCAGTTAAACATACACCACCTTTAACTGAAATAATTAATCAGTACTTGTTTGGATCAAGCCATATTGTATTTTGTTACAAACTTAAAATCCTACTGACTTCAAAAATCGTATTTTAATTTACCAGGATAACTTTTACCATAGACGGGCAGAGAAGTTGAATAAATTTCAAACTCATTCGGTCATATTCCTGGGCAATCTCGAGAAAATATCACGAGGTACTGAACTGAAACCGCCATTAAGAAAGACCATATCTGTACACCAAAGGTATTTGGATACCAGATACACAGGAGGCCTTTAACATCGTACAAAGGACAACCCCTTGTGCTAGGAAAAGTTTTCATAGATCAAAATCCGGACTACTTATCCTATTCCGGAATAGGATCCTCCAGAAAGGCCATTCTGGAATAGGGTGCCAAGGATGAGGGGTATTTTCGTCTATTGGAGTACTTTTGGAGGTGCAGGAAGCAAAAAAATAGGAGTGCAGGAAGTAAAAGCTAAATTCAAAGCCTTGTTATCGTTGTTATACAAAAAAAAAAAGGCTAACGCAGACTGTCAAAAGTCCAATAAAGCTATACCTTTAGATTGATTTGAGACAGAAATTGCACACTTGGACAAACTTGAATTTAATTACATGTTGGTTAAAAACAAGGGTCCCCCGATTCAACAGAAACTACAATCATGACATGGCTCATTTTCAGGAGCCAGTCGCCCATATTTGTCAGCAAACTAGCTTATGTATTCTGACTAAAAATTTTACAAATCAAGGAAGGATGGGAATAGCACGCAAAACAGGAACGAAAAATAATTATGGAGAAAATGATATTTACACATTTACGAATTGACATTATTTGCCGAAGCCTCCAATCAATAAGCATGACTTTCTTCCTGTCGAGTGCAACCCTCTAAGCATGGAGGCTAATGAATATCTTGCATACACTATCAGCAGAATGTACCCCTACCAATATTTTCAGATGTATTCACAGCGGAGAGGGATTAAAGCATCATCACGGGATTATCCAACTACAAGAAAATATGCATGGTAATCCTGAGAGATGTTTGATGCACTCTTCTAAGCTGGAGACAACCGATGAAATCATTGGAAAAAATGCGGATTCATCTAGCTTGAGTGTTGTCATCAGCATAAATACAAACACATGCATCTGCAGCACCAGCAGCAAGTAATACTTGGTATGGATGGAAATTGAGGCAGCTTACAGAACCAATTTTCTGGGCCATTAGGGTAGGATAGTATCGAATGGTGCCTAGTTGATCACCCTCCAGGCTAAAGACTTTAATGAGTTGTTTCGCTGAACCACTGGCAATAATTGGGGCATGTCTATGTACTGCTAAAGCTGTGAGTGAACCCCTATGAGCTTCAATAGTAAGATAGGCACTGCTATGATTTCTTATATCAAGAAATTGGATATCCCCAGCCTGAGAAGCGCTAACAATCTGAAGGAAACCAACAATGAGACATAATTGCATCATCCATTTTAAATAAACCTCATAGATCTAAGAATTTCAAGTCACTGAAGAAAAAAAAATGAACCTAGCAAGATGCTCTTTTTACCTTTCCTTGGTCTAATCCAGGCTGAAAGCCAATCCCCACAACCTTTTCTACTCTTTGTGTATGAGGCCTTAATCCACAAACGAGCCTAAGAAGCAGCATTGTCATTAGTGATTACAGAGATATTGAAAGTTGAGAGACAGATAGGCTTCTAAAATGAACCTTGAAAGGTTTATACTTTAGATAAAACTTAAGATACTAGCATTCTTGGAGGAAGAAAATCTAAATACAAATTAGATGCATGCAGAAACCATGTCAAAACATATAGGTAATAAACAACAATTTTGCTCGATTCAATCACATAATAAAGGTGAACCAATAACCATTTCTTATTTGCATCACGATGGAAGAAATTAATGAGGCGCTTACATATCAGGTGTTCTGACATCATAAAGTCGGACAGAACCATCTATGAAACCAGCTGTAAATTGTCCCCCATGAACTTGAGATGCAGCCTGAAACATATGATAACTTGTTTATAAACCAAGGGGTCAATTTTGTTTATTCAATGTTACCTGGTTACAGATTGAATAAAATAATACTGAAAGAAAATCCCGCCAAAATTGTTCAAAGATATGCTAGCAAACCTCAAACAATATTTGGCTCAAATGTCTTGGAAAACAACTTAAAAGTATAACCTCTGGTTAGTTGTCATGACAATATTTGGCTCAAAGATGAGGCTTACCAATGCTGAGACACTGCAATCTGATGATGAAGATTTAGAATTGACAAGCTGCTCTTTATCAACATCCCATAGCATAATAGATGATATCTCACCCGATGCATACTGGTAAATGTATAAATGTAACATGGAATACAATAAGAAAAGCATTGGCATCACAATATGAGGAAAGAATTACAGTTTCTATTTTAGGACATTGGGGTAGAGGGAGATATCCCACATTCCCAAGAATAATCAAAGACAACCACATACCAGATAACCACATTGTTGTTGCCAATCAACAACTGCATTCAGATTCCTCACACCAGGTTTATGACCATGAATTGAAGAGAATGCAGTGACAAGTTTTTGTTTACCCCTCAGAGTATAATCTTTCCAAATCCGAATGTTTCCATCAGCTGCATCAAAAGATTCCCTAACATTAATATTCTGACAATAATTTGAGAATAAAATGAAAAATATTAAACAGTAGAGAGAAGTACATGAAGCAGCAAGAAGCAAGCTCTCATCAAGCTCATTTACAAGGCAGAGCTTAGAAATTCCTTTGTCAGGAAAATCATGATTATCAAAACTGTTCAATAGTGTTGCCTCCTCATGGTTCCATATCCTGTGGAAAACTCCAAAGAACATTAGCCAACAAAAATCCAAATTGGGCAATACAAAGACTAACAGCAATGACATTCATCAAGACCAGAAAGATATTCTGCCCTGGTCAATACAGAAAATTCATTCTATATAAACATGACTGTCTATAAATTTAAGCTAAAAATGATGGTCCATTATTTGCTAAAGTCTCTAAAACTAACAAATGTCACTCATTATTGCCAACGCCAAGTACTACCAATCCTGAATACAAAAATGATTGGAAATTTATAACTTCTAATGATTCACAACAGATGGCCTTCAAGGCCTGTAAAGTAATTGTCCTAACATTCTCTGAACACAAAAGCACCATCAACCTTTGTCTAAAGCCATGCCCAGCTTCTTGATAGTCACAATTTAACTAAAATAGTATTGATTAACTTCAAATACCTGATACGTTCATTCTCATCAGCAGCTATCACTATAGGAGAGAAAGGTTGCAGCAATGCTGTTTGTGTACCCTTTATGTCCCATTTAGCAATTGGATTTGTTAGCCTGCTAACAGCTGACAGAATAAAATAGTATGTTGTCAACCAGATATCTGTAAAGAACATGCTTAACTAAATATAAAAAATAAAAAACGAAATTCAAACCAGAGTGCTGGCATTTTGCTATGTGCTCCAATGCAAATTTTTCCCTCTCTTCTCTTCTGGCTGATACCTCTTCGCTATCATCTGCAGCAGTTAAAAGTGGTTTGGAAAAGTGCCCACAACTCCAACTATATATAGTTGATTGTGGAAGAAAGCTTCGATCTGAAGTCCCAGAAGCTCCACCAGAACCTAAGAGTGGATCAGCTAATCCTGAGTCTGGAGAATCCATCAGGTGGGGCCTAAACTCCAATGAACAAACTCGACGCATTCGAGTTATATAACTTGGGCGAGGAGGACTGACTGGAGGAGTTCTGAAGGTCAGAGGCAAGTGTCCTGCCAGAGCAACAAGCAATAAACAAAAAGCCAACAACAAAGCAGCAGGAATTGTCACAAATTAAATTGATGTTAAGAGATACACTTTACCAAATTGCATTGGAAATTATCCCAAAAGATTAACCATTAAGTAAAATGGAAAGAGAGATCTACCTCCATTCATGTCAAACCAAGAAGATGAACGAGCCAGTGGAGAAGCTGTAGATTCAGCAGTCCGAACACCACTAGACTTCAATGGTTTTGCAACCACTTGTTCAATACCTATTATGGACAGTACCCGGCGACCAAGATTTGCAATGCGTGGAGATGGATCCTTTGCCAAAGTACACATAGCAAGTACACATTGTGAATACAATGCATTGTCAAAGGGCTTTGGTCCAGTGTGGTTAGCCACTCCATTGCTGAAACCATCATTCAGAATTCCTGAATCAGAATGATGAGATGAATCATCAGACAATGGGGACCCATGCATGATTCCTGAACCAGCGAGAGGACTGCTAGAAGAGACGCGGCCATCTCGAACCACTGGAGAGTTGTCATTTCCAACCCTGATAGGACCAATTTGAGGAGAAACAATACTTCCATGAGGCATGTGTTGGTTCTGTTTAGCATATCCACCAACCGAACCTTTTATATTAGTCAACGAAGGTAAGGAATTAATCAAAGAATTAGCTTGAGGCTTCCAATATGCAGCAGCAATAGATTTCAGGTGCTTGTTGTGGCCAAAAGCAAATCGTGCTAGAGCTGACAGTTGGAACAAAAGAGAGTCAGAAAGATGTCTCAGATCCATCTCACCCTAAAGTATACCAACCCTCATACTATATAGACATTAGGTAGTCATGGACTACAAACTAATTAGCAGTCAATATTAACAAATTAAGAGATAACAAACAGAAACATAAAATAAAAAAAATAAAGATTTTAGAAGCAAGTTTAATCATTTTTCTTGTTGAAATTTTCTTCCTTACATTTGCAACAATTATTTTATTCAAAGGTTTTTCCGTTGTACCAAGTTCAGAAACAACCAGCC
The DNA here is from genome assembly GCF_004193775.1 of Glycine soja. Taxonomy (NCBI): domain Eukaryota; kingdom Viridiplantae; phylum Streptophyta; class Magnoliopsida; order Fabales; family Fabaceae; genus Glycine; species Glycine soja. The sequence goes on along the minus strand of NC_041010.1, from coordinate 47,258,684 downwards.
ATTAGGAATTTGTTTGCAGATGATTAAGAATTTGCAGGGATGATATTCATTAAAAAAATAAGCTGCATCTGAGTCTTTCCCATTTGTCATAATCATAAAAACATAAAATTTATTCACAGAACATTCAAAATAAAAAATATAAATTAGATGCTTAATAACCTACCCACTGCTACCTCTGCCCTCACCAATGGACTCCCATCTGAAGCAACATCTAACATACTCTTAACTATACTAACTTCAGCCCTAAACTTATCATCATCATCACATTCTTCATCTCCACCAACACTTCTACATGAATCAAACCCCACATCAAGAAGGGTGCCTAGTGCAAAAACAGCAGATGCCCTAACCTGTGAAACAATAAATTACATGATTAAATTTATTTGATCAGTACACCAAAATTATAATCATCTGGCAACTGGAAATAGAGCCAATAAGTAGGGCATAAACCTCTGGCTGGGGTTCAGACAGTAGAGGAGCAAATATAGTAGTGGCATCTTCCTGCAAACCGATTGTTTGTGCCTCTGAAAAGTCTTCCCACAATTTCCCCAGACACAGGCAAAGCCACTGAAGGAAAAGGGGTTCAGTTTGTGAATCATTAGGACATGAACTCTGAAGGTGCTTTAAGCAGACATGAATTAAACCAGCTTCAATACAAGCTTCTTGGCCTCGTCTATGACCATCCACAATCACAGCCAAAACAAAAGCAGCCATTGCACGTTGCTCTGGATATGCTTCCATGCTATCAAGAAACTTAATAAAATAGATATGACCGCCATCCTTCACTAGATCAACCTGACATGACTATAACCCAGAAATGGAACATCATCATTGCCAGACACAGTAGACATGCAACATGTAGAGTTTCAAGACCAAATTTTAGTAGAAAATAATAAAGGTCATAAGAATTTAAGAGCAAACAATAGAAACTTATGTAATATTCACAATTATTCAGCAGTTAATTAAGTTTTGGATATGATTACATAGTTCGTGTTTTTTATTAACTTAGGAATTTCATAAATAGCATGACCAACGGCCAATTGAATGTTTCATTCAAAAAAAGTATAATGGGATTGCATATTATAAAGATCTTTTAGTAGGATATTGAATAATTGAGGAATAGCATATTAGCCCTACCTATGTTTGGATGGAGAGAAAGAAAACAGGAAAGAAAGATATGTATAGAAATTTCAAGAAATGTATTGTTTGATTGAAGAGAAAAATAGGGAGGAAAGAAAATTCATGAAAAAGAACTTCAAAAATCAAAATGTTTCCAAGTCTTCCCTCAACTTAGAATTGTCTCTCCTCCCTTATTTTCTTTCCTCTCCTCTGATCCAAACAAAGGGTAAATGTTTCTTTCTCTATTTTTCTTATCTTCTACTCTGTCCCTATTTTTTCTACTTTTCTTGGCATGTCCAGCACCATGCAACTCAGCATGTTTATATACTGCAATAACTATAGTAAAAGCAACCTTAACTGTCAAGGACAATTTCAATATGATTTAATGCATGCTTGGTCAAGATTAATTTTTGAGAAATAACCAAATACTTTTCAAAAATCATCTTAGGAAGCTAACAAAAGTAAACAATTATTTCTCTAAAATAAGCTAAACAACATGCACATACGTTTTAAGCAAACATAGTCTAATTTACATTATCTTAAGTCAAATTATTCTCCTCCAAAAGTACCTTGTCAAGTGCAAGAATCTTTGTCCATATGAATACAAGGATCTGGCGTAGTTCGGGTGTTGTTGTTTGTAACAGCTTTAGAACATATGGAAATATTCCAACAGATAATGCCTACATATAAAAAAAATAGGTATCAAGTTATCACACCATAAACCTTTTATAAATAAATAGGTAAAACAATAGCAACAAAAGTTGATGAATTGAGAGAAAAATTACCAGATCTACTGCCCATGGCCCCATATCAAGGAACCTTCCAAGGAGTACTAAAGCCCGAAACCGATGGCATTGACTAAGTAAAACCTAAAATAGGAACAATGCTACTTATCAATGCATGCAAAAAATATCAACAACTGATGTCTGACAAACAATTTTCCAATATATAAATATGCATATTGTGAAAATAGGAAAAACTAAAGAGTCAAAATTGCATAAACAAAGGTTGAAAGGTCATTTTGCAAATGAGATTATACAACACAATTGGTCACCATACATCTAAGAGTACAATTTCTGAGCCTATACAAAATCAAGAAAAAACAAGATGATTGCAAGTCAAACAAATTGCAAGAAAGCCCCTGAAATAAATGCATAAATAATTGAGACAATAATGGACCACAACACACTTTGAGAGAAGCATTGTAGTACAATCCATGCACTGTAGGATGAGTGAACAAATCAGAAATGCCCTTGCCACAACTAGATATAGCTAGCCACATTGCCAAGAGAGTAGATGCTCACAACAAATAAATCATTTTGACAAATTCCATCATAAGGATGATAATGAACACCAACCAAATTGAAATAATTTCAGCTAAGAAAACATAATTCAATCTTGCCAACCAAAAACCTAATTAAGGAACAGCACCTGACAGCTGATTTCACAAAAATCACGAAACCTACAACCTAACGAGAATTATGAGCCAACATAATGGCTCAAATGGTTACAAAAACCAAGACAAGGATCGCACCTGAAGAACTATAGGCAACTGTTCTGGTGGTTTCTTATGTTCAGAACCATGGTCAAGCCATACCTCAAATGCTGTCAACTGCTCAGTGAAAAATGTACTAGGCTGAAAGAACAACCACATACTTCATCAGGTAAGCTCAAAACTTATAAAATAGTCCTTCGTATTACTATTATTCCTTGCCAAACCAGAATACCTTAGCCAATTTTTATTATTTAATATTCAATTTTAGAAAGAACTTGCATCAGAGTTATTACAAAAAAAAAAATCCAGATACCTGAAATTCAGCATTAGGATCCTCAACTAAAGACGGAAGTTGAGAGAGGCAGAGCTCAGCAGCCATGTCCCATGCATCCCTGCAGTGCAGATAAAAACATAAACTGTTGACAAAATTTGACAACACGTTTAGAAAAAAATATCATAAAAATAATCACCAACAATACCACATATGATGCTGATGGGTCGGAGGTAACATTGGGTGAGAGACAGGAGAACAATTTGCAGATCGCATGATTCGCTCAGCAAGTAGAAAATTTCGAAACAGACTTGCAACAAGCAAATCCTGTCTGAACAGTCTCTGAAAAAGATCTGCAGAGTGCAGAACAAAATAATGATCAATGTAAGATACCAAAAATGCATGCTAAATCACTGGAGATGGAAAAAAAAACCATGTTAATTTAGTAAGTCGGCAGAAGGATGGGGAGGGTTGAGACCTACCATGAGGAAGAACATTCCAGGCAATCGTATCAGTTACGGCTGTAAAGATCCAATTCAATTCACCCAGAAGTGTCTTTCGGTCATTTGGACGGCCAGGGATCTTGTCTATAAGTGAATAATCAAGTGATTCACGAAGTAATGAACGAGTACAAAACCTAGAGACAAATTACATCACAAAACTTAATAGCCATTTTACTATGAGATATGCACTAATTAGTTATCACAACTTAAAAGTTCAGGTTTTATAGAAAATGAAGACAGTTAAGTTAGTAATGCAAATGTAAGTATCGAGCATAAAATCAACTTCATAGTAAAAAAACATATTAATCACAGGTCTTTTTCTATCACTACTGCAGTTAACGTAAAGACCAGCTGCAAAAGTTACAGCAAAAATAATATGATCACTTAACAAACAAAAATACCCCATAGGAGAAAACTGTATTATAAAAAATGCCAATGATTGTGAATTATGATGTATACAATCAGCCATCATTAAATGCTATTAGATAGGAGTAGTTAACTAAAGCTTCAATATGGGAAACATATAATAAGGTAAAATATTGGGTGGGTAAACTAAAACCACTCATGTTACAAAAGTGCATTATTTAGAAGACCATGCACAATGCTTTAGAAATCCATGCACAGGATAAAGTAAGCAGGAATTAATGAGAGAAGCTTCACCATCGCAATGCCATCTTTATAGGTGTTGTAAGGCAAGATGTAAATACATCAGCTGGGAATTCTGCACTCTGAGGCAAAGTCTCATGTGCTTCACATGCTGCAAGCAGAATGCAATCCCTTTGGGACACAGAGGAGTTGGAAGCACTCCACTCATGAAGCTTATCAATAACAAGTCCAGTAACAAATTTGGCATCCAAATTACAAAAAAGACAAAGTCAGTACCAATACATTTGCAGTTTTATTATACGTATTTAACAACATGGTTTTGAGTGGATACCTCAATGAAGGAATTCACAATCATCCCAGCCGCAGAGCAATCAAAAACATAAATTGATGGGGTCTTCAGCCAGGAATCAAGTTCATTGATAGGTAAGGGAATATACTGTGTATAACTCTGAACAAGATGTGATGCAGAATGAGAATAAGAATGTCATGAAGCTCTTTTCATCATAATATTGTAAATGAGGGAATTATACTCAATTGGAACCCATATCTAGTAGCCAGATTTAAACTAATCAAGCTTCTCGGATAAATAAAGATTTAGTTCTAGTTTAGTTTTAACTTTTCATCAGTTATTATCATAGTAAAGTGAGGAGCACAAAAATTTGCCCTTTCCAGCATAATAATTGTTGTAAACTTTCTCATTAACAGAACAATCTGCCCCTATTTTTTAGGGTTATTTCCTGGTCCTCCTTTTTATGAATATTTAATTTAATATCACCCTCCCCATCTCTATTGCGCTTGTTGAAGAAAATCTGAGCAAAATACCAGGCATAACAAGTAAAATACATTATATTCATTGTGCTTGGACTAAATAGTAAATTGCTTTCTTACCCATTTTTGCTCATACTTTGGCCACCCCATTTTCCTTCTATTCTTGGATTTGAATTTGACCTACTTTCACAGTCACTCATTTTCCATTCTCCCCATTTTCATTTTTTACACTTGTTTTCTAATGAACACAGCACATTTTTAGAGAGGGCGGAATCTATATACACACACACTTCTTTGTCAACTAGTACTACATTTCCAGGATGAAGAGAACAACAATTGATTTATCAAATAACTACCTCACATCAAGAACTAAAAAGAATGAACATTGACCTTATTGAAGACCCAAATTTCACCATTAGCAGTTGGTTTTGGCACACCATGCCCATTGTAATGGAATAAAACTCTTTCCGACTTTGCATATTTACGACAAGTAGTACAAAGCTTCTTCACCTCATCCACTGTCGGATCAAGTTGACATTTATAGCGGGCCTGTAAACATGCCAACAAGGTTAACTAAAAATCAATTTCAAAGTTAATACGAGGATAATGCTACCTGCCTAAACACTCCCACCTTTGGTTGCCATCTTTCATACTGACTGCTCAAAGTTTTTCCAATTGACTCCAATGCCTTTTGCGGTGCCATAGAAAAAGGATCTGCGGTATTGAAAAAGGTAAGCATAAAAAACTGTTTGCACTGTTACCATGGTTTGCAAGCATCTACAGTTTTGATACATCACAAAAATTCTACTTAATCAATTTAGCTACATTTTTCATTAACAAAACCACAATTAACTCTAAATAATTAGGCCGGGGATCAAAAATATAATGACTGAACAAAAAGTTGAATACAAGTATGAATCAAAGACTCCAACCATAAGAAATAAATGCAACACAGCACACTATGCGTTTTACTCCCAGAAAATGCATTTGGAATCACTAAGAATCAACCAGCAATATGAACTTGTGAAAACAAATAGTAAATAACAAAAAATTAAGCAGTTAATATTATTCAGAAAATAAATGCAACACGCACACTATGCGTTTTACTCCCAGAAGACGCATTTACAATCACTTAGAATTGATCAACAATACGAATGTGTAAAACAAATAGTTAAATAAAAGTAAGCATTCAATACCATTAAGAAACCCAAAGCTCTTCCCAAACATTAATAGACCCAAAAAGCGCAAAACATCTCAAATCCAGGAAGCAACTTGAGTCTACAATCACAAAGATTCTACTTAATCAATTTAGCTACATTTTTCACTGAAAAAGCCACAATTAACTCTCAATAACTACACCGGGGATCAAAAAGTTAATGATTGAAGAAAAAGTGAATACGACAAGTATGAATCAAAGAGTCCAACCATAAGAAATAAATGCAACACAGCACACTATGCATTTACAGTCATTTAGGATTGATCAGCAATATGAACGTGTAAAAACTAGTAAATAAAAATAAGCATTTAATATTATTAAGAAACCCAAAGCTCTTTCCAAACATTAATAGCCAAAAAGTGCAAAAAATCTCAAATCCAGGAAGCAACTAGAGTGTACAATCACAAAGATTCTACTAAACCAATTTAGCTACATTTTTCACTAACAAAGCTGCAATTAACTCTAAATAATTACACCGGGGATCAAAAAGTTACTGACTGAAGAAAAATCTGAATACGACAAGTATGAATTGAAGAGTCCAACCATAAGAAAAAAATGCAGAACAGCACACTATGCGTTTTACTCCCAGAAACGCATTTACAATCACTTAGAATTGATGAGCAATATGAAGCATGAACATGTAAAAAGTTAATAACAAAATATAAGCATTTAATACTATTAAGAAACACAAAGCTCTTGAGAGTACAAACTGCAGAAATAAAAAAATTAAAATAAATGAGATTAAAGGTAACGAGAGACCTATCCAGCACTCCATTCTGGCACAAGGGGATATCTTTATTACATCTGGTGGATCGACACTAATGTTTAAACATAATACTAGAGCTACACATCCTGTCTTCATCTGCACCACAAAGTTAAGAGTTAAAATAGAGCATACTTCTTACCAAAGATATAATATATAAGCATCTTAAAGAAACAATCATTAGAACATTTTAGAGGAAAAAACAGACACTTATGAGAAAAAAAAATGTGAAATGCCAATATAAGTTCATGTTTGGAACTTTCATGCTATCAACACCTTCAGACCATTAACTGTCAATCAGCTGCTTATGTTGAAGAAGCCAAAACTGCAAACACACAATTTCCAGTTGATACAATCAGACTAGGCGGGAGTGGCTTGCTTATTTCACATTTTTACTGATGGTTAGAATTTAAACCAATGCTTCTTACACAAAGCGTATATACTTATTTTTACTAGACCAAATTCTACCTCTGTCACGTGCCAACCAATTTCCACCATGCAGCCAATCTGACAAGTTAGCAACCTCCAATTCATGTAAACAAGCCACACTTCCTAATGCAAGCTACCAGGATTTACACAAGTCCTACTATCCTAAAGAAGCAAATGTAAGCAATCTTTTCCCCCACCTCCATTCAGAAATCACTAATTCAATGAAGCAAATTCCAGGATAATTTATCCATTTATACAGATGGTTCTTTAGCCAAGTAAGAATTCCACAAACACAAAGGTTACGATTAATATAAGAAATTTCCCCAAGGTTCGTGACCATTTTCATATCATTATTTGAATTGGAGACCCGCTAAAACATAAAATGCACTCTAAATAAATAGTAAAGCGAGAAGCTGCGTTAAAACCCAAGGATATCCCAGAACTCACTCTGACTCGCCGATCTTCTCATCAACCATTACCACTAGCATTTCACTTGTTACACTTCAGAGGATCCAAACCCATCTTCACAAAACTTCATGTTTAACAGGTCAAACATTTTACATCCTCAACAAGTCCTTAATAGCATAACATACGCAAAGACAATCCACCTCCTCTCTTCCTTCTACATTGAGTGCTTTGGAAAGTAGGATTTTTGGGTTTACAATGCTTCCAACGGATTTCCAAACACACCGAAAGTCATTCATCCAGTCACCACTGCTGCCACTGCATTGACCTTTACGCCCACTTTTTTCTACATTTTCTAAATTCCTATCACGCAGAACACGTGGCACAGTGGATTCACAGTCCTACACTATCTTCCTTGCACACGATAACGCAAATCGCAAATCGCAAATCATCGATTCGTGACAACAAAATGCAGATAACAAAAACAAGTTTAACATATAACAACTGAATCGAATTTTTCTTTTCAGCAGAGTGATTGGATTGAAGTTCTTACTCTGTCCTTAGGTCGCCACTTGGAGACGAGGCCGCTGTCGGAGGGGCCGGCGGGGACGGCGGCCTCGAAGGCGTCGTGGCGGAGCTCGCACAGGACGACGGTGTGGGGCAGGTAGGCCATGCTGGTGGCGGCATTCCCGGCGTAGTTGCCGCTGCTAATGATGGCGATGGCGGCTTCAGAGTCGCGGCGGTGCGCGAAATCGGCGTCGTCGTTGCTGCTGCTGTTGTTGTTAAGAGCGGCGACGGCGGCGGCAGCAGAGGAGGAAGAGGAGGCGGTGGTGGAATCGTCGAGGTGGTTGTGAGAGGTGGGAACGACGAGAACTGTGGATTGGGAAAAGCGAGAGGCCATCAAATCTCCCAATGCCATCCAAATCGGAAACCCTCCTCAGTGGCGATCGTACATGGAATAATAATAGGAAAGGTTTTGAGGAAAGAAGGAACCCTAGGTTTTCGCAGTGTGAGGGATATGAAGATGAAGATTAAGGTGATGGTGAAGGTGATGATGATGGCGATGGAGATGGTTATGGTGTTGGCGTTGATGATGGTAGGGATGGGGATGGTGATGATGATGATGATGAAGGGGGCGCATAGAACAGTGGCGGCAGGCACTGTCTCTCCTTGAAGGGAAAACCGAAACGAGTGATACGATACGAAATAGCGAGTTTGTAAAGCCAAACGAGAAAAATTAAAAATAATGGGACTTATTAATAATCTATGACAATATATAAAAAAGAATATTTCAGTGTCCACGTTTACCTAGAAACTTTTTTTCCTTTAATTATTTTGCAATCTCTTGCTGCAGTTGTGTATGCATCAATTAAAGGATTAAAAAAATTGGAGCAATTGTTGTGTGTGAAAAGATTTTTTTCAGTGAGAAGTTAATTTCATATCATGGCAACCGTACAATCTTTCGTATTTAGCACATCGGAGTTGCTTGGGCCACATTTTAGCATAATTGTTCTTCAATACCTGACAACGTATGTTTTGTGCACAATGAAATGGATTTGCTACACGAGTTAGATTTTGATACATGTCCTCTTCCTTTCAATATATCCTTTGCTAATTTGTTTATTATTGCATGTCTTTCTAATTTATAACAAAACAAATTTCATAAGGTCGAATGTTGTTGAGTCATTATTCTTTGTTTCAAGTTCATGCATCTACAAATTGTACACTGCTTGAGCATCAAAGAGAGGGATGGGGTTTTTGTATGGTTTTCACAACAACAATCATGGAGGCATACTTGGAGATGACATATGTGAGTTGCAAATTATATCTTCCTTTTCTTTTTGGTCTTTCTTGGCATGCAACGTCTTTCTATCTTCTTCAATTCATACTTATTTTGGGTATTCCCTTAATTTTATTTTGGCCTCTACACTGTTTAACAATTAGTATTTTTCTTTTCTCTTTTTGTTCTCTTAGTCAAAAGTTCCAAAACAAAGAGAAGAGAACACTCGGTTAACAAAGGAAAATGGAATGAAGTAGGGATGCCTCATACCTATGCATATCAAATTTTCTGCATGTATGAAAGACATGGCTTTTTGGGTTAAGTAAGTTTTTGCATTCCGTTGGTTCTCTTTTTAGGTTTAAAAGCTAACCACAATTCATTCTTTCTCTTATCACAATTTTCCTGTTTGTTGCAGAGAGAATAACCTACCATTCAGTCATGCTCAATTCAAGAAGAAAATTAAAATACTCTCATATTTTAGATTTTCTATTAGAAAACCTTTTTCTTTTCTTGCCTTTTATAATTTTAATTTTTTCATTGCTTCGTCTATTTTTTAAAATCAAATTTTAAAAATTAAAATCTTCTTCTCATTCTCTCCCCATTGGAAAAATTAGTGAGGGATGTGCAAATAGCATCAAAGGAATTTTACAAAGCCAAGTAAGAAAAGGTAAGCTTTATGTTGTTATGATTATATTTGAAATTCCTATGGCATATATCAAGGGTTTGGTCTGTAGGGATTGGCAGACCAAACTAATCTTCTTCAAGATATTTGTGAAAGTGGGACTGAAATTGAAAAACTAGATGATGATGATGCACTTTTGTAATTTATTTAAAATATATTTATATCAATGAGTCATGAATAAGGAATTTAACCTCACATTTATATTTGATGTAAAAAAAATTTTCACTTATATGATATTTAACTTTTTCATTGTTATTTGATATGAGACTTTACCTCATATTTATATTTTAATAGTGTGTGTTTTGCAATTAACAATCCACTTACAATGTACAATTTGAGGTCACATTCTTCACTTGAAAAAAAAAAATATTTTTGAAGGATTACTAATACGTAAAGGATCGAATACTTTGTTAATTGTTTAAAGGTGCTTGAACTAGATGTATGGTATTTGTGTTTGTAGTGTAGTGTAGTATAGTGTGATGGTACAATACAATAAGGTATGAGACATATGGTATACCATAGCTGGATTATTCTAAAATAAAAATACAATAGTTGAATTCAGGCATTTTTTATTTTTCGTCTGCCACTTTGTGACCGAGATAAATAATTGAAATGTTTTTAAACAAAATATATTGAGTTTTTTTGTGTTGAAACTTTTACTTTTATAGTTTATAGTTTTAAACTAAATTTTGTCAGGAATACTTTATTATTTTGAAAATATGGTTGATTAAATATATTTAATAAACTTCATACCCCATTGTCCAGAGGCTCTTCGCTATAATTTTCACTAAATAATATCTTTATCAAATAAAATTTTATAATTACACTATAAGGAGTAACAGGTTTTACTAAATGATAAATACAAATCAAATGTTTACAAAATACTTTATCCTGTAATATGAAACCTAAAATTTGATTACAAAATACAAATTCAAGGTTTAGTAGGTGATCAAAGGGTAGTTGAAGGGTGAAATGCTAAAAAAATGCACGTACTAAAAGACTTTATTTTGCCTTTATATATTGTTTTAAATTTTATAACTTAAAAAAATAAAGAAGAAAATTAAAGAGAGTATCAGTAGAAGCTTAAGAAGTAAAATAATTTGTAATTCAGAAAGCATGTTAAACTAAAACTAACATAAACATTAATGCACAATAAGAAAAATTGTCACAATATATTATTTTAGCGCATTAGAATTAACATGTTAGCGAAATAAAAATGTGTATATGGATATATATATATTGTTCTATCACATTTTTAATACATTAAATTTTATATATTTTATATATTGTAACTATTCTCTTATTAAAATTTACTTTTATAATAATTTTGAGTTTAATAATTTATTTTTTCAAATACATGTCATTTATATGCTTTTTTTATTTTTTTACTTTTTTGATAATATGATAAATTGTACAAATAAATTAATTTTAATAACATAAAACGTGATAGCGAAATAAAAAAGTGTTTCCACTAATTATTATTAATATTAATAATATTAAATGTATTCAATGTAGTAATAAACTTTTCCCTTTAGGCACGGGAATAAAATTAAATTCAAATCGAAATTCTGTTTTGTTTGGGATATATTGCAATATTTTTATTGCATAATAATAATGACTAATGTCGCTTAGGGATAATTTTTTTTAAAATGAAAAAATAGTAATAATTGTCAGTTTTATTGCGAATCAATCAGATATTATTATTATTATTAGATGATAATATACCACTCTTTCAACTATCATATAATTATAACTTGTTTATATTTTTACTTTCACTTTTTAAATTTCAAAAAAATAAGGAAGCATGCAAAGAAGAGATATTTTCTCATTAATAACATTCAAATTTCAAAGCGAGACCATGTTAAACATCTAATGGTTATTCAAGTAAGATATGCTTTATATGTGTGATTAACACGTTGTCACTTAAGTCAATTGAGTTGTACATGACGTTTGACACACATTTAGGCTTAGCACACTAGGTCATAGTATAACATTTTTTTAAGAGTTTTAAAAGGACATTGTTCCATTGGACAAAGAGAGACCATCTATGGCATTTGTTTGGAGCTTGAAATCACTTTGGGAGCTCTTCTTTTTCAATGTTCTCCATTTTCTTTGTTTCTTATTCTTGTTTTGTGTCTCTTATGATCATGAGAGGCTAATTTACCCATCATTAAGGGCTTGGATACCACAAACTTTGTGATGTAATGATCTCTACTATCCATTTAATGTTAAATCAATATTATCACTTCCTTTCTATGTTTATTGCTTTGTTTATGGTTTGATCACCTATATACATGTATGTTATAGTGTTTTAATCATTGAGAAATATTTTTAACTAAGAACTTGAAGGAACTTCTAAGTAACCCATATCTATGGATGTAATGTGTTTGTTAGTCTTATTTATGCATCTTTATTCTTAAAGCAATTACTTGGTTTGGCTTTCTAAGGAATTAAGAGTGAAAGTTAATGATAATAGTTAGAATAACTTTAAATGGTGAAAAATCTTTAACATCACATCAAGAGTACATTTGGTAAGCCAAACACTCAACACTTCTCCAAAATCTCCACAAGTTGTCATTTTTGCACCCGAAGTGTTTGTTCACCTCGTGTCTTTGAACCTTGCTCTGTTTTTTCATCTCTTTTATTACTCTTGAACTTTACACTTTTGCACTTTTATCTTAAAATATATTAGTTTCCCTTCATTCCATTGCTTAAAATTTGGTCTATACAAATTATGAGCCTAAACAAAGTTCATGTGGACATTCGATCTTACTGTTTATTACTACTTGTATGAATGAGTACGTTTGTGAAAGAGTTAGCACATAGTCAAATATTACACAAGTCCTTGTGGATACGCTACTTGAACTTTCATTTTATACTATTTGTGCGACTTGATATACTTGCCAAGAAATCAACATTAAGCGTACAACCAACTATTTAACTTTTCTTTCACATCACAACTATCCACTCTTTTTTTTTTTTGGAAAGTCAATCTTTAACGTTGGACTCAAGGAATAGATTGTTTTACTTGGATGATTTAGATGTATGATATTTCTCAAAAAAAGCAATTTAATTATTGGGATTTGGTTGATTTTCTTGCTGGTGAGAAAAAAAAGGGAAGAGTTGCTTTTAGTCTCAATCTAAGTTATTGTTTGAAATTACCATCATGAAATGCAATTACGAGTGGAGAACGTTACACTTCAACGCTCTTGTGAAACACACAAATAATCATGAAAAACATATCATCAATGCTATTTGAAATGACCTCACCAAGTTATAGCTTGAAATTATCGAATACAAGATCTCTTTTTTGCATCATCATCTTCCTTTGTCATTTCCTTGACAATTATTATTACTCATTTAATTTGCTTATTTGTTTATTTTATTTTTATACGTTTGATATGTGTTTTTTTACCTCAGTAATAATAATATTCTGAAAATTAATATTCCCATGTAGCTTTTGTGATTGAGATTGGTAAATTATGAATATAAAGATTTTATGTGGTTCATTTATTGTGAGGTCTAATTTTATAGGAAAAAAATAGAGTAAGTTATCCTATATTTTCCAATGCATTCTTAATGCGAATTCCAAAAAAAAACAACTTTTTATTTTAAATTTCTTAACTAGTGTTCTAAGAACACTAGTTAGCGAGAGCCTTAAAATAATTAGTGCAATTCAATAATTCTTACTTTTGTAAAGGGTGCATTTCTTTACACAAGTCATGTTAAATTTATTTATTGGAGGCAAGGTTGCTGAATTCTAAGCATTTGACTTATTGATGTTCCACACACACTAAGACTTTTATTCATTGAATATTAACTTGTTAGAAATGGGGTCACTTTTTTCATTCAAGTGAATTTATTAAGACAAATGTACATCCAAATATGATAGGTCAACCATGAAAAATTATACTTATTTCAGTATCTTATGTGACTATTTTGAAAATATTGCTAAAATATTTTGTTTATCATAATGTTGATAATCTACAAAACTCTTAAATTAATATACCTAGATACATATCGCTACACTTAAAAGATTAATGATGTTTTCTATAATATATCACTTCATCAAACTAAGATGATGCCTGTGTAAAATTAGGATTCAAGTTTAGGAAGACACTGTCTCAATGTTTTCTTTCGTAGGTGGTGGTGGTGGTAGAGTGTTAGATGATCCGGTACCTTCGGAATTTGTAGTTTGTGGAGCAATATATTTCCTATGCACTCTATCTTTATTTTTGCTCCACCACTCTTTTGCTTGATGTTCACGGAATCTTCGCTTACTACATAAAGAATATATAGAAACATCAAAAGAAGAATAAAACATTAAGATAGAATGAGAAAAAAAAAGAGTAAAATATGTACTTGGTCCTATATTTTTAGTCAAACTTGATTTTAGTTCTTATAGTTTCAAATTGATCAATTTCGTCCTTATACTTTAAAAAATAACAATACCTTATGACAATTTTTTTTTAATAATTAAATAAGGATTTATGAACAAAATATAGAGAATTTGTTTATGCAAATTTCTGCCACACTTAATTTATAAAATGGAAATCACAGAGTTAATGGTTTACTTGCAAATCTAAGACCAAGTTTATTGTTCATGCAATGCATTTATTATATATATATATTGGGTACAAGTGTAGTTACTATTTCAGTTTAGTCACAAATACACACATATAGTTGGATATACATATCCTCACATTGGGATACGAGTACTGCTAAATTAATAAACTATAGTAGTATAACAACCATTTCAAACATAATCATAATGCATGTTGACACATAGAAATTGAAAATGAAGAGTTTGTTGGATCAACAAATAACTGTAGCACCTGAATTTAACTTGTTTGAAAAATCTGACACCACCAGGCTTTACTATTAGTGTCACATGTACCCCAGGTTCAAATTCAATGACTTCTGTTTCTCCTTCTTTGCCTGGTCTTGAAGAGTCTTGGGATTTTGAATCATTTTGTGAAGGCATTGATGCCTCGTTGTTTGATAAAGATGAGTTATTGCTTTCTTGAATAACATTTCCTTCATCTACAGTTTCATTATTTTCTTCTATTCTATGTTCTTGCAATTTAGAAGAGCTAGTATTTAAGTTAGGTGTATTAAGTGCATGTTGTTGTTGAGACTTCGCACTTGATGGTGTTTCAAATTCTGAATTTTCTTTTAGAAAATTCTCAGCTCGAGTAAGCACGACTTTCCAATTTCCACTATCTAAAACGTCTGGAGGCAACTTCTCAATCATTTCCTTCATCTGGATAAAATAAAAAAAAAAGTCAACTAAGTTAAGATTATGTACTTGAAATCTTAATTAATTGGCTTATTGATCTTTTAAATTAAAAAATATTTCCTTCATCCGATACTTCTTATTAGGTGTCTAACATAACGACATTTTAAACAAGGTGTATGAACTTAAAAGATAGTTAGAACAATGAAAATATATTTTAACATTTTTACAAGTTCAAATATAACCTTGAAATATATAAAACAAAAATACCTGATCCACAGTAGACTCACAAATTTCTTTCATGGCTTTATGCTTAGAAGATTCCTCTGCAGCAAAGGAGGTAGCTTCCATGACATTTTTTTGGAGCTTCTGAATTTCCATGTCATTTTTTAGCCTTACACTTCGAATCTATATGAAAAGAACATCCATAAACTTATAAACGAATGACATATATAATATGATGTTTATTCAATAACATACAATTAATGAAACTATAGTAAATTTACTTGGTTTTGCATTTTTGAAACTTCTTGATTCAAAAGTTCATTTGTCTTCCTCAAACTATCAATAAGACTTCTAGAAAATCCCGGAGTTCTAGAACGTGGAGGGCTTGCCCTTCTTGAATAAGGAGATGTTGGTCTTGAATTGAGAGGTGGAGTTGGTGGTGGACTAAGAGCTATAGCAGACCTCAAAACATTTTGAGTTGAACTTATTGAGTTACCAAATGCAATATCATTCAATTGTAAAAGTGATGGAACTTGGGATGCTGGAGACATGGAAGAATAATCATGTTTGCTTCCCATCTTATTAGCCATCATTATCTGATGAAATTTCATTGGTTCTGTGATAGGAGGCAAAATTAGTCTTGAAGACTTTACATCTCCTTGACCAAATCTTTCCCTGGTATCTAAGGAATTACGAGGTGTTGTGGTCATTTTCCTATGAAGATTAGAACTAGCACATGCCTCAACAGCTTTAAGCTTGTTATAACAAGAGTCACACACGCGATGAGGTTTTCCTGGTGTTGGAGCCAATGATGCTTTCAATACCTTTCTTGAACTACAACCATGGCAATGCACTAATCCACAATTGTAGCAATTGTGCCTCTTTCTAGTGAATCCAAATGGTTGTCTACAACCCGTGCAAACAGATTGGTCAACTCCAGAGACCCATTTATGAATGCATATGCAAGATGTAAAGTTTGAGCCACAAGAAATATTCTTTACATGCCTATCTTTTAAGGATTCTACTATTGTTGGTGATTTTCTATCCTCTATGTCTCCATGTCCCAATCTTCCATTGGCACCTTTCCCCCAAGTATACAATTCACTTCTTGATGACAAGGCAGCAACATGATGAGATCCACATGATATTACCTCAACAAATTCACCCACCAACTTGTCTTGTACTAGGATAGGTACTTTTCCATCAGCCAAAGGGTTTCCTAGTTGACCATTTTCATTGCTTCCCATAGTAAAAATGTGACCAGATGTAGTGAGAGCAACAGTCATGGTGTGTCCACATGCTATCTGGTGGAAATTATACTCGATAAGTGCAGAGACACAAGTTGGTTGAAGGTACGTTTCCTTGTTTCCATGTCCCAACCGATATTTGTCGCCGTCTCCCCAAGTGAAAAGCTTCCTAGAAGAAACATATGAACCGGATTGAAAAGTAACCTCTACAATAGCTGCAGTGTGCCACACTCCACATGAAACCTGAATGGTTTTCAGTCCACTTAACAATTGCACCTCCTTTGGATATGGAATACTTTCTCTGTTTCCATGGCCTAAAACTCCAAATGTCCCATCACCAAAGGTGAAAAGTTTTCCATTAGAAGTTGTTAGTGCTGAATGCCATGTGCCACATGCAACGGATATAACTTGAAGCCCTTCTAAAGGGCCAGTACTAATTCTTTTTGGTATCCAATGGCTAACATCAGTTCCATGACCAAGAAGTCCAACATTGTATGTACCATCACCCCATGAGAAAAGATCATCAGATGTAGAAACAGCACATGTATGATTCTCTCCACATGCAACAAAATCAATGTTAGTAACTGCCAAAAATTCAACAAGTTGAGGGCGACCGAAATCTCTATCAATTCCATGACCAAGTCTTCCACCACATTCTTCTCCCCAAGTGAAAACCTCCCCTTGCCTTGTTACCAAAGCAATGTGCCTCACACCAGATGCAATCTGTTGAACATCAAGAACAACACTTGACTCCAATGGCTTAGGAATCAACACATCTGTTGTGGAAGGGGCCTGAGTGGAAAATCCATCAAGTGAAACACCATCTGCCCAAACCTCTCCCCATATATAAACATCTCCTAGTGATTCTATGTCATCTGGTCCCGATCCTGTGCTCGAAACACTTGGTGTACTCGACACGCTGACACGAAAACCATCTCCAATACTTGTTCTTGGTTGCATGTTATTAGCACTCTCTAACCCCACATCTGTGCTGGTTACCAAATTCAATGAAGGCTCATGAGAAGCAAAATCAAAAGCGACCTTGTTATTACGAGTGATGCATATGCCAAACTCTAGTGCTGCACCAAAAGGACGACCTTTTGGAGTAAAATCAACACCATCCTGCAATTTGAAAAAAATAACTAAGTAATTAACGTGCTCATGAAATGCAGGCTTGAATGGAATGGTTACTGCATGAACCAACAAATATCATGTGATTCATGTATTTTGAGAATTAGAAAAAAAAAAAATAATCTCTAGTTGCAAAAAGGTAAATGTTAATCCTTTGGAATTTTGAAAAAACAAGCATAAACTATATGTCTTCACATACACAGTAAGTAATTAAGGATAAAATTAATGATCATTCGATTGATTCATGCTAAAAAACTCACATCAAATAATTCACTTCCAATGCGCCTAAGCTTTCCAGTAGAAATTAATGTCTTAAGGCCTGTAAACCATACCTCTACCTCATCTTTGTCCTTGCATATCTATAAATAAGAACAATAGAATAACTTTTTTCAAAATTTGTATCAAATTGAGAAATTGGAATGAAATGCTTATTAATTAGTATATTTTCTAACCAAATCAAGTGTTCGCTCCTCGTTATTATAAACAAGTGAAAACGATAGGTAATCTTTTTCTGGCTGTAAATATCTTCTAAAGACTACCTACAAAGAAAATGTCATATAAAATATAAATTAGCTTTAAAAGATTGTTAATATATATGGACATAAATATCATCTATGGAATAAAATATAAGTAATCAACTAACAGTTCTTTGTCCAGGGATAATACGTGAAACTGAAGATAAATTCAATTTCCTTTCCTTCTTGTGAGAAATCCAAATTAGTGTTGTTTCATCCTGTTAATTCCACTAAATATGAACTTATTTAGAGATATCAAAATCATCATACACATGTCTACTCTACAAATTAGAATAAGCATGGTTAGTACTGGAACTACATTTAATTTAACAGTAAAATCTCACCAGAGAAAGTCTGAATGGGCAAACTTTTGGCTTGGTTTTTCGACTGTACTTTATTAATTGAGTCCCTTTTTTTATGGCAATGAGTGCCTTTAGAAAAAGTTGAAACATACATTAAATCCTAGTTAGATGCATTTAAGCAACATAATCCTTAATGAAATATAACAACAACAAATCATGTGGCTTATCTAAACATATTTTCAATAATGATATTTTTTCTTGCCACTTTTACAAATTAAGCATTTTGATTATTATTAAATAAAAAACAATCAAGAAATGTGCAATACAACTGCCATTTTGCTAAAGATAAACTTATTCTTCTTAAAACATTTACTAGTTATTGATATCATGTCAAATAATAATACTAAAAAATGTAGAAACAATAAATGATATTACTCAAATTCCATATCATGTTTACCTTGTCACTTTTTGTTCTCCATTCTTAATTACAACTAATAATTTTTTTACTTGTTATGACTGTCACTTTGTTCAATACATGTAATGGTTTAAAACATGACAATTCTATCTTTAGCCAAACTACCTTTAGGCAAGGAAAAACATATTTTTTACTACAGAAAACTACCAATAACATTTTTTAAATTCTAGCTTCAGTGGTTGCCACAACTGCAAAAGACCATGGTTACAGGTTACACTACTTGTAATTGGCCAATATCATCTCATAATAGCCATGAAGCATTAGCTATTGCAGCTATAACCGTAAATGCCAAGTATGTGATAACATCTCAATTGAGATCAACGTACTATATAATATAATAATCCTAAAATTTTAGTTTGTCTTTGTTATGGATTTGCCTTATTTTTACACAAACACAAAAGTGAATGAATAAAAGAAACATGTCTTAATTTAATTAAATGATCATCACCATTCACAAGAGGGGAAAGAACACATCTTAAGCAAAACAATTTTAGAAAACAACTTAAAGGAAAATAAAAAAGGAAACTTAGGGCGAAATTAGCTCACTTGCTCAACATCACGCTCAAGACTCCCATAACTAGCAGGATCTGTCATTCCATATGAGAAAATTTGTAAGGAAATTGACAAAGCTCAAGCGATAATATCTGCATTCAAATCTCCATGGATAGTTATGCTTTTTACTTCGACCTCTCATCCAAATTTCTAATAATGTCGGTGAAAATTTGAAAATGAAAAGAGAACAAAAAAAAAAGGATAATTTATTCCAAAGCTTGAAAGCTCAAATAAGAATTTCCATTAGCCTTGCATGTCCATCTATTGGATCCAAAGATGAGGATGACCAATGTAACAAAATTTCATACCATTACAAAAAAATGGGAATAAAAAGGTAAAAAGGGGTTGTGGAATTGGCATCAAGTATCTCAATTTCGGGGAAATTAGACTTAACCAAAGAAGCCATAACAAGAATTGCAGATCAATGAAAGAATAAAGAGAGAGGAGGCGAAATGCGTGGGAAGTAAATGGTCAAATTTTTAGGAAACCTTAAACTTAAGAAAGCGGGGTATTTACATTGTTTCCATGCCCACTAACAAACTAAACGCCTTTTGCCACTTGGCTTCATAACTACCCATATATATAATGCCACTCTCAACTTATTAGTTTTTCTTTGTTATGATTAAAATTATTTTTATGATTTTTTTATCTGCATCATTTAATTTTAGAATTATTTAGGAAGATATAACATTTCTTTATTCTGTTATTATATATATATATATATATATATATTAATTAGAAAAGTATTCTAGCATCCGGGTTCTTTTGATTTTTTTCCCATTTGGTACAGTAAAGCTAATTGGTTATATTAGTTTGTTTTGATATACGACAAATTAATATTATGCATATGCATGCAAGATTTTAGTTTTCTCTCAAAAGATACTTTACTTTCTTAATATTGAAAAAATGTATTTGTTTTTGGGAGATTAAAACGTGCTATATTTTAATATAACTAATTGAAGGTGAATAAGTCTTAGTACGTAGTATTTTCTCCCTTTGCAACTCACTGTGTTATGGATAATTAGTTTTCAAACCTTTAATATTGACTTTATAATAAACTAAATATTTTTTAGATAAAGTCTCAGCTAAAAATAAGGATGTTCAAAATTTTATATAATATTCTAAAGTCTCAAAATGCCCTTGAAAGTCGCACGTACGTATTTTTTTTTTTATTGTGACATGTATTGTTACTTATCACTGCAATAAAGATTGTTTATATATATTAAAATAGATTAACGCACACACCACATATTTTTACTTATCAAGAAATTTAAATGTAATTTAGTAAATATATCTCAAAAGAGATAAGTGCAATTTTTCCTTAATATATAACAATATTATCCATGCATATTATATATATATATATATATATATATATATATATATACATTTAAAAATAGAGAAAACAAAATGTGAAAGTCTAAAGAAGATATGAATGGGGAGCTATAAAAATATTGTTTGAATAACAATTTTATTTTTCATATTAAAAACGTTAATTGCTGCTACATACATTAAATATTATTATCCTGCTCAAGACTAGCGGGATCTGGCATTTGATATGGTAAATATTAAAGTAAATTACACTGATACTTTATGCGATTTTGTGGGATTTTACAAATATCTCGTGCTTTTTTAACGTTTCCAACAATTTCTTTTTTAGGGAGACACAGTATAATATTTTAAAAACAATTAAAAAAGGTTGATGTAATATATTAACGGTGTGCATGTGTTACAAAAAAAGAGAAGTGTTAGTTTAATATTTTTTAAACAATTTAAAAATTTAGTGTAAGAATAGAAAAAAATAGGAAGGATATTACTTTCAAGGTCATGCTTAAAAATTGTTTCAGTTATCGATTTTCAGGTACTAAAAGAAAGGAAAGCTCCTAGTTCTTTGTATAATATCAATACATGTTCTACCTAAAATTGGCGTGGCCATTAATAGTTAAGCGAAAATATGAACATGTGAAAAAAAAAATGATGTAATGATAAAATGTTAAGGTCAAAAGACAAATAGTTGAAAGTGAAAGGAAGATAAAAAGAAACCTATAACGTGCAAAAAATAACGGCTGAAAGTAAGAACTGAAAACATAAAGAGAGAAGAAAGAAATGAAGATTAATTGGGTTAACTGATGTAATGAAAATAAGCGCACCAATTACTATTTCCACATCTTTAAAATGTAATTAATAAAATATTATTATGACATATTAATTTGATAGTGCTAAGTGGCTAACATTCAAAGTTCTGATTATTTCAGCTTCGACTAATTTTACTCAATATTCAGAGTATCCCTAACCGAGTTACTAATTACTCCTATTTTTATTGAAATGACTATTACTTCGTTTTCTTCCAGCTTATATATTCATGATCTTTTTCTTCATCTTTGGGTCACCTTGGCTTTATAATAAAATGTTAGAAGTTGACTCAAGCAATGACCATATTTTAGGAAGGTATTCCCAACATCCATGATGGATTTATCATAATTGGCTTCTTTTTTTTCTTTTGTCAAATCATAAATAGCTTAGAGGGTGGGATTGGAGATGATGAGGAAAGTAGTTTTTGTTAAACATAGGAAGAATATTGGTAGCTTTTTCCCCCTCCTCAGAAATAGCCACTTGAACTAAACAAGTAGCAACCAAACAGTTTTAAGAGTCAGCTAACTAGCACCTCTGAATATAGGTTTTAGCTGAATACGTTTGAATATAGACTTTACTCAGATACATGTATTTTACGTGAGAAAAATTCTGTATCAAACACGATTATATTATGGGTGGAAAACCAATAACTGTTTCACGTCAGAGCTTGATTTAATAAATAAAACCGGTTCTGATTGACCAACAAAATCCAACATAGTTGAATCTTGAGCATAAAGAAAAATTAAATGAAAGTTTAATTTAATTTTGAGCATGATCAAAATTTTTAAGCATGACAGAGCGTGATGATATATTATTACTCTTGGTGAAGAAAAATTTTGGGCATAAAGAAAAACAATGAAAGTTTCATCCCCGTTGAATTTCAAAATCTCAGACATTATTTTAATAGGATTAAGACTAAGGTTTTAAATTACTGTTACCGTTTTCTAAAACCTTAGTCAAGAATTTTGAGGCACACGAAGCAGTCTTAAAATGGAAGGAGCGACTTAGTAAAAACGGTTTTTAAAGAAAAGTGCTTAACTAATGGCTAAAATTAAACTTCCAATGGCGGAAAATGATATTTGATAGGCTACAACATTCTACAGTGTACAACCAACAAATGTACTAGGATCAGTCTAGTGGTTGGGATTGAATAGAATTTATGCGGATTAAGTTGGATTCTCGGAGGGGAATTTGAGTAGTATACACGACCACTTAAGTTTGATTCTCATTGCAGTTATTGTATATACCCCAAAAACAAAAATAAAGGTTAGAGCCGACAGTAAGGTAAAACCAGATATGATATGATCAAAAGAAAAAAGAAAAAAAAAATCAAGAAAGGCATATAGGCCTAAAAGAAAATTAGCAGCCAACAAAATTAGGACGAGATAAGATAAACCATGACAGTGAGCTATTATGAGAGTAAGCTTCCATGTAAAAGTTAGAAATTTGGCTTGCTAGAGTCTCTACATAGATGTTCTACTGGTGTGTTTGGTTCCTGCGGTGTAGTGAAAGGGAAGCAATTATTTTTTCACATTCAAATATCTCACCTACAACTCTTTGTAGCCTCCAGATATCCACATAAAAAATGTGATTTTTGTGGCGCCAGCACAGAACCAAACATTAACCAAACACAGTTTACTTAACATGATAATATAAAATAGAGATTTATTTACACTTGGAAAATGTGTAGTCCATCGCATCCACAAGGAAGTCTGCACCCACAAAAAAAAGGAAGAAACACACAGAGGCTATAAGTATAGAGACTAGTATTATTAATCGAATGCCAACAAAAGAGAGGGTTTGAGACTAAAGAGCAACCTGCATCTTCTTTGGTGTAATTCTGAATACATTTCCATAATAGCCACCCTTTCCAATCAACACTCCTAATTCTGTGTTAACAGCAGAAGAGTTTATTGGTCAGTAACTTATAAAATATGGCTGGAACCAGAAGAGGGATATGAATGAGATTTTACCTTTCATTTGGTCCATCACATGCAGTGTTTCATTTTGTGCTGGTGTTTTAAGTTCGCGATCACTGACAAGTTCAACTCCAAGCATCATGCCTATTCCTCTCACATCCCCAATTACTGCAGAAGAAAATCAACAAGTTTGTTTAGAAGCATGAAGCAGAAGAATACTAGTAATATATTCTCTATCACACTTTTTTGACATAATCTCTATTATTGGTAGAAATTTATCAAAAACTACAAAATTATAAGGGGAGCTAGTTAAATGAAAAGTGGGGCCACAAATTTTCATGATTTCTAGTAAATTTCAGCCAATAATAAAGAATGTGTTGCTGGTGTTTCTCACATGGTAGAAGGAAAAATGGAAAAAATCCTGATTCTTTTGTGACACTAATGCTTTTAAATTAAGGTCCTTCGTTCTCCATCATGTAACTCAACCGAGAATCAATTCATGCATGCTTGTGCACTAATCTAGAATAGATAAGGAATTAGAAATGAAGTGACGAAGGATTACATTCATATTTGTCCTACAAAAGCATTTTCTTGAAGCTTCTCAAAACAGCCAATCCTGCAGCAGTGCAAACAGGATTTCCGCCGAAGTCAAGGCCTTGGCAATCTCAGGAGTTGTCACAACAGCACCAATTCCAATGCTCTGCCACAAGCCAACAATGAAGAGCATTGTTAAAATCTAAATTATTTAAGTGCAGCACCCCAAAAAATAATTAATAGCTAGGTGCCCATAAAATAGAATACCTAACGTTGGCTTTTCATAAACTTCTACTGTTTCCCCTTTTGACCAGGTAATACATTTTAGGATTAAACCTTTTGATCCCTATAAATACTTTGAGGTTCATTTTTAGTCCTTTTTTTTTAAAATGTCCATTTTAGTCCTAAATTGTGAAATCTATACCATTTTACATTAATATTTTTATAAGAACAAATAAACTAGAAATTCACAAATTCAATAAATTCAATACCTAAAAATAAAACCATCTTCAATAATAAATAATTGGATCCTAAATTATATAATTGATTCTTTGGCACCATAAATATGAAATTAGAGCATTGATTTAATTAGGTTTGAGGTTTACTTGTTGAAGATATGATTCCAAACCTTAAGCAAATGTTACACTTGATCTTATATCTTGCAAAGCTTAAACAACTATAAGTTCTATTACAACTCCCATTTCCTGTTCACATCTCTCAATGCGACAAGTTGTGAAGTGATCAAATATAACTAACATGAATGTAAAGAATATTTAGCAAAAACATACTTAATCATCGGTGTCTTCCTATCATGGGCTTATGACCAGGGCCCATATATATAATTATTACCTAGAATACTCAATGGACTATTGTATTCTGCACCCTCATTATTATATTCTGCATCTTTCATTATATTTCGAAAAATCCTGAAATGTAAATTTTCCTTGTAGATGTAATATGCAAAAAAAAAGTAATAGATGTAATATGTAAGATTATCAAACTCGAGAGTTTACGCAGACTCATGAGAATTTCATAGACTCGACTCGTAGATTTGTAAAAGTTTACTTCATATAAAAATAATAACAAAATATCTATAAATAACATATTAATTAAAAATTTCAACAATATAATAAAGCAAAACAGTAAATCGAAAAGTTCAAAATATTTAAATAATCAAGTCTAGTAATAATACATCAATAGTAGATAATAACTTGAAAATGTTATAATAGTGATACATCAGTCTTGCTGAATTTTTTTTTTTCTGTAGTTATGTTTCCTGATGCCGGTTTTTTTAAGTGATTCTGTAATGGGCTTCAGAACATAGTGCTTTTGATGTACTATTTGGGTTTTGGTTTAATCATGCCTTATGTTAGCCATTTCCTCTTTTTCTAATATTAGTAATATATATTTTGCCTTGTTCAAAAAGAAAAAAAAAGTTTTATTATGATCAATTTACAGGATATATAATATCATTATTTAAATTAAGTAATTGAAATTTAACATAATTTAATTTTGATATTTATATTAATTTGTCGTTTTAGTATATTACATAAATATTGGCGTCTTTTTAATTATTATTAATTCAATTATAATTTGATCATAATTAAACAAATAAACTAAAAAAATAACATTTTTACCGATTCAATACTATGATAATTTTTTGACGACATTCATCCCAGAAAAATCTCAGCCAGAGGCAATGAAAAGAATCAGTAAATTAGTTATAAAGAAAATTATATAATTTCAATATATAAGGGCACCTTTGCTTCAACTTATTTTTAAAATTAATAATCTATTTCCTTTTAACTCCCTGAAAAATAAACAAATATTTTTTTATTTAAAGAAAAAATAGGTTATCCAGTTATATTATAAAATATTTTTATATTATTATCTAATCACAAAATATAATGTATAATAATTATTTTAAAAATCATACCAATCATAATTTTAATAAATTAGTATTTAAAAATTATTAAAATCATATAACGATTAAACTCATATATAACATATTTAAATATCCTTTAAAATCATGATAACTATATCAAAACAACCGTATTATCATAATTTTTACAAAGCAATTATATATTACCTCTTCGCAATTTCATAATTAAATTTGGTTTACCATACTGTCATTCCAAACATATTATATATAGTGCGTTTGCATGAGTTTTACATATTGCATATTCCATTGCACAAACAGAAAAGCTATATAAACATATAAGGAATTAAGTTTAATGTGAATTCAGATAAAAAGAACTGTAATCCAAACACATCCTAGAACTGAGACAACCATTCCATAAATGTAGTAGAAACATTTTTCTGAGTAATTGTAGTACCAACTACCAAGTTCTTCCATCCAACAGAGGAACAGAAAAATAGGACACAGAACCTTCGATTCCAATCCGATGGTGGTTTGGATTTTGGAAGTTGGAAAACCCAACATGTCATCCAACCGTAAGAGCTGTGTCAGCAGCAGAAGTGGTACACGTGGCTTGAAGCATTCATATTTACGTGTCAATTATGCAAGACAAGACCAATTTCTCAAGACCAATCAAAACCTCACAGGACACACTTGCACGCCCACTTTAAGAATAACACTCAATCTAACCAACAGAATTAGATGGGTAGGGCCCCACATCGGTCACGCATGCTCAAAGTCAATTCAACCTTCAAACGTAACCCACTCACAATCACAGCACTTCAGTTACAAAACCCCTTATTTGATGCAAAAACTCAACCCCATATGAATGCCAACTAATCTTATTTGCATACCATATTTAATGAGCTTAAATTTATAAAGCATCTTCAAAAGAAAAAAAAAATGAAAAACTTCATAAAGATTTTCAACCCTCATTTATGATAGTATTAAACTTCTAAATGTTTTTTTTTTCACAAGTAAACCCTAATATTTACTACAGTATTTATTATTTTAATTAATTTATTAATTAGGTTTGACTAACTACTGACTAGTATAGACTCATAAATGCCCAATTCTTTTTATGTTAAGAAATACACATCTTTCAACGTAAAAAACTAGAAAATGTTTAAATGGGACACATCTTTTACTTACAATCCAACCAATATATGTGTACTATCAGATTTAATTTCTTTAACTGAAGTTTTAGATGCAATGAAAAAAAACTTAATTAAAAAAAGTCTACTAAAGATAATCAATCTTTTTTTTTTATAAATATTAATTATTAACAAAATTAATAAATATTATTATACATTAATAACATGTTTATTGAAAATTTACTCGCAACTCAACACACTTTAAAAACTCTCACATGGGAGAGTATGTGTCCAGCCATCTAAGTGGTGCGTTACTTTGTATTTTTTTTTAAACTCCATAAAGGTGGAAAACAATTTGTGGAAGAGAATAGAATAGAAAACCAACAATTTTTTGTAATCAGCAACCCACACCACATGGTGGATTCATTTGTACTAATTCTTTAAGGCAAGGAGCAGTATGAAAGCTCAAATCCTTTTTGGGAGTGGGAGGTGTGAGGTGGGTCTTGCAGAGTTTCTGTGATCATGCTTACCTTATTTTCCTTCACTTGTTCTCATCAATTCTGGCCTCAACACACCACTACACTCCGAACCCACCTCCCAAAACAATCAAAAACTATTTTCAAAAGTGAAAAACCAAAACTTGATGTTGTTGTTGTTGCTGCCACTCATGAGGCTTTTCCCTTTCCTTTTCCTCCTCCTTGTTCTCTTGTTCAATTATGGCTTTTCTGAGTCTGGTGTTGGTGCTGGCTACCAACTCATGGTGGCAGTTCCTGTGGAGTATGAAGTGAATTTTAAAGGGAGGGCTTTTCTTGTGGAGACCAATCAGACTGCACCAAATTTCAGAGTGGCATTGAGCATTGAGGCCATCAATGGGAAATACTCATGCTCATTGGAAGTTTTCCTTGGGGATGTGAAGGTGTGGGATTCTGGCCATTACTCCAGGTTTTACATAACTGAGAAATGCTTGCTAGAACTTACCATGGATGGAGATTTAAGGCTGAAAGGTCCAAAAGAAAGAGTGGGATGGAAGACTGGGACTTCTGGACAAGGTGTGAAGGTAAAAACTGACACTTTACATACCAATAGTGTTAGTTGAGTGTTACCTTTGCTATGCATAGATGTAGTAATTGGAAAATGGTATTTGCATAATTATCAATTCACATAATTCTGACAAATAAATAAATAAATAAACGAGTGACTTAATATTCTCTGAGTTCAATTTCTATGTATTACCGATCAGGAATGTCGTTAATATAAAAGTCAACAAATTTATTATACATGGTGTTTTGTGATTGAATAATAATGTAAAAATCTTTTCTACTGTCAATGCATATACTATTTACTTTTTTTAAAACTCTGGAAAATGATCAGTGAAAAATTTCCATCGATTGGTTTGAAATTTTTGGGACTTAATGTAAACAAAGAAAAAACTGTATCCCTATTGTTCATAGTCAACTAAGCTGAATTGCTTAGATTCTAATAGATGATTTGCTTTGCTGCATTGAATCAATTTGAATCAGAGATTGGAGATACAGAGGACAGGCAATCTGGTGCTTGTAGATGCACTGAACAATATAAAGTGGCAGAGTTTCAATTTCGCGACGAATGTGATGCTTAGGGGTCAGCAACTTGATGTGGCAACTCGCTTGACATCTTCCCAAAGCAACTCAAGTTTGTTCTACTTCTCTTTTGAAATCGAGGACAAGAAGGTTGCATTGTACTTGAACTATGGTAAGTTGAGGTATTCTTACTGGGGGTTTCAGCCTACCATGAACAGAAGTATTACATATATTAAGCTGAGTTCAAGAGGGTTGTTGTTGTTTGATGTCAAATACAAGAAAATAGCACAAATTCCATCGGAGGGGATTCATCCACTAAGATTTCTAGCACTGAATAATGAAACAGGAAACCTTGGCCTTTATCACTATTCACCCGAGAAAGGAAAGTTTGAGGCCTCTTTTCAAGCTCTTAACAGCACATGTGATCTTCCAATTTCTTGTAGGCCTTATGGGATATGCACATTCTCCAATTCTTGTTCATGTATTCAGCTTTTGGCAAATGAAAACAAAGGTGGTGCTGATTGCAGTGGAGGAATCACAGGAGGGTTTTGCAATGGTAAAGAGGCGGAAATGCTAGAAATAGATAATATAAGTAGTGTGCTTAAAAATGTTACTAGGGTGGTAAATATTAGCAAAAAAACATGTGAGAGTTTGTGCTTACAGGACTGTAAATGTGCTGCTGCTTTGTATTTTGGGAATGCAAGCACAGATGAGGCAGAATGTTATATTTACAGACTAGTGCTGGGTCTCAAACAGGTAAAAAAAGGCACAGGATTTAGTTACATGGTTAAGGTCCCAAAGGGAACTATTAAAAACCATGAGAGGCATAATGTTAAAAGATGGGTGTTGATTGTGGCTGGAGGGGTTGATGGACTCATTATTCTACTTCTTGTTGGAGGGTTTGGATATTGGTTGGTTAAAAGGAGAAGTCATAGCTTACATTCTCGAGCCGGCAATACATGAGCAGTTTAGGAAAAAGCCTGGACCAGGTTTAACTTCTGAGTTCATATGTGAAAAAAAATAATAATATAGAAATCATTCATTGAAACATGTAAACACAATTTTTGTTGATTTCAGGAGAATCATCATAGATCATTCAAGTAGATTGATTTTTTTTATGAGGAGGACAAAATGCTGCATATTTGCAGCATATAGAAAATTTGTTTTTCAATGATGCTAATAAAAATGTGAACTTTTGAAACCTCAATTTCCAAAGTCCAACGTATACATGTTTGGTTTCTTCTTGAATCATGACAGTGGATTTTCTGACTGCGCATCATTTAATTATCTTGTGGTTATTAAACTTAGTAATTAATTTCATCTACAAAAGATAATAATAGTACTACGCAATCAAAGATCATAGAGAATAGTATTAAGCGCAGGCATCTGCTAGGTTGAGAATTGAGATATGAGAAAATCTCCCTTGTTTGTTTTTCATCTCAAATTGGAAGTTGATGATTTGGACCCATTCTGTTCTTTCATATGTTGCAAAGGACAGAAAGCTGATTTTTTATTTTTTATTTACTGAAAAGGTAATTCTCTCAGTGTTGCTTCATAGGAAAGCAAAACATGTATTATTATAGCCACTAATCTTTTAAACAGGAATGTACTCGTCTTGCTCATTAATGTCTCATTGATATGGTACTAACAATTGTAGTAAACGTTTGATATTTTTGGATTTCAATTAATTACCTGTCCCATGGGATTTATTAAATAGTTACTTCTAAAGGTGCCCCATGCAAGGTTTTTCTAAATTTCCATAGGGGTATCTCATAAAAGTCATGAGGTTGTTCAAATGTCTTGCAAGAACTGGTGTTGTTAGTCATAATTCAAAGAGAACATAATCATATGAGATTAAGCTTTTCAGGGAACTGCTATGGTCATTGGATCAAGGAAATTTAATACTTCCACCATTGCATAACCCATGATGGTTACAATTAGAATTACCATTTCAGAAATTTAAGAATCAGGCTACATTGAAGGACTGAAGCTACAATGAAAAGCACATAAATCCTCACCTAACATAATTTCAATGATTTTTACTCACCTATTTATAACGTTGAAGAGATAATGTGAGTAGTATGGTTCAAATAAAAATGTCGGACACAATTCATGCATGAAGTTGTACAGTGGCATATGTTTTGTAGAATCACTTAGCATGTGACACATTTTATTATTATTAGCTTCGCAAAATCTGCCTGTTATGGTAAAAAACTGATTGGTTGATGCATAATAAGAGCAGGTCTTATATTAATATCTCTTACTAATGGTTTAAGTCTTATGTTATGTGATAATTAAACGCTAGTTCATTTAGTTTACTCATTTTTGCATACCTCTAAGGTGTGTATTGACAGTATAGTAAACTCTATCTACTAAGATCACTTCAGTGCTTACTCTATGGTTCTGTACATTCAACTAGACAAGGGGCCATTAGAGATGTCTAGAATGGAAGAATCATACGTGTCAGAAGAATCATAACTAAAACGGGACAAGAAGGCTAAGTGTTCTGTTTTTCTGTATATTGTACTTAATGTATTAGACACCCGACATTAATTTTTCTTATATTTGTTATTAGAAAACCAACTGTCACGTTGAGATATTGTAATTGTATCTTGATAGATCATGTATAAGAAAATTGAATCAAATTGAAGAATGGGAAGCCTTTCTTTGTATATTATTAACTCGTTGTACTTTATTTTTACTTTATAGTCCAAAGACAGATGGATTCAATAATGGATTAATGGTAATATATGATAAAGTTAAAAATTTATGAACATATCCTCAAAACACTGGCAATCCAATACTTAATCTTTAAAAGTATTCCTGACTGGGCTTAAGACCGAATCTGTATGGGCCTCCTTGACCCAAATGCGGTGTCAACTAGGGTTAACACCAAGGACTAAGACTTCTAAGATAAGTTCACGAATAGAGGATCACACTTCAGCTCAAATCATTGTTGCTACACCAAAATAGGGGAATCTTATGCTTTAGAAGCCTTGGCCCCTTATAAAGGAAACCAACCTATTTTAGGCTCGTATATAAATACAACTTACATCATTTTATGAGGTTGTCATTTATTACATATTATTACTTTGGTTGAATATTTATTAGTTTCAATGTTGAAGTATCTTTTATATGTATCCATCCATTCTCCACAGAGTTTTAGCCCTGCTAGGGAGTTCACCGTCACCAAAATAAATACAAGAGGTCCAATATATTTAGGAACCTAATTTAAAAATTATCAAATAGTTCAGGAATCTTACACATTAATTTAACCTTATTGATTTAAAAGAGAGTATACATATGAGTGTACCCGTGCCAATTTCTAAATGCAAATAAGCATAAAACAGAACCACGCGCTACGAGTTGATTAAACAAGGAAAATGCGAATCAAATCCTTCTGATCAATGATTTACATTTTCTAAATTTCATATAAATGTCTCCCTCAGCTTCTTTGGAATTGTAAAAGGGAAATGACATCCTCGTTAGGCTTGAGTTCATAACTTCAATAAATACGATTACTAGAATAACACAAGCTTGGGATGTTCTCCATAACCCGTTATAATAATGTGCAGCAGATGATGTGGCAAATGCCTAGAAGGTAGCTTTCAAAATCATCTTCACAAATAAAGGCCAACAGTAATTTCTGTGACAGTATAATTAATATAGACATTAATTCATAAACAACTGCAAATTAGTCTAAATCCTCCTACAGAATCTTCCTGCAAATCCCCCAAAAAATTGAATACAATTTATTTGATGAAGATATTAAATTCATTCACGTTTTCAATTAATACTGTAGAGTACTAAGACCATTAGAAGTAGGAAGATATACCATTACTCTCAACAATTACTCATCCATTGACTCTAGTCTCCTACAAAATCATATAATTTCAAATGATTAGTTCCTAAATCTATTGAACAAGATTTTAAAAAATGGCATTTGACCGTTATTTTGGCTTCAACGTGTTTTTGAACTTTAAATGACTGCAATTGCAGTTGCATTGGCCATATTTATCTGCAATTTTCCTCAATATCAACGATTGCTACAAAATCGTGACAGTGACCACAACAATAATTTAAAACCTTGCTACTGAACAAGACAACAATGTTCATATAACAAACAAGTTGCATTGCTGTTATCTCATTGCCTAACGAAACAAGCTTATAAACCACAAAAACACTATAAAGACATAAAATCATAATTATATTGTAAATTTGTAAGGAAAGATGTTTGCTGAATATAAGGTAAGGGTTCTTAGTAACCAAGTGTCCCAAGGTGGCCTTAAGAAGGGAAAGCATAATAAATTTGAAGATAGTTGAAAGCAATAGAACCACATGAATAGCAGCTAGCTGGAGTGCTGCAGTGGCTATTCAAAGTTTTATATATTAGGTGAGTCAAGGGCAAAGAAAAGCTCTCAGTTCTACTCTGCTTTGGTAGACTATATTACTATACGAAGTAGTTAAGAAAATCTTAAGAATCAAGTCATCAACCAAAGCGAGAAATAATGAACATTTATTTACGTTTTCCAGCTAACACAAAAACTACTTCACCAATCTTATTTATGCCCTCAAGTAAATGATTATAGCTTCCCCATAATGATGATTCAATCATAAGCTATCCGGTTGGTGGTGCAAAGTTAAAGGTGCAGTTGCAACCTAAAGGTACTAGTGTAGTGTCCTAGTCCTGATGCTAAATGAGTATTAGGTGCGCAAAATAATCTATTAGTGAGACCAATTTACATAACATATGTCTCACTACACCGAATTTGACTACAGGGAAGCCAAATTCAATGTGATGATGTACATATAACTAACTACCAGTGTGGTATACTCTTTAAACGTGTGATCAGAGATTTAATTTTCAGGTCTATGCATAAAATGTTGGTCTGTGTACGTTGAGAGATTTTTACTCTCGACCAAGAAAAATCTTAGACACAGAAATAACAAGGTATATATATAAAGTAACTGCGTGGTCAATAGATCGTTTGTTGCACCAAATACTGCGTACTCTAATAGGATAGGATCCGAACCCTGTCTACAATGAGAAGAGTGAATACATCAAAATTGTTGGCACAAGTGATTTGACATAACTAAAATATCACTTTGGTTCAAAATGAAGCGATCCCATGGAAGGAGTAAGGATCAAATAATTAACAAGTCCATGTACCTCCCAGTTACGGCAAAAAAGTGAGGAGAGTGATATAAACAAACTCAAATACTTATATTCATGAGACTAAGAGAGTTTGATACAGTTACATAAACAGTAATGTATATCAATTATGATCATACTCATTCTCACACAGTACCTAAAACAGAAGGGAAGAAAATAGAAAGAGAAAAATAAAATAAAATAAATGAAATAGAACAAAACAAATTAAAGAAGCACTCACAGTGGAGTTAGATGAAGATTTCCTATAGCAGGCACATCTGGTGCTCCAGTTTCCACACGGGTCTAGTACAGTACAAATTAGCAATGTTAGCAACGTCACTGCACAATGACAACACTGCCATGATGGAGGTCGAGTATTGTGGGCCATATTTTTGGATCATCAATCCTAGATGATAATTTTTATTTATTTTTTACTGGAAGATGATAATTTTGTTGTCAATCATAATTACTAGAATTTAATTTAAATTAGTATTTCATTTGTGAGATAAAGATGTATTTTATATAATTAATATTACAATAAAAAATATTTTTAAATATATAAATTAATCATAATTAAAACTTATAATAATTAAATATTTAAACATATAAATTATATTTTAGATTTATAATAAGTAGTTTAAATTATGATATAAAGTTATTTTTAATTGAAATAGATAAAGGATTAAGAAAATTGAAAACACAAATAAAAATACAAAATATAATAGTTTAAGTTAAAAAAGATATTTTTTATTAATTACAGGATTAGTGTGTCAAATGTATATTTGAATTAAAGAAAAGAGAAATTATGTTTGAAAAACCTAACTGAAAAACGCATGAAAATAAGACCTTTTACACTCCAAGTCAACTTTGATATATCATATATATGTACACTTTAATATTATATTGTGAACACTTATTTGACATTTTTTTTTATCTATTTCTCCATTTTATCATATTATATCAAATATCACATTTTGTTTTTTTTACTATTTCTATATCTCTCTATGAAATATCTTATATGAATAATTTATCTCATATTATACAATATACGCACCTTGACTTAATTTTTAAATGCCCAAACATACTTTTTTTTTTCTTTCTTGCATCGCTTCTAACATCGATCATCTAAATATAAATTGTGAATGCTTACGGTGAACAAAGACACTACCTCCGTTCCAAAATATAATATTATTTTAATTAATTCATATCATTTAATAAAATTTATTAATTTAGTTAATAATATTAAATTTGTTAGTTATTTATATTATTGTTTAAAAAATTATCTTTAAAATTATTGAGACTCAGCTCATTATCTTTTTATTTCCACCGAATTACTTTTATTTAATTAATTAATTAGTGTGTTAGTCTTTTTTTCTGATACTTATAAGCGAGAATGCATGTCAAAGGAGTTTAAGTCAATTAATTAAACAATGTGTATAAGTATTATAAACCTTGTTATATCATATTCAATTCTTATGAATACAAAAATTATAAAAAATGTATTTATCTTTTTAATTCATAATATTTAATATTGTAAATTAATTAAAAATATTTTAGTAAAAAATATTTTAGAAAGTGTCTTATAAAAAAAATAATTTATTTTAGGAAAAAAAAATTCAAAAAAATCTTATATATAAAGACAGAAGTAGTAATCAACTATCCTGTGTAAGAGTGATGCATGTGATGTAAGAAAATTGGTGTTAGCGGATTGGCTTGATTACCAAGTAAAAGCTAAATAATACAGTAGCTTAAATCCATCCTACAACATATGATACCTACTAAACAGTAAAACATTAGATCCTAATGAAACTTGTTTGTATGATTTGTACCCAAATTAAATAAACATGATTCCAATTGAATGTCAATGCCAATCTCAAACACATGTTCCAGAGTAAACGGTGCAGTAATATAGCATGATACGAATAACTGATTGTTCACTTGAAATGCTATCCACGTCATTGAGCAATAAATTCCAACAAAAACATGCTTTTTCTTCTATTTTATTTGACATACTCTCTCCTTTAAAAAAATTAATTAATATAATTAGTAACATTAAATTTTAAAAAAATGTTCTTATTTTTTTTCTTGTATTAAAATTTTAAGATAATATTAATCATTAATTATTTTAATTATATTTATATATTTAATCAATTATTCTTAATTGTTTTTTACACTTATCGTAAAAATAAATAAAAATATTTAAAATATATTGGTAAAATGCCTTGTATAAACGATTTTTTTTATGAATTCTCAAGCATCTACCATTATACAGGCTTTGAATGTTTCAGTGCACCGATAATAATTATATAAGTAACATAAGTGAAACGAAATATCAAAATAATTTTTTTAATTAAAAAAATTCATATAAATAAAAATGTTAATTATATTTCTTCAGAATAATTAATCCTTACGATCATAATTCTCCCATCCCCTTAATTCTTTCTTGTAATAGCATTTTGCCAAACCTGGCCTTTTATAATTAATTAACTAAAGTTAGTAGCTCATAGATCACTGAGTTAAACTACGGTTAAAGAATCGTTGATCTCCAACTTTCATGGGGAAATGCACTTAGATAGGGGTTCATTTTTCAAAGACATCATAATCTGCTTACTCATCCTTCTTGTTTGTATCATGAGAACGAAATTTTTTGCAAAAGGGTTTTCAAGATATAAGAGACTAGAAATTCCGCCAATTTTTTAGGAGGTTGCACTAATTTGTCTATAGTAGAAGCATAGAGCATTGAAGGGTTGCTTTCTCCTAGCTTTTTAATTTGCATATAAGAGGAATGCTAGCATTTCTCTTCTTTGATTCCAAAAATAAAAAGATAGATTCAACTTTCAAGGCTCCTATTATGGGGGGTGTTTACCACTCATATTATAGCTGTAGCTGTCCTGTGCAATCCAATCCAAAACATAAAAATACTTGATGTCTTTGTACAAATGATCCTATTGTCTTCCTTTTGATGCACTTTGGTTGTTTCTATGTGTAGGTGTTGCTGGCTGGATTTAGCATGTGAGGAAAAGAGACAAAGTAGCTTTTGTAGGATGTGGTCATGGAATTTTCCGCGAAGGATTTTGATTGCAATTCCACCCCAAATGAGTTTAGAAAGAACTTGTTCTGTTACGTAATTAGAACTTAGCCCGTGAACCTCAACGTCACTTACAACTCTCACATCAAGCAAGATGCAACACATTTTGATCAAGGGCTCTGCCATTTCCTTTTTTTGGACTCTTGCTAGCCACTTCAATGTCAACGCCCATCGGCTCAAAAGGACCCCACGCTATACACTAATTCTTATGCACATTCAATTCATTTTAAATATTACTACCTAATTGGATACTTAATCCATCAAAACCAATAAAAATACTCCTATATTTTAAGACTATCCATAAATATTTGAGATACAATTATTTTTCAATCAATTAGTGTGTCTTATTTTGTTAATAGCTTCAATAAATACACATACTTTCATAGGACAAAGAGAGTAATCATTAGGGATAAAAAAGAAATTTAATAATAAAATAATCCTATGTTTCTTATCTATGTTTCTTATAAATAAGATAAAAAATATTGTATTTATAGATTAATTGACATGGGATTGTTCTTATTTAATGAATAATATCAAATTTAAATATTAAATATTATACATGTTAAGAAAAATTTTATTGTCCACTATAATTTTATCTTACTCAAAAAATATTTGTCTCTAACAATAAAAAAAAATATATGTAATCTATAAAAAAAACTCCATCAAATCTAGCTGATAGAGTTTTATCAAGCACTCAAGAGTTTTTCACATAGTGGCAACAGGAAGCCATTTTTTTTTACATATACATTTTCAATGCAAAATAATCATCATAATAATAATGATTTTATTAACATCAAACATGTACACCAACTTGATCGACCTTGAACCATGAGTTTGATTTACTTTGGACACACTAGATTGTCCATATTTCAAAAAATAATTAAATAAATTTAAGAATAATGTAAAATAAATAGTGTGTAAATATATTATTAATCATGAAGGTTAACATAATTCAGAGCACACTTTTGTAGGGTTGACTTTAATTTTACAGAGAAAGAAAGGGGAAGTTTAGATGCTAGTTAGATATATAGTATGCTGAGACTGCATATATAGTGTTCTAATTTTCTTTAAGAGAAACGCTTGATCACACGATTATCTCTCTCTCTCTCTCTCTCTCTCTCTCTCTCTCTCTCTCTATATATATATATATATATATATATATATATATATGAGCAAATGAAGGACATAGCTAGTCGAAATATAAATATGAAAAAATTAAGATAGAAACAATTTTAATAAAATAATGAAAACTATATAGACACCAAGGTATGCATAAAATATGTATAGGTAGTTGTATTCATTTTTTATTGCTTTCTTTTCTCCTGAATTTGCTGGTACTATCGTTTGCAAAAACATATATATAAACAATGAAAATACATCCAAGAGAATTTGTGGTGTAAAAGTTATATTTTATTTCACTTCTGGTCCAAGGGTTGGTCTTACGTGCACAGGAGGCCCACCATTTGTGGAGTCATACGCAGGAGACCATTCTCTATGCAAGGAAAACGACATATATATATATAATAAAAGATGATGAACTATGCATTATGATGTAACTATAGTTTTCCAAATATTATTGCTATGTACATATATATGTATTGTAGACCCTGTGATTGCCAATTAAACACTTAAGACTTGTTTGTATCTGAGCTAGATGTTTCGCAAAGTCTCTTTCATCGGCATGTACACATGCACAATGATATTGTCTCTTCAGGCTTCTCAATCTTCTCTCCGCTGGCTCTTCATACACTATGATACTTGTGTCACAATTGTCATAACGAAAAAAAATAATACTGATACACTTTATAAATCATTTTATGATTAACACCTTTTTTAAATCGACAACTTACAGATCGTTGTCGGGTATTTTTCAGTCACCAAAATGATTGTGTATTTGTATCCAAAAAAAGAAAAAAATGGATAGTGTTTAAAAGATTTAAAGAAATTTAAGTAGTTAATTCAACCATAAAATAGTTCTAGTTACCAATGAATATTAAAACTTTTCTATTTAATGTAATAATTAAATAAACAAATTAATGAAAGGAATAGTATTTATGTACTCTTATTCCTTGTGGCTAGATTTTACTCGTCTTTGTATTAGGTCTTAGATATGATACAATTATCTTAATATTTTTTTGGCTATAAAAAGAAAAAAAAAAAGAATAAAAGGAATAGAAGGGAGAAAAGGGTAGTCACGAGATAAAGTTCCAAATTGTACACTATTTAATTATTTATATGTTAAATACTAATGCATTTTGTCTGGTTTCAGATTTATTTTATCATTCTGTTCTACTGTAAATAAAAATTTATGATAAATTAACATGTGCATGGTGGTAGCTAAATTATCATTACTAATAACAGATAAAACTTTCAAAATTAAGAAAAAATATAATAAAAAAAAATGTGTATTGAGTCATAAGACTAAACATAACTTTTAATAATTTTGATTAAATGTAAATAATTATTAAGTCTTAAGGTTGCATATCTTATATGCCATCAAATGATAATATTGTGTATGCCTTTGATAAAACAAATGACAACATTAAGATATTAAATAAGTTTCTAAGAAGCATTTAAAACAAAGTTAATGCTGATGTGCTGTGATCTTTATTGCAGAGTATGATCGAATATTTTTTCTAGGATCTATCTAAGCGAAGAAAGTTAGAACAATCAAGATTAATCTCTTTTGTCTCATTATCTCATTAAATTGAATTGTAGAAAAGTTTGAAAATTTCACTTTGTGAGCATGATGTGTGTTTGTGAGCACGATGCAATCATGGAAAGGGATTTAGCAACTTGTGGTTGACAGAGGGAATTAGCAATTTGTGACGGTTTTAACTTTTAAACCATTAGAAATTGTTAGGTTTTTTTATTATGACTTACCCAAATAACTTATTATAGCGGTTTTTAAGCTGTTATAAAATGAATCATAATTAAATAATAATAAAATTCTTGTTATGTCATTTAATGAGAGACTAAAGATAAAATGGAATAAAAGATTAAGACCAATTTTTTTTTTTCAAAAACTAAAAATGAAAACTAAAGAAATTCAATAACTAAAAACATATTTGACTCAAAATTTATTAACTCATGATATATCAATCGAAACTGACCCAAATTAACAACCCTATTCACCAATCATCTACCTCATTTCTTTTAATCCCATCTACTTTATTGACCATATACCTCTATACAGCACAAGGATATCTTTTCTCTCATGCTCTCTTCTTTGAGTTATTTTACTTTTCTATTGGATTCATAACTCATTTGAACATCAGAGTATTTATAGGTGTTTACTTCTTTGCGTACTTAATAACAAAGAGTCCATCGCCACTAATCGACACCTGTAAACTCTTTTGCCTCCACATTAAGATTCAATAAATTATATATACATCAGTTTTCTCAACCATCGTCGCATTGATGTTGGAGTTTTATAGTGATAGTATAACGATCCTTTTTTATATATAAAATTAAAATTTAAAATCGTATTACGATCGATCTTCTGATCAATTCATAATCATTGTATCAGATAAAAAGTATTCACCAAAAATATATCAGATAAAAAGGTGAAGGAGACGACGACGAGCATGCACGTGCCACCGATATATATGCTCCAAATAATAGCCCTTAATTCATTTTACGCCTCACGAAACCGAATATAATTTGTGTTTCTAGTGGGGGCCTCTTCATCGTTATCTTACAAATTATTTTGAAAAAGAAAGAAAAATTCCTCTTATCATCTTCATCAAGGGAATTATTGTGGGGTATTGCGACAAGGACATAATATTATGATCTCAATTAAATTATGTGGAGCTAATGAACAAGCGAATGTTATGGAATATTCTCATAAAACTAGTGAATATTTTATTGAAGCTAAAGGGAAAAAGCCTTACTATCGGGTTAACTCAATTGAAAGACTCTAGAAATAGAGATGTATGTATTATGTGTGTTCATGGAGAACCCTAAGCGTAATGCATGAATTCTTAGTGAGTGCACATAAGAAATTAGGGTATTTGTCTTGACAGTTAGGGCATATTTTGCTAAGGAATTAGAACGAGCTGGTCCTAAGGAGTCAAAAAGTTTTTTCTCTCGACAAAAACAAGATATATTATACGGTACCAGTTGTACCACAGTTTTACAACCAAATATCAAAGTAACAGACAAGCAAAGGAATTAGAACGAGGTCCTAAAAAGTCAAACATAGTTTGATTGCGTGTGTGCTAGGTTTAGAGAGGGAACTATATATGATTAGTTGATCACGAGTTACTTGTGTTCGTGCTGAGTCCTTGTATCTTGAGTCTTTTGCTATTTTGTCAACTAGCTCACACTATAGGTGGATTTCAAAGTTCAATTAATTAGGTCCATACTAACTCACCCTAACCCCCAATAACCCTGACAACCAAACTTTATTTTTTCTTAACTAATGTCAAACATTAGTGCATTATGTTTGTTCTAGTCTCTAGGGAGAATAATATCATACTTATTCTTGTAAAATAAGATTGTAATATTGTATGAATTTGTAAACACCTCATCAGGGACAGACCCAGGATTCAATGATAGGGTCAAAATCAATAAAATATATAAGCATTAAAATTCATACAAAATATTTATATATTTTCTAAAATGATTTAAAAACATATATGATATAACAAAGAATATATTTACATAGAATATATTAAACATATTTTTAAAGACCCTAAATTAAAAATGACGATAAACAATTTTATATTTCACCAAAAAAATCAATGAATTAAATTTATAATAAAAATTGATATTTTTGTTAATTATATATTTCTTAAGAAAATTCTTATTAATCATATTCTAAAAATTTACTCAATTTGAATAAATTATATATCTCACTAAAATATCTTTTAGAACAAAAGTAGTCAACAACCATTAGAGAATAATTTACTTTCAAAAAGTTGAAAAATTGAAGAAAAAAATATTTGTTATAACAAAGGCTACAACTTTAAAAATAAATTATGACAAACATTTAGTGTAACTTGATATCTAATTTGTTTTCATAAGTTTTACATAGCACGTAGATCTGTATTTTTCCATTAGAATGAAAAATATAGTGTAATCTCATAATGGTAGAAATTATGGATAAAGACGAAACAAGAAAAATAACAAAGTTATAAGAAATTGTAGATAGAAAGATAGAATATTTCTTGATATGTTACAAATTTTAAGTTGTGAATCTTATATATAGTATTTGTAAAATTTGACTCATCGAATGTTAATAAAATTATTTGATTATAAACTATACTTATTCATAACTTTTAAAGTAGTAGTAATAATAATAATAACATATTATAAAAAGAAAACTATTTAAAAGAAAAATAATTAATAATAAAATATTTTATCTAGAAAAAACAAAAATATAATTATCTCTATTCTTTACAATAAATATTACAAAAGAATAGAATATTTTATTAAAATATAAAATGATAAATAATACTTAAATATTATTATTTACATACTTTAATTTCAAAAATTAAAATAATACTTAATATTATCTGTTTTTAGAATTAACTAATATAAAAAAATTAATTTAAAAAAATCGGAGGGCCAAGGCCCCACCTCATTCAGACGTAGGTCCGCCCCTACCTCATCGTCCATTACAACCCTCTCCATAATGTTTGTATGTATGTATTATGAGTGAAGAATATGTTTTTACACTCTAATTTTTTTATAATTTTTTAAAATATAAATAAATTATTAAAAAAATAATTTTAATAATAATTAAATAATACAATTAAAATTTCACAATTTATTAAAATATGGTTTAATTCTTACATTTTTTATTTTATGATTCATATTTTTTTTTGTTAATTTTTATGTATTATATGAATTAAAATATAATTAATAATTTAAAATATGTTTTATTTAAAATTAAACATAAACACTAATAAATTTTATTGTTCATCCAAGTTGGTCTACAACGGGTTGATAA
This sequence comes from Glycine soja, assembly GCF_004193775.1. Lineage (NCBI taxonomy): Eukaryota > Viridiplantae > Streptophyta > Magnoliopsida > Fabales > Fabaceae > Glycine > Glycine soja. The sequence continues at coordinate 47,215,611 of NC_041010.1, read as the reverse complement.
TAAAGTGAGTCAGTCTAACACAGTTCACTTTTCTGCAAGCCAAAAAATGGTCAATCCGGTTGAGCCCACCAATTTGAATATACGAGTTGTCTCACCTAAAATTGATATTATATATATGTAAAAAGAATTAAAAAATATACAAAAGTAAAATTGAGATCATACAAATTTTGAGATATTATTAAATGAAAATTAGAGCATTAATATTTTTATTACACTGTGTCCCTTGGAAAGTTATAGTCACATTCCAATTCTATGTATATATGAAAGGATATGAGCTAGTGTACTAATCCTTTTCCATAATTAGAATAAAATTAAATAATTGAATTACATGCAGTTTTAATTATTTAGTGAATTAACGTAGTGCAATTTAAAAAAAAAAAAAACAATTTCATGAGTTAACCTGGCTCATGGTTTAATCAGGTGAGTCACGAACTAAATAAGTTGGGTTAAATTTTGATAAATTCAACCTGACTCGAACTCATGGGGAGCTGATTTAATTCAAGGTCATGCCTCATAATGCAGAGATCTATCATATATATCCTTAACACAGGTGCAAATAAGAATAGCTAAATATTTGTCTCTGATCCATCATATTCTCATCCCTAGACATGCTGGAGAACCCTTTTAAGAGAAGTACAAATTTCATGAGATGAGAGACAGAAAAGTAGAGAAAGAGACTGAGAAGGGTCATGAGAGGAAGGAGGCACACATGTACATGTACACGTGCGACGTGGTGCAAGAAGAGAATGAATGTTTTTGTTGTGGCCATGGGCTTAACGCGTGATAAGATTAGAGACACGCATGTGGTGGGAGTGGGTGTGATTGATGAATATCCTTTGTTGAAAGCTGAAGGCTGATTCCATTCCAATCTATGTATATATGTTAGCATCCAAAACTCCAAGGATGTGTAGTCAATCTAGTTTAGCTGTCAATTCTTTCAAACACTTGGATCGCTTCACGGGGCTCCATTATTCCTCTCTCCATCTCTCAACATGTATGCTTCCATATATTTGTCATGTTTTCACTCAAATACCCTTTCACATCTTCCCCTTACATGTCTACTCAAAGCGATATTTGTACTGGGGCTAATTATTACACCCAATATATTTGATGATCCAACACTCAATATATGTTATCAAACATTTAGAACGAATAAAAAAATAGGTATAAATGTGATTGGAATATAGAAACAAATAAATGAGAAACATTAATATAATTCATGTATTACTGCTCTTATATATTACACGTACGTTTAACAATTAACTACTGTCAATACACTTAAAAAATTACAAAATCATACTAGTAACTAAAACTCATTAATTAGAGTTATGGTATCTGACATTTTAATAAAACAAACACCTTGTTCAGACTTCATTTCTTTCTATTTTTTATTACATCATATATATATCATCAATCATTATTAATTAATTAATTATTTCTTCTCTCTTTTAATTTTTTTCTCTAAATATACACACCTCTTCAGTATCTAAGTATCTTTCTCCAACACTCATTAAGAAGTAATATGTCATGAGAACTTCTAAATTCTAAAAATATATTGAAAAGAATACTTAATAATATTTTTGTAATCACTGTCAAGTAAAAAAAGTGAACTATTATTTTTATTTGTCACATGACATAATTATTTTTATTTTTCAGAGTATTTTCTCATTTTAAAAGTAATCCTTGAAGTATATTCATATGTTAAACTCTAAAAAGAATATTCATATGTTAAAGTGATATCATTTTAATAATATTTTTCTACTTAAATCACATTTAAGGTATTCTTTCTACTCAAACTAACACATTAGTTTTTATGTGACATTTAAATGATTTTTAATGTTAATTATTATTTACTTATATAATTAATGTTTACTTATCTCCTTGATTGGATGTATGTTCACGATTGATGTTTTATCTATCATTAGTTTATGTGCATCTGCAAAGTTATAACACACTTTAAGCATGCCTTGGCGAAGTTAAATGAACGTAGAAAGGGATACTATATACAGTAAAATTAAGTACATGAAGATGTTTTCACACGTGAGTGCTAGCTTTGTAAGGAAGATAGAAAAATATAAAGAATCTGAAAAGTAATATCATTTCGCATTTGCTAGATTGGAAGGGTGAGTGAAATATAACAATCATTCACATTTTTCTTGGGATCAGACACATTATATTTTATCATAGATCACTATATCCAAGATCTAGAATTGTAACAATTAAAGAAAATAGAAATAATGAGAAGTTTAGTCGTGAAAAAAAAATGATAATATTATAACATGTCACTAGGAAAAAATTATATATATAAGTGAAAGCGATTATTAAGAGAAATAATAATTATAAATCTAAACTAATTATACAATTATATAAGATAATCAAAATTAAAAGTTAAATAATGATATACTTAAAATAATTATTTGTATTTATCTTATAATCTTGATTATTTATATATAAATATATATGGTTGTATATATGATTAAGATTTATAATTGTTATTTCTTATCATATATATTCATTGCTTCTCCAGAAATTTTGTTTGCAGATATCTGAAAATGATGAGGTCAATTTCGTAAAAGCATAATTTGTGTGGGGAATATTTAGGTAGTCGTCATGCAAACAAACATATCACATATATTTTTTATTTGCTCAGCCAATTCTATAAAAAGGGTAAACCGCCACTCTAAGCGACAGATGGAAAAGGAAGGGCACAGAGAGAAAATCAAAATCAAATCAAGTAGACAAAAGTGATAAGAACCAGAAGAAGCATTCATGGCTGCTTCTAGGGAGAAAAGAAGAGCATCTCTGGAAGAAACGTTGCAACAACTTCGCGATGTCACAAACTCCACTGCTGTAATTGGTTTTATATTATTATATATGTATCTATCTTTCTATATATTGATGTTTATTATTACAGATATGAAGCTTGTGCTTCTGGTTCATCTTGAATCAAAGCTTTTAAATATATATGTGACTTAGTTAATAATTTTTTTTTTTAATTTGGGTTTGGCAGTTGAACAAAGCCTCAATTATTGTAGACGCCTCAAAATACATAGAGGAGTTGAAACAAAAAGTGGAGGGACTGAACTCAGAGCTGGAAATCGCGGAATCATCAACAACCACTCAAATTGATGAACTACCTATGGTGCTTTATTATTAATCTTGTTGCTGTATTTTGTTCCAAGATTGTTAAATTTTTTTGGTTCTAAGATCATATAGAAAAACATTTAATTATTCCACTTAATTAAGTTGGATAAAATCATCATTATCATGTGTGATAAAACTTTCACTCTGAGTTAGCACAATTCATCACTGATATATCTTATGGAAAATTTTCTGCAGGTAATTGTGAAAACCCTAAAAAAGGGTTTCCTGATTAATGTGCTTTTAGAAAAGAATTGCCCTGGAATGCTCGTCTCTATACTCGAAGCCTTCGAAGAACTTGGCCTTGATGTGCTTGATGCTAGGGTTTCTTGTGAAGACAGTTTCCAGCTAGAAGCTGTGGGAAGAGAAGTAAGACAATATATATAAATTATTTCTATCATTAATTACTCTTTATATCGTCAAACTTTTTCCCTTTAATTATTGTTCTTCGATTTTCCTTTTAAAATAATTTTAAACGTCTAAATTAACCAGTTCACAACTCTTTCCTTATAGTTGGTTAACATGAGTTCCGAAACTTATATAAGAGTTTCTCACTTTATATCCTTTCATATCAACCATTCCAAATATATACATACATAGAAACTAGAACAACGAGTAACTTTAACATTTTGGTGAGAAATTCTTTTATTGATCTCGGGTTCCAATTAGTAACACAAGTTGGATATTCGAGTGTATGCACACCTTTTGAAGAAAAAAAATGTATCTAATGGAGTGCTACATGCTCCTACTCCTAGAGGCTAGGAAGAATTTTCAGAAGGAAGGAGCATACAAGAAATTTTCACAAAATTAAACCATTCTTCCCAACAGCAACAATAATTTCAGTTTTGTTCTAAAAAAAGAGAGGTTAAAACATCACTTTATTTGGGTTCCTTTAACTATTTTTAGTTGCATGGGCTATATAATGTGGCAACAAAACTATGGGGATAATATTCCTAGTAATTAATAAAATATGATACAACCAACAGCACTCTCAAATTATTATAACTTTCATTCTAAACTTTAATTTGACAAAAGCCTTATTTTGCAGAGTCACAAGAACGACAGTGTTGACGCGCAAGTGGTAAAGCAAGCAGTGTTGCAAGCAATCAAGAACGCGGACTAATCAAAGGAAGCACACGGATTAGAAAAAAGATTGGAAAAAAAAAAAAACAAGTACCGTTTTTTGTCTTGTTTAAGCTTAAAATTTGCACATGAACTGAAAGAAATTTGTGATTGCATGTTCTGCCAAAACCTCATGAGTTACCTCTTCAATGACCCTTACATATTGATATGGCTTATCATCATCTTCTTGGACAGTGCGAAATGAATGAATGGACATGCATCGTCCAACTTGATATGTATATATAGTGCCATTTTGGCATTCAGTGGGTGGGGAAGACAATAGACAAAACATACCCTATTGGCAGAAGAAATGCATGTTTATTATCCCTTTAATTATTAGCAGCAAGCATAAGTTGACATTTTTAGTGGACTTTTATACATAGTGTAGTGAAAATTAAACATCCATGGAGTAGAAACCTAGTATATTTCCTCCCATGTAATTAATTTATAACGGTTTTCTCTTAATTTATAAATATAATTCTTGATAAATTAAATAATGAAAAACATACTTTAGTAAGAATTTAATTAGAATACAATGTAAAAGTATTTTGCCTTATCATTTAATTATATCATCATTTAGGATAAGTTTGTTAACCTTTGTTTTATATATTTTGAATAACGTACTAAAGATATTTTTCTAATATTGATTCACAATGTAAAAATATTTACAATAATTATGTATAAAATTAAACTCAATTAGTAAAACAAAATAATTACTGTGTATAAAATTAAGTAACATACTACTTTGGTCTTATATATAAAATAAATAAATACTTAATTTGTCAAAATTTAAAAAAAAGAGTTAAATTGTTTAATTTTAACTAATATTATCATAAATTTAATTTTTTTTAAATACCCATAGAATTAGTTGGTACTTTGGTCTTATATATAAAAAAGTAAATACTTAATTCGTCAAAATTTTAAAAAAAATTTAAATTGTTTAATTTTAACTAATATTATCATAAATTTAAATTTTATTTTCAAAAATACCCATAGAATTAGTTGGTTTAAGTGATGGTTAGATATAATAACACTACTAATTATAATTCAAAAATTACTAAATGTGTTCTATATATAGCTAATAGTTCAATAAATGTATCAAGTTTCATGGACAATGGGCTATGAGCAGTTTCATGGACAATGGGCTATGAGCAATTTCATTTCAAAAAATATGTTTCAAAAACAAAAATCTTTAGATATAATGTAATACTTTCAGTAGAGTATAAAAAATCTTTTGTATGCACTTCTTGCAATAACTATTTTTAAAAATTAATAAAGAGTAATATAATATTTTCAATTTTTCCTCCTCTAAAGTTTCAATTTTTAGAAATTAAATTATAAAACATGGTTTCATATTTTAAAAATTATTCAAATTGGCTTTAAATTAAAGTTCTAAATTAATCTAATATACATACAAAATGGGTGATATTAATAGAACCTGTAGTTAAAAGCATGATCTTATCATCATTGGCACCAAAATAGCTGTTGTATATATTAATAATTATTCATACATTAAATTTAAAGTCTATACTTATTCCAATAGCATTTTTTTAGGGAGGTGAAAGGTAGGGTTCAAAATAGATGTAATTATTTTAATATATAATAAAATTACACTTAAACAATTTAGAGTAACACTTATATCTATATGTTGATATTATGTAGTCTTATTAATAAAAATAATAGTAAATAATATAGTATATCATAACATAATTTATCACCTAATGGTTGAAATTAATAATAAAGAATTTATTAAAATATTAATTACAAAATTGAGGCCCTAAATAATTGGAACCTAAGGTCAATGCCTCAAAGTGGTTTAGATTTTAGAAAGCCCTAAGGGCTAATCCCTCATAAAGAAGTGAATAAATTAAGGTTTGAATAACTGTTAGCAAAGGTGTACTATATATCATTAGTATATTCCAAATTTGAACAAAATTACCTCTAAAAAAGGATACCAATGTGTAGGGTATAAGTGACTTGAGCTAAATCAAATACTTAAATTTGTGGTTTGTGAATAAAATTGTTTGCCTATATTTAGCTCTTTTATTTAAACGAGTTTAACTAAAAGCTTAAAGTTTTACATGTTTAACTCATTTATAATCTAACTTTACTTACATATATTGATATTAAAAATGCATGGATTTTATATACTTTTTTATATCTAAATGTGAAAAAGACTTACTTTCTTTTAATATTATCTCCCCTCTTTAAATTTTAATTCTAAAAGAAATCTATAAATATTAAACAAATATTTTTTTAATAAAATTTTGTGATTAGAAAGATTGTACAAAAGCATTTTCATACCACGGTTCAATTCCCATTTCTCAAAGAAATTTGTTCCATGGGATTGTAATTCGGTGAAAAATTCATTAGCCAAGTTTGTATAATCAAGTGGCCATTCTATTCGGTTACACAATCCACTTATGACACGTTTGATTTGCTAAAAAAATAGGATAAATAAAATAGCACTTGACAAACAATTGAGTCGCAGGATAAGTTTTTGTATTATACGCTATTTGGTGATCAATGCACAATACAAATAATTTTGTGTTGAATCTTATTTGATGTGTTTATGTATCGGACAAAATAATGTACATTTTACTATAAAATTCTAGGTGCATTATCAACACCTTGACGACATAACAAAGAAGAGGCATCTCCACGAAGGAGGCGCGACCCTCGACACCACTGGGCATAGGGCCTAGCAGCACAAGGTCATGACGATGGCGACAGTAGCATGGCGGCACGACACGGCCTTGCCAGAGTTGGCCAAAAGAAAAAAAAAACATAGAAAGATGATGATGGAAACATTTGAATAAATTAACAATAAAGAGAAATAAAATAATGAGCAAAAAGGAAATAACAATAGTTCATATGACTCTCGTCGGCGGCTAAGGCCCCCTCGCCAGTAGAAAGGTACAATGTTTGGAGAGAGAAGTTTAGAGAAAGAAGCACATATGGAAAAACACAAAAGGTGTAGGATAATGAAGAGTCAACAAATAAGGATAATATTATATTTTTACTTTTATTACACACTGGACAAAAAGTTTTACGAATTTAGTGAGTTACAAGTTTTTGGATCTTTGTATAGTCCATCATTATTTATTTTGTATTATCCCTCAGTCATTTTTTAAATCAAACATTGAACAAATATTTTTGTGTTATCTAATCCTTTGTTTTTTAGCGAATCAAACACACCCTTAACTAATTATTTATTTTTGGTCTAACAAACAAACCACTTTGAATTGTACTATTGTCTTCATTATTCTCCTATTCTATACAAATTTATTTTCGCTATTAAAAACAGGTAATTGGTAATGTCATATGTATCAGTACAGGCCCAATTAATAATATGGGCTCCCTCAGCCAGCCCAAAAAATTGTAACGTATCCACTGACGACCATTTCATTGCATATATACACACACACACTTTTTCATGTGAACGAATTTAACCAATTTTGAGGGCAGAAGAACCCAAGAGCGAAAGTGAAAAACTGAAAGTAGAATTGATTTTTTTTTTCTTATAAGCTAAATATATTGGAAAATAAAATAACACGATTTGAGAACAAGGTATGCAACAATCAAAGTAGCTTGGAATTATTATATCAAATACGTGATTAATTGTTGCGAGCAACAATCAACTAAGATACATTTAATCACACCGAAACAACAAAGACTAGAGAGTATCTGAAACAGAAACTAATACAATAACAGGCTCACATGAGTGGAACCCGAGTCACACTCGCTTTCTTTTATTTTAATGATAACGATAACAAGTGTTACAGCATACGTTGCCTCATTATCCCGCGGAAGAAATTGGCAAAGCTACCCGCTCCTTTAGAACTTGATGCTGCAACATTACAAAAAACAAGCACGTGAAGTTCAACATATAATCACCATTTTCGATCTGTCACTATTGTTTTTCTCTCTTAACACAGCTAATAAACGTTTATATACAGATAATAATTCTATCACAAGAGCGAAAAATATAAATAATTTGAATTATACGAAGATTATATATGGTTATTTTAGCCTCTTCTCTTTGTGTACTTATACCCGATTGCTTAGATTGTGTTTGGATAGGCACTGAAAATACATTAAAATGTAATATTACAAATTTCAATCTGACAAACCGAAAACTCATGAGAATGGTAAATTGATTTTAACGTGGATTAAGTTAGATGTAATTGTAATCCAAAGACATCTCAATTAAAAGTTAAAATCATTCATACGTAACACTTTTGGTAAAAGGTAGTTATAGGTACCAATATAGCTTTGCTGGTTACTACATGCATTATGAAGTGAAAAATTCAAGAATGTTGATTTGGTGAGAAAAAAATTGTTTTTCTTTCACTAATTCTGGTGTCACTGAATTTTAGTGATATGTTTTTTAAAATTACATATAAATTATTTCGTCAGTAATTTTAATGTTTTATAAGAAAAAAATAACGTACGAGTCGCAGTTGGTGGATCGGCTGATCTTGTAAGGGACGCTGACATTGCAGCGGGCGGGGAGTGCCTGAGCGTATTCGTCGTTGATGCCATAGTTATTAGCAGCTTGCTGAAGACATTTGCACACGGTTTGTTTGTCAAAGGTGGTGCTGGCAGAACCCAGAATGTTCCTCACTCCGCTACAGCACGATTCTGGAACATCTCCACCCTGCATCAGGTAAGATAGGCACGGTGCTAGGTTCACAGAAACATCATTGCATGACACGGCTTGCACCATCATTGGTGCACTCATCACAGCCATGCACATCAAAACCACACATGCAACCTTTAAGCTTGCCATAACTCAAAAGAACAAATTCCGAGACAAAAGTGATACTACAATGTATGTGTTTGTGTTTTGGAATGTGGTGAGAACAAGTGATGTAGTGTGGTGTTTATATAGATGAGTGGATAGATTGGAAATGAGTGGCGACGTTAGATGAATTTATGAAAATTGATGGGGGTTTATTATATTGGTGGGTGAGCTATAGGCCGGTGTTACTTACATTACATGCAACCACTTGCGACTTCGTTACCTCTTCTTCTGCTTTCTTGTTGTAGTGTAGGCCACTTTATTGCACGGATTTCTTTAATTTGTATATCAAAATGGTTTCAATTTTGGATATTTTGTAATTGCCAATTCTTGGTTAGCACGGCTAGAGTTGTCAAATTGAGTTGCTTTATCTAGTCCATTTGGGCTAGATTGAATTAGACTGAATTTTATTTCGAGAGTAGTGATCTTTTAAACATCTCACTTATACATTATATTTGTCATTATCTCTCTTGTCACATTGAGTACTTATTATATTTTAAAAAATATTTCTTAAACAATCTTGAGTTTTATATAACTTAAAGAGAAAAAAAATAATTAATTTGATTGATGATCTCATGTGCTTAAAAGAGGAAAATAAAAAAAAATGTTAATTGACTGTTTAAAATTCCTTGTTGACAAAATATAATCACTCTTGTATTTATTTAGTTTTTATTATTTTTTCTCTCTAAGTATATATTAACATAAGGGATGTCCAACAAACATTTTTCTTTCTTCAATTGGATTTGATAGTCTAACTTAGTCTTGTGTCAAACAAAGTTAGCGGGCCAAAGTTATTGAAAATATATATATATATATATATATATATATATATATATATATATATATATATATAATAAATTAAGTTAAGCATTATGAATATCAAACCACCAACATAGTGTTAGTCCGTGTGAAATTGTATTTAGTCCCTTTAAGCAAAAGAGTCTTCTAAATGAAAAAAATAATATAATTGAATTTTAATATTGTTTAGGTAAAAATTTAAGAGGAATTTGATATTTTTAAATGAATTTAAAATGCCAAATGATTTGTTTGGATGTTGAATAATCCAAATTTTTTAAAATGATGGAAATTTTATAGATGTTTTTAAGTAAACTGAAGAATTTTCAAACAATATCTAATATGTTTTTAAGTTACTTTTTTATGATTTTCATAGTACTTGTTGTGGTTTCCATATTGTATGTTATTATAAGAAATTCATACATAATTTTACTCTAATAATAAAATCCTAAAAAACTTTAAAAAATTGACACTTTTATATTTTTTGTTTTCACTTAATTATGATGCTATTAGGTGACAAATAAATATTATTTTTTATTACTAAAAAACAGTTTGTTATAGAAGATACAAATTTTATCTTTAATAAACTTTTTTTTACCATATAGATTTATTCCAATAAAAAGTGGTAACTTAAGAAGCCTTTTAAGAATTTTCATTGGAAATGTTGTATCTAAATTCTGAAATTATGTTATAACATACTATTTCCGAAATTCAAATTCTCAAAACATACATATTTCCAAAAAATTAAAATGTATTTTGCATAGTTTAGAATATAAACTTTGGAAGTCAATTATTTTTACACAGTTCAAAAATTGAAATACTGGAAGTCAATTTTTTTTATAGTTCTAGTATTATGAAATAAATATTTTAAAAAAAAGAAGGTGTGCATAGAAAAAAAAAGAGAGGAGTAAATCATTGGTTAGACTTTAGAGAGGAGTAATACTACTATTTTACTAGCACTAGTACACACCTATTTTTCCATTGAAAAAAAGTACATTCCTATTTAAAGAAATGAGCACGTCGGTATCCAGATCACATTTAATTGCTTTTTTTTTTTTTTAAGTTTAATTGGTAGTTTCCTAAAGTTGAGGCGCATAAAAGATTTAATGAACAACTTTTATATTTTTTTTGCTGAACTGGACAACTTTTATATACACGCATCAGTATAAACCAATATTTTATGATGGATACCTAATTCAAATTTAACTCCCACCCTACTCCATGGGTATATCATTTTTTCTTCAAAAAAAAAGTTTGTTGTTTCTGTATATTTTATCTTTCATGTTAATTATATTATATATCTTTCATGCATCTATATTTAATTTTTTTCACTTTATAATATAATAAGAAAAAAATATTAACTACTTTATTGATATTGTAAAATATCAATTAAAAGGAAAAATATTTTTTCTAAAAAAATTAAATAAAATGAGAAAATGAGAGTATAGTTTAATGACAATCAGATTGGTTTAAAAAGTTGTAGCTTGTGATAATAACTTATCATTATTATCAATTTTAATTAAACAAACATATTATTTCTCTGGTTTTGTATTTATTACAATAATGCAACCTCTCTATCCAATTAAATTAGTCTACTGGTACCCTCTGTCATCATAAAGAGCGAAAAGTGGACTTTGTTAGAATAGTTTACAACCATTGTATCAAAGCTATCAACATTATACGTACCATTTTATTTGCTATATGTCATTTTTATTTATTAGGACATATTGTAATATATATTTCTAAGGATGCCATACTTTATACAAAGTTAGAATATTAAGGGCGCCTTTAATATACATTCAGATATAACACATAACAAGAATATAATTGGACAAATGCACAAGTTATATAGTTCAGTCTAATACAATTTGTATGGTAAACAATGGATAGCACAAGACAAATAATGTGAAATTTGTATGATAAACAATGGATAGTACAAGATAAATAATGTGAAATTTGTTGTAATGTCCTTTTTAGTATTATCTCAATATATTTTATCTTAATTATTTTAAGATGACAAAAATAGGGCATGATATCCATTGTGGTGATTGAATGACAACAATGATAATTATAATAATGATATTGAGAATTATAACCTTATATTATGTTAACTTACAAAGCTTTTTTTCTTTTAAAAAAAATAGAAAGGTTTTCTATTATTTCCTAATTTTGGACTAATACTAACATCCCAGTTCAATTCAAGTCATATCATCTTATTTAACAATTTAATAAACTCACATAATTTAATTCTATAAAATAAAATTCATTAAATCTGATTTTGGGCCAAAAATAACATTATAATTTTCTGAGGAGAAATTTTTTTACAATGACAATTCAAATTTTGCGATTTTACAAGAAGAAAAACATACTTTAGCAATGTTGCATTTGATTTTTGAATCACTGTATGTATATGTAGCTTTCTTGGAAATTTTTCATGGAGATTAATACTAGAGTTTAGGATGCTGTGATCCTAAACATCATTTTTAGGAAATTAAAACGACACTTCTTAAAGAAAAGCGTTGAATGGTGTTTCGGAAATATTTTGCTCTTTCTGTGGATCACAGCAAGAGATTGCTGTAGCTAGTCACCTCTTTTTTTCTTGTCATTCACAGGTTTGGTAAAGTATGTACCCTTGGACAGGTTTTGAAGTGGTCCTTCCTATTTCAAATAACTGACTCCACTTTTTCTTTGATGGAGGTTTACTTAGAGGGGAAAAAAAAAGAGAAAAAAAAGCTAAGGTTTGGTATATCCTTTGGCATGCAGTTGTACGTGTAGCCTTCATGGATGCTGCGCAACAAAATCATTTTCCAACATGGTTCCTATGACTTGATTTATCCTCTATAGACTACATAAAGGTGCAGTCCCTGGTCTTGGTTTCAAGCACAATTAGTTAAACAGTATCTGATTTTTTCAAAGTGGTGCTCTAACCCAATATCACGCTCTCGCATATATCTGGCTACGTCCTCATAATCCATGTTGAAGTTTTCACCTCTCTTGCATAAGGGTAAGGTGATTAACTTTGGCTGCTAGAGACTTTTGGGGCTTAGCTTATTTTATTGTTCATGATGGGGTCACTCATCGGCAAGTGCAAATGACATGATATGGCTTTGCTTCTTGGCTTACGATGGTACATTTGTACACATGGTCATGTTTCCTTGCGCAGGTTGAAGTTAATGCTATCTTCGAGGTTTTCTCTAATGGCTTATCATCTGAAGGTGTTGGTTCTGCATAACTTATAGGGGTTAAATTTTAATTGCAAATTGTACTGTTGGTCTTTCTTTCTATAGGCAAAAACAAATTATACTGTGTTGGTTCTAGCATTTTTGGGCTTTTAAAGGTGGCTCATTTTTGCTATGTTCTTTTTTATAGGTGTTACTGTTCTTTTTAATAAAACATGGTATGCAACAATCAGAGTAGCATGGAACTATTATATCAAATACGTGATTGATACATGCAACAATCAACTAATCACACCCAACAACAAAGACTATAAAGTGTCTGAAACAGAAACTAATACAGTACTAAATAAAAGGCTAGCATAAGTGGCCCTACAGTCACACTCGATTTCTCTTATTCTGATAAGAATTGTTTCGCTCATGCGCCTCAGTATCCTGCGGCTCCAGAAATTAGCAAAGCTATCCTCTCGTTCAGAACCTGATGCTGCAACATTACAAAAATAAACACATGAAGTTAAATATATTATCTACCATTTTCAAATCATGAGAACAATTAATAGCGTTTTTAAATTTGGATTAGGTTGAGTTTGAGTGAAATCCAACATATGCACGGACAGCACTGCAAATCCAAATCAGATTTAACATTAATTCAATCCGTTATGGCCTTTTGAATTAATCCCATCAGACTTTGTAACTCTATAAAGTTTGGTTGATCGGGTTAGTTGGATCAATTTGTTCCGTGCTTAACCCTATATATATTCTTCTTAACTATTTCGCCAATCATTTTCCTCATTAACCCAACTAATAAATCTGTGTGTGTACATCTAGATATAATAATTCTATTTACATATATATGAGAGAGAACGGTATATATAATTTGAATTGGGAAATTGGTACCAAAATTATATATTTTCTTTCAAATAACTCATATATAATATTATTTTGTAATTATCTTTCTATGACATCATTTATTAGATAATATTTCTTATTTTTTTTTCTTTCTCTCTCATACTAAATTACTAACAGCTAGATTTTGTTATATAATATGTGGTATAAATAACACATTAGTATTTAATTTCTCCTTGTAGAGTAACTTTTTTTCCTCTTCTCTTTAATACTTATTTTTGTTTCCGCAGAGGGCAGGGAATGGCTGAGCGTACTGGTTCATCGTCACATGGTTGCATGACACTCAAAACAGCCATGCACATCACAACCACACACCCATAATAGCAGTTCCAAATGTTTCTCTTCGGAGACAAGTGACAAGTGGTGTGGCCTGGATGGACAACGGGTGGTGTAGTGTAGTAGTATCTATCACACTTTTTCTAAAACTATATGTTTGAGAAAATTAGCTATGCATTAACTGTGTACATAATTATATCAGCAAAAAAAAAAAAATTGTGTGCATAATTTTATTTGTTGGTTTAATTTTAAATTATCTTAAAAGTTATATCAATATTTAATTTATAATTGAATTAAATTTATATTATTTTTTTATACGGTATAAGATTCTTTCAATTAATTCATAATTATTAAAAAATTAATTAATTTAGTTAAATAATTTATATTATTTTTTAAAATTGCTCTTAAAAACATTTATTGAAACTCATTATTTCATATTTTTCACTTAATTATTTTTAACTAATTAATGTGTAATAATCACTTTTTTTCAATTTTCAATCGTCACGATTGAGAGAAAATGAATTTATCTTACTATTCGATCTCTTTGTCCTAAAATAAATTATTGATGTTTAATATTTTTTATACAAATTGAAAAATAAGTATTCGAAGATAAATAGTATTTATTAGAAGATAATTTTACTAAAATATTCTTATTCTCTTGTTAATTTCAATAAATATATTATTAAATTTTTTAAATACAATAATATTTATTAGAGGGTAAATTTGGAATAAATATTTAAGTATCTTATTAAAAATATTGAGAATACCAAATAATTTAGAATTTTTTTTACAAAGATTAAAATTGTAATTATTTTGAAACGAAGGAAGTAATTCATAGCATTTACTGGAAATTAATTAAAATTATTTTGATAAAAAATAATTAATGTAGTAGATAAATTGAGGAGAGTTTATAAAAAAGAGACAAACAACTTTTTTTAAAAATCTTATATTTATCGTTGAAAATTGTATATTTTATTTTTTGATTAAATTTTTTTAGAAAACTATAAAATCAATGATAAAAAAATGTAGTATTTCAAAGAGTATTTGTTTTTTTAGAGAATTTGAAAGAGTAAGTTAAACAGCGTGATGTTGACATTTTTGGTGGATGGTTTGGTATTTGGTAATAAGTGGGAACGTTTGATGAATTTAAGAGGATTGATGGGGGTGTTATTTTGGTGGGTGAGCTCGTTTCAATGATCATGTGTCGGTGGACACGTGGCTAGATGTTTGACGTTTGATTTCCACTGTGTGGTTTCTTGATCGTTAATTAATGTGAAGACCCACTTGATGGGTAAGGCATAGCGACGCCGCTTCCATGTCAAGATCTCTTCCTTCTTCCATCCCCTACAGTTTCAAAGTTGAACTTTATGATTTATATTCAAAATCTCTTATAATACATGTAATATAAGACATTTTTATTAATGAAAAGGAATTGGTGAGGTTTTTTGTTAGTTATATAATCAGGATTATTTATACGCTGCTCTACATTATTGGATTGGGAGGAGTTTAATGGTGGTTTATGTTTGAAAGTTTTCCAAATATATTTAGACAGTGTGGTCTTCTTTCTGTGGAAAAAAACAATTATGTAGGCTTCGACTTAGGATGATTTGGTTTGCCTAATTTGTAGGAATGGGATGGATTAATGCGGAGCAACGATTGCAGCAAGGGAAGAGCTGACTCATGCTCTGTATCAGGTAAGAGCAACAAAGTTATTCATGTTAAAATATGTTGTCTTTTTATAGTTTCCTAATATGTGTAAGTGCTTGCATGCAAATAAACTTCTGTGGTATAATTATTTCTTTGGTGTTTCTAATTGTAAATTTGAATGTTTGCACTTGTTTGTACATATTTTTCTTCAATTATGCTGCCTTTTTTAATATTTTTAATTTATGATGTACTTCTCAGTAATTTAATTTAAATTTGGAAAAAAAATTGTGACAACTAACAAGTTTAATATGTTGATCACTGTACTATATGAAAATATGTATAATTTTTTTTAAAAAAAAAAAAGACTTTCTTCTTCAGTTCTCATCAAGTTGTTTTAGCACGATTTTTATCGTAGAAAGTGAATCTTTTACATTGGTTTCCGGAAAATTTGACGTTGCAAGTTTAGCAGATAAACACATTTGACGCACTTTCTGCATCGCCATATAAAATATTTGATGCAGCATCGATGATTTTAGAGCTTTTTATCTTGTACTTTTTATTCTCTTTTTCATTCATTTTTTATTTTCTTATGATTTTTCTAATTTTTCGAACTGCCTTAGTTGGACATTTTTTCTATGTAATTTTTTATATTAAATTTTAGATAAAAAAATTTAAGATATATTCAAAGTGATAACTGTAGAAAAGTAATTAGTCATTAAAGAATAAGAAATATTTTAACCTTAAATTAATATAAAATTAAATATTTAAATAAAAAGGACAATAGATGAAGACAAAAACTTGAAAAAATATATTACTTATAATAATTCAATAATTCGAACTAAAACAAGTCAATCGATTATTTGAAAAAAAATAAAAATCCGAGCTAACCAAATTTATTTAAATTTGACTGTTTCATATTTAATTTTATCCTAAACTTAAACCAATCCAACTTGTGAATACAAGTATACCGGGGGGAGGGGGAGCACATCCTGTTTTTGTATACATGATACTAATTAATAATAATTAAAAAGAAATTTATTAAAATATTTTGTATATTTATTTTCCACTCGTGTATAGTCAGAAATCAAAAGAAAACGCTGTTTACAAGCGATACTGAATTTTAGGAACTTAAAAAAACATATCTTTTACTACGTCCAAATGCTTAATTTCAATGGAAGAAATTTCTTTATTATATTCTGAGATGTTGCCAAACTCAACACCATATAAAGTAAGTTAATTAACGAATGAGCTCCACATTTTTTTTCTATTCTAAAGCAGATTGGCAAGTAAAGTAATTCCATGCATGGATAAAGCCTGAAGGCAGACGAATTAAACAAACAGCTTTACATCCCAAATCTACACTCGGATTGGCGAAGACAATTTTTAAAAAAAGATACCGTTTACTTCAAGTCATGTTAAATAGGATGTGAAATACAGATAAGCAAAATAATAAAATAAGAGATGGGATATATAATGAAAAAAAATTAATAGAAAAATGTAAACATATGAAAATCCTTTCACAGAATAGTACAATTTCTTTTTCAAAGAATATTTTAGTTTTAAGCTAGTTTGACCAAATTGTTAGTAACTCAAATTCTTTTTCTTTTACGATGATTGCTTGATGTGATAACATTTTTAAAATTTTCAACGAAGCTGATTGGTATAGTGTCTAAAGTATCCGCTCCATTTTTCTACACAAATTATGGGCCTAAACTTTCTAGATTAGTCAAAATTTGCAGCTGGAAGAAAATTAGTTTTATTTTGTACGAATAAGAATCTATTTTTTAAGAAAATGTCCAGTCGCATGGAAGTTGGAACCGCTACTAAAATAGTTCATGGAGAAAAACAAAACACCACTTGCACATGACAAATCATGCCTTGACGTCCTTCTCATTCTTTTAATGCAATGCATCAACGATAACGCATGATTTTCAAATTACGAGTATTTTCAACTTGGTAAGAAAAGTTTTATGCTTTTAATATCCGACTTTGATTGTGATCGAAGCTACTTTAATTTTGAAAATTGTAACCTTCTATCCAGATCCCTATCAGCCCCCTTCTATTTAAATTTATTGTATATTTGGTATATCTATTATTTTTAAAATAAATATTTTTTTGTTTTCAAAGTTCCTTAGAAAATTATCAATAAAATTTTCTGGAGCTGGATTCTAGTTAAAAAAATTGGCATCTTGTGTCACTCAGTGTGATTTTGTGCAGAACAGATTTTACTGAAGTAGCTAGCAGCAACTAGCAAGGGTCAAACACCCGTATAAATGGAGAACCATAAAGATTTAATTATTATTAGACAGGTTTATTTATTTAGTTACTTATTAATAATTACTTAAGACTCAAATTGAAATTATTAATTAAATTAAAATAATCTTAGATCAATTGATCTGCAAGTTGTTTGCAATTTATTAGACAGATTTAATTTGTAATACAGCATGTCCCCGATTAGCAACTCATGGCCAGCAGGATTACACTTTATTACCACATCATTTGAAAGAAGATGGAATCTTTGACTTGTGTTACAGTATAATATACACGATCTTTGAGATCTTTGTACCTGCTATGACTATGATTTTTTAATTTTATTCATGATTGATGCCATAATGAATGGAATATATGTTCTATATAATCAACCGCGTGGAATTGTGTGGAGATGTTTATATGAAGAAATTAGAATTTTGCTATGCAGTGCACAAATGATTTATTTTCTTTTGTTTACCATAGTTGCTTTTATTTACATTTCCTTAGATTTCTTGTCTCATTAGATGTTATAACCATTATTCAAACGTACTGTTAAGTCAAAAAGAACGACAGAAACATTAAAAAAAAAAGAAATCAAAATCGAGTTTGACAATTAAATTATCAAATTAATTTTGAACCGACTGTGCATGGTATCTTAATCATTGTGTAACATTTTTTGCTTAACATTTTGCTATCAGTACCTATCAGGATTCCAAAATTATCAAACCAAATTTGGAAAATGCATATATATTGACAGCAAGTTGTCATATGTATGTGATTGTGACTTAAATTGATTTGGAGTATTTCTTTCTGACAAAATTTTAGCTTATTGTCGCGTAAGAAAATAGACAAATATATTAACAGTAAATATTTTTAATTATAATGTTATTTAATTATAAATTATTATATAATTATTTTCTTAAAAATCATACTATTAATAATTTATCATTGATATATATATATATATATATATATATATATATATATATATATTAAATTATTTACTTAGTCCTTGTTGATAGTTGTCAAGTAACTCTATTAACTTTAGCTTCTCTAACAATGCCAAAAAATCTAAACTGAAGGTATAAAATCATAAAAAAAAAATTAATTGTTGCTAAATTGCCAAAAAAACAATTGAAAACAAAAATGATTGCAAGGAATGAGATGGAATAACAATTTTGTTTCAGATCATCATATTATACACCCAAATACTGGACACGTTATTTCACTATATGTTCTATTACACTCCATTCCATTTCATTTTTTTTATCAAATCAATAAAGCAAAATAAGATTTGCTTAAAGTACCTATGTGTGTTTTAAACATACATTTCTTCAATTCTAGAATTTTATATATAAAAAAAATTCTTACATATCAATATTATCATTTGTGTTAGACTTTTCTCTATCCAATCTCATGACACCTTTGGGTGTCTTTACTTTTTTTATAACTTTTATAATGATTATTTTAAAAGACATGTCAATGATCATACTAAAAAATTATTTTATATGATTAATAAATGATCATTAAACTTTATAAAAAAAAAACAAAAACACTATACACATAATGTAAAATAGCAAGGCATAGGAAAAGAAAGAAAAAGATCACAGAAACACAACTAGCATAGCCTATAACAAACTATCATTTGCATCAGCATGCAATAATCTAGTCTATAAAGAGTTTAATCATCATTTATTGTTGATGTAAAAAGTTTTATATTATTAATAAATCATAAATCATTCTTAAATTATTTTTAAGATAATTATCATAAAAATCAATAAACTTTAACATGCATAGACATTTTTAATTTTTAATTAAATGAGAGAATAAAAACTCTTCGGTGTTAATGCCTTCAACTAAATTCCTATATAAAAACACACTTTTCATAAATAAATAAAAAAAACCTTTCTTTATGAGAAAAGAATGTTGAATTGAAAGAAAAAAAATATTTTGCAATTTTTGTTTGAGTTTTAGTTTATTTTTTATGTCTATTTTCTCTTCATGTTCTCTTTAGTCAAATTAAAAAATTTAGAGAAAAATATATTTTTAATCATTATACTTTTTCTTTGAGTTTACATGTTTTTAAAAGTTTGTGGACTAAACTTATCGGTATAAAAATATAAGAACCTTGGCCATACTTGATCATAAGTATTTGGAGTAAAAATGCATTTTTTTCCTAATAATTAAAAAAAATGTCATTTTCTTTCTTTCCATTCAAATTTAGAGATAAAGAATATGTAATTGTGGGAAACAGCTGGCTGCAACTGCACTAGCACTAGCGTGTAGCATGCATATACAGTATATAGTATATACGCTACTTTATTGACTTAGGTTCCAAGTAATTAAAGGATTACCTATGTCATAATTCAAAAGTAAAAAGATGCGTTCAAATTAAAAAAAAAAAAAGAAGAAGAGTAAAGACATGATTTTTATTTTTAATTTAAATTAAAATATTTCATAAATTCAACTCGTTTCAAATCAAGTGTTTATTAATAAATATCATTTTATTTTCTAACTTTAAATGATTGGTTATTTTAGAGGACTTCTTCCTATGCATGGTCATGAAAAATATTATTTGCATGCTCAGGGAGGGTAGCTTTAATTAATGATTCTCAACATTAACGCGTCAATCTTCGTCAAGAAAGACGGGCAAGCAGGTGACATGTTTGATTAACGCAAAAAGGCCAGAGAACATGTTGGCTTGATCATTGACCTGCATTACTACATTCTAACAAAGCATAAACACTTTCGACGTTGTTAATTATATGTCACACGAGTCTAGCTAACTAGATAGCTTAATTTCATTACTTTGGAATGTTTTTAGTTGACAATTTTTTTATTCTTAGAGAGATAAACTAATGATTTTCTAAAGAAAGACAAGGAAAATTTTGATTTCTCCCACATACCATAAATTACGTTCACACAAACAGTCTTCAAACAGTTTAATTTCGTCAATGGATCAATTATTGGTACATCATATTTAGCTTTATTATATTTACTAAAAGAAAAATGCTTATCAATGTGTATAAGTGAAACACTTAAATGTGGACTCCACTTGACTACTTAACCTACTTGCGAGATTAAAACCGGCACCACATACATGAGACTGCAGGAGGGACGAAATGAGTTTGGGTCAATACTATAGGTTCCACTTTATAACATTTCACACTAAAATATACTATATGTAATTAAGTTGATTATAAACACCACTACAAGAAAAACGACTGACAAAATTTATCACTAAAAGTCAATAATTCGTAAATAAAAATATAGTTAATATTGACCTACACACTTTGTATCTCAATTTTAAAAAATGATAATTATTAGTTTGTTGGCATAAGTTTTACCTACAAATATACATTTACCTACAATTGTATATTTTTGTATGTCTCTATAAGTAATACCTACAATTTATTTATTTTGGGTGTCCCCATACATTACTTTGTTGTCAAATAAAATACACAAGCCAATCAATACTGTAAAATCAGTACTAGTAATAGCTCAGCAGATAGAAAAAAGAAAAATTCTGAACACAATGATATATGATTGTAAACCTCAATTCTAAATAACAAATCAGATGTGATTTTAACATGAAATAAAGCCAGCTTAATACTTATTGCCCACGCTGTCACATATTTGCAACATAGCTTCAGTTCCTGGAGATAACTGTAGGAAAATTAGAATGAATTTGGCAAGAATAAGGCTTAATTATATTAATTGTATTAAATATTTTATTAAACTCCCTTGGCCAAGGTAAAAACAGAAAGAACCCACAGCTCAGGAGATTGCAGAAACTACGGGTTGCACCAAATTAATATCCAAGTGACCCGCTACAACTCCATCCCCATTAAAATAGATGTGTTTGTCTGTGTTTTACAAAAAAGATAAGAAAAAATTAAATACGGTGGAAATAAGATGAAAAAGAAAGTGAATGTATATTTATAATTTTCTATTTTTCTTTATTTCTAAACCAGTAAGATTCGTTATATTTACATAAAGAAACACTTAAGATATTATATTGAAATTTTGTATAAACTAGTGAATTTCGTTACTCGATCATTATCAATGATGAAACTGGTAAATTTTGATAACAATATTAACTCGATTTGGATATTGAAACGAAAGAGAACGAATTCATTATAAGGATGCATTACTTCTAAAATATGTCTTGGCCACGGAAAAAAACATGCTCCTCATATGTTTTTCTTAATAAATTAAAAATTGTTTAAAAAAAATCATGTATAGTGGGTCGGTCTCAAAAGCCAAGAAAGAAAAAAAAAATACACACTTTTCAAATTTTTCGCTCAAAAGGGACACTCACTGTAGATTTTAGTAGAACAGTCGCCAAAGGCTTTTAACAAGTCAATATATTTTAGAAAATACAGCTAGCTTTTCAGCCTAAAATTAATATACAATGAAAATCAACGATTAACGCAGATAATACCTACCATTCCACTTTCTATAAACAAGTTAAAATTTAATTTCGTAATTAATCCATGACCATAGCTGCATATATTGAAAAGGAGAAAAATAAAAAGTAAACTGGGACAAATCTCATATAAATACGTGACAATTCCTTGGTATTCACCACATGCAAACACTAATCATAAGCCACGCACTTAACCCTATCTTCTTAGTTACATATTTCAATTTTAAAACTCCAATTACAATGATCCTTCCAAACATCAAAGTTCGTTTTTTCTTACTCTTTTGCCTTATTGGGATAGTGTCAGCTCAGTTATCCTCTACCTTTTATGCCAAAACGTGTCCTAATGCACTTTCAACCATTAAATCAGAAGTAGTGTCTGCTGTGAACAACGAGCGTCGCATGGGAGCCTCCTTGCTCCGTCTTCATTTCCATGATTGCTTTGTTCAAGCAAGTCAACTTTCACTATGCCCCTTTTGTTATTATTATTTATTTACTCTTTCGGCACCATAAGTTTATGCTTGAAGGCTTAACCTAATATATATGTATATGGGTTGCATTTACTATGCATGCACGTGTTCACACACACACACAAAATTAATCATTAGTTACGGAAAAATTATATATTTTATCGTAATTACTAAAGTCATCATATATTGAAGAAGAAAAAAAATCACACATGTTAACAACTTAAGAGATAATAATGTGATTAATTGACCATCTCTTGAATTTTGTTCCTTCTTCAGTTCATTTGTGCTTTAGTGCGATAAACTATTTATTTGTCTATGCAAGTCAATAATTACGATTTGGATTTGGTTTCATAAAGTATAATTTTAATGTTAGATTTTAGCATGGTAAGATATATAATTATTTAGTTATATGAGTCAATATGTTTATTATTCTAAATACTATTCGGTTTTACTAAAAAGAGACTTTAGTCGTTCGAATAGGGCAGGAGCCTTAAAGAAATCTACTCTTGAAGTCCCACGAGCTGGGGGAATTGGGGAAAGTAATTAGAAACGTAAGGAAAATAATGATATGAGATTTTAATTTTCTTTTTTCAGAAACAAAAACTTAGATATAATATAGCGAGTATTATTAGTTTGTTTTTTTTAATAAAAAAAATGAAATTTTTATTTTCTAGTCGTTAATTTTATCTCAATAATCAATCGATATATTATATTAAGAATTAAGAAATTTGTGAAATTATAAAAAGGTTGGATTTTCAAAATAAGAAAATCCACTTGCATAATAATATACAAATTTAATTTCACATCAAATTAAAAATAATGGCTAAAAGTGGACTTTTCTGGCAACAAGCATTTGTTTTCAAATTATCATATGCAACAAAGTGATGTTTAGGCCAAGTCCACATCAACAGAAAAACAAAACTTGACAATATATAGTTCATTCATAATATTTTTTGGCAAAATAAAAATGACAACTAATTAAATTGAATTCGAAATTAATAATTCTCATTTTGTTCGTACCTAATTAATGCTTTTGTTTTTATTTTCCTTGCCAGGGTTGTGATGCATCAGTACTATTGGATGATACATCGAGTTTCACAGGTGAGAAGACGGCAGGTCCCAACGCTGGTTCGATTAGAGGCTTTGATGTAATAGACACCATAAAATCTAAAGTGGAAAGCTTATGCCCTGGTGTTGTTTCTTGTGCTGATATCCTTGCTGTAGCAGCAAGAGACTCGGTCGTTGCTGTAAGTATATGTATTATTTCAAGCCAAATATATTATTAATAGAGCAATATAAAACATATATATATATATACCACCAAATATGTGAATCAATTAAGGTAAAATTATTTCAGCTTAATCTAATAATCATGCATGCGTTTAAGTCATAAATATATAATTATGTTAAATAGTGTCTGTCTGAATTTTCAGCTTGGTGGAACTACTTGGACTGTACAATTGGGTAGAAGAGACTCAACCACTGCAAGTTTAAGTTCTGCTAACTCAGACTTGCCTGGTCCCACTTCAAGTTTAAGTGCCCTTATCAGTTCTTTCTCCAACAAAGGTTTTTCATCTAAGGAACTGGTTGCTCTTTCAGGTAAGCTAGCTAGATATGCATAACTGCAGCATAGTTAGGAATGCTATTTTAAAACATTTTTTTTATTACTTGAAATTTATGCAAGACCTATTAAATTAAGAATGGAACTTGCCCCTATGAGTTTTACATCATTAACAATAAAAAAATATCTTGAAACAAGTTTATAGCTAGCTGGCAAATATTATTTTTTCTTTCGAACATTGTATATTTTCTTTGAAGAATATATACTAGCTAATCAAATACTAATATTTTCTTTCAATATAATTTTTTTATTAGTTAAAATTCATGTATGAGAGTCATATTATATGAAATCATTCAAACGAGGAATAAATCTCATGTATTAGTAAGACTCTTGTGAAATTCACACAGTAAGAAAATGTGTTCCAAAGAATTTGTGTGTTGGTAACATTTCTTACTTCTCCTTTTAAATAAGGATGGTCAATATAAATATACGATCACATACATGTCTCTGATCAAATGTTATATTTAGCTTTACCATGTACTTTGAACTTTTTTCTAAAACCTATTTCCTTCAGGATCGCACACAATTGGACAAGCTCAATGTTCATCTTTCAGAACAAGGATTTACAACGACACCAACATAGATTCCTCTTTTGCAAAATCATTGCAAGGAAATTGCCCTAGCACAGGTGGGGACAGCAATTTGGCCCCTCTTGACACCACAAGCCCAAACACCTTTGACAATGCTTACTTCAAGAACTTGCAGAGCAAAAAGGGTCTCTTGCACTCAGATCAAGAGCTCTTCAATGGAGGATCCACGGACTCTCAAGTAAATTCCTACAGCAGTAATCCTGCAAGTTTCCAAACTGACTTTGCCAATGCAATGATTAAAATGGGGAACCTTAGTCCTCTCACTGGGTCTAGTGGCCAGATTAGGACCAATTGTAGGAAGACCAACTAAGATTTTTGGCCTTCTTGTACTAAGTATGAAACAAAATCAAGGTTATGGGATATTTTAGATACTCAATGTTGTATCAGTCGCAGTTAATTAGGAGCAAAGTAAATGCTTCCTTAATTGTAGTAATAATATAATATAAGAATATCAATGTCAAAATGTTTGGACTTTGGTTAATTCTGGACCGGCAAGAGTTGCTAAATTTCCGATTGAATTCATTTGACTATTGATGTTATTAAGAAAGAGAATGGTCCGAACCCTGCTATCCTACCTCTTCATGAACTATATTTTCTATATTCACTCTTAAATAATATATCTCAATCCTCACTCTTAAGTCTTAAATAAAAGTTTTAGAAAATTTTCTCTATTTTATTAGGACAATATTTTTATTAGGATAACTTCAATGGGAGTTTCTCTCCTAATTTCAACAACAGATAGCAATTCAAATAAAAAAAATTATATGATGAGAGAACATGTAAGACCCACTTCTTTATTAGATTGTTATCTGAATGAACAGGTTCTCGCCAAAAAGTATGTGGAGCTAGGCATCTTTTATTCAATAATACTCAATATAACAATGCTACTTTTAATTGACCTTTCTATATGACCGTTGCTTTCCCCTCGCACACGGTACTATTGGAAATAATGATATCAAATGTATTTTATATAACATACTCTTTTTATTCTAAAACAAGTATCATATTTTTTACAAAAAAAAACTCAAAATAAATATTTTATTTTATTTTTTGATGTAATATTAATTTCTTATTTTTATTAATAACCTTAATAAATATTATTTTGATTTTATAATAATACCAAGATTAGTTTTTATAAAATAATTTACAACCCCACTCATTTTGAGACGAGATAACAACTATGTAAGATCCTCTTATATATTATATTGCTATTTTTATTACATTATTTATTAGATTGTTATTGTTATGTGAAGCAACGGGTTCTCATCCAAAAATATGTGACGCTAGTCATCTTTTATTTAAAAATACTCAATATTTTTTTATCAGTTCAATAATACTCAATATAATGCTACTTTTAATTGACCTTTCTATATTCCCGTTGCTTTTTCCACGTACACCGCAATACCATGTTGTCAAATGTACGTTTCCATCTCTCTCATTTAATCATGAGTTGCCATTTCCAATAAAGCAAAAATTTTATGCATTTTTGCATTATTTTTCATGTATTTTAAATTTGATAGCCAAATTTTATTTAATTAAAACATAATACTACCTACTTCCTATATTTTTTATGTTTAAAATTATTGCACGTAGATTAATAAATATTCAATGAAACTAAAAATTAACATATATTTATTTTATTTAAAAATTAGCATATAAATGTATTAAATTAAAATTAAGCTGAATAATTAAATATAAAAAATGAGATCTGTTGTAGAGTCTATTAAAAAAATTAATTAAATTTATTAAAGTAAAAAATGATAAAAATATGAAATATTATAAAATATATAATATAGCCACTCAAGTAAAGTAATTTATTGAAAATTCCCTTAAGTCGATCATATATATATATATATATTCTATTGAAAGTAATCTTATACTCGAACCAGGTAAGACAAGCAAAACTTTCCCTCCGTATGCTAAATAAATACTTGCTTGCATTTTAAAGACTATAGAATGATGATAAATTGATAATTCTAATGGCTAAAATTTAATTCTTCCACAACTATTTTATTAATGTTTATAAATACTTCGATTCCATTAACATTTTTTTCACACAATAATCCTACTAGCCGTCTCTCTTTTATTAAGTTAAAATTGAATTTTTCAATTTATGTAAATTTCAATTTAAATTCATTTTTAAAATTTTGACACATCATATCAAATTAATAGATATAAAATAAGGCGTTTTTATTATAATATATATATATATATATATATATATATATTTCTACATATACATATTTTATAATTTATTTGTTACTAATGGAAAAAAAAATATTCATTATTAATAATAAAGAAATTTCTTTAAAATATTCATGCAATGCAGGAACAACTTGCTAATTTTACATATATTCAATTATCCCTGCATTCATACAGAATAATATTGAGAGTGCTTGCTACTTAGCTTTTAATATTGTATGTAATGTTTCATTCTCGCCTTTCTTTTGTTGAAATTTTGTTTACAATTCTCAATCAATCTAATTAGATAATGAAAAGAAAAAGAAAAAGCACGTATAAAGAACTTAAAAACTACACCAATTTAATATAATATTTTTTAAGTTAATCCAGTGAAATATTATGTAATTATAAAATTGACAGGAATTAATCTAATAACATAAATATTTGTGAACTCATAATTACACGTCAATTTCTTATGCCAAAAAGTCTTAATTACATATATTGTCTTTTTGCCAATCATTCATAACATATGCACTTCTTCTATACGGAACTTCAAAAATCACAATTAACAAGGACCTCAGTAGTAGTGCTTGCTCTAACAAATTAACCTTTTACCACTGAAGAAATGGCTACTCAGACGCACTTTTCAAAGTACAAGAGAATTGACAAGTCAATTTGGAGGCTGAAAATAGTTTAGATGTAACATATATAGAAAACAAAGATGAGGAAAACGATGGATATATGTATCGTGGGCTACAAGCTACATAGAAAATTTAGCACTTATTAGTTGGCTGCGATTGACTTTGCCTCCAAATAAACGATAAACTGCGCCATTCATCATGCATGGTACGATACTCATCATGAACTGCATGATTTACGGCATCGACGCGTTTTTTTGTTAAACTGAAGACATGGAACGAACATGCATGTTTGATTAAGGCAGAAATGCCCAAAAAGCACCTCGGCATCTTTGACTCTCTTGCTATGTACAGATCTCACATTAAGAAAAGAAACTAAGGTTGTTTTAATCACTGTATTAGAGAGAGTGACAGCAGCATGTATATTGTAGAGTGATTTCTGACTAATAAAATCTAAAAAATTAATATTTATTGATGAAAAAAATAACATTTATAATGAGCAAGTAGGATTCTTTTAGATGAGAGAAATACATATAGACCATTATTTATATTTTTGATTGGATATAGATTATTAATTTATAGAAAGATGAAAAAATAGGATTTTAATTCAAATTTAATTGTAAGTATACAAGAGATATATAAAATATAAACAAATAACAAACTTTAAATTATCTATTAAATTATTTATAACTTAAATTTTATATATATATATATATATATATATATATATATATATATATATATATATATATATATATTGTTGGGATCCTTCCTTAATTGGAGAGGTTCTAGAAAATTCTAGAACTTTCTAGAAAAGTGTAGAATTTTTTAGAATGTCCTGGAGAATTCTAAAGTAGTACAAAATTCTCTAGAAGCTTGTAAAAGAATGTGAAAATCTCTGGAATATTTTGAAGATGTTTGGAACCTTGTGGAAGAATATGGAAGGGAGTAGAAAAGTGTAGAGACTCCTAGAATGTGTGGAGCATTCTAGGGAATTAATCTCCACCGTAGGATACAAGTAATCTCCACCATTCATTGTGGATATGAAGTAGTATAAATAAGGGTAGGAGTTTTCATTCATAACCATCCAAGACAAGAGTGAATCCACTTCTTAGAGTGACAAAGCTAAAAAGTTAAAGAGTCTCTTTGAGATAGTCATCGTAGAGTGAGTCAATTTTATAAACACATCTTTATAAACCTACTATTCATTTGTATAGTAGAAGAATTTTTATATTGGAAAATTATAATCGTGTGTTCTCATTACTGCCTTTAATTACTAAGTGTTTATCTTAACTTCATAAAGCGAGAAAGTCTAAATTTTTCATATATATATATATATAACTGAATTTAAATTATAGTAACTTGTAAGTAACTCTTCTATCATATCAATAATCTAACAAAAGTTTAATTATTTAGAAGATGTCATAACACAGGAATTAATAAAACGGAAAAAAAACATGTTTAACCAAGGTAAAAAAAAAAAATTTAACCACCTTAAAGATAAATGATAAGGATAAAAAATAGGGGGGAGATCTTATTTTTCATGAATTAAAAGTGATAAGATTTTTTTTTCTACGAACTATAATTGAAAAAGTATATATTGTGTACATTTAGAAGTTATTTAAGCCAAAATATTAATTGATAAAAAAATTCTCACTCGTTACATTGGTTTGATGAAATCAAGCTCAAATTCTATTAAAAAAAAGTATCACATCCAAGTCTTTAATAATGAGAAAAGTATGATTGAAATGAAAAACTCTATTAAAAATAAACAGTTGTGTCATTGAATCGATAAATAATCCTCAGTTCTCACCCCTAATATGATAAAAAAAATTAATAATATGTCGGTAAGTTGATTTAGATATTGCTTGAACACAATCAGGGGAGGAGGGAAGGGTGACCTCGCCGGCGCCATGGTCACTCTCTTTTTTTTTAAAAAAAAAAAAGTATTTGAATAGTTATATAAAACTTTGTTGTTGCCTCCTAAAATTTAAAATAAAATTACTTTATTCATGTAATATATTTCTTTCTCATGTGTTATTTTTTTACTCCATATAATTATGTATTTTGTTATAATAAAAATAGTTATATATTGAATTTATTATATATGTTATGCATATAAAATTATATTTTTTTATTAAATCATGTTATGTAACCTTTAAAATGATAACGAAATATAGTTACTCTCTTCATATGGTTTCAAAAGTTTCAGAGAAACAAAATAAAGAAAAGTTTTCAAATATTTCGCTCAAATTGCTCGATTTTGGAAAATTAGTCGAAGAATTGGTAGCAAAACTACTGCTTAGAATAGTAGTAGCGAAAAATGGAAGGATTTGAGAAGTCCACGTACTTTATTTGGAAAAAGACCACTTCCTTCCACTCTAACACTAACACACAAGAAAATTTAATGATTGATAGATTCATTATATGTATCTGCGATCGGTTCAATTGATTTGCTTCGTCATATCCTACTTAGGAAGGTTCCGTCTATTTATATTTCTTTCTTTTTTTTTAACAGCTTCCTTCTATTTGTATATACTTTTAAATTTAAGAATATATAATTTAAAAATTGAAGAGAAAATTATTCAAAAACTGTTCAAAAAATGAAAGAATATGCATGATTAATTAACTCAAATAAAATTTGAAATGGCATACATTTAAATATTATATTTAAGACTATGAAGAAAATATATAATTAATCATTTAAAATTAAAAAAAATTGAAAATCATATATATCTCAATTTAAAAATGAGTGTATTAAAACTAAATGACTTTTAGAGAATGCTTTTTACTTTACTATACAAGAGGTAGATAGTTCTAAATCTTCATAACCAATCCTTTTAACGACTCTCTAGACTTCTAATCGTAGATAATATTAAATGTTCTTTTTACATTTTTAATAAATTATAAATATTTAGTTTTTATTGAATATAAATAAAATTATTACAAAAATAGAGAAAAATCTTTAATATGTTTAAATTTTAATAGATAACCTATTTCTGATTGGCTGCATGCGCATGCATATATTGACTAATAGAGAAAAGTACAAAGTAGACCCCTATATAATGTTATATAATTGACTAATAAAGAAAAGTTCAAATTAGACCTCCTATATATATATAAGTGAGGCATGTAAAGATATAACCACAAGCACTAATCATAAGCCTCTCCATCTATACCATCATATATGGCTAGTAGTTGTTTCTCCATGACAACACCAATCTTCAAAATTCGCTTCTTCTTATTCTTATGCTTTATTGGGATAAGTTCATCTCAATTGTCCTCTGACTTTTACTCCACAACTTGTCCTAATGCGCTTTCAACCATTAAGAGTGCAGTGGATTCTGCTGTGAGCAATGAGGCTCGCATGGGGGCTTCCCTCCTACGTCTTCATTTCCATGATTGTTTTGTTCAAGCAAGTCAACTTACCCAGCTTCATCAATCTTCTTTCATTACTTCAAATTTCATGTTCATCGTGCATCTGCACACACACATGCATACATGTTTATCACGAATAATACACAAGAAAATTTTCTTCAATTACGTGGCAGTGCTATATAGTTTACTTTTTTATTTGACAAATACTATATCAATTCAAACAAATTAAACTCAATTCCTAACTGTTAATACATGACATTTTTTAGTGACAATATGAACATCTAATTTTCCGTTAGCATTTGTTTAATTCCCTAGTGGCCAGCAAAAGAGACCAAGTCAATATCCTTTTTTAAATCATTATTCAGAAAAAGAAAACTTGACATTGACAATCATATTCACGTGTGTTGCTAATAACTAACTAATGTTAAATGAGGCTAGTTAAACGACTCATTCTATTAATCACCAAATAATTTGTACGTGTTTAATTTAATTTCAGGGATGTGATGCATCAGTGCTATTGAATGATACATCAAGTTTCACAGGTGAACAGACGGCAGCTGGCAACGTTAATTCCATAAGGGGTTTTGGTGTAATAGACAACATCAAGTCTCAAGTTGAGAGCTTATGTCCTGGTGTTGTTTCTTGTGCTGATATTCTCACTGTAGCTGCAAGGGACTCTGTTGTTGCTGTAAGTATTATATATATATATATATATATATATCAAAACGCTACACAATAATTAACATAAAACCCATATATAATGAGTTACTCCTAGCTAGGTACTAATAATTTATTGAAATATGATCTATCTCTTAGCTTGGTGGACCTAGTTGGACAGTGCAATTGGGCAGAAGAGACTCAACCACTGCAAGTTTAAGTTCTGCAAACTCAGACTTGCCCCGTTTTGATTTAAGTCTGCAACAACTCAGCGATAATTTCCAAAACAAAGGTCTCACCACCGCAGAAATGGTTGCTCTCTCAGGTAATTAATAATTGACTACCCGCTAAATGCATGTTGAATTATTAAGGATTTACTACCCTCTGGACCTAAATATAAACAACAACTGAATATATTTTTTAAACTCAAATATAAGAAAATTTTAACTATTTTAACCCCATGTAATAATATCATTGCAAGAATATCCTTCCATTGTGATTATAATTTCAATTACTCCTTTTTATTCTTAATATCAAGTTCTAATAAATGACACTTTAGAAAATAATTTTTTTAAATCATTAAAAGAATTAAATAAAATTAACCAACTTTATTAATCCATGGATAAGTTACTTAAAACATAACATTTATTTCATGTTAATTCGATTAACTACCTAATGCATGAATCAACTGGTAAGTTTGTGTGTGTGATTGTCTTAGACCATGGTGGTCCTAATCAATATCTGTGTGATTCAAATTTATTTTTCTCACCCTAATATTTATCTATGTAACACAATCAAGTCTTATTAACTCTTTTTTATAAACTAAAAAATTTAATTATGTATCATATGAAGATTGATTAAGACAATAACACGTGGTGATATTGATTTTTCCATTAATAAGAGGAGATAGGAGAGATATGATGCCATTAGACCAGGTCACCCAAATGATGAAATGAAAAATTGTATATTTATAATTACTTTTACAATGTACTATATGTTCTTCTAATATTTGTAATATATATTTCAGGAGGGCACACAATTGGGCAAGCTAAATGTTCAACTTTCAGAACAAGGATTTACAACGAGACCAACATAGATTCCTCTTTTGCAACATCATTGCAGGCAAATTGTCCAAGCGTGGGTGGTGACAGCAATTTGGCCCCTCTTGACAGCAGCCAAAACACCTTTGACAATGCTTACTTCAAGGATTTGCAGAGCCAAAAGGGTCTCTTGCACACAGATCAAGTGCTTTTCAATGGAGGATCCACAGACTCTCAAGTAAATGGTTATGCCAGCGACCCTTCAAGCTTCAACACTGACTTTGCCAATGCAATGGTTAAAATGGGAAACATTAGCCCACTTACTGGCTCTAGTGGCGAAATCAGGACCAATTGTTGGAAGACCAATTAAGATCTTGGTCCTTTTCGTACTAGTACTATAGTACAATAGCAGTTAAGGGACAAACTGTTACTTTTAGGATGGCCCAAGTAGATCTAAACATGTCTTTAAACTAAAGCGGTTAAAAGACTATATTGAATGGGATTAGATTTTTATATTATAAATTATAGTTTTTGTTTTATTTCTCTTAAATGAATGAGAAGTTGACCGATGGATAACTATTATCCATTGATTTTAAGTGTATTTGTATTTAAAAGATCAAGCAATCAATGAAAAATCTCGCGAGTATTAATTAATTTTAGTATTTACTTACCCTTTTCTTTTACCATACATTTAGCAGTAGCTCAAGCATGGAGGCGGCCTAACACAAACCAATTAATGTTTCCTCAGTTGTAAACTTGTAATATGAATTTTTATAATATGGAGCAAAAATGTTTGGATTTGTTTGATTTTGGCTTGGTTAGATCGGTGAAATAGTGGCTCATATAAATCAGGAAAAATATAAAATAATAAATCAAAATACGATATAATACATTTTAAAAAATAAAGAGTAAACAAATGCAATTAATTTTCAATTATTTAGGCTTCTCCTCATTCAATGTTAGTTAATTAATTTTCATATAGAATTTATACAACTTACATCATTTGATATTTGGAGCTTAGAGTTGGTTAGGGACATCTTTATTCTTTAGAGCAAATGAAGGTTGTGCCTTGTTATTGTCAATATTTTTCTCAGTACATTTTTTATAACTTTTGGTGCAATATGGAAAAGGAATTGTTTATTAGATTGATAATTATGTTGTACTTGTTCCTAAATAAGCTTATAACATTCGAAATAAATAAATAATTGTTTCTTTTTGGTTTATGAAAACATAATAGATTATTCAATATTTACTTTTATTTAAGGTGTAAAATTATAATAAAAAAACATATATAGTTGAGTATTAGAAACTTGTGGTAAAGTTTAACAACATAGATCAAGAGGGTGTAAAAAAAAACATCGTAGATTTATAAGTAATCCATTGGTGGTAATGTAAAGCGTATATTTTGTACGGATATAATTCCGACCTTGGGTCAGTTGGTAGAGCGGAGGACTGTAGTTGGTATCATACCAAATAGGTCGGAGCTTCGAATCCGGCAGGTCAGAATATTGTTTTTGGTCATTATTTGTTAGTTATGCCACTTTGAATATGCAACCTGTTCGACCTATTTGCATTTTGCAGGAGTTTTTTTATTTGGATCAAAGGAAAATCACTCTTATCTAAAGTATAAAATATTAATCACTAAATTTCTATGCAAATGGTTAATTTTAACATTAACCATAAAATAAATTAGAGAAAATATTTAATTCAGTCCCTTAAAATAACTGTTTAACCCAATTTAATTATAAAAAAAAGTTAAACCAATCCTTTAAAATAATAAATGTGAGACCGTTTAATCATTCCATTAATAGGAAGAAAAAGTTAAAATGTCTATTATTTATATTGTTGAATAAATAAATAATTATTTATTTTTTTAGTGATTAAAATGCTCTCTCTTCTTTTAAGAATAATATTTATTATTTTAGTTCAAACTGCTAAGTACAAAGGATTCTTAAAAAAGAACACAGGATTCTATTATTCTGAAAAATGGGACAGATCACACCCAAGTTTGTGCACATCGCTATCAAAGATGATGCTCGAATCTTAAATAATGAGATACAAAGAAACCCGACTATATTTCTTCATTAGCAGCGGATCACGTTAGTATAAGTTTTATTTTTCATTAAGATATTTGAAGATCATGACACAGGGTGAGTATGAACCTCCATTCTCCAAAGGACAAATTAACATCAAAGGAGTGACACCTCTTGTTATCTGCCTCAAGAAAAGCACGCATTAACGCGTACTCCTATCGACACTAACATTAAGTTAACATCAATCTTCCTTCACAAAAGAAGAAAGGAAGAAGATACAATGGGTTCAGTATTCTAAACTCTTCCCCCATAGGAGACTATTTCTGCCTCAAGAGAACAATGGTGTTTATCTATCAACTTTATCTAATGCCCTCTTTTTAATCAAATGACCAAAATGACTGTACATCTGAGGTTGGATGTTGACTGCCATTATGGGGCCTTGCAACAGATGACTTCCCTAAGCCTTCCACAGTAGTTTTTACAGGCCATTCATTTCTGCAAATTAGCAGATTTCAAGCTGTTAAACTACCAATAAAAATATAATTTTATATTCAGAAAAAAAAATATTATAAACAAAAGAGCAAGGTCAAAGCAGCAGTTTAAACCGTTAATATTACCACTAATTATGTATATTACAGAAGGAAGGACCACGAGTTACAGCATCAAGGAAAGAACACACCCAAGACAATGTCAGCACAGACATCAAGCCAGAAGACTTCACAACACACATTGACTTCACCATTACATTGCATTCGGTAAAAAACAACAAAAGATATCTGGAACTGAATGTTAAAATACATACTGATTCATTTCATTACATGAATATCGACATATGATCATACAGATCCATCCACAAAATCATTTGATTTATAACTTACAACTAAATCCATTCTTACTAAATAAAATAGTATAAAAATTATATTTAAAGTTGGATTCAATAACTTCTTTTATGCATCCATAGATATCCTATATTACAGGTTTCTATTTCAATCAAACAGGTAAACTTACCCTTCATATGTATCAACATATGTGGTCCATGGATAACACAACATCCAAAATTAGGGCAATCTTTAATATAAGCTGCAATCATATAAGCCCCCCACACAGAAAGCATATATTTCATGTTACTTCAACTGTGATCCCTGTTAAATTTGCTATTTATGATTTTTTTTCCCCTGAAGAAACACAGGTTGGTGTCTTGGGGATGACACACAGTTTTGTAGTGTATGTACCTAGCCAATCAGCTTCATTCATCGCATCCTAGTTATGTTATGCCTCTTAGCCTATATCTTATTTCCCTCACAGTATCTTTTGTTCCCCCACTTTATCAGAGTATATACTGTATACTGTAAAAAGTCAACATGTGTGGGTGAGTGTTTCATACTTTTCCTGATTGTATTTGAGTATTGATTGATAACAAACTTGTCCTTCTTTCTGTAAGAAAAGATTAAACCAGTCTGTTTAGAAATGCCCAAGGACAATATGCACTTCTCTAAATTAGTGAGACTTCAGACTCCTAAAATTATATTTTGAACCACTAAGTTTGGCATTTCAGCCTCTTACTAACCTATACTTCAGAAAAAGCCTACAGACCACAACGACATTAAAAAAAATAGCACATAAATACAAAACAAATACATGTAAAATGGGATGTATTTTAAGCATGTCATATATAATAATTACATATAAAATGGTCAAATACTACGAGTCACTACTTGGAGAGTGAACCAAGTGCATTCATATCATAGTTCCATCATGTGCTATAAATACACGTTTTTATCAGAGACAATTATTTCCAAAATAAGACGCACATGATCGATCAATCAATCAATATTTCAAGCAGTAAAATTCATTCAGGAAGAACAAAATGAGGAGGTTTCCTTCATCTTTTGGTTATAGAAGTTCATCAATTTATAATGTTCTTACAAAAACACAGATCCATAATAGAAAGGAAATTCGCCATGCAATAATAGGCAAAATTTAAGCCAAACAGTAATTTACTCACTTGGTCCAACTGTTAGCCTTAGAACACTCGTGCACATGGTTGCTAGCAGACCCACTCTGACTCGCATATATCATTTCATTCTGAGTAGCACTCTCCTGAGCTTTAAGTCCACCTGACAACGATGGAAATAAAGCACCCTGTGACCAAGGATCATAACCATTTGAACCAGTAACTGGGCTGAAGGTCCCACCACTCTGACCATTAGGAAGAAAAAAATGTTGTGAAGAATGGTTACTGGAAATAATGTTATCATCTTTGTTGAAAAGAGAATCCATAGTCTTAGATGATGGAAGCACAAAATCATCCTTGTTTGGCACGTCCCTTTGAGGGGATAAAAACCAGTTTGCTGGGTCACTAACCAAACCTAAACCTTCCTGACCAAGTGGCAAAGTATTCCACATCTGCCATGTTCCCTTCTCATTTGCAGCTGCATTATCCAAAGGAAATGGATGCATATCCTGGGCCTGGGAGATACTTGGAAACCGATTAGAACAGCTATTCTTTTCTCGGGACAATGGGGACTCAATTGGAGATGGTTTGCTGATGTCAGAACCGGCAGATGTGCTTTTTAAAGAGTGAGGCATTGCCATCTTTGTGTCTGTCACAAAGCCACTTCCCAAGTCCAATTGAAAATTATCAAGTGACTCAGAAACAGGACCAAGCAAGGATACCGGATCAGGGATATAACAGGGGTCTTCAAAAAGCTCTTGTTCTTCATGTCTAAAGTCCTGTGAAATATTTTCAACTGTAGAGTATAAGGGTTCAATTGCAGGAGAAAAACCTTGACTGCTACCGGTTGATCCAATTGGATAGCTGGAAATATTAAAAGGTGATGGAAGACCAAATTGAATTGGATTGTTAAATGGCTGTGTAATTGGTGACTGGCCAGATAACTGTGGGCTTTTGGCTTCAGCTTGAATTTTGGAATTTGGTCTACATATTACATTTGAGTTTGAGGATTGAGCAACAGTTGAGGAACGAGTAAATAATTGCTGCCATGACTTTTTAGGTGCAGTCCATGGACTCCATGGCTGTGGTTCTGGGGGAACCTGCAGAGAACAATCATCATGATATTGTTCACTTCACCAAAAAATGTTAAATGCTGCCTAAGATTCTCATAGATCACAACCGACTGATACCAACTTGAGCTGTAGAGCATCATATACTTTTCATAAATCACAAAAGACTGAAAAAGTCTAGAATGTGCATTAAAACCAGGATGTAGTGAAAAGAGAGACACGGATATAATGCAAGCTTGTAAAATCCACTTGAGTTTTAAAATTATTCTTAACAGTCATAGTATTCCTATATGCTATATCAATCACACATCAACTAAGCCAGCTAAAACAGTAATAATAATATGGCAACGATAAAGGGATATAGAGCACAATAACTTACAGAGTGATTTATATTCTTATCGTCTCCATTCAAATTGGATTTAGCAGTTGAACAATCAGGAGGATATATATCTTTCCTGGTAGCAGTTGAATGAATATGATCGACAGAGCCATTAAATTTGTTTTCTTTCACCACAGATCCAGGAGCATTAGCACCCTTTCCGAAACCAAGAGCTTTAGAAGAAGACAAAATTGTACCACGCATACGATCAAGGTACCTTGTTCCAGTACTTCCACGGTTGTAACTGTTTGCAGCAACATTTTTACTATGTGTATTGTCTGTATTATGTCCCTTGCCACTTTCAAACCCAGATTTCTGGTGCTCTCTACGGTCAGTTTCACTCTTTTTGTCAAAGTCACACTTCCGTTCACTTTCCTTGCTGGCTCTTCTATCCAGTTCTTCTACATCAGAGTTGCTCTTACTAGAACCCTTATCTTTCTCTTTTCTTTTTTCCTGGCGCTTCCTTTCAGCTTCCTTCTTACTGTCTTTCTCCTTACTAGGATATGATGATTTGCTGCGTTCTTTTTCAGCTTCCATTTTCTCATCTCTCAGCCTCCTACGCTCCTCCACTAGCCTTGAAACCTCCTCCCTCTGTTTTCTCTCTTCCTCCTCCAAAAGTTCTTTTTCTAGCCTAGCCTGTCTTTTCTCCTCAGCTTTCCTGCGTGCTCTTTCCCCTCTACTTTCATTGAGGTTTGGCCCACTCTCACCCCGTTTTGCTAAGAGTGCCCTATGTTCAGCATCAGACGAACAGTCTTCCCTTGAACTAAGCCTAAAAGTCTTTCTCCAGAGCCATCTAATGCTCAAGAAAAAAGTTGTCCAAAGCCTGCAAACAAAAACTAATATACCAGAATACGACCTCTCTGTCAAACAATGCTCATCACCTCCATAAAGGCCAGCACTCCCATTTGTCCTCCAGTTGCTAGGATTACCTAGAATAGACCCACCAACCCAACTGCCATTCTCCAACCATTCCTGACTGCACATCCACCCATTTTCAGACCAAACCTTGCTATTCACTATCTTGCCATTTTTCCCAACCAAGTCCTTAACTATACCAGAATTTGAAATCCCAAACCCTGGCAGCACAGGCAAGTCTAAAACGGGCCTCTTCGAAACGTGGCCACAGTACGAACACATAAACCTACCCCCACCAGGGTTCTGATCCCTATACGGGTTCAAACAGTTCCGACACCGCCTCGTAGCCGTCTTCCTCAACTTCTGCATTTCTATGGCCTCAAACCTCTTCCTCTCCCTAATCCTAGCATTCCTCCTCACCCGCCAAGCCGACAGCCAAGGCATCAAAATCTCATACCAAAAGAGAGTAATCAGCAACACAAAGACACAAGCAAGACGAGGCGAAGTAATCTCGAAGCGAAAAGCTGGCGGCAGAAGCTGAGAGAGAGCCCAGAGACCAATGAACGGAATAACCAACCAAGGCAGCATTGTAGCAACCCGGCGAGACCACTTCTGAATCACACACAGTATACACATTATCCTCTAACCCACGCCAATCGTCGCCGTCTCGAATAACCAAACCCTAGCCACAATCCACCAATGCTTTCAAGAAAACCCTAACCCAATACATACTATCCCCCGCCTCCAAAATCAATACCCGACAACAGAGCCACCCGCAGAAACTTCAAAACCCTAAAAATTCAAATCCATAAACACAAAAAAGAAAGGAAAAAAAATCAAAATCGAAGGGGAGAAAAAAAAACCCAATCGTCGATCAGATCTAGGGAGAACTTCAAGTACAGCGATTGTGAGATGAATCGAAAGGGAATGGAGCACTTACAGATTGAATGTCCATTCGGGGTTCGGAGCTGGACTCTACTCGGGTGGGTGCCTTTAAGAAAATACTAGGGGAAACGAAATGAGATGTGAAGAGAATGAAATAATGTAAGTGAACCAGGTGCGGAAAAGATTGGACCGGTGACGGTGAACCGAACCGGGTCGTAATCTAGCGCTGGTGTTTAACATCTTGATGTGTTGAAGTGATTACGATGGGCCTCATGAGTATTATTAGTTCATTTTAGTATTTACTTACAAATTAAATTTAACAGTAGCTCAAGCCAATTAATGTTTCCTCAGTTGTAATACTGTCTCAATTAAATATATGATATAGTAAATTTTAAAACAAAGAGTGAACAAATGCAATTATTTATGCCTCTCCTCTTTTAGTTTATTATTTTCCCATTTAAACCGTGGTTAGATGTATATCTATTATATTCAATGGTTAAAATAATTGCGGGACTATCCAAGAGAGACCACACTGGAATAAGAATTTTTCTCTCTCTTCTGTTCCAGCTATGAATCCCATATCGATAAGAACATGCAACAGATTTGATATTTGGAGATTGCTTAGGGACATCTTTATTCTTTAGAGCAATATGGAAAAGGAATTGTTTTTTAGCTTGATAATTATGTTGTTCTTTTTCCTATAATAAGATTTTTTGCTCAGACAATGCATGATAGAACCTCATTTCCAGAACAATAAGCTTTGAGAAGGGATTGAAACACAGCCTCAATTATCAAATATCTTTCTCCTTGAACATGCAATATCTCAATAACCAAATGCAACATCCACGCGCTCCAATGGATTGCAAAAATGTGCTAGACTCTATGCACTCAAATGAATTTAATTTTCTTATTTCCAGATGCAACACTCTTGTGAATTTTATCCCAAACTCAAAGGTGAATTTTGTAAAAAGGCAAGCAAATCGAGCGGTTCACTCTTTAGAAAAGACTTCTAGGTCGTATGCTAGAATCCATGAATTTGAGCCAATTCCTAATTGTATCGTGCTTCCCCTTATGAATGAAATGAAACAAGTTTGCTTTGTTAAAAAAAAAAAAAAAAAGATTATAACATTTGAAATAAACAAATAATTGTTTCTTAATTTTTTCCAACGTTTGGTTATTATTTGTTAGTTATACAACTTTGAAAATGCAACCTGTTCGACCTATTTGCATTTTGCAGGAGTTATTTGATTTGGATGAAAGCAAATTCTAAAAGGAAAATCACTTTTCTTATTTAAAGTATAAGATGCAGTTTAAAGAATAAAATATTAATCACTAAATTTCTATGCCAACGGTTAATTTTAACATTAACCATAAAATAAATTAGAGAAAATATTTAATTCAGTTCCTTAAAATAATTGTTTAATCCAATTTAATTACAAAAAAAAGTCCTAACAATCCTTTAAAATAATAAAAGTGAGACCGTTTAATCTTTCCATTAATGGAAAGAAAAAGTTTAAATGCCTATTATTTACATTGTTGAATAAATAAATAATTAATTAGCATTTTAGAAATTAAAATCCTCTCTATTTATTTAGGGCTAATATTTGTTATTATTGTTGAGGACGAGCCCTGATACAATGGTAAAGTTGTACCTTGGTGACTTGTTAGTCATGGATTCGAATCTGGAAACATAAATTTTGTTATTATTGTTCAAATATTCACTAACATAAATTTTGAAAGAAGTTATTAAGGTTCGTCGCACAAGAAGTGTTCTGCTCTTGCGAAAACGTTATATCACTTCTCCAGCGCTGGTAATTCATGACCAATTCAACCAACATTTGCATCTGCGCCATTCCAAGTTTGGTTATAGAATGTATAAACTGTAAAGTGCAAAGGATTCTAAAACTCATTTCCCATTGACTCGTTAACGCATTGTTAACAAAAAGAACACGGGATCCTATTATTCTAAAATCTGGGTCAGATCACACCCAAGTTTCTGCACACCGATATCAAAGATGATGCTCGAATCTTAAATGAGACAAAGAAACCCGACTATATTTCTTCATTAACAGCAGATCACGTTAGTATAAGTTTTATTTTTCATTAACATATTTGAAGATCATGACAAAGGGTGAATATGAACCTCCATTCTCCAAAGGACAAATTGACACCAAAGGGGTGACACCTTTTGTTATCTGCCTCAAGAAAAGCACGCATTAACGCGTACTCCTATCAACACTAACATTAAGTTAACATCAATCTTCCTTCACAAAAGAAGAAAGGAAGAAGATACAATGGGTTCAGTATTCTAAACTCTTCCCCCATAGGAGACTATTTCTGCCTCAAGAGAACAATGGTGTTTATCTACCAACTTTGTCTCATACCCTCTTTTTAATATGGGGCCTTGCGACAGATGACTTCCCTAAGCCTTCTACAGCACCTTTTACAGGCCATTCATTTCTGCAAAGTAACAAGATTTCAAGCTGTTAAACTACCAGTAAAAATATAAATTTTTATTTAGAAAAAAATATTATAAACAAAAGAGCAAGGTCAAATCAGCAGTTTAAACCGTTAATATTACCACTAAATATGTATATTACAGAAGGAAGACCACAAGTTACAGAATTAAGGAAAGATCACACCCAAGACAATGTCAGCACAGACATCATCAAGCCAGAAGACTTCACAATACACATTGACTTCACCATTACATTGCATTAGGTAAAAAACAACAAAAGATATCTGGAACTGAATGTTGGAATACATACTGATTTGTTTCATTACATGACTATAAGCATATGATCATACAGATACATCCACAAAATCATTTGACTTATAACTTCCAACTAAATAAAAAGTATATTTAAAGTTGGATCCAATAACTTCTTTCATGCATCCATAGCTATCCTATATTACAGGTTTCAATTTCAATCAAACAGGTAAACGTACCCTTCATATGTATCAACATATGTGGTCCATGGATAACACAAAATCCAAAATTAGGGCAATCTTAATATAAGCTGCAATCATGTAAGCCCACATAGAAAGCATCTATTTCATGTTACTTCAACTCTGATCCCTGTTCAATTTGCTATTCATAAATTTTTTTTTCCCTGAAGAAACACAGGTTGGTGTCTTGGTGATGACACACAGTTTTGTAGTCTATGTAGCTAGCCAATCAGCTTCATTCATCACATCCTAGTTATGTTATGCCTATTAGCCTATATCTTATTTCTCTCTCAGTATATTTTGTTCCCCCACTTTATCAGAGCATATACTACATACTGTAATAAGTCAGCTGTAGCTATTATCAACATGTGTGTGTGTGTTTCATACTCTTCCTGGTTGTATTTGAGTATTGATTGATAACTAACTTTGTCTTCTTTCTCTAAGGAAAGATTAAAATATGGCTGTTTGGTTTAGGGAGGGAGGAGAGAAATTTTGTGGATCCCACACACCTTTTACACTCTACTTTAATTCAAAAATCCATCTTCTATTTCCA
The DNA here is from genome assembly GCF_004193775.1 of Glycine soja. Classification (NCBI taxonomy): domain Eukaryota; kingdom Viridiplantae; phylum Streptophyta; class Magnoliopsida; order Fabales; family Fabaceae; genus Glycine; species Glycine soja. The sequence goes on along the minus strand of NC_041010.1, from coordinate 47,171,815 downwards.
TCCTCTAAACCAAACACAGCCTCAACCAGTCTGTTCAGAAATGCCCTAGGACAATATATGCTGCTCTATATTGGTGAGACGTCAGACTCCTAAAATTATATTTTGAACCACTAAGTTCAGCATTTCAGCCTCTTACTAACCTATCCTTCAGAAACAGCCTACAGACCATAATGAAATTTAAAAAATAGCACATAAATACAAAACATATACATGTACAATGGGATGTATTTTAAACATGTCATGTATAATATACAAATATTACATATTAAATAATCAAATATTACAAGTCATTGCTTGGAGAGAGAACCAAGTGCATTCATATCATAGTTCCATCATGTGCTATAAATACATCATTAATGATTTTTTATCACTTAAACAATTATTTCCCCAATAAGAACACATGATCAATCAATCAATCAATATTTCAAGCCGTAAAATTCATTCATCAGGAAAAACAAAAATGAGGAGGTTTCCTTCATCTTTTGGTTACAGAAGTTCATCAATTTAAAATGTTCTGACAACAATGCAGATCCATAATAGAAAGGAAATTCGCCATGCAATAATGGGCAAAATTTAATCCAAACATAAATTTACTCACCTGGACCAACTGTTAGCCGGAGAACACTCGAGCATGTGGTTGCTAGCAGACCCACTTCGACTCCCATATATTATTTCATTCTGAGTAGCACTCTCCTGAGCTTTAAGTCCACCTGACAACGGTGGAAATAAAGCACCCTGTGACCAAGGATCATAACCATTTGAACCAGTAACCGGGCTGAAGGTCCCACCACTCTGAACATTAGGAAGAAAAACATGTTGTGAAGAATGGTTACTGGAAATTATGTTATCATCTGTCTTAAAAAGAGAATCCATAGTCTTAGATGATGGAAGCACAAAATCATCCTTGTTTAGCACATCCCTTTGAGGGGATAAAAACCAGTTTGCTGGGTCACCAACCAAACCTAAACCTTCCTGACCAAGTGGCAAAGTATTCCACATCTGCCATGTTCCCTTCTCATTTGCAGCTGGAAATGACTGCATATCCTGGGCCTGGGAGATACTTGGAAACCGATTAGAACAGCTATTCTTTTCTCGGGACATTGGGGACTCAATTGGAGATGGTTTATTGACGTCAGAACCCGCAGATGTGTTTTTTAAAGAGTGAGGCATTGCCATCTTTGTGTCTGTCACAAAGCCACTTCCCAAGTCCAATTGAAAATTATCAAGTGACTCAGAAACAGGACCAAGCAAGGATACCGGATCAGGGATATAACAGGGGTCTTCAAAAAGCTCTTGTTCTTCATGTATAAAGTCATGCGAAATATTTTCAACTGGAGAGTATAAGGGTTCAATTGCAGGAGAAAAACCTTGACTGCTACCGGTTGATCCAATTGGATAGCTGGAAATATTAAAAGGTGATGGAAGACCAAATTGAATTGGATTGTTAAATGGCTGTGTAATTGGTGACTGGCCAGATAACTGTGGGCTTTTGGCTTCAGCTTGAATTTTGGAATTTGGTCTACATATTACATTTGAGTTTGAGGATTGAGCAACAGTTGAGGAACGAGTAAATAATTGCTGCCATGACTTTTTAGGTGCAATCCATGGACTCCATGGCTGTGGTTCTGGGGGAACCTGCAGAGAACAATCATCATGATATTGTTTACTTTACCAAAAAAGTGTTAAATGCTGCCTAAGATTCTCATAGATCACAAGCGACTGATACCAACTTGGGCTAATAACAACTTGAGCTAAAACAGTAATAATAATATGGCAACGATAAAGGGATACAGAGCACAATAACTTACAGAGTGATTTATATTCGTATCGTTTCCATTCAAATTGGATTTAGCAGTGGAACGATCAGGAGGACATATATCTTTCCTGGAAGCAGTTGAATGAATATGATTGACAGAGCCATTAAATTTGTTTTCTTTCACCACAGTTCCAGGAGCATTAGCACCCTTTCCAAAACCAAGAGCTTTAGAAGAAGACAAAATTGTACCACGCATACGATCAAGGTACCTTGTTCCAGTACTTCCACGGTTGTAACTGTTTGCAGCAACATTTTTACTATGTGTATTGTCTGTATTATGTCCCTTGCCACTTTCAAACCCAGACTTCTGGAGCTCTCTACGGTCAGTTTCACTCTTTTTGTCAAAGTCACACTTCCGTTCACTTTCCTTGCTGGCTCTTCTATCCACTTCTTCTACATCAGAGTTGCTCTTACTAGAACCCTTATCTTTCTCTTTTCTTTTTTCCTGGTGCTTCCTTTCAGCTTCCTTCCTACTGTCTTTCTCCTTACTAGGATATGATGATTTGCTGCGTTCTTTTTCAGCTTCCATTTTCTCATCTCTCAGCCTCCTACGCTCCTCCACTAGCCTTGAAACCTCCTCCCTCTGTTTTCTCTCTTCCTCCTCCAAAAGTTCTTTTTCTAGCCTAGCCTGTCTTTTCTCCTCAGCTTTCCTGCGTGCTCTTTCCCCTCTACTTTCATTGAGGTTTGGCCCACTCTCACCCCGTTTTGCTAAGAGTGCCCTATGTTCAGCATCAGACGAACAGTCTTCCCTTGAACTAAGCCTAAAAGTCTTTCTCCAGAGCCATCTAATGCTCACGAAAAAAGTTGTCAAAAGCCTGCAAACAAAAACTGATATACCAGAATACGATGGCTCTGTCAAACAATGCTCATCACCTCCATAAAGGCCAGCACTCCCATTTGTCCTCCAGTTGCTAGGATTACCTAGAATAGACCCACCAACCCAACTGCCATTCTCCAACCATTCCTGACTGCACATCCACCCATTTTCAGACCAAACCTTGCTATTCACTATCTTGCCATTTTTCCCAACCAAGTCCTTAACTATACCAGAATTTGAAATCCCAAACCCTGGCAGCACAGGCAAGTCTAAAACGGGCCTCTTCGAAACGTGGCCACAGTACGAACACATAAACCTACCCCCACCAGGGTTCTGATCCCTATACGGGTTCAAACAGTTGCGACACCGCCTCGTAGCCGTCTTCCTCAACTTCTGCATTTCTATGGCCTCAAACCTCTTCCTCTCCCTAATCCTAGCATTCCTCCTCACCCGCCAAGCCGACAGCCAAGGCATCAAAATCTCATACCAAAAGAGAGTAATCAGCAACACAAAGACACAAGCAAGACGAGGCGAAGTAATCTCGAAGCGAAAAGCTGGCGGCAGAAGCTGAGAGAGCGCCCAGAGACCAATGAACGGAATAACCAACCAAGGCAGCATTGTAGCAACCCGGCGAGACCACTTCTGAATCACACACAGTATACACATTATCCTCTAACCCACGCCAATCGTCGCCGTCTCGAATAACCAAACCCTAACCACAATCCACCAACGCTTTCAAGAAAACCCTAACCCTATTTATACTATCCCCCGCCTCCAAAATCAATACCCAACAACAGAGAAACGCGCAGAAACTTCAAAACCCTAAAAATTCAAACCTATAAACACAAAAAAGAAAGGAAAAAAAGTCAAAATCGAAGGGGAGAAAAAAAAACCCAATCGTGGCTCAGAGCTATGGAGAGCTTCAAGTACAGCGATTGTGAGATGAATCGAAAGGGAATGGAGCACTTACAGATTGAATGTCCATTCAGGGTAGGAAGACGTGAACGGGTTCGGAGCTGGACTCTACTCGGGTGGGTGCCTGTAAGAAAATGAGAGAAACCAAGGTTGCAGCTAATATGCAAGTTTAATACTATTAAATGATTACTTGATGGCTATGTATTTGCTTTTTTCAGTAAGTCTTGTTGGCTTTACTTTTTGTCTTGCATTTTTTCACTCACCCAAGGATATATAAAAATCCAATTTATCTAATTTCACTTTCTGGCAAATTTAGGAAAAAGAAAAAAAAAATTGCCCGGAAGAATTGGATGGGAATGCGAACAAAAAGAGGAAAGAATTTTGCAGGAAGAAAATGATGATGATGAAACTTCCGTAGAAGGAATTTTACAGCAAGAAAACATTTACTTTATTTTGTTGAGTATAAATACATGTTTTTTTTTTGCATTTTTTTTTGTATGGTTGGGTTAACCATGGTAGGTAATTGATGTCAATATCTCATTGTCTTTCTTCTTCCTATATATTATCTTGTTGATATGCACTTTTTAGGCGAATTTAAAATTTAAAATGTATAAAGTAGTTGTTTATCTATAATAGCTTTTTTGATTTAATATAAACAAGTATATAGAGTTTGTTTCTTCTTATTATCCCAATAATATATAAAAGCAATATAATGGTTATAACCCATTTAAACGTGGAGGTGGAGAGTGGAGAGTGGAGAGTGGAGTGTGATGGCATCCATGTTATCCACTCATTCCTTTATTTTGAAAAATTAAAATTTATAAAACAACTTATTATAACCAATCATGTCATCTTATTCCTTAATCTACTCTCAATAACTGTATAATACCATGATATACGTTTTATTTTTTATTTTCACTGGCAAGTGAATTCTAGTTATTAGTTCAGGTTAACACAAAAACAAGCTTTCTCTATTTCACTTAAATTATGTGTGAGCATCTTTGTTTTTTTTTTTTTTTCTGTGTCTTCTTGATTTTCAATCACTAGATTTTTAGAACATTAATTAAAAAGAATTTACAGTGTTTAGAACAAAAGTCTGAATGTTTAGAAAGTCAAGGAACAGTGAGCTTTATCTTTTCTTATTTCAATTTTATATTCCATCCATTATAATTGTTTTTTCTTAGAATAAACAATATGCTATGTGTTCCCGATGTCTGCAGGTGGATTTTATGCATGTGCTCCCAAAGTAGCATAATTTGATTGGTGAGTTTGCTTTCATTCATCATGGTTATAGATTAGTTTTATTTATTTTTTTTCAATTAGTTATTTTCACTACCTATTTTCTGTTAGTTTGTTTTGACGATTGTACTACTTTGTGTTGTAATATATTTTATACTAATCTTATTCCACATTCATTTGCTATAGGGTATGGCTTGCCCTTATGAGTGAAGAAGATATCAAAGCATCTTACTGGCAAAGAAATTGGGACTACTGATCTTCACTTCTTGAGCTACAAGATTTCTATTTTATTTGCCATGGAATTTAATTACATAACCAAAATTTGAATGGAAATGGCACATCTTTTATTATTATCTAAAATACTTATATTTCACATCTTTTATTAACCATTTTTTGTGAGTTATATATGTTTTATTTGTAATTTACATACTTCTATAAGCAATGTCCATAGAAAAAATCTATCAACATCTAGATGTAATTTTATCAACATGTATAAAATCCTTCTCTTCTTTAACCTCTAATTAATTGTCCATTACCCTTAGAACAAAGGCCAAAGAAGGTAGCTTCACAAGATTTATTCCATGTTTATAAATTACCATATTATTCTCGTGACAATGTATATTTGTAATGGAAAAATAATTATGTACTTCACATTATTAATACAGTGTTTTGAATCAAATACTGATGACAGCTCTTAATATTTCTCTATTCAAGCAAAAAGAGAGTAGAGGTGTAGTTTAGAATTTTAAAATTATAAAAACAAATTAGCATATTTTAAATATAATTTGAAACTTTAAAATTCAAAAACTTTGTCAGGTTTAAGATAATGGTAGTTTGTTATAATATCCCATAAGAGAGTAATGTGGTAGTTTGAAATTTTAAAATTAAAAAGTTGACAGTTTTTAAATAAAATAGTTATTTGAAATTTTATGAGTAAAAAGTAGAAGTTTTTAAATAATAGTAGTTTACGTTATTCAAACTTAAAGATGTGAACTGAGTAAGAATGTTAGTCATATTACCTAAGACAAAAAAAAACTTAAAAATGTAAGGAAAAATAACTATTTCTTTTTCCCTCAAGCAATCAAATATGAAATATCAAGCAATTTAATAGAATAAATATTTAAACTCATTCTCAAATATTGTTGTGCATATAATTGTAAGGAAGAAATCAATAAAATATCTCTTATATTTAGATAAATAAAGAACGTGTTTGAGTGAGTGTAAATTTTTTAAAAAATGACCATTTTTAAATAATAGTGATTTAATTACAAAAGTGAAGAAAAGAGTAGTGGTGTAGTTTGGAACTTTGAAATTAAAACAAAAAATTTCACAGGTTTTAAATTATAGAGGTTTATCAAATCAGCCAATTAAAAAAATATCAATCAACTTAACATAAATATAGATAAAAAATAATTAGATTACCAAAAATATCAAAGACACAAAAATAAAAATGATAAAAAAAATGCAAAAAAAAATGTACTCAGGAAAAAAAAATTACAAACTAAAACTAACATATATCATAATATTAATATAAATTTATCTCCCATGAAAGTTGTCACAACTCTTAGTTAAAAATGATGAACACAGTGAATATTTCTCTTTCAACCTGATATTTTCTTTCCTATTCAAAGATACAAATCTTGAATTATTTGATGAATGATAAAGAGATACAAACAAAAAAAATGTGCAAAAATAGAAAAGTATTGAGAGAAAAAAAAAACTAAAAATAAGGCATAGGAAAAAAACTTACATTTAAAAATTCATCAAACACAAAATAAATTATTCAATAAATGAATTACACATCAATATATGATAAAATAATAATAATAATATATTGAAGTAAAATAAAATATAAATCTTTAAAATTATTTTATATAGTTAGTGTTAAAAATTTATGGTAGTTTGATTTAACTAAATTTTAACAGAAAAACACGTGATAGCGCGGAACAAAAAATGTGGACAACTTGAGGAGTTGAAGTGGCTACGATGTGGACAACTTGTTGGTGGCTATTTTATTTTTATACATGTATTAAAATGATTAACAATGAGAAATGAAATTTTGATGTCAGTCAAGTGTTTGAGATGAGCAATGAGATTTTGATATGTACCTATAGGTATGAAATGTCTTCTATAGTAGGAAAATGGTGAGAAAGACACTTAAAGTAATTACTGATTTACTGTAGGCTGTGCATAAGATGATCAAGCCCTAAAATAGTTTTAGAACAAATAGAATATATTGATATTAAATAAAAATATGTTGGCATGCAATTTATATTTAGAAACTCAAATGAAAAGTTGCATTTATATGAAATGGTAAACATATAACAATGTAAATTGCAAATTAAAGAAATTTGGATTGGCATATATATATGGAAAATGATTAATAAATTTTTAGAATTATTTTTTATCTTTATTATTTATTTTTTAAAATCTAACGAATATGATTAATAATTTATTAAAATCATTAAATTTTAAGAAAATGAAATATATATATTACACACCTCTTTCATTTTATTTATTATCTCATTGATAGGAGTATGATTGGATTAAATTAAATTGGGTTGGTTTGATTAAGTTAACTCAATAAAATTTAATTAAGTTGGATTAGATTTAGTTCATTATTTTTTACTATTGCTATTCCCTTCCTTTTATTCTAATTATATTTCCTTTTCTTTTTTTCTAAAATCAAATTACTTAAATAACCTTTTCTCTTCAAAAAATCTAACTTTAATCCAATCTAGTTGCATGTATATATCAACTAAACAATACTCTTAAAAAATATTGAGTAAACAGTAAATTAAATATAAACTGCATGATAAAAATATTAAGTAAACAGTAAATTAAATATAAACTGCATGATTAAAAAGAAGCAATTATATTTCTTTTAACCTTTTGAATTGAAACTAATTTACTTAAATTTAATATCATGCTTTCCTCTTTAGCTAAGCCTAAAATGTCAAAAGTAATGCAAATTCTTTTACTCTTGTTCATGGAAATTAAAGATCACTTCTTTTATCATTTCTTGTTGGCATTTTTACAGGGATGCGATGCATCTGTATTGTTAAACGACATATATACTTTCACAGGCGAGAAAACTGCTTTTCCAAAGGTTAATTCATTGAGGGGCTTTGATGTTATAGACACTATAAAATCTCAACCAGAGAGCTCATGCGCTGACATCCTAGTAATTTCACTTGTTAACCATTTAATGAGATTCACTTCATTTTATAGTTTTCAATATTTTTTAATCAATTATAATAAAAAGTTTGTTATAAAGTATATTGTTAGACTTCTCAAGCTTTTATTACAATAAATTATAAAATAAAATAATCTAAACATAAGTGAATAAACTAAAGCTATGATTTATATTCTTCATGACTGATATGATGATGAACAATTCTCAGCCAGACCAAGATGCACAGTTGGTTTAGGTAGAAGAGATTCAATCATTGCAAAATATTGTTAATTATGACATGTTAGTTTTTTAACAATAAAATAAAATAGTCTCATAAATTTAACAACATCAATTTATTGTAAATTTTTATATTCAAAAATTAAATTTAAAATTTTCTTCTTTTAAAAAATAATCTGCTTTTTACCTTGGGGGATCAAAATAATTTTTACCCTTTAACTAATGTAACTCTCTCAAGCAACTAGCAGATTGATTGTACGTCCATCAAGTTCACAGAAACCATTCAAATCAATACTTTTTTTGTGGCTTTTTCGTAGGACTAACAAATGATTTGGCCACAACTTAGGCAGGGACCTAGCTAAAACAATAGGGCGGGAATCAAAATTGAGAAGTTCCTTTCTAGTTTTAGGAGAAACGAAACTTCTTTCTCCGATACTTAAATATGCCTACCTACTTTCTAGTTTTCAGATTTGTACTCATGACCAACTATTTATAAGACACAACTTTATCATTGTGTCAGTATAATTTAAATGAAACAAAAAAGGTTTTAAAATCAACATTTTCTATTGAAATGTCAATTTTTTTTTTAGATCTAACTTTGAAACCATATCACAATTGCAACTATAATTGTTATATCAACCTCATTTGTTCATAATTTTCCATGATATGATCAAAGAGTTATGACGAAATTTCAATTTAACTATATGTTTGATTACATGTTAGAAATACAAGTAAAGTTGGTAATTCGAGTCAACTTAAGCTAGCAACACAAAAACTACTGTGTAATTGGGCATATAATCAAAGAAGCTATAAAATCTTGATAAAAATTACTTTAATTTTAAAGAGCATCATATTGCTAGAAGTGAATGAATAATTTAACCACAATGTAAAAGGTGGTTAAGACCTTCCATTTACACCCTTCTTTTTTTGGTAACATGACAACATAAGCTATTAACCCTGCCCTGATTAAATTATCTAAAGAAAGTACCTAGACACAAAAAGGTTGTTACTGTTTTCCTATCTGACATAACAGGATCAAACAAATTCCCTTAACGAAAGTTCACCCTCTAGTAACTAATTGCAGAAAGCCAGAAACTGAAGATGTGTTCTGTTCCTAGCTATGTGACTAAGGATATTTTGTACGTGTGAATCCGTGACACACGAGAAATGTTGAAGCAAAAGGAACGCCTAACACACAGAAGAAGCGTCCTTTACCAACACGACACTAAAACATAGCTACTTGACATGGAATGTCATTTCAAATGGAGCAGCAAATTTGCCAGCCATTTGGGCCAAATTAATAGTATGATGGCAACTTTTACCTGAATTTTCTTTTTGCAATGAATAATCACGTTGAGAAAAACAAAAAGGAAGTAGTCCATAGAATACTAATATTGACCTTATCTGGGAAAAGAAAAATAAAACAAAAGTGTGTCTGAAATGAGATTGTTGAGACTTTCATTGAAATTTTTTTATCCGTACGCAGTAATAAAAAAAATGCATCGAAGAGTTTAAATAAAATAACTTAGGTATCCTGTTCAACAAACTTATTTAGAATCCATGATTGAGACTTTAATTGAATCATCAAATACAAAGTAGTTATATTTACAAATTACAACTAAAATGAGCTCTTATTTATTCTCCCTTGTTATCTCTTTGATTGTTTGTTTATTATCACGATAACACAACAAAGAAAACCAAAATAACAAGAAGCCACGCAAAAGATACAACAGTTCTTACTTCCATGAATGCTTTGCCACATTCTAGAGGCTAAGAGGACCAATATATGATGTTTTCAACTTTTTTAAATGCAAAATATGTTTAACACAGTACACCTTGGAAGCAGAACTTTTATTTGAGAGAAAAACAAGCTCAAGAGCAATTCTATCCTAAAAAATTGGTAGCCATTTAAAACATGCATGAAGAGAGGCAGAACAAAAAAACATTTACACATAAAACTCTAAGCAGCAACACAAAACAAGATGTGAGTCTCCAAGATGCTATGAAAAGGGCTTAATTACAATGAAACTCATGACCTCCTGCTTGAGCCTCGGAAGCCAATACTAGCCAAAGTGCTTGTAGAACGAGAAATGCCAAAGCAAAGTTTTGAAGTAGTTGAAGTAGTAGTAGCACTAGCACTAGCACTCTCTTCTTCATCATCTCCTCTAAAGTCAAAAGATGAACCAAAGCTTAGAAAGCGCCTTCTTCCATGCTTCCCCATTGGAACTACTTTGGAAGAATGATCTGAGGTTGACCATAGAGAAGATGGAGAGGAAGGTGAAGAGGGTGAGAGAATGTTTTTCTTCTTGAGATTTAGTTTTGGAAAGAGTGCTAAGAAGAGATTTGATCTTGAGCGTTTCTTCAGTGGTTTGTTTTTTTTGGTGATGAAGTTAACAAAATAGGAAGGTGGAGGAGTGAGGGGTGGGAGAGTGTCCTCAGAGAAAGTGTACTTGGGGGTGCCAGGTTGAGACTCCCAAACAAAAGGGACTGCAACAGCCATTCTGAAAGAGGGTTTGGACATGGAACTTTCCTTGGAAAGAAGCCTGCTGAAGAACTTGTCATCTTGCTTGATTTGGAGCACTGTCTTTGGGGGATGAAGCTCAGCTTTTTTGGCACTGAACATCTTTGATGAGAATTTGTGTGTGTGTGTGTGCTTGTTGGTTTGCAAAAGGGTATGCTGATTAGGGAGAGAAAAAAATATGGAGGTAGAGGTTTTGGACTTTAGTTTTGATTTAAATAATAGTGTCACATATACATGGAGAGATGAAATCAGCACTTGGACATCTTTTAATATGCAACACATGCAACTCCATTATTGACAGAAATTGATATTGTATCATATTGTTTGTTAATTTACTTTTAAATGACAAAGGTTCGTAGTTTCTGCATCCAATGATTTCGACCATTCCCTCTTTTATTTTATTGTGTGTGAGCAGATTCTAAGTGTACAAGTACGTCCTTCTTAATCAAAAATAGTTTAATTGAATTCATGCAAGTTTTAATTTGAACTCAGTATTGCTAAATGTATTTTAAGAAAAACAAAGTTGACTACAAAAGTTACATTATTTAAGAAGGTTAATTCTTTTAAATAATTAAAACAAATTGGTTAACAATATAAAAATATTCACTAACAATATAAAAGTATCCTCTAACTCCAATTTGGTTCATTATTAGAGCCTTCTTAAAGTTACATATATACATTATAGAATATAGAGTATAGACTTTCTTACTTTCCTACATGAATTGCTTGATCAGGCACGATATATCCACAAAACATGCTAAATTTACGGCTGCAGATCTTCTACCCTTGAGAGTCAAACTTTGAAGTGATGCTAAAAAATAGTCCCTTAATAGGCCTAACATGGGGCACACTACACTACATTAAGGGACACCCTTTCCTCTTGTATTGTTGTAATTTAATAAATTTTCTTGTACTACGAGCTATATCACATGCAACTTCCAGGAATTTACGCAATTTATTGCAAACTGAAGAAACCTGTGGCCTTTAACAGTAGTTTCTTCAAATTTAAGGAAGAATAATAATAAGATACTAGACAAATATGTTTAATAGGTTGTGACTATGAATAGGCCTGGACTAAATGAATAGGGGAGAATCACCTACCCCATGGTCCATCTTTCTTCATATTTATGACAGAAACTTGAGTGGATCGCTGTGTCCTGTATCAGTGAGTATTATATAGGGTAAGGGCATGACACTACTCTTGGTGTTTGAACATGACACGATTATATCTGTAGGAGTAGATGTGTCTGAAAGTCATTAGCTAGATGAAGTTCATGATTAAATAATTATTGGGTAGGGATATTTTCTAAGAGTCCATCACCACAAATCTCATTCCTTTTCAAACAAGACACAATCACTCACATATATGTGTGTGTGTGTTAATGTGTGAAATTGCATTCTATTCGTGTATTGATTGGTTGAGCTGGTAAAATGTTGCAATGGATGGATATAGTTATTTGAGAGATGAAGCAGGTTACTTTAGAAAATTAAAGTAGTAATAGTTAAAAAAAAAATAAGCATATTCATATATAAATATATATGTTATTCGTGGGAATTGGGATAATCTGTCGGTCCAAGAGTAACAATACTAAAACTCAAATTACAAGTCTAAATAAATAATTATTTTTTATTAATTTTTTATTATGTTTGACAATACGTTTGAATTAATTTTTAACTTTTTTTATTAATTAAAAAACTTATTTGATTCTCTAATAAATAAATGTTTTTATTAATTTATCAGTATTTTTAGTATTTTTTGAATTGTTACTTGAAGTAATATTTTTTAAAATCTTAGCTTCTAATTTTTAATTTTTTATATTTTCTTTCTTTAATCGTTAATGTATTTCTCATATTTCCTACTTATCATTTCAAATAAATCAAGATTTTATTGTTATTTAATATAGAATAATAGGTCATAGGTTTACTTTAATTTATTTTATTTTTTATATTATTTTTTGAATATTTTTATATTGCATTTTTAATTTAATGATTATATTATTTATTTTATTAATTTAGCATTATAAATCAAGACATTGATAAAGGTTTTTTTTGTTATTATAGTTTATATTTTTTTATGTTATATTATTTATTTTAACTATTGTATCACTTATAATATTTTATTTATTATTTAAACACTATATTTTGTCTATTATTTTTTGAATAATTATATATTAGATGATTTATTCTAACTATTACATTAATTAATATAATGAAAGTATAATGTCTACTTAAGTGTATTTTCTTATATTATTTTAAGCTTGATTAAAAATATTTTAAGAAATAATATAAGATTAATAATAGAATAATTAACATGAAAAATGTAACATAAAATAGTAGAATATAAATATGTTTATTTCTATCATTTTACACTTTTAGTTATTTTAACGACGGGTAATTTTATCGAATATTTCTAATTTAATAAATTAATTGTTAGCTTACATCGTTCAAATTCTAGTTATCTATTAACTTTAGTTTTCAATTGATTTTTTAGTTTTTAATTAATTTTTCCTAACATAATCTTTGTTGAATATAAATGTGAGTTGAAGTCCCGTATAAGAATTAAAATGTTAAACATTAAAAAAATTGATAAACCTAAACATTAAAATTTTAAATTAAAGTGTTATATATTCATTTATATATGATTGCTCTAATTGATCCATTCGTGAACATGTTTCCAATATTGGACTAACTCGAATTTTTAACCATTAAAGTTAAATCCATTATTATATAGAGAGAGCGGCATAAAATCTTATATTCGGAGGGTGAATATTTCTGTAAATTTATGAAGCGTTTCATTTTGAAAATACTCCTTTTTAACAAGTGTATGTTGATTATTTTGGTATTAGATAAATAATAGAAAGTTTTCATTCTTTTATAGATATGGTGTTAATCTAATATTAGTATTTCAATTAGGATCTCACTAATGAATATTTTAACTGAACTATTTAAAGAATTAAAAAAATTAAAATATAATATTTAATTTGTTGAGAGCTTAAAATATTTAGTCTCTGTAAAATATCTGAGTTTTCATTTTGTTTCCCGTAACAGTCTTTTTAGTTTTTATCTCTTAAAATGAAATAATTATTTTTGGTCTTTTATAAAATAAGCAAAAACGGTAAATTCGTATTTTAGAAAGATGAAACTAACTTTTTTTTATAGGGACAAATTTATTTGTAGGGCTTATATATGCATGAATGTTGCCAAGTCCATCTACCTAAACACAAATTAATGCATGCAAAATAATAATTATGGGACAACCCCTCTGTCATATAATGCAAGAGCCAAAAGTGGCCCATAGTGTGTGCCTAGGCTAGAACAAGTCCTGAACTACATTAAATTTAATTTGTAATATCACTCTCCTATAACCCCATATGTTTTAAAGGAGTGGTGGATTTCCAAAAAATTTTCATTCAGATTTTTTTTTTCAGTGGAAGTAAAAAATAGTTTAATATTTTTTCAAATAAAAAATTATATAAACTTCATTAAAAATTGTAATAAAAAATTAAAAATAATAAAATTTAAAAAGATAAACTCTTCAAGATCTATTTTATAATTATTTATATTCATCTTATTAAAAAATTATCTTGCGGGTGAAAGATCTATTTTTTATGAAAAAAATATTTATTCAATATATTCAAGTAAAAAAAATGACGTATGAACAATTACCACATTAGCCTCTGTATAGATCCGCTGGTGTTTGAAAGACTTATCAATATTACAATTTATTTATTTTTTTATCTAAAGGGTTTACAATAATACTCATACGCATTAATTATCTAAAGGGTTTTTTAGCTTTTTCGGTAAACTCTTCAAGATAGTATACAAAACAACGTATAACTTCTATTAAAACATTTTAATCTCATTTTTATCTGATTACGGACACAATTTATGCATAAGTGCTTATACGATAAATAAATTATTCGATAAGTGTTTATATGATAAGCACTTATTCAATATATAAGTACTTAATTAAGTTATTTATTCAAACGCATGTTTTAAAAACACAATCCCTTAATCAATATGATAGAAAACCTACGGAGATTGACCATGAAGCAAGAATTAATTTATTTAAACTATCTCATTTATAATTTACTTATAAGTTGTTTTTAACATATTTCTATCGATAAACTTTCCAAGATAACTTATAAAAACAATTTACAACTTACATCAGTTTAACCCCATTTTCTCCTTGAAATACACATTGGGTTAGAGTCTTTAATTATTGAATTTCCACTATCTATTTGTTTTATTCATTGTTAATTCCTGTTTTCTTTCGATTTGATTTTCGTCTACTCAAACCCAAATCCCTCCCCCCTCCAAATTGTTTGCTCTTATTTTTATAAAAAGAGGTCAGTTTTAAGAGTCCCTATTACCTCATTATTTTCTGGGACTCTTTTTTTTATATACACACTCATTATTTTTATATATAGTACTATAAGCTTAATTTTAAAGGTTTATATATCCAACTCAACAAGTCAATATAAAAAAAATATTATTATTTAATCAAAATTTATTATAAAAAATAATTTGTTTACATTTATAACACTTTTAAATACTGGCTTCTTAATTAATTTTTCAATCTGTAAGTAAAACTTTTTAGTTTTAATGAATCTTCAGTATTATTATTACTTTTGTTTTTGAAGTCCAGTATTATTATTAGTTATAGTATCCGAAAATAAGAATTTAATCTACCACATGAGATCATAAGTAATCATTGATATATGCTATAGAGGAATGCTACGTCACTCTCCCAGAAAAATTATTGTATTTGATTATTAATTATTACAAGTTTTAATCTGCATGTAAAAACATCTATAAGATTCTTTATTAAAGAGGAAAGTTTTAGATGGAAAATGTTGAGCTCAATTTTGATGATCTGATCTTCAATTGAAATTTAACGAATTATTTAATAATTAAGGTTTCCACACTATATTTAGGAGAATAAAATGTGCTGGTATGCAGCGGAACGGAAACTTTTTAAAGATGTGTACATTCCATCAAGCCATTTTCATGCACTTTGAAACTTAATAGTATCTCGACAAGTATCATGCCACAATTAATTATATCTTATCTCTAACTAAGCTCGCAATCGCATAATTATTTCTTCAAGGAAAATGATTGGTATGAATCCGATGAGGCGTATAAACTTAATTAGGGTTTTCTTGATTAATGGAAGGAAAATAAGTGAATAAAAAATTTAATTTGAATTAGGGGAACGAAAATTTTGAATTTATGTGTTTCTTGTAGTTGACTTTTTTCTCATTTTTCTTTCCACTTATTAATCAAATAAAATAAAATATATTATTATCATATTTTTTATTTAATTTTGTTTGCTCAATATTAATCAAACATACTATAAAAAAATATGATGAGAAAGATAAAAAAAAATGTAATATGATAGGATAGGGGGTAAAAGGTGAAATAAAAAGTGGATTGTATAATTGTGTATGAGAGTATCACCATTGTTCTTTTTAAATGTCAAGTCATAATATGTATGTTACTTTGTCATAATCAATTAGTTACTACTCTATGAAGTTGGGATGAAAGATAAAAAGAAGAAAGAGATAAAAATGATAGTAAGAGATATAGTAACTGATAAAAAAAAATAAAAAGATTAAAAAAATGTAAGAAAGAACAGTGTATAATTATGTTTTATTTTTTTAGATAAATGTTAGTAATTAGTTTATTAATTTTTATTAGCGAATAAATTCAAACCCACAATATTTCTCTTCTTCTTTCCTTTATTATCACTAGATCAACCTTGTTTGTATCTCTCATAAATAATGTATGATAATTATTATCATTTTATCATGCTAAAAAAATAACAATCAATTGTATTAAACATAAGTTATTATTTGAAAATACATAATCTTCATCGTCATAAATGACACTATTAATAATACTGATCTAAATCATTAGAGAAGTGAATTTGTGGCCGTTAATTGTTGTGGATCAGTGTGACTTCCTTACAAAATCTACAAATAACAATTAAATTTTCGCTATACCTTCATTAAATTGTTAATTCGTTTTTGTTAAAAAAAAATTTAATTTTTTTTTAACGGAGGATAGAGACATATTAACACCATACATCAATAAGGGCATAATTAAGGCTATAATCTTAAGGGGGGACTTTGATGAGCTAAAACTTCCGCTAGAACATTGCAGCAGCTAAAAGTTGCAATAGCAATTCACGTTGTTCGATAAAATTAATATACTTTAAGAAAAGTTAAAACTTAATCTTTTTTTTTTAATAAGAATTGATTTTGAAATATTAATTTTGGACCACGAGAAGTGTTTGTATATGTTGTCAAATTGCCTAGTTAGTTTTTATTTTGTTATCTCCTAATATCAATTGGACTCTTTCATTGAACGTGGTTGAGATCCAAGTTGTGATGCATCTCAACCATTTATCATGATTGAAAATGTGTGCAGTGTGAGAGGATGCTGTCTAAAATGAAACAGTGGGTAAAATGGTGTTTGGACAAGTTATTAATTTGATATCAACATAGTGTAATAAAATTGATAAATAACGTTCTCTACTTCTCTTGTTCACAAGTTCAAGACTATCCCCTTTGATGAAAGTGCTCCCTTGAAGCTCCAAGGATTCTCATACAAAGATTTAACGCAAGCCACCAATGACTTTAAATTGACACAGTCAATGTCATTAGCAAAAGTGATTCTTGGAGATGTCTTTGTAGTCAGAGAGGAAGTTTCAAAATGAGCTAAGGTCACCATTTTTGGTGGCCTTTTCGGGTTACTTGTGAAAAAGAACATAAGAGTGTTGGTGTATGAGTATATGTCCAACACAAGCCTGTAGGAGTCCCTATTTGGAGATGGGGTGGTTTGAGTTGGAGTTTGAGTTTGGATAGCAGGTTCTGCATAATATTGGATGCTCTGCTTGAAGCTGAGTGGCGTGGGAAGATCTCTGACTTTAGCTTGTCAAGGATTTATGTTTGGATTTCCGGTGGGAGTGTCCAAAATCATGTTTGAGAGTAGAATCCGTTTGGGGTCATGTTTGGTTACCCCTCAATAGTGATGTTTGAGAGTAAAATTGTGTCTGCAAACTCAATTTTGGAGAAGTGAGACTTGGGATACTTTTGCAAACTTTAGTCCAAACATATGGTGGAAGGGTGAGTTTGGGGTGGACTTGGTTAGCCAGGACCGGGGACTCATTACTCATCCACTTGGCTCATGCTAGTTACATGATAGAACTAGTGGATGAGAGATTGAAAGAAGATTACAACAAGGACCAAGCAAGCATGTGTTACTTGACACTCGCTTACAGAAAATTCACTAGTTGCAGCCAGATATTGAGGATATTGTTAAGATTTTGAAGGGGGAGATGGACCTTCCACCACTTCCATTTGAGTCCTCCCCCTCTCCACCTTCCAAATTGTACAACAAATCAAGGAGAAAACATAAGGACACTGCAGAATAGATTTTGTAATGTTGAAGGTTTGTTCATAGGTCCTCAGCTCATCATGTTAGATCACTCAAATATGATTTGGAGCCTGAATTCACTAGTATTGTTAGATTCATGTTGAATACACATCATGTTTCCCCCAATGGCGCATGGTTGCAGCTGAACCGTGTATAGGATGGTTACTGGCTAGCTTAACTCTTCATTGTAACAGATAAGGGCAAAAGGGTATTTGTTAGTTGCAGTTGTTTTTAAGAGATTAAAGTTGTTTTGTAGGCTTGCCTTGACTTCTTGAAAGAGATGCATTCTTACACTCTAGTCTTTCTAAAGGACTGGCCTTGTTTATTTGTTTTCCATATTCAGAAAGGATTTCCCTTTTGTTGTGATATTTTACTCTTTGTCAACACAGGTATCCTATTTTGTACATATTAGAAGCAGTAGTTCACCAATTCATCCTATTAAAGAACTAGAAGATCATTGAGGCTTGAGGTCAAGCATACCTTCTGTTATCTTTTTGGTTAACAAACAATTTCTAACACCTAAATGGATTGAAATTGGCTGTCGTTAATTATACAGCATTTTCATAATTGATTCGTCGTGTAATAATGGACCACACTCCACAGAAGTCATAATCAGGAAAGTGAGTCACTTGCAAAACAGCATCAGCAACCCCCCAAGTTCTTCTTGTTCTATTCCTCAGTAAAAGTACGTGTCATAATGTCGTTAACATAATTTTCTTTTCCATGATTTTGCCGACATACAATCAAAAAATTTAAATCCCGATGCTTCCCATTACAATTTATTAGATCCAAAAACAAATAACTAAATTAAAGGGGGTGGCTTGGTGTTGACAAGTTTGTTTAAAGTACAAGCAAGCAAACACTTGGCATGCTGCATTTTTAATTACAAGTACCATTGAGAAACATAAATAGTAAGCCTCGTTTCAAATAAATCTGAATGACAAATACATGCCTCAAAAAGAAAAAAAAAATGGTACTTGAGAAAGGAAGCCCAAGGAGAATGTAAATTGAAGACAAAATAACTTGAAGACAAAAAGAAAGGGAAATGTTTAGGGAGTGCTGGATGTTAATGATATCTATCCGTTTGCAAATTCCCCAAACCCCATTTTCTACAATTGTGTAAGAATGTGGGGTATTTGGACAGCTGCACTTGCAACTGATTCTTCTCTATTTGCAATTCTGCCGTGAAAGAAAAGCATTCAGCCCCAACGAAGAATTGCTGAACCCCAAGTAAGACCAGCACCGAAGCCAGCCGTTGCAATAGTCTGGCCTGCCTTAACCTTACCGCTTCGAACCGCTTCATCTAAAGCCAAGGGAATGGAAGCTGCACTTGTGTTACCATAATTGGCCAAATTTGATATCACACGTTCTGAGGGGAGTTCTAACCGAGTGGCAACTGCGTCAATAATCCTCTGGTTTGCCTGCACTTATTATGAAGGCCCCCTAAGTGTATGTAACATCACCTTTCTACAAGATATTATGAAGTATGCCATGCAATTCCCAAGTTAACTAAAATGATATTCTGTTTTCAATACAACATGCATGTAACATCACCTTTCTACAAGCTAATGAATTGTTTTCAATATAAATGATATTTTACATTCTTTTTACTAGAAAACAAACATATAAATGAACTTGATACCAACAAGTTGAGCAAGTAAATGATAACACAACAGCCACCATCTGTCCATCTAGGGTGCCAACATAAAAATGCAAAATGTATAGCAAATCCACTTTGTCCACCTATTTGAAGAAATCATAGCAAGTTGCAATAGTGATTCAACCAATAGATATTACCTATACCCTAAGTTATCATCACATTTGCTATAAGCAACAACAATGCTGTGAAGAGTTAGTATGGGCAACAGATGAAGGAATTGGTTCATTCATCAGTATTACTCCCAGCATAAATTTTCAACAAGTATATTGGTAAAAAGCTTGAATTTTATTTTATAGATCATTTCAGCTTACCTGATGGAGAAGTAGCCAATCAATGCTAGATGCAGGGAGACCAGCCTTTTGAAGAGCAGATTCAATTGACTGTGGCACACATCGTACAGCAAAGCGAAAGACTTCTTTGCCATTCATTTGAATGCATGAATATGAGGACTGCTTGGGAGGAAAGCCAACCACAGAACCATTTGAATCCAATGCATTATTTGACTCGTTTTCTTTAATGGAAGCATTCAAGTGCCTACATGAAGTAAGAGTTGGTTCTTAATTACATAGCTTACAGGAAGAAGAGAAAAACTCTTTTGAATGATATGAGAAGCACAAACCTTTGACCACTGCCATCACTATGCAAATCAAAACCAAATAAACCATCTTCTTCACTGTTGCAGGCCTGCAATGTAATCATGGTACCAGAGCAATGGCATCAATTTATATCCCTTACCTATAAATGACTTCTCCTTGTCGAATAAAAAATCATCAGTTCATTGTCATTCTTAAGCAACAATAAAATCTAGAGAAAACCTAGGGACAGCAGACTTCCTCTCAGAATATATTTAATATTATATTTGCAACTTTGAACTGTAATTTCAAGGATGAGGACAACAGTTTGAAAATCTTTATCATCTTAAATTTTAAAAAGATTCTCAAAACCTTGCTTTCATCTTAAACAAAGATAAGACAAACATAACCAACAAAACTAATTGTAATAGCCAAGAAACAAGATCCAAATTGCTAACTGACATTTGCTACCAATGTTGAACAATGCCTGGAAGATATACAATTACCTGTACTAGTACAGCACCAGCAGCATCCCCAAAAAGAATACAGGTCCCTCTGTCTGTCCAATCAACATATCGTGAAAGAGCATCCGCCCCAATAACTAGAACATTATTAAACCCACCTCCTGAACTCACACAATAAAGGGCAATGATTTTCAACATATTTAGGAATTATCAAGACAACAAAAATAACCAATTCATACCCCTAATGTGGCAAGCAGCTGATATTAAACCCAACACAAATCCACTACATGCAGCTGTAATGTCATAAGACAATGGATTTGTTTTGCAGCCAAGCTGTTTTTGAATCTGCATGTTGTAATGACAATAATATTATACAAGAGGTTCCATAAATGAAAAGAAGACACCCAATCTTGGAGAGCTATGGATACAATAATAAGCTATAATCATTTGCAAGAGGAAGTTTGCAACATCGTAATTGCTCAAATACACCACTAATCCCTTAAAGTGTGCTAATAATTAAAAAAAAAAGGATTACTAGGCAAAGGTTAAAGACAACAGCAGAATGTAAAGAATTAATCTCAACATGATACATCCTGAACCCATACCTGAGGAGCACTACCAAAAAGATCCTCTGGCGTAGATGTGCACATCAATATTAGGTCAAGATCATCAGGGTCTACCTTTGCCATCTCAAGAGCTTTCCTAGCTGCCTCTACTGCTAAACTTGTCAAGTTATCTTTGCCTGCAAGCACAACAGCAAGCAATTTTTTTTTTGGTAAGCAAGCACCACAGCAAGCAATAGAAGGCAGACACGTTACTATACCACAAAACTTCCAAAACAATACTAAGCACTTTTAGACAGGATTATCACATGAAAACAAGAACGGGGTTTATACAGCAGGCAATGCAACATAAATGAAAGTTCACCCTCTTGAGATGCTCAATTTTGCCTTGCCAATTTATCATAAAGAGGCTAAGCTGAGAAAGGAAGTGTACTATGATGGAAACTGAGAGTTAGGGGTAGTTATGACAGTTAAGCATAGAAAATAGCTGTTTTAGAAATCAGTTTTGTATTAGAAACTCAGATAACTGTTTTAGAATACAGTTCTGTATTAGAATTGCAGAGTGGTAGTGTAGAAAATTACTGGCGGTGGTTATGTATTAGGAGTATATCTCTGATAGTATGCTGAGTTATTAGGAGTGTAAAGTTATTTGCAATTTGTGGAGAGAGAAGAACTCTCTGTAAGAGACATTAGTCTCTGGGACAACAAGTGTATTATTATTGTATTTGCATAATAGGAGACTTTCGTCTCTGGGACAGCAAGTGTATTGCTGTATTATGTGTGATTTCAGTGTTCAACATTTATACTTTATAACTTTTATCAATCATTGTTCGATCATACTAACTAACTAAGTAACACACTCTGATGCCAGAGGCTCCTCGCTTCGTGAAGTTTTGGAGGAGGGTAATTGTGCATAGCCTTCCTCTTGCAAATGCAAAGAGGCTGTTTCCGGATTCAGGCCCATGGCTAACCAGTCGCCAAGGCACAACTTAACCATTGCACCAGGGCTTGCCCTCTAAGAGCAGGCAGTGTAATCTAATCAAATTCTAACCACTGTACCTATCTGTTTATAGCACACTAGTACTAGCATGCAAGATGGGACTAATCACTAATGCCACTGCCAATGACTAACCTGAAAGAACTCGTCGTCTACGAATTCCGGTGCGAACAGATATCCATTCATCATTAGTATCAACCATTTTCGAAAGGTCGTCATTGGAAATCTGAAGAGCTGGCACAGCAGAGCCACATCCAACTAACTTGCACCCTTTGCTGACAAGCCTGCACACTTCAATTAAACGAATGATAATAGGAAACACAAACCAGATTATTCTGATCCAAAATAACACTAATTAACAAAAGCTAAGCTAGGCCATGCGATGTATCTACATAACTTCATAACCTAGAAATAATGCTTGAGATGGCAAACAAAAACTGAGTAGGGTGTGATTCAAAATCAAAACTTTAACGGAAATAGATCAAGCAGAGGAGAAAAAGCGACCTGGGTATTGGAGACTGGGAAGAAGGGGAAACGGTGGAAGCATGTTTTTCAGCTCCTTCGATGTTTCCAAAGCAAACCACTTTGGCGGAGAATCCAATGGCAGTGTTGAGAGGCTTAACCCTCACTTTGAAGTGGGGAACCGAAGGGGTGAAGAACCCAGATGCATTCGCCATTTTACAAGAAGAAGAGGAAGAAGAAGAAGGTGAAGAAGAAGAAGAACAACAACAAAGTGTATATGTAACACCAACAAGGGAATATTTATATATATATAAATAAATGTGTTATGCTTTTGTAGTATAACTATATGTATTAAATGGTGGAGAAGAACAAAGAAATGAATGCATCGCAGAGAGAGAGAGAAGCAAAGCCAACAATGATCTTCGGCAGCGAGCGATTATGGATTGGATTTGAGGAAACTCCAATGTTGTTTCTGCTTTTTATGACGGAAAATCCAAGGTTCTTATTCTCGTGTTGTCTGCCAATTTTATTACAACAATTTCTATAAATTGTATCTCTTTATCTATACTAATTTTAATTAATACGATGTAAAGTTATAAGTGTACTATAGGATTATATCCTCATCAAATCATAACCCGTTATTTATGAAAATTTTGATTTTCATAAAATTATCTTAATAAAAATCATGCATACTTTATAATTAAATGATAGGATTAAATTATTTTACTCTCATGTAAGAAACTAAGAAAATTTTAATAAATTGTGGTTGATCCATCTGACTATTTAAATCTCTTATTAGTTTGAATCTCTTAAACAACTGAAATCAATTATATATATATATATATATATATATAAGAAAGAAGCATGATTGAAAGAAAATAAAAAAACTAACTAATTCGATAAATATTTTACAATAATAAAATAATGATTTTTTTCTTAAAAAAGCATAATGATCGGAAAAATTATGGAAGATGTTTAAATGAAAAAAAAGGAAAAAAATGTTTATTAAACATTAATTTTGGGTATGAACTAAGAAGAGTCTGTTTTTGCTAATTTCAACGAATTTTTTTAAATAAATATATATAAAGATTAAATAAATAAGTGACGAAGAAAACACTTTTTTTTTAATTGATGAAAAGAGCACTCATAGTCACAAATCCTAAAGAAGTTGACCGGTGAGACAGTTGAGGTTTGACAATGGAGTGAGCCAACAAAAATCACAACTAATTAATTATGAAGAAAATTAAACATACCGAATTATTGGAGAGTGACACGTTTAATTAATTAGGAAAATGAAACAGAACAAAAATAGTTGGAGACTGTTAGGACCTAGGGAGGAGCCAGGATCTATGGAAAAGGCAAAAGCCTTTTAGGTTATTTAAGTGCAGAAACAGGGTGTTAGTGAAGTTGAATTCTTTGAATTATAATGTCAATATTGCCAGCGGAAGTGAAACAAGGAGTGTATAATAGTGCAGCTTTGGATAGGGATGGTTGGAATGGTAAGTTTTTTCCATATGACGATGAGCTTTCTAGCATTCATTATAGCAGTTTTTTGTTGCTTTTACATCGGAATAAAAAAATGATTTTTATGTACAATGATTAAAATATAATTCTTATAAATTTAGTATTGGTAGTATAATTACTCATAAGCTTATTTTATTCAAAATAGAACCAAGGTTACTTCGAAAACCTTATTAAGAAAAATGGAGGAAAGACTAAGTTTTACTAAGCAATCCACTTCAAAAACCTTATTAGAAAGAATGGAGGAAATACCAAGTTTAGCTAAGCAATTTGTCACTTGATTGGGTTTCATTTTGATATAATTGTACCAAATCAGGCATGACAAAAATATTTATTTTTTTTATATCCATAAATGAAATTTGTGACAAATATAATATGGATGACCAAATGGATATCCATTATAATAAAATTATTTAAATGTCCTTGTTTAAGTATATGAAATTCAAGTATTTTAGTTATTGATTTTTCTTTGGACTTATGAAATTGAAGTATTATACCTTATGAACTTTCGTTTGATCTTATAGGATTGGGTTACTTTAGTTTATAGGGTTTTGTTTAGACTAATGAGATTGAAATATTTTAATACTTAAATTTCAAACTTTTGTATGTTTTTTTTTCCATTGTTCTATTGTCACTATTGGAAAAACTCCTTTGCTCATAATGAAAGTCCGATTGTTATTTACACCTCTCAATTTTATGAATATAAAAGTACTTTTCAAAATGTTAACATTATGAAATAATTTCTATAAGCCAATTTTTAGGGGGAAATAGGACACCAAATTTAAGGGAGAACCTTTGCACGATTTGGGATAGTTTATTATGGTGACATCATAGTCACAAAGAATCTAGGCATTTGATTGTGTTTCCGGTTGTCATTAAGTTTTTAATTCTTAATTGAAGGAGTGACTTTATCAGCAAATAAGATATGATTTTAGTGATTATTTTATTTAGAAATTTGTTATCAACATGATTGGTGTGTCAACACATCTATGAGATTCATATTCCTATGACTCCTTCTAGAATCTCATAATTATTTTTTTTCCAGGGCTTATTTTAAACAAATCAAGAAAGTGAGTATATCAATGCATAACAAACATAGAGCAACTTAAAAGATGATTGGTGCCCCTTTTTTCTTCAGGATTTAGAGTTTAGTTTTTTTTTCTCTCTTGGAAATTGGCTTTTCGAAGTGTTAAAATTTTAGTATTTTGAAAGTTTTTCTTTTTCAAAAAATATAATTAGAAGGTTTACTAAAAACGTTTGAAGGTGTAAATAACAATTGTCCAACATGACCAAAAGGACTTAGATGGAATCATGGAGCATACTTTGCCTTTTTAAGGATTTTTCTAAAAGCACCTCTCATTTTTACTTGTATACCCCCTTTTACTAGTTATGTAATTCTTTTTCCAAATGTGCCATTTCTGTTTTCTCCGAAAATTAGTACGACGACTCTGTTCATCTGCACATCGCATTTCATAAGGTAACCCACGAAGGAAGCGTACCAGATGAGGAGAAGGGACAAAGAAGGAGGTACACTGATTTTCTGGAAAAGGATGAAAGGATATATTCGGAAAAATAATTATAAAATAAATAAAGGGGAGGTGTATAAGTAATACAGGAGATGTGTTTGACACAAACCATTTTTTTATTTCTTATCTCTATATATAAAGTTAAATTGTAATACAAAATTTAAGTACTATCAGCATAATAATCTTAAAAAAAGAAACAAATATATAAAATAAATTAAAACAAATAGATAAAATCTTTAAATATAAATAATATTTTCAAGATTTGGACATAATAAATTCTAAAAAACTCAATTTGTACTTAAAAAAATCTATTTGAATTTCCACTTGCTCAATTCATTTTGAAATTTGAATGGTTGATCCAACACCGATCCCATCAATAATAAGAAATCAAACACACATCAAAACAAATTCTTGTAAATTAATTAACTCCTAATATATTGTTAACGGTTTGGCAAGTGCACCAAATATCTAAGTAGTAAAACTTGGAAGTTCGAGTGTTAAATTCCACAGAGATTTTGTTTTGTATTTTTATTATATAATTTTTAATTCGTAAGGGAAGAAATAAAGAGTGGTGTAAAATAAGTAAAAGAATAGTAATAGATAACAACTAATGGTAGAGAAAATCATAGAAAACAAAATAATTAATTAGAGAAATCAATAGAATGCAGATGTTAGGACTTAACATGTCTTGTTTGTCTAGGATGTATGATTTTTGGATTTTTCTTTATCAATTAGACCCTATCACATCTATTTAATTATTTGTTCCTGATGCCTCACAATAACAAGTCTATTTTACCTACCCATCTCCCAAATGTCTTTGCAAAGATTCAATAGATAAAATGCATGAAACCTTGATTCTAGATGTGTGCTTTAATGCATGGGCATAATGTTATCATCCTACGTCCAGGAATGATTTCGTTATGATGTCTTTTTCTTTTAATTCTATTAGAAGTTATTCTTTATCGAGCGCCTAACTCCTAAAACCGATCCATACATATCTTTTTTATATTTTTATTAAAAGTTATCCTCTGTCGAGCATCTAACCCTAACATAATGTAAAGATGAGTAATGCATGAAATATAAATAGAAAAAGACAATAGGATAGAAAATACATGTTGCATTAATAAATATGGAGTACATCATACATGTCTTTGGCTTTTTAGGCTTGTCAAGTCCTAACTAAGGGTTTAACTTTTCATGATCATTGAGAGCCTTACACTGAAATGAGGGTATAAGAATTGGTGGATGAGAAAAGATGGAAGAAGGAAAAAAATGATGAGAGAAAGAAGAAAATTCCCTAAGGAAGAGTTATCAAGCTTTAGGTAAGTATGAGAGTGCTCCAAGACTCGGTGTGTCTTTTTTCTTTGACTTTACTCTCTTTTTATAATTGCTGAAGTGAACTTGGGTCTGCCTACTCTCTTTTTATAATTGCTTGTCTTTGCACTTAGCACGTGCTGTGCGCGCTAAGCGCGTTTGGGCTGAGCCTGATGCTAAAATCTTCATTTTTTTGTATTTTTTGCATCTTTTTGCTTTTAATCCCTTTATTTTTTATATCTGTAGCCATAAATAAAAAATATCAATTCTTAACCATTAAACATGAATAACTACTAAATAATTATTTTTAAAGATATTTTAACTCTTTTTTCATAAAAAAAAACAACTTTTATTTAACAGTTATCACCTCGGTAACCTATGTTAATCTTTAAAGCAGCATACCTTTATTTCGCTAATTTCTGAAGGGAAAACTTCACTTTTGACTAGAAAACAACAAAAGCACCTAATGAACTGTATCTACATTTTTTCCTTGGCATAATACCTTATATTGTGTTTGAATATTCGTTTTGAATTAAACTTCTTTTTTCAAGTATTTGGTTGAGCTAAATTGTGAACTTTGTCCCCATCCCCTTGTTTTGTTAGCAGCACCATGCAGAATAGCTTGGCGCTGAAAAACTGGAAGAGCAGGCTGTGCTATTGGAGAAATAACTTATCTTGAAAGAAAGGGAAACTCTTGATGTATTGAAAGAATTGGAAAGTACCAAAAGACTTGTTGAAGATTTGAAATCAAAGATACAGAAGGAAGAGTCTGAAGCAAATTTGAATCTTCAGATGGGAAAATGTGATAAAAAATCAGTTGTTGATGAGAATGAAGAAAAGGAAAACCAAGTGAATCAATTGAATGTTCTTCAACCTTCCAGGGAAGGTTTTATCCCCTACCCTTCATCTACTCCTGGGTTGATACTAATGAAATTGAAGCAGGCCAAATTGAATTTAACTAAAACTACTAATGACCTTGCTGACGTCCGAACTTCTGTTGAATCGCTTAATAAGAGGTTAGAGAAGGAAAGAATCTCACTTGAGAAAACACGTGAGAGGTTAGCTCAAAATACTTCAAAGATATCTTCTCTTGAGGAAGAGCTAAACCAAACCAGATTAAGGCTGCAAATAGCAAAAGATGCTGAAATTAAAGAATGGGAGAATTTTAAAAGAATGGGAGAATCTGCGAAATCAAAAGTTTTGAGGACAATGTCTGAGATTGAACAGACAAATGCTGGATACACCAATGAATTTCCGAGCTGCAGTTTCGGAAGCATAAAAGGTCATCAAATTAATGTGCACTTTCATTCCTCTTACACTTTATTTTTGAGTTGAAACTCTAATGTGTGGAATCCCAACATTTTTGGATAACTTTCACTAATGCTTTCAGTCCATCTAAACAGAACAGTAGACACTTTCATTTTCCGCTCACAACTTCAAAAAAAAAAAAAGAGGATTTTTTTATACTGAATTAAAAACTAAGAAAAAGAAAATATTAAATTATCGTACGTAAAACTTAACTTTTATTTATTTATTTTCTCTAATAAAATAAAATAAAAATTTCCCTCTCCCTCAATTTTTTCCTCTAATCCAAACATGGATGAGCAAGTGGAACCATTATCCAAATGTTAAATTTTATAAAAGCATGAAAATCTTTCACCAATTTGCCATGCGTTAAAAGGACCGGCTTTGGTAGATTTCTCACGTTTAATATTTCTGTCGGATTTCGCGATGCTTCCTTTCATTGGAGAATAATTATAATTTTTCTTACCATGTTTTTTTTATTAATTACTACTATTTATTCACTAATTTAGAATTTAATTAAAATATATTAATAGCGTAAATTTTTAGCACCGTTATTTAATTATATATTTTAAAAGTCATATATCTAGAGTAATTACAAATGTATTGATAGTATACTAATTTATAATAACAATGTATAAACTATTTTTTTTTATATTTTGACCATTAGTATTAAAATAATTATAAAAATTTTTTTTTAATTTTAGTAAATATATGATTAACTTATTTTCATATTTTTTTTGCTTTCCGTACTAAAATATGTTTAAACTTATGTCGTAAAAGTACATAAATTTGTTCTTTCTTCTCTGTATAGTATAAAACAAATTACTGCCTTTTAAGCTTTAATAATATATGTTATATTAATTCCATCCAGCGTTTTTTCATGCGTTTCCTATGGATTTTTTCATCGACATTGCCGATCTTTTTAGCGAAATTAATTAAAACACTAGTTGAAAACTCATAATTTAGTTGATAGCTAAAAAATGAAATTATTAAATTAAAAATATTCGATAAAACTTAATGTTAAAGTAACTAAAAAATATAAAATAAAAAAATAGTAATACATGATTTTTTTTATAAAAAATAATAAAGAAAATAAATAAATATGTAAGGATAAAAGTGAAAAAAATATCAAAAACTAAAAGTATGCATTTTAAAAAATATTAAACAAGAAATGTTAGAAACTATTAAAAAAAAGTTTACTTATCAAATAATCACTAAAATTTTCAGTTATTAAAAAAAATAAAAAACTTACTAAAATAACTTATAGTCATTATATTGAATGGTTCTTTATTTGTTTCGAATTAGTGAATTACCCTAGTTTGCAATAGTCACTAATCGAAAATATTAACATATCAGGTAAATGTACAACTGTGACCGTATGAATTTTTTATTTTCCAAAAAGATAGAGTATGCATTTTTAAAATTATAGAAAAGATCAAAGTAGAACGGAACACCAGAGATTGCGTAAGAGTTAAGACTAATGAATTTCCTTTTCACTTTTTCGGTTCTGTAGTTAAAGTATTTGAACCAATAAAGATAAAGATGATAATCTTCATAAGGAATCAAATGAAATTTTAAAAAAATGTAAGTTTGATTCTTATGATTGATGTAAATATTTGATTGATAGATAATCTATAAATACTCGTGGTTAAAGTCTTTGAGATATTTTTCATTTTTCTCTTGGAATGTCAACATCACATAATAAGGGTCGTTGGTTTTGTTCACCAAAGCTAGACCCCTTCCCTGATTCTGCCACGTAATGATAAAGTGTGAGGCACACAATCCTCTCCATGAGGCTTCCCACACTGAAGCCTTTCTCAAGTTCCAAGAAACTCACTTTGCAATAAAAGTACCAACCAATGCAAGTGACGATAGCAAACCAACCATATTTCAGTTTTTCACCAACTAACACGACACTATAAGTTCCTACGAGGATTCACTTCACTACCACCTTGTTTCCATTATCTTCAATTCTTCTTCTCATCACTTCTTTTTCCACAAAAAAGGTATTCTATCTTCTCTTCATTCCTTGCTTGCTTTGCTTCCAAGGAAAACCACTCAGAAAAGTAGTGTTCTTTTTTCTCTTTGCTTGCCACCTATCAATCCTCAAAATTTATCATTTCCAACAACTTTTTTTTTCATCTGATCATGTGATCTATTCAACTATTGTTTGTTGTTAACTAGTTATGTTAATTGGTCTTGCTAATTTCTATTATCCGTGTTGGATGACATCATGGTTCAGCCAGATTCTGTTTTTTCTGGTTCTTTTTCAGTTTTGATCGTTGGTTATTGCTGACAAAGTTATTCTCAACTGGGATTTTCTTTTCTGGGGGAGCATGAACTGAATTACATGTTTTTTTTTTGCTTGATTATATCAAATCAATTAAAGTTCTGTGTTGGATGACATCATGGTTCAGCCAGATTTTTTTTTTCTGGTTCTTTTTTAGTTTGCATCGTTGGTTTATGATTATCATTGCTGACAAAATCATTCTCAACTGGGATTTTCATTTCTGGGGGAAGCATAAACTGAATTGCATGTTTTTTTGGCTTTGATCATATCAACTCAGTTGCGCCATGTTACTTTTGAAGTACATAAGGTGATCTAAGAGTTTGAGATCATAAAAATAAATGGTCTTAACTCTTAACTCTTAATATGCCTTTTTTTGTCTTGTGTCCAACTTTGTGCTAAAAACCAATATGGTATATATTTTTACAAGTGTGATAAGAGAGTGTCTGAGTAAATTATATTTAATTGATGATGTTGTTCTATCAAAATGGCATCATATTTTGATATGCCCTTCAATCAATTCTTATTTCATTTAGCAAATGTTTGGAATGTCAGATCTTTATCTTTGAGGTTTCTAATAGCCCTGAAATTTTGATTAATTTCTATCTTTTTTTCGTGATGGAAGTTGTCATTAAAAATAATTATTTTGGTATAGAAACCATGGAAGGGAGAACGGGACTCTTGTTTCTTGTTGTATTAGGTGCTGCTTGGGCATGTGATTCAAGGGAACTGACTAACTCTGGTACTTCCGGTAACATTGCTCACTAATTTCATTCTTGCCTTTCTTTGCTTTTTATTATCCTGCTTAGGAAGACAGTAGAGTAGAGGCATGTATTGTACTTGATATTTTAAAATTTCAGACCCCCATTTATTAATATGTTTTGGTGAATGTGAAAAATTTAAGGAGTAGCAGGTTATTTATGCATAGATTTTACCTATGAACAATTAAAAAAATGAAGGTATTGACAACTAGTCAATTGTCAAAAGATCAGACTAAAATAAAGGGTGGTTTGAAAAGTTTATAGTTTGGATTTTGGAATTATTGAGGTTTACAAATTTTGTGTAATCTCAAATCAGACACTGTTGATTGAATTGCTCTGATCATTTTCCAGAGGCTCTTCCCTTGATGGGATTGAAGCACCTGGTCTAACATTAATATGTCATTTCTTCTTCTAAGCATGACTAATAATTTTCAATTTTATCAAAAGCTTTTTTTTTTTTTTTTATCAAAGATGACATTTTGTTCAAATCTTTGGAACTTTGCTTTGAATGATTTTCTGTTAAATATAGTTTAAAATACAAATGTGACATAAGTAATTTTGTTGACCTATCTTCAAATTGTAGAACTAAGCATAAAGCCGGATGTGTGTGCACTTTGTGAGGAATATATTACCAAGGCACTTGATTATCTACATGAAAACAAGACCGAGACAGAGATCATTAATATCCTGCACAACACTTGCCACCAGCTTCCCTCTTTCAAGCAGAAGGTTGGTCATCCTTTTGGATCTCTTGTGTTGTGGTTTAGATACTCTAGTTGTTATAAGTTGTTGTGAAAATAAAGTTTTAATTTCCCACTATGGTCTCTAATGTTTAAACAACATACAGAATTCTCTTCATTCTCAATCATCTGTTTCTTCTGTATTAAACAGTGCGTTGCTTTGGTGGACTTTTATGCTCCTCTTTTCTTCTCTGAAGTAGCTACAATTCAGCCTGGAGAATTCTGCCACAAGGTCAATCTCTGTCAGAAAATTGCATATATTGCCTTGAAAGTTCAAGATGATAGCTGTGAGTTTTGCCAAGATACTGTTTCAACTCTATTGGAAAAGTTGAAGGAGAGTGATACTAAGGTAAATGTTGTAACAATAATCATCTCATGTTTCTGCTACTCCAATGAAGTGTTGCACTGTGAGGTGAAATTTTACTTCATCTGTCCGGATGTGAGGAAACTTTTTCTTTAGTTTTTACTTTTATACGGCTTTCATCTACCACAAAACTTTGATGGTTGTTGCATACTTGAATTACTTCCACAGTTTTAAAATGATTGTATGGATATTTTGATTGCAAATTAGACTTTCTTTTATGGTTTCAATCAAATAAAAAAGGAATCTTGTTATAATGTTCAGGGGTAGGAGCATATGGATGTATATACACAATATTTCATTATAATGTTCAGGGGTAGGAGCATATGGATGTATATTATAATATGAGTGGAAAAAAAGGAAAAATATATGTAATATGTAGATTTCTACCATCTTTGTTCTCTTAAAACACAATCTTTACTTTGACCACTCCAATGTCGTAATCCTAGTACTACCCCTGCTTGGTTTAGATTATCTTTTGTTGAATAAAATGCTAACCATTTATTTTAAAATGTCAGCTAGAGATAATTGAGACGTTACTAAAGGTGTGCAATTCAGTGGAGAAGTATGCAAATAAGGTAAGAAAAATCTAATAAATTCCTCCATTTTCCTCAATTCGTACTCAATCATATGAAGTTTCATTTTTTTAACTTTTATCCTATCGACCAAATTATAAATTATCATCCTTGGAACCCCAGAAATTTCCTTGCAATGATAATTTCATGGACTTGGCCGGCTACTTACCATCAATAATATACTGTAGTGGATTTTTTTTTTTTCTGTATGCTCATACCTCCTTGAGAAACAAACAAACTCCAACAATTATTTTCAGATACTCCGAGGAAAGATTTTCTGAATCAAGGATGGTCATTATAGAATCTGGATAGCCTATTTTGTTGTACAAGGTGAACTGGCCAATAAATATATATATTTATTGTGATGATTGGAATCCCAATATATATATATATATATATATCTACCGATTTGGAGGACCTGACTAATCACTTTTAGTGGGATTCTTTCCTCCCAATAATCACAATTTTTTTCCATCAATAGCTCAAATTTGCTTGAGGGTATCAAATCCAATACCATTCAGATGATTCTATTTTGTTCCTATTTTTTAGGCCTGATCTGTTAATGGTTTATTTATCTGTTAACAGTTCTGTTTTGCATATGAATAAGATAAGCCTTCTGTATTTACAATTTCCTCTTTGTTTTTCTTTACCCACTACACTTTATATTTGCTGTTATACATAAAAACAACACAGTATTGTGTAGAAAGTTCGAACATAATTTTGACTTTGATTTTCCATTTATGTTCCAAATTGTTTGTTGCAGTGCAAGAGAATGGTTTTCGAGTATGGACACTTGATTTTTGACCATGCAGAGAAAATCCTAGAGACGACAGATATATGCACTATAATACATGCCTGCAGATCTTCAGATGTAGCTGGACAGCAAGCATTTCTTTCAGTCTCTTAATTATAGAAACAAAGCTCTACCAGATTTATGCTTCACTTGTTGGCTGAAAAAGATTGCCATATATTCAATGTAATAAGGGGGAGGGAGAGTACAAATTCAATATATTATCAGTGTAAAATTCTTAATACTATCTAAGTTTCTAATTATGTGTCAGCACACCATTAAAAAGGTTGAAACTTTCTACGTAGTGGCTGTGATACTCATGCTTGTTTAATTATTTGACAATACATAATTGGATGTTAACATTCTGAATACTTTTATCATGGGGCTGCCAAATATAAATTGTGAAGATCTGTAAAGTGAGAAAATAAGGACATGATCACCTTTGATTTAATTTTTTTATCTGATGGTCAGGGAATCAAAACTATAATAATTTTTTTCTTTCTTTCTCTTTTTACGATCAAGTTAATCTTATAACTTCTTCTTCAATTTAAAGTACACCATAAGTTTAATTCATTTTAAATAAAAGATAAATGTATATCTTTACTTTTTTTAATTCACGCACTTTATCATTTTAGAGAAACTAAATTCCTTTGATAGTTGTGAAATTGAACAAGAAAAGAAAACAATTTTTTTACTTTGGCAAAATCGACGAAGGATAAACTACTGTATTCTCATTGATAACATTACACGCCTGTTCAAACTAAGCAAATAATTGTAAATCCTAATGACCACCCACTAAAATCTTGACCTAAAAAATAATCCACAATCATAAACTGAAGAGCAAATGAAAAATAACCTATCACCAAACAACAGTAGATATTTAGAACATTTGACTTAGCAACAGTTTGACTTCACATCAAATGTCCTAAACACACCAAGTTTTGATCTCAGAAATTCGAACATTTTGATTGACAGTGGGTCAGTGAAGACATCAACAACCTGATCATGATCTTATGTTAAGAAGTAGACAAGAGAAATTACTCCATCTTTCTTAAAATCATGTATTTCACGGGAAAATTAAACTAAGCATTTCAACATTAAGTTATTATTAATTTGTCTGATTTCAATTTTTTGTTTTCTTTTTGTATGTTCATTGCACCTTTTCCAGAGAAACAAACTCTACAACAGTTATCTTCAGATACTCGGGAGGATTTTCTGCATCAAGGATAGTCATTATAGTATTCATTTTATTGTACATCATGAACTAGGCAATAGCAAATATGCATGAACAACAAAGAAATTTTGCATTGTATAGAAAGTGCACAACAACATATAACTTTCCTAATCCAGTATTTTTTTCCCATCAATTCACTTGGAATTTTCATTAATCTTCCAAATTTTCTGCAGTGCAAGAGGATGGTTTTCGAGTATGGACCCTTGGTTGTTGACCATGCAGAGAGATTCCTGGAGAATACAGATATATGAACTGAAATACATGCATGCAAAGCTCTACCTGATTTATGGTTCACATGTTGCTAAAAGATTGTAATATATACAATATAACAAGGGAAATGGGAGCACCAATTCGATATTTTTAATTAACACTATCTATGTGCATGTCGGCACATCATTAAAAAAGTTGAAACTTCCTATGTACTGGTTGTGATAGTCTAGCTTGTTTATTTGACAATACATATTTGGATGTTTACATGCAGTTCTTCAAAAGAAAATTCGTATATATTTTTATGGTTTCTATGCCGAAATTCTGAATGCTTTTGTTTGGGCTTGTCAAATTTAAAGTGTGAAAATGTATTTAGTGAGAAAATAAGGATCTACCACCT
This sequence comes from Glycine soja, assembly GCF_004193775.1. Taxonomy (NCBI): domain Eukaryota; kingdom Viridiplantae; phylum Streptophyta; class Magnoliopsida; order Fabales; family Fabaceae; genus Glycine; species Glycine soja. The sequence goes on along the minus strand of NC_041010.1, from coordinate 47,135,916 downwards.
TTGATTTGAATTAAAGTAAATCATAAATTTAACTATTTTTAAATTAAGAATAAACATATGTCTTCAATTTTTAATTTACACACTTTATCATTTTAGAGGAATTAAATTCCTTTGATTGTTGTTAATCGAACAAGAAAAGAAAACAATTTCTTTTTACTTTCTCTCAAAAGCAAAGAAAAAACAAAAGAACTGCTGCACTCTCATTGCTAAAAAAAAAACTATTATACATTGTTAATAAATTTAAAAATATTTTTAATAAATGATTTTTAGAATAATTTTCATGAAAAGTAAAGTAAATGATTAAATCAATATCGAGGCATATATTGTTTATTCAAATTGAAATAGAAAGTGGGAAAAAATGTTCTTTTATTGCTTAAGGGTTAAGACCAATATTGATGGTGTTTCTTTTCACTTTTTCGGTTATCTCGGTAAAGTCTTTATCAGATTTTACTTTTGGGAGAGACAACCTCACAGATTAAGCATCTTGATTTGTTCATCAAACAAAGCTAGACCCACCCTCCTTGATTCTGAACCATTCATTGCACCAAACAACACGACACTCCCAAGTTCCAGCAAGGAATCACTGCCACCTCGTTTCCATTCTTCTCATCATTTCTTTTCAAGAAAAATAAAATAAAGTAATAGTCTTTCTTCTCTTCATTCCTTGTTTATGTTGCTTCCAATGAAAACCACTCAGAAAAATAGTATTTTTTTTTCTCTTTACTTGCCACCCACTAATCCTCAAAATTAAATTTTATCCCACTGGTCTTTTTTATTCCCATATCATGTGATGCATTCAACTATTGCATGTTGTTATCTTAATTGGCCTTGCTAGTTGCTACTACTTCACTTTCTATAATCTGTGTTGGAAGACATCATGGTTCAGCACTTCGGTCAGATTCTGTTTTTTCTGGTTCTTTTTCACTTTTGATCATTGGTTTAATGGTTTATCATCGCTGACATAATTTTCTCAACCAGATTTTCTTTTCTAGGGGGAGCATGAACTGAGTTGCAAGCTTTTTGGTTTGATTATATCAACTCAATTAAGAATTGTGCCATGTAACTTTTGAAGTCCATTAGGTGATTTAAGAGTTTGACATCATAAAAATATACGGTGTCTGAGTATATATCTCTGCTTCTGTGTGTTCATCTTTGTGTCTGAGTAAATCATATTTCATTAATGCCCTTCTGTCAATTCTTATTTCCTTTAATAAATGTTTGGAAATTGGAATATCATAGCCCTGAAATTTTAATTAAATTCTATCTTTTCCCTGATGGAAGTTGTCATGCTAAAAAAAAATGTTTTGTTATAGGAACCATGGAGGGGAGAATGGGACTCTTGTTTCTTGTTGTATTGGGTGCTGCATGGGCTTGTGATGCTAGAGAACTGGCTAAACCTGATCTATTAAGCAGTAATACAGCAAACTCTGACACTTCTCATAACATCATTCCCTAATTTCATTTTTTTCTTTCTTTGATTTTTACTATCCTGCTTAGGAAGTCAATAGAGTGGAAGAAGCATGTATTGTACATGACATTTTCAGTCCCCCATTTTTAGTCTGTTTGGTGAACGTGAAAAATTTGAGGAGTGGCAGGTTGGTTATGCATACATTATACCCACCAACTCTTAGAAAAATGTTGGCATTGGCAACTAGTCAATTGTCAAAAGTAAGATCAGATTAAAATTAAGGGTGGTTCGAAAAGTTTATAGTTAGAAATTATTGAGGTGAGATAAGTGACGCGAGAATGGGAAGGAGTATTGAAGTAATGGTATTATAGTTCAACCATGTAAACTTAATGAGTTTCAATTTTATCAGAAACCTTTTTTCTTTAGATGACATGCTATAGTGTAGGTGAAGAATGAAGTGAAGAATTTTAACTTAAACACTCTTAAGTTTAATACTAATGGTGCCAATTTTGTCAAAACTACTAGTCAATTTGATAGGCTTTCTACTTTTCATTAGTCCACTGATGCAAATGTGGGTTGATTGAACATCATGTGCATATCTTTGAAACTGAATAATTTTCTGTTAAATATAGTTTGAAATGCAAATGCGGTGTAAATATCTTGTTGACCTATCTTCAAATTTCAGAACTAAGCAGAAAACCAGATGCGTGTGCACTTTGTGAAGAATATTCTACTAAGGTACTTGATTATCTGAATGAAAACAAGACCCAGCAAGAGATCATTGACATCCTGCACAACATTTGCCACCAAACTTCCTCTTTTAAGCAGAAGGTTGGTCATTTTCTGGATCTCTTATTGTTCTGGTTTAGATGCTGCAATTGTTCTCAGATGTTGTAAAAATCAACTTTAATTTCCTACTATGCTCTCTAATGTTTAAACAGAATTCTTGGCACCCTCTTCAATCTCAATGCATGATGGTCTATATGAAACTTATAATAACTTGTCGTATAAAGATTAACCGAGCAAAGTTTTGATGTCCAATGAACTAACTTGGTGAAACTTGTGAAAGTTCACCTGGTCAAACAACCATCAACACATTTTAGATTTCTAAGGAAGCATAACTGAATGAATCACAATTTATGAGATCCTGTATGAATTCATCTGTTTCTTCTGTATTGCACAGTGCATTACTTTGGTGGACTATTATGCTCCTCTTTTCTTCTTAGAAATAGTTACAATCCAGCCTGGAGAATTCTGCCACAAGGTCAATCTCTGTCAGCTCATTACATATATTTCCTTGCTAGTTCAAGAAGATACCAGTGGGTTTTGCAAAGATACTGTTTCAACTCTATCGGCTAAGTTGAAAGACAGTGACACTAAGGTAAGTAATTTCATCTTTCTGTTACTCCAATGAAGTGTGGCACTGTGGCGTGATATTGTACTGCATCTTTCCTGATATGGGCAAACTTTCTCTATAGTTTCTGGTTCTACACTGTTACTACAAAACTTTGAAATTAAAAGTCCTCTACTATTTTTTCTTTGACCCCTCCAATATTTTAAACCTACTACTGCCCCTGCTTGGTTTAGATTATCTTTTGTTGAATATATCTTTAACCATTTATTTTGAAATGTCAGCTAGAGATAATTGAGACATCACTGAAGGTGTGCAATTCAGTGGAGAAGTATGCAAATAAGGTGAGAAAAATCTGGCAAATTCGTCCATTCTCCTCAGTTCATATTCAGTCATATGAAGCTTCAATTTTCAAATTCTATCCTAGTGACCAAATTGGAAACTATCATGCTTGGAACCACGGTAATTTCCTTGCAATGATAATTTCATGGACTTGGGTCACTTGGCAGCCTCCTTAACATCAATAACTGACTCTAGTGTGAAATTTTTTTGGATGGTCGTTGCACCTCCTACAGAAACAAACTCACAACAATTATCTTCTGATACTTGGAGGAAGGATTTTCTGAATCAAGGATAGTTATTGCAGGATCTGGATTGCCTATATGTTATTGTACATTATGAAGGGCAATATGTAGTGTTGTGTAGAAACTGCACAATAGCATAATCTTCCTAATCCCATTTTGATTTTGATTATTTTATTTATCTTCCAAATTGTTTGCAGTGCAAGAGAATGGTTTTGGAGTATGGACCCTTGGTTTTTGACAATGCAGAGAAATTCCTGGAGAGCACAGATATTTGCACTGCCATATATGCCATGCAAATCTTCAACAGTGGCTGGCCAGCAAACCTTTCTTTCAGATTCTTATGGAAACAACGTTCTAACAGATTTGTGATGTACTTGCTGCAGAAGATTGCCATATATATAACAACACAATGAGGGAGAGGGAGAGCACAAATTCTATACATTATCAGTGTCAAGTTTTTAATACTATCTAATTATGTGTCTATAGGTCATTAGAAAAGTCAAGTCTTCCTATGTAGTGATTGTGATACTCAAGTTTGTTTAATAATTTGTCAATACATATTTGAATGTTTACATGCAGATCCTTAAAAAGAAAATCTGGATTTTATGGTATCTATGTTAAAATTCTGAATGCTTTTATTTGGGGTTGGTAAATTAAGAGTAAGATGTGTAAAGTTAGAGATTAACAATGCGTCTACCTTTTTGGATTTGAATTAAAGTGCTGCATAAATTTAATTCACTTTAAATTAAGGGTAACTAAATATATCTCTACTTTCTTAATTTGCACACTTTCTCTAAGAGGAACTAAATTCCTTTTATCCATGTGCGCTTTTGCTTTGAAATATCTACTCATGAATTGTAAAATTCCTAAATGATAAATTGTTGTGTTATTTGTATTTCTTCATTCTGGAAGCATGTTGTTCTACCTGTTTCAGTATGAATTTCCCATTACTGCAGTAAAAGCTCAACTCTTTTTTCCCTTCATTTCACACTGTATTGCAATTCCAACACCTTTACCCTTTCTATGTCCATCATAGCTAGTTTCTTAATTCATTCGTTTGTTTGTTTCCAATTTATTTGCTCGATCGTCACTGCCATTAAAAAAAATTGATATTGTAACAAAAAGAAGTATTAACAACACTCTTTGTAACATGAAATTATTAGATGGCCTGATACCATCATAGTCTTGATTAATTTCTGCATGACACATAATTATGTTTTTAAAAATTTTTTTGGTAAATTATAAAACTTGAATATGTTTTCATATAAAGATTAGTCAAGATCATGGATACTGATAATCTTACTATCAAATAATTTTGTTTATAACACACTCTTTATTATTAATTGAAATTTATTGTAAATAACCAAATTTTGTGAGTCTTGCTTCTTACTTAATAAATTATATTCATAATTTTAAAGTTTTCAATAAATTTTAGTCATGAATATATATTGTTAAAAAGAACGTAGCACTCCTCTTGTAACAAATCTTTTTGATAGCTACATGGTGTGTCTTTAGTGCTAGAATCATTCTGGCCACTGAAAATCGATGGTTCATGTATAAGTTATAACACAACAATCAAGTTAAAAAACTGTTTGTGGTGACAACTTCAAACAGAATGGACAGAGATGACATTTAAGTAGCATTGCTATATTTCCAAGCCGTTGGATAATATACAGGAAACCGGATAGATCTTGAGGGTGATATGATATAATTTTCCTTTCCTATATACAGGACCACTAGTTTTTCTTAACCTGTTTGGATTGGACACAACACTGTGTATTCTGGTCCCTGCGTATAGTCATAGAGGGTCCACCCAGGTGTGATTTTCACATGCTATAGAGAAAGATGATAACAATATGGTATGGTTCATGATGTGTTGATACTTGATGTATACGTATATAGTGTTTGTGTGGATTTGAATTCTCTCTTGTTAACAAATAATATGACAATGACATGTCACAGAAAAGAAAGATAAAAAAATAAAAGAAAAAATAGTATATATATGCATTGAATCACAAACTGTTATGTATAATAAGTTTACTTACATTGTAATAATTATACTGTTATGTATAATAAGTTTACTTACATTGTAAAAATTATTTTAAAACTTACATCAAAGCTGATTTTTAATTGATTTAACAGTATAAGAATTTAGTAGGAACCTTAGTACCCAATGCCTATTAAACCCGAAGTAAAATTTATTGTAATTGTTTTGTCTCGATCTGTCTCTCCTAACATAATCCAAACCAAATGAGAAAATCTTAATCTGTCCTTTGCCAGCATTGTTGAGTTGAGGAAAATATCCCTCCATAATTTATGTTTGAATTTGGGTTTTGTGGAGTGAAGTCATCCACTTCATCAATGGAAAGCTTCATGTGGGACTATGCGTAATAACATGAGGCTGTGGCATTATTTCAGTTGTTTGGTCTAAACTCATCAATTAATTATTATATGGCCTTTTGGCTTGTGAATGAAAAACTTCAGCTCCTTCGAGGTACTTCTTTTGAACCATACGTTATTGTCATTTGTCAATAACTCATCCAAGTATGCATTGAAGTCATAAAATGTTTCGTATATAGCATATAATATATGCCAGACATTTAAAGTCTCGTTTTAAATTTTGTTGTCATTATTTGTGCGAGCTCATTGCATGCGTGCGTGTATGATTTTCATTAATTGTCACTGTGTGTCTGTGGGTATATATGATTCTCTATTATTATTATTATTATTATTATTGGAATAGTTGGCTCAGAAATGATAGCATTAAGCATTTGTCACCATATAATTTTATAATTAAAGTTTAAATTTTCAGTGTTTTAGACTTTTAAAGTTTATTTTGTCAACAAACGTTTAGTTTATTTGTCAAGTTAATCCACACATAACTCGCATTTATTATAGGAAATACCAAACTGGGTTGAACAATCCAACCAACTTGATTTTGAAACAAACGCTTAGTCATTTTGGTTTACTATTAAAATCAAATTCATGTTAGACTACAGTGCAAATCAATCAAAATTGATGTAAAACATTTGAATAGACCAGTTGAACTTTCAACTATCCAATTACAAAATTTGAAGTAATGATATATGTGCACCTGAATAAAATATACACTTAATGCATGGCAACATACTTATGGTATTTTTTCCACATCTAGATATTAAATCTATTTTTTTGTTTTTTTAGAGATTAAATCATCATCGTTTTTATATTTTTAAGAATAAAAGTAACCATTCATCCTTTAGATTATACTTTTATTAGATTTGGATCTTCTTAGTATCAGCAAGTAACATATGACAATGTTACATTAAAAGAAATAAAAAAACATAAAAATAAAATTAATGAAATCAACATTAGTATTATTGTGACTTATTATAATTATTTTATGTTTTTTCATGGTCAGGAATGGTTTAGAGAGTAAGGATAATAAGTCTCAGCTCTTTCCAAAAGAATCCTTTGAAAAAATTATAAATATATAATTTTACGGCTAAGTTGTTCAACCCTATTGTTTTTTTTTTGGGCAAGTTGTTCAATCATACTAGTACTTTTTATGGCTGATAATTTATAACGCCCACCGAAATGCTTCTGGCCTATAGTATTAGTACTGATTGGCCACAACAAATTAAAATAAAGTCTATTGAAGGAAAAACTGAATGTCCAATAAAAAAAAATGGAAAAGTTATGGTCACTTGAGAACAAGGCTTACTAATTTTAAAAAATGGCTTAGCCAAAGGTAGTTATAGTATTTTTTTTAATCATATTAATTTGAAGTTGTTTCAACTACAAATAAATTATAAATTTTCATTAAAAACCTTGAGTCAACATAAGAAAAATACTTTTTTTTCAATATGATTTTTTTTCATATTTAAGAATCAAATATGATTTGAATTATGAACCACTTAATTAAGATAATTATAATATATTAGTGTAGTATTTATTTTCTAAGGACACCATACACAAAGTAATACTGAAATTCATGCCTATTTATTTATTTTGAGAAGAAAAAAATATTTATACAATTAAAAGAGAATAATAAAATATAACAAATAATATAATATTTTTTTAAGAAATAAATAATATAATAGTTAGTAGAGAGAGATTGACACAAATTAGAGGTCTCTTATCCAACCAAAATAATGTAGTGCGGGCCAATGCCATTACAAGAACTATATATGTACATTATTTTTAAAAAATGACATGATTGTACAAATATGTCGTGTTTTTTTTAGTACAACTTTACTAAGCCTCCTTATAACTATTTTTTTTTGGGTCTAATTTTTGGCATTATGAGAAATCCAAAGAAGGATTTGGTAGAAAATTATTACATGATAAATTTTTTTAAGATTTTTCTTTTCTTCTTTTTAAAGATAAAAATAAGTCAATGAATTTAGATGGAATTGTGAAATTATAGCAAGTAATTTACTTTCTATAAAGAGCTCATATCAAATGGCAAATGAATCGTTCATTTGCTATTTAAAATACTCAGAACTCAATCAACACGTATTGCCAAAAAAAATTTCAAAGTCATAAATTTGTAAAGCGATAAACCCAACGGTACGATCGCAATATTTATAATTCATATTGTTTTTTTTAAAACCAAAAAAATAGAGTAAGCGCAGAGACCTTCATTTTATTTTATTTTTAAGAAAAAAGGTAACCCATCAATCTTATGAAGGGTCACAATAAAATAATGAATATTTTACTAACAAAAATCTTGGATTTAATCCACTCCTAATAATTATAAGCAGGAAAAAAGCCGACGAGATTAATTACCTACCAACAGTCTTTGGGGTGAAATTGAATAAATAATTTAACTAAATATTTATTTAATAAAATTTATTGAATAATATAAATCTGTCAAAAAAATTATCAAACAATAATATTCATAAGTTAAATTATAAGTTTTTTTATAGAAAATTTTATCAAAATAAATTCAAAACAAGACATATATAAATATCATAAATCACTTTCATAAGTTTAAACCAATTCTTCTAAACACATCATTACCTCGTTTCAAGTTTGACACTTATTTGTCCCATTTTACGGATAAAGATCACTACGGAGCCTTTTGTTGCCGTCACCAAAGAGATATTTTCGGAAATTAACCATTTTCTTATTCATTCGTTTATACAACATGTGATTAAATTTCACTTAAATAATTTATCAAAGAATAAATATATTTCCTAATGATTAATGATGGTGAAGTCAACGAGTGTTTCTTTACAGAACATGCCAATATTTGGTGTTCATTATGTAATAGTCTCAAACTCAGCTCAAGAGGACGATAAGATTGAATGCTATATATATCGTCTTTAATTAATTATTATTTTTTTGAGAGGATAATCGTCTTTAATTTATTAAGATAACAAATATTCTTCAATTCTTGGTGTAAAGGGATAAGCACTGCATTGTCGTTCTTGTTAAGGAAAATATACTTTCCATCTTTTGATCATGGCCAATGAAGTGTTAGTGGGGTATTCTACAGAATAGAGATAAACACAATATATAAAACCAATTTACACGTAAAGAAAATTACAATATATCTTATATATTCGTGACACAACAACATTCAAAATTTGATCCTAGCTAGTGACCGATCATCCATTATCCACACCTTGTCTGATTTGTTTCCTAGCATTAATTATCTATTCATCGTTTACCATTTATACTAACACAATAATATATTTGAAATGTCTATATATAGTTATATAAAGTTCAATTCGTATTAAATAAATATTATAGCAATGGTGATTAATCTAGCACCGAACCATTAATATATATATATATATATATATATATATAAAACTTTCTTTTCATGAACACCTTCATACCTTAAAACATCAATCATTTCACTTTATCAATTTAATATCCAATTCAATTTTAAAATTATCATGTAATCTTGGTTTACCAAATAAAATATATATTCTGTCCTTTTATGCTAGTAGAACTATTTTCATTTTATTTAAAAAAATGAGAGATTTTTTTTTAAAATAAATTTAAATGTTACTTTTGAAAATAAGATAAATAACTTTCTTTCTAGTAGTAAGAAAAAAGATATCTTTCTCATATAACCTGTATCTTTCTCATATATAGCTTGTGTCTTACTCATTTTGCGATACGTGATTTTTGAGTTTTTTATATCAACTTAGATAAATATTTTTTCTTGAACTATTCTTCTTTTAAAAGAAATATTTACTTTTCTTAATTTATTTAATTAATGTAAAAAAAATTCAATCAATAGGGAAAAATAAGATATTTGCAAATTACTAGTGTAAAATTATTTTGTCAATTAAATCAAATTTTGACATTTTACAAAACTTAAAGTTACTTTTTAAGACGACTATTATAATTTACCTCTCATTTATTGATAGAATAATCTTCTACAAAAAATCTCTTATATATATTGCCTCCAAAATTGACTATTAAATATTATTAAACAAAATTAATTCAATAATATTAATTGAAGTAATTAAGACAAACTCCTTAGAGCAGTCCCACTACTTGTGCTTACATGAGTTGCAAAAACATGAGTTGCAAAAACAGTATAAAAAAGAAAAACACTTGGAAGCTCTTTTTGTTTTTTTTTTTCAATTGTTTTAGAAACAATTTTTAAAACTTAATAAATTTTTTATGAGAAATTAGCCTTTTAATAGTATGGAATTATTCTAGAAAACAATTTTTAAAACTAAAAATGGAGAATATAATCAAATATGCCCTTAGTCTCTTTTCCTTCCTTCCACAATCTTTACTTCTATTTTTCACAAACCCCAATAAAACATTAGTGTTGGGGTGATGAGATGAATTTGGTACAAAAATGATGATGAGAAAAAAAATAAATAAACATATTTTTTAAATCTTGAAAATTTTAAAATAAATATTTTTAATTAATACTCTAATTTATTAAGGAAGTTTAGCTTAATTGGTTGAGTAGGTTGTGTGAGTGTTATAAATTATTTAACAGTGTATTCAATTATCACAGATAAAAAAAATAGACTCTATTTTTTTATTACTTATTTAGCAAGAGGGAAAATGAAAAGAAAAATTCATTATATATAATGTCCCATATGTATACTTTGTATAACCTATATACATTGTTTTTCATTTTTCTAAGCAAAATATGTTAGGCGAATTTCACTTGTTTGGGAAATATAAATCATTATATTTGTGTCACTCTTCTATTTTCTTAACTCGTGAGACCAAAAAAAATAAATTGTGCACGAAATTCAATGCATTTTTGTTATCAACTATTGTTCATATTAAATAAATAAGATTAAAAAACTCATTTTTTTTTGTATTTTTCTATTCTATTTTGTTCTTGCTAATTAACTTCTTGAGTTTCACACAAAACTTTGTATTCTATATTTCTATTCTCTGAGAAGCTTCCGGGTACCACTTTTGTTGCTTTGTGCGACATCGAATTTGAATGGATTGTTGATCGGGACACTATAAACGTAATCAGGCAAATACTCCACTAAGCAAGCATCATAGGTACATAGAAATATGCTGTTTTGCAGAATTCTATTTAGCTTCAACACCTTTGTGTTCTTAATTTGCATAAATAAATAAATTTATATGCTATTTTATTAATTAATCAAATAACATCATTTTATAATTTTAAGTATGTTTGTCTTTTGAATACTTGAGACAAAAAGTTGTAAAAATTGTTCCATGATTTTCTGAATAACAAGAAATTGAGGAGTTTGTTTTTGTCATGTTCTCGTCTCATTAATTTTATATTATCCCATGATTTTTTTTAAATTAACGTAGAATAAAAATATTTATCATGTTAAATATGATAAAGTTTAGCAAATCAAACGAACCCACATTATCACAAATTCATCAAATATTGGCCTATAAGGCTACCAATGTTGCCCTTGCATCTTATTCACTTCAACCTGACTGATGTGTTATTGTTATTTCCAAATATAGGAGTGTCAAAGACATATATAAACTCCAATCAATTATAATAACATGAGTCTTATTACTATTTCTTAATACTTTTCTAACATTTTTTTATTGATTAATTTATAGGAGTACACTCATGTTTGTTACATTGCTAAGCTCCCCCTTGAAAGAAAGAATTCTCCCTCTTCCTAACCCCGTAACTAGAGCCACGTGGAGCTTATTGAAAGTATTTTGTTTAAAATAGAACTTGGAGACAAAGATAGGATAAAGCTTCAATGGTATATGATGATAACATATTGTTAGAACTTTTCCTCATTATGAAGGATTGACGGAAAGCAATTCAGACACCATTGAGAGCCATTGATGTGGTTGATATGGGGAATAATTTTTATGTGGGTCAAATTTGATTTAGCCAAAAGATAAAAATAAGGTCATCAATGGGGGAATTTTTTATTATTGTTGTTATCTTGTAGTTTATCCATGGATTTTTGATTTTGTTCCATTAAATGTCTAAATTGATAGAACCTTAGTCTAAATACAATTAATTTCCTAGCCTTGGTTTGGAATATTATGACAAAAGTGTTGTCTTGACCCTCTAGCACCAGTAGTGGGAAATTCAATATTTAGAGATTATGTTAGAACAATTGATGTATCAAGAGACAAGTTTGTTGGAATTTTTGTGGATATTGACCTAAAACATCTTGTAGTGTGGACGATTTGGTTTAATTATTATTTTTGTTTAATGTATACCTTGAAAACTTGTATATGGCTATTATGGTCACATAACAAATTGTTTGAAAGTTGGAGTTACTCCACCATCGGTTTGTTGACCCTCTCCACCCAAGAGGGTGATGGGTAAATGTATGTACAAGATAACAATCACATGCAAACCCTAATTCACAATATGCTACAAATGTTAATTATGATAACCAAGATCTTTACTATGATTGGCTTGTTGTTATGTGGGGGAAATGCCAAGTAGGCAATGTGATAATGGCAAAAATAAAGTTCATAATGATAGTTGTGTCAATCATGGAAGACAAAAATGGAAAATAATCTATTTAATTTATTAAATTTCAATGATGAGCTCATTAATGATGGAGGGACAATTACTATCTTAAAACAAATGATAGTGGGTTTATTGATCCCCACGAGATCATGGGAAGGTCTCAAAGAAAAAGAAAAAATCACATAAAGGGCCTAAAACAAGAAAGAATATGGACATGAATATTCAACATGTGAAAAAGGTTAATATTATAGGTTAAGTTCCTACAGTTTCTAGTAATATCCCACAACCTTTGCATGGTGAAATTATCGATGCAACCCCCTATAAGCACCATTGTAGCACCAAAGAACTCCATGCCCTCTAATCTTATTCAAGCTCCACCTTTTACTTTCCATACCCATGACATCTTGTTGGATATGCATGTCCAAGTTATGACTATGCATAAACTAATTAAACTTGCTAGATGATCCAAAACCTCATAATATTTCTCAAGGGATGAATGATGCACTCAAACCTGGTGCAATAATTAATTATATAGATGATTTAGAGAGCGAAGAGATGGTTGACACATTGGCATTGCAACTTCTACTCATGTTTTGTTCTTTCACCACCATGGTTTATCATGATTGACATGCAAGATTTTGTTATGATTTCTTAAAAGGTTCATGGCTTTGCCAATAGGCGAGGCCATAAATACATGTATAAGTTACATCAAATGTACAAGCTAGATTTGTTATTCTTGTACAAAAGTAACACTTAGCTTTTTACATTTAAAAAGTCTCAAGTAGGAAAGAAGATAAAGTTATCGTTTTAAAGGAGACAATTGATTAGGGTTTGCATTAATTTAGTTAGCAACTTCTTCTTTAAGTAAGTTAAATTTATGTAGTAGGTCACGACTATTTCAATTTTTAAGGAGATCAGACCTGGCTGCATTGGGACATATGCTAGCCCAATATATTCCCTTCATTGTAGGTTATGGGACTATCTATACAATTTAAAATAACATACTCTAAGGTTTTTTTGTCACCTCCTCAATCATTGTTTCCCTCATCATGCATAGTATTTCTTCTTAATTTTACACCATTAAGAGGTCTCATGCACGGAGTTCCTCTTTCTTCCTAACTCTTTTGTTGTGTATAGAATGTTTAGGTGGAAGGATAACACAAGAAGTTAAACAAAGATAATGGTGAGTCATTTTCCATTTTTTTCAAAAAATTTCCCACCCATTTAGCATCTCATGTTTAGGATTTTCCCATTCGTCAAGGCAAAGCTTTCTAAGGCCATCTTACTAATATGCCAAAACGAATATTAAAAGAGAAATATAAAGTCTAAAATATTTTTCTTCTTCTTAAAACACAAGTATAAAAAATAAGTACTATAGTACTTTAGTTAAATCTTACTGTATGCTATTTTTAATAAACATGTTATAGCAACATTTAACATGTAAATTTCACTATAATAATTAGTTTAAAATAAATTTAACAATTGATAAGTTAGATGGGCTTACATAATTTAGCTTATTTTATGATTTTATTCGACCTGCACACCTTGCTCTCGTGTACTTAAACTCTAATTTGAATCGAATTGTACTTGAATTTAAAAATTTACTTGATGAAAAAAAAAATCAAGCTGAGTGAAGGATAAGTACTGCTCGTTCAAATGCGTTCCCTCAGATGCTCCAATAATACTAGTTTGGAGCTGCTAATCCACTTTCAATTAGAAGTAGTCCATTCTAATGATATATACTTTTAAATTATAAAAATTTTAAATATATTTTATAAAAGTAATATCATATTTATATGATATGATATGATGAGTGCTATGTCACACTATTTTATTATACTTTTAATTTAAAAATAAATAAATTTGTTACTTCTTAATGTATTGATTAGCATATTAAAATAAAAATATAATAATAAAATAAAATAAAACGAACAAGTAACGTAGCAATCAGGTCAAGGGGGGAGGGGCCAGTGGGAAGAGACAAGAATTCAAGTTTATAAGAATCTGCTAAGAAGGAATTCGAGTCTCCCCAAATTTTCTCATCTAACGTTAAAGCGACAACACATGTTTCTCTCATTCGGTGCTCAATTCTCCTTCGTCTTCTGCACTGCAATTTGCAGCCACTAACAGTTTAACAATCATTCTCAAACCCCCTCACAGGTAAACACCCTTCTGCATTTTTTTTTTATGAGTTTAAACAATCATTTTTTTCTGCATCATTCTCAACATCCTCACTCTTTTTTCTGCATGAAAGTTTGAAGCTTTACTTTGTTGGCTTCAGGTCTGAGATCATTGTTTAACATCATTTTGATGATTATTTCTCTCTATTTTGTTCAACATCTCGCAAAGTCACAAGCTTTTCCACTCTCTTTCCATACCCCTTTATGTTCTTATTTGTGTGGTGGTGTTGAAGGTGTGCTATTTTCCTTCTTTTTTTATTGTGGGGGTGATGTGTGTGTGGATCGTTTATTTGTTATTACTGGTTTTGTTCTTAGTATATCTCTTGTGTTGAGGATGTGCTATTTTTTTTTTTTTGGTGTTGATTGTTTACTTGTTATTACTGATTGACAATTTCTTAGTTTCTTAATCCTTTCTTGTAAAAGTTTTTTCTTTTTGTTTTTACTTCTACTTTGCCTCTTTTCTTCGATTGAATTGTTGTATGTGGTGACAGTTTTGCCAATCTTAAAGCGTGGATACAATTTTTCTCTACTTGATTGCTACCCTTCAAAACAGGACCATTGACATGTGAAACAAACATGAAATTAGGTAGACAGAAAGGAATATTATTAAAGTTGGGCCATGATATGATGGAAGGTGGAAACACATGCTTGTAGTGTTTATTTTCAACCTAGTGGAATTTCCTTTCTCTCTGAGGTTCCACCAAATTCTCCTAATTTAAGAAAATCCACATGGATATGTGAGCACTGTTTTATTTGTTTGTCTAGCTTGTTTTGGTATGAAATCACTGGTGATCTCATCAAAACCGTGTGATGGTATCACAGGTTACATGTGCCTTGTTTAAGTCTCAAGCCCATAATCAGTGTGTGTTGTATTGAAAAAATGTCAGTGTGCTTATCTAACCAGTTGAATGATTTTTTTTATTAAACTTGATTGCTTTGGTGAAGCATACTGTCACTGCTTGGGTGGATCTATTAAATTTTGACACCATATAGGCATGTACTTCTGTAGTTGTTCAAACCTGTTTTCTTCTTGCCTGTCTTGAACTACTTATTCCTAATAATTATGGAGGAATCTGTAATTAATCAATTGGCCAATTTGTTGTCGAGTTAAATCCTGTAAATTTATGATTAAAAGTCACCTGTTGCTGTTTTGTTTTGAGATTTGATTTCCTTGTTCCTTTTCTTAGTTTGTTTTGCATGCATCCAGATTGTTAAACGCTGAAATCTGAAAGAAGCTATAAATGTTGATAGAAAAAGATTAATTTTTTCCTCGCATTTTATAATTTTTTTAGTTGGATTGGATTGTTTAATGTTGCCTACTCAATTTCCTGCCTTTTTTTTTTCAGGTATGCCTTCATTGAATGTTTTGCTTTTGGGTAGTTGAAAGGTAACCAGGTGCTGCTTTATTCTTGACTGCTCGAGAAGGTTTCTCAGGAGTTCATCTTCAATATTCTCCAGTTTACTTTACCAAATCCAGGGAATGCTGAAAGATGTGGTTGAAAGTAAAGAGTTCCCTCTCTCAGGTTAATGAGGTTGTAGCTCCATCTGAGGTAGCCTTATTAATCCTTGATGAGATTGGATGTTTAGATCACTGCCAACATCAATTATATGCTCATTTGCCTGAGGTGGCTGGAAATCTTAGCAATTGTTTGATTTCAAAACGGGATGTTTGTGAAGATGGATGAGCTTTGAGCATCTTTGGAATAGTTTACTGCTTTCTGGTCACATAAGCACCTGTATTTAGTGTATACTTAGTATATTATCCTATTGGTAGTAGCATTGGTTGTATGCTAAAGGAGTAGTTACAGTAAATGGAGCAGAAGGGAAGTGTGCTTATGCAAAGATATGAACTTGGGAGATTATTAGGCCAAGGAACCTTTGCTAAGGTCTACCATGCTAGGAACCTTATAACTGGCATGAGTGTGGCCATTAAGGTAGTTGATAAAGAAAAGATTTTGAAGGTTGGAATGATTGATCAGATTAAGCGTGAAATTTCGGTGATGAGATTAATCAGACATCCACATGTGGTTGAGCTTTATGAGGTAATGGCCAGTAAAACCAAAATTTACTTTGTCATGGAACATGCAAAAGGTGGTGAGCTCTTCAACAAGGTAGTCAAAGGAAGGCTCAAGGTGGATGTTGCTCGGAAATATTTTCAGCAACTGATTAGTGCAGTTGACTACTGCCATAGCAGGGGTGTGTGTCATCGAGATTTAAAACCCGAAAATCTACTATTGGATGAAAATGAGAATTTGAAGGTTTCTGACTTTGGGTTGAGTGCACTTGCTGAATCTAAGTGCCAAGATGGATTGCTCCATACTACATGTGGTACCCCTGCCTATGTTGCTCCGGAAGTGATAAACAGAAAGGGCTATGATGGGATTAAAGCTGATATATGGTCATGTGGGGTAATCTTGTATGTTCTATTGGCTGGTCATCTTCCATTCCAGGATACAAATCTGATGGAGATGTACAGGAAGATTGGTAGAGGGGAATTCAAATTTCCTAAATGGTTTGCACCGGATGTTCGCCGGTTTTTGTCCAGAATATTGGATCCAAACCCAAAGGCCAGGATATCAATGGCCAAGATTATGGAAAGTTCTTGGTTTAAAAAGGGGTTGGAGAAGCCTGCTATTACTGTGACCGAAAACGAAGAGCTAGCTCCCCTTGATGCTGATGGAATATTTGAAGCATGCGAAAATGATGGTCCTATTGCCGAGCCTAAGCAAGAACAGGCCAAGCCTTGTAACTTAAATGCTTTTGATATTATCTCCTTCTCAACTGGTTTTGATTTATCTGGTTTGTTCGAGGACACTTTTCTCAAGAAAGAGACACGGTTTATGTCAAAAAAGCCTGCCTCAATCATAGTCTTGAAGTTGGAAGAAATTTGTAAGCGGCTTTGCTTGAAAGTAAAGAAGAAAGATGGAGGCTTGCTCAAATTGGAAGGTTCCAAGGAAGGCAGGAAAGGAACTTTGGGTGTTGATGCTGAGATTTTTGAGATTACCCCACACTTCCATATGGTGGAACTTAGAAAGTCCAATGGTGACACCATGGAGTACCAGAAGCTTTTTAAACAGGATATAAGACCAGCGCTTAAGGACATTGTTTGGACCTGGCAAGGAGAAAAACCACAGCAAGAGCAAGAGCAAGAGCAACATGAAGTAGTCCAGGAAGAGCACCAACCTTCTCATACTGCTTAGTTTCATGATCAATATTTCACCCCTTGGTTTTTGTATGCACTGTGCTTCTTTTGTCATTATCTTAGTCAAGTGCTTAATTTTAATAGGACTCATAGAATAATGTGGCTGGTTCAGCCTCCTCTTGTCTGATGGATACTTGAACAATTGTGTACCTAAATTGCAAATTTCACCAATTTGGGTGTTTTATTCCATCCTTCATGGTCATTCTTTATACTTAGTTGCTTTATATTGCTTCACATGTTTTGAACTGGCAATTTGCATTTTGAAGCTTGAGTTAGTAACTGTGTGATATGATATTGATATCATAGGTTACTAAGTACCCCACCACAATTTCCCTGTGTTCGGGTCTAATGAAACTGCTTGGTTTGTGTCATTTTCTTAATTTTTTTTTTCCCAATACCAATTTTCCTATGAATTGATTTGGACCTGCTCTGCTTTTTATTTTGCATTTTATTTTATTTAAAAGTGGATTCTGAAATGCAATTGGGCGAAAGTTTAAAAATGGCATCATATATTGCCTTTTGACTTTTATTCGCCAATGAGTTCACGAATGTTTTGTGTCCGGGTTTGATTAATAGACATGGAAGCTAAAACTTGTAGTTGTAGATAACCCATATATAGTGATCATATCTAACACGCTACATTAACTGCTTTATCGGGGTTATGCTGAATAACCAGTAATTTTTTATCCTTGTTTTTCTTTGGATGAGCCAACAGTCAACACAGGATACAAATCATATTTGGTGTGCACCAAGGATATATTATAGAAACCAGAGGGAAATCAGAGTATAATATTGGTCCACCAATGCAGTTTTTGGTCAACTTGTATAGATGCTCTCCCATGTAATTTTTTCAAGTTGAGATACATAATTTGATTTAACTTGTGAGAAAAGTGTAATTCATTTTACTTATTTTTTTTTTTCTTATGAGTGTTTATAAAGTACACTTTTTTCAACACTTTTAGTGAAATTTACGTTGATATAATAATGTTCCAATCTTTATTCAGTAGGTTCCATATAAAGTTGATCTAATAAAGAAAGGTTTATTTTAAAAAAATCTCGTCAAATGCGTTACTAAAATTTCTTTTCAAAATTAATTATTGAAAAACCAAAACCCCTCGTCAGTTCTTTGTGATCCAGGGTCAATAATTTTAGGCAATTGAATTTTGCACCTTCCTTATTGCATTCTACACCTCCTAGTTTTTTTTTAAAATCCCAATGTACCCCTTCTATCTTCTTCCGATCCTCTGCTTCCCTTCTTCCTCTCTTTCTCCCGCAGTCAGCACAAGTCCAGACCCTCCCTTTTCCTGTTCTTCTCTTTTTCTCCAACTCAACTCTTCTTCCTGGAATTGACATTCCTATTTTGAGTTTTGGACCTGTTTCCAGAACAAGCGTTTCGTAAAGGTATAAATGATCTTACGGAATGACCCTTCCAAAAGGAAAAAACTTATGAAACACCTTTTTCATAAGCAAAAATAGTAATAGTGCTTCTAGAATGACCATTCTAGAAGATACAAAATGCATTTCTAGAAAGACATTTTGGATTGCAGTTTTTGCTTCCAAAATGATTCTTTCATAAGCTAAAATAGTACTTTTTGAGATGCCTTTTTCGAAAGATACAAAATACACTTCTGAAAAGACTACTCCATATTGTAGTTGTTGCTTTCAGAATGGGCTTTTCGTAAGCACAATAATGATTTTCAGAACCCCTTTTCCAGAATATACAAAATACACTTCCAGAAATGGTGCTCTAGATTTTTAAAAAAAAAAAAAAACTCCTAGAATGGTCATTCCATAAGCAAAAATGTTTCTGGAATGACCTTTCATAAGCAATTTTTGCTTATGAAAAGATCATCCCGAAAGTATTTTTTGCTTATGAAAAGATTATTCTGGAAGTATTGGAAGTATTTTTGCTTACGAGAAGACCATTCCTAAAGCCTTTTTATAGTTAATTAAATTTAATATAGGGAGAAGAAGGAAGAAGAAAAGCAAAGAAAAGAGAAGAGAAGGGTGAAGGAGCCACTTACCTTCATGGAAGGAGGAATAAGTGCGAGAATGAGGGAGGGTGAAGGAGTCACCACAAGAGGGAGGGGTATTGTCATTGTGGGTGTGTTGGGATGCCGCTGCAAGGGTGTGTCGTTGAGGGAGTTGAGGGAGATGCTGTTGCGAAATGAGAGAAGGAAGAAGGGAGGTGAAAATTTCATTAAAAGTGTTATTGTATTTTTATTGAATAATGGGAGGTGGGAAAGTTCCGTTATTGTGTCCCAATTTTTTACTTGAAAGGAAGGCCCAGTATGGCCCAAAACAATGGTTCACAAGTCACAACATGTATTCATAGCATTATATTTTAACTTTACAACATGCAGTATATTTTAACTTTATAATTAAAAAATACATTCTTAATTCCCAAATTAATGCTTACAAAATAGGAATGAAGATTAATAATAAAAAATAGGATGGTGTGAAACAAACAAATATCAAAACAATTATATAAAAAATTTATTTATATTCACAAATATAAGAAGAATTTAATTTATATGAATAAGAATCTAAAATAATTTTATAAAATCACTCAATTATAAATTATTGTTTAAATTATTTTAAGATAAAAAGTCTTATCTTAAAGTAATTTAAATAATAATTTATAATTAGATAACACTATCAAATTATTTTATACCTCCATAATTTTTTTCTCACAAGAATTATTATTCAGTTTCTTATATATATATATATATGTATGTATAATTTAGATCAGCAATGAGGTATGACTACGAGTCAATGAGCGTGTGACAACAGCATTGGTACGTGACACATTTCTCACGTGTCCATGTCTCTCCAGGGGCAATATGGGCACCTACAAATAGATCATGCTCGCCTGAAGCTGACAAATCTATCTTACTATATGTTGATTCTTACCCTCTTCTGTTCTCTATATATCTCTATTTCTTTTCTCTCTCTATAAATAAGCAACCTTACAACTCTTCTTAATCCCATCAAATCGAACCCTTTTTAAACGCTCAAATACAAATTTCTGGCACCAAATCCTTCCCACTCTCCTCAATTCCATTCATTTCAACTCAACAATCTCTCAGATCCGTCAAACAAAATATAAAAGATAGAAAACCCTAGTTCTGTAAATATATAAAGGAAAAAAGGTCTGATAGATACCCATTGTCAATAAGATCTAATTCTTCACACACGGATTTCCCCACAATTTCTTAACGATTATAACCTGATTGCGGGAAAAAAAAATTGCCCTTTTGTTGATTTTTTTTTGTCAAAAACAATTTTGTGTGTGTATAAAACCATCCGTGATCTGGGTTCTTTTAAAAATTGGTTCTTTTGTGTATTTTGTTACTTTTGTAAGGAAAATTGAGGGTTTTGGTACTGATCACTGTGGAACATGGTGGTTTTCGTTGATGGGCAGCTTTTTGCTGGTTTTGAGGCATAGCATTAAATTGGATTTTGATTATTCATGGCTGAACAAGCATTGGAAGGTAGCCAACCTGTGGATTTAACAAAGCACCCTTCTGGGATTGTGCCTACCCTTCAGTGAGTATCACTTGTCTTTTAAGTGAATGCTTCTTTGGATTGTAATTAAGAGCATGAAATGGGTAACTGTGTTGTTTGCAACAATGTGTTGTAGTTTGAAGTTGTGGTCTGTGGGTTTTTGTTCATGAGTAATAAAGAAGTGTTATCCAAATCCAAGTGATCCCCCGTGTATGATATTGAGTTTGAGATTACTACTTCCAAATTAACCTCGTGGTTTTATGTCGAGTGGATCAGATGGGTTTACCAGTATTTGGGCTAAAGATGTTTTCTTGGTCAACGTACCATTTACTTGTATGCCAATAGAAACTATTGCTTCAAAACAGAAACTGTTTTGCTTAAGAATTACCTGTAAATGATCAGTCCTTTTTTCTGTATGTCAGCATTCAAATTCAAATTCAAATATGATACATATCTCGTTATGGGAATTCTTAGCTCAATTCAGAATTTCAGCCATCAGAACTAAGTGAATGAGGTTTGAGAGGCATGTCCATAATAGATGGGGGTTATACTCTAATGTGGAAATCCTTGTAGAGTTGTAGTGTATTCCACATCTCTTCTAAGATGAGCTCAAAATATATACAGATTATGCTGATTGCATTCATGTAAATTTTATGTTAATTACTTAGACTGGATAATGATTTCTTATATTTGCATTGGAATATCTAAAATTGTTTACTATTTATACTGCCAGAAATATTGTGTCAACGGTCAATTTGGACTGTAAGTTGGAGCTTAAATCAATTGCACTTCAAGCTCGAAATGCAGAATACAATCCCAAGGCAAGTTTTGCTTGTTGATTGTGAATTCCTCCCATCTGTGTGTGTGTGTGTGCATGTGTACATTGTGTTGCTTTTTGCATTGCAATTATTGTGAAGGTGGTTGACTTGGTTTCTGTTCTGTTCTAAATTTGTCTAAAAAGATGTAGTTTTAATATTTGGTCCAACGAGGATAGGTTGATCTATGATTTCTATTAATGTTACTGTTGATTTCAAACCACTTATCCACTACACTTTTTTTTATCTGAGATCAATAATTAATTTGCATGCTAGACATGTCTTTATGCTGATTGGTCATTTATCTGCAGTGCTTATGTCTATCTTTTGAATCTTTGCAGCGTTTTGCTGCTGTTATTATGAGGATCAGGGAACCAAAAACTACTGCACTCATTTTTGCATCTGGCAAGATGGTATTTTTTTTTTTTTTTTGGTTGAATCTGGTACTTCTGTCCAATTAAGTTGGAATTGCATGACATGCAATAAGTTAATGTGAGTTGATACAGATCAGTTGATGTTTTGCACACAAAAAGTATATAAAGAAACTATTCTCTTTTTTTTTTTTGTCAAGAATAAAGAAACTATTCTATTTATACACATTTTTGCAAGTCGCAGTGAAGTTGTAATTGTCTGATTCTGTCTTTAATTCTCTTGTCCTGTGTTTTAGTTAACTATGCTGGTAAGATTGATGGACAGGAATTTGGGCACTAGTGCCAAGTGAATGCTATATTTATATTTATATTATTTATACAATTCAGATTTGTCCATTTTTCACTAGTTTACCATTATAGGTGCTTGTAATGTGGCTGCAGAGTTAACATTAGGATACCCCCCAATGCCATTTTTTTTGAAGGGCTTCTATTCCTTCATTTGAAAAAACTAACTGATTCAGCATGTTGCTTCACTTGCTTGTGATGGGCTTCTATTTCTTATGCTCTTTTCCCCCCTAAATTTAAATCTCATGGTTAGGTCTGTACTGGAGCCAAGAGTGAGCAACAGTCTAAATTGGCGGCAAGGAAGGTATGCTAATGCTCCCCCCTCATCTTGTAAGCTCATTCATACTGTATATTATTGAAATTTCTCAAAGTTGAGGTTGATTGACTGGAGAATCTTGCCATTAATTTTAGCTTGGTTTGGAGCTTATTCATTCTGTAGTTTGTAGAAAAATAAACTCCTTAAACCAATGGAAGGGGTGGATGATTTTATTGTTCTCTTCACTTAGTATAAGCTTGATTCACACATTTTATTCGAAAATTTATAGCACTTTTTACTTGTTTTTCTCTCTTTTCAGTATGCTAGAATTATTCAAAAGCTTGGTTTCCCAGCTAAATTTAAGGTACAACATCTCCAAAAATTTTATCAGTTGTTTTCCACTCTACAGAAGCAGTTTGTGGTCATTGATTTATTCCTTTTTCTTTATTCTGCTTTAGGATTTTAAGATTCAGAACATTGTTGGCTCTTGTGATGTCAAGTTCCCCATTCGACTTGAGGGTCTTGCCAATTCCCATGGTGCTTTCTCAAGTGTAAGTGTGAAGTGCAATAATCATCTGTTTTTCCTGGTGAATTTCATGGAAAAATGGTCCTCACAAATTCCTGCCCTAGTAATCAGTCCTACATATGGTCCTCTTGACGTGGGCTATTCTATAGGATGTTGTACATGACTTGATGAATTTTTTTTCTTTAACTAATATTGCTTATTATTTGAAAAATGGTTATCATTGCTCAATTGTTATTTGTTGTTAGGAAATCACATCTTGGTGTTTGGTATCATATTACATAATTTTCTTTGTTTCCTTGAATTGTATACCTGATTTTAGTGGTGTCAAATATTCTATACTGAAAAACTAAATTCAATAACAGGTGTAAACTTTGGAAAAAAATGGATTTAACTAGTACAAATGGAAAACCATTCTTGATTTCCATGACAGCCAAACAACCACAAATCGGTTTTTATTAATTTTCATTAAGCAGAGGCTGTGTTAACCCATGATATCCATTGCCAACTGCACTTTTGCAGATACTTGTATGTTCTAAAAGTGTTGGAAGTTTTTATGATTATAACCGGAAGAACTGAGTGGGGAAGTATTTTTTACCATGGTGCTTGTGTTATAAAGAAAGTGTAGATGATGGAAAGAGCCATTTTCAGTTGTGTTTCTGCATGTGCAGTTGGTTTCCTGGCTTCTTTCTACATACTAAATGTTTAAGTAATGATTAACATATGTTAAACTTGTTTGTTCTTGTTGGTAGTATGAACCAGAGCTGTTTCCAGGACTAATCTATCGCATGAAGCAACCCAAGATAGTCTTGCTTATATTTGTCTCTGGAAAAATTGTTCTGACAGGAGCCAAGGTATAATAATGGTCTTGGGATCTTCCCATGTACATTTTAGCATTTTCCGGCTGATTCACTTACAGTGATGTTTTCATTTTCGTCTCTTTAGGTTAGAGATGAGACTTACACAGCTTTTGAGAACATATATCCAGTGCTTACTGAGTTCAGGAAAAACCAACAATGGTATGGAAGTGGCTCTTTTTCAATTGCTATAGGATATACATGTTGTAATCCCTGGGCTAGGAATATAATGAATCAATATCATTGTCTCTATTATTTTTGTTTTCTTTGTTCAGCTATCAGAATATAATTGTGTCAGATGTAGGGCTGAGGTTTTCCTAATTGAAATGACGAAATTCTTTACGCAGTTTCTTTTCTGGGTCATATATTTGTATAAGTTCTGAAATCTGAATAATGTAAAATGCGATTTAACTACAAAAGTAAACTGAAACTTTAGTTTGGAGGCACTCAGTGTGACTAGTAGTGTGTCATGAAGTTTATCTTGTTAGTTCTGATGTCTTTGGAATATTTGCTATTAATGGCACAGATTACTACTGTCAAGAGAGCAGGAGCAAGGCTTGATTGAACTGTAAATATGAAGACCAGAGATAGAAATATCTGTAATCTGGATTGAGTTTTAATAAGACACCTGTGTTTGTTCTGTCTTTTTCTCTCTTTTAAGAAAAGGGATCCTGCTTTAGTAAAGTGGAAGAAAAAAAAAACCGTGTATTGAATTTGACTGTAGAAAAAGAGATTTATAAGAGGCAGAATGAAAAGAAAAAGTGGAAGCCTGTGCAAATCATGAATAACTTTCACTGAAGTGGAAACTATTTGTGGTTCATTTCAACTATGAGTAACTTTGTTTTTTGGCTAATCAAACACTACATTTGATAACTATGCTTCATGATTACAATAACGTTGTAATTGAACAAAGGAATTGGTTTATCAACTTTTTATTTTAGTCTAGTTCCTATACTGGTCATCTTCATTGAAACAACTGATTCACTATATTAATGGCCAGTATAATATGGAAATGAAACTATCCCTTTTTTATTTATATTTATACACCAGAAAAGATAATAATAATAATAATAAATTAAAAAACGATTATCATTGTATGATCCGAATATTTCGAGGATTCTTATTACCCCAAAAACTGTTGAATGATGAGAAAAATGCTAAAATATTTTCATTTGTATAACGAACTATCATTTATGTGCATTGAGTTTACAAACCGACCTTAGCTCAGTTGGTAGAGCGGAGGACTGTAGTTGGTAATATGCCAAATAGATATCCTTAGGTCGCTGGTTCGAATCCGGCAGGTCGGATTTATGTTTTTGAAATTTTCTTTTTTTTTTTCTTTCAAAGTTTGGTCCATTTTGCCCTTTCTTTCTCTGTTAATTTTTTAGTTATACTTATTTTACAACTTTGAAATGCAACCTATTCAAAACCATTTTTGACATTGAACAGAGAATAAACTAGATGTATCATGTTTCCCGCTTTCGAATCCATTTTTTTTTTCTTAAATGTAAATTTTGTTACAAGTTTGCAATCAAATGATCTTTGACTATTATTAACATTAAAAGTTAAGGAGTAAAATCCTGATAAAATACGTTAGTGTGTAAATGGAATTATAAATTTTGAAATTTTAATCGTTAAACTATTATGTGAATGGTTAATTTTAACTACAATTTTAATCATAAAATAAATTAGAGTAAATATTAAATTCAGCTTCTTAAACAATTTATTCTCTAAAAAAGGTCACACAACAATCCTTCAGAATATTCATTGAAAGAAAAAAAGTTAAAATATCTCTTCTTTATAATCTTAAATAACTAAATGAATAGTTTTTGTTTTAGAGATAAAAGTGCTAACAGTATGATTGTGGGCGAACTTTACTTGTAATATTAAGAGTTTTAAATCTTAAAGTTGTCATTTTACAAAAGACTTTTCTTAACCTTCACTTCAGACATGATGATTGGTCTCACGACTATGGTTATGAAAATTCTCAATTGACAAGAAAAGGAAAAAAAGACCAAGCAAGTCGTAACTTTTTTTTTTTTAATTTTCTTTTTATTTATGATCAAATGATTAATTAAATGTATAAATATTACAAGCTACAGCGGCAGCTCTGCAGCTATATAAAGTATAAACTTCAAATCAAAATACGTAAAAGAATAATAACACCACCAAATAAATTGATGAGCGGATAGAATTAAATTTTTCTAAGGAACGCCAAGCCGGTCTTATTTTTACAATAACAAAACGATCAATTTTTCGGTAATATGCTTTTCAGGATACATTTAATTATTTCATTTTCATATGCTTTTTCATAAGGGTTTAAAAAATCGGCACCAAACATATATATGAAACAAAGAGGACCCCTCTAGGCCCCCAACTCCCCAATAAGAGTTTGGTAATTAAAGAAAAAGTATAGAATACTTCACCAATTAAGACAATAGTAAAATACTTTCCTTTCTACTTTGGTCAAGTAATATTATATATATATATCCGCACTATAGAAAGAATCGATAGGTAACATTTCCATTTATTTTTGCCCTTTTAAACGAATAAGAAGACCAGAGAAAAAACTTTAGTCACTTTTTTTTCTCCAAAATAATTATGATAATTTATAGCCTTTTACGAGTTTGAAATGATCCTCAACTTTTAGAACATTTCAGAGACAGCGTAAATCCCACTAAAAAGATGTCTGGCATATTCAGCGTAAGCAAGAGGCAACCAAACAACCATATGCAAGAGATTGAGCTTCGATATAAATTGCTCGGATCTGTAATTACAAGTCAAAGTTCATGCACCAAGCAATTTTCGCTGATCCTTCTGTACAGTAGTTGTGATAAGATAACTAGTTAATTGTCATGGTAGGTTTTGAATTTTAACCAGGCGAAATGATGATCATATCCAATGAATATTGGCAAACAAATCTGAGTTACTATTGCGTGAAGGAAATTTATAATCTTCTCATAAGGGTATAATCATATAGATATATCGTGGCATTATGTTTTATTGGTGTTAATTTATAATTTTCTAGTCAAATTTTGATTTCTTCAAAGATTATGATTTGGAGTAGATTTAAATTATGTTAAAAGAAATATACATGAATTGGAGAAAAACTAATTTGAATTCTAAATGAGAACAAGAAAGTCAAGTTGAGAGAGATAAAAATGACCAAAGTCTAAGAGAAGAAGAATTTGAGGCAAGAGTTTGAGTACACTAATTTAGAAGACAATTATAAGTAGTTATCAGATGTTAAACGAATCAGGAAATATATGAATATCTTATATAATCAATTTTAGACAATTCAGCATGTGTTTGTATCAAATTTAATATATTAGACTTAAAATCTATAAATAAAACTCTTCTTAAATCATTAGCAATTAATACACCTCTCACTTAGATAACATTATTTACTAGTCCAAACAAGGATCACATCATTCATTCACATCAACAAGAAAATGTAACGTCATTATCAACTATCAGTCAACAAATAAAAAAACTAAAATTATGTAATTTTAAAAAATGAGGAATTATAATTATAAATTTAAAAACAAAAGATTAAAACTAAATAAAATGATAAAAAGCATAAATTTTAGAAGCATAAATTTTATTTTATGCAAAAAGTTAAGCATAAAACTAAATTCTAATTTTAGAAGCTCAATCTGCGTAATAAATCTTCATCATTAATTTGAAGATTAATTAACTTATCAACTATCCTTTGATAATGTCATTTGTTATATTAGAAAAGGGAAAAATAATACACAAGTCATGTTTTATAAAGGAAAGTTATGTTAAGCATTACGCTTCATACAAAATATAAAATAATTAAGTTTTGGTTTTTAAGATAAGTTAAATTTTGAAAAATATCATAAACTTAATTATCATATGAATGAAAAATTCTACTTAATTTAACTTAAGTACATATCATAGTGAATTGTCTTGCCGGCTAAATCCATTACACATAAGTATTTATGTATCTTTTGGCCTCAACACTTGAGAGGATGTGGATCATTCGACTAGGTAAGTTAACTAAGCACAACCGTAACAAGTGTTTATGTTTTTCAGGAATTCGATCATTAAAATTAAAAGTATATAAATAAGATCTTTATCTATCAATTTTCAAAGGATTGAATCATATTAGTTAACTTCTCAAGTATTGATAACATCTCACATCAAAATTGATTACTGATTCATAAGGTTATTGTGTATGTATTCATGTCTCTTTATTGCATTTGTCTAAACCTTTTAATTTTTTCAATCTTCGTTTCTTTTCAAAAAAATTATTTTTTTAATCTCTATTTTTTGTTACTATTGAAATTACTATCAAAGTATAATAATTATTGAAATTAACTTTTTAATCAAAAACACTATCATAAAATCTACTTATTACAAGCCATTATATGATATTATCATAATTATCTATGAATATCTTTATCAAAACTACTATTATTATTATATATATATATATATATATATATATATATTAAATATTAGACAATTCTCTAATAAGTTAAAAATTAAGAATTTGTTTGTTTGATTAAAAAGAATTTACAATCGAGAATGAATTATATATTTTATCTTTAAATATTTATTTATTATTAGAATCATTTTAGTAAAAATTATTTAATTTATTATAAAAATATATTTCTTTCAAGAAATAAGTACAATTTTTATGATTAAAAGATAGATTTAAAAATAAGTGAGATCACGCCTTCTTTTTAGTTTCCTCAATAACTTTCTATATCTATGCATGCACGTAAATAAATGAATAAAAAACACGTCAAATAATATGGAGAAACAATAATAATCCATACCAAATACATTGACAAGGAGAGAAAAGTAAAAAATTCTTAGAAACTCTAAGCATTGTCTTATTGGAGAACACATTTAACAAAGTGTCGGCCATAACCTGTACAAGTTACTTTTCTATGGTTTTCCCATTCTTTTTCGTAAAGGTTTAAGTAAGTAGCAGTCTTGCACTAATATACATCAAACGCGGAGTATCATCTTGGGGCCGAAAGAAAGTTTACCCAAAAGATACATCAAACACTAACAACTACAGAAAAAGCGTAGCATGTTACCACAGAATACTATAATGCTGTCTTTTGTAATTTAATTTTAGTCATCAAGTAATATAAATCAACCATATTGCATATTCTAAATGCTAAAGTGCTTTCTGCCTACTCCACACTATAGAACAATGGCAATTTTATACTGCACGCCACCCTAATTTTGCTTTTTTAAAGATTAGCTATTTACCCTACCCGTATATTTCACGTGTTTTTTATTCAAATACTTAGAAGTTAGAACTCAGTTTTCTTCTTCTTTTTTTTTTGTTTATGAAAAAAAAGTATATTTTGAATTAATATATATTTTAAGAAAATATTATCGTCAAAATATTTGAAGATAATATTTAGATTAAAAAAATTCAACATATATACTTATATCATAATAGGCAGCAATCCAAAACTCATGTATTAATTTTCTTTGTGCGTGGATCAGCATTCTTTGTGCTTCATCTATTTATATATCTATTAATAAAATTGTTTGCTTAACAAAAAAAATGAAATGAAACTTATATTTCATAATGAAATATAATAAAGAGACGATTGTGTATAAAATTTATAAGTATATGTTATTCTTCAATTTTGTTGAATTTGTTTACAATAATATTACATACTGGCCAAAAACTCTATTTAATATGCTGTCGTGTCTCCCACACACACGTTTTAACGCCTCTTGTTTTTTTTAAAGCTTTTAAGTTTTAACGCCTCCTATGATAATATTAAATTAGCATAAAAAATATTATCAATGAAATAAGATTGTCATATTAATTGAATATTCGTTTTATTTGTTCAACGAATTGAGGACCGAACACACAACTACACAGGTGAATCTTGACCAAACTCATGGAGAGGTAGAAAGGAATGAAATGTAGTATTACAATATTAATCGCTGGAAAATCACATACTCATTAATTATATGTTTCGCTGTTTTATTAACAAAAAGTAGTCTCACGGAAGCTTATCCAAATATTTTTCCATTTTATAACATGTATGTAATATTAAAATATTCATTTTTAAAATTTTTCTGATTAAATCTCGAACCAAACGATAAGATTCACAATCAGCTCATCAAAGGCCAAAGTTTTATGAAAGATATTTTAGGGTTCCACCAGAGAATAAAAAATTCTAATTATGATAATTAAAAAATACAGATTAGATTGAATATCGGTAAACTAGTATAAATTCTTTATCTAATTATATCACTCAACTGACTTTGAGAATTTTTATAAAAAAAAACTAATAAAACTGGTAAAAAGCTAAAAAAATATTGATACAAAAATACTTCACGACATGTTAACGAAAAATACTTAATACGATATTTTAAAAAAATCAATATAAAGTATTTATTAATTTGTTATTGTTAATGAGCATTAATATGTATTATTAAAACTAAGACATATATTTATTTTTAAAACTAAGACATGTACACCAATAAGTGGTTAGTTCAAGTAATATTAAATTTTATTTTTTTAAATAAGATTTTAAGTTTGATTCTCGTAGATGAATGAAAAAACAATTATTAAAAAATAAATCTTATATATTAAAAATGATTAATCAAATTTAATTTTTTAATAAAAATTAATCATTAAAAAAGTTAATCGATATTTTTCTAATTATTTAATACAACTATATACTCAAAACATGAATTACTTGAATATTTTTAAAAAATCTCACATCAATTGATATATGTGTCCAATGGTTATTAAAAGTGAATAAAAATAAAAAGTCCATAAAAGTATATAATGGAAAAACAAAAGGTTGTAAACTAAAAAAAGTAATTAAAGTAAATTAAATTTTAAAAATTATTATAAGACAAAAGTTGTGAAAGAATTTTTTATATTATATACAAATAAATAATAATTTAATATCTACCAATAACGTGTTTGAAATTAATTATCTTCACCTTTTTCAAGGTTGTGGAGAAATCCCACCAAAAAGTTGCTAGTCACCGTCATAGTGAGTGAAAACCAACCAAACAACCATAATAGGTTGAGGTTTGCCCAAAATTGCTCAAATTGTTGTACAAGTCAAAGTTCATGAGCCAATTTCGATGGTCCATATAAAGAAGTTGTGATAATATAATTAATACTATAGTTAATTCTCATGGTCGGTTTTGAACTTTAAATAGATAATAAGCCTATCATTCAATTGGAAGACAAATCCTAATTATGTTGCATTCACTTGTAATCCATTAACGATGTTGAACAAATATTTAAAGTTTAACAAATATAAATATTTAATGTATCTTGTGCGTAGATTAAGGGAATATAAATATTTTTTATTTAATATTTAAAGTTTAACAAATATGCACTTTTGGTGTAAATTTTTATATTATCAACCAATTAAAAATTAGTCTAAAATATATTTTTTATTCTCATAAGTATGAAAGTATTTGAAATTCATCCTTATAATATTTTTAGTGCTTTTTTGGTTCTTATAAATTAAAAATGTGTTGATTTTTGGGTTTGGAGTAAGGTTTGGACATTTGAATTTATGTACATGATTTTTTTACATTGATTACATGCACAATCGATATAAAAAAATGTCACACATTACATCGATTATATGTATAATCAATATAAAAAATTATTATCATATGTTTGAATTTATTTGAATATACTTTCAAGTAAAAAATGATGCATTTCAATTTTGTGAGAACAAAAAATGTATTAAAAAATTTATGTAGACAAATTCTAAATATTTACATATTTATGAGGATTGAAAATATATTTTAGCCTAATTATATTTGTTGTTATTTTTAAAATAATTATCATCAAACACACAAACTATTTGGTTCAAAGAAGGAAAAAGAGGGGAGGAATTTTAATGAAGGCGAGGGAGAGAGAAGGAAATAGAGGGAAAATATTTTCATTACGCATTATGTATGATATATGGGAGGGGAGGGAAGGTAGCCATTTTGTTGTTTGGTTCATAAGGAGAGATGGGGGATTTTATATGAATAAATTTACCTTTGTAATTTTATAATTTTAAAATTCAAATTATAAGTAGAGATATTTTTATAATTTCAATTGAAATATTTTAAATCATCTTCCCCTCCCCTTTATTTCCCTTCCAATATTGAAAGGATATTAGATGTCTAGGGATATATATTACTCCCCTTCATTCCTATTTCCTCCTAAAAATCCAACCATGGAGTTGATATAGTAATGTTGTACTACATTCACATGTAGAGAAGTAATTTATTTAGTAGGAGAATCCTTGTATTAATTGTGTATAAAATTTTCTTAAGTCAATGACAATCACATACTACGAGTAGGATTAATTCTTAGTCTAATGAATCAAAAGACACTTATAATATCTTATTCAAGACAAAAAAATAAAAATATTTTGATATATTATTTAAAGTTTAATAAATACACACTTAATGAATTTTTACATTATCCACCAATTAAAAATAATTTATTATAATTTCAAAATAATTATTATCAAAGTGACAAAAGTATGATATATATATATATATATAATACTTTGTAATTTAATAACATGATAAAGTTTTATATTATCAATACACATACTATTTATTTTCAAATGTTTGCTATATCATAAATATAAAAGTTATTGAATTCTTAATTTTTTAAATAATTGAAAATATTTAATAAGAATAGTAAATATTTTTGTCTGTCTTAATCTAAAGGGTTGAGTTAAAGAGATAAAAATATGTATTATTTTAAAATGAATAATGTTACATCCTTCTACAAATACTTCTACTATCTTTTATGGTAATTAAGTTTAAAATAAGTTTTATATTTCTAAGACATTAAATATATTTATTTTTTATTCAATATTTACCATAAAAGGTAGTAGAAAGATGTGTAGGAGAATATACTATTACTCCTTTAAAATACAAGCTAAAATATAATTTTTGTCTCCCTATTTTCTTAAATATGTGATTTTAGTCTCCTTATATTTTAATTAAGACATTTTGTTCTTTACTTTTAAAAATTTGTTATTTTAGTTTTCTTGATGAATTTCAAATTTGTTGACTTTGTACTTTTTAATAAATTAAACTTATTAGCAATTAAATAATTTGTAAAACACATCTTTCATGTGCATAATAAACAAAAAGTTGTCAATCAACATTGTTTATATAGTATATAGATTAATATTTGAAATTGGTTACAAGAATTAAAATTTTTGATTTTTTAAAATAGGAGACGAAATATCTTAATTAAAAAATGAGAAACTAAAATCGTGAACTTTTTAAAAGTGAGGAATGAAATGTCTGAATTAAAAAAAATGAGAAGACTAAAAACACATATTTAAGAAAATAAGAGAACAAAAATTATATTTTAACCTAAAATATAAGTGTCATTTTTTTATATTTCCTAATGATTAAATATATATCGCATTGTGGATATCCGTCACTTAAGATCGGTCGAGATTATATAAAATGATAGTTGATAAAAAAAAGTAAAGTTTTCAATAGGAAATAAAAAAATATGAATTTATATTTTAAAATAATACATATTTTTTATATCAAATAAATACAACAAGGAAAAATCGAAACCCACGGGTCAACAAATTAAATTTATCACAGTACAAAAAATCAGTTGTACAGTTTGTGATGAGCTCTTTACATTGTCAGCTCATAAATAAATACTTTTTAATATTTACATTATATTTAAATTTATGATAAATAATTCATATTATGATATAATATTATTTTTAATTATTGATATAATTTAAAAAATATTAAAAATCGATATATTAGTAAATATGAAGATGATAGCTCTTAATAACTCTTGAAATCACTCTCATAAAAAAATTTGTATTTAAGATTATTTATAAAAAAAATTATATTATCATCTAACAGACAATTAAGTAAATGATAAATTTATAAATTTTTATAATAATTACTTCTCAAGTCATATCAATAATGTATTTTGATTTGTGATAGTGTAACTTTATTACAAATATTACTTTTATAATATAATTTATATATATTTAAAAGTATTTTTTAAAAAAAAATTAGAAGTATTTTTAAGCATGCTATTAAAAATTTGATCACATAATTATGCAAAAACATTCATTGGAAGAGGTGATTTTCTTAAACAGATATATAAGTATCTTGAAGGATTAATCATGAGCTTCCAGCTATGGTTCCCAAGTTTACCTAAAATTTTGTTTTTATATAATTTGAAATTGAAAACAAATATTAAGGAGTTTACAACACTCACACAACATTTTAAACACAACATGTTAAATAGATGGAGTTAAATTTCTTGATACCTAAAATAATTTTAATATTATATAATAGAGTATTTAATTATTATCAATAATGAAAATATCTATTATTCTTTTCAATCTATAAAATTGACCTAAATTTAATGATATCAGTGAGCTTGTTAATATGATTGAGTAATTTTGGGTGAAAACAATTGAGAAAGATAAATTTTACTCAATGTAAGGGAGAGAAAAAAGGTGTACGTGCGCCCACCATACCTAAAAGTTGCACTTCTGACCTAACAGAGAAAAAAGAAAAAGGAAGGAGAAAGGGAGAGGAGGGAGCTCGGTGGGGTGGTGGAATTGAGTGGCATACAGAGAGCTTAATTAATTACCACTACTTATATTGGTTGGGATCATATAACCTGGAAAGCAACATATGAGTGAGTTCATCATCATCACTTCTTATATATGAGAAGCCCTACTTCTATCGTGAGAGCAACAGTACGTGCAGAGAGACAATAGGATCTACAAATTCCATAAGAAAAATTAACCTTTGTTTCGTGTTCGTGTTCTCAATCAATTAGTTCTTATTCTTTCCACATAAGTAACATTGCTTCAACAATTTTATGTGGTTATCAATGCAGAAGAAGATTCTGTAGTTAATGGAATCTGAGTTGCTTGCGTCTGTGTGTGCATAAAAGAATTAGAAATTTATGTCATTGTCATGTGTTCAACTAGCATAAGTTAATTTTTCCAAATCCAATATTTTTTAATTTATTTTTACAAAGACAGTATTAAGATTTGAATATAAGATGTTACGCATATTATCCAATTCCTTACTACTAGGTCAGGGTAGCTCAACAAAAGTGAGATTAATATTTAAATTATGAGAAAGATGTACATTGGACTTTTTTGTCAATATATAAATCCTTTTGTTTTATAAAAATTAATAACAAATAATCTGTAATTTATAAAACTTTAGTTTTAGCTGTCTTACTCCTAGGTCAGCTGAGTTGGTTAAATCCAATAATTCTAAATAGCTATATAAATAAGCTTTGAAAAAACTGTTTCTTATATATATATATTAATCATTTTTTGATATTTATAATTGTTTTATAATAAGACTATTTTTTTTTTTTTTACTTTTTCTTTTTTGAATGTAATTATTATAAATTTTCAAAGCATGTTTTTCAATTTTAAATTTTTTTATCTTAATATAAAAAAGTATAAATGATTGGGACCTTAATTAATTAAACATTGGTTCTTATATAAATAACTTTTGAAAAATTCTACTGTAGAATTTAATATAATAACTTCTTTTATAGATGCATTTTGAGGTAAGGGAATGATATTCTTCTTTATGGTAGGAAATTCTTTGGGATAAAAGAAGAATACTCACATAAGACTTTCATTTATATGTCAATATAAGGAAAATAGTCCTTGAGAATAAGATATATAAGGTCCCAAAAATGATTTTTACTTATTAATAATATTTTTTAAGAATATTTTAAAAGTTAGTAAGTATTTGATCAATCTATACTAGCTCACATATTCAGAGTAATTAAATATACATTTTTTTAATAGAAAAAGGCTCCTAATTAATCCTACTTATTATTCTTCCCATAAAAGGATTTCATTATTCTTTCATACTTTCCGCTTATTAACATCATTATTTCTTCCCTTTATATTGTCTATGGTTGTAGTTTCTTCTTTTATTTATTGGAGAAAAAGCTAGCTTGCACTTTGATATTTAGGATTAGAAGAATGTTAAACAAGATTCATTACGATAATTTGATAGGAAATTTCGTGTCTAAAAAAGTTTTGAAAAATAAATTTTAAATATTTTTATTAATTTAATTTTTTTTAAATCTCATATTAAAAAGATACTTTAAATCTAAATATATAAATATCAACATGTCATTAATATATGTGATATTTAATTAGAATCTTTTAAATAAGATCTCAATTTTATGTTTGATTGACAAAAAAAGTTTGATTACGCAAAAGATCATCAAAATCAGCCAATTAGATATTTTGAAGGAGAATAGCCATTAAATATTTTATACTAATATCATAATAACAAAAGTAAAATCTAAGTACATAAATATTTGACTAATCCTAATTTAGATAATAGCATATTTGAAAAGAAAAAGTATGAAAAGGAACCTTACCGATGAAAATGAGACTCTTTGCAAAAAGAATTCTCAATTTTTGGAAGGAATACGGTTGTCAATAGACAAGATGATGTTACTAGATTGTGGTCACTCATGGGAAGGAACCTTGGCTGCTATTGCAGTTTGAAATGCCATCCACGTACAACTATTTTCCCTTTCCCTTCACACGTTCAACCTCATGCAGATGCAGTTATATATTCTTCCAATTAATTCCAACCTTCAAAAGTACACTGATTACTCGTCCTCGTCCTTAATTATCCTTATCCTTCTTCAATTTCATATTTCTAGCAAACCCTTTCATTACAGGCAACAATCAGCCACTTTCATCAATTATCTTATCGTATGTTTTTCTTCTTTTGATGAATTATAAGCCAAGCATGACGTGAACTCTTAGTACCCACGAACAATAACTAGTCCAAAGTTTAATTATTAACATGAAAAAAGTATTATCGAAAAATGCTACCCATCCAAAATTTAATGACTTTTGGTTTTCTAATTAATTTCATAGACAAATAAATTTGGATTTGCTATATTCATTTTCAGTGCGGTTACTATATATGACAAAAATTGAATGCTTTTATGTTTCTCAACAAAAAATATTCTTCACATGCATATCCAGATAATTAAATCTATGTTAGTACATTTAAAAAATCAGTCATCTACCACTATATAGATCTTGTTGGTTGTATAAACTAACTTTAACTTGTAAAAAATAATACACTTCTTATTTTATGTTTCCATTTATGAAAAATTTTATTCAAAAATAAGTTAAATCATAACTAAAACATGTTTGATAGCAATTATAAATAAATAAATTATCCTCCTTTTGTACCTTATATATTATTTTGAATCATCATGTTATTATATAAAGTATCTAATAATTTTATTAATAATTAAATTTTATTGTTTGAATCATCATGTTATTGATATAAAGTATCTAATAATTTTATTAATAATTAAATTTTATTGTAAATCTAATTAATCAATGATCACTTTTAATGAGATATCTCATTTCAACTGTATTTTTTTTATTTACTAAACTCAAATTTTATTTCCTTTAAAAAAAAAAAAGACTCCAACTTTCTTACCCTTTATTATCGTCCCTCCTATTTATTTGATCGTATTTGAGTTTGTTTTTGGATCTCTACTTTAGAAAAACAATATCATTTTTTATGTCATTATTCCTACTTCTGTGACTATAGCTTTGCAGTTTTATCCAATATGAGAAGTATTAACATCCATTGATGAATGGTTATACAAAGATAATCCTTATGAACTGGTTATTCTACACTCCTCAATTGGTATAACTTGCTACATGGGTTGTGATTGGGAACCTAGTTTCCATTGGGTAATTACTTGAAAGTAGGTTGATAGACCAAATTAAAACACGTACTATTAGAAACTAAATGGAATTGTTTTAAATTATATTATTGGCATGTGCTATTTTAACTGTTAATTGAGTAATTCGTTAATCAAACTAACTGGTTAAGTGACATTTGATCTAGATGGTTTAGTGATAAAGATTAAGGCATCAGCTTGGAAATGGATGACTTCTAGAAATGGAAATAGAACCAGTGTCTCTTTTCGAGAGTGGTGTATCTCACCAATGGTAACCTTCTTTGGACCATGACCAGATCTAGATATGGGCTAAATTGGAAGTAGCAAATCAATATTGATGTT
This sequence comes from Glycine soja, assembly GCF_004193775.1. Taxonomy (NCBI): domain Eukaryota; kingdom Viridiplantae; phylum Streptophyta; class Magnoliopsida; order Fabales; family Fabaceae; genus Glycine; species Glycine soja. The sequence continues at coordinate 47,097,505 of NC_041010.1, read as the reverse complement.
TTTGTTCAATTGGGGTATATATACAAGATGTTTTATGTTTCTACTGGGTATATATATATACATGGGAAACTTTTTTTGGTTGGATACAACACATGTTTTAGTTTTATGGAGGACTTATCCTTTTTCGTTGTTGATCCTCCCTTTGTACCTCTGGTACACTAATGTAAATATAGCATTTTATTAATAAAATCTTTATTTTGCTTTTCAAAAAAAAAAAACTAACTGATTGATTTAGTTAATGATAAAAAAAACCTCATATTAATAATATTTAAAACAATCCAGTTTTGATATTTAATTTATGAAAGTGCTTTAATTTGAAGAAAAAGCTCTTAAAAAGATAGATAAAGAAAAAAATAAATGGATCCAACATTAAGGGACCCAATAGAGGCGATGTTAATTAGACTATAGCAAGGAATATAAATAAGATAGCTACATAATAAGATGAAAATAGATGCCCATAAAATGGAATATATACACATTTTTTTCAATATCCCAAAAATAGAGATAAACCAAAACACGTATATTTTTGTTTCTTTCTCCGTAAAAACAAGCTGCCAATTTTAGCCATATATAAAATCGCACCAGAACACCATATATCTTGCTTTATTTTAATTTTCTCATAACTTCACATATGTTTATCCTTTATATATAGTAGGAAGTATATATATGATAATCCGAAAAGACAAGAATTAAAAAAAGAAAAGAAAGGAAAAAGGGACCCAACGTGAAAGGACCCGACGGAGACCAGGTCCAATAGCACTAACAAGGAATATAAATACGATAGCTACATAATAGGATGAAAATAGATCCCCATACGTAACCTTCAACCTTCTTTGATTCTTAAAAAACCTTCTTTTTCTCTCCACTTTAGTTCAACTTCACACATACATCCTTCATGGAGCAACTACGGCCACCACCGTTGTCGGGTCTTGGCGGCTCGGCTGAATTCGATGGTGGCTCAAAGTCGCATAGGCAAGTATTTTAGGGTTGCCGAGCGTAATACTACCTTCACCACCGAACTTCGCGCTGGTACTGCCACGTTCCTCACTATGGCCTACATCCTTGCCGTCAACGCCACCATCATCGCTGATTCGGGCGGGACATGCAGCGTCTCCGATTGCATCCCTCTATGCTCCGACCCCAAAACGCCACTCTCCGAATGCCCGACCCATCTCCTGACCCGACCCGGATTGTCTTGCAAGTACCCTCCCGTCAACCCGGGCTATGCGGCGTGCGTGGAACGCACGCGCCGCGACCTCATCGTTGCCACCGTGGCCTCCTCCCTCATCGGCTCCGGCATAATGGGCCTCTTTGCGAACCTCCCCTTAGCCCTAGCGCCCGGCATGGGCGCCAACGCGTACTTCGCCTACTCCGTGGTCGGGTTCCACGGGTCGGGTCCCGTACCCTACCGAACCGCATTAACCGCTATTTTCTTAGAAGGCCTAATCTTCCTCATAATCTCAGCCGTTGGATTTCGCGCGAAACTCGCCAAACTCGTTCCAAAACCCGTCCGAGTCTCCTCCGCCGCCGGAATCGGTCTCTTCTTAGCCTTCATTGGGCTTCAGAGCAACGAAGGCATTGGGCTCATCGGATTCAGCCCATCAACACTTATCACTCTTGGAGGCTGCCCGAGGAACAAACTGACGGCGTTAGCTCCGGTCATCACAATTAACGGCACAGTTAGTTTAATTCCTGGCGCCACCGTCTCCGACAAGATACTATGTTCTGGGAACCGCATGGAGAGCCCAACCTTATGGCTTGGTTTGGTTGGGTTTCTTATCATTGCTTACTGCTTAATGAAGAACATAAAGGGGGCTATGATATACGGCATCGTTTTTGTAACCGTGATCTCCTGGTTCAGGAACACGCCGGTTACGGTGTTCCCTAATACCCAACTCGGTGACGCCGGGTATGACTATTTTAAAAAGGTGGTTGACGTGCACGTGATAAAAACCACCGCCGGTGCGTTGAGTTTTGATAGCATGTGGAAGGGTGCATTCTGGGAAGCACTTTTCACGTTCTTGTACGTTGATATATTGGACACTACAGGGACCTTATATTCGATGGCCAGATTTGCAGGTAGGTGTGGTCATGGTTTCATTATTTAAATAATCATAATTATAATTAGTAAATAGCTAAATAATAACCATACTTATTTTTTGTTTAACAAATTATATATAAGGTTGGTTATATAATCGTTTATGAATATAATTAGTTGTTGTTATTATTTTTATTTTTTAAAAAAAAAAACTGGTTTTTTTGAGCAGGGTTTGTTGATGATAACGGTGATTTCGAGGGGCAGAATTTTGCGTTCATGGCGGACGCATCGTCGATTGTGGTGGGGTCCCTGCTGGGGACGTCGCCGGTGACGGCGTTCATCGAGTCGTCGACGGGGATACGGGAGGGGGGGAGGACGGGGCTGACGGCGGTGACGGTGGCGGGGTATTTTTTTATGGCGTTTTTTTTCACGCCGTTGTTGGCGTCGATTCCGGCGTGGGCGGTGGGGCCGCCGCTGATAGTGGTGGGGGTGATGATGGTGAGGTGTGTGGTGGAGATTGACTGGGAGGATATGAGAGAAGCGATACCGGCGTTTGTGACGATTGTGTTGATGCCGTTGACGTATTCTATTGCCTATGGGTTGATAGGGGGCATTGGGACGTACCTTGTGTTGCATGCATGGGAGTGGGGGGAGGAGGTGGTGAGGAATTTTTTTACTAACAACAACTTTAAGGATAATAATAATATATCTAATGTAAATGCTAATAGTCGTGTTGTTGATGATCATGAACAAGGAGATGATAACAAGGTGTAGAATAGTACAAGTATTATAGTTTCTTTTTTCAGGTGAATATTGGCAGGAAAATTAGGAGACGTAGTAGGGACTGATCGGGGTTTAGAAAAAAAAATTAAGAAATCGATTAGATTTGTGTAAATTTTTAAATATTAGTGTGTGTACAAGATGTTTTTCATACAAATTAAAGAGTGTTCGTTTGTTTAACGAAAAGGACATCTAATTATTGGGTCTTGATCCGGAGGAACATAGATTTGGGTGTGAGGGTCCAAAGATTTCACTGAATCAAATATCAATCAGTTTGCATATGAAAAATAGTTTGTAAACAATGATAATATTTTTGTTGGTAACAATGATTAAAAAATCATTTGTTTTTCAATTCATTCGATAAGAGATTGATGTTACTCGCCATACATAGATATATATCTATGACTGATCTAATAGATTTTTTCATGAATTCTTATGCTAAAGTTAAATAAATTAAAGTTATGTTTTTTTATTATTTTATAATATATTTTAAGATGCTTGTATGTAAAATTTTTTTTAAAAAAAGATGGGGACAATTTAATATAATATTAAAAATCTTGAGGTTTATGTTCTCTGCATCAACAAACAATGTAGAATCAGATCAGGTAGGAAGGCAAAGTTTGTTTAACTAAAATTATCTGAGAAAAAAAATGGCATTGCATATTTAAGGAAGTAAAATGTGAATGTGATATACTTCAATCTAACTGTTTTTTGTCCCGTCAAAATTGATTTTACCTTATTTATGTTAGTATGGGACTTACACAGCGCTCATCCAGCATCAGGCTTTGCCTTATTAATTTCTTTCAACAGCAGACCTCTCTTCACATCCATCAATTGTTGCACGGTACCAAATGAAAGCTTTAAATAAGATTTTCTTAACCCAGATAATGGTTTTTCTTCAGAGAACCATGAAAGCAGACCAGAGTCCATTTTATACGAGGAGAGATAGAGAGCAAGCAAATTGAAGCAAAAACAAAATTTTAAAGAAATATGGCAAAGTATGAATAATTTTATGGAAGTATACACCATATAATTTTTCTTAATTCTATCGTCAAAATCAAGTGCTAATAGCTAGCTAATTCCTAATTAAATTACTAGTCTACGTCACTCAATAAAAATGATTTAAGTTTAACTAATGAAAGAAGATGCGTATACCCAAAGAGTAAACCTTTTTTGGGCATAAAGGCACTCAAGTTCATAAATGGTCCCACAAAATTTATAATTTATCAATTTAACATTAAGAATTAATAATTAATTTCAACATTTGCATATTCTGTTTCTTGATCAGAAACAAAATCTAGTCTATAACCTATTTCGGCTATGGGAATGAGCAATACTACTTTGCACCATCCCCAAAAAGAGATGAGAATCGTAAGGGAAAGAGGGAAGCTACATCAAAATTATTCCAAAGTTCAAAATGAACCTAACTCGGAAAGCATGCAGCCAATTAAGATACAACTATTCATTGCACAATACATAATCATGGATGTGAACTGAATTAAGCCAAACTAAGTTTTGCCTTGTACCCACACTAATCTCAGAGTCATTTCCCATTGCCTCCAAAATCTCACAAGGAAGGTACACTTAATTGTCAATTGAGCCTTCTTCGATGCCAGTAAACACAAGTAATATTTCCATTACGTACCTTTATTTGCACCATCAGTTCTTACTGCCACAGGCTAACCTGAAGTTTAAAGGGTATTATTTTTCCTCATGATTTTTATGTGTAAGAAACTTTTCCTTCTCCATTTTTGTGGGTTTGAAGCAATATGACACTAACTTTATTATTTATGAAGTATGCATTAATTTTATTTCCTTTTTTTACTCTCTACCAGTCATAATTGATCAAGAAGTAGAGAAGTCTTCTCTAATCAACATATAAAGAGGAGTATGTTACAGAAATATTAGTAGATAGTTGAGAACAGGGAGGGATTTATGGGGGCCATTAGGGGGAGAAGTACAAAAAAAAAATAGCCCTCCTTTTTATGGTTTCCTAGATCCATCCTGGTTGAGAACTTTCATAATTTAGACTAATTTTCACATGATATGTAATCATGTATCATTAATTATTCCTCGTAACTCAAAAAATTTAAATATGTGACTCATACAGATTGACCAAGACCATAAACAAGTGGTAAACAAGTGGTAGTCCGTAACTACCTACCAAATAATTTCTCAAGCAAGTCCACAATGTGAATTGCATGCATGATTCTTTTTGAATTTATGCAAGGGCTTCATTCCCTACACTTATCTAAATCTTCCTTGAGCATTTCAATCATCTTGTCCTTCTCATATATTACTCCTACGAGCCTCATATTTTCTTCTTTGAGTGCCTCAAATTGGCAAACTATCCCTGCAATTTGAGCTTCAATGGCCTCATCACTCAACTCAAACACACTCTCCACAACTCTAATGACACGCCACAAACTCACCACAACCAACAAACCACCTCCTTTCCTCACCACAAAGGCTTCCAAAAATATAGCCCCTATCGCCACAACTCCATCAATAACATACCCCACATGCTTGAAAAATGAAGAGCCTAACCCCACTAGCAAAGCCATTGTCTTTGCCAAAAGAAAACTCAGAATGCCAATTCCAATCCAATGGAAACATTGTTCTGCTACGCTGTTCATCACGTTTCGCTCGCACGAAACTAGAGAGGAAGATAGCTCAAGGATTGTGATGATGAGGTCTACAATGAGCAATGAGATTGTAAACACGCGAACCGATGTTGAATCCAGAAAATTGGCCAAATGAGTACGCCATAATGCTCTATTAATATTCAAATCTTGTGGGCTGGATTTGGTGAATAGATGCAGCCATCTTTGCCTTCTCTGCCATGATTTCACTAAACTTTGGACAGATGAATCTAATGTTTGCATGGAAAAAGAATTGGTGGGGACTTGTGTTTGATTGGCTTCTGAGGAAACATGGACAGATTTCAAGGTGTTCATTGATGAGAAATATTGCGAGGTGCATATTATTAATTTGGTGATATTTTCATGATTTTAATACAAGAGAGTAATGATGGTTAACTTTGACGTATTGGATGTGCCATGCTCGTGAAGTGCAAGTAAGCTTTGAAGGTTTTGCAAACTTTAGCTTTGGGGTCACGTTAGACGGCCACATTATTTGCAGTTAGGTTGTACGTCGTCATGAGAATTAATGTCTTATGAGACACTCAATCTTCCTTTTATTGGATTTTACTCACTTATATCATTATTAAATATAGTATATAGTAATTTATTTAACATTTTCTTTTAAAATTAATTATAATTTTTCGTACATCATCTATCAAAGGTCATTGACCACAGAATGGTAGGTAACATACAGGTCATCACAAAACTGAAGGTTCGAGTTCCGTAAGTCTTTTGAAGTCACTCTTTTTTATGCTTTTGTTTTGATTTTCACACTTTTTCTCTTTTTATGTATTTGACACTGGTAGAAAGTGTGATCTTCTAATGGTTTTAGAATTTTATATAGTTAATTGAACAGATTACGATGGAGCATTAGTTTACTTCAGGAAATGCGATACTTGTCTAATACATTGATGGGAACACTTTTTAGTTTTTATAATTCACATGTTGACTCTCCCATGCTTTGTACATGTTTATGGAATGTTCATATAGGTAAATGCTGCTTTGCACAAGTTTGATTTCGTGTGAGTTATACTAACTGATGTTTGACTGAATTCTTGTGATAATTGTGGGTAGTAACTTTCGAAATATGATTTGTTTTTACCCCAGACTTACAGTAACTGTTCTGTATTTTCTTTTTGCAGTGAGTTTCTTTGTAAATTTTTGTTGTACTTAGTGAAAAAGGAGAATGTCAAACACAAATCTCAAATCTTCATAATTTCCACCATCTAAGAACAGTTAGTGGGATAAGACTTTTGTTGTTGTTTGTATCAATAGCTGGTCTCACCTTGTTTTCTGCACACCTACACTATGATTGTACTACCCCATGCATATATATAAGGCGATGAAATTCAAGGAAATAATAATCAATCATTTTCTAGTAGGAAAGGATTTTGTATTGCCTTCCTTGCAAGTTGGAACCAATATTTTTCATTGCGTTAGCTGGTTCTTGGTTTGAGGCACATTATAATTATATTTGTAGCTTAAGGTACAAGGGAAATCGATTGTGCAGTACTATAATCAACTCTCCTAGCGTTGATTTGGATCCTTGGATTATTTCAAGGCCATTGAATGTCACATTCACACCATGACATTGGCTTCTTGGTTACCTTCAGGATTTTCAATTTTAATTAGTCCTAACATTAATGATTAAAGTACCTGTTAATGTAATTGTTGAATTATTGATGCTTATCATTGTTGCAATTTGCATTAGTATATCTTTCTCATACAATAAATATGCTCACAAGCTGAAAACATTAAAAAGAAAAAGAAAATATATATGCACCATAGCCAGAATCAGCACAGTTGCATAATTTAACTTGCTGAAAATAGTAAGTAAATGTTTTTCATCCATAAGGTGTGTTTGGGTAAACAGTTTAATTAAACACTTATCAGTAAGTTCTTTTCTAACGAGAGCTAATTATTCATGTGCTCGACCGTGAAACTTACTGAAATGAGTTGAAAAAAATCTGATTTTTTATCAAAGTTTCTCTATAAAGCTTGAATAAGTTCAGTAGGTCATAGGCCACTTCCATAAGCCTAAATAAGTTCTTCTAAATGCTGCCTAATTGCTTCTAGTTTACACAGTTGAGAATTCTAAAAAAATAAGGCAGTTGCCAAATGCTGCCCTATAGTCTGGATTTCCAAAGGGAAATACATAAGTAAATGCAGAAATAGCTAAACAAAGTACAGCTACTATGAAAAATCAGTTTTTTTTTATTGATCTTTTTCATGATAAATCTAGAGCCTGAGAAATAAGTCAATTAATCAAGTGAAGAAAATGCAAAAAATAAAATACACATACCTCAAGCCTTAATAAAAGACTAGCATACATATTTTCGAATTTCCATAAGTCATTTCTTTTCAAAGTGTTGGTATTGATTTATAAATTTTGTTGGTACAAAAAATGCTTGTCAACGTCAAATTGCTGGTGACTAGTTTTTACCTATTACTTTCAAGGCTGCATATTTCCTGTGTACTTACTGACCATCAAATTTTCCTTGTTTTCTTTGAACTTGAGCACACATGTAGAAAGCGTATGCTAGTATTACCTTGAAAGCAACCTCATCAACTGATATATATGTGAAGTTCGGAACATTTTGAATTAAAAATGTCATGCCCATAATTTTTTATTTAAAAAAAGTTTAGAAGTAAAGATTCTAGTCTTGAACATTCAAAAATCTTATATTTTTAGAACAATTTATTCTTAGCTTTAAGATTGTAGGGACTTAAGGTAGAGGAATTTCTGTTTATTTTGGCGAAAACTAGAGAAAAAGTTGAATTATAGTCTCTTTAAACAATCTGATTCATTAACAATAAAAGTTTAGAATTTAATTTTCTTAAACATATTTTATAAATATTAGACTTAAATATGTTTTTAATCCTTAATATATACCCGAATTTTGTGTTTGATCTTTGGTAAAAAAAAATCTTCGTATCTGCTTTCTGATATTTCAACAGTTTTGTTTTAAATCTCTACCATTAAGTGATAACATATCTGTTAAATATTTGATAATGTGATTTGTGGCGACTCAAAAATCGCTAATATTTGTTTCAAATATTGAGAACCAATCCTTCACATACCTTCTTCTCCCTTCAACCTTCATCTTCCAAAACAGATTTCAATTCTGAAAAACATTCCTCTTCCCAATCTTTCTCAACTTTGTCCCTTTTCCTTTTCCTCTTCCCAATCGCTTTTGTATCCACATTAAGGTTTTTTCCTTCGTCGGAATCACGCTTCCTCTTCTTCTCTGATTTCTCAGAAGCTTCAATTACAAAAACAAGGGTATCAATGGTTGGGGTTGGGGTTTTGTTCGTTTTGTCCTTATTCCTCTTCCACTTCTTTTCCTTGCCAAAATCGATGTTCATGGGGTGGTCACCGTCATTAGGGTTTTGAGTGTGGTTTGTTGATTCGGAAAATGGAGTAGGTTTTCTTTGAAAAGGGTTGTCATAAAAAAATAGAGAGGCGACAGTGGTTGCGATGGTTTGTTCCGGCCCCCACGTCCTCGTTGAAAAGCGCACCCTATGGTCCAATCCATGCGCCTTTGGGCCGCCAAGGTCCTCTCCTTCTCCCTCCTCTTCCATGATCACCTCCCTCTCTGTGTCACCGCCTTCAACCACTCCTGTGTCCTCTGCATCTCTGTCGACGTTGGCCACAAGGTCATCACACTTTGTCGCCTTGACATCAATGATGTCATTGGCGTTGAGATCCTCAAGTCTCGTTGCTTGTTTGGCACGTCAATTGATACAACCTCCTGTTCTTCGTCAACGCATTCGACCTTGCCTTCTCCTTTTCAATGTTTGATTTATTTATTTTTTACTTTAATTGATTCTAGCGGTTCTTAATTGCCATAAAATTTAGATTTGATTTTGAAACAAATATTGATAATTTTTTAGTCGCCACAAATCACATTATCAAATATTTAACAAACATATTATCACTTAATTGACGATAGGGATCTAAATAAACTTTTTAAATATCAGGGAACAAATGCAAAGAAAATTTTTATCAAAAGTTAAACTTAAAATTCAGATATATATAAAAAATTAAAGACATATTTAAGCCTAATTATAATGTGTAGGTAGTGGATTTTATTGTTAGTGGGGCCTTGACTCATCCTTTCAAATGTTCGCAACAGGCCCGAAACCCATTTAACTGTATAGAACTCTTCTTGGGATTATGGATTGACCAATCCTTAATGCACTTGGGGGTGCATCAATCAAAGAGGTGCATTAAATAATTTCTCTTTTTCTTTCGGCTGACAACTTCACGCCTTTGGGCCCAATTGTTACAATTTCAATCGTGCAATGCACACAGCCACGTGAATGTCCACATACATACATTCCGGTTCCCATGCATTGTTTCTTAGTCGAAATTTTAGGGCCCTTTGCACTTCGCAGCAATAGATTTGGTGACATCCAACGACACAATACTTTTTCAAGATTGTGGCTGTTAGATTTGTGAAAGAGTCTAGCTGCCACCCAATATTAGGGTAAATTATTGTATGATTTGGACCACTAATTTGTACGTGACATGTAAAAAAAATTATTAACTATTTTTCATAAATTAAGAAACTCAAGTATATTTACATAGAGAATGAAAGGTGTGGGAGAGGATTAGGGTTTGGAAGGGTTTAAAGATTAGGGATTTTCTAATTTTGGTACTTAGAATCTTGATCTATGGGTTTAGTGGTTTGTAATTTTGTTTATTGCTATTTTTTCTTACTGTGAGTTGTTGCCTATTGCATCTCTTTCTCATATTTTTGTTTTTTCAAATTTTCAAACCACCCCTTTTAACAGTTTTACACATATGGGAAATTTACAGCGTCTTAAAACTACTAAGATGGGAGGTACTAAAAATAAGGACAATATAATTATGGGGATTATTAAGATTGATCAAATAATTGTGAGAAACTAAAAGTAGTTTTTGTGAAAAATAAAGGATCAGAAAAAATGTTAAAGTACTAAAAGTAAATTTTGTAAAAAGAATGAGAGATTAAAAACATAATTTATTAAAAAAAATATTACACATTGACATCACGATAAATTAGTTTCTACTGACTGTCAATCGCAATACTTATAGACAAAAACCAAAATTATAACAGAAAAATAATTCAAAAATTAAGACCGGTCCAAATTTTGATTAGAGATCAAAAGTAAAAAAAAAAAAAGGTAAAGAGATAGAACTAAATCTTTATTTTTGTTATTATTTCTTTTGGAAAAAAAATACATTAAAATTAAAATTTAAAGCATAGGCCTAGCCATGACAATAGGGCGGATCGGGTACGGGTATTGTCTCTCGAATCCCTTACCCCGACTCCTCAACATATTCTCATACCCATACCCGATACCCGACGGGTTTGAGTTTATTGTCCCATCCCCGTACCCGTCGGGTATTGTCTCCACACACCATTTAGAAAAATATTTTTTTTTGTAAAAAAATATTAAAAATTTGATTTTAGAAAAAAATAAATTGATTGTTAAACATTTATTTTTAACTACTTATATATCAATAAATTTATTATAACGCGTGTGTCTACATAAATAGTTAAGAAAATAATATTAAATTATGTAAAAAATTTAAAATAAAATTAACTAGTAATAAAAATTATATGCCTTTTGTTTAAATTATGCAAAAATTTTAAAGATTTTAAGTGGCGGCACTGGTTCGGGGTCGGGACGGGTCTAGTAATCTCATACCCGTACCCGTACCCGACTTTTGGTTATCGGGGAAAACCCGAACTCGAACCCATACCCGATCAACTCAGATATTACCCGTTAAAGTCGGGACGGATTCGAATAAATACCCAGTTTTCTTACCATGTCTACATAGGCCGCGTGCTAATATGACTGTTGATAATAATTATGGTTGAAATTGCAGATCTTAATGTTTCCTTTGTAGTCACATATTTATATTCACGCTTAAACAGCAAGTGGCGTCTGCATCATTGTTTCTCTTTGGGACTGCATGTGAGGATCCTTACGGCTAATCTAAATCTAATAATTGATTCCTACGAGATAAGTTATGAAGAGATTGCGACCCATTATTCATATATGTATAAATTACGTATTATTTTTTTTTACATATTTTATAAATAATATTTTAAAAAAATAATATATATTATGTATTTTAATTTATTTTGAAATTAATGAGTTTCTTATTATTTATGACTTCAATTAAATCTATTATCAATTTTACATATTCACAAGGATATATAAAAATATATATATATAAAATCTTAAAGCTAATTATAAGTGAATTACACTGACTATTCTCAAATTTCCTTGAAATTACGCAAATCCTTTTGCTTTTTTAACATTGGCATCAATCTTCCTTATAAACATGGTGTAATATTTTTTCAAACATCCAAGGAGAGATAATTTAATATAGATTAAATGCCATTTTTTATTTTTTATGTTTTAATATATTAAATTTTAAAAGTTTTATTTTGATTCTTTATTTTATTTTTTTATTTAAAAAATTAGTGTTTTGTTAACTTTTAAATTTAAAAAAATAATAATTTAAAATAATGACAACTAAAAAACATCATAGTAGGTATTTTTAAAAATAAATTACATAATTGATCATTTAAACAAGCACAATTCAACCAAATAACATTCTTACTCATAGGTTGAGGTCCCAAGAGACATTAAAGAGATAGACTTATCACATAGTGATTAGTTGGATTAAGATCATGAGTCTATGACTTATATGGATTTGTCTAAAACTTAAAAAGTATATTGTCTTCCAATCTTAAGCCAAAGAGAGAAAGGAGACTTATAAGATCATATAAAAATGACCCATACATGGGTCGGCCTAAAACTGGAAATATACAATTTCAAAATAAATTAAAACTTTCAATATGGCATATATATTTGAAATATAAGTAATAATGTGTAAGTGTGCATTTGAGTGTCCATTCCATCCATCTGAATGTCAGTCTAACTCTCCCTTCTTTCCAAGTGTTTGCATTGAAATGTGGGAGCATTTCAAACACACCCTAACAAGCAATTCACATGAGATTCAATGGATTAGCCGATTAGGATATTAAATGCTGTGCAATGATTATTTCTTAATGTTAGGCAAACATGTTAGCATTCTTTTATGTCTGTATGTTTTCGTGTGCACTGTTCAATGTTGGAACACATTTCGGACTAAAATGTATTGATTGATGCATTTCCTTAAGTTGTTACAAGTTAACCTTTTGGTATAAATTTGTTTTCCACTCCATCAAACAAATTGAAGTTATGACTTGCACTCAAGTACTATAAATAATTAATTTGAATTCCATCATGATTCATGAAAGCTAATTAAGGGTATAAGGCATGAAATATGGTGCGAGTGGGCCCTTTCCTTTACCCCTAACCATGCAGCCATTGTTGTCTATAAGAATGATTGATGTCTGAAGATAGAACGCACATCCACGTTTGTCTTCATTCTCTTTAATGTAAAGGCTCCGTCATCCAATCTCTAATCTTGGTTTGACCTACATTTCCCTGTTTAACGTGTATCATTGCCTAACCTCCATCGATTTCGTTCATTTTGCCAACTTAGAAAAGTGGATTAATGACCAGTACTCTTTTGTCTGCCTAAGCTTTTTAATTTATCTTAAAATGTTTCTTAATTCAAAAAAGTTTTGAAAAAAATAATTAATAGTATTTTTATTTATTTATATTTTACTTAAATATTTAGCTGTGTTTAAACGTAAATTTTAAAGGCTAAATTACACTTTTAACTATTTATCATTTTATTTAAATTCAACTTGATTATTTATCTTTTAATTTTAATTCAATTTGATCTTTTTATTGGTTTAAAATTAACGTTGTTAATAATTTTAGCATAATGGTGATTAAAAAATCACTTTAAAGCAATACTTGCCGGCTTAGATGAATTTGCTTAGCATAACTGACAAAGTGGCAATTTTTAATTGTCCCAATAATATTTTGGTGTGTATTTTATCTTTGTTGGATCTTGCTCTTCTTTTTCATCTCCTCCTTCTTTCTCTCTCCCCTTCCTTTTCGTAGTTCTCTTTCTACCCCCTCTGTAACTTCCATACCTCTCACTCATTTTTCTCTTCCTTTTATATGTTTTCCCCTTAAACTAATTTTATAACTTTTTAAATAATCCTTCTAATTTCCAAACCAACTTTTTAATTTCTTTTCTTATTTAAATTTTTCTAATGTTTACTTTTAGAAAAATTATAATTCTCATTTTTTAATAAATATTTATAAATTACATATGATAAACATTAAATTAGTTTATTCAAACAAAGTTATATATATAAAGTTGAATTAAATTATCAGAATAAGTATTTTAAGAATGAAAAAAAATTGAAACAATTAAGTTCTAACCAATTTAAAATATTTTAGAATATCAAAACTCAGGAGCAGCAAAATAAGTTTTGAGCCAAAATTACTAAAATTAAAGAGTTTGAAGCATCAACAACTTTGGATTCCTGTTTCTTATACCTAGGAATTCTAGTAGATTATTAAACCTTATTCTTATCTTTTTCATGGTGAATATAATTCAAGTGACTGTTAATTCATAGATAGTGTACTTAAAAGTAAGATATACAAAATTTTGCGATTTTTATAAATTTATGCCAATAATAAATATTATAATTAAAAGTTTGTTACATAATATTTCACTCACATTTTATAATAAGTTGAAATCTTTCAAAATTGTATAAAAACAATTTTATGATATTAATTATGCATAGTAAGGAATTACACTAAATAAATTTGAATAAAATAATATAATATTCATGTCCACACTCTCGTTAGAGGAAAAAAGCTTATACCGACCTCAAACCAGGTATTAGTCAAGGATTTATATGTTATTTTATTTTATATTTTTTTATTCACATATTTATTTATTATGCTTTAGTCACCTATTTGTGACTATAATTTAGTAAAGCAGAAAATTTATCTTATAAATAAGACTATTTTTCCTAATAATTACTATTAACTATTATTAAAATTTCCAATTAAAATTATTTTTTTGAAGCAAATTAAATTATTATTATTCAATCCAAAGATTGAAAAAAAAAATGGATTCCATTAATGAATCTTAAACTGAGTTATCACTATCTTCTGTTTCCTAAGGAAATAGTAATAATTCACATATTAAACAGACAACTTAACTATGTTTTTGCCTTTAAAAGAAAAAATATGTGTTTACCTAACAAGAGTTCATTAAATGAGAGTACAGTAAATAAGTATTAATTTTGTTTTATTCACATAAATTGACAGTAGAGATTTATATTATCTAAAAAACTTATAAAAGTAAAGCGTCTTTAAATTTTAGTAAACATGTTTATTTCTTTACTATGTACTTATATAATTTCAACATTTTCTAAACCCTTGAGTAAACACCAATCAATTAAAACAATGGTTTACGATTGGTACCCAAAACAAAAAAACATAGATACCAAACTATATTCTCCATAAGTCACCGGGATACCGGCTCTTCCAAATCACTTGTCAATTCAAGAAGCAAAGGACACAATTTATCTTTCCAAAACTGCACACCACATTTCCCTCCTTTTTCACCCCTCTTCATTTCAACCACTACCAGCTCATCTGTTAATCGGTAAACCACAACAATACCAATCAAATTACCATCCTGCCCTTCTAGCTTTGCTCCACCGCCATTCTTCTCCCTTCTCACCACCACCCTCCCCTCCTCCGCCACTGCCTCCACCCTCTCCATGATTTCCTCCGGCGCCACTGACGAAACAATCCGTTCAGCCGAATCTGAACCATTCGGATCCTCAAAAAGACCCGACATATCAAGCCCGGTTGAGAAAGAAATCAAGTCAAAAGCATTCAACGACTCGAACCCGGTTCGACCCAATTGCTTCTCACACTCACTCTCCGTGACCGAAACCCGGTTGAACCGATACTCACCACCACCCGCGTTGAACCACGTGTTCTTATAGATCTCATCGACGGTTATCCTCGTACTGGGATTCGTGTCCAAGAGGCGTGATAAGAGGAACCTCAGATCATACGACATCCACCTCGGGAACCGGAATTGACCGCGGTAAATCTTCCTATACAGAACGGTGGGATTGTAATCATTGAAGGGTAAATAGCCTGCGGTGAGCGCGAACAAAACGACGCCGCACGACCAAAGATCCACCTTGGCGCCATCGTAGCCTTTCTTCGCGAGAATCTCGGGTGCCACGTAGGTAGGGGTCCCACAGACCGTGTGCAACAGCCCGTCGGGTCGGATCTGACCCGTGACCGCACTCAACCCGAAATCGGAGACCTTAAGGTTCCCGTTCTCGTCGAGCAAGAGGTTGTCGAGCTTGAGGTCGC
Organism: Glycine soja; assembly: GCF_004193775.1. Taxonomy (NCBI): domain Eukaryota; kingdom Viridiplantae; phylum Streptophyta; class Magnoliopsida; order Fabales; family Fabaceae; genus Glycine; species Glycine soja. Next base: position 47,081,725 of record NC_041010.1, on the reverse strand, counting down.
GGTGGAAAACGCCGCGCGAGTGGCAGTGCTTGACGGCGGAGATGAGTTGCCGGAAGTAAAATCTGGCGGTTTCCTCCGTGAGCCGCACCTTGCCTGCGACCTCGTGGAAGAGCTCCCCGCCGGCGGCGAACTCCATGACGAAGTAGATTTTTGTTTTGGTCGCGAGTACTTCGAAGAGGTTAATGATGTTGGGGTGGTGCAGGCGGCGCATGATGGAGATCTCGCGCTCCACGTTGGCAGCGAAGCCTCCGTTCAGGACCTTGTTTTTGCTCACGGCCTTCACCGCCACGCTCTGGCGCGTGTCGTCCACGCTCGTCGCGTGGTACACCTTGGCGAATGCGCCAGCTCCCAGCAACCGCCTTAACTCATACTTCCCGAACAAAACGACGCCGGATGGCACCTCCTCGTCGTTTGTCGCTGCTGCGAATTCTGTTGTAACGGTCATGGTTCTTCGGTGAAATGGATTTGTTTTGGGCTTCCGCAATGGTGATTGTTGACAATTGGATATTAGAGATTTTCTGAAGGGATTTGCATAAGGAACTTCAAGGAAATGACTGGAGTTCAAGTGTGTTTGGGACAAAGAAAAACAGGACCAATCGACTCTGTATAGACTATGGCTATTTAAATATGTTGGATTCATGTAATTTTATACTGATTAATTTACGTATTTAGTGATAGTGAACGTCATTTTTAATTTTAGATTTTTCAATAAATTTTAGCTAATAAAAAAAACTATTAAAGGATTATATTAGAAAGTGGATTAATTATTGGTACTCCAATTTCTTTTTAGGGTCTTGTTTATTGGTTAAAGAATTAAATTGAGAAAATATTTAAAATAAAAATAAAAAACAAAAAAAATTATAACCATAACGCTTCACTTTTCAATAAAAAGTTTTCTAAAGGTTCTTTAAATAGTATTTTACTAAGGGCACTGATTAACATTATTTTTTTAAAAATGAAATCAGAGTTAGTGATGTTGGCATAATTGATAATCACTATCATATACATTAGGGGTTGTTATGAACAAAAACGATAGTACGGTTTGAATCTAAAATTTGGTGTTTGTGGTAGCCAAACAAGCTCTAATGATGTGAAGGGAGTGCGAGACAGGGCGTGGTGACTAGAGAAAATTATCAAAGGTGAATGGACACAAACGATTACTGATTAGTGTATGGTACGATGGTACCACGCTATCTCTTGTCTGTACATGAACCTGAAGCATCAACGTACTAATTAGAGTATTCTACGTGCCCATTATTGTAACAAATTAATGAATAAAACAATTTAGAAAGAAAAAGTATATATATAATGCGTGGTGAAGCTTACTGCTTTCTGGATATTTCTTTAAAGTAGCGATTTTTTTATATGCAAGTAATTCATTAGAGAGGAAGTGGTACAGTAGGAAAAACATAGATGATATGATTTGGTGCAGGTTTTTTTTTTGGCTGTGTGTTTAATTGTCGTAAAATTTCAATGTTGGGAATGGAGAATTCACGATAGTAGCACTGTCTTATCTGATTTTGTTTTTTTTTTTATTATAAATTGTCATGGTGTGATTTCAGACGAATTTTACATGGGATTTCAAGGTCAAGCTCTCTCTTTCTCTCGGTTTTGGTTTTCATCTCTAGTGAAATTCTGAAACGATTAATTTTACAAGAGTTTCTCACCTCAGCTTCACGGAATAAATATGAGTAACTTGTAGATACGGTAATTAGATTCCCATTATACTTTTACTTCTATGTGAAGAGAAAGTTGGTGAGTGAGAAAAGCAACTGTTGAATAGTTTTTTTTTTCCTGTTGTTTGAAATCGACTGTTGGATGGTCAAAATTGCTGGTTTTAACCTTTGGAGTTTCCATTTAATAAAAAGTATTTAAGAAATGGTCATAATCTTTGTAATATCTTGTGTATGGATATATAGGTAAACGTATATTGATTTTAGTTATCTAGCTCATTGGTTTTATTATCTATACAAAAATAAGGATCAAGGTTAAAAGTATTAATGTGGAACAAGTTAAAACATGCTACAACATAAGATAATTTATTATGCACCGAGAATACTAATGACTTGTAACAATATAATCTACTCGTGTACAGCCGATAGATTATATATATAGACAAAAAAAATACAGGGGCCCATTTATTTGTATGTATTTCTCAAAGGAAGTTTTTCTCTCATTTTTTTTAAAAAAAAAAGTATGAAAACTATGTAAATTAAAAGAAACAAAAAATGTTGAAAGAAATTATTTTAGTGCTTTATTAAAAAAATCAATTTCAAAAAATATCTAAAAACAGTATCTTAAAAGTAATTTTTTTAATACTCAAACAAAAGGGGAAACAATACTTTGTTTTCTTATTTTTAATCTCATTTAGTCGTATCAGACAAAAGAAAATTTTCACGTAACATTTTGTTCAAGCATATCCAATTATTCTTGTTAATCTCTCTTGAGTTAAAATACATAAATTTGTAAATACGTAGTTATTGAGTTTCCGTTAAAATACAAAAAATTGTAAATAAAAAATCTCTATAAAGATATGATACATCGACATCAATTTTCAAAACAGAAAGAAAATATTTCGAGATATGAAAACTCTGGACATTCAAACTTGAGTGGTCCTTGGACCTTGGCCTTTAGCTTTAGGATCCCCCCCATTGCCTTACTACATAGTTCTTCATATGTTACTCAACCTCAACGCAGTTTCATGGAAGATAGTATACGATAAAAAAACAAGTGGAGGGTTCACAAGTCATCAAAAGCCAAGTCATTATCATGCGTACATAAATCCAAACAGAGTCCATATGTTAAACTTTTTGTGAACCACAAATTATTTACACCAATTGAAGTGGTTCCTCATTAAATGTAATAAAAGGAAACTAAAAAACGAAGACGAAAAAAATAAACTAGAATATGGAAAGAATATCCTTTTTTCCTATCTTGTGTGTTTACATATATATTTTGTTTTATCCATCAAAATTATGCATAAATGCTGCTTGGCATATGGAAGTAATTAATATTAAAATTACAAAGATAACTTTCCACAAGTATATTTTCCCCCCCATTCCTACCATTAAAAGTTTAAAACAAAGGAATGCTCCAAAAAATATTTATTTTGAAGAAACAGCATATATAGTATCTGTATGGATGAATCATCAATTTGGCTGGTACATAGGTCGATCAGATAAAAATGTGAAACGTGTTCCAAACTAAAAAAATCACGTCATGCAACTGTGATTAAGTCTGATGGGGTAAAAAATTTAGAAAAGAAACTTCAACATAAAAATTGAAAATAATTAATCATTTTAAGAAATTAATGAATTAGAAGAAAAAGAGGCAATACAATAAAAAATCCTTTTATTTTTAAAATGAGACTCTTTTACTGTACAGGCTGGTGGATTACATACATTTCTAAGCACATTATCAAAACTTGTTTTCTTTCTATCTTTTTAGATATTTTCTGACCCTGCTAGATTTTAGCAAGTGGAAAAGTTAGGTTAGTAAGAAGTTTGTGGTCACAAAAAAATAATAAATTGGTCACATACAATTACTGTCCCTTTTCGGGTTATAATTAAAGGTTACGCGTACAGCAACAACCTTTTTTGTCGTATAATTAAATATAATTTCCTTAAAAGTTTGAGCAATGTGTAGGACATTCTATTTTCTGTGATGTGATCGCATTTGGAATTAATTTGAAGCAGATAAACTATGGATTATATATGAATATACGATCATAGTAGCAATTTTATAACATAAAATCATTGTCCAAATCTAATAGGATAAATATATTTCGAAACTCAAAATCCTATTATACACTTACATTATGTTTGATATTGATGAAAGTAGGAGGGTTTGAAAGTGGATAGCAATAAAAAGAGATGAAAGGAAAGTATGTATGACAGTTTGGTAGAGGTGAAAGTAGTAGATTGAAACTTTAAAAAAAAAAAAAAAAAGTGAGTCCTACATGACAGAAATTACGCCAAAGAATGAGATGAAAAACAATTAAAGTAACAGTAAAAAAGGCAATGAGGGATTTGTTTTGGGTACGGTTTAACAAAAATGACCTTTCCCTCTTCTTTTGTTTTTGTTCTTTGCTGGTGTAGCTGCCTTCTATTTAAAAAAAAAAAAAAAAAAGTTTCAAGAGACATATAATCGTTTATGCCCAAATAATTGATTATATTCTTTTTATTTAAAGAAAAATGATTCTTGTACTGTACTAATCGTTTATTCCTCAACTAAGGGATTTAGGTGATCTTCCTTGAGAAGGTTGCCTACCTAGTGGAATTTGAATCAACAGCTATGAAAAAGATGATACTTCATACCAAATCTTTAATCATTTGTATCGACGTATTAGCTAGGACACATACGTTGTGAAATTAATTCCATGACTGTCATGATTGATAGAGACCCCTCGCTACACAAAGAAAAGAATTTGGTGATATGAATCTGTTACATAATTCATTAACAGTGAAACTGTTATATACATGATACAATAAAAGAAATAATTAAGTGTAACTGGCACTGCATAGCCCACTAAATTGTAACCAACTAACTCTAATAATAAATATTTAACTTTCTGTGTAATGGGTCAATTTTAATACACTAATATCATTTTTGTCTGGCAGTTGTTTATATAGAGTTATGTTTTTATATCCATATATACTTAGATTGGCATATATAATAATATTAAAATTCGCAAGTACTTGTCTTCCAGGATCTTCGAAGACTAGGGAGTGCAATAACTAGGACGGATTGATTCCTTTCAGTATCTTCATTCTTAAACTTCAAAGAAGATGGAATATATATTAACAAATCACAGAAAGGAAACAAACAAGTACACGAAAATGACGAAACCTTCTCCTTAGAAGGGATGCTACAAACCGTTAAAGCTAGCCAAGCATTTTGATATTTAATCAATTAATTCCCCAAGAATCCAAATCTCTACTAACAATGTGCCATGTGGGATCAAAAACTTAAAAATACAATAGTGACGATTATTTTGTCTTATGCAGCGTGCATAAGTTAGATTGGAAAACATTTATTAAGAAAAAAAAATATTTCTATGATATTTCATAAATATGCATATTTAATTTTAAAAATACTCTTCAATTTTTTTAATTTTTTATTTTATTTAAATTTTCATAAAATATATATTTTTTACTTAAAAAGAATGTGGGGGTTGCGTACATTATTTAAAACCAATTATACTTGCAGCGATATTTTATGCTTGAAGATGTTGCGCCCCTAATTTGTGCTTTTATAATTTCTCTAAACCTTAATGTAGTTTATTAAAATTAATTCTGTCGATTAAGTTAACTTTATTTTTATAGGAGTGTCGTAAGTTAACTTAAACGTAAAGAACTCAGTATTGATTTAAAAGACAACGTGACAGTGACTATAAAAACGAATAAAAATGATGATGTTAATTAATGAGTGTGACACTGCCCTCTTTTTAAATTTGCAACGTTAATTAGGAGTCACAAATTTATTATCATTTACAACAACAATTCATTATTTTATGTTGATGTAATTGTGAAAATAACATTACTAATTTATTCTTTGTTTTATGAATATTATAACATCACCAACTCATGCCAGCACACGAACGATGGTTGATATGAAAGAAAGAGATTATTGTTTCATTTCGTTGAGGATTTAGATAAATTTTGGCCATTCGGTATATGAAATGGATTCAATGCTTGGCAGTGACAGATTTGCAGGCCTCTTTACTATCACAGTGAGTGGCCCGTCACTATGTAATACAAAACATATGGTGAAAGATGAACATAGATGGATGAGTGATAGGGAAACACTTTTTTACTGTTTCCATAGAAACAATGTCTCATAACTTAAGAATCTAGGTTAATGGTAATTTATATACACTCCCTTTCCTTTATCTACTAATACATCTTTTAATATGGATAAAGTTACGATAGGTTTTCATCACCTGAGCTGATAAGAAATTTCAATCAACGTCTTAGAAGAAAATATATTAGGTAATCTGGGACTGCTAAGTGTTAGTGATCTCAATTAATTTTTACATGATATATATATATATATATATATATATATATATATATATATATATATATATATATATTAGTTTTTTAATTTATGAAAAAAAAATCAACAACACTTGATTGCATGTTATGTATCGATTAATTAAAAATCATGCATTAATTGTTAATTTTCATATCTTTAATTTATACGGAAGTCTGCTAATAAGATTTTTTTTTTTGAGAGGAAGTCTATTAATAAGATATCTACTTATTTTTCATGCAAGTGAATGTATAGATTGGTCTATATATTAACAATATTATAAGTCACACTCATTGATGATAAAAATTATCCATTAAATTATGAGTAGTGTTATCAAATATAAATATCACTTAATTATTTAATTTTATGGATATTTCTAAAAAAACAAGTTTATGATATTATCAATTAAAATTGACTAATGTAACAATTTTTGTTGATATTGATAAACTAATTATTAATATAATACATTGGATGAGGGGTAATAATATTAATGACACCTCCATGAACCGAAATGGAGACAGCATTTAACCCGAATCACTTTTTCTTAGACAAATTAAGAAATATCTTCTATAAGATATTTTAGCTGAATATATCTCCTATAAGATTAGATTTTATTAAATATTCAACACTTAGAGATCAATGGACCACCTTCATAAAGATAAGATTTTATTAAATGTCCAACACTTAGGGATCAATGGGACACCTATAAAAAATTGGCATACTTCAAACATTAATATATTTAAGTTTGAAAAAAAAAAACATTAATATATTTAGAGGTCATCTACTCCATGAGAAATAAAAATAGAAATAAATTAGGTTAAGTCAATTTTATTTTAAGGATCTATTTGGATAAAAAAAATTAATTCAGAACTTATTTAATATTTATGTTATAAATTTAATGTAAATTTTGTTGAAATGTATAATCCTTAAAATAAACCAAGCAATTATTTCATAGAGACACGAGAACATCCTTCTCAACTAGGAAGTGCACAATTAAAAAGCCAATAGCCAAGTAATCAACAAATGTTTTGTTCTCTCAAACAACTAGACAATTCACATCCTCACACACCAGTATCAATTATCAATTACATCAAGACATGCATTTAAGAGTCTCATAGGCCTATTTTTCTCATTATCAACCCAATCCACAACCAAAAAAGAATCACTTTCAATTATGTTTTAGGTCGACAAAAATAAAATAAAATAAAATAAAGCAAAGTAAATATGTTAGCCTAAAAACAACAAGACCTAATAGATAACTCTCCAATGTCAGCCCAACACCCTTTCCTACTTAAGAACCTTTTTTGACACTGTAAAAGAATCATTACCAGCAAGAACTCTCGAATCGAGGGATTTGATATGAAGGCGTTTTTCACACACAATCACACAGGAAACACTATTTATGCTCAAACAGAGCCATATATGAGTAAGTCTAGCAAGCATAAGATACACACTCTCTATTTCTCACCTACCTCATCATTTCCTACAAACATTCACTACGGCATTGGAGTTTATGGGAGTGAGCACGCCAGAGCCTGGCTTTAGAAATCCCTAAAGAGATTTCAAATTTTTCCTTGTATATTCTTCTTCCTAGGCTAATACAAAACAAATTATAATAAAAAAATATATTTTTTTTTGTCATTCTAAAATAGTAAAAATTTGATTTTCGTCTTTCCAAATTTTTTCAATTTTGGTCCTTAAAATTTAAAAGGTATTATTTTTTAGCTAAACATCTAACATTGTTAGAGTATCCATAACCCACAAACCAGCCAAAGCTTTTCTTCTATTTTTTTTTTAATATTTCACATTTACCTATAATGTCACGTCACTTTTCTTATTTTAAACAACCAAATCAAATTTTTACTCCAATAAAATAACTCACAAAAGTTTTTAAAATGAACTCCACAATATTTACTTTTTACCTTTTAAAGTCATTTCCATGCATTTTTTAATAATTTATTTTGCAAATGGACTAAGTGTACATCGAGAAAACCGGTGTTGCAATTAGAAACTTTGTTTTGGAATTAGACCCGCTGAGATGCTCTCCAAGGAAGATAATTTTTTTACAAAGTTGCTACTACTGTTTTCATTCAAAAAAAAAAATCCCATTAGTCTTAGAGTATGTTTAAATGGTGGTTAAATTATAAGAATTTTAAATACTTCAATTGAAATTTTTTTATTTTTAAACTTTTGTATTTGGATAAAAAAAATTAAAATTGTGAAGGTGAAAGAAAATGAATGCAAAGAGAATAGAAGATATGATTGGTGTACTTCCAAAGAGAAAAATACTAATGTGGCATGGGGAGTCGCAGGGGAACCAAAACACAATGGTGAGCACCATCACACCCGACCACAACATGCTGTCAACAACACAAGGCATGGTCCAGGCCCTCCACGTCGGCGAGCACCTTCGCAGCGTGATGGGTAGCGACAGTTGCTCCCCTGATTGACGGGTGCAGTTCTACGTGTTCCCCTATACCCGCACCCGATCAACGCTTCATGAGCTTAGACTGTGTTTCTTGAAGAAGAGAATCATTGGTGTGAGGTAAGAGTCGCGAGTTCGAGAATGGGATTTCGGGAACTCTTAGGTGGAAGGGAGGATGAATGTTATAAAGGACATAAGCGAACGTTTTGGAATGTTCTTCTATCAAGAAAAGAATTTTAATTTTTCACCTTTTTGAAGGAAATTAAAATCTCACATTTTTAGTTGTTTAAAATTCCAAAAATTTAAATTCTTCATAAAAAAACATCTAAACAATGAATTTTAGATTAAAGAAATTTAAATTCTCTAATAAATTACTTTTCTTAGTTAGATTTCTCTATTCAAACACACTCTTAATGAATTATTGACGTGAATAATAAAATGTCACATCAATCCTTCATATTTAAACATTTTGGATGATATGATTGTCAAGTGTCATCCAAGTCATTTTTGTGATTGTTATATAATAAGCAAATTTATTTCTTTTCTAAAAGAAGTGATTATATTTATAAGGTGGACCTGGGATTACCACAACAAAATTATTTTTATACTTATCCAACCCAAATTTTTGTTAAAATCATCTATGTGAACTCAAATCCAACACTATCAAGACCCAAAAATACATAAAATAATATTGGACCAACTTAGTTTATCAACATAATATATCAATATTTACATTATGTATAATCTTGTTAAAAAAATTTATGTAGTCTAATAATTTTTCTTTCATATTTACCAAATTAGGAAATTACTAAATACACTTCCCTTATTTGCTAAATGCATTTTTTTTTGTTTTCTCAAAACGTGTCTTTAGTCCATCATTACAACATGAAATTAAGAAAATATAGAAATTGAAGAGTGAGCTGAGAAAATGAAAACACATTTTTTTTAATTCAAGAGACTAAATTAGATGATATAAAATTAAAAAACTAAAAAAACTTGGAAAGTAAAACATATTTTACCCAATATTAAACATATATATAAATATAATAGAGAAAAATATGTTTTTACTCTAGGTAGTTTTGTTCAATTGTAGATTTAATCTCTATACTTTCAATTGATGCTTTAGTCGGTGTACTTGTCTCTCATTTAATGGAGCTAGTGGCGCTAACTATGTTCACATTGCTGCGGTTTAAAATACACTTTTTGCGCATTCAAACCCTCATAAATCATACAGGACATTGTAATGTATTAATACTATTGGCGGCTATAAACTTCCACAATTTATTTTTAATTTTTTCTTTTACCCATCTTCATCTTCTTCTAGAAACACTTTGAATTCTAATCGAAAATTAAAAAAATTCAAAACATCTTCAACAGCATTCGAGCAGTTCTCTATCGTCGTGAGCTCAATCGAACTGCCACCATCACAATTCACCAACACCGTGTTCTCCATCGCTTCCCAGTATCGAAGATCCTCCGTCGACGCAGAGAATCGAAGATCCTCCTTCTGCAGGTTCTCGTCCCTAGATCTGAAATACGTTTTGTTTTCATCCTTGTTACTTATTTGTCCTTGACAAGAAGGATTGAGGATTGAAAACGCAATGAATCTGTGCGGTTCGGCTTTAGGGGTTTTGAGGTTTGGGGAATATGAAAAGAGAAAAGGGCCTGGGCAATTTGTGGCGATCAAATACTACCCATAATTTATAAGTTTGAAAGTATATAGTTATATTATTTTTTTACATTTTAAAAATTATAAACCCTAACCTAAACTATCTGTCAAATGAGTGAATGATCAGAGCAAAGACCCCTAATTTAATCGCACGTCGTCGTTCCTGCTAGCAGAGGACAGAGGCCACCGTCGTGTGTTCTTCAATCTGAGGTATCTTCTGCCTGCGTTCGTTCTATCATTGTGCGTCTCTTCTGTTATACTTTCATTGGCATGGACTACCCTGTTATGATTATGATATGTTTCCTGCTTTGTAACTCTTCATGGTCTTTTCTCTCATTAAGTTTTTAAATACTAAAACAACAATACCTGCAGAATCAATTAGAGTGTTCTCATAAATTGAGTTTGGTGACTTAAAACAGTTCAAGCCAAGACAGTGGCAAATCCAATTCTAACATTTTGAGCATAACGTGTCAAATTAGATCGTGTAGGCCTTCAGATTCATTGAAATGTCTGTCTCATTGGAACAATTATCTGCGAAATCATCCGTCTTTTGTTTGGACCTATTTAAAGGTCTTAATATGAAATAGACTTTTAAACAGGCTAATAGGCTTAATATGTATGTAAAACAGTTGATTCTTTTTTCATTAATGGGTAAAATTTCTTTCTTTAATTTCTATATTGATTATTGAATTGCTTGGATCTTTTATTTTTGTATTGGATAGTAGTACGTGTAAAACCTTCATAGATCTCTAGATGGTAATGGCACCGCCATTCTCAACCATATTTCATCTATTACTCTTTTTCTGGAAATTTTCACCTTTCTTCTACAATTTTGACCAATTAGATTGTGGGGTGTTTCAATTTTTCATCGAAATCAAATTTTTATTTGAAATTTCACATTTTTCTCTTTTTTCAATCAAGCAATGGGTGGTGGTACAGCATTTTTGGAGCACCCCATATCAGACGATATACTTCAGTTACTCTTTGAAGTCTCCAACTCTTCTAACTTGGAAAAGTCCTTAGAGATTCTCATTCAGAATGCCAAATCCGATTCTGGGCGTTTGGAACTAGCTTCTAAAAAGATTCTTCCTGCAGTACTTAATATAGTTCACTCACTCACTCATGCTTCACACCACCATCAGCGTAATCATATTCTTTCTTTGTCTTTCAAGCTCCTCAGAAACTTGTGTGCTGGAGAAGCTGCAAACCAGGACTCATTTCTTGAGCTTAATGGCGTGGCTGTTGTTTGTAGTGTTCTGAGGTCAGAGGCTGCTTCTTCAGGCCCTGATCATGGGTTGGTTCGGTGGGGTCTGCAGGTTCTGGCAAATGTTTCTTTGGCGGGGAAACAGCATCAATGTGCTGTTTGGGAAGAGCTCTGTCTGGATGGGTTTGTATCACTTGCTAGACTTGGCACCAAGGAGACTTGTGACCCGTTGTGTATGGTGATTTATACATGTTGTGATGGAAACCCTGAATGGTTTAAACGGTTGTCCAGTGAGGATGGAAGGCTCGTAATGGCAGAAATTGTGAGAACCGCCTCTTCTGGTGAGTTAGTAGTAGCTTTATGTATTTTGCTTTTTTCTCTATGCTGTCCTGTCATTTGGGACTATGGGGGTTTTTAAGTTATAGCACTTATTTTATTTTCATTTGTTTATTCTTTTTTGCTTGTAATTCCTTGATTTAAATGGTGATCGGAATGGGGGTGTGAGCTTAGAAATAACAGAGAGACCCAAGATATGGAGGGTGTATACTAGAAGAAACAAAGGTGAGAAAGGGAAAGATGAGGTGGCAAGGGGAGTAACAGAATTGCCAAAAGTGTGAGAGAGAATCTGAGGGTATATAGGGAAGGTGTGTGTGAGAGAGAGAGGGTATGGGGGAATTTTGGAATTCTGTTATGGAGAGAGAATTGTGACCTCTCTAGAGGAGCTTGGCTCTGTGGCAGTTGGATTACTCCCAACTATATTTTCGATTTGGCTATCAATAACACTCACCTTCTCTCATTTACTGTGTTATTTTCCATTACTGTGTGTTTGGTCCCTAACAAATGGCCTTTTTGAAGTTTTGGTTCTGTTTTTTTTTTTTTTTACAATGCACAATGACTTTGTGTGCACCATATAGCTGACTTCATCTAGTGGGGCAGTGCTTATGTTGCTGCAGCGTGTTGCTTCTATACTTTGGCATTTTTCTATGCTGTCATGAGTGTCAAACGGGATTATGATAATTTTTAGGTTATAACATTGATTACTTTATTTTTTTTTCTTCTTTTTCATTCTTTTTTTGGTGCTTTTCTTATTCATTGGTTTCTACTGAACCAGCTAGTTTTGGTGAGGATTGGTTGAAGTTGCTTCTTTCAAGAATATGCCTTGAAGAGTCTCAATTGCCGGTGCTGTTTTCCAAATTACAGTTTGCGGATGTTCCTAAGGTTGAACTGAGTCTAAAGATGATCACTTTTCATTTGAACAAGCATTTCTTCTGCGAATCCTATCAGAAATCTTGAATGAGCGGCTTAAAGATGTTACTGTTTCAAAGGATGTTGCACTGTTTGTTTTTGGGATATTCAAGAAGTCTATTGGGGTTCTTGAACATGCAACGAGAGGGAAGTCTGGTCTTCCTAGTGGCTTTGTTGGGGTTGATGTTCTTGGCTACTCTCTTACCATACTGAGGGACGTTTGTGCTCAAGATGGTGTGAGAGGTAATACAGAGGATTCAAATGATGTTGTTGATGTGCTATTGTCATATGGCCTCATAGTGTTGCTTTTGTGTTTGCTTGGGGCCCTTGAACCTCCAGCAATAATCAGGAAAGGACTCAAACGATGTGAGAAAGAAGATGGTGCTAGTTGTTCCTTAAAACCATGCCCTTATAAGGGCTTCAGGCGAGACATAGTTGCACTTATTGGCAATTGTGTTTATAGAAGGAAGCATGCACAAGATGAAATCCGACATAGGAATGGAATTCTACTGCTATTGCAGCAGTGTGTTACTGATGAAGATAATCCTTTCCTGAGAGAATGGGGCATATGGTCTGTGAGGAATATGTTAGAGGGAAATAATGAGAACCAAAAGGTAGTTGCTGAATTGGAGATTCAAGGATCTGCTGATGTGCCTGAAATTACTTCACTTGGTCTCCGAGTGGAAGTTGATCAGAGAACAAGACGTGCAAAGCTTGTAAACATCCCGTGAAAGATCACTATAACTTTGTTGAATCTAAGCATCTAGGTCTTAACTAGCTAGTATGGCGATGTGGTCTCTTGGATTTTAGGTTAGGACTCTTTTCCCTTCTTTTTTGTTCTTTTCAAATTGGAACGGCTGTTGCTTTTGTCTATGGAATCTCGGAAGAAAATTCATGTTTAGAATAAAAAATTGTAGATGTCCAAACAATTTTGCAGAATCCCCATCAATACTCGTGACAAAATATCAAGCAATGTCAGATAGGGGAGGAAAAAGCCAAACAGCAGAACAAAGGGAATATAAATATAAAGATTGAGAAATAGGTTTATTATAGGGTAAGGAAGTGGGGTTATGTAGTTTATTATAATGTGGTTTTAGTTGTATAATATCATTAGATACTATCTTTTGATTTCTCTTACCAGTTTGATCTATTCCATGTTCACATGTAATCAATTGACTTGGTGAATATACAATGCCTCCAGATGGCTTTTTAAGTTTTGATTTCAACTCAGATTTTTTTCCTTGTTTGTTTTCTTGTCAATGAAGGGGTTTGTGTTGATTAAACTGGGAGTTATTGTTTGTCGAGCTATTTTATGTCACACTTGTCTTATTGGGGGATTGAAAATGTGAATAGGGATTGATGTGCCTTCTTCCGGAACGGTTCTCTGACTCAGGAGCAGAAGAAGGTTTTATGAATTTTTTGTTACTTATGGCTACTTTTTGAGTTTTAGAATTACACGATTTTCACTTATTTCAAATATTTTCATGTTATTTTGATGAGAAAATGTGACAAAGCTCACACAAAGCAGAAGTAGGTTTGCTTGGAAGACATTGCACCTTAGATTCAAGTGTTCCAATGTTTCAGAGACGTTCCTTCTATTCTAGCTTTCTTCTTCTTCTTCTTCTTTGAGAATACCATGATCTTAGTAATGATCATTCTGGAGATCGTCACAGCAAGTAAATCATTGTTACCTGGTATATATTTGGTGAAAAAGGAATCTCTCATTAGGAATAGTACATGTAACAACTCCATCTTTTAACCTGAAGCAAAACTATTCCAGTACCAACCCTTTCAATGAATTTACCCTCAATGACAAAAATTGACAAAACATGCTTTGACTTAGGGAACCGTTCAGGAAGAAGCCATGTCAACTCTTCACATAATCCCCTAATAAGACAACAATTAACATGAAATAGTCCAAGAAATTACTGTTCAACAAACAAAAGCGCACACACGACTTAGATATGATTTAAAAATTTACACAATTCTCCCTTTACAAATTGATTTAGTGAGATTGAGTTATGCCTTATGTTTAAATTCTAATATGATATCTAAGATGCTATTATGATAGTGACTTTTTTCCCACAAATGAATTATATTAAGTGGTAATTTTTTTCCATCACTCAGATAATAAAGTCTCACAAGTGAATCATTTCAGTAGTTATTTTTTTCCCACCATCTATAGTTTCTCTTGGAGCTCAATTTTTTTATATTTATAATTAATTTTTATTTGTGGGCAAATGAATTATATTCTTGCAACAAGCTAAAAGCTTACTAAGCTTTAGCTTATGAAAAAGTGTTAGAAAATGAGAAATATATGATGATATCATTTTTGTATCTTTTTAGAATATTTTAGAGTGTTGAAATTAAAAATTAGAAAGTTAAGGGAACAAGTCAGTTAATACTATTTAGTAGTCAATCACTGTTATGCTGAGTAGATCTTTTGAGCATGATTGGCAGTGGGAGAGACAAGCAGAATAGACTTGAACTGAGGAAACGACATAAAGTTCATCTTAAAGTGTCCTGTTGAGAAGGACTTACTTGTTTCCTGATGCTTAACATTCCAATGATAAGAGAAAAACCGAAAAAAGACACCATTGACTTTTGCAAGCTTTGAGACACTCACTGACTCACCTTATGTATGTTTGAGTAGGAGAGATTAGAAAACAAGTTATGTTGGGGTCCTACATATAAAAAAAAACCTCCTAAAATTTTGGAAAAATGTTTGTTACATTTACCTTTTCTTGTTTGACCTTTTTTAAAAGAAATAAATATTTATTATAGCTTAAAAAATTGCAAATAATTTATATTCATTCAATTAAAAGGATTTTTTTATTCCTTTGCTTCTTATTTCTCTGTATTCAAATAATGTATCTTCTCCACTATATTTCTTTTTTAATTCTACCCTTAATCATGTCTTTCTCTCTCTATTTCTAATTGAAAATCATAAGTAAATCTTTAGAAATATTTGGGACATGATGAAACAATTGATTGAGAATAAAGAACTTGGAATTAGAGGGAGAAGAAAAATGTGAATGTCCTACATGTTTTATGATTGAACCTACACCATTACCAACCCTGACTCTATCAGAACTACTCTAGTTTAAGTGTGTTTGATTGTGATATTGCTCATATCAGGTGTTACTAGTCAGGTGAGGTCTAGTACCAGGGGTCCGGACAACCGTAATGGATCTAGAACTATGGAGGCTATGGCAAGGGAATAAAGAAATGTAATTTTTTTTTTTTTTTTGGGGGGGGGGGGGGGGGTTAATTTTTTCAGTAGACAAACTGTTCTATTTTTTTGGTATTTTTAAACTGGTAAAATGGTTTGGAATGATTTAGATTGATTCTTGAACATCTTTTAAAATGTTAAACACTTTAATGCTACAATATTTGGATGGCATAAACCTTTATGCAATCATGAAATAATGTTAAACACTTGCACACAGTGTACGTAGACTATAAAGTAAAAGTAATGTCTACCATGTAGTACCATCCAAGAAACGATACATTGATGTTGTTTCCTAGGCAAAGAAACATTTGTCAGAACCTACAGACCCCAACAGACCAACCCATGATCAGGTACAGAAGAACTACCTTCTGACCTCATCAGAACACTGCAAATAACAAACACCTTATTTATGAGCCCTTCAGCGCACTGGTTTCTTGGAGCTTGAAACATATGACTATGATGATGCGAATTGCTAAGCATGAGGCAGTGACTGAACTATATTTGGCACTACAGGGAGGACCCTTTTAATCAATGTGGTGTGATATATTAGTTCACAAATAATTTTGTGATTTAAGTATGTCATTATCAGAAGAGTTAAGAGTGAAACTAATCCTTTGAACTCAATGAGAGCTAATACTGGAGTTTGCTAATGTTGGGGGATTGGTTATTTGCTTATGGAATTCCATTTTTGCAATTGTATTTTTGTGTCAAAATACATCAACCACATGTTAGGCCCTTAATTTGATTTATTTGCTAGTGTTGATCCTTGAGAAATAGTCTTGCTTGCATCCCTGGTCAAATCCTAGTGTGGTCCAGTTTCCTCTGAACCTCATCTACTTCTCTACCAATATTCCTTATAACTATTTCCCCTGCCCTTGTAGATTGATTTCATGAACCTGAGTTGGTCAGTGCCTTTTTTTTTTTTTGAAAAATATGGATGGAATGAAAGAAATGTATATTATCTCGCATGTTTTGTTCACTTTTTGATATATATATATATATATATATATATATATATATATATATATATATATATATATAATGCAATAGCTTGCAACATCTAAAAAAATCATTATTTCAATGAAAAGAAGTAAAGAGTGAGACCATACTTTTTATTTATTTATTTTGGAGAAAAAAAAGTGCTCAAATTTCTTAAATTTTATTCTGTTACAAGTAGACACTCTTATGAAATAAATAGGGCTTGACACTAATTATGGATGTTCAGTCATTTGCTTTCTAATTCCTTCCATGTGATGATACTTTGGGTTGAGATTTTAGCCATGTTTTGATTTGTCTCACAGAGAAAATGGAAGTAGTCTAAACAAACAGTATATCATATATTACTCCATTTATTTTATAATTGTATCACAGATCTCTCCAAATTTTGCAATATGGAGATTTTGATCCTCCTCCTCCTCCTTCCCTCCCTCCAAACTTGTTTTGTTGCACAATACGAGGAAGTATAGGTTTGTCTCAAAATTGTTGGCAGCTACAAGCAGTCTTATAATTTTGGAAGCATATCTGTTCATCGTACTATAGGTATATTCACCAAGAGTGTTCCTAACTTCATGTCCTTGATGAGCCATCGGTTAGAACTGGGAATTATATGACTATGAAGTTTCTGCCTTTTCTATGTTTCTTCCCTATTGCTTCATTAGATTTGTGTCCCTTCTATTGATCTTGACTGTCTTTTTTTTTATTTTAGGATCAAAGAGCATTTCAACTTGTTTCTTGCCACACACAAACAAAATAAGCCAGAAAGATATACAAATTGAAAAAGAAAATTAAACAAAACACACACAAAACTAATGTTCAAATGTTAATAATGGATTTAACTCAATTGATTGAATAGGATGCGTGAATTATTGTAAACTTCCTAACATTAACTTTGATTCTTATGGATAGAAAAATACTAATGTTCAAATAAATGATCATTTGCTTAGGGATGTGATAAGATCTTTTTTTTGAGGAAGTGATATCAAGATGCTTCATCCTGCTTGTATTTGTTAACTTGAGATAAGCTGAAATTTCAATTTATTGAACTTTCAACCCAAACTTTGAACTTACAAAGTGCCCTTTCCCTCTTCAGTATGGTCCCAATGCCAAGTGGCAGCAGGACCTGATGAAAATTCCTAGGTCAATTAAGGGCCTAAGTCAACTAATCTATTTAATTACCACACATGTCTTGTTCTTTTCTCTCCCTGTGTGTTCTGATATTTGACCAGGCCAAGTTAACGCTGGTACCAAAAAGCTGAGTTGGGCCTACAACTACAAATGTGTAAACTGATCACATAACAATGACAACATGGATAAGAGTGATTATGACAATGGGCCAATAGGAGAAGAACAACTGTTCTTCCCCCTCCCCCATTCTCATCCAAGTCCAAAACTTTTACCTAAAAACAATAACATTGCATTCTTGTCAAGCAAATCAAATACCATCGCATATGATATTATAGTCCAAAATTGCATTAGGAGGACGCTGTCTAATACAAAAAGGGGATTAGATTAGACTATAGCATAGCACGAGATACATGCTATCCTTCATACAAACAACCTTAATATATTTCACTAATGACAGAAACACTCTAGGGTCCCCACCCACCACCAAAAAAAATAAATAATAAAACAAAAAAAATATTTGTCTAATTTATAAAAACAAAATTGTTGAATATTGCCTACAGTTTTGACACGTGCACAGAGCCCAGACCGTTAGGGTGGCCACTGGGGTTGTACCTTTGCACGGATCAAGGAAGGGGACCATTTGACCATGTTCAACATTACTCCCAAAGCCAAAGGGCATAACAACAATGCCTCACCTTCTCTGCATATGCTTTTGGAAAGAAAGAATGGATGTAATGTTATTACGTACCTCATCCATAACGTGGTGGTACCATGCCATTATATTTTTATGCTGCTCGATACTGCAATGATTGTACAAATTATGTTACCAATGCAAATTTTTTCAAGATTAGTAACCAACATTAATTTCTCTGGCATGATTTATGTACAGCATGTACCATGCTATCATTCAAAGCTCTACGGATTTAAAGTATATATCAATTTCAAATTCTGATCGTGGTTACACTAGGCGAATCCACAACCAATCCATTTGAACATATCCTCTCTTTCTACATTATTATCATTATTAATTTAGTTTGCAACATGGGAATCTATTATATTTTGCTGAAATTTGATTCGTTATCACAGAATGCACAGAACAACTTACACAGAATTATTTATTTTAATTTAACTAATGATCTTAATTCGAGTCATAAGTATACTGAGATGAATTATTTTTACTAATCCCGATAGTTCTATTTGTTTTGAATAAGATTGTTTTCTGCAAAGAATACATGCAGTTTGATTTTCATATCAAAAGAAAAATTTGATTCCTTTTCTTACCTTTAGAGACATGGTACGTCAAGAGTTTACCTAGAAAATGTTGGATAGACTCACAGGGCCAAACTAAGACTGTTGACTTCATAACAAAACCCATGATCTAGTTTCCCTAAGCCTGATAGACAAGCAAGCAATCATAAGAAAGAATATAACAAAAAAAGAGAGTAATCCAAAATTGCACAATCTATCTATTAGATGGGCCACTGGGATTTTTCTATATTGGATGCATGGTATTCCTGACCCACGCAACAAGCTTCCAATTCCAAAAACTTCTCTTTTTTCCCCTGCCCCTCAAATTCTTCTTTAGAACAGTTTTCTCAGTGTGTTCCTTTTCCCTTTCTCGTCAGAACAAATTTTTAACCAAAACCACATTGCTTGTTAGTTGCAATGAGCCAATGAACTTTCTGCAAAATAGCATCCTCCTATTCCACTCACAAAAGAATAGTGCTTTTACTTTTATACATCTGAGAACATAACCGATTGGTCTGGCTCATATTTTTCTCTATTAGTGTTAGAGCCTGCACTCGGGTCTAAAGCAGTAGTAGGGTAAACACTCCAAATATTGCATGGGCCACAATCAAATATCAATTGTTGTTTTCCTATGAAGATAATCCACTTGGGAATCAATCACATACGTAGAAGGGTGTTTAAACTTTAAATCACCTTTGTGATCCTTTTGAGTAGTGGTAAAAGAAGAAAAAATGTTATGTTTTAATTTTATATTTTTGGATTAGGTAATAGTCATTCATTCACCAATCACCACATCAGCCCCACTAAAATTTTCATTTTTTTGCCAACCTTTTTTCTTCCTGCGTTGTGGACCCCAACCCGTACTACTACCTCCAATTCCAAAAGCCTCATTTCTCCTGTATTTATCTCACATTACCATGAGTGCCAAACCAAAACACAATCATGGACTTACCTGAAGTCTCATCCTTCATTCATCATAGAGAGAACTAGAAAGTAGAAACCACACAACTTCTTCAGGACCTTCACAAACATAGAGAAAGGAAGAGAGAAACTCAGATACTAAGAGGGGATGGGTAACTATAGGTTCAAATTATCAGATATAATCCCCAATGCCTGGTTTTACAAACTCAAGGACATGGGAAAAACAAGAAAGCAAACCCAAACAACTAATTCCAGGAAGAAAAAGCAACCTTCACCAGTCTCAACCACAAAACCATCAAAACCAAAGCAACCCCACCAATACAATCTCAGAAAGTCTTACTATTTCACTAGGGAGCTTACCCCAAATGATAGAATCTACTCCTCACCAACACCAACAAATAACCAAAATGCCAAAGACAACAATTCCCCTGAACCCCCCAGAAAATCATCCAAACAAAGACTGAAGAAAAGAACTTCAAGGACTTCTTCACCTAAGCTTCTTGTTGTCTCTAACAATAACAACTCCTCCTCATCACCACATGATAATAGCTCTACTGAATCTTCAGAGCACCCTGACCCAGAATTCAGAACAGACCGTGTTCTTCCAACCGAGTCATTCGATGAAACGGTTCCTTGGGCAAACTCTTGTGCCTGCAGGGTACACTCCAACACCAAGGACATCATCATTGATATTGACAACAATTCCATAGCCAGAAAAGATGATAAGCTAGAAGGATATGATTATGAATGTGATTCCTTCTCAGACCTTGTGCTTCCACCAATTGTGACAAAGCCTGCAAAATTCAATGACTTGCTCAGTGATGCCAAGAAGAAAGAAACCAAAACCAGAAGCAAGATGGCTGCACATGAAGAAGAACCAAACCTCAATAAGGGCCCTCTGAGGGTTAAAATTGTGAAGGAAGACACTGCATCAATGAAGGGACAGAAGAACAACTATGGAAGGAGATTCTCTGTGAGTTCTCCTGGAGTGAGGCTTCGGATGAATTCTCCGCGAATCGCCAGCCGGAGAGTTCAGGCAAACGGCCGGAGAAGCGTGTCCTCGGCCGCCGCCGCCGCCGCCGCCGCCGCCCGGAGAAGCCTCTCCGATAGCTTTGCAGTTGTGAAGTCATCACTGAATCCACAGAGGGATTTCAGAGAATCAATGGTGGAGATGATTGTGCAGAACAACATAAGGACATCAAAGGATTTGGAGGATCTTCTAGCTTGCTACCTTTCTTTGAATTCAGATGAGTATCATGATCTCATTATCAAAGTGTTCAAGCAAATATGGTTTGATTTAACTGATAACAATTAGTAGAACAAGTTAAGTAACAACCAATTGAGATTTGAGACCATTCTAAATGAGTTTCTCAAGTTTCTGTTTCTTACACAACTTATGTTCACATGTAAGTAATATTAATTAGCTCAAAAAAAAGTAAGTAATATTAATATCTTGGTTTAATTAGTTTAATATATAGACCTTAGTGTTTAGCCAATATTTGAGCATGACAGTGTCCAAGATGTTTCCATTTTTTTCGAATGGATAAACGAAATTGAATGCAGAAACGCATCCTCTCAGAGGTTTTGTGATGGGATTGAACCACTATAGAAGGAAATTTACTCTGCTAAGGCTAATAAAATGGGTTTGAGGAATTTTTGTTGGTTAGGGAATAATTCAATTAACTTAATTGTGAACTGCAGAATTCAGATTACATATGTATGACACAACAATAGTGTCAATTGACATGCAAACGAGTAAAATGTTTTTTTTCTTTCAAACACGAGCTTTATTTGGAATTTTGGACCATTTTTCTGTGTTTAGAAAGGCAGAAAAGTTTGCCACAAACGGGGCATTGTATTGTAATACTAGTTTTCTGTCAGCTTCCTCAAGAAAAAAACTTGGAGCATAAAATTTGCTTCTGATCGTTTTAGTACCTTCATGGACCCAAAGTTGTTTGGGAACAAGACATAACTGGCACAGAGTTGTATTAATTGTTCATATTGTAAGAGACAGAACCAGTTGCAAAAACTGATACCTTCTTCCATTAATCTTTGGATTTTTTAATCTAAAAAGAAATTGCCCTTTTAAGTACAACTCCTTGATTTCACCTTTTTCATCCCAAAATTTAAAGGGCTTCTTTCCTACCTAGCCTGAGCATGCAGCTTTTAAGATCTTGTATGCTAGTTCTCCACCTCAACAACACAACTACTGGGAAGAAAGCTATATATATTCACAAGTTATTATTGCACATTATTTTATACATATTTTTTTTTTATAAGTACCTTGTTATACAAACAAAATTGAAGTGTAAAACTTTTTACACTAATGTTAATAATAAGAAATTATCACTAATTATGATTAGATGGCATTATAGTGTAATATATTATCTACTTTTGCATACAAATTTATATTATCTTATTTTTATTAAAAGTAAAATTAATATGTAGATATCACTGTCCTTTCCGCAATATAGTATGCTTTTTAAATAGAAGATATTTCCCCCTTAATCATGAACTTGAGAATTCAAATTGCTACAGTTTCGTTTGCGTTAAACCCTATGAACTGTGGAGGAAATGAGAAGGAAAAAAAAAATACAAAAAAAGTTCTTTAATTTCCTGAAACTTGTCTAAAGGTGAACGTTTGATTTTCAAAAGCTAAAGCTACTTCGTTTATTACAAAAGATGTTTCAAGACATTAACTAGAGACATAGGCTAATCTGGTGACTAGTGAGAGGAGCTTGTGTGCCCTAGGCTTATATGAATAGTTTTAGTCCTGTGCTCTAGGCTTTTTATATGAATAGTTTCACAGTGTGCTATAACATATGCTGTGGGGGTTGTTTTAAATCAGGTATAATTAATTTTAATAAAATTGATTTTTGACAGCTGATTAAACATAATTAATGTATGAATATAAAAACATAACTAAAGTGAATATCCAAAATAATTTAAATTTATATTAAAATACTTACACAATGCGAAAAATTATTTTTTAAGATCAAATAAACATGTTCATAAGTCATTTTGCTAAACTTTTCTTTTTGTCTTTTTGGGTTAAACTATAGGATAAAGCTTAGAAGTTTAATTTTAATCAATTTTTTTAAGGAAATAAGCTCATGTCATGATTTTAATCGTTATAAATTATTGTTTAATAAATTTTTGAAATTTTGTTATCGCAGCATCACGATGTTTTGTTAAAAGTTTACACAACAATTTAAAAGTAATTGAATATTAAGTTTTTAAAAAAAATTAATATTCTTAAAATAATTCAATCGAAATTTGGGTAAAAAGAAATCAATTGAAATTTCGTAGCATGCGCTATTAAGTGTGTATCACATACTCTATAAAAATATATTCATAAAAATCAACAAGTTGTGATACAGTTGAAAGAGATCAAGCTTCTTAAGTAAGCGATTACTAGGAGTTTGATCTTCAAAGTATATGTATAAATAAAAATTTATTTAGAAATATTAATTCTGTAAATAGACCTTAATAATTCGAAAAATTAATCTTTAACCAGGAGATATCCCAGGTTTAAAAAAAAGAATACGTACCTTGAATTCTCTTTTTTTTTTTATCATTTAATCGTTTTTAAGATATAATTTAAAATCGTTTTATGCATCGTAAGACGTGAATACAATTATAAAATATTTATATTCATGATAGATGAAACTAAACACAAAACAGAGTGTGGTAATTAATGTCTTTTCCTTCCCATTTTTGTAAATTAGGGCTTCAGGCCAATTGAATTACATTACCCATTTTATGTGAACTGACATATATAAAGG
This sequence comes from Glycine soja, assembly GCF_004193775.1. Classification (NCBI taxonomy): domain Eukaryota; kingdom Viridiplantae; phylum Streptophyta; class Magnoliopsida; order Fabales; family Fabaceae; genus Glycine; species Glycine soja. Next base: position 47,057,839 of record NC_041010.1, on the reverse strand, counting down.
TGTAATCCCACAGTTGAAAGAAAAGCCACAATTGATAATGTTGTCTCTTTTTACGACAAAGGGAGGTTCTAGCTTCACAATCAGACCAAAAGATAAAATATTTAAAAATTAAAATGCTTCTGTGATTCTGGCAGTGCCAACTTGCAACTGAGTTTAAGATCTCACTTGTCGCTGCATAAAGTTTTGGAATTAATTAACTCCGTTCTATTAAATTAAATACTTTATTAATTAACTTTGACCCTTTTATTTTTTTTAATTAATTTAAAAAAGCGTGGTTATGGATCCAGACATAGGCATGCATACCACAAACAGGAGCCATGGAAGCGCCTCTCCCTAATATTTAAAGACCTCATAATATTTTTTCGAAGCCTCAGCCTATTGTCACATACTAGTATTTATTTATTTACCCAAAAAAATACTTATTTATTTAATTTTAAAACTTGTTACCCCCAACATTTTTTTTACAAGAATATATACACAGTCGACAATTAAACTATAGTCCCCTAATTATTAATAAAACGTGAGTAATCTTTTGGTCCATACACTAAAAAATTATATTGGATCGGTCTTGATTAGTATAACTAGTGGCATTTTTTTTTTAATCGTGGCAAGTACACCAATGGTATTTTTTTTTCTCGTATAGTGCCTTGTTATACCAAATTGATCGTTCAATTAACTTTTTACATTAAAATATAGATAAGAAATCAAAATTATATTTTAACCTTTTTTCATATAATTCCACTGATAAAAAGAGTTAGCAAAAAAATCTTAAAAAGATTGAGAGCTAAGAACCAAACTGAAAAATCTTACTGGAATAAATTAATGTTCTTATTAGTATATTACCGTACCTTCAATAGAATTATATCTATAGGTCGTAAAACAAAAATTAAACTGAAAAAGAAATTAAAATAATAGCTATGGAACTTTTTTCCATGAAAATTCAAATTAATAGAACTACTAGAGTATAATTCAAATTAAAATAAAAAATTCTGTAGTTGCTATTTTTATTAATTTTCTTAATTTGGTTTTTAATTAATGATTCTTAGTCTTTCTAATTATCTTTTATTTACTCGAAAGTATTACTTTGAGAAAGTAGTTGATACTTGAATCAATCTGAAAATTAAGGATACTCTACTTACTCTTTTATTACTCAATATGCATGATTGGTATACTTAACATGATTAAAACAAAATTCCCATCAAGTTTTTTAATGCCATTGCTAGGGATTGTTGACAATATCAAATCAAGACTGCTAGATTCACCACTGATTTTCTTTTTATTTCAATTTCTTTGTTTTGGATTCTTATAATCCTCTTCCTTCTTTCCTTGTTTAAGTGAGGTGATATAAGAGTTGATATGCTATTTAGACTAGAGATTGGAAGAACATCTGGGGGTAGAAGACTAAAGAGAGAAGAAACAATAACCAGAAAATTCATAAAAAAAGAAGGCTCCTACCACAAACTCTTTAATTAATAATCATGAAAAATCAAGGGCATCAAGCCAAATGGTTTCACTGAATGTAGTGCAGTGGAATCCAATTCAAGAAATGAGGTCGAACATATGATTTCCACGTCTTCAACTTCTTAGAGGTTTGTTCAACCATTTAGGTTAATGGAGTATTAGATGATCGATGCAATGTGATTAAGGCTTTTACCATTCTATTTGGGCGAAAAATTAAAATGCAACTTCAATCTTAATTGTAGAGTTATTGGAGGCAAGATTAATTTACGGCAAAAATATTTCCTCGGAAAAAGTCATATATATGTATTTAATTTAATTAATTAATTAATTAATTAAAAATTTAAATATTATGATTTATTTCAGAGAAATTTTATATTTAAAATGATTAAGTATAAATGTGTGTATATGAAAAGAGGAAGTAGGGCCAAGAAAAGACATTTTCATAATTGGTAATGACAATTCATATAGTATATGTTTCTGATCACAGTTTTCTGAAAAATCATAAGGCATGGCAGCTCTCATTTATTATCATGGTCTAATTCCATTTTGAAGTAGTGAATGTTGAAGTTTTCAAGGTGTCATGTGGTGTAGGGAGAATGACGTATCATGTATCCTTTAGTTCAAGCAAGACGCGCGCGCAGAACGTAAACTTAGCACAATTTGGCTGCATTATATTGTAGCAAGGCTTCTATAAAAGACATTACGAGGAGTGAGTTTTGGTTTCAATAGTTTAAAAGGAAAATAAAAAGTAACACTTTTAATCTTTACCGATAGATATTTTCGTGCAAAACATTTCATTTGTTTACTATTTAGAAGATTCAATGAAAAAGATTGGAGTACGTGGAATTAATAAATGTATGTGTTATATATGTCCGCATTTCAACGGTGGAAATGATTCACATCTTTTTAAATTTTGTCTTCTTTTCTTTATAAAATAAGATTTCAGTGATGGGTCAACAAAAGACAGATTGTTCAAGGATAGCAACATCCCTAGCTAGGAAATTGCACTGCGAACATATACAATAACTAGGGTTATAGGGTAGTGACCAATTGAATTATTGAACATACATTTATACTATATAATAACCGCAAAGGAACAGTTAAGCAAATAGATAAAGACAAAAGATCTTTACGTATGTACCTATGTTTGTGTACGTACGGGTCCCATGTTGCTTTTTTCTTCGATCTCTTCTAATCTTTCCCAATACTCCATGTATTTCTTGCTAGGATCAAGAATGTAACAAGTACTGCATGTAATTTTTTCCCTCAGTTAACGATCCACCTGGACAATAAAGGTGTGTTTGGGTGTAAGGAAACAAAATGAGAAAATAGAAGAGAATAGATAAAGAAAAAAAATATGTAAAAAATGTAATAGAGTAAAGTAAAAATACAAGTGATTTGATTGGAAAAAATAAAATATAAATATTTAAATTAAAGTGATTTGAATGATAAAAATTAATATTAAAAAAGAAAAATTAATATTAAATAAATATATTACTATTATGTGGTAAGAAATGACTTGTTTATTCAGCATATTGAATGACAATACAGCAGCAAGCTGACAACATTCGATTTAATCTCAAATTTGTTCACTTTGGGAATGCTTTTTTATGGGTTCCACTAATTTTTTAAAAAAATTCTCTGCTGCTCGTTGCAACCGAATCGCCACTATCCCTATATTTCTTTCCACTTATTTGCCTTTCCTTGCTCTTCTCGCACCTTTAACCGCAACCAAACGACTCCTAATTGTTGCTTGAGAGGTAGAAAAATTCAATATATAAGCTTGCTCGGATAATTAATTAACAATGCAAACTTTAACGAGTTGTTGTTCAAATTTTGTGTCTTAATTAATAGACAACAAATAGGTGTGCCTGTTTAAAATTGAGTTAAAATTGAGTTAGAAGGAAAATATGTTAATAAATGTCTATAGGGATAAATTATTAAGTATTCCCAGGTTACGGAATCAAAAGGGAGTTTTTTTTTTTTTTTGAAAACAAAATGCACTTTTCATGATTTTTAATGCAACCCTAACATAAATTTTTAATAAAACTTACTACTTATAGTTGTTAACAAATATCATTAGGAAGAAATTAATTTTTGCGTACTCAATAAAAACGTACATAATCTACTCATGTGTATGAAAACTCGTTGAGAATGAAATAACCACGTTTAAGATGTGAAATATATAACTATTAGATTTTACAAACAACATCCAAAATGTGAAATATTACGTTCAAAACCTGAAACAGTTAACATTCAAGACGCAAACTCTAGAACATGGGGCAGGACTGGCACTAATGTGCTACTATAAACATTTTCTGTGATTAAAATACTAAATTAAATATCCTTATTTTTACATACTTCTTTTCATTAAAAACATTTGTATAATTAAATATATATATATATATATATATATATATATCATTTCTTTTATTATTTTTATACAATAAAACAGGAAAAATACATTTCATTGTTTTGTGTTTTTTATTAATTATCAAAAAAATTGAAAATCATTTCACATTGTATTCTTTTCCTTACTTTCCTTTTCTTTTAGTTCTCTATTTTCTAAATCAAACAAAACATTTTAAGAACGTGTGACTTACATTATCAACTGTAGACGTTGACTTTGGTTTTTACCCTTTTCGAAGTTCAAACAAATAAAAAAAGTAAAAATTAGAACAGTTACGTTTCATAATGTAACAATGGCGAAGGATTAATGTTTGATACTGTTCTCAGGTGAGTCTGTTAATTAATGTCAGAAGCAAAATAGTAATTTTATTGGCAGACATATATGATCCCCAAAAAATCTCAATTGTCAAAGGACAAGTAGAGTCAGATCCAACATAACACCTACCTTTAGAGTAACCCTAACATGCACACTGTGCCATGAAAAATCTGCAAGATTCTGGATTTTCGATAAGGGTATATTGTCTTGTCGCTCTTCTAGTTTCTGTTTCAGAAAATTTATTACTGTAATGGTGAAACTTGAAAGTGAACCACACCACACCATAAAAGACTCACAAGAAACAAAAACCATAAAAGAAAAGAAGAATAGAAAAGGAACAGACATATCCATGCATATGTAGCTAGGGCATAGGGTCCTCGTAGCTTTATCTACTGCCCTATAAATTTATTAATGCCTTCAATTATTGTGGAACATGCCACTACCAAACTCCTGCATGTGTGTGAGTGGCTGCTGCTTTTTCGCTATCATTTTGCTGCACGCTCCACAATTCACATTTTCTAGGGTTTGGCCACATAGCTATCAAGACAAAATTAAGATTTTTCCTTTTCTTTTTTTTCCATCTACTTTGGCTGAAACAATTTTTAGTACTATTTTTTTTGGGAGATAACATGTATCATTCAAAAGAAGTAATCCAGCCTACTCAGGTCGGCAGGATTGATGCAAGAGTAAGGCTATTAAAAATTAAGCTTTAAATTAATTAATTATTTAATTAAGCTTGTTCATCAAAAAACATTTATTACTTTATAAAGTAAAAACACTATATATTGCGGAGGAAAAAAACTTCAACATATAATTTTCTTATTTTAAATAAAAAAATTTGTTTCAGTTTATTTTAGATTTCACTTACCATTAATGGATTTTATTAACACAATTACATACTTAAAATTCAATTTTAAAAATGAAACAATTTCTTATCTATTTATTCACATACTCGTTGGTCAACTTTTAGCAATATAGTAGTATTAACATTTCCACTTGATTAAGATGTATTTTATATAAATAATAATACGGGAAAGTTAATGCAAATCTTTGAGTTTCTCAAAAGCCAATTTGTGAGCCACAAGCATGAATACATCATTATCATCGGCTTGAAGTTCAACACTGGGAGAAACGCATATATATAAATAAATACAATGCTGAGGTCATGAAAGAGTTTTCTTCCCCTTAAACTCCTACTAAATTTTGGGTAGAAGTTGCTATTGTCTATCCATGTACATTAAAAAAGAAAACAAGGGACAAAATGGAGAAAAAAAATGTGGGGTTAACTGCACGTGCAGGAGGCAAAATCTTGGAGATCCTAATGGGAGGAGTGGTCATAGTATTAATTATATGATGCGGTGTATATGTTCTTAAATGCTTTGGACTCTCGCGCCTTTTCTATATCCCTACATAACGGAGCTGAGATTCCGAGAAAGGGCTTGCATGTTTAATTTTTCATATTACTATTACTATTATACTACTATTCTGCAAGAAAATTGTATTTATCATTTTTTTCTTCATAAAATTATATGGGTAATCGACCATATTAAAATTTGTACATGTTTAAAAAGAGAGAAATAAACATGATTTTTTCACAAAATATGATCATGTAAAAATTTAGAGATGTGGATTAATTCAAGTCAAGTCTTAATTTATGTGTGTTAGGTCTTAAGTGTTTAATTACCGAGCATATTAATCAACAGGTGTGAGGCTGTTTTAACTTAATTGAAGATTAGTTTGAATTTTGAATATGGTTACATTAAATATTTTGAATTTTTTATTGTTTATAGCAATCTTATATGATTTAAATAAGATTATTTTTTCACAAAAAATAGTTATGCTCTATATAAAAAATAAAAAAAAGTTCACGTAGTAGTTAATATTTGTATCTATAATGTTTAACATTGTCCAAGTGGAACATAAGGAAGTAATTCAAATTGAATGATCACAATACCTATACATTAACATTAATAATAATCAATCTAGCTTGAACAGAAAAAAAAACAATAATGATAAATTAAATGTTTGAAATGTATTAAAATAAAAGTGAAGTCTATCTGTTACAAATTTCATATGATTTTTAATATCATATTGAGTTTTTAATTAATTGTACTTATATGCATCACTGCTGCAAGATTGCCTGATAAATAACCCCTTCATAACATAGTGGAAACGACGTTGAGGTTTATTTGAAAGCACTACAAATAAGTTTATAAACACAACTAATGAAAATTTAAGGTAATATTAAATTAATTCAAATACTTTCACGATTGTTACTGTAATTAATACATTTTTGAAAACTTTTTTTATTGGATAAATGGTTATGTCTATATTGTCCTCATCTAATGGCGTTGCTTTTTGTACTGGGCTTTCAGTATCTCATTCATGCTTTGCTGAAATCAATAACCCAAGCCACTGTCATTATCTTTGCCTTGTGTCAATGTCATATCCAGCTCACGAGATGGCTTCAACCTTCTCTGTCCACCCTAGTGATTTTTTCCTCCACATTTGTTTATGTAAGATCGATTCTGAATGGAATTACTTTTATAAAATTAATTTTGATTCAAATTTATTTTATATTTGAATACACGTCAATTCATCCAGAATTCACATTATAAAAAGACAAAAAAGGTAATCTAGTTGCATTGCTATTTTTAACGTATATTTGTTAAATGAGAAACCAAACACACATTTGTTTTAAAATAATGTAATTTATATTTGAAATTTTTTATTATAAAATTAAATTAATAGTAAAATTTAATATAAAAAAATTATCTAATCACAAAAGCTACCTAAAATTACTTGAACCTTGAATTAATTATAAATAAAAAAATCAATTTTTTAATGTAAAATCAAACAGTAAAACATTTCAACGTGATTTGGGAGAATCCAACATGAAGTAGAAATACATTGAAATAATGTTATTTGAATCATGGTTGTATATTAAATGTAGATATTTCTCTCCATTAAAATCAACTAAGACTTGAACTTAATTTGTTATATTATAATAAACTACTTCCTTTCCGAATAGCTCACACAGACAAAAAAAAAAAAATACCATTCCATAGACTCAATCTACATTAATCTCATAATCTAATTGATTTTCCTTGCTACGTCGCTTGGTTAAAATAAATTAATGATGTAAAACTATTTTATATTATAAATATATCACCATTAAATTCACTAAAATTATAAATTAAATTTCATTTTATTTTATTTTGATATGTATTAAACATGTATCAAAATTCGAGATTTCGGGCATATCTATTTCTTATATTTTTAACTGTTATTTTCTGTTTTTAAAAGAAATTAAAATAACTCATTTAATTATATTGATTTCTGAATATTATTATTAAAAAATAATGCCTCGTTTTAATTTTTTTAAAATATTTCTAACTGATTTTGTTTTCTTATCTCTTATTTCTTATTTTCTATTATTCATATTTTTTTTAATTATCTTATCTTCTACATTTATTCTTATTTTCTAAAAATTAGTTTTCTTAAAAAATTATAAAATACTAATTTTCAAAAATTAAAAAACAAAAAACTACAGTCAAACACGTTCTTAGATCTTACTCTCTAAATTCAATTTTACTTTTTACACAAGGGGCTATTAAGTAAATCCAAAAGCACAGAACATACAAAAACATCTATCTAGGCATCTAGCTAATCTTCATTACCGTTTGATTCTTAAGTTGCATCACACTTTCATACTACACATCACCCTAATAGTGAAATTATATCAAAATTGTGGAGTTTTTATTTCGATGCATCGATTAATTAGGCAATTTTGAAGATGCTGTACCATAATCTCATAGGACGATAATGGTGTGATTTTCTAGATTTCCCCGTAATATATGGTGCTGCAACAAACTTCAGTTATTTCAAGTTAGATTCTCATGGGGCCTCTAACTACGACATCGTAACTGCTAAAAGCGTATCGTTTTCTTAATTACTATTTGCACGATTAGTTAATGAAACTTTCTCTCCCCAAAGAAAGATTAAATTACATTAATATTTTTTAGAAGTATCCAACTAGCTAGTAATAGGTAGTATATTTTTTTAAAAATTCGTCACTAAAATTTGTGAGAAAAAAATAATAATTTTGATAATTAAATTTAATCGATAATTCATTGTTTTTTTTAGTGATATAGCATTTTTCCTTTTCAGAAAATGCCATTTCATGTTAAGTGAATTGAATATAGTGTATGCTTACGACAAACTACGATTCACCGTAATTAGTTTTAGAGTAATTAATTTCACACTCATCGAAAGTATAGTATATGTACCTCAAGTGGGAAGAGAAATATATATAAGATGAAAAAAGAACGATCTGTAAATAATAAATAATATGATAGACTTAAAGAAAGATATGGATGAAAAATAGTAAAGTAAAAATAAAAATTAAGCATTAAAAAAATTATAAACTAGCTATTTTACTCTATCGAAATTCAAAACGTCTACACCATAATACAACAAGGTTTTCCCCCACCTAAGGCTGGAAATAGGTCAAACTAGGTTAGGTTTTAAGAGGTCTGAGTCTAATCTATGATGAATTTTTTAGGCTTGAACCTGACCTATAACCTATCAAAGACTTTTATTTTGACTCGGCCTGATACTTTTTTTAAAAGCCTTATTCACATTAAATATTTAATATTTTTGTGCTCTGAAGAGGAATATAAAGGGACACATAACTCACATTTAAAGTCTTATTTATAGCAATGAAAGTTATGGAGCACCAAAGTTTGCTAGTTTAAAAAAAATTAATTGTACCCAAAAAATAATATAAATATATATATATATATATATATATATATATATAGGTCAGCTTATAAGACTTTTTAATAAGTCTAAATTTGGTCTATTTAATTTAATAGACTTTTAAAAAAACATGAATCTAATCTTTTAATTAAATAGGTCAATATAGATCAGACTTTATATAGGTCAGGTCGTAGACTCATGTAGGTCAGCTTGACCTATTTCCACACCTACCCCACCACTGACATCCTTGTTAATGTTGGGAATATTTGTACAATCTTTAGAATGGAATGTCTGCCCTTACCCAAAACGTTTTTAGGAAAAAATCTCTCTGCCCCTCCAAACCCCATGATTTATAAAAGCAAACAAAGTCTCCTCAAGTACATGCACAACCATTTTTCAATATAAAATAAATTTTAAAGTGGTGGTACTTCACAATTAATTTGAGATGGAAAGGTTTACACCACAGTACAAAAAAATTTGGCTTAAATAATATTTTATTCGTACAATTTTGTTTATTTAGATATTAGTTTCTTTTTGTCAAACATGCTCCCATGAACAATACAAAATTATATTTTTTTATTTGTAAGAATAAAAAATAAATAAAATAAGTATTATAAGATTATAATAATTCACACATTTTATTCGGTTAATTGAGTTAAATTCCCTTCATAGATAAGCTTCTTAACTACGTAATGTTTTATTTCTGATTGTCTAAAAAGCAAGGCATAACAAGAAAGGAGTTTTTGAAAAATACTACCTTTTTAAATCTCATCCTCAGTACTGAAGGCCTGATATCATGGGCCGAATTCAGGGTCCATTATTCACTCCTATCATTTTGGAATGAAAAGAGGAGATCGACACAATATTATCGGCCCAGTGCTCAACGTTTGTCTTATGATTTTGTAATTTACTTAGTTAATTTTATGAAAGGAAGATTTGTCTTACACTTTTTGCACGTTTTCTTCCACCTACTATTTTGAGAAAAAAAATTAAAATATTTTTTGCCTTGTTTTGTTACTTTAAAAATTGTGAGAATAATAAATAAAAAAATTATATCCCATTTTTCTCACCCACTCTTTACTCGTATTTTTATAACGAGTTTAATTTATATATTTTATAAATATAAAATATTCCAAGAGATATTCAATAAGAATTTATGTCATCATCATGTTAATAAATAAGATCATGGTAAAGTGATTAAATCTCATTAGATAGGTGTGTAAAAATATTTTGCTTTGAGAGCCTATACACATCAAACTCTTGTATGGTCCTTTTTTATTTCTAATTATTTCATTTTTTATTTTAGCAAAAATAAAAATGAGAACTAGATAAGATAAGAGGTTGATATCCCAATTATGTTGGCATCTCAATCCCTACCCCACCAAAAAACCCATCTCAAAATATATTAATAAATCAAAAATAACTAAACACTTGGGAGAATCAAATCATATCCAAAAAAAATACAACTATGAGAATCTATAAGAGGGAAGCTCTTATCCATATTTAGGGTTGTGCAAAAAATTTCAAATATATAAATTCAATCAAATCTAACTCACTTTAAATCTATTTAAATGATATGATTTTATATCCAAATCTAATTTTTTAGATTTTAAATCCAATCCTATTAATTGGATATGGATTAGATATTTGTTTGGATTTTTAAATCCAATACAATTTTTTGGATGATGAAGGCTAGGTTTTTCTGGCCAATTTCAGTAGGAGCTATTTTTTTTATCGATCTTGTCTAGAGTTATTTTGGACAACGTCAACTGATGATGTTTTTAAGCCGCCATCGGTTGAGACTATTTTTTAATTAATGTTGACATTGATCGGGATTATTTTTTGGGCGATGTCGTCCAAAGTTTTTCTGGCCAACATCAGTCGAGGTTATTTTTTGGTCGACGTCAGTTAGGGTTTTTTTGCGATGTTTGTTGAGATTATTTTTTGGTCAACGTCGAGTAGGTTTTTCAACCGGCATCGGTCAAGATTATTTTGGTCGAGGTCAGGCAAGACTCTTTTTTTTTGTCGATGTCAGCTAGAACTTTTTTGGCCGACATTGACCAAAAAACATCACCAACCAACATCGGTAAAAAAAACTAGCTAATGTCGGCCAAAATATTCCCCCAATTGACATTGATAAAAAAATCTTAATTGATGTCCACAAAAAAATATCCCTAGCCAGCGTCGGCTAAAAGAAATAGTCATGGTCGATGTTGGCCAACAAACTCTAGCTGACACCAACAAAAAAACCTAGTCAACGTTGATCAAAATATAATTCCAAATGATGTTGGCCAAAAAATATCAATGATTATCATCGGCCAAAAACATCTTATGATGTCGACAAAAAAATCCAATCTAAAATCCAAATTATTTTTTAAAAAAGATATGAATATAATTTTAAGATCCAATCCATTATATATGAATTGGATAAGGATTAAATTCTTAAAAATCCAATATATACCCACTCCTATCGGTACCTAAGGAGCTACTCACAAATGAAAGGGGTGAGGAATTCGAGTAAGTATACTCTAGATTTTGAACACTAAAAGAAGGAAGCTTGTCAGCAATTGTTGGCGCAAGTGTTGCCTCCACAGAAATTCTGAACACCCATTCTCATTAATTTACTTGCTACGCTTCTCATCAAGACCACGCAACAGGCACCCAAATAAATGGAAACGGCGCAATCATGTCCTGAGGATCAGGAAAAAACGAAGTATAAAAATATAAGACAAAATACAACAATGATTTGATCCGCCAAGGATATTATGTTGTCACAGTCGTCAGAATTGTTTAAACTGTGACTTAGATCATTCGAAGAGGCCAAGCACACAAGCTCTATGGAGAAAGAGGCAGGGCTACTCTGGAAACTCGGCATGAAGATCATTTCCCCAGGAACACATTTGAATACACCATGGCTCCACCCCTACATTCAAAAAGTGAAATTTTAGTTAGTTTCTGCTCAGCACAGAAAATATTTGATCTTATGGGGCTCTCTAGTGATCAATAAAAGACCCTCTCTGATCAAATAGTTGGATTTTTAAGTTAACGTCTGTTAATTCGATTTTTACCTCCTCCAGCATAACTATTGTAGAGTATATATATCACTATCTTAATCTCATCAAATATAAGGATTTAATTTTCATGCATTGGTTAGTCAAAAACGTTTTACACTATCAATTCTATTATGCATGATCAAATCATTAAAGAAATTTGACCATCACAATTGCTACCGGTCTAACATTTTTAATAATTGATCAAATAATAGCATAAAAAACTTAACACTTAGAATACATGAAATTTAAACTTGATCTTAAAATATGAAAACACCCATTTGAGTTGCCTAACTATGAAACAACAGATAAAATTAATTACCTCTAGCTGTTTGCCAACGGTGACAACTATGTTCTCTGGACCTGCGTCAAATGATAGGGGACCTCTTTCAGTTTGGACGTAAAATATGCAGTGCTCCATAGGAAGGTAGAAGCGCAAAGCATGGTCACATAATTTGTCTTTTTCATAGCCGAGGCGTCTTGGTTTTGTTTGGGAACATTATCATGCGGATACCTGCACAAGCAAATCCAAGAATCTGTATCTTAAATCCGCTCCTTAAACTCTTCTGATGTTTTGTGTTGTAGAACCATAGTCACTTGCTCAACTATCCCATCCAATCTACTTGCAACGTTCCCCATGTGAACCCAGCTATCATATATTGGTATATAAAATAAGTTATTAGCACCTTGTACAACTCCATTAGTGACAATTGACAGTGTCCTTGACAAGCTGCATGCCTTTCTCTTCTACATCAGTTAACAATGAAACTTCTATTAAAAATAACCATGGAGGTCTATGGTGTGTATCATCCACGTCCACCTGTTATAGCGCCACGTGTATATCAAGACAAAAATTCGGTTAGTTGTGTGGGGCCTCATAGCGGGTTTTCAGTGGAAGTTGCTGTAGGTTAACTTTAACTGCTAACAGATCTTCATGGTCTCTGACTATGAGGAACGTAAACTGAAAATAAAATAAAAAGATGCTGTTTTGTGCCTGTTATGCTTTTTCTGTCCATTTTATTTGAGATACCATCTTTAACATAATTTATCCTTTCAGTATATATCATCCACGGTAATCAAAATCAAGAACTTATTTTAGTTTCCCCACGAGAAACTTTTACGTGACTAACATTACAAATTCAGCATAATAGGTAAATAAATAAATAAATAAAAAGCACTCGTATTGGTGGGAGAGTCCAAATAAGATAAAGAGAGCATGCAGTATTTCAGAAAAAAAGGAAATTAGCACATGATGTTATGAAACACGTAGATTCATTAATTTGCATTGCATGATGATCGATCATCATCTAGACACGAGGTTCTCAACGGCGCCAACGTTGTTGAAGAAGCGTCTCTTGTACTTGTACATCTCCTCCAACATCATCGACCGTTGCAGCAGCTGCTGCTGGCTCCTCCGCTCGTGCGGGCAGGACCGGATCCTTGTGAGCCTCGGGTACGCGTGGCTCGACCCGAACCTGCTGCAACCACACGAACAAGAGTCCATACGAGGAGGGCAGTAATTAAACGGTTTCGTGTAATTGGGTTCTGGTTCTTCGGTACGGTACGATAATGGTGTGCACTTCTTGGTGCGTTCGGTTGCATCTGTTGGGGCGTGCTCGTCTTCCTGGCCCGGGTCCAAGAACTGGAAACTCGAACACTTGAAGGAGTTCAGTGAGGCTTGTGGGCTTGCGTCGTCGTTGACCATGAACGGATCATCTGCCAAGACTCAGTGTTGGAAGTGAGTTATCATTCTCAAAGAGAATTTATTAGTTTAGAAGTTTTTTTTTTTAAAAGTTCAAATTAATTTGCTGGGTAAAATTTGTTAAGAAATAAGAAGTTGAGAATAAAAAATATAATTAAATCTAAAGACAACTGAAAAGATCTACAAATATTGTAAGCCATTCTTCAATGTACTATAAGTATCCCAAATTCATGCGTTTAAAATAACATTTTAGTTTCGGGAAAGGACATTTCTTGTGAATGATTGAACACTTTTTTTTTTTTTTTTACAATAACAATAGTAAGGTTTAGATTTAGAATATCATGCAATTATTCAAATCCTCTGTTATTGGAATGGTTTTGGTTAGTTTTTTATAACACAAATTAAGAAAGTAAACAATTTCTTCTTCTTTTTTTATGATTTTAAGGTGTATATTTTTATGTATATATTAAAATAATAATAAAAATTGAGATAAAGATAGTTCATGCATACAAAATATAATCTTAAGATGTAAGGTAAAAAGAGTAGGTACCTTGAGGCCATTCTTGAGTAAAAGGGTAATGGTTTCCACGAACACGAGTCTTGAAGGAGTTGGAAGCAGACATGTGGCCAGAACCGCGAGGGGATGATGGAGAAGATGATAAGAAGAAAGGGTGATGGTTATTGACATCTTCATCTTCTTCGTAGTTAAAGCTGTACTGTCGTTGGTGGTGACACTTAACCCTGTCCCTCCAAGTTGGAACTAGAGCTGATACCTCATGATCTATCCTTACAGCAATCTCCAATGGCTCCAAGTGGCTAATCTCAAGTTCTTGCACCATCTCCATTGCCACCTGAATAGCCGTGTCCTTTAATGTGTCAAATGGGAAGAACACATGTCTTGTATGCCCTGTATAGGAAATAAAACTTTACTATGAGACTTGAAATATTGAAAGGAGAAATTATTACAAGAAAATATCTTATGCAGTAACAGGATAAAAGGTAGTTTTACACTGTTATCTAATAATAAATTATTATGTATAATAAATTTGCTGATAATAATAAGTATGAAAAAAGTTATATTAACAGTAATTTTATTATTTGTTGACAAACTGACTGTAAAGAATAGTGATTAAGCTTGATTATTATATGGTATTGGTCTTGGACAGTCATGATTTCAGTCAATTTTCATGTGATACATGATCAGTTTTTATCAACTCTTGTTCGTAAACTAAAAAACTCAATTATTTATCACGTGGAGATTCATCGGAACATGGCTACATGGTGTTTAAACCATGAAATAGTTTCTTGTTAAGATTACTACAAAATGTTGGATAAAATTGTGCATACCCGTTATGTCAGATATCCGGACTTTAAGGAAAACAGTGTTGTTCTCTTCGTTTATTGACCCGCTGATTGTCATATCCGCGTTCTTTGTTTGATCACGATGGTCACTGGGAATTGGTGCAGGGCAATTAAGCTTGAAAGACTTATTTGTAAATAATGCTGGTATGCTTGGTGGCAATGGAATTTCAAGTTGTTCCATGGCTAAAAAAGGGTCCAACAAGAGCTCCTTCGCTGATGGTCTCTCTGAGACATTTGTCAAACATTTTCCCACAAACTCCTGGGCTTCCAAATTTTCGATTTTGTAAAATGCTTCAGGTAGCTTCCCCTGGTACATCAAATTAACCAAAGTTTGAGAAATTAATGAATTCGAGTTAAATGAGGGGAAATTTAGAATAAGGGAAGTGTCCAATGTTTAATTATGCTTACCGAAGTGACTTTCTTGTATATTTGAGCTGGGTTGGCGCACTCACTATATGGGAACTCAAAAGTAAGCATCTCTATCATGCACATACCGAAGGAGTATATATCTATCAGCTCGTTGTATTTCTCTTCATACAGTTCTGGTGCCATGAATTCTGGTGTGCCTGATGGTTCACATCAAACGCAATTTCAGTTTTATAGATACAAGCTCTAGATTACTTATCATGTACAATTTGGTCCTTGACAGTTAAAACTTGTGCTGATCTGGTTCTTGAAAGTTTTCATTTTAACAAATAAATCCTTTTGATAGATGAATTTTTTTTTAAGCTGATGTGCATGTTTGAATTCATATTGTTCATCCAAAATCGGGTTGAAATACTAGTTAACATGATTTTAGGTAAATACTAAGATGTTTGATTTCATGTGAAAGAATTGATTATAATTACAAAATCGATTTTGAATTGAAATAACTTAAAGTAACTTTAACATTAAATATAAAAAAATATACTAAATTTTATTACTAACTTGTTTCTAGAATAAAATCTTTCCAATATAAATAATTTCACTTCAAAATCAATTTTAATTAATTTTGTAAAATGCTCACTCAAACATGATAAACTTCTAACCAAGTTGACAAATTGAAGAACTAATTTGAAAAATAGGTGCACTTTCAAGAACCAAAGCAATACAAGTTACCACTTACCACACTTTCATATATTGAATTACATATTACTCCATTAATCTTACTTATTTTAACTGCTAAAATAGAGCAAGAGGTATTACCGATGACACTGTGTGCATGTTGGGAGCTTTTAAGTATAGCTGCCAGGCCTAAGTCACCAATCTTGACCCTCCCCTGATGGCCATTGACAAAGATGTTGTCACACTTGAGATCTCTATGTATCACAGGAGGATTATGGCTGTGTAAATACTCCAAACCACTTAGAATCTGGCGAGCCCAATTCTTAACTGCTCGGATATCAACTCTCTTATACTTCTGCCTATACCTATAAATATAATATATAGCATGTTAACACAAATATAATATAACCTATGAAATATAGATGGTTAGTTTAAGCTAAATGGAGTAGTAAACATGGTTTAGGGGACTGATTAATTACTCTCTAAGGGTGCCGGAGGTGAACAATTCAGTGACGAAGTTGAAGGTTCTGTTGCTGACATCGATCCAAGAACCATAGAAGATCATCATAGAGTCATGGTTGAGGTGCTTAAGGAGATGAACCTCTGAATAAAGGCGCTGGAGTTGCTCTGGTGAGTGAAAGGCATCACCAAGCTTGACTTGGTTCCAAGCCACTTCAATCCCTAGTAACTCATCAAATGCCCTATACACAGTCTTCATTGCTCCTTTGCCGAGAACATCCCTGAACTACAAGCACCAACAAATCACAATGACACAAGTGAATTAGTCAGTTAGGTTAATTAACATGTAACAGATTACATCAATACTCAAACATAACTATTGATTTAGCATAAACCATTCATTTTGCATCCTTATAGAGTCACTCTAGAATCAACCAGAGCCTAAAACCAACCACTTTTTTAACATGTAAGGCGAGTCCTCTTATCCCCGAGCCTTTCAATTAATAAAATAAGAAACGAGAATCAATCAAAAACACTTACGCGGCCATATCGACCAGATGGATCGGTTTCAACATAACCAAGCTGAGACTTAACTCCACTACTCGTGCAGAATCTCCCCTTATACATGGCTGTACTGATTGTATCAGGCAATTCCATCTTCACAACTTTCCTAACTCAAACCCGTGCTATGCTTGTTGTGTATAGACACGAGTGCTAATAATATAGATAGCAACAAACAATTTAGTTATATATAAGCTCATGCTGAGTTTCACTCATGGCTCTCATAGAAGACACCAAATAATAGCCACAAGAGCCTTGAGTAGTCAACACTAAGCATTAACCACGTTATTATTTCAACAACTCCACGTGAAAAACCCATATAAGGGCATCTTCACCACTGGTGCAACAGTGTCAAGAGGGAGAAAACACCAGAGACAGAGGGACAAAGAGAGATAACACTCTTTAAGATTTTTTTGGAAGATAAGAGGACAAAGAAACCGTTGTGTGTAAACCAGACACTAATAATAAAGCTAATAATGGTGTGAGTTGCAACCCGGAATGAGACCACACCAGAGAGAGTGAATTCTGATTTCTGAGCCTAAGGGTGTGTGTGATTACTGATTAACTCATAGCTGGTGCCTTGGTGTTAAAGATAATGGAAGACAAAGACTGTTTTGAAGAGTCGCTAGGAAAATGAAAAGACCAAATAAGAAACGAGGGGTGGAAACATGGCTGCTAAATTTGGAGAGTTTTGATATGAACATTTGTGGATAGGAGTGTTGTTGGGGTGTGAAAAAAATCGGATTAGAGAGGAATGTGCTATGACAAGTGTTGATTGTTGAAGATTTAGTGGAGAAAGGAAAAGGAGAGAAATTAAGTCCCAAATTTGGATATGTGAAGTGTGTAGGATTTAGGAGAAGGGTGGTGGTTGGTGTAAATATTCGACTCTGTAGACTGTGTAAACTACACGGGTGGAAAATTTGGTCGTGTCTCTTTCAAGTGTTTTCCTTAATTAGTTCATTGTTTGTCGTGGTCCTGATTGAAGAGGAATATTTGGTTATCTAGATTATTTGAGTGCAAAACATGGTTTGCAATTGGAACACGTGTCATAGCACAAGTTACAATTTGTAACAATTCTACTTTATTTCTCTTTATTTATTGTTGTTGTGGATGGCGCAAATTAGGAAGGCTACCTTGCCTTCAAGGTGTATATATATATATAACAATTAATCCGTACGTAACCAATAATTTATCTTCTCCTCCGCCAGAGAAGATTGTGGGGGGCACGTTTTTTTGTTTGTTTGTTTCCTGAATCTTGTTAATATGTCTAGGACATTGGATAAGGAATTGATATTTTCAGTTAAAATCACATTAGAATGTATAAAAAATTACAATAAAAATAGTGTAAATTTCAATAATTGAATGAAATATTTTACTGATATGGATTTGCTTATTTTTTTCTTGACCAGATAAAATGGATTGATCAGTCATCACCAGCTTGGCCCCAACTGCATTCAGCTTTTTTGCTTAACTTGCTCATCGCACATGTGGCAATAATAAAGGTAAAATTAATAATGGCAATGTAATCACAGCGACAACAATTATTGGAAATGCCTTTGCATTGTAGTTGTCGATCGGTGTCACAAAGACGTATACGTTGGATTTCTGTTGAGTAAAAATACACAACGGAAATGTTACATTTGTGTAAGTGGTGGACACATAGTCATACAATTCTGTTGTGATGGGCATTTCGGTCATTATGATAAATTACAACGTTCGAAGGTGCCAATAGCAAAGCTCAACTTTACATACTAAACCAGTTAGGCCGTGACAGAGTCCACATAAGCCATGGCTCGGTCCAATCAAGTAGCCCGCTAAGCAAAAACGACAATACGGATTCCTTTGGCTAAGTGCTTCAAGCTCCAAAACGACACCGTGAGTGAGAGTCCGAATCCTGAAACGCTGAACAGTTGATTGTTGGTAGCCATGGCTGCAGCAGCCACCGCGAAACCGCTTCTGTCACTGTGGTTTATGCTTCTGCTACCGTCGTTTCTTCGGATCGCCGTCGCTTACCGACCCGGCGACATCGTTCCCATGAGCTGCATGGGTCAATACCACTCCGTTCGTTCTCATTTCCCCTTTCACTCTCTGCGATTTTCTCTTCCTTCCATACGACGCCGTTGCATCTCTCACTATTTTTTCTCCTTTTGCGATTGCAGTCGCGAACCGTGTGGCAGGACCTCATTGGCCGCCACTGCCCCATCTTCGCCGTGAATCGCGAGGTGTGAATCTTCTGAATTCGTTAAATTAAGGTTTATTTTTTCTTAATTTCTATATGAATTATTATTTGTGCTGGGAATTGGCTTTGTAGGTGTTGATGCCCATACCCAAGCCCACGGGTTACACTGGTGCTGATGCTTATAAAATGTGAGCCTTTTTTTTTTCTTCCAGTGTAATGTGTTTATTGCGTTGATCTCATTTTTAATTTGCTTAATTTGTAAGGAAATAAAGGCCTCTTTGTTTTATTTATTTTTTCAATTTTCTCCCTTGAAAATCTCTCAGAATGATTTTTAGTTTTAGCTTAAGCTAATCCAACACGAACATGGCACGAAGTAATTTGAAGGAAAAGGTATTCGACTCAAATACATCCATTTCGGATGCTAATTACATGTACTTGAGGAGGGGGGAAAGGGGGGGGGGGGGGGGGGTATTTGCTGTTTGTACTTAATGTGACTCTGCTAAATGAAGATTTTTGAGGTTTTAGATTGCACTGGAGGTTGTGGTTTTGTCGCAATTTTTGACATTGTGGGAAATGTGGGCAAATGTGACTGATGTGGTTGTAGTGAGCCGAAAAACCTCGATGATACAGCTGAAAGTGCAATTGCAGACCATTTTCTAAAACCTTGATTTGATAATTATAGTTATAGTTGTTCTCTGCAGAGTGAATTTGTGAATGGTGCTTGTGCCTGATTGATTTCTCTATTCTGGGAAAAATAGATAAAATGAAAATCTGAAGACACAGTGAATCTATGGTTGTGCATTTTTTACCAAATAATTAAAATGAGCATTGTGCTGCCAAAAGATGGTGATCTTCTTATTTATTGCATTGGTGAGAGAAGAGAAGTTGGAATGCTTGACACAGGAAATTAAAGGAATAATGTATCCTATTCTGAAAACAATGAGATGAAACTTTGTGCTATTGTACCGGTTATACCATATGGGATGATTGTGTTGTTGTTATCTGATTCTATCTGGTTGACCCCAGCTCTTAAACTGCGGGAGAAAATGTGGTTATAGTTTTCTTTATTTTTAATTTATCTGCAGATTGTTTCAAGTTGGAAGGGAAAAGTTTTTAATCCCGTGGCTTCTTGTGGTGAATCGGAAAAGTACAGAGGTTCCAATGATCGAAGTAGATCTGGTAATGCTGTGCTCATGATAGGTCATGTGCATGATCTTGTTCAGTTTATTTGATTATTGTTTCAGAATTTGTTGCTGATCCATGAATTGATTGGAATTTTAATGTCATGCAGAGGTATTCAGGAAATGATTTGCATGGTGTCACAGCTAAAGTTGTGGATATGCCTCATCACTGTATGTTGTTCTTCTCTAATCATATTTTTAAAAACATTAAGTTCTATACATATAGGCTGGTAACTGGGTTGTGACCTTTTGAAAATAAAAGTATTACTCTTAGCTTATGCATGTGACCTTTTGTCAAGACTCTTCTGAAATGTGTCAGAAATGTCAGGGAGTGTGCTTGTAAACTGTTTCTCGATCCAAAAGCTTTTTAATTCAATGTTCCTAAAGTTTATTTGAAATTTGTGTGCATTTGACCCTTTAAATCTTCATTTCCTTCTAATTTTATGTTTATCAAGCTTTTCTTTTTCTCTTTTTATGAGGTGACCGTTCTACTTAGAAATTTTACCTAGCTTGTACAATTTCAGCTGTCATTTGGCATATTCATGTACAGATGTACCCGTCTCTGTCTGTAGATTCTCTTTTTCCACTTGACAGCATTCAAATTTTATTAGTGAAGGCTTTTTTCTTTTTTCATACTGATGTCTGAAGGCATTCCATTCTTTGTAATTGATTAATGTTGGGAGATAAGCATTTAGTGACTTAGTGTTGATGAATATACTTTACAATAAACTGATTCTGTGGAACCTGTATATTCTGTAAACATTTATTTTCATATTGAATTATAAATACGTTGATACCTTACACGTTGATGAATTCCCATATGCCATTTGTCTGGTATAAGAGAAACAATGGGCAATATGATTACTTAAGTGATGCCTTTGTAACTTATTTCTGAGGGCCTTGAGCCTTTGATTGTGCTTACAGATTCTGTTTTTGCTTTACAGATGTTGAAGTTCATCCTGAGATTAGTAAACAATTCTGGGATTCTCAGCATTGGCCAAAGCATATACTCGTCCGATATACATGGTTTGTCATTTGTGTTATTTTAGTTGTAGCTATATGTATTCATATTATATAGTTAATCAATATTAATTTTGAAGTTTGAACTAATTTATTGCTATTGAAGCCCTTGATCCAATTTTCTGGCATTGGAGGGGGTGGGTTTTATTGTTGGGATTCATTTGGTTCAATTGCTCAGTATGCTTTCTGAAATATTTCAGGAAAGAACATTCAGAGATAGATGTAACTTCAGGATTTTTTGTTCTGTTTGGTTCAGGTAAATAATACATTTCCCCTGATTCTTTACATATATGGGGCATATCAAGTGAGAATTCTTGAGGATTGTGAGAAATGAGAAAATTCTCTAATCACCCTTAGATAAAAATTAAGGGATGGGGGATGGGATTAATTTTAAATAGAAATGCTCACGTGACTGTCTCCTCTCCCCCATGTTTTGGTTCCATGTTTCAGGAGGTTTCTGAAATTTCTTCTAGTTCCAAACACCTGTAACAGCTTCTGGCTGAAATTCATTCGGCCAATATTGCCTAAAATTTTTGTTCTCATTTTGGTTCCCCCCCCTCCCCCCTAAATCTTTTAATAAATTATGGGATGCTCTGTTTCATCAATAAATTTTATATGCTTTTGGCTCACATGCTACTCAATCGTTTGTTATAAGAGGAGGTATAAATATATAAGCTAGCAAAATGTGACCCCTTGCCTCAATGAATTTGTCATGACTACACTTTTTGCTAAGCCATTTCTTGTTTAGAATGTAATTTTTCACTTGTGTGTAGATCATTGTCATGACAACGTTCCATAAGCTTATTACTTGCTCTTGAACAAAATCTTTTCTTCTACTCTCCCCATTAATGCCGTTACAGTCACATCCCTTGGTGGGTCTGTATGTGCAAGAGTTGTCATCTTTCAGAAACATGGAGCAACTAGGATGAGGGAAATGTGGGCGGGGAGTGCCATCTGTCATGTGATTATTTTTAAATTAAAACTTATCCTGTTCTTCAATTTTTACCTATGTGTACGACAAGATCTCTCGTCAGCTTTTATGCCAGTATTTTTTCCTTGCAAGTTGCAATATTAACTTTCATTATGTTACACCAACCTATTGACGAGTAAATATTTTGGCACCCTTATCTGTTATTTGGTGGAGACAAAATACCTGGTTGCACCATAATTTTGTTTTTAGAAGTATTAGTGATTTGACTGGTAGGATATCAAGAATGTACGTTAGCTGAGGATTGAAATATTCTTATTTTAAAACAAGGGCATGATGAATTCGTAGATAGCATTATATTTTACTGAGTGCACTTATGTTGTTACTGCTTAAAATATTCAGGGCTCATGTTGTCTTTCATCCTTTCAATCTATGTATTGCAATCGTCACGTGACAAATTGGAAAGGTACTTCATTCTTGGTTCAAACTTGTAAATCAAAATTCTTGTTTCGTTTATTAATGCCAGTAATTTTCATGCTCTTTGGATTCCCAGATTTGTAAGGGAAACAGTTGTAGAAAGCAGTGTGCCTGGCGAGGTGGTAGCAAAGGTTGAATGATGCATCTCTGATGTCAATGATGCAATGTATACATTGTAATATTGTATTCGTGAATTGACAAAATCAGTTTTGTTTTGGAGGAGGGGGAGAAGGGGATGTTGTTCTTGCATATACAAAGCTATGAACCAGTTGTTTCTTTTCATGATGAAGGAAGTGACTTAGGTGGGTGAGTTGGAGTGCATTAATTTATCAGGACCAACTGTGGAGTGAGAAGCTGTAAAAGTTGAGAGATTGAGTGTATTAATTCATAGGGAAGGCTGGATTTGTAACTACATTAGGTTAAATACTTGAAAAGCTATAGAAGAAGAATAAATCAAAGTGTAGGGTATTGATTTGGCAATCATTTGAACCTTTTTATTAATTCGGCCCTTGTCTTGGAATGGTTATGTCATTCCACCTTCATTTTTATTTTATTTTAAACAAAAATATTAAAAGAAATAAGTTATACTCATCTCTAACTCCTAAGCACAGGTTCTTGAAAACGGATTGCAATTAACAATATTATTCCCTTCATTTATTTTTTTATTTGACTACTTAAATAGAAAAAAAAAATTCTTTTATTTTAAAAGTTTAAGACATTAATTGTTTTTCAATTATATCATTATGCTCGTTGTAAGTTGTAACGTCTTGTGACAAATCAACTATTTTTTTTACCGATGACAAATCAACTATTGTTAAATGAAGAAACGATTCAATTTTAAGAAAAAAGTTATCTTGAATTAATTATGAATATGTGTGTAAATTTTTCCGCAATAATAAAAAGAATAAAGTACATAACTCATGAAACCAAATTTAAATATATTCAAATATAATTACAAAAATATAATTATGGTATAGATGGTTAATGTATTCGTACTAAACAAATGTGAGTATATTAGCAATTACATCAAAAAGAGGAAGAAAGAAACATGGGTTTTATATGTGCAACGATGATGATTAGAGGTGTTTAAATTTAAACTGATTCAAAATAAAAATTAAAAATGGTTTAAAAAATCAAAAATCAAATCAAATTGATTTTTTGGATTTATTTGAATGATTTTTTTTCAAATTGATTGGTTAAATTTTGTTTGCGGTTTGTGTTTTTGAAATTAATTCAAATTATAACACTTGTATTAACACTTATATTACTTTGGTGTTATGCATTTTATATGTGTATCACTCGAGTTTTACAATACTGTGTAGTATTATGTATATGAAACTTATATAACGCATAATGTTTTCTTTTTCATACGACTTTTTAATAAATATTTGGTTTAAAATAAATAAAATTTTACAGATTTTTATTATAAAAAGTTTAACATATTAATAAGTTTTGTAAATTGTTATCAACAATTTTTTTTAATGTAATGTTATTTAAAATATGAAAAGAAAGTATATAAATTTTAATAAAATAATATTTTAATAAAAATAAAAAAAATCAAACCAGACCAAACTATAAAATATTAGTTTGGTTTGGTTTGGATTTTATTTTAAATGAAAATTAAATCAAATCAAACCATATGTTTTTTAAATTTAATTTGAGTATCTTCTTGATAAAAATTAAATTAAATTGAGACATGAACACCCTAACAATGATATTTTTTCTAGATCTAAATAATTTTTTTATGCCTATAAGTGTTTTGGTTTTGATATCTAACTTTTACGCATTATTTTTATATACTTAAATTATTTTTTTTTTAAAAGTACCTGTTATAAAATGATTTAGTTATTAAGTTGATGCTTTTTAAATGACTTTAACTTGATGATTTGATGTTCTAGTAGCAATAACTATTTTAAAAATAAAAACTGTAAATATATATATATATATATATATATATATAATTTAAGTATCAAAGTTAAAAACACTGTATTTTTATAGATAGCATAAAGTTATTTAAACCAAAATTAATCATACATTTGTGTGAAGAAAGAGGGCAAAGGTGAAGAAAATCAAGTGACAGTTAGTTACTTGGCAGTTGCCACCAAAAATTTAAGCATGGACAGGTGTTGCTGTGTGATCTTTAGGCAAACTGAGTTCCAATGCTGCCAACAAGATTGTCATCACTTGATCCTTGTACATAAAATATTCTAACAAATTCTTCTTTTTCTTTCTTATATATGATGAGTTTCAAAGTGATCACAACCCTAGGCTTCAAAGTCCAAGTCCTCTGACAATCCAACAGTGAATTTTTAAGAATAATTTAAAGTTAAATAAAATAATAATTTGTTTACACCATGTTTTTTATACTTTTTTTATTTCTTTCTTTTATATTTCTCTTTCTCTTATCTTATCACATAAATATATCGTTTTTCTCATTTTCTCTATTTATAAACTTTTTTTTTATATTGTTTTCTCTCTTTGCTTAGATTCATTTCACATGCTATAAGAAAGAATGGGAGAGAAACATACAATCAAATATTCAAATTATAACACACAAGTGGGTGGTCGTCGGTGACTGCTAGAGTGCTAGTTGGTCCCCATTTAGCTTTTTGATTCATCAGACAAACGAAAATGATGAAATCAGCAGTGATATCAGAGGCAACCAAGTTATACTCACTATCATTTAACAAATAAATAATACATAGTAATAGACAAAATTATTAAGCCTATACTTAAATATTATTACAGGATCCTTCAATTATTAATGTTCTGCGTACACTCTAGAAATTTTTTAATTGGGTTATACTTAAATGCTTGTTAAAGCATAACTTGAGTCAATATAATATTGTATTTTTAATTCATTTTAATTTCTATATATTTTAAAACTATTATAAAAATGAATTATTTTATCTAAATATTTAAATTTTTCTAAACTAATAATTAGCGAATAATTTCTCTCAAAACATAAAAAATTGAATTAATTAAACCTTTTGGTTTCCTAAAATTCTCAAACAAATCGAATAATCCCTTTATTTTTAAAATTAAACTAATATGATTCTCTTGCCATTTTTCTTTTACCAAAAACCATCAAAATCTTTTTTATTTAAATAGTTGAGGATTTATGATGAAAATCAAACAATTGAAAAAAATTAAAGTAAAAATTATGGTGAGAATTTAACAAAATTTGAAAAATCTAGTAGGATGTGAGGTATATTAGGGTTTCAAGAGGATGAAAATCTGAGTTTTCTTTTAAATTTTTGATGGAATTTGATATTTTAGTTGGTGAGTTTTGAGTAAAAAAATGTTTGAAAAAAAGTAATATATTCAAATGTGTAAAACAATTGAGAAAAAAGTATGAGGATTATATAGTTTAAAACTTTAAAGTGCATTGAAAGTGATAGGAGGGATAACTGTAATAGTTTTTAAAATTTTGAAATATAAACTCACTCAGAAAAAGAGTATTAGAGGGCTAAAATTATATATTAATCATCATAGAGGAACTAAAAGTATACTATTAAATCTAAATGTTTCTTTGTGTAAAAAGTATTGATGGAAGAATCAATCACCCATACATTAATTTGAAATTTTCGTATTTTTTTAAAGAAACGACTATTAGTTAAGGGGTATTATTGAGACAGTTGTTTGTATTTTTAAAAATATTAAATAATTTAAATTTTATAAGTTTTTAATAAATTAAATACTATTTTTATTAAAATTTATTTATTTTTTTGACAACTTTCTTAAGATTTATAAAACACTTTTGAAAAACCTAATCATGTCATAATGCTCATACATGTGGACATGCAAGGATTTTGAGACATGGAACATGTCGGGCATAACTGTTTACCATGTTTGGGTTCCTCAAGTGGTGCAATAATTAAAATAAAGTATCCTATGTCCTTATTATTATATCATATCCTCCTCAGTGTTGTGTAAGACTAGCATGAAAGAGTTAAACAAATTATTCTTTTGTAATAAATTTCAACTTTTGAGCGTGTTTGCCACCTTTTGGAAGAACGAACCTACAGGCCATTGAGCTTTGCTTTTTATGAGTTGTAGCATATATATATATATAAATGGGTCAAGATCGAAGTTAGATAAACGTACGTCGAGTTGGACAAAGAAACTAAGCTGCCACTTTGGTTTGACACAAATGATCAAGAATTTAGAGTTATTTTTCAGTAATCTTTTTTTTCAATAATATAAACAAAAATATCAAAAGCTAGCCAGGCTTTCAATTTTTCTTATTAGTCTAGCTAGCTTTTTATGTTTTTATTTGTTTTAAGAACCACGAAAACCAAAATCAATCTTTGTCCAAAAGCAGTGGTTTAGAAGCTTAGAAACACGTAAAAATATGATCCTGAACCAAGGTCAGGATGTACTAAATGCTAAAATCTGTCAACTGTCACATATATATATAGTTAATGAGCTAGCATATATGCTGAAGCACTGGTTTGTGTTACTTAATTAGTACTAGTACAGTATCTTCGTACTCATCAGATCCTGGTCTCCATTAACTGGTCCAAACAAATTAAGTGCTAATTAACGTGATGGTGGTATAAATATTTCTTATCTATATATATACCCACAACGCATGTTGCACGAAAGTACCATTATTTGAAGAAATTTGCATACTTGTTGCATCCACCCCAAGATAAATTAGTTTGTTGTTTTGTGGTCTTATTAGTTTGACGTGAATTTCTAAACAGAAAGAATGATCTTAATTAACACAGCATATGGGGTTACATCAACTAGATTTATCAATAATTACGCCACTCTCTTCTTGCTGAAAGTTTCTCATCACTAACTTAATAATTAACTAGGCAGTGACATTGTCCCCTCATAGCCTGTGTTCGTAAACATTTTGTATTCAAAAGTACGGCACTAATGTGAGTTTGAATAAAGTATGACAGTACACACTGTTTTTATATATATCAACAATTTCTTTTAAAAAAAAGGAACTTTGGTGAAAAAAGAAAGAAAAAACTCATTCGTGAATCACACAAAATAGTAATTTTGGTGGTTACACCGTAGTTAATGGGTACCTAGAGATACTCATCGTTAGATTTATTGTAAACAAAAATAAAAATCAAGTTCATTACAGATAATAAAATGAAATATAGAATTATCTTCTCAATAAAGATTGTAAATCAATCTCCAACTTGCATAATTTGTAGCTATTTGAATTAGGGATGATGATGGGTCAGATTGTATCAAATATATGATTTTTTTTTATCCAAATTATTTAATTTTAATCAATTTGATTTGAATTAAATTTTGTTTAATTTAAGTTTGCAATCTAATCTGAAATATTCCGGTTGGATCAGATCAAGTCATTGGATTTATTATTAAAATAATAATAATAAATTATAAAAATTAGGAAAACAATTCTAATAGTACACGTACAATTTATTATATTTAACTTAAACTATTTGTAACTACTAGTCTAATATTATGTTTTAAAAAAACTATTAGTCTAGTATGAAACCTGTTCAATTAAGTTAAAAGTTAAACATATCTTACATTATAATTACAGTAATAATTAACCAGTAACCTTAAAATGAAAAAATAATAATAAAATTTGGTTAGACTAAGAAGTCCAAACTCTAAAGGTTAAAAAAATATAAAATAACAATAAAATAAACTAAGTAATACTTATAAATTATTATTTTTTACTTAAACAAAAGTGTAATAAATTCAAGTTAATTCCTTTCTAAATCTACCTTAATAAATTCACGGATATGAATTTATCACTCATTACCCACATGTAATTAAACAAAAGTGTTATGTTGTTATAAATTTTGTTTAGATAATTTTTTTATAAGCATTTATAGAGAAAAGAATTTAAAAAGTAAAATGAGTTGACTTTCTCTCAAAAGCTAAAACCAATTATCTACTTAATTTCTATAAAACTCAAAATTTACTGATTTCAGCTTATAATTTTATTTCAATTTTTTTATTTTTTCCTAAAAATGTTTATCAAAAAGTTAATTAAAATAGATCCATAATAATAAGCTCTTAGAAATAGCTGGCAAATTATGTTTCAAGTTGAAATCAACCACGAGGGAATAATGTAACATTATCACAAATACAAAGATGCTAGACACATGAGTAAAACTTTTAATTATAAGATGAAAAAAAAGTTTATCACTAAGATGTAGTTTTTAGTTTTAAGCGTAAAGTTACTTGGTTAATATACCAAATAATGTGTCAATATCACGTACGGTAGGTAGTAAAATACCTTGTGGGCACATATTCGTACCTATACAATTCTATTAGTTTTCTACTACTTTTTTTTTTTACAAATACTACTACCCCCTGAACTGTAGTTCTCTAGCACTGAGTCATTCCCAATTATTTATGAAGTTCATGACATGTATCTATCGATGCAAACCATGTTGGCAAACATATCTTAGGCTCCATTATTCAGCCAATAAAAAGTGCACGAGTGGATCTAGCTAGTTGACACAATAATTGACTATTGGACCATAAGTGAAGAAAAAATATACACTAGTACCACCTATATGTTTCCTATGTTGAGGCTGCATTGTAGATTTGATGAGTTTGTCTCCATGCCAACTTTAAAGTCACTTTGAAGATTTAATCACTCAATTAGTGAAGTCTTATAGTCCCCTATTACTTATTACTACTTTCGGTTTTCTATGTAAAAAATAATTATATAATTTATTAAGACTAATAAAAATAATTAAATCATTATAAATTTTGATTTTATTATAAGACCTTCCATATGACAATAAATAATTTAAAAGATAATTATTTTTCAACCAATGAGTATATATTTTTTTGTTGATAGCTCACTAAATATATTTACTTCTATAAAAAATCAAGAAAATGTTACTAATTTATTTTTTATGTATAGAATCACATATAGTTATATTAAAAAGTCTTAATTATTGTTTTAGTTTCTAAATTTGATGTGTATTTTTTTTAGTCACTAACATTATAAATTGAGATTTTATGGTGATTTTTAGTATTTTGTGATGATTTTTATCACTTTGTAACAATTTTAAAATCAAATTCAAAATAAATCAATATTATGATTTAATTTAGAAAATCAATCCTTTTTTCTTGTCAAAGTGATTTCAACAACTTTAAAAATAAATATAAAAATTGATCTTTGGTATCAAAACTAATTTTAAACAAGGCTTAATTATTGTTTTAGTCTTTGAATTTGGATTGTGTGCTTTTTTAGTCTCTAAACTAGTCATTGATTAATTATTTTTAATCTATAATAAATTTCAGTACTTATTTTTTTGTCATTTCTAATCGTTATGTTTATGGTCCAAATTATAAAATGGATGAAACAAACGTTGATGATATATATATATATATATATATATATATATATATATATATATATATTAGTCATTCAAAATAATAATAATCAGCGTCATTCATAATCATAATCACCAATTTTGTTATATACATACACACTAATCGCATTATGTCTATCATCCAAAAAACAACAACATCAACAAAGTAGATTAATTTTAAAATTTTTGTAGAGGATAATGTATACAATATTTTTCTTTGAAATGACATGTGACAAATGAAAATGAAGAGAAATCGTTACTTAGAGAGAATATCGTGACACCTTTAAGATTGAAAATAAAAAAATAATATAAAAAAAGTACAAAATAAAAGAGATCGAATAAAAGGAAGAACAATAAAAGTTAGAAGATAGAAAGAAATAAGAAAGTAGAGCTAATAAAGAGATGAATACATTTGGAATTTAACATGGAAATTAAATTAAATTCAAATAAATAATAAATAATCAAATTGAAAAGATGAACCATCTTAATTACATATATTTGATTCACAATAATTAGAATTTGATATTTAATTGTTAGATTATATATAACTAACTAATGACAGGGAAAATCCATAATACTAATCAAATTTTTATTAATTAATTATAATACATTTTTTAAATAAATAATTTTTCATATTAATAAATATATTCAAAACATTTTATCAGAAAAATAATTATTAAAAAAATATATATAAATATATTTAAATTGTTCATATTGTAAATTTAATCATAACAAAATTAATATTTAAAAAATATACCATTTTAAATTTTTGAATGGTTTAGAATAAATAAAATTTATAAACATATTTCTAAATATAGTTTAAACCATAAAAAACATTTTAAAGTAAAATAAAGTTGTAAAAGCTTGAGTTATAAAAGGTGTTAAATGTCTGATTTGAATATTCAATCGATTTACTTGAATTATATTTTTAATGACCAATAATATATTAATATTTAAATTTAGTTTATAATTGAATCAAATTATTAGGAATCATTAAATGATGATACATAACATTTAAATGTTGAGAAATTATCTAATTTCGACACATGTGATCCAAATCTGTTTTTAGATTCTCAAATTTAATATTATAGATTAAATTACTTAAATAAAAATATATGAAATATCTAATTTGGTATATATAATTATTGAGATAATATGACATAATTTAACAGTTAAAATTGATAAAATTTAACATTTATAAAACTTCATTGAAGATATTCTCTTATATATAAAGGTTTAAGTCTATTTGTTTCTATAAAATTCAAATATTTTCCTAATATGCATATAATATATTACCATATCATTTTATAATTAATTGAATGATTTAACTTAATTTCTTATCTCTTTTAATCTATCATTTTGAATTTAATTTTTACTTGAATTTGATTTTTTTTTTATAAATATCAACAACTAAAACAACAATATATCACAACATAAATTATTGGTTTTAAATCTAAAATACAATAAAAAATATTTACTTATTGAAAATTTAATTATATGAAAATGTTTATATTTTAAAAATATTTATTTATTTATTATAAATTATAAATTTTAGTTGTATTAAATAAATTTTAATTATTGTTTTAGAATCAAACATTAATCAAAGCAAGTGTTCGAAACGAATAATTGGAAATAATCTAAAGTATATGGCGATTTCCATCATTTCGTTTTTGAAGTCTTGACACCCAATTGAAAGCGAGCAGGATAGGGTTAGTTTCTTTAAGTTTATTTTTAAAAATAAGTATTGTTTAAAAATAAAATAAACATTTTTATAATTCTTTTTATTTTTTGTCTAAAATATTTTATTTAAAATAAGTTATTTTTTGTTTTTTCATTATAACACTTGTGATTTTTAGTAACATTTTTTTGTTTTACCATTTAATAAAAAAGTTGTTAAAAATTTTTGTTAACATTTTATCAAATATTATGTATAATTGATGTAATTAAAGGTGATTGAATATTAGTCGACTGAATTCTTTTTATCACCCTTTCTTATTTAGTTTAATATAAATATTTCCCAATTAAATATTGAGAAATTATTAAAACTAAAACTCATTCTTTAGTAATATTTCACTTTTACTGGTTGAGTTGTTAACATTAATTAAAGAGATAAAAATTATTAAAAAAATCAGAACAAAAGATTTGGTCCTACATGTGAATTTGCATTCCATTCATGATTCCTCGCCGTGGGTGTCCTTGCCACTTTCCATGCTTATTCCAGTTTTAGGAAAGGGCATTATATATTTCCATTTTGGTACTTTAGCAAATTAATGAGGACGTGCAGGAGCGAGTTTAAGGCTTTCTTCATTTACTTAAATCGACCTTAGTCCACTTTCACTGCTATAGAATTTTTTGTCATAATCAAATAGAATTACGTAATGTCTTTCCACCATGAAGCCACTATATAAGCATCAACAATTAAAAATTTGAGCAATTATTTCTTAATTTAATTAAAACAGAATCTCTATGTACTATTTTAATTATACATTATCATTAATTTTTTAGGGTCAGCTTAATAATGGATAATTTGAGTTTAAGTTCAAACCTTGATTTTGTTATGAGAAATGCTAGAAAACACAATTTCTGTCACACTTTTTTTAACACATTTTATTGGTTAAAATTTATTAAAATAACAAAATTTTGTGGATCCTATGTTATATTTAATTATTTTCTCTCCTAATCTTATAACTTTCAATAAATTTTAACTAATTAAGAATACGTATTTAAAGGAGTATGTTAGATAATGTATTCTTAGTATTTTTCATTTGTTATTTATTGTACACCAACAAATAAATTAATTAGACATTATGGAGCTTATTTTGTCAAACCAAAAGCCTAATTGGCATTGTTGAGTTTTTAGTTGCTAAATACAAATTTTAAAAACAAAATGTGTTCATTTCACCAGAGTTTAATATTCTATACCTAAGTCTTAAAATGATTTTTACATGGTGTACTTCATCTTACTTATAATTCACATTTTTAGATTCTCAGCATAACATTTGCTTCGATCCTTGTAATTTTGTTAAACTTTGGCAATGTTTGAATTAGAGTTGGGAAAATATTTTTATAAATTTTTCATTGCACAAAATATAATTAGGAAGAATTTGTTACTTTGATAGTTAAATATTTTTTAGCTCTTCCAACTGATTCTAATATGCACTTTGACAGGATGGTATAAGAGTGACTTGCAAAGACACTTTGATACTTAATTGAGTAAAGAGATTTATAAGTGTGTGTAAAAAGCGAGGAACAGACTTTTCTATGGGAATAGCAGACATATTTCATTGGGGAGGTAGAATTGTGCTTTTAAAATCAATCTTAAAGACGTGGTTGGCACACAAATAAATCAATCTTAAAGATGTGTTTCAGACAAAATTAATGTATCAAAAGCACTAAGTTAAAAATTTCAACTCACTAAGCAGATAAAGTACAAAAATGAATATAATATAAATTCTTAGTTAGAATATTCATGTCGAAATTTGAAAAATATTTAATGCACTCCAAAGTTTGTGTACAAACAAGATGAAGTTGTCAACAACTATTTTCAAGTTTTTCTATAAAAGCCTTAAGAGTCAACAAGTTGAGGATATTAAAGATTCCAAACATTGCAACTTCATTTATTAAAACCATATTTATTTTCATTCATATTAAAATAACATTCTCTATAACTTTTGTAAATACTTTCACTGATGGACAAATCAATTGCTAGTTGATTCAGTCACTGATTAAGAGACTAACTTTTGTTGGTCGCCATAACCTTGGTAGTTATTCTATAACGACTAATTCAGTGACGGGTAATCGACGATTGGTTCAGTGACCAATAATCAAAAACTGATTTAGTGATCAGTATTCTAAAATTTTTCCTTTATAAAAAATTGCTTGTCAGAGACTGGTTTAATGACTCATCATAAAGACTCGTTCACCGATTGTTGATCAATGACCGATTCAGTGACTAAATTATACTCCATTTTATATTTATTTTTTTTAATTCTGAACACACAATAGATATTATCAAAATTATATTTTAAAAGAAATAGATATAAAAGTAAAACTATGGTCTCATGCAGTACTAGGAATCAATGACAGTGGGAGAGTATCCCAATGAGTGATGGCAGCACATAACTCGAAGGATTAATTAGGCACATGAATTTAAGTTTGATTGATTTGAGTTTGCTAATTTCTTTTATTACAAACATTTATACAACAATCTACAAATATTGTACTGTGCCGTAAATAATACAGTACGTACTTGTTTTTTCATAAACCTAATGACAAACACATTTGAAAGGAAATCCATTGTCACAAGTGGAAAAATATGTGCGTGCATTATGAACGAGTTAGATAGCAATTAATAAATAAGCTAGATAGCTGATTAAGGAAGTTAATTGAAGCCTTCACGTGCCTTTACTTTGCAACATGATATCATCACTAGCTAATAGCTTAATTCTTAATCATGCTTCTCTTGTTCCTACCCTTAATTTGTAAGTTAAATTTAATTAGCCACTCTGTAGATCACGTATTGTCTTAAATTTCTGTCTTTTTTTTATCATTTTTTAATTGACTGACAAATTTTATCAGGTTGAAAACTTAATTTATGAACTTGTTGATAGGGAATGGAACCCATATCTTAGTATATCTTGCAAAATTTACCTAATAAAACGATCGAAGAGTAAGGTTTTTTTTTCGATCAAAAAGTAAGTTAAAAGTATGTAAAAAGGTTCTACTATTGTTAATTAATATTTCTTTGACATGATATTATTGTTTTATAAAAATTATGAAGCAAACAATAAAATCGAACTACAAATTGCTATTATTTTAATGAAAATCAATATTAAATACGAGTATAAATTAAACACCAAGGTTTAGGGGTTGTAGTACTACTGATCGAGTTGGAAAGAGTTTTGTTTCTACCAGTCCCCAAACACCTTTCTGCAGTATCCATCTTCTCTTGCAATACACATTGTTTAAGAGGGGCTGAGAGGCCTACCTATAACCTTGAATGTTGGTACACATCGTGATTTTTGATATCAAGGTTTGGTTCATCTTCTTCGTCTTTTTTTTTTATTATTATTTTGTTTTATGTATTTATTTATATATGATATATAGCTAGCTCCATGGGCAACAAAATCTTATTTTATGCATTCATCAGCAAATTAAAAACAAGCTAACTCCATTTCCAACAAGTGTTTTTTAACCCCCTTAACATTACTTTTAAGGCCTTAAGTTATTTTTTGTGTTTATTTTTTTTTCGTCTCTTAGGGGTTTGGAAGGATCGATATGCTTTCGTTTCCAATTACATTATCGGTTTTGTTAAATTAATTCTCAAGAGTTAGCCCATTAATATTATCTTACCAAATTTTCAAACATACCAAATGGTTATTAAATTTACCTTTTCACATAAGCACTGATTCTTTAACAAATACTAGTATATATTTTGCTGAGAAAAATATTAGAAAAGTAATAATGTAAAATTAATAACCTATGTTTAGAAGATAATAATATAGTTTAGTTACTATATATATCTATAAGCTCATTAATCCATCTCTGAAATTGGTGTTATCTGTCCCCTTTAGCAAGAACTGTAACAAAAAGATAAACATGTGCACTGGTGCTGAATCTCGAGGAATTGTAGATGGTAATAACCCCGTGACTAATTCAAAGGTTGGAGGAGTGTACCATGAGATCAACGGAATGAGAAGCACAGAAGGTGGTGATGGTGAAGGAAAAAGAAACAGTGGTTGTTCTGGCAGATTCATTCAAGGCCTTCATCAACACTTGCATCAACTCCTCAAGGCACTTTTCCCTACCCTTTCTCTCTCTGAGGTTCGTAACTATATCTCTAGCTTCCTCTGTGTGGTTTTTGTTCTGAAAGTTCTTTTTGGGTCAAAAAGTGAAAATAAATCAAATAGACTGATCCTGTCAATGTTGTACGGAAAGAAGCTATAATAAATAACTATTTAGGATGTAAAGATGTTTTTGTTTTTAAAATACGTTACTCCTGCCTCGTGGACATGTTGTTTAGATGATGATGCTACTGATGGGTGAAGGGTTTCATCATGTTATTTAGATATATCTATATCATATATATTCTATCAATACATTTTTTTTTTAATCCATCACTTTCTTTTATATCATATAATCTATTATATGTATTTGATTTTGTGATAAGTTAAAGAAAATTTGACTAAATTTTAGTATAATTTCGGTATTATTACATATTTTACATGATTTTTGAAAGTTTATCGTGTAACCAAACATATTATATTATATTTTTTTTCTTATCGATAAATATTAATTTATTAGAATATTAATTTTTATTAATAAAAAGATTAAATCCTTGATTTCTTTTTTTTTCTTCTTTAATCATTTAACTTATTTTATATCTTCATTTTGTCTCCATATGTTGAATAGAGTACAGTCTCCACTCAACTTTTCTCTATCTTCTTATTCTCTTCCTCAATTATGAAAAAGAAAAATAATATTTATAATGAAAGTTTTTAGTATGAAAACTGCACGAAACCACTTTTCATTCAACTTTTTTTTATAAATTTATTCATAAGCAATTGTAGAAAAAGAAAATAAGAAAGAAATGTAGAATAAGAATGAAATTCTTCATCGCCAATGACTGCTTGATCACGGACCTCGGTTATAATTTCCTCTAAAGAAAATGTGTTTTTAGCTTTTATATTTTGGATTGAGAAAACAGCCACAAGTGCTCCAATGCTTTTGATTATAAAATAGTAAATTGGTTGGCAATACATAACATAACCTTTGTTTAGTTAGCTAAGGTGGTCGAATCATACAAGAACCGCATTTTAAGGTGGAAGCCGTTGTTGTTAATCTAGACTCAGTGTGTGTCGTTTAGGCGACCAATAATGATATTGGCATATATTTTACTTTTAGAAAGAAAAAAATTCACGGACTTTAAGGTGAACTCATTTGAATTTGCTAAAAAAACAAACAAGAATTTGTCCCGTTTTAGGGTGTATTTTTAAATACATAAATACAGATAACATTAAAAAAAGAACTACAATAAGGTACGCATTATTTAATGACTTTCATCAAAATCTATGAAAAGTTTATGATGATAAATTACATGCAATTATCATTAGTGATATTAAACGAGTTAGTCAATTTATGTAAATCAATAGTATATTAATTTGGATTTGAGATGGAAACACCGGCACCAAAAATCTTCTTCCAACCCAGATTGCAAATTGAAACTATACCAGCCCACACAACCTCCATCCTAAAGCATTCTTCTCCTGTTACTCAACTTTTTTATTCTAGGATACGTAATCAGGTTTTTCTTGTGCCTTTTAGAAATTTTATAAGATTATAATTTTCTCAATAAATAGTTTTCTTGAATTAAAACTGATGACTTTATGTATATTACTCAAGTCCTTTGACCACTAAACTGACTATCCTAATGAGTTTTTCTCCGTAATTAGTTTATTGAGACATGTTATATTAGAGTGAAATTTGTAATTATTTTTTTAAAAAAATTAAGGTGAAGCATATTTATTTTTATGTTATCTTAAAAAATTACAAATATTGCCCACTTTAATTTTTAAACAGTAAGCGCATTAGTCTCTAAAAATGACTAATAGTACTCAGGTTTATAATTTCTAGAGAAGAAATTAATATTTTTAAAATCAAATATGACTGGCAACCAATGAAAATTTATGAAGATTGAATAAAATTTAAAATAGAAAACAAAAAAGAAAACATTCCAATTCAAATATCTTTTTATCAATTATTATTAAGTTTTGACTAATTTAATTAATTTTTAACAATTTTTATTCCACTAAATTTCTGGGTGCGCAAACCGATAACCTATCTTTGCTATAATGGTTTAAAACTCTAAATAACCATAGATGTGACTGAAGTTTTACATTTTTAATGTTGACGTGTTGGTGTTAATTTTTCAGGAAGAGAATTGAGAGTAGTTATTCCTGAAAGAGTAATTATATAACACTTATTTTCTAAAAACAATTTTGTTATTCATATCTGGTAAAAAATAATTAAGCTACTATTATCATCATGTGTAACACATAGTATTTTGCTGACACATGAAATTAATGCACTTGCATGCAGGTGAAAGAAGAGTTGAAATCACTAGCCAACATTGCATGTCCAATGATGATGACCAACGTGCTTTTGTATTCTCGATCCGCTATTTCCATGCTTTACTTGGGTCGCCAAGGGAAAGTGGAGCTAGCAGGAGGATCACTTGCAATAGGGTTTGCCAACATCACTGCCAATTCATTTCTCAAGGGTCTCACCATGGGAATGGACCCAATTTGTTGCCAAGCATATGGTGCAAAAAGATGGTCAGTTTTAAGCCAAACTTTTTGCAAAACCTTGTGCCTCCTCCTCCTTGTAGCCATCCCCATTTCACTCCTTTGGCTCAACATGGCACCTCTCCTTCATTGGCTAGGGCAAGACCCTGAAGTCACAAAAGTTGCACAAGTTTACATGGTCTTCTCTATCCCAGAATTGCTTGCTCAAGTTCATCTCAACCCTTTAAGGTCTTTTTTAAGAACACAAGGGTTAACAACACCATTAACTATTGCAGCTTCTTTTGCTGCCATCTTACACCTTCCAATAAACTATTTCTTGGCTACATATTTGGAATTAGGAGTAAAAGGCATTGCATTAGCCACAGGTTTGAACTCCATAAACATGATACTAGGGTTGGTGCTTTATCTTGTTGTGTCAGAGAAACCCTTAAAGCCTTGGGAAGGTGTTACTATTCTCTCTTCCTTTCATGATTGGAGACCATTGCTAACCCTAGCATTGCCTAGTTGCATCTCAGTGTGCTTGGAGTGGTGGTGCTATGAGATAATGCTCTTCCTATGTGGCTTGTTGAGTAATCCACAAACCACAATTGCTACCATGGGTGTACTAATTCAAACAACTGGGTTCTTATATGTGTTCCCATTTTCACTAAGTGCAGCATTGACGACACAAATTGGTCACTCCTTAGGTGCAGGTCAACCTTCACGTGCACAAAACACAGCCAAAATAGGACTCTTCATTGCATTTGCATTAGGTGTCTCAGCCTTTGTTTTCTTATTGTTTGTGAGGAATGTGTGGGGGAAACTCTTCACAAACGAGACACAAATTGTTGACATGGTCACAGCCATACTTCCAATTTTAGGGTTGTGTGAGATTGGAAACTGGCCTCAAACTGCTGCGTGTGGGATCTTATCAGGGACTGCACGGCCTTATGTGGGTGCAAGAATAAACTTGTGTGCTTTTTACTTGATTGGATTGCCGGTTGCGATTTTTGCTGCTTTCATGCACAGGTACCAATTGAGGGGCTTGTGGTTTGGAATGCTAGCAGCACAAATTTCGTGTTTTTGTATGATGGTTTACACGTTGGTTCAGACGGATTGGGGGCACCAAAGTAGAAGAGCTGAGCAATTGGCTCAAACAACAGATGAGGAAAATGTAAATAATGATGAGAAAAGTGGGCTCCTTGATTCTGATTTATGAGATTCATTTAAATCAATTTTGTGCTTAGTCACTAGTATTACCCAACCAGTTACGATATAAGTGAGGTAATTCTCACCTTATAAATCAGTTTTGTAGAATTAAATTAGAGATGTAACTCACCTTCTAAGACGAGGTATTTTAATTGTTGAGATTTCTCATCATTCCTCATTAGTCATTCGTTATGGTAGGGAGTATTACGAACATTTTTCCTTCGTATTCAATTAGATGTACATAAGAAAAGCTTAATTTGTTAGTGAACTCATTCGTGCATTATGAATTTTTTAAGTAACAATACATCATAATTAGGTGGGTACAAGTACCCGAGCTCATGATCCACACTCAATTTTCTGGGCAAAGTTTCCTGAGATGCATTCCCTCGACCATTATAAAAATAGGATATGTTTTGAGGCGGCATGCATTGAATAAAATATATTGATCGATGAGTACTATAACATTTGTGACTAATTATATATATATATTTTTTGAAAGGCTAATTATATATTATTACTAATTAAGTTTTATTTTTTCATTGATAATATTAATAACGATGGATAATCGACAAGTTGTCATTATACTTTGATTAACCAAGACTAAAGTAAGTGTCATTATGATTGAGTATAACTTTATTTATCGTATATTTTTTTTTGTAAATATTTAGTAAAACTGAGTAATTTAAAAAAAAATTAGATGAACATCTTGTGGTACATATAATTAGAAATAATTTTTTTCTTCTAAAATTCTAGAAATATTAAGCATACAAAATCAATTGCTAAACGTATACGGTTCTTGGCCCAATAGCAATACTCTCCAATATGCAGATTTCGTTCTCAAAATCTTACCTGACACGGTTTTGTTGGTCCATACACGAACAACCCTTGTTAAAATCCGTCTAAGATTATGATCGAATTAATTTAGAGTGTGTTTGTTTCACAAATTAATTAAAAATATATTCTCAGCAACATGATATATGAATACAATAAAAAAAATGCAATCCGTAAGATAAATAAAATTATGATAAAAACACAATTTTGTTGATAAAATACATAATAGAATTACATTTTTGTTGTGTATTTTTTTTTTTGCACCCCACTTACACAATGAAAATATAATTTCATTATGTATTTTGTCAATGAAATTGTATTTCTATGAAAAGAATATTTTTGGAAAAACAATAGCACGTGTGCAAGGTGTAAATAGCACATTTGGAGGTGAGAATAGCAATTCCCACATGTTAAATGTTAAAACAACATTAAAGGCCCTGTAGAAAATATTATTGAAAAATTCTTAATCTCAACACTTAATGAATTTTTATCAATAGAACTCAAGTTATCAAAGATTTTCCAACAACTCACAAATATTATTTAACCAATTAAGTTAGATATCTTAATCAATACTCAATTGTTAGAACTCTCAAGTACCAAAGATTTTCCAACAACTCATGTAATGAAAAGTCACTTACATTTTTAAAAGCTTCAACATGTTAGTAATACACATAAGCACAATGAGGGACCAAGCTAGCTCACCATTCCCAAATTATTTAAATCTTTAATTAATTTATAAATTATTAAATAATATACCATGTTATTAGTCTAAATGAAATTGGGGCTAAATTGATCTCTTAAATAAAATATTGAATTTAAACTATGTAAATATAAAAATGTGATTAAAAAAATGTTTCACTAATTAAATATGATCAATTAAGTTCATTGACAAATATTAGGCATTAGCAAAATTAATATATATTTTGTACCAAATGATGATAAAAAAATATTAAATAATATAATGATTTTTAATTACTAGATAATAATATAAAGTTTTCTATATTAAGAACAATATTATACCTACTAGTATATCTATGGATATGTAAGTTTTACTGCTTCACAGGCATAATAAAAGTCGTAATGATAGTGACCAATAATTGCTACTGAAATTAGGTGAATGAGTTTTAATGAGTTTAGTTTACATGGTTGACAAAACTACAAATATAAAAGAAATTAATTTCTATCTCTCGAAAGTTGAAAACCTGATAGGTCGTACATCAAATATACTATAGTTTCTTCCTCAATAAAAGCGTATTTTTCTTCTCATTATCGTTCTGTAACAAGTCAATAAGGCATGTACTTTCATGCGTATTTTATTCTCAAGACAGTACAAAAAGTTTTAAATATTTATGAAAAAAAGACAAAAAGAATTTAAGTAATTTATTTATTTTAAAAATTTATTCTTGTTAACAGTTCACTAGACTTTTCATTAATATATTCCATACAAAGGAAAAATACTGTAATATTATTTATTTATTAATTATTTTGCAATAGAGAATGTCAAAAATGGTATGCAATTTTTTAAGTAAGTTTAAAGCTACAAAG
Source organism: Glycine soja (assembly GCF_004193775.1). Taxonomy (NCBI): domain Eukaryota; kingdom Viridiplantae; phylum Streptophyta; class Magnoliopsida; order Fabales; family Fabaceae; genus Glycine; species Glycine soja. Next base: position 47,015,728 of record NC_041010.1, on the reverse strand, counting down.
AAAACGAGATTAGACTTTTAAAAGAATATTTAATTAGATTAAAGAGATATTGTTAAATAAAATAGAGTGAATCCTCCACGGACTTGAACATTTTAAAAAACTTCTTTTCATAAACTATTGTTGTTAGCATTAGCAAAATTTATTTTATGATTTTTCTTAATCTAGATAATAAGGCATCCTAAATTGGAAATAATTGTGTTTGAAAAAGATAAAATCATTATGAATAACATAATTTTTTAAATAGTATTTAATATAATTATATACTTAAAAATTAATTCAAAATTATTAATTAAATTGAAATAATCCCAGGTCAATTCCGTGCTTACTACCTAACAACATATTCTTGGATTATAAAATATTATAACTTACTCAATCGCTCTGTATAGGTTATATGGTGTAGTGACTCTTATATAATGAGTCGTGAAAAATGTGTCTAGAGATTAAGTGTGTTTGTTTGGTCATGCGTCTCAACTTAACACACATTCATCAGAAAGCAAATCCCTCCCTACTTCTCTCATATTGTCATTTTTTACACTTTGAAACCAAGTTCAACTCCACCCGGTTAAACAAACACACATAAATTATGTGATTAGCCCATTTCCAATATTAATAAATTTATGTTGGATACTGTTATATGAGAATCAATATAGAATCAGAAGATAGGAATACTCTATTCCTATCGTTCATCAGGTTTTACAAACTTGTGCTTTCTGGTATAGGCCAACATGTTCACTTCATTTTCTATTTTTCAACTTTAAAATTTACTTAAGATAAATAAATTATGAATTAAAATGATTTTAGTGCATCAGATTTGAGGATTCATCAATTGTAGTCCCAAATATTAAAACATGTATTTTTTAGTTTTTCGAATTTGTCAGATTCTTTTTTTAGTTTCTTTTACTAGGGGTGTATATGCATCAATTGTAGTTTTTTTTTTTACCTGTGATCAAACCAAATCAAATTTAAACAAATTGATTTGCATTGATTTTTTCAAAAAAAATAAATTAAAACCCAACCAGTTTGTAAATAGTTTTAATTGATTAGGCTAACAGGTCAAAATATTTAAATTTGTCTATTATTTTTTAAAATTTAGTTTTTTTTATAAACTAAACTTTTATTTAATAAATAAAGAATACATTACTTATAATTATTACGTGTAGTTAAATAATAAAAAAAATCAATGAAAAAATCACATTATTGTTATAATCACCTGATAGACTAACATTATGTTAAAGTTGATTTGAAAATTGAAATATAATAAATAAAAAAATTAATCACCACGCCTATAAAGCCTAAAAATCCAAAAATTTAAAATATTATCACATAGTTTTGAAAAGAAAAATATGATTTAGTAGGAATGAAAATTCATACTAAACAGACAAATGACGCGACTAGCTTTGATATCTGTTTGCCTAATGTAAAGGCCGTCTTCAATGACTAAGGTTTGCTGTGGGTTTTGATGGATAAATTATTGTGTGGTGGGGTAACTTGAACCATTAGTTGGATAAAAGATAGAATCACAAATTTATTTATTTTTTTCTTCTAATATCAATTTATTATCTTTTAAAATAAAAGTAGGTTAGAAAAATTATCGTGAAGGTTATTTCGTGTTTTTTATACTTGAAGTATTCATACGATATAGCATTACTATTTTGAAAATTCTAAAAGTTCTAATGTTTTTAAATAGGCAAATGAATAGTATAATTGAAATTTCAATTAAATTTAAAATAGTTTGAAACAAATTAAAAAAAAAAATAGATGTTCTGCAATCTGCTACAAGTTGAAACCCTAAATTGATGAGATTGTTAGAGTGAAATTGTGAGAAATAAGAAAAGAGGAGATGATCTCACTCTTAGTTGTTAAGTATGATAATAATAATTGATTTTTTAAAATTTAAAAATAATATATATAAATAAGAATAATATTTTGATATAAATTAATGGGTCAAATGACAGAGTCAACAAGTCCAAGTTCATATATTAAAATTCATAACTCAACCCAAAATTCAATGGATTTGAACGGGTTAAATTGAGTTTGATCCAAACTTAAAAAATACTCAACCTAAATTATTTTAGATAGTTTGGTTAACCGGTGAACACCCATATGTTTTACAATAAAAAAAAGCATGCTACAAATTATGCATTCAAACTCTCAAAAATCAACTAGGAGTTCAAAAATACATTTTGCAAATTCAAGAGACTGGAAAAGGAAAACTTTAATTTAGGGGACTAAAAATAACAGACAACAAATTTAAGATATCAAAACATATTTAAACATAAAATTATTCATTACTTTAACCAATTTAGAAATATTTATACATGATTGATAATGTATTTTAGGCAAATGCTAACTAGTAGCTTTAGAACATTGGTTAAAAACTAAAATGAGAATTTTTTTACAAAGAGAATTTTTTTATTAGAATGTGCAAAATTGTGTTTCATAGGAATTTTTTTATGCTTTCCTATAATCTTCATAATAAATATTTTTTCTTTTAATTTTTAACCAATGCCTTGAGAGGTCAAAAACATATTTGAACCCAAAATTATTCATTATTTGAACCAAATTAGAAATATTTATACATGATGGATAATATATTGGTTAAATTAATTTTTTAGATTCAATTTAATCCTCTAATTTTTTTCAGGTTCAATTTAGTTCTTTAGTTTAAATTCTAAGAAATCATACTTTCTAACAATTCAAAATCGTCACTAAGTTATTTTACACTATCACAAATGCATATTTTTCCAAAAAAAAATTGGTTTTAAAAATTAGAGGACCAACTTGAATAACAAAAACTAGAGGATCAAATTGAACAAAAATAACAAATTAGAGGAAAAATAATAATTTAACCTAATATATTTTAGACAAATGCCAACTAATGTCTTTAGAACATTGATAAAAACTAAAATGAGAAATTTGTTATTTAGATGTGCAAAATTGTGCCGCTATGAATTTTTTTTTATGTTCTCCTATGCTATTCACACTAAATATTTTATCCTCCTAATTTCTAAATTAATGTCCTTAGAACATTAATTAGTAAAAATTGATTAAATTAATTTTTTAGTCCTTTAATTTATTATTTAGGTTTAATTTGATCATCTAATTTTTAAATTGATTCAATTTAATCCTTCAGTCTAAATTATAAGAAATTACACTTTATATCAGTTCAAAATTATCATTAAACGATTTTAAACTATTACAAAATACATATTTTCTAAAAAAAATAATCGTTTTAAAAATTAAAGAATCAAATTAAAATAAACTAAAAAAATAAATTAAAATAGTTTTAAAAATTAAAAGATAAAATTAAACAAAAAATTAAGACAAAATTAAATTTAAAAAATAAATTAAAGTAAAAAAAATTAATTTAACTTAAAATATCATACAAGATATTTATTATTTAAATATGAATTTATTACCCAATGTAGACCACGAGGCAAAATTAGAGAGTGCTATTTAAGCTGAGCCAAAAAAAGATACATGTCCCTACTGTACATGAGTGCCCCATTCATAGAATACACACATATGTTTAAAACATCCTCTACCAACCAACGGACAACAACGTCCTAATATCTGATGATGCGGCATCTGTCATTTTTTTTTCTTCTTTTTTTCCCTCCAGGTGTTTCTCCCCCATTGGCCTCCCTCTTTTAGTATTTTATTTTCTTTTTCTTTTTTTTCCCTCTCTCACACACCACACCACCACACACGCGCACTTTCTCTCCCCTCCCACTTTTGAGCCTTCTCTCTCGTCAGAACAGATACGCTGAATATCTTCTTCCTACTTCTCTAATCTTCCCACCCTTCTTCTAGAGAGAGAAAATTCACTTCATGTCTTTTCCAAAGGCATCAACTTAAGAAGTGGGTGGTGGTTTTTTCACTTTTCATTTGTTTCAACTTTCAACTTTCAAATCCCTCTTTGCCTCTCCCAGTTTTCTAGGAAGTTGATTTTCTTGGAAATATTATTATTTTAACCTTGTGTATGTTGTAAGTTGTTTTTCATCTTTTCTGGTTTCTTCTTCTTCTTATCTTGTTTCTCTTTTCCTTTTTTTTTTTAATTTTATTTAGATGAACTGCACCTACAGGTCAGCTTCTCACTGAAGCATAAACAGGGAATATTGATTCTTTTCAGGTTCTTGTGAGAGGAAAAGATTGTGTTTTTGTTTTTGGACTTTTGATTGTTGTGGATGAGGGGGGGGGGGGGGGGGTTGATTTTTACTATGGAGACATGTTTATTTAGGAAGGTAGATTCTGGGGTGGTTGGTTTTGTTCTGTTGTTGGATTAAAAGAATTGTTTTTTTTAATGATTTTTGAAAAAAAGAATATTTGTGGGGGTAACCGATTAGAATGAGGAGTTCAGGTATAGTTTAAGGTTGCAACATGAGCTTCAGAGAGGGGAAGATAGAAGGAGAAGATAGGGAATGTGAAGAATCGGTGTTGGGGAGCACTGAATCCAAATCAGTGAGGGAAAATGGGTCTTTAGCAAGCACTCAGCTGACAGTTGATGAGAATCTATTGGTTGACCCTAAACTACTCTTTATTGGGTCCAAGATTGGAGAAGGAGCTCATGGGAAAGTTTATGAAGGAAGGTCAGTGGCTAAGCTCATGTTTTGCAGTAATTTGTATGTCATGCCTTAATTTCATTCTTCTTCTTTCTTAATTTGTTTGAGAAGTCATGTCAGATCATACAGTGTTGGGATATTTATCTACACTTTGGTTTTCATCATTATGTATGTTTTTGTCCCATTAGCTGGCAGAATTATTGTATTTTGCTTTTTTGTTGTGCTTAAGTGCTAAGTAAGAAGTCAAATGTATGCTGTGGCTGATTGTTTCAGCTAAATCATTTTTACTTTTGTCGTTGACTAAATAATAATAACTGTGAGTCTTTGTTGGTTCAAGCAGTAAATAACTACATGTCACAAATTTCACCAACAAAGTTGGGGTTTTGCCCCTTCTCCTGATTTGACATGTCTAGGTTCCACAATAACAAGAAGAACATTTGCATGGTATTGATTTTACTTAAGAACAATTGACAATTTCTAGCTCTTGTTAAAGCCTTAAAGGATGTTTAATTTTTCTTTATTCTGATGATGTAACTATTCCTGGTATTAGAGTACCTATTCACCCATATGCTTGTGTGTGTGCATCAAGTGATTTGCTGGAAGTCGCAGTCATGGTTTATGTGGGTGTAGTAGTTTAATAGTTTTTCCAGGTATGGAAATAAAATTGTTGCAATCAAAGTTCTGCATCGTGGGAGCACTTCCGAAGAAAGGGCTTCCCTTGAAAATCGTTTTGCTCGAGAAGTTAATATGATGTCTCGCGTCCACCATGACAATCTTGTTAAGGTGAGTGCCATTGTAGCAATGATCTTTACTGTTTCTGAGTAATTATGTCAGCCTACTTAATTATGTTAAGTATATTATTACAGTTTATTTTCCTTAATGCTAGTATGTAACTAATGATTTCATCTTATAGAAGATAATGATCTTACTAGGTTTTTTTTTCTTATTATTATTCCTTTGCAGTTTATTGGAGCATGTAAGGATCCTCTTATGGTAATAGTTACAGAGCTATTACCAGGGATGTCACTGCGTAAATATTTAACGAGTATCCGTCCTAAACTATTAGACCTTGATGTGGCTATAAACTTTGCCCTTGATATTGCTCGAGCCATGGATTGGCTACATGCCAATGGGATCATACACAGAGATCTGAAACCTGGTACTTATATATAGCACATTATGTGTAATTATATAAGTTGTATGTTAGGTGTTTTGTTATGGATTCCATGGTTGTTGTGTCCTTAAATGACTAAAAATTGTTGTTATAGTACTTACAAGGTGGATAAATTAACCTGGTTGCTGCAGCTCACTGCTGTCCTGTAATATATATAATTTTTGTTTCATTGCCAAACCAACCTTCTTCACGACTCTTTTTTTCATGAAAATTATCTTTTTGCTACATCATCTCTTCAATTAATGAAGAGGAAAGGAGAGGTTGGACTGCTAAGTTCTTATGAAAGCATACCTTAGCTAGTATTTCTTCATTGGAACTTTACTCTATTACAGCAAATGGTAGTAGCTTTTGACATTGATGTCATAGTTTGAAATCTGAGTATATATTGATGACTTCTAGTATTAAAATGTGTATCCCTATTCAACTATGTTTTTGAAACTGTCACAATGCAGACAATCTATTGCTTACGGCGGACCAGAAGTCTGTTAAACTTGCAGATTTTGGTCTTGCAAGAGAAGAAACTGTGACTGAAATGATGACTGCAGAAACAGGAACTTACCGTTGGATGGCACCAGAGGTATGTTATATTTTTGGAACATGATGTTATTGTTTCCCCTACTATTAAAAATATGTGCAACAGTAAGTCCAATAAAGCTGGCACGTTTTGGTGTTTATTCTTCTGATTCATGATGTCACTATTAACTAAAAATGATAATTTATTGCACTGATATGATATAAGATGAATGGGAGACTCAATTAGCCATCAAGTCAAGTTGTAGAGACTGAACATAATCCTAAAGGCCAGCAATGATGTAGACTTTATGTTTAGATGTACTGGTTTTGCTAGAATGGGGGACAAAATAATTTATCAGTATCAAACTGATTAGTGCCATGCAGTTCTTGTAATCACTGCATTACTTCTGAGTGGATATTTACAGTAGTATCTTCAGTTGATTGAGTGCACTTCCCATGTTATTATCCCATAAGCATTATATATATAGCCACTCTCTCTAATTTCTACTTATGAAAATACCTAGTATACATATATCAAGTGGGCTTTAATTCTTTTGCTGAGCAGATATAAACCATTTAGCAAATTCCCATAGTCTCCTGTAATTTATTTAGTACACTAGTGCACATATTTAGGATCCTTTAGGGCACCAAAATCTGCATATTAAGAATGTATTATTATAGATTTCCTGACAATATAGGCTTTTTTTTTTTTCGTAGGAATTAAACACGATACTAAGAGGTTTATAACACTCACACACCTTGCTCAATCAACTAAGTTAGATCCCCTTGTTATACATGGAGTTTGTTTTGACACCTTGCATGATTTTTTTTTTTTTACAGTTGTACAGTACTGTGACATTGCGTCAGGGAGAGAAAAAGCACTACAACAACAAGGTTGATGTATATAGCTTTGGAATTGTTTTATGGGAGCTACTAACAAACCGCATGCCCTTTGAAGGGATGTCCAATTTACAGGCTGCTTATGCTGCTGCATTTAAGGTATTAAATTCGTTATTACTAGGTCCTTATTCATCAATCAGTTGATTCTCATTTTCGTGTCAAGTTTGAAATATTGGTACAAATTTCTCTACCATGATATGTAGATAGATTATGCATACTTCCCTAATCCATGCCATATATGCTGTTGAATCATTATGGTTAATATTTTAATTTGTATACTTCCAAAGCCACTTTTTCGGGAATAACTTGATTTGTTACTATTTGCTAACCATAAAATGGTTTGCATTTGAGATTGCAGCAAGAGAGGCCCGGCATTCCAGATGATATATCCCCTGAACTTGCTTTTGTCATACAATCTTGCTGGGTTGAAGATCCTAACTTGAGACCAAGCTTTAGTCAGATCATCCGCATGCTCAACGCGTTTCTCTTCACACTCTCACCACCGTCTCCTCCTTTGCCAGTACCACCTGACAATGAACCTGAGGTGGCTACAACAAGTAATGGCACCATTACTGAGTTTTCTGCCCGAAACAGAGGAAAGTTTGGCTTTCTTCGCCAATTGTTTTCTTCGAAGAGGACCAAAAACTAACATTGAGCGCTGAATTTTTTTTAAAATTCCCTTTTGTTGTAGATGAAAAGAGTTGCCATTCTATGGTATACAGTTTTAGGACATTTATGAGTTAACCATCTCAGGTGACCAAAAGGATGTAACATGTTCCATAAAAGAAAAGAATGTTGTTTATAGACTTTTGAAAGATTAAGGAAAGAAAAAAAAGGATTGTTTACATTATCTAGTAGATCTTGCTGTAAAGGAACAAATTAATTTAGACATTTTCCTGCTTTGAGAAAGGTAATTACTGAGCATTGTAAAGTAGTTGTTTCCAAAGGATGCTCAAGGGTAACTTTATGCTTATTTGGGAGTGATATTTCTGATTAGTTAATTAAGCATATTGTTTAAGTAAATTTTTGTATTTTGCATTACCTACCATCCACATACGTCTGTATTCTATTAATGTTTTGTAGATGTTAGCTGATGGTGTGAGTTTGAAAGTGGTATAGAACTTGTAGAAAACGAAGTTGTTCAAAAAAATATGATTCTCTTATTTTTATATTTTTGGTATTCTATGATTCTCTTTTTTTTTTTTCCTTTTGAAAATCTCTAAGATACATTTTAAAATTGTTCTGGAATATTAATAGCCTCGAGATTTGAACAATATTGTAGTTTATGTGAGAAGACCAATGATTGTCTCAGTATGCATTTTCATTTGTTAGTATTTGTATTAATCTTTGCTAATATACGACTTTAGTAGGAGTTTGGTATCATGGAGCTTTCAATTGGTCTAATCTAAATCTTAATCTGAAAATAGATAACTATTGCTAGCAGGCAGTATTTGGGGTTTCATTTTTCTTAATTTTGTTTTTATCTCTATTCTTAAATAAAAATGTTGATGTGTAAGCGCCTGTGATAACAATTTTGGTTTTAATTAATTCTCATGCAATGTTATTTAAAACTTTCTTTTTATAATATTTTTTAAAAAGCAGTTTCTTTCTATAATGACTTAGAGTATTGGCGGATGCACTTATATGCTGTGGGACAATTGTGCCATCAGATTTTTTTTTATGTTATTTTATATAAAAAAATTACTCGCATAAAAATTATATATCACTTTATTGAAATTTTTTTTAACTCAAAACTCAAATAAACATAAGACATTCAATATAAAAATTACATAATTAAGTCCAAATCATTTAGTTTAATTCTTATTATTGTTACAATCATTAAAAAAACATATCACACACAACATAGAGTATATTATCTCATGTAATATTCAGAAAATAATTCAATAATTATTTTGAATAATTCTGTTGAGGCAAAGGTAAGAAAAAATTAGAATTACTTGTTTAAGAGATGAGTAAAATACATATATTTTCAAAACTTCCACGGTATAAGTTTTTTAGGAGTGTTTTTCTTTTAATGTGTTCTTGATATAAATAAATCAAGATTAATGATATTTTAGTGTTAGTTATTTTAATGAATAGTGTTATATTTTACACACTAAATTAGTATTAACAATGACAAAAATCATTAAACATTTTTTAAAGTATGAAAATAAATAGAACAATTATAATGTGTGGAAACTTTAATTGCTTTAGATTTGTTGTATTATAATATTATATATTTTTTAGACATCAATAATATTTTTATTTTTATAAAAATATTAAAAATTATTTCTTGTTCCGTTTAAAAAAATTCTGAATTTGTCACTGTCAGTCTTGTTATAGGGATGACTATCTCGAGTCATAATTTTAATAACATGATAATATGATTCAATAATAATAATAATCGCTATCGATGTATTACAATAAAGCACTAGTAATTTATGCTTGCTTACGTCAAAAAAGTAATTTATGCATGCAGAAATGTTAATCTTAATGCAAATTTAAGATATTTTTTTTGGGAAACTAACCATATGCAATCCAGAACTATAATTTGGAAAAATATGGATCCAACTACTGAAAAAAATGGTGAAAATTGAGCACATTCCATTAAATATTTTTTGTGACTGTAACAATGTTCAGCCTTAAGTCTATGAACTATGATTGTTTTATATTTTATATTTTTTATGATACACGTTTGCTCCACTTGCCCTCATTCAAGATAAGCTTTAAAATTATGTAAAAATAAAATAATTGCCTTTCATAATTAAAATCACGTGACAAATGTGAGTTCCACAATTTTTTTTTGAGACAATAAGTTCCATTTAACGACGTGAAAACTGAAATGTCAATTATTGACTTACACACGTGTGGAGTGTCGTATTACAAACCACCTGATTTCTCCCTCTTTAGTGCTGTCGGGCTTTGCCAAGGATGTTGGCCTCGTATCGTATGCATACATATTTTATTTTAAGGATTAAATTAGTATGTTATTTCTTGTAATACACATTTTTCTAATTTAATCTTAAAATTGTTAATTTTGATCTATGAAAAATATTTTTTATTTTATAAAAAAATAAAAATTGTAACGCAATTTACACTACAAACAAAACACAACTTCAAGAAGTAATTCATCGAAGTTAAATTACATGTTTTTCTTATTTTTTTTATTTTTACCTAATTTATTGTTTATTTAAGTGAAATTATTTATATCTTTCTCTTCATTATTCATTTAATACAAAATATCTATTTTTTTCTATCTGTTTTTATCTATCAAATTATTATAATGATGTTTACATAAGTTTCTTCATAAATACTTATAAAAAAAATAAAAAATTATCCCTTAATTTAAATTTAGTTTATATATAAGTCAAAATTATTTTTTTAAAAGTAAAACTATTTAATATTCAAAAAAAATAATTTAATTTTGATTTTAGTTTTTCTAAGAAACTGATTTTATCTTATGCATAAATTAATTTTAGTTTATAAAAAAAATATTATTTTTCTTTATTTCTTATAAAAAACTTATCCCATGAAAACCTATATCGCATGATATACTTTATTTTTCTTTTTTAGTAATATATCTTCCATAATGTATTTTTGGTCACGTGATTCATTTCAAAACACATTATAAATATCTTCTGCACACTCGCTTCACATTAGAAAGACGGAACGGCTGAAAACGCTGCAAAGTGCAAACCACTTTTTTTTTTTTTTTTCTTTTTCTTTTTTCAACAAACATCTAGTACAGTAGTACTACTATTATTAGCATTCTAACAGAGCCGTTTCTGACAATTTCACTTACTGCGCATCATTGCTTTACAGAGAATCTGCTTTAAGAAATCTTATTTTAGCTTTTCAGGGTTATCTTCTCCTTGCATTGAACAACGGCAGTTTTTTTTTTACAGTAGTAATCTCAACTCATTTCATTAATGATGCATTTCACCTAATTTGTACGACCGTCTTTGTTTGGCCATCTACCAATTAAAGTGAAGTTGCACCGCGCCTGTCGTCTTTAATCCCACATGCTTGCATTGCATATGTATCCCCATGTTTGTTGCTCCAGCCATTAAGGGACATGATCCTTTTTACTAGTAGTATTTTATTTCTTTTTCTCTTCGTTTCTTTTATTATTACTATTCTTTTGATAAAATGAATGAAATAGAGATGACATCTACACAGCAGAGAGTATAATTTATTTTCCTAAAATGTGATATCTATGCATATAAATAAAGGTCGGCCCAATATACTTTTAGGCTTAAAGCAAATTCTTATACAAGATTTTGTTAATTTAAGAATGCGAGTTAAATTTGATGAGAATTGATATAAAAGATTACCAACTTATGTTGCTTTCTTGAATTGAGACCATTATTCGTGAACAAGTGTACCTGTTATAGAAAAGATAAAGAAGGGTTTTATTGAACTACTCAGTATGTGTACAAGTGATGCATATATAGAATACAAGAGAATAATAGAATCCTAAATTATATACTAAATTATCTTTAACTTAAATTAAGTTTGAATTTAAATGACAACAAATTTAAAGGTAAAGTTGAATTATCATGTGAATAGTCGAATCCTTGTATTAGTTGTAACTTTATACGTGGAGATTAACTTTGTAACATGATATGTGCATAAACTTAAAAGATATAAAAAATATAAATTATCTAATACTGCATGATATGTATATATATAGACTTCAAAATATTTAATTCATAAATGATACGTGTTTGTGAGTTGTGATAAGGCAAAGGAGTTATGGCAGGTTGCTGGTCTTTGGCATCATCTCGAAAGAAAGCTGGATAATGTAAAAGCTCAATTTGTTGTTATTCTTTGGTGCATTTAGAACTTGGAAGTGTCGCAAATGTAACGTAGATGTGGAGATCCCAGCTTTGGCATCAGCTATATCTCGGGGCAAGCAATTCTATTTTGAACGGTTGAATGTTAGAAAATGTCAAAATGTAACGTAGATGTTGTGGTTTTTGCAGAGCAAATTTTATTTGGAGTTGGGATGTTCCTATGTAATGAACATGGGCAATTTGTTAAAGCAAAGACATCCCATTCATCAAGGTATATATATTTCACATCCATCAGAAGCAGAATCTTGGGCTCTATATCAAGCAAAACTTTGGATAATGAATTTGGTTTCCACAATGTTACTTTTGAAGTTGATTGTAAGACAATTGTTAGGTATGAAAATAGGGTCGGAATCCACGGGACTCATCCCGAATTTGTCTTAATTTTGATGGAAAAACCTAAATTGATTAAGGTTGGGGTCGCGGTCGGATTTTTTCCAACAGTCAAAGTTGGATTCGAATTCAAATTTGAGATGAGATTATTAACAAAAATATCTTCACACATATATATATATATAATATATATATATATATATAACACTAAAACCTAAAACTATTGAATAGAATTTTATGTAATTGTTGAATTGAATTTTATGTTATCATGTATAATATAAAATTATGTTGTGATTGTTATTTAAAATTTTATTTTTCATTCTATAAAATTTATATTTTTTGTAGGATTTTATAAATATGTCTAAAACGGGAACAAAATAAGTAAAATTCGATCTTAACTCGTTCCGTTGTCATACCTAACTTTAGTTGATGATTTTGATAACTTACAATTATTTTTTCTGATTTTTGAAGTCATATTAGTCAAGTGTAAGGTATGTCTAACAAATATTCCAAACTCATTGGAAAATTTTGTTAGAAGACAAACAAATATGTGGTCTATAAATTAGCTAGGATTCTAAGATGTTATACTAGTAATTATGTTTTTTTTTTTATTGTATTTCATTTTGTATTCATCCTTTTAATTATGAATGAAATGATATGATTTTCTTAAAAAAAACACAAAAAAAAATTAAATGTGTTTTTAAATTGGACCGTCCAATCCTCACTTTTTACAAAGAATATTCACCACGAGTTCTTAAACATTACCTTTAATTGAGTGGATATGATTAATCAGGGAGTGGAGAGTTCTCACACTCATGCGCCTCTCATTCAAGCTATCAAAGCTCTTGTTGCTCAGGCTTGGATCGTCTCGATTCAACACACTCTTCGCGAAGGAAACTTCTATGTTGACTGGCTCGCCAATAAGGGATCCTTTGAATTTATTCCCTTGTCTGTGTTAGAGACATGTCCTTAGGGGTTTTCTCAACTTTTATTTGTAGATGTTATAAGCATCACGTTTTGTAGAAATTCTTAGTTCTTGCTTTAATTCCTATTAATAAAAAAAAAACATTACCTTTAATTGGACTCTTTTATATATACTCAATATATTCATTATATTAGACAATATGGTTTATATAACAACCAATCATAAATGCTTTTGAGAATTGGCCAATTGTTTTAACTTGTTTGACTCATTCCAAGATGCCAATTGAAAATTTTCAAAATTCAAAGATTATTTACAAAGGTGGGAAGACTCAAACTTATGATCTAATAGATACAAGACTTTAACTTATTCTATTTGATCAATCTCTAAAATTAATAAAAAGTTTACACTATCATAATATCAAAATTAAACTCTACATGTAATTGAGTTGTACTGGTTGGTGAGTTTTTCAAACTAGTGATCCTCAACGTAACAAATTCAAAATACATATTCTACCAAAAAAAAAATTCTAGATATGTATAAAATACAAAAAAGAAAAACGTGACACTAAAGTTGAATGCACGTGTTTAGACTTTAGAGTTTAGCCTTTAAGTTGTCTAATGGACGGTGAATATATTGACCTTTCAAATGAATACAAACAGGCAACTCAAATTGCAAACAAAAGTAAAACAATCAAGTCAATGCCTTCGGTGTGGACTAATTTTTAAATCTTAAAAAAATATGGAAGTTGAATAGAAAACAAATCTTTAAATCACACTTTTATGTTTATTAATTAATTAATAACTAATTTTTAGAAAACAAATAATATTCATTAAAAAAATGTTCTTTTTGACTCTTCAAATAAAATAAACTATTTTCAATCCTCAATATTAACTTTATTAGTCAAATTTATAATTAAAGAACCCTATTTAAGTGATATTCAAATACTATTTTTTAAATGGTATTCAAACAAATATTGAGTCCAGAGTCCACCGTTTGACCACACCGATCAGTGCAATTCACTTTCACTCGCGTCTGAAACAAACACTGCCTAAAGCATTGTTATAGAAAGTAGACATTAGAAAGTACTTACAATACTACTAAATGATCCTCATCGGTGTGAGATCCATAGCAGTTTCAGATTCAGGTTCATGAACATTAACATGTGTTATAGTTGCTCCAATTTTATCGTGTCACCTCGTTAAGAACAAGAAACAAAAAAGAGAGGGTGGGAAAGACGAATATGATCTTCCATTCCACTTCCAATTCCTTGAACTCCTAAATGATTACAACCAAGTAAAAGTCTCATCATTTCTTGGTTTTCCCGAAATTTATTTACCTGGGACATGGGTGGTTCTAGTTTTATTTGGATTCGTATTGCCTTAGATAAAATGTTCACGTTTGAACATAAGGTATTATTGTGAACGATTTTTCAATGAGTGATGGGGGAACACGTGGCAGCATTCCACACTGCTACCAACGCTGTGCAAGCATTAAATAGAGGCTTTGATGTGAACTGCGATACGAGGTTGCTGTATTGCAAACGAGTGGCAGGGTCTAGGGTGATTCATGTTGATGAAGAACACGTGAGGGACTTGTGGTTGTTCCCAATGTTTCAAGTGACATTGTTCAGAACTCTCAGGAGCATGTGGGGCGTCGCAGTTCTGGAGTCTGTAGTTATCAGGAGGTATGATTGAACTTGAAAATTTTCCAATTTTGTCATTGCTTTTATTTTTCTCAATGGTGAAAATGTTGGGTCATTGATGACTGGGTGAGTATTGGTTTTTACTTTCTTCAAATGTAAATTCAGCATGTTAATTGTTCAATTATGTGACATTTGTGTTGAGAACTTGAGATCCCACTTAGACTAAAGATATGTCAATATAACTCTTATAGGGCCTTGAAAGTCTTTAGCTTACAAGTCAGTTTTGTAAAATTGAGTTAGACCCTAAAATGAAATTTTTAGATGGTATCATATCTTGTCCAAGGTTCGTTAGTGAGCCACCTGTATTTTTCTACCCTCTAGATGTAGGGAGTGCTCTGATATGCTATGTTGAGATCTCACATAGAGTAGAGATACGACCAATGTAGCCTTATAAGGTTTCAGCAATTCTTACCTTATAGTAGTAAGTTGGTTTTGTAGGGTTAAATTAGGTCTTAAACCGAAATTTTAAGAATTGGGTTTTGGGTTGACATCTATGATTGTGGAGAAGGAGAAGAGATTGCTCAGGAATCTGGTGTAATGAAATAGTGTTTTGGACTGAGCTAGGATTAAGGGCATGGAACAAGCAGCAGTGACTGCTGGCAATTAATCTATTGAAACCACCAAAGTCGTGTTTAAATACTAGCTTTGTTTAAAGGACTTGTAAAAAAAAATGGGTTTTGTACAGAGGGAAGAAGGTCTATGATTCTATGAAATGCTGATTGAGAATGATATGGGCATTAAGCTTGAACTAAAGTAATTGATAAGATCTATCTCAAGCTTCGATATCTGGTCTTTAGTCCTATCTTTCCATATAGAACATTTTCTTGTCTGCCATAGTTTCTGGGATCAGTAGGTATTACTGAAATTTATTACGTGTCCTGTGGTAAATTGGTTTGGTAGCAGGTAGGTTGGTTCCTTGATGTTTTGCCAGTGTGGATTTTGAGAAAGAAAAAAAAATCAGACTCCATTGCACTAAAGAACAAGAATCTGAATGAAGCAAATAGTTTCTAACTAAGAGCTAAAGCTATTTGTTGCTAAAACAATAATGAAATCCAAATTTTATAAGTGTTTTTCAGATTAATACTGATTTGTGATAATTCTTTAGTCATTTGACTGCAGATGGTGGAATATTTTAATCAGAAGGCAAATATATCACAAAGCTTTCCTCTTGGGACATTTAATTCTGCGTTTAGCTTCACTGGTTCAAAACACATTGATGCTACTGAGACAAAATCTCTTTCTTCAGATGGGTTTTATTTTCCCCTCGCAAAGGTTCAGCTTATAAACTCCCACTTAATGTTGCAAGAAAATGTCGAAAGGGACATCCCAGTTATCTACATAATGCAGTAGCAAAATATCTATCATCAGATTGTCCTTGACCTTGAATTTTATTTTGATAGCTTTATTGAAAACTTTGGGACACATGTCATTACATCCATAACTATTGGTGGTAAGGATGTTATTTTTTCTAAACAACACCATAGTTCACCTTTGTCAACATTGGAGATAAAGAACTATATTCAAGAAATTGGAAGCCAGAGGTTCTCTGACATCAGTAACCATACAAGTTCACTTCAAACAAAATCCAAGGATAAGGCTAGTTTCACTTTGATTCCGACTCTTTATACTGATTTGATTCTGGTTTTTGATAACAAGGAATATATTGCTTATTTTGTAGTTATATAGGTTTGCAGGTTGTTGATTCCTTTTCATTCAATAATCAAGTGATACACCCTCAACCTGCATCTGGAACTTATCTAAGTGGGAAAGTATGCCATATATATATATATATATATATATATATATATTCTGTGAAATATTTTTTTAAGCTCAATTTTGTAATGATTCTTTATTTAAATATGTTTCATGAATTTCTGTTCAAATTCGGAAGCAAGTACTGCTACATATACTATAGGCACTTAGTTTTGTCATTTGTGCCATCTATTGTGTATTTATGCTTTACATGGAACAAATTAGGTCCACAGTTCTGTCATTTGTGTCATCTATTGTGCAGAACTTTGACATTATCAATTTTTCCTGCCCCTTTCTAGAAGTAAACCTAAATGCACTTATCGGTGCTACATTTGTCATACTTCTTCTCCCTTTTCCTCAACTTTACATTTTGATATGCAATGCACATTAGGTATATTCTTTTGATCTCTATTTGGAATCCTTGCATCAGCATTGGCCTGTACTGGAAGAATTCATACTTATAACTTAGGAGTGATAGTTACACGTCTTTTATGATTTTTTATCATTAGTAGCTTCATGTTGGTTTGTTGTACACAGTTTAACTCTTTTCTTAACTTTCCTTGAATACACTCAGGATGTCAGAGTCATTTTCAGAAGGAGAGGAGGAGATGATTTGGAACAAGACCACAGTATGTGGCTCAGAACAGTCTGTTCTTCCCCAGATGTCATTCAGATGACTTTTTGTCCTATAACAGATCTCATTGATGAAGTTCCTGGCAAGGAGCATTTGGCTCACATTATTGGTCTCTATCTTGAATGTAAGCCAGTTTATCCTTTATTTTAGAAGACATGGAATTGAAATAATTTTCTATTGGTTTCTTGTAGTTTAATCTAATATATTAATTGCATGTTTCTTTTCCCCTCTACCTGGTTTTTTTGTACAGATAAACCTCCCATTGAAGAACTTAGATATTTCTTAGAGTTTCAAATTGCTCACGTTTGGGCTCCTCTTCATGACAGGACTCCTGGACACCGAAGGAAGGAACCTTTGTGTCCATCTTTGCAATTCAGCATAATGGGCCAGAATCTTTATGTTAGCCAAGAGCAAGGAAATGAACTTTTTTTTTTGCATTTTCTTGTTGAGCTTTGAAACTCCTGATCCTGTTGGATTCACACTATTTTTCTGGCATTAAAACCTATATGTATTGGGCTAATTTTAGTTCATCTTAGTACTTAATTTTCAGTTATAAACATTATTTTGACTCATGTGGCTGCATACACTTCAATAATGTCCTTTATTTGATTGTGAGTCAGTACATACTAGATTTTAAAATCCACCACTTTTTATATGCTGCTTTGAACTGTTAAAATTGGGATGCAGCTTTTTCAACCATAAAGAAAAGGCTTTTGCTGGTCAGACTTTATTTAATTTTTAATTCACAGTAGTTTGGAAGCAATACAATACTTTTTCTTTACTATATGAAGTTAATGATATTTATGGGGTTCAGGTTAGACAAGGAGGAAAGATTGGGGGAGGGGAGTGTAGTGTTACATGAACAAGAGTTAAAATTCGCTGTAAAGGACTAATGAAAGGTTAACTACTGACATTTTCATAATCAGTTTAGCAATTTCTCCTATAGTTAATGCCAAATGTGAACCTTCATGAGATTATTTACCTTAAAATTCCACTTGTAAAGAGTGTTATCGAAGAAATACTATTAGAATGCTCTAAAATATTATCTAAATTGCATTTATGCAGAGCAATTTTACCTTCATTTTAAGCAATTTTCCCGCATCTTTAGGTTTGGTTATTGAACTCACATGATTATTAGCTACATCTTTTATTCGCAAGTCCTCAAAGTGTAGAAGACAGCTAGCAGATAGCTAATAAATTTCATTTGACTGACTGTTCCTTTTCATATGCAGATCACTGTTGGGCGTTTGCAAGTAACCGGCCTACGTCTGTTTCTAGAAGGGGAAGCAAGCACAATCGGTTGATTGTTCATCTTCAAAACTTATCATCCCTTCCAAAGATCCTTTGGCCATATTGGGACACATACGTAGCCATTGGTGCTCCTGAAAATTGCTATTCAAGAATACTAAATGCATTAAAAATGAATTAAAAAAATAGCATTTTACCTCTAATTTTATGATTTCTTGTGTGAGATTCGTAAATAATTGATTTTTGTGTGAATTTATACAGTGGAAGCTCCATTTGGATAACTAATGTTGAACTTGTTTGGATTTTTAGGCTGAAGAAGAGAAGATTTGAAAATGTTGCTGAAGGGTTCCCTCATCGAGTCAGATTGGCTAAGCGAGGTTTATCCGCTTAGCGAGGAAGCTAGCTCGCTCAGCGAGAGTGGAACCCTAGAGAATGTAAAGTTAGAGAGCAGTGCACTAAGTGCATAGCCAGCCCGCCCAACGAGGCTTTTGTCTTTTCTCGTGCTTAACGCATCCAATCTCGCTAAGCGCTCAGTCACTAACTCTTACTCAGCAAGACCTGCTCGCTAAGTGCACATTCGTAAACTGAAAAACCCAAAAGTCTTTAAAGCTGGAAGAGGAGGGAAAAACCAAGCGTCAAGCAGCGTAGGAAAGAAGGAACAAAGCACCAAGGCTGAAGGAGGACATTTTTCTTCACACTTTCACTTCACCATTCCATTTTCCACCATTTTTCATCCTTGTAAAATGGAGGGCTAAACACTTCATTGTTAGGGAGTTTTTTCATTAAGCATTTTTTATGTAAAAACTCTAACTATCTATTCAATATTATTGCTAGTGTTCTCTGCTTCTATCTGCGTTTATTTTCCATATTTGTGGCTTGATCACTCATTTATATGTTTTGTTAGGATTTAAGTATTGGAAAATGCTTCTAGTCCTTAGAACTTGGTAGAGCAGCTAGAGGCTTTCATTTCTAGGAATAGTGTGAAGTAATCTAGTAAATACAGTATCTTTTGCGTAATGCAGCTTGCTTAGAATGAGTTTGTTGAGGAACCAAGAATAAAACTAGGAGAGTTAGGCTCTTTCGTGTGAAGAATTACAGTTAGAGTAATCTAATGGTACAAGGAATATTAGGATAATGTTAAATAGAGAAAAACTTCTTTAATCACATCAAGAGAAAATTCATTAGAATATTCCCCGACACATTCACCTTGGTATTTGTTCCATTTTACAATTCTGCCTTTGTTCTTATTATTTGTTCTTAAGTTTAGAAAAATTACTACAATCATTGGAAAACATGAATGAACTATTTCATTTTATTTCACCGCAACCAAAATTGTTTACAAATTGAACATGCGTCATTGAAGTATAATAAATTTCTTGTGGACACGATACTCGGTCTTACCGTTTTAATTACTACTTGGTACACTTGTCAATCGTCTAACAGCTCCCAAGTGGCAGGGACCCGTGGAGCAAGACAGCCGGTTTTTCAAGCCTGTTAAGTGGAATAATTTTTTTCATGTGTGCACTGCACTAGTTGAGAATCCTAAAAGGTTCATAGGGGACTCCTTTGGCGTCTATGTGGTTACTGGGGCTCAGCTTGGAGTGTGGAATTTCGGACCACAGAGCGTGTTGTACATGAAGCTCTTGTTTTCAGGGTTACCCGGTTGCACAATCAAAAGATCATTCTGGGATCACACCCCCAACAACCCTGATAACTCGAGCTTTGGTTCCAGAGAGAACAACACCACAGGGAACAAGATGTGCAAGTATGTTGACTTGTCTGAAATGAGCAAAGGGCCACAAGATCCTCCTGGCCATTGGTTAGTTACCAGTGGAAAAAGTTGGTGTTGAGAAAGGGAAAATTATTCTGAGCGTGAAATATTCATTGCTAAGTTATTGATTTGGTTCACTTTGCATGATTATGATGAGCAATGTTGGCTTCTGTTAGAACTTGTTTCCACCATGCCCTTTGAAACAAATATATATGTCGTTAAATGGGTGGAAAGATGAGGATAGGAGACAGCCAGAGAAGGAAAAGGGAATGAAAAAAGTTCAACATCCTTGTCTTCTGTCGGTCTGTTTTGAGGGGGCATTATTCCCTGCATAATTTTGTGCATATATATATATATATATATAGTTTGTACTCGCTTGGTTGTGCATCGATCCAAGAGTTATGTAACCAAAAATTTAATTCATGCTCCTCCATTAATTTTAGGAATGAAGGGGGGAGGTAAAGAAATTAAATTAAATTAAATTAAACATTATAATTCTTTTTCCTGGTAACTTGCTATGGTACCTGGAAAAATTGTTTTGATACAGTTGAGTTTTGGGTCAATATAGTTGAACAATCGAGTTTGAGCATACCAAGTGAGAGGAGAGTTTCTCAATTACAGTGATAATTAAAATTCTTAAATGTATAATTTCTTAAAACTGTATGTTTTCTTGCATATCTTTTTTTCAATTTTTTATCTTTTTATTTTTATTTCTTTTCTTATTACATCCCTTCTCTCTCTCCCACACATCTTTCTCTTTTTCCATAAATAAAACTGTAAAAGAGAGCTGATAAGATTCAGCGGCAACATATTGAGAACGTTGAAAAGAAACTTGACTATAACATAAGAAAGTTGAAAAGATACTCATTCAATAGAGGAGCTGATATGATCAACTTGCTAAAATAAAAACATAAAAAAAACTAACTTAAGCCTGAAGATAAATAATGGTTGATTTGCATTGGCAAACTATAAGAAGCTTAAAAGGTAAAATAGCAAATTTTGATTCATAAGTCAAAATTCGGGTTACATATATTTACTTTTTTTTTTGGTGATTGACATGAGTTACATATGTTACTATATGCAGCTTACAATTCAGTTTTTCAGTTGTTATATATTATAAATAGAAATAGATTATCCACCTCCGTCGAATGCATAGAAATAGAATTAGATTAACTGATGTTAGATTATTATAGCTTAATTAGAAGTCTAAAATTAGAGTCTTAGTAAATAGATTATCCCACAATGGTAATATTGTCTACAAAGCACAATATATTTATGTGTTTAATTTTATATACAGGCATGCCATTCCAAAAATATAGGCAGAAGAATCCTCTGAGCCACCAATAAATAAGGTTTCCCTGAAATCCTAGTTCTATCTTTGACTATATTCACGAGGCAAAACTCATCTGCATATAAGTAGCTTCAGCGTTTCTAAGCAATCATCCTCATTCCAAATTAAACCAGTGTTTTTGCAATTCCATCACATGGCGAACAACAAGACAGCATTTGCGAAGGCGAGTTGCATGGCTCTGATGGTGTGCATCGCGGCCGCCTTGGGTGCACCGTTTCTAGGAGCCATGGCTGAATTCACATGCTGCGAGATAAAACCTGTAATTGCAGCATGCGGAAGTTACGTGAAAACAGGTGGAAATAACATCCCAATGGAATGCTGCATGGCGGTTAGAAACCTAAGGGACATTGTCAGGAGATCTATGCATACTCAGTATCTAGCTTGTCTTTGCCTTCAAGATGTTGTTAAGCAACACCATCATACTATTAACACTACTGCGTATGAAAACCTTCCTTACAGCTGCGGCGTTGCCTTGCCCTACCATTTCACTCACGACATGGATTGCAACATGTACGTAACCTAACCTCACCTTTTTTTATTAACACAGTTAGTTAGTTTATTAGTTTTATTATAAAAATATCGGTGTGAAAATTTTAATTTGTAGTCTTTTTTCTTAAGTTCCTCTTCTCAACTAATAGGTTAACCTTAATATAATAAAGAAAAAAATGAATTATATACTTCCTTATATATATATATATATATATATATATATATATATATATATATATATATATTTACTTAAAAGAATAATGTATATTTATAAATGTAGATAATGGGTATTTAGAAGATTATTAATCTCAATTTCATTTGTTGATTTCCACTTTTAATATGTTGCAGCATAAGGTAAGCAGAAGCTTGAGGGTTTACGCATGAAGTTGTACGGATGTTACCACGTTTGCCGATTAATTTTTTAATAGATTGAAAAAAGGGTGCGCTATGCCAGTATGCCACAGAAGATGTAGAGTTTGATATTAACTTGTATTGTACCCGGTGTAATATACAATTTTATTTTTTTTATTATCCATGGAAAATTCCAATATTTTGTTAACAACTTTTGTACAACTTGTTTTAAGGAAAACGGTTCAATACAGTTTATATATGTTTTTGGTACTATGATCTTTAATCAGAGTGATAGTTTCATTTTGATAATTATAATTTTATTCATTGCTAATAACTAATAAGTGTATGTTAAGTTTAAACAGATCTTAAGTATAAATGTAATATTTTCTTAAATTAATTGTACAGGTTGTTAATAAGTAATTACTGTAAATAATAAGAGTTAGATAATGACGAGAGAATGATTTATATTAAATTAGAGAGAGAAAATTTAATGTGACTGTCACATTGGACAATCAACATTAATACGATTAATTTCGAGATGCAAATCGTAATCACACGTACAATTAAACCATACTCTTTTATTCACCTTTGTCTAGCTAGTTAATTATTACTACCACAAGCCAAGTACTAAGATCCACTAGCGTGCACCCTCTTGCAAGCTAGGTGCTTCATTACTTTACCCTGCAGTGAACAAAGTGAATCTGATGTTAGTGTCCTTGCATTATAAACACATTATATATACATATATATAAGCACGAAAAGTTCAATATGAAGTAACAATTTTTTTTCAGAAGTATGAAGTAACAATTATATATATATATATATATATATATGTATATTTCTTTTATTCGAGTAACGATTATATATATGCACAAAAGTGGTCAACATCATTAATTAATTAATTTCAGCCTTTGTGGTTTATATATATTCTCCCGAAGTATAAATTTTACATATTCATTATTATTAACTAAATTAATTATTATTTTTTATTTTGATGAATTAAATAATTCGATGTCATATAAATAACATCGGAGGAAATAATATATATTCAACGTTGAATATATAATTAAAGAGCATGATGCGTGATTTACATGTTGCAATCAATGGAGGGGCTAGCCTTGAAGGGCAAGTTGACTCCACACTTGGCAGGAAGACCTGCAAGGCTAGCAAGATTGAGTCTAGGGATGCTCTGAGCAATGGTTTTCACTACTAAAAAAAATTATATTCGGTAACGCTAAAATAACGACGATTTCTAAAAATTATCTTAAAATAAAAGATAGTAACAATTTTGTAGAGTATTATGGAATTTTGTGTTCAACGACAATTAATTATATAACCGTTGTTGAATGCAACATTCCACATTATTGATATAAATATTGTATTGTGCATGATAGGGGATTTTAAAAATTTATATAAAATATGCAGTCATATATTTTATATATATTTATACTATAAAAAAAATATTTACTCACTCACCCTTGTGCCCTCCCTCCCTCACTTAGCTCGTGTCCTCACTCATCGGTTGTAGAAGGTGTCTCCCGCGTCGCACTGTGCCGCCTTCGTCATAGAGGTAAGAACCCTCTATTTTGTTACTTCTATTTCATAGACATTTAGGGAGTTGGGAACAGGCTTTAGGGACATTCTACGACAAGACTTGATGAACGAGGATTCATATGTGGTTAGGAACTTCGGTGGACCTTTGTTCCAAGGTTTCGAAGCGGCTGAGGTTTCTCAACAACTTTCTCCCTAAGGATCACGATCCTGTCCACGCTTGGTCTGTTGTGTTCTTCATTTTCATTCTCACACTCGCAGGAAAAAATGCTAAGCTCAAATTTATTAGAAATCATAATAATTATGCAGCGTTTTTATTCTTTATTATTTGACCTTGATGATGATTTTGTAATTTTTTAATAAATTTAAGCTAAAAATAGAAAGAGTGTTAGAATGTGTTACTTATTATTACTATTATTTTGGAGCAAGTTTTGTTATTGCTTACAAATTATCTTTGAAAGACTTTTTTGTAGGTAATGCTTAAGGCACCTACAAGCCCCTTGACGATCTGGGGTGGTCTTGGCCTAGTTGTTTAGGGTCCTAACCCCATTGCAACATGGTAGAGGGAAAACTCCACCACCAAGGCCTCTCTAGTCACCAAGTCATGGTGCTACAATGAATTGCACTTAAGGACATGAAAGAGCTGCATCCGCCAAGGGCATACCCAAAACCATGCACATCACAACCAAGGAAGAATCCTTCACCAGTAGATGATTAGCCATGGTTTGGAAGAGTTGATCCAGGAAATTGCACTCCAAGGATGGGTGAGTTAAGGTGTGGAGATGATGATTTTGATGTTATGCCTATGGGGACTATATATATAGAGAGAATACTAATATGAATTATTTTTTTGGGTAAAAAACGTTGAGATTATTTGGATCTCGAGGACTAACGGGTTAGGATTTCTATAATATGGGTTTATTTCTTTTCAATTGGATCAATATTTATTGGTTATTAATATGGATTTTACTTTAGTTTAAAGAGTAAGTTATTCAAACAGGTTTTATAAAATTGTAGAAATTCCCTTGCTTTTTCTACTCTTACTCTAATTTTTCTTAATTATTTTAAAAATATTACACCAACATTCCTTATATAATATTATAATAATATCTTTAAATGTTTGTGTTTTTCTAAAAGAGATCACAGTAAATATTAAAATAAAGTAAGGGAATTTATATAATTTTACGAAACGTTTAAATTTTTAGTGAAGGTGAAGTGAGAAATGATACGCGATTAGCCATTGATTTTGTTAATTAATTGTTTTCAACTCAAAGTAATCCTTAGTCAAAAATTAAGCTTTGATCTATTGAAGTATTATGATTATGATTTATTTAAAAGATTGACCTTCCTCAATAAATATTTTTTCCATAGCCACAAATTTAGATTGAACCTCTAACTTTATATTTAAATAGCAAAGTTATCAACCATGTCACTTTGGTCATTTCGTTGAATGATTTAATGCATGCTAATTAATGACCACCGAAACCTACAATATACAAAACGATGAATACCTACTTGTTTACGCATATATATCATAGATGGGTGGGATCCAAATTAAAGTTAGATCACCCGCTTCCATATTTGTGTGTGGAACCATATGGTTTCGCAGGAATTGAGGATTCTCGATCTGCATCGATCCCCCAAAATGATTTTTGGTACTAGATCTAGATGAAGACACCTTCCGCCCAAATTCAAAGTTTTTAAATATATGTGTATCAAACTGTTTCATAGAGAAACTTTTTATTGTAAAACTTTAAAATAAATTATAATAAAAATTAACACCAAGCAACGAAGCTAAATATTGTGCCTTCTATACAATAGTTGCTGACCACAGCTATATAGATTCATAATGTAGGACGACTTATTTGATATCCCATTTATCGATCATGCTTATACTACGCATTCAGAGATTGATTTTCTTTATAAAGTGATTTTTTTCTCGTTATTTTCTTACCTAACCAGGCATACTAGCTAGCAAACGCATAATTTCAGAATATATAAACACTTAAATTCGTCCTTGAGTTATTTATCATCAATTTAATACCTAAAAACGTAAAAATCTCACATTGACTACTTTACTAAAGCTTCGTATGCTTGCTTAAGGACTACAATATGTTAGAAATAATAATTAGAAAATTAGAAGTTTGCATGTACCAATCACCAGAATGACTAATACTACTGATGGATATATTACTTACTTTTTGTAATTCTTTGATTTTTTTATCGACAAATATTAATTTATTAGTTTTATTAAAAAATATCAGTGAAAAGTTCAAACTTTGAATCTCCGATCTCTCCTTTTTTTTTCCTATTCCCTTCACCCTTAAGTCTTTTTTTTTTAATAATTGGACCAATTTAATATTTCCCTTGTAATTCTTTACTTTATACCTCCTAAACTTTGGCACACCTCTCATGAGTTTGGAAGCAGGTTATTTGGACTAAGAGAGTAACACTGGAGCATTATGGAACTAATCACTGGTACTTGAATGTCCTTCGCATTATGGGTTCATCCTTTTAAATTATGTCACATGACACTAAATCAAAAAGTAAAAAGTAAATAGAAGTTAAAAAAATTAAGTAATTTTAAATATATTGAATTTATCTTAAAGGTTATGAATGAGTTTTCCAACACGTCGCCGGGATCTCATGAAGTATACACTTTACATACTGCAGTTCCTAAGCTAGGACTGAATTTGTCACAATAGCTTAGGACACTCAGATAAACATGATCAATAATTAACAGATATATATTGTTAATAAGCTTTCTTCCAAATTCTCATTCTTTTTCAATAATGTTTTTTTTCTTTCTGGTTTTTGGATTAATATATGTCTAAACTTCATTTTTTACCTTTGTCGATCAACTTTCTGAGACAGGACAGGACTATTGACTTTAATAGATTGAATTCAGAATTTTAGGCTTAAATTAAGGACAAGAGATAGATATAGCAAGATGAAAAAGTCTAACTAGAAAATAAGAAATAAAAGTAAACCACCTGTGATGGGTTAATTTGCTTGAATAATTTATATTTATTGTTCTCCATACAAACAGTATTTAATCTGTAAGTTTGTTGGTTAAATTTTGTATTATTTTTTTTTTTTTTGCCTGGTGACATTGGCAACACAGGGTCCACATACACGTAACCAGTTTCACTAATTAGTGACATAAGATTTCGCTACCATAGTAACATCTGCTTGATAATTAATAATTATATTATGCTGTTATTCCAACTTCTAACAATTGTTTAAGTTCAATTCTCATTCCTTTTGGGGAAAGAGATGACTGATATGTACCTGCGTGAATTGTTTGGGATAGACATACATGCAGAAAATAAGTGTCTTTTGTGCTTTAACGCGTTGTGAACTTCAGATCATAGAGAGGATAAGATGCCGATTGGATAATATGAAGAGAAGGCCTATATATATTTTACCAAAAGAAATTAACCAATTACCTAGTAGAATTATACGAACCTAGTTTGCCAAATTACAAATGGAATTAATACTAGCTTTTGCAGAATTACTTTGCCATTCAGGCTTTAAATGTATTGATAATATCTGAATAACAACCGATGCAGAACATGCGACCTGATATCTGAATGCCAATATGATCTATGAAGTCATTGTACAATACTACTTATCATGTACAGAATGTGAAAAACAAAAAACAATGTGAACAAATTAGTGCTCGTTCATCAGTAAAACCAAGTTCCAAATGTCATATATATATATATATATATATATATATCTTTGGCATGTATATATCATCTCTTAGAACTCGACACATTTGATCCAATTAATTAGTGACAACCAGGTCATGAAAAAACAAAGTGCTCATTAAAACCAACTTTTTTTAATTGCTTTTTTTAAAACCATATAAAGTAATCTTATTTGAGTAGAGTATAATTATATCATGATTGATATAATTTTTTATAAGATAAAATTAACATGCATTTAAAAAAAATTAAAAGTTCTCTAATCTATTTTTTAAAAAAAAAAATAAGATACATAACTTTTTCAGAAGTTCTTATAAATAAGTTTTTTATTGAAAAAAAAATCCAAATTAAACTGAGCCTATTCATTTAAAAAATAGAATTTCTCTTATCTAACTTTTTTTAAAATTAAGATACATAAATTTTTCAGGAAGTTCTTATAAATAAGTGTATTTTGTTGAAAGAAATTATCCAAATTAAACTGAACCTAAGCAATACCTATAATATGCAATAAATCAATTCAAACCTATTTAAGTTGATGCTCAGGTTGGCTTAACCTATTTTAGTATTTCTCAATGACTGACTTACAGAATATGTTTGGAAGATCATAAAAAGTGAAAGAATTCTGTTATTCTTTCACATTTTTTTACACAAAACCAGATATATTCTTCCTTTTTTAGAAAGAACAAGAGAATATGTTTTTAAATAAATTGTTCGTTTGCAAATGATATAATTCACTAATACAATTGTAAATGTTATTATAGAAAAATTCAGTAGATCGGCTACCAAACAATATAATTAATCACTTTATTTCCATTTATAAGACCCAAATATAAATTAATACTTACAACTCAATTTATAATATTATTTTCATTAATTACTTTAAATTAGAAATATCCGTAATCAAAAGAAGAAAAAAAGAAAGAGATTATATTGACTAATAATTAAAAGAGAAAGGAGTATTAATGGAAAGAATCATTTTAAAAAAAAATTAAAAATTTATTGTTATTAACTAAATTAATAATTTTTTTATTTTATCAAATTATTTAATTGAATCTTATATATAAAAATATAATTATATGTGTTAACAACTATTAAGTTCGTTTCACATTTCTAGAAAAAAAATTGTATATTATCCTTATATATGAGAGACATTTTCATTGTGCACTTTGGTAATATGTAAATTATTAGTCAAATGCAAATGTATATTATAACTTATAAGTGCATGATATTGATTCCTTTTTTTTACTGCCAATTAATAATATTAATTAATTTTTTTGTCATATTTAATAAGTGTGTTGTAAATGTAAAATCTTTAATTTAGAAGAATGATTTTCTTAATTTAAATATTATTGAACCAAAAAAGTTAAAAGTAAGAGAAGATCGAGGAATGATATATATCAGTGATAGAAAATCCAATATGTCATTGGACAACCAACATTATTATTATAACATTATGGAGATGCAGATCATCATCATCCTAGTATAAAGTATACTCCCTAGTGGGATCCAGACAATGGAAGAAATTAAACCATCTTTATTCTCTCTTTGCTGATTATTACTGCGAAACAAGTTTAAAGTCAACAAGCATAAACCCTCGTGCAACTGCTCAGTGCTTTACCCTACAATTAACAAAGTGAACTTGATGTTAGTGTCTTGTATTATAAACAAAATTATTGGATAAATTATTATTTTGGTTCTTTAATGTATAAAAAATATAATATAACAATTATATCATATTTTATAACTTAAAAGATAAATTGATCTCCAAATTTAATAATTTAATGTAAAATTAATCTTTAAAAATTATAGTTTTATAACAAAAATGATCATCTAAAATTTGACCGTTGGATGTAATTATTGCCACATATTTATGCATTCATGAGTTAAATCTAAATTATTAATTTTTCAAAGATTGAATTGTGAACCTGTTTGAGGACCATAATAATTATTTATTCCTAGATTATTTGTTAACAGAATACATCACATTATTAACGTATATTTATAGTAAGGAGGAGAGAGGGTGAATGTGAGTGATCTTACGTGTTGCAATCAATGGTGGGGGATATCTTGTAGGGCAAGTTGACCCCGCATTTGCTAGGGAGAGCTGCAAGGGTTGCAAGGTTGAGTCCAGGCAAGCTCAAAGCAGTGGTTTTGAGGCACCTACACACCCCTTGACGATCTGGGGTGGTTTTGGCTTCCTTGTTTATGCTCCTAACCCCATTGCAGCATGCTGCAGGGACACCTCCACCAGGACCCCTTAGGTACCCTATGCATGGAGCCACTGTGATTTGCACCCTGCCACATGGAATTTCAGCTTCTGCCAAGGGAATTATGTGTCCAAAACTAACCATCAACACCGCAACCATGCAGCTTGTAACCTTCATGACAAGCAGTGAGCTAGCCATGATTTGGAAGAGTTAGAGGATGAAATTGCACTTCTTCAAGGGTGAGCTATAGTGACTAGTGAGTATGAAGTGATGGTTTTGATGTTATGATTTGTGAATTTAAGGACTATATATAGAGTTCAGATTCAGCCAGCTGATTGAGTTCGTTAAGTGAAAAGTGAACTAAGGAATGATAGCTAGTTCCTGGTTGATTTCATTTAATGCAAGCAATTGAATAACCGCATGCTCAAACCTACAACGTGATACAATTAATGAGTTTATACCTTAATATTATATATGAATTAATAAATATTTAATAAAATTAAAAAATATTATATTTGAATTAAAATATTCTTATTTAATATATTGATATTTTATATTTTATATTTTATCACGTGAATATTAAATAAGAATATATTTTAAAAAATACATTAGTTAGATTTTAAATTTTAAAATATTAAAATTTTGAATAAAATAAAATAAAATAACTAAAACATAAAAAAAAATACATAATATATCAGAGTTGGCAAAGGGTTGCTAACTGATCAACTGTTTCTATATATATATATAGCCATGTGGTTTGGCAGGTTTCTGCATCACCCAAAATGAATTTGGCACGTTATTTTGTATGGACTTACTTTTTATTATTTCCCACTTCTGCCGACATCGTTCAAGTCATCGTAAGTAACTGAGTATTGTTCATTTTAGTGTTTGATTATTCGTTACAATTTTGTTCTCAAAACACAAGTTTCTTCTCTTTTTGTCTAATTAACTCACTTCTTTCTTTTTTCTGTGTTAGATCACTTATTCATATAACATTTTCTACGACATTATCATTTCTATATCTTTGTATTTTATATCGAATCTGTTATATTTTCTCTCTTCTCATTCTATCTATCTCTTTTCTGCGTAACATTTTTTCACTCGGTGTTTTCGTTATATTCGTATAAAGCCAACGATATATAAACTACTTCTTTACCAAAAATTAAACTCATGGTTGTTTTTCTTCTCAGTTTTTTCTTTACCATTTTGTAACTTTCTATTTTATTATGTTTTGAAAATAATTTTCAAAACAAGTGTTTTAAAAACTGAAAAACAAAAACAGATAAAACATATGTCTTAGAAATTAGAATATTGTCGAGTAGGAGTAGGATATCCCATTTATGTTGTTCGATCTGCAAGCCTCCACAGACTTTGTATGTTTTTTTTTTTTTTTTGAGAACACATACATTATATGTTAATGCTTCATATAAATGCAATAATGGGACCGATACTGTTACCGTGCTTTACTTTTGAAAGAATAAAATATGTCGGTAATATTACTCATATATAAAATTTGGTTTAAAAAACCTTTTGATCCTCATTTTATAAGGTATTTTATGTCAAAAAAATTAAATAAGATATTTTCTTATTTTAGTCCGTTAATGTTTTTTTTTCTTTTTTTTGTCCTTTGATTTAAATATTTTTTAATCTTTACTCTCATGTTAAAATGTAAATGGATGACATAATAACAACATTAACAATTCATTAACTTATTACATAATTAAGAAATCTAATAAAACAATCACATATAATTTTTTTAATAAATCAACATTACTTACCAGATCTGCCTTTCACCGCCTGTACCAGGTACTTAATATATATATATATATAGTCATCATATTTGGTGTGAAATATTTAAATATGAGATAGTTAAAGAGACTAAATTCAGTTTCTTTCAAATCAATCATATTTGATAAAATGTGTATAATTTATTTTTTTCTTATCATATTATTCGTATAGAATATTTATCAGATTTGACTGATGATTTATTTTTATCAGAAATTTTGATGAATTATTTTTAATGAGATTATTCTTTATTTTTAATTATATATTTTTTCTATTTATAAGACTTAAATTTGAGATCTTATTTAATAAAATTTAAATATCATTCATGTCAATAACTTATTGGTTAAAATATACATAATTTAACTACTCTTGCACATTTTAGGAATGAAAGTATTTTGAAAGGTATTTAAAATGTAGACAGATTTTAGGAGTATTCTCACTCTTGTTCAGTCATGCGTATTATCCTAATCATGTATTTTGGTGTATAATAACAACAATAGAGTTAGAACCTTCCACTTTGTGCATTTTAGTTAATTAAATTAAATTTAACGATTAGGTAGAAAAAATCTCAATTATTTCAACTCACTTTCCTTTATTTTTATCCAGTTTCTTAACTTTCTTCTCTTATCTATTTTATCTATATTTTTAGATTAAATTTCAATAATATTTTAAAAGAAAAGACTAATAATTAAAAATAACTCTGTTTCACAATATGAATTATTTACCATAAATTTAAAATATAATTTATAGATTAAAAATATTTATTTATTATGAAAATAAGCATTTATGTTATATATTAGATAGACTAGCTAAAATATGAATTGTATATTGGTGGATCTTTATGTCTTTTATAATCTTGGATCTTTTGAATATTAAAAGTGATAGAGGCTTTTTTGTTTTGATGCAGAGTGCAGTGAGGTTAATGATATATGGAGCTGTAACTCGAGTAGAGAAGGATATAGTACAATATAATGATATATAGCTAGGGATGTGTGAATAACTGCATCGACTAGTCTTCTTATTATTGAGTCTTGCTTGTTCGTGTTTCTTTTGTCAGCTTGTTATACTAACTGCAACTCCATTGTTTGCAGATGTGCGCTAATTGTAATTAATGCTAATGCATTAAATTGTACAAGAGTTTTTTTTTTAAGCAAAAATTGTACAAGTGTTACACCCTGTTTGGACGGACCATTCCTATTAACTTTAATAGACCACACAAATGAACATGATTAGATAAAAATGATTTATAAAAGTTTTTAACGGGTTCTATTTAAGTATATAGCTAGGAATCAGAGAAGGAAAAACACGAATTCTACAAGTATAATTTATAAGGTTAGGTAATGGTTTAAAACAGAGATTTATGAGTTGAAGGAAGAAAAAAGTCATCAGTTCCAATTTCTCTTATTAACATTCTAACAAAAATTAATCAATATAAAAAAAACTAAACTAAACGGGTAAAAGGTTATTTATATAGTAGACATTGATTTAATCCACTTCCCAATTTATGACAATAAAATAGGGAGAAATATCACACGTAATTCATCATGTGGATCAATGTCAAGAGGATTTAGTAGGCCCACCGAACCATAAGAGCCCAAACCAACCAGACCTTCTTAATCCAATGGATTTAAAAAGTAATTGGATTGATCATTATCCAACCATCAATTTAAATAACCCAACCAAACTAATCTGCTTAAATAACTTCGTTTTGGTACCCCTGGTACCTGTCAATGTTACAAGTATTTTGTTGACCAAAAAAAAGTCTCCTTAAATAACCCATTGATAAATATAACAGAGAAGAAATAACTAAATGTTGCACAAATCTGCTTAATTTTTAGAATGTGAGAGCCTGATTAATTTTGGTTTTGGATTTTATTTTATTTCAAAGTCTGGCTAAACATAATTTTATAAAACTCTAAGAATTAACAGGAACTTAAAAACAAAAAACAAAAAAAGTTCGAACCCCACATAACAAAAAACAACCTTCTCCAAATTATCCTCGTAACTTTCTCTATCCTTCTTAAGTGTATAAACATAAAAGGGGATGAAAATAGCAATTGCCAGCGGCCCAACACATCATGAAGAATATGGAAAAATATATGATACTAAATTACTAATTAATACAAAAGAAATATTTTTAACATGAGAAACTTACATCGATTTATATGTAAAAAATTGATATAGTATTAGATAGTGATGCTTTTTTTTAATTTTGGAATCAACATTCTATCTCAGTTGCTTTAGAATTGATCTACAAAACACTTTTTAGATCAGTTATACTAATAACTTATGTAAAAAGTACTAAATAAATCAGTCCTTTATCAATCCATCTAGAATGTAAACATCTTTTTTATAACTTATGAAATTCTTGACAAGATTTTTCTAGCTCTCTTGTACCAAGAATTGTTCTATAAGAATTTTATATTGAATGAACTGATATACAATGTAACGACCTTTGTAATTTTTGAAATTTCTCACATGACTTCCTATATCGATTATACTAATAGTTGATTTAGAAAATCATTTTCAACATCAATTCTTAGTACAACCAATGCAGAAAACACTAAAGATAAAAAAAAAGTATCAAAAGAAAACTATTTTAATTTGATACATATAATAATGTAATTTCATTAATTCACATATTTTAGTGAAAGAGTTCATACAAATGTTTATCCATTTTGTCTCAATTCATATTCATTCTTTTTTTTTTTCTCTCTGTATAATTCTCATCACGTCACCTTTTTTTTTTTTTACTGCAACATACTTATATTATTGATCATTCATAAGAATGGCATGAATACAACTAGAAATAATCTCAAACTTTTTGTGGAGTAACATAAAAGATGCTCTTGTCAAGAAATAATCGATTCAATTAGTTTGTCTATAGACAAAACTCATAAAAAAATTATTACATAAAATAATAATTTCCTTACATTTTGACAAAATACAACCGGATTATTTTCTTTCTTCTTTCCTTTTCTCCATTTCTCCTCCATCCACCGTGTCCCCCAAATTGGGATGGAACTTTTTAATTTTTCTTACTAAAAAGTTGTGTATCTACTAACTGTATTTAAGTTACATAAAGCCAAAACTTTTAGTTGCTTATTTTAGTTATATCCAACGGCACCATCATCAATTAAAGCATAGACGTGTAAAGTATATATGATTGATAAAAAAAAAGGCCATATGTGATATCATCCCTCTAGATTACAAAGCCGATATCATTCAGTGGGGTTGGAATTGGCTTTAGCAGAACATGAATTTGATAGTTTGATTTTGAGGGTGCACCTGCTGCAACGTAAGTGACATAAAACCTAGCTCGTCCATATATCAATACTATGCATTAGGTCATTTGCATAGAAATCCTCTGTCCCCGTGTGACGTTTCATACTTTGTCACTTAAGCAACACCAACTCCACGTTTTGCCTCCTATCTATGAGATTGGGAGTTGGTTTCTCTGGGAAAAAACTTAAAAATAATTTACGCAAGTAGACGAAGAAAGAATCAATGTATGTAACCATAAAATTTGGATTCATCCAGAAATTAAATTTCAACAATCTTTACAAAAATTTCCTTTGTTATTAATTGAATTCCTTAATTTTATTATCAGCAGTCACAGCATCAATGGTGAAACATGAAATTACTAACACTCACGCCATCAGCCATACCTAACAGTTTTTTAAATATTTCTTTAATTTATAATTACAAGAAAAATGTTAGCAACATATTTTATGATGCACTCTTATGAGCTTGTTCTTAATTATTGACTAAAATGTTAACATATTTTATAATGCACTCTTATGAGCATGTTCATAATTATTGACTAAAATGTTAATATATGTACGTCAAATGTTTTTTTTATTTTTATTTTCATTTTCCATTACATCAATTATCATGTTTATGACTCTCTTCCCATCCTTTTCTTTTCTTCTTTCCTACCCGTCTCCTATGTCCACCCTAAATCCACCCAAAACGAAGTGGACTAATATCGTTACTCTTTACATAATTACATCAACATTATGATTTGTGACTTTAATTAGTACCAATATTAAAGCTACTCAATGAATTTATTGATTGAAAGAATCACATTGATTGAAATTCAGTTATGTTTCGTAGATCGATTTGTCATCATGCCACTAAGATTTATATTTGCAAGATTCCCCTTCTCGCATATCAGTTTACATTCTTCCATATTTTTCAATTTTATTTTGTGGAAGCTACCAAACGTTTCCAGTGGAAGGTGAAAGATGGCAATGAACTAGATGAAATCTGGTGTATCGTATATTAGGACTCAAATTATCATATTAGATCTCAACACTGAATAGAAAACACATTCTGCATTTATTTATTTTAATTAACACCTGTGTACGTACTAAAGATGATTAGATCCTTTTAATTAACTAAGATACACATCAAACAAGAGGAACTTTGAACTTGTCACTTTCCCTTCTTTTTCACTAGATCCTACTTTGTCCACAACCTTAACTGCAGCATATCCATTAGCACCATAGTACTTTCCAGTGCCTCCAATAACTGCAACATGTGACTCAAAAACATCAGTCTTGTGCATTCCAAAAAGCCTCAGTCCATCCTCAAACTCACCCTTCAAAAAGTTTGCTGTGATAGCCACCATATGGCTGCTTCCATCCTCTGAGCTAGCAACAGACACCCCTTGTGCTTTTCCAAGTTTGTGTAGTTCATCTCCATCATCTATAAGTAGTTCCTCATCTATTGATGCTACTGATCCATACTCTAGCTCTTGGAGTGTTGCTCTGGTGGGAAAAGAGAAGCCAATACTAGATAGATCAAGTGTTTGAGTGGACGATGAAGTGAGTGGAATTGTTGTTGGAGTGGATTGTGGTATTGGAATCCCTCCTTTAGGAGGAAGAAAGCCTAGAGGTTTTGGGAAAGGTAGTTGACCAGTGACTTTAGTAGTGGCTGGTTTCTCTGAATATTGTGCACTACCATTATTGAACATGTCCCTCATTAAAAATGTTATTCTGTGATGGCCATGGTTATGGTTAGAGGATGGATTGCCAAGAGTTCGAGCTGAAGAAAACTTGGTCATGAACAAAAGTAGCATGAATTTTACCAAAATAGAAGGAAGTCTAGCCATTATGTTGCATAGCTTTCTTTTTACATTAGTTTGCATGCTTGGTTCATATAGTTAGTTAAGCTTCAACTAAGTGTGGTGGTTAGAATAATCCATCATCGAATGCTATATAACTATCAATATTAATTAGCTACTGTTTAATTTATATCTCACTTTAGAGTTTGACTTGGAACAATCAAGATTAGGTAATGGATAAATGCAACAATCTCACCTAATAAATTGCAAATGCTAACAAAGTTTTAACGTCAAAATGAGAACTTAATTTGTTGGTAAGTAAATTATAAATAACTCAACATTCTTTGAAATTTGAGATTTGTTCTAATGCATGTTTAGTATGACATTGTGCAAAAGTAAATGTGTATCACTTGAATTAAATTCAAGGATCATCTTAATCAATTTTGACAAAAATAATAATATACATATATTTGTAATGTGAAATCAAAGAAACTATTAATCCTAAGTCTCACTCAATTCACCTGAAATTTTTATCCATAAAAAGAAAATGTCACTGAATAATAAATTAATTTAGTTATTTTTTAAAAGTTAGTGATAGGAAATTAGAAATGGTGGGATGAATTTGATAGTTTGATATTGAGGGTCCAGCTGCTGCAAAACGCAAGTGACATAAAGCCTGATCCCACTTACTATGCATTAGGTCGTTTGCATAAAAATCCTCTGTCTCTGTTGACGTTTCATCGTTTGTCACTTGCTCTTCCGTGACACTAGCCAGCTCATCATTTGCCTGCCACACTAGAAAATACCAATACCATATCTTGTTGCCTTTGATTTATGAACGCTAAAAAATACTTTTATTCAATAATAGAGTTGGTTCCTCAGTTCCTCTGACCAAAAAAAAAAATGAAATTATTTACGCAAGTAGACGAAAAAAATTGATTTATATAATTATAAAATTTGGATTCATCCAGCAAGTTGAACGATATTTATCAAATTGGACAAATATCCAACTATATTTGGCAGGTCCCTCTGAAGGGTTTAACTTTCTCCTTTTTTTTAAATAAACTTTTTTACTTTTAATTAAATTCAAAATCCAAATTACTGTGATTAAAATAATTTGTAATTGATCAAATTTAATCACTTCAATATAAAGTAGACAGAAATATGATTATTTAATTTAGACTAATATTAGTTTTAATTCTTTTGCAGGTATTTTTCCAACTGAGAATCAAATACTAACCTCTGTGAAAATCTAATTACGGACATCAACTTCTAATAAATCTTTTTCCTACACATCTAAAAATTGAATCCTTCACGTATGTTTAAAGATATGATTATTTGTCAATCATTTCGTTCTTACAAAATTTATCAATCATATTACATTATGTATGAAATATTATTAGTTTTACTGTTGCTTAATTAGCTATATATCCTCAGTCAAACGCTTTCCTAATATTCTTGGAACTATCTTATCATAATTGTGTTTTTGTTTTAGATTACAGAATCTTCTATTCAGCAATCCTATTCAAATAACAAATAACGCTTTCCTAATATTATTAGTTCATTCTCTTGGTAAAAATTTATTAGCTCATAAAAAGTAAGTATCATGAGTTGTTGGCCTCAAGCACGAAAATGAATATATAAGCCAAAGTAAAGTGGCATCTGATTGCGTGTGCAAATTTATTTTTCCCTAATTTGAGGATCTAATTAATTATAATCCAAAGAATTCTCAAGGCTTAGTGACGGATATACACGTATAGATTTACTGTTATTTTCTATGAGAGGAAATATCTTTCACTACGTAGTCCCCACAGAAATCAACGTCAAAAGGTGCCAAAAAATATCATCACAGTTTGATGTAGGCAATAAGCTGCCTATTGCAGCCTGCGAAGAGGGTAACTAGACTAATTGAAGGTTGATAAAGAGAGATATTTTGAAAGTTGTGCTTCGCTTTTGTATCTTTTTCCCAATTTTGATTCTTATCTGCCATGTCTGATGTTAATAAAAGCAAACCACGGCCAAATGAGACATTGGCAACGAAATTTCCACTACTAACCAACACATGAAAGTCACACTCATATTCGGGACTAGCTCAATTTGCATTGGTCCATACCTAGCCCTACTTGCTACACCATAGTGTTAACCGTAAAATCAAAGGGATTTACCTGTGGATTCGGTACCAACCTTCTTAATATTATTCTATAAAATTTATAATCATAATTAGGTATGCAAATTAACCACCTGTTACTACCGGACCCCACTGTATCTTAAACTAGCCACGTATTTTCTTTTTGCATATCTTCCAACCTGTGTGATCTCTGGTGGGTATGCAAGTTAATTAATATGTATCTCTGACAGACTAGGCTTGAGCTTCTGATTCTTTTTATGTCCAACAACTCACCAAGCCCCGCTTCGTATAAATTGCCCTTTATGCACCACAGATCTCCCCCCGATTGAAAAGAAAAGAACTTCGATCATATATTCCTCAGGTCACTCCTACCTATGACTATATATGACATATAATGGTAAGTGTTCGAGTTTAATTATTAGTCTTGAATTTTAAATGTTAAATATTTTTTAAAAAATTATCATTCATGATTATTTTAAAAAGATATACCATCGATATCAAAAATATTTATATATACAAGTAGAATAGCAATATCTATATATGAAAGTCAGGTAAAAAATACTCTCTCCAATCTCAAACCTCGTTTGCACTATTTGATTTGTTGTGTTTCATTAGGACCATGCCTCTCTGAGGAAAGAATTGAGCTGGGAATCAAGCAGCAAAAACGGTCCCCAATTCGGATATATTAACAACCACCACCCTCCAAAACAAAATTTCACCCTTTCGTTTTCCTTATCCCATACCCCTCAAAAGAAAAAGCTGGCGATTCTCCAATTCTCCTCTTGTTTCGTGTCCTTTACTACTCCGAATCCTCACAACACTCTTTGTAGTACACACTACTAACCCAAAAGTCACTCACCTCTAGAAAACCTCAAATCTCAAAACCCATCAAGATTTTAGCACAAAGACTCAAACTTTTCACAAAATTAAAGAGACCCAGTTGATTTTTTTCTCTTTAGACTGAAGTATTTTGAAGCATCGAACATGCTACAACGGCGGTTTCTGGAGACGGAGCTGAGCATGCCACCGTCGTACGGCGGCAGCGGCGCAAACAACACGCGCGACACGTTCATCAGCGACGCGAACTTCGACACAAACATGGTGATCATTCTGGCGGCGCTGCTGTGCGCTTTGATATGCGCGCTGGGCCTGAACTCCATCGCGCGGTGCGCGCTGAGGTGCGGGCGGCGCTTCGGCGACGAGACGGCGGAGCAGGCGGCTGCAAGGCTGGCGGGGACCGGGCTGAAGCGCCGCGAGCTCAGCCGCATCCCGGTGGCGGTGTACGGCGCCGCCGGAGGAGAAAACACTATTCCGGCGACGGAGTGCCCCATATGCCTCGGCGAGTTCGAGAAAGGGGACAAGGTTCGAATGTTGCCTAAATGCAACCACGGTTTCCACGTGAGGTGCATTGACACGTGGCTCTTGTCGCATTCCTCGTGCCCCAATTGCCGCCACTCGCTCCTAGAGAAAACCTCCGCCGCGCCGGAAAGTGGGTCGGGGCGGCGGAGCGAGGTGGTTGTTGTGGTGGAGCAGGCGAGTTGAATGGCATTAACAGTGAAAGGTGGAAAGAAGGACAAGTTTTGGTGAATGGAGGTTGAGAAATTTAATGTTAGTAGTTAGAGTAGTTATTAGTTGGTTATTAATAAATTCCAAGTGACCATCCATAATTCCATATACACGTTTATTTTTTAAAATTAAAATATATGTTTGTGTTTGTTACAGTTTGTATATAAGTTGGATATTGGATATTATGATGCTTAAAAATGTACATAATCTGAGTGGTTTTTTATTTTATTAGTATACGTGCGGCACCTAGTATATGTCATTTCTCGAATCTCGATTATAAGATAAAGAAGTGATTAGAGTATATTATTAGGGGCGACCTAATGTGGGATTTTGTTTTGGTAGAGATCTAGTGTGAGATTTGAATAGATTATATGAGGTTATATATATATTATAAGAATTATGTATCAAAAAATTATTATAAGAATTAAAAGAAAAAAGTTAGAGGTGTGGATTGTAGTTTAGATATAGTCTAGTGACGGGTGCATGTGCTTCCTTATTTTTAAGAAGTTACATATTAAAAAATATTTTTAATGTGTATATTTTATCTCTGCTAATTTTAAATATTTAAATCTCTTATTTTTAATTTTTTCTGCTTTCATGATAATAATTATTAATTTTTATTTAAAAAAATTGTCTTCTTTGATTTAAAATCCTAGATCCGTCACTGATCTAGCTAGAGAAAGGAGTTGGACAAAGATGGAAGCAAGAGTGAGCATTCTAGAGAGAGGTTAAAAGAGTAGGAGGCTTCAAACTTATGTTCTTCCCTTTTTCTGATGAGGCTTGTCTGGTTTTGGAAGTTTGCCCTGATGGTATAGGCATGTGTCAACTGTCATATTAGGCGTTAGTTTTTGCTTTTGTTGTTTTGATGTACATATCTTTTCACTGATCAAAAGAAAACTAATGTTCTTCTTCCCCTTTTCTGGATTCCTTCTAGATAGAAGTTTTGGTTTAATAATATATTTAGCCTTATTAATTTGGTTTGTGTATGATGTTGATCTCTAGAATTTTTTAAAAACTAATTAAGTTTCTTTACTTTTAAACTTAATTAAATTTATTAGCTATACAAGGCATCATGTGAACTAAAATGACTTTGGTACATGGGCCAACTTCATCATATCTCAGTATTTTTTTATATATTATTTTGGATAAGTTTTTTTATTTAATATTAATATAGTCAAAATGCCGTAGATAATGGGGAAGAAAAATGTATTTGATTGGTGATTCGAATTAACATGCAAATATATATATATAAACAGATCCCATACATGCTTGCATAAAAACGGTGAACTGTGTGAAGTAGAGTAATCTTTATTCAACCATTTGAATCTTGTTTGAAAAGGATGCATACAAAAACTTGAATTAGTGAATAAACAAACCATGGCTGTTGGGAAATGGCGTGTTAGTTTGTGGATTGCACATGGAGGTGTCATACATTATTTACCCATAAACTAGCTGTATTAGGTATCAGATCAACACTGCCGGCCACCTTGCAATTCACAACTATCTGTCATGTTAACTTACCCAACTCCCTCCAAATGCCCACTTGAATTTAGATGACCCTAATGTTTTAAAGTATTGAATAAAATACTTTTATTATAAATTATAATAACAATATATTATTGACACTAAATAAGTGTTATTCTTTTATGAAACTTGTTTACTTTTAATTCTTTAACTATTACTTTAATGACATTAATTAACATTCTCCTATTAAAATTGACTCTTTTCACTGTCCATGATCTAGATCAACACCCCCGGTTGAACGACACTTTTCACAGTCCCATGATTTAAAAGTATTATTATTATTATTATTATTTTAATTGGAGTGTTTTACAAAGATTGAAAATATTTTACATCAATGTTTTACGCTTTTTTTTATATTTATTAAAAGATATTAATATAATAAAAATCATTTCATTAAGTTTTAATAGCTCATTAAGTGGCGAGAAGTAAGTATTGATTGAATCACACTTATTATATTCTGTCCCCGCTGATTTGCAATTAATGTTAAGCTCCAAGTCACGTAAGAATTGGGTCGAAGCCACAATTAGTTGGATTTGTTTCTGTTGTTAATGTATAGAGAAATCATATCTTTGCCAACTTAATTAAGCAACCATACAATATTCTCTTTAACTAAATTGCTAGTATAATGATTAAAATATTCTGAAATATAATATTAAGAATAAAAAAATAAGTGAATAGAGTAATGGTTAAAATAAATAATTTATATTAAAATATTTAATAAAATAAAGTAAACTTATCATCTAATAATTTCAATATCATGAAGTATAAGCTGAAATAATAAAATAAAAAGTGTAGTATGAAAGTATCTAAATAATAATATAAACTTTTTATAAGAAAAATAAAATAAACGTATTAACTATCATTATCAATATCATTTTCAAGTTAAATGCATTGATATTTTATTTAATATTTTCTTTATATACTCATTAAGATGATTAGTAAGAAGATATTATATAAGAAATATAGTATTATTTACATTATTGGATGTTTATTTTCGTCAAAGTCTTTGTCCGTGCATTGAATATATGATTAGTACTGATATTTTGTCGAAAGGAATGAGAAAGGGAGGTTTCAAATTGAATGGGTTCAGTGGTCCAACCTTTGCAATTCGAAGAGGGAAATCATTAAGTTTGAGATTCCAAAGTTTAAAGGCATTAAAACACTGTTGGCTGTGTAAGGAGATTTAATTAACGTGGAAGGTCGGCAACTCATTTTTTATGAAAAAAGTTAAGTGAAATTTTGACTTAAATGCATTTTTAGTCACTCAAATGTAAAATAAAAAAAATCTTTTAATGTCTAAGAATTATGAATAAATAATTAAATGTTTGACTTAAATATATTTTTAGTCTCTTAAATTTGAGTTACTTTTATTTTTATTTCCCAAATTTAATTTTTTTAAGTCTTTTAATTTTGAAATGTATATTTTTTAGTCTGTTTCCATGAAAGAAAAAAAATAAGCATCCCAATAACCCCAAAATTAATATGAGATTTATTTTATGGACAGAAATTAATAAAACATTTTTTAAAATTGAGATACTAAAAACACATTTATATTTAGGGTAAACATTTTTAAACCATTTTTTCCAAACAAGAAATCAAAAAGTAAAAGCAACTTTTATTATTGAGAGAGTTCTCTTTCCCTAATTTAATTCCATGCGATCCCAATTCCCAACTCATTCAAACCTCTAACGGCTCCTTGGACTCCTTCAAAACACAGTGACAGAGGGAAACTGTGTTGTCTTTCCACTGTGGTTGGGAATGCAATCAGAGACAGAACAACAATCATGGAGACTTCACGTCACTGCCAAAGCCAACAAATTC
This sequence comes from Glycine soja, assembly GCF_004193775.1. NCBI lineage: Eukaryota > Viridiplantae > Streptophyta > Magnoliopsida > Fabales > Fabaceae > Glycine > Glycine soja. The sequence continues at coordinate 46,971,810 of NC_041010.1, read as the reverse complement.
AACTTCAGACTCAGATTCGCCGCCGCAACTCACAGATACAGACCCACTTGGAACCTCTCCTTCTTCCGCATTTCCATTCTCCTCAAGCTTCCTAAATTCGCCTTAAGAATCAATTCACACCCCACAAACCCAACACGCGGACGAGGATTCTTTGCAACCAAATTCACCAAAATTCTCCACAGACTTCGACCTCGGTTGCCCAAAAAGAAGGAATCAAATGCTCCATGTCTGAAGGTTAATGTATGTTACTTGTACAACTCATACAAATTCACACTTTTATTTTGTTATATACATCACTAAAATACTTGGAGGAAGAGTTTTGCGGTTCATAGTAATTTTATCCACTCGATCAGGATTGTTTGGAGGATATATACATGTTGTCTGTATAAAAAAAGATATATGGATGAGAAAGTTGAGTTTTTTATTTCAATTTTCCAACCCCATATAAGGAATAAGATTAATTCTTCTTTCTTACAGCTCAATTTAATCAATCTAATCGCAGGATCCAATTCGTAGTGGCTTTTGGATTATGGGGATTCTAGCATTTCTGGCTCAAAGGGGAATCGGGATGCTTGCTTCTGTGGGGTCTTTGTTGCTTTTGTTCAGGAAATTGAAGATAGCAAAGCTTGTGAATTTAGTAACATTCTTCTTAGTGGTGGTGGGAACAATATTTTATTACCTGTTTGATTATAATTTAGATTATAGTTATAATAATTATTGGCAGTACATGAGAAGGTCATGGAGTAAAATGGTTAGTCTCTAGTGTATATGTGTTCATGTTCGTGAAGAAGGTTTTTATGCTGTGTATGTTGTGTTTCTGTCATTGATTCACAGATCTGATGTTCTTTTCATTGAATATGGATTTCAAATTATTTATTTTTCCTTGCAATTTCCTGTTTCTGTTTTAAAGATGAACTATCCATTCAGGTGCGGACTGAAATTACGTATTGATGGGTGTGTGACTGTCCAAAAAATGAGGTCTTCTTAGTAAAAATTGGGTAAATGCTAATAGTAACATAAATGTCATCCAGCGTAGATTGATGTGCAGTATTTCCTGAGTAAATTACGTAAAGGGATTGGGAGAAAATATTCTCTTGACTTTATTTTTTATTTAAATTATCAAATCAATAAAAATATTATTTTATTTAAATGGTATATTTTATTAAATTTTATTACTTACTATACAATCAGTTTTTATCATTGGCTTTTTTAAATTATAAAATTTATAGTAATTTTATTTTTTTAAAAGAAATCTTTTAATAAGATTATATTTTATTAACTTTAGTTATTATATAATTATTTTTATCTCTTGAATTTTTTTTCTAAACTATAAAATCAATAAAAATCTTATCTTTTGTTAAAATAAATATTTAAATATTACATTTATTAAATTTTACTTATTATACAATTCATTTTTATCTCATGGCAATTAAAATTATAAAATCAATTTTAATTTTTAAAAGAAATCTTATTTGATTAGTTCTTGTTATTATATAATTAGCTATTATTTTTCTCAAGCTTTCTTAATTTACAATTGGTATAATTTATTTTTCTTGTAATTGAAAGAATTTTTGTTTCTCAAAGTGTCACGGTTAAAATTTTTCAAATTTTGGCTGTGACGATGTAGTCACGAGTCATACCATCTATTAGAAACAAAAGTTAAAAGACATTACACCATGTAAAATAAAGGTATTTCTAAATTTTCATATTTTTCTTCTTCTTTGTAATGTTTATATTATTATTAATATTATTATTATTATTATTATATATGTCCGTGTGATTTTAATTATATTCATTTTATAATTTTTAGATGAGAAAACAATCTAAAGTCGATGCTTTCTTTAAAAGGAACAATGATGAAATTCAAGCATCTAACGAACCATCCAATTCATTTGTCGAGACTGATCAATTGAATTCTAAATATTATCTGGCAAAATCTTTCAGAAATGAAATCAAAGAGGGATTTGATATGAACATGTTAGAGCGTGATCCAAGATTACGATAAAAAAAATGTAAATATTCAATTATAGATGATTTTCATCACATACAAAAAAGACTTCCAACGTTTTGATAGAATATTATTGTAATTCACAACATCAATATATATATCAATATTTTTCATGATATATGTATATATATATATATATATATATATATATATATAGCATGAGCCCTTTATTTTTCTTGTGTGTTTCAGTTTACTTTCTTAGGTTCTTAAATTTGACCAAGCTAATGTCACATCAGTTCGTTTCAATGAATAGATTTAGTTTCGTTACTGTTTTCAAGGTTGTCAAATCATTTGTTTTTCACGCAGCTTCTTAAATTCATTGATGTTCACTATTCTTTATTTTCCCACGGATTGTTTACTGTATCTGCATCTTTCCATTTTATTAGCACTAATCTGTGTGAAGTGTGAACTATAGTTGATTAATTGAGTTGTCTTATACTAATCACTCCATTTTACTAGTGCTGCTTCCCAAGCTTGCTGCTGTACTGCTAAAAATTTTACCAGATTAATTACTTGGATTAACTATCTGTTGTTTACGGACATAATCTAGATTAAGATGGCAAACAAAGTTGTTGAACTGAAAGCATACTTCCCGTTAATATCATTGAAAGTTGAAACCTCTTTGATGAATACCATATTATCATATACTAATCTTGCGCTTCAATTATTTTCTAGTCCAACAGCAATTTTACTCCTCATTCTATCAAGGGCACCCTTCCAAGAGCTTTACAACTAGAGAATTCAATACTCACACTGCTGACATTTTGCTAAATTTAAAAGCCAATATAATGTTATATTGAGTTCACTTTTAACTTGTTAAATATTAAATCATTAAGAATGTTTAACTTGATTGAATATGATGTGAGTTATTGTTAAGGGTGACAAAACAGGTCAGACTGACCCATGTTGACCCGCCAAAAATTGGTCGGGTTAAAAATCTTATTCGTCTTGTTTAAGGATGGATTGACGGGTTAGCGAACCGATCTACCATAAATAAAAAAAAATAACATATTTTATTTCATAAAATTAGCCCAAATGAATAAATTTAATTTTTTTAAGAGGAACAAATTTAGTTAAAAACCTAAAGTATATCAATTGTTTATTTTGAATTTGATTTTAATATAAATTTTCTTATAAGAATTAGAGAAGTTGAATTTATAAGATAATATAAAAAAATAATAAATATGTATTTTGATTTTTGAACAACACAATAAACTTAAAAAAAATATGAAGTGACAACCTAAACCTTAAACACTCACTAGTATTTATATTTTTTTAAAAAAATATATATGACGGACCAACATGTTTGACAGAATGGGTCACCGCTGATTAATGGATTGGATTCTTTGTCCTGTCCAACCAAATTGATAGCAGGTTGTTTGGTGAGCCCGTCTGATTTGAACTGTATTATCATCCCTAATTATTGTAAATTGTATGATATTATCTTTGTTGAAACAATAAGAAATAGTATTATATAATTTACATGAAATATAAGAACATTGTTTTATTTATTTATATATATATATATATATATATATATATTAACTATAAGTATATTTTTATTATTAAGAAAGAAATCTTATCTAAATATTATATTTATCAAATTTTAGTTATTATACCATCAATTTTCATTTCTTAATTTTTTTTTCTAAATTTTAAAATCAATAGTGATCCTATCTCTTTTTTTAAAGACACTTTACCTTAATATTATACTTTATCAACTTTTAATTATTATATGATAAGTCTTTTTCCTTGGTTTTTTTTTTCTAAATGATAAAACCATTAGTAATCTTATCTTTTTTTGAACTTTTTATCTAAATATTATAGTTTATCATTTTTTAATTATTATACAATCATGTTTTATTTTTCCTAGGCGTTGCTAACCTCTAATTGTGAGCTTCTTTTATGGTCATTAACTTGATTATAATTTTTTATTGACTATTTATTAGTATAAATTGAGAAGAAAATGTTGAAAAAACTGGTATATGTTCAATCATAGATATTTTTGTGACTTATAAGAAAAATGTTTGGTGTTTTAATATAATATTGATGTAATTAACATTTTAGAATATTGAATTATAAATATTTTTTTATAAAAATTGAGAGTATATTTACTTGATGAATTGTATTATGAGAAATGCTAACATATTATTTTTCACACTCTCTTCCTAAATTCTCTTTTATTAGAATTTATTCATCTTCAACCTCTCTTAAAGACAACTATTTTATTTAGTCATCTGGTTGCTGTAATTTACTTGCCATGCTTTGACGATTTTAGTTTAGGCCAACGCGTTCCGTTATTTTTCTTTTAAAAAGAAAACGTGTTCCAATATTCATTCAGCCCAATGGATAATATTTTGAACTTTGCAATTGCTAAATGCAACACTCTATTTGCTAAATGTATCTTTCTCATGTATTTTTTTTTTCTTTTCAATATCATTCTTTTCCAGAAACTAAATTGTTAAAAACTTTCCAAAATTCTCTACTCCTAATTTTAGAACTTCTGGAAACTACTTTCCAAAAGTGTTGTAACACTTTCCAAAATTTACTTTTCCAAATCAAAATTAGGAGTTGGTATATCTCAAGAAAGAAATGACGCAGGACTCCCTATAAGAGTATAAGTTGTCATCTCATAATTTGCCTTCTACACTTTCATAAAACACTTCCTTTCTATGTTTGCCCCCTTTAGGCACTCCTCTTTTGTCACACTTTTAGCCTCTTTATGCCTGATTGAATGATTGTTGTTAAAATTAATTTTAAATAAAATTGATTTTAAAGTAACATTTTGAATGTTTTGATAAAATTAAATTATAAATAAAATTCAATACAAAAATTACTCAAAATTATTTTGACCTAAAATTCTCTACCAACAAAAAATAAAACATATGAAATCTATCTAAAATCAATTATCTAATATCAAACTAAACACACACTACATCATTGACTTCGATGTCATGATCTAAATCTACCTCTTCTACTTCTAACACAATCACACATACCCCACCCCCAATTACACATTCATCTTCGAAAACTCCCTCCCCGCAGTACACCACCATTGTGTACCACTTTGTATTTGACACTACCACCATGTTTCTCTTTGTTGTTGATGAGTGCCTAATCAGAAAAGTGAAGAAATCTACTTTATATGTTAACTATTTATATTTAGTTGTATAATTTAAATCTCATATAACTATTTATATTTAGTTGTATAATTTAAATCTATGGGTTCTTAAAAAGAGAGTAAGAAATGTTTTCTTATTTTTTTAGACTTAATTGTGTTTTTATTCAACCTTTTTGTTTTATAGCAAGTTTTTACCTCAAACAAATTAATTTGATATATTTTATTACCCAAAATTTTTAAAAAAATTTATAATTTTTATCTTCCATGGTTAAGATGATTTGACATGCTAAAATAATTATATTTTTTACTTGTTGATGAATTTTATCCTTAATTTTTTATATTTTGACAAAATTTTATCCTCAACCACTCTTTAACAAAATTTATTTCTAATTTTTACATTTATGTTAGCATGTCATATTGGCTCAACGGCAAAAAATAAAATTTATAATTTTTAAAAAAATTAAAAATAAAATAAGTCAAATTAATTTGTTGAGAATAAAGTTAAAAAAAATAAAAGTCCCATTAAGCCAAAAAAAAAAAAATTAAATGTACTTGACTTACTATTTCTATTTTTACATTTCTTTTTATTTTGACAGAACGATTTTTACATTTCTTATTCTGAAATATATAGTTATATCATTTAATTACACATGAATAATCAAAATTAAAAATTAGTTGATGATAGTATAATTATTTAAAAAGTCATATTAATCCATTTTATAATTTTGAAAACTAAAATAAATTTAATAATTTATATTTACTATTTTCTCTTTTACAACCAAATATTCTGCCATGAATATTTTTTTGTGTTGAAATATTAAACAATTTTCTCAGTATACGTGAAATAAAAAATAGATTTAAATACAATATACATCTTTGGAATTTAGGATTTTTTTATTTTTGTTTTTGTAATTATTTTTTGATTTTAGTTCTAACAAAATATGTTTATTTTATTTTTCATTCTTAAAGTATTTTAAATAATATTTTTTTTTCATTATTTAAATATATTTTTTATTTATAATGTTATCTAAAATATTTTAAGAAAAAAATAAAATAAATATATTTTGCAAATATTAAAATGAATTTATTTTGTATAAATGAAAATGAAAAAATTATAAATAATAGAAAAATATATTTAAACCATGAAAATATTACTTTACTGTAACTCAGACAAAAAAACGCTAGTTGTTTGAGTTGAGGCACTTGAGCGTCCTAAGTACATCTATATTTGATAATTGAAATGAATCATAAAATCGATGCCACGCGTACTCGGCGCGTGGAAAGACAAATGTGTTGATGTCAGGCGGGACCCACCATATTCTTCGACCGTTGATCTGAGTGTTGCGTTGGGATCGAACGGTCAAAATTCAGAGTCAAAGACCTATCTTGATGGCTCTCTTTGACCAACACATGCCCTTTTTTTAATTATTGTTAGAAAATGCAATATAAAATTTCACAACTTTGACTGGGCTGTCACCCTCAATCAAGGTGAACTTCGTTGAAAGTCGTGAGGCACTTTTGGATTTACCAAATTGCCCATGGACCCAACCCATTTTTATTTTTAGGTTTTCGACTTTTTTTGTTGTTGAGATTTGAAAATGGAAATGCCCCAGAGATCCTTGGTCCACCACAAAGAAAATATGAAACTTTTCTTCTTTACCCATATGATAAATTTTGACCACAGCAAAAGTAGAATTTTAATTACTTTTAAAAAAAGTTAACTTTGATTTAAAACTTCAATATATTTGTTGATAAAACAATTAGCTAGATATTTTTAATAAAAATTCATAATTAAGTAAAATCTCTTTAAAGAGAATCTAATTATAATAATTTTTTTTAACATTAAGCATCACTTTTTGTGTATAATCTATTTTCATATGTTTCTTTATTCGGAAATAATCTTTTTAAGACATGATCAAACACTGATTACTATTTTCACACTATACTATAAAGTGTACTCTTCACTTCAGAAGGATTGAATTATTTAATTGGTTGAGTGATACTTTTCGGTTTTAAATTTAATGCTCTTAAACTCAAATAAATGAAGATGCAAAAAATATTTTTACGAACAATATATTAATAAAATTCATCTATAAGGATCTAAATTGATATGCTTTTGTAGAAAAACAAAATAAAAACTTCCTAGAATGTTATAGAAACAATTTTTTCGTATGCCAATAAATACATGCATTGATTCTGAAAAAAAAAAAATACATGCATTGATTGATAAGTTTTTGTAGATTTTTTTCATGATATCAAAAGGTTTCAGAATTAGATATCTGATAGTTTTGATAGAAATTCAACACATAAAACTTGCCAATAATTTTATGGAAACAATTCTTTAATATGCAAATACATGCATTAAATCCTATTAATTAACAAAATGTACCGAATATTAAACAATTGACCAGCCAAAGCAAGAATTGTTAAAAAAACCGAAATGGTCAAAGTTCAAATCAAAATTCAAAATGCATCTAAATTGCAGTTTAGCAGGAAGGGACATCCCAGGTCATTTTGGAGCCCCAAAATAGAATGCAAATTGAAAATGGAACAAAACAAAAGAGGGGCAAAGTTGGGAAAAAACTGAAAAGGAAAAGCACATCTTTTGTTTGTGTTTAATGAAAATATTATTTTAATGAGTTAATTAAATCTGGGTTTTTGGGTAGGTTTGACCACTGCTCATTGGGTTCCATTTTCTCTCTCTCCAATGCTAAATATTATTATTAATTATTATTCCTCTAATCTCTCTCTCTTCTACTTTTCTCTCTCTCTCTCTCTAAAATCTTCACTTCCCCAGCTTTTCCAATCTGCTTTCTTTGACTGGACAACAAGAGGGGTTTTCTTCGACGAATCAAAACCACAAAAAAGTTTCGATTTTTACCCATTTCGCTGCCCCTGGATCGCTTTACTTCGAGTTGCATGAGCTCCCATTTCTCGCAAAGGTTCGTTCAGTTTTCTTCCTTCGCTTTCGATTCGTGTAATGTCACCGTTTTCTGATTCTAATTTGCTTCGGAATTTCATTTTCTGCTGTTGTTTTTTCTATCTCTAGTTTTTTTTTGTACGCCAGTAGTTTGTTGTTCATTTTTTCTTTATTTGCATTTTTTTTTGTTTTATTCGGAAAATTGTTGGTGGAGATCAAACTTTGCGGCTTGGATTTTTTTAAAAACTTGATATATTGTGGAAATTAATGGGTTTATGTAATTTTTGTTATTTTTTTATGGTATGGATCTGAATTGTTTTTTATGTGATTGAATAGTTGGAGATAGTAAGTGTTTAGCAATTGGGTAGTTTTGTTTTGTTTATATATTTTTTTCTTCAGTACCTGTGAAAGTTGAGTGAGATGGAGAAATTGAAGTAATTTTATTATACTATTTTTATGGGAATGTGATAGACACAAGTTGGATGTAAGGTGACCGGTTAACTAATTATTCATAAATTGTAGTGTTTTCACATTCAGTTTAGGGTGTCTAGTGCATATGCGATCGTGCAAGTTGTAAGAATACTTGAGATTTAGAAGCAGGAAATGAAAATGAAAATGAGGAGTAATGGGAGGTTGTTGTTTTATTGAAACCGAGTTGGTGTTTATGCTTGGAGCCTCTGATGCGAAATCACCATTCTAGGACCAAATTGAAGTTTTGTAAATCATTTGGGGATTAAATTGGATGTGTTTACTGAAAATTAGATACACAAATAGTGGTAGTCAGGCACATGGTAGTTGGAATCACATGAGTTGTGATTTGATGTGAGTCCTCACTTCATTGATACCGGTTACAAAGAGTTTCCTTATGTTGCTGGAATTCCGCAACAAATTGCTGGAATGGTGCTGGGAATCATAGGACTCTCGATATGGTTGTGTTTTCAATGATATGGATCTCTAAGGGACAGGGAGCCTAACCGCCACTGTGAAGCATTGAACCAGGGCAATGGTGGGTGGTTGGGTGGGGCCAGATTCTTGTCGGCACTGAGATCTGCAAGATGTCCTCCAAAATAGTTCTCAGTCATGTTTTAAGTGCTTATCATATGCAAGGATGCACTGGACCAACGCTCAGTCCACGGGGCCCTGTGGACGAGATCTGTTGACGACAAATCTCTGGAGGTAGAATGCTTTCACATTGACAATTTGGGCAGGGGAGTTTGATGAGAGATGACACAAATCTCTGAGGATAAAGAAATCAGAGTACTTCATGGTTTCTAACGCAGTTAGCCAGTTTCTAGCAATTAATGTACATAGAAAATGAACTAAAAAAATTGAATACATAGTTTCATTAATTTATTGTTAAAATATATTTTGTTATTTTGAATTATTAAAAATAAAATATAATTTTAATTTATTGTTAAAATATAATTTTAATTTTAATAATTAATGTTTCATGTATCTTACAGATTATGATACATTTTGATTCATGATTTGATAACCATGGTTAGGCATAATTTAGAAGAAAAGTATGATAAACAAATGCTTCACCACTTTCCCTTGTTTCTTGTTTTTCCTTACAGACATGACAGTATCAAGTGCCTGTCTTATTATATCAATGAGAATTAAAACTCATACCATGCTTTGAAACAACATGGTTGCATTACTTGTTGCTTGTCAAATATGTTTTAGATTTTATTTTTATTTTTGCACTTTTTATTTTGTTTTTGCAGACATAAAGAGTTCTCTACAACAACCAAGTTCTGTACAAAGGAAGGATGGGGTGCTTCACTGTATTGAAGAGCAAAAAGAAAAGGTCTGATCCAATTACATATGTAAAACGTGTAAGCCATAATGAGAACGTACCTACAGTACTGCCTGAACCTCAAACTCATACTCGCTCACTCCAGTCTGCTCCTCCTAGTTTTAGGACCAGAGTGAAACCCATTCAACCCATTAATAAAGTCAGTAACAATAGAGCGCGAACATTATCTGCTCCATCAACTCTTGATGCAGCAGAACAAGATGCTTTGGCTTCAATTGAGTATGAGGAACAAGAAGAGTCAAGACACCGAGCTGGATCAATGAAGGAGCATCGTTCATCTAGTCCACAACCTTTACCACTTCCATCCCCTCAGGGAGGTTGTGCATTGAAGGCTATTGGCAGCTTTAAGTCTGTGACATCAGGTGGCTCCTCTTACTATGCTTCTGGACCTTTGCCACTCCCACCTACTGGGTCACTTCGGAATTTTCTGTACGAGGAAATTGCTGCTGCTTGCCACCATTTCTCTTCTGATAGATGCATGTCAGAATGTCTTTCATCCACCATATATAAGGCTTCCTTCGGTGACGATGTTTCAAGTTCGAAGAAGTTTGAAGCTACTGTCACACGGCTTCACCCATCTTCTCAGGTACTTTTCTCCATACTATATTACTTTAGTTTCATTTCTTGATATTCCTATGTACGGTAATTGCTGACTGGTCATATTAATAGTGGAGATTTACCAAATATAGAAAAATAATGTTCTATTATTTTAGAAGGGCCAAAATTCAATGTTTTATCTTTTGTGTATTCTTTGTATTGTATTTATTATTGAGATGTGTTATATGTTGTATGTAAGCCTTATATTGCGTTCAATTGAATTTAACCCATACACGCAGTAGAGGAATTAGGACGCACATCAAAATGTTTTCAAGTTTTTCTATATTTTTGCCTTTGAATTTGCTATTAAGCAGGGTTTAATCATAGTTCTTGGTATCCTCCTTACTCTGTTATGTCTCCATGCATATGAGAATGTTGTTAAACCCTTGCAAATTTAACTGTTTGAATTTTATGAATTATGTACCTGCTGATTGAAGCTTATTTATCATGTACCGTTAGCGTTATGTGTTTTTCTTTTTCTTTTTGGGACATTGCAAAAATGCTCAATCACCTGAGTGCATTCTGAAGTGGTCTAAATGAATCTGTCTTCTTTCAGGGCTTGAAGGAATTCATAAATGAAGTTAATACTCTTGCATCTTTGCAACATCCAAACCTCTGTAAATTGCTAGGATTTCATGCCCGAGAGGGTTCAGAACATAGAATGCTGGTTTATGAGAGGCTATACCATGGAAGCTTGGATCGCTTATTGTATGGAAGATCTGATGGGCCATCAATTGATTGGAATACAAGAATGAAAATTGCTATATGTGCTGCACAAGGTCTAACTTTCTTGCATGAAGAAGGGCCTTTTCAGGTACAACTATAATAACAATAATAATAGTCTTATTCCATTGTGAGGTCGGCTACATAGATTATACGATGTCATTGGATTAGACTAAACCAAATTCTTAGGAATGTTATTGACCATGAGATTCCTTTTAATAATATTTTCTTATGCCCTTGATTTTCTTTACCACATTTTACAATACTAAAAACCATGCAATTTTCTATCATGTTTTCTTCAATAGGTGCTGCACCAATATCTTCTCGTATAAAATCATTCTGTATTATTGTGTGACACACATCATCTTAGCATACTTATTTCTAGTTTCTACTATTACTATTACTGTCTTTTTCTTGTCCCTTCGAAGCCCAACCTTCACCACCATAGAGCATAGTTGGTTATACAGCGTTTCATAAAATTTCCCTTTGGATCATATGTATGCCTTTCCTATGAGTGCTAAAGGATCCGAGCTAATTTGTTTTTCGTAGTATGGAGCGAATGATTTCAAGATGTTATGATTATTAGGTTAACTACACATGTTATCTTTGCTGACATCCTTATTTTTGTCTGCAGGCAATGTATAATGAGTTCTCAACAGCCAACATACAGATTGACAAAGATTTCAGTGCAAAGCTTTCAGGATATGGTTGTGTTGGACATATTCCCGAGGAAGAGATTTCAAGCAGTTCATCTGTAAGTTCTTTAACTTATGAGTGTGTTGTGTTTTGTTGTTCTAAAATATCCAATTAGCATCTATTATATTCAGCCAATATTCTCTACCTTCTTTTTTCTGTTCTTCATATTTGTCATGAATATTTATATTTATTCCATAACACTTGTTCCCATTCATTATATTCATAAGTTTATTTGGTATTGTCCAGGCTGTTGGAAACCTATCAATGGAAACCCTGGAGAAAGGAATGCTCACACCAAAGAGCAACGTATGGAGTTTTGGAATTTTTCTTCTGGAGCTACTCACAGGAAGAAAGAATCTCGATAGCCGTCACCCCAAGGAAGAGAGGAATTTAGTCAAGTGGAGCCGGCCTTTCCTAGCTGACAACTACCGTCTGTCATTGATCATGGATCCTCAACTCAAAGGTCGCTTTCCTTCTAAAGCCGCAAGAACAATAGCTGACATTGCACAAAGATGTCTCCAAAAGGAGCCATCAGACAGACCTACCATGAGAACTGTTGTTGAGCATCTCAAGATGATACAGGATTTGAAATACTCGTGTCGATTCCCACTGCAAGAGCCAGCATCAAACTCTGGGAAACATATGTCAAGATCACCAAGTCTCAATGGCATCATCTGCCCTGCACCGCGGTTGAGTTTCTCACCATCACCGCCATCAGGAATTCCAGTATCTGTTTCGCCTCCAAGATGGTCAGGTGGAGGGCCCATTCTCCTCCTGCCACCGCGTGCTTGTGCTTCAAGTCTCTCTTTGGAGGAGCTTGATAGGCAGGAAAGCCGCAAGTCATCATCCTCAGCCTCTAGAAGGGCTAGTGTTGAAGGATTTTGATTGTCTATAATGTTCATTTTTTATTTTTTATTTTTTTTTGGTGTGATTCAACACATAATTTATAGGAGATAAAAGATGTGGTTCCTCCACCTTTAATCCCTCAGAGTGATGCCGAGAGGATGTTCTTTTGTAGATAGTGCAAAGGTTGGTTGACTGGGTTCAATTAGTTACACCCATTTATATGAAAAATTATATGGTCTTTAGCATATCCCCCTTTCTCTACATGTCCAAAAAAAAAACACTATGGGATAAGGGAAAATAGCTTTGCCGAGATGCTTAGTGCATCTTTGGATTGAAGTTAAAAAATGTTGTGGGCGTGTTTCAATACAAATCAACGGATAAAAACAAAAAAAAAATCATAATCTTTTGATAAAATTATTTGTTTCAAAAGTATTTTTTTGTTCTGAAAATCAAACATACACTAAATATGTTATGTGATATAAGAACATATAATCAGGTTAGGTCATGCAGTATCATAAAAAGTAGGACATATGTGTGTGTGCGCGTGTGAGAAGAACCTAAGCTAAGATCAGGGGTGCTGTTTTATATTTCTTCAATTAAAGATTAAATAATTATTGAGTCCTTAAAATAAAGTAATTCACAAACAAAAAATATTAATTTTTTTGGTATTAGTTGTTAACTTGTTGCAACATAAAGAAGGTGAGTGTATGCTAGTGTGCGTAAAAAACAATGTGTGTACGTTAAATAAAATTTGAATGATCTTATTTACAAAATAACAATTTAACATTTTGTTATATCTGCGTTAATCATTAAACGAAATTTAAAGAAGAATCTTTATTTCAATATTCAAGAAATCATAATAAGTAAACGCGGATAATTAAAATTTAAAGAAATTAGAATTGCACATTAAACAAAAATATAGTAAACACTAAAGTGTAAGCAAACCTTTAAATAGTTTGTATAAAGAATAATGCTTCAAATTTCTGCAACATTCACCTATATATATATAAAAAAAAAACACACACACACTATAAAAATCATTCATTTGACCAAAAATAATTATTTTTTGTTTGTAAAATTAATTTTTTTAATAAAAATAAACATATATTTTTTGTCCGACACACCTGAATTGAGGCAAAGTGGCAGTTCAGGTGGCGAAAGAGAAGAAGTTCTCTTATCTTCTTTGTAAGAATAACGAAGCATTCTATTCTGCACTTGGGAGAAAGTAACAACAATGGTGGCGGGAACTGCAACCTTGAAGCTTAATCTCTCCGATTTTTCTTCTCCAATGTCAAGTTTCAGCGCTTCTTCCTCTTCTTCTTCATTCCCCTTTCTTCTTTCAATGCGAACCCCTTCTTCTTCTTCTAAACCCCGATTTCTCAGTCAGTCACTTCCTTCCTTAATTTCCTCCCTTTCTCCAACAGCTTTTCTCTCTTCGCTAACTTGCGCCTTTCTTTCAGGGATTTACGCCTTGACCAGCAACGACATCAAGGTCGGCACCAACCTCGAAGTCGATGGTGCTCCTTGGCGCGTGTTAGGTATCTTTTTTTTTCGTTTTTCTTACCGCGCGTCTGAATTGTGGTTTTAGTTTTGAATTGTGAAGCCTCTTTTAACTTGGCTTGCGTTGCACTGCACGGTTCAGAGTTTCTTCACGTTAAGCCGGGAAAAGGCGCGGCGTTTGTGAGGACCAAGATGAAGAATTATATTACAGGGAACACGGTGGAGAAAACGTTTAGAGCTGGAAGCTCGGTAAATGCACACTAAATTGCAATGCCTCTGTTTGATCGCTGCATTTGGTTTTGATTTATAGCTTCAATAGAAGACTAATTAGGTAGCGTCAATGGATGAAATGGAGAGGATCTGTTTCCGTCTTTCGAGGCTAGGGGTTGAGGAGATAAACTTGTCGTTGAAAAGCAACCTTAATTGCGGCCTAGAGAAATGCTAGGAACGCGCTCTATTCTATTGTTTGGAATTTATTGAAAATTACAAAAAATTTGTGGGTTTTACATCATATTTAATGTACCTCTCCTGATTTTTGTAGTTTCCAGTAGATTTTAACTAATGGGAGAGTGTGTTAGGGAGTGTGTTCCTAACACTCCTCTTGTGTCTTAAGAGTCAGACCAGTTGGTTGCCAATGTCTTAGAAAGGGATACCTATGAAAGGTTGAGTGTAGTGTCATAGTGTGTGTCTCAAGACCCATCTCGAATGCATGTATTATAGAATTTTCATGTCATGTTGGTTGCCATGGATTGGAGGGTCACTCCTAGCTTGCCTTAATTGGGGCTTATCAAAGTTGGTTGTCGGTTTCTCATGATTACAGAGTGGTTGACTAGAAAGGCTGAGTGAAGCGTCCTAGTGTGCAAACGTTGGGACATTGGCTCTTAAGGGGTTGAGATCCCACACTAACTAGAGATATGGTCAATGTAGTCTTTACAAAACCTGGATACTCCTAGGCTCGTTCGTGGTTTGATTCAGTGCAGAAAACTGAATTGAATTGGAAAATAGTTCTCCGTGAACCTAACCAAACTGGAAAACAGTTCGTCTGAACTGAACCAAACTGTTTCTTTGGTTCAGTGCACGGTTGAAAATTGACTGATTTTTTAACTCGTGGTTCAGTTTGGTTTATGGTTCAATTTTGGTTCACTAATTTTTTTTGAAAATTCCTAGGTAATCTTCACTTTACAAGCTGGTTTTGTGGGGTGCAGTTAGTCTCAAAGCACATATTCTAAGACTTATGTTTGTTTTTGTTACCTTTCTTGGTTCAAAGAACAAAGAGGAGTGAGGTTAATTTGACAGTTATTTGCTAAAAATTTGGATTTCTGGGTTTATCTTTTCCCATTTCATCTGTTCTGTTTCCTTTTGACAGATTGAGCAAGCAGATGTATTCAAAGAAACAAAGCAGTTTACATATAAAGATGGTGTTCAATTTGTCTTCATGGACTTGGTATTATCTAGAATCCATAATTATATAATATAACAAATTATGATATGTACATTTTTTTGGCTCTAACTAAATATAATCTCTGCCCATGGATTATTGACTAATGATTATGTTGAAGAGTTATAAAAAAAAATTCCAATTACGTTTATACTCTCTTCTCAATAGTTCTTTTGCATTTATGACTAGCAAAAATAATGAATATTGCGTTTAATTTGTCATAGTCTCTATGTTTAATTTGCTGTATTTTAATTTTCTCAGAATACATATGAGGAGTTTCGTCTGGGTGAAAAGGAAATTGGAGACAGAACAAAATGGCTAAAAGAAGGAATGGACTGTAATTTGCTGTTATGGAATGGAAAAGTAATCATCTCATCTCATAATATATTATGTCTTTCACTATTGTTGCAAGTCTCACATCGGGTGGTTAACGAGCATGGTAAGTGCTTATATAGCTAGGTAGGTCACTCCCTTATGAATTGATTTTTAAGGGGACTTTTTAGATGCTTGACCGAACTTTAACATGGTATCAGAGTAATTATAGATTCTGGCTTATGCATAGATTGGCAGGCACAAGGCTCCTCTAAATTGAGGTTTTTTTTTTTTTTAAATTCCCTCCAAAGTGAGTAGTATGGTTGTATTAGTCACATCCTTGATTTAATTCAAAGTATATTGTGATCTTAACCCACTATAATTTAAGAGTAGATAAACCGTTGCTTGATCACTTCGGTGACAAACTCACACTAGAGGAGCATTTCCTGATTGGCAGTATGGTATTTATAAATCAATACGATATGTGCTGTTACTGCTATTGATCTTGTTTAACAGTTTGTCTCTTTATAATATTTCAGGTTATTGATGTTGAACTCCCTATCACAATCAAGCTTACTGTAGTTGATGTGGATCCAGGACTTAAGGGTGACACGGCCCAAGGTGATACCATTTTGTTTATGCTGCAAACTTCTATTTTGACCAAATTCATATTGCAAACATTGTAAATGTAAACCATATTTGTTGCCAAGAAAATTTTCTGTTGCAATAGAATGATAATATCATCTCTCATCAGCTAGACCATGATTATCATTATGGTCTTTCTCGATCTGTCAAGGGATTAATTCATTAAGATTTCTCTTAATGCATATTTGATATTTCACAATTCGGCATCAGAAACCAATTAAAAAAAATGCTAAGATGATTATTGAATTTTCAAAGGACAGGATAGGTTTGTCTATCACACCTGTTATCAAAGGGAACGCATTTGTGTGATATCCAATTATACTGTTTGATTTCCTCCTTTCTTTTGTATCATCTTTTTTCTTACATTCCCTTGTAGAACTTATTACGCCTCTGATAACAAAATTTGATTGACAGGCGGAACAAAACCAGCCACCCTCGACACCAGCGCTGTTGTCAATGTCCCACTCTTTGTAAATGTCGGTGATGAAATATTGGTTGATTCAAGAACTGGGCAGTACATGAGCCGTGCTTAAGATTTCGCATCAAGTTTTGTAGTTGAAGTCCTGAGAATTCTCATTTGTTTTGTTCTTTTATTTTTTAGGATATAATTTACCAACGGAGATGGATTAAGTTCATTAAGCTTGGCAAATTGGCTGTGTTTTGTGACATTGAGTTAAAATTGTGTTGTAGTTTAGTTGCGAAACTAAAGCTCGTGGTGCATTTTTACATAAAAGCTAGCCATTATTAACCTTTGTTCCTTGCGATGAACAGAGAATAAATTGATACAGTTTATGCAGTGTTTTCTTTATTATCGAAAATAGTTACCAATATTGCTGCATTTTATTGGTTTAAAATTATAAGTTAAAGAAAAATGTAAAATCGGTGCATTTGTATTTGGCTTTTGTCCGTAACTTTGTACCACGCAATAGTTTCGACTGTCAAAAAGTTTTAATTGCAGCAATCTTACAAGATGTTTACAAATTAGATTTTAAACTGGTTTTTGGTTAGAAACTGATTTTAAAAACTGTTTGTTGATTGTTAAAAATTCAGTTTTAAAATTGGTTTTGAAAAGAAAACCAAATTTAAGACCAATTTCAAGTTGGTGAAATTTGTTTGAAAAAAATCCAAACTTTTTTTTGAAAAATATGAATTTGGATTTAAAATCCAATTCAATTATTTTAAATCCTCTAACTACACAGCTTATTAGATGCTTATGGTTAATTTTCTATAATAGCAATTACATAGAAGAACTCAATTAAAAAATAAATACAAGTTAAATACCAAATTGAAAAAAAATATAATTCAATAATTTAATTAAAAATACAAGTTGAGTGACCCAATTAAATATATTTCTTATTTAAATTTCCTATTATGTTCATTAGTCTAAATAATTAAAATCACCTAGTTTGAGAATCACACCACCTTCCTGAGAATGACAAATAGTATCCTATCATTTTATAGAGTACTTTTCATATTAGTCTACAATATGTTATTTACAAAAAAAAATCTATAATCTACTAATAAAATCTCTAACAAACTAATATTTATCAATAAAAAAAGCCTTCCCTATTTTATGAAGGGAAAGAAATTGTGAAGTTTTCATATTCATCGATACTCCTTTTGTTTTTCTCTTTACCTGTATATGTTGATTGGATTATGAAATTGGTTGAATTTAATTTTAAAGATTTAGAATTTAAAAATGAGTTCTTTGTATTTAGAGGTGACAAAATAGATTACCAGGTCCAATGTTAGGCAATCATATGCAAGTTGTGAGCTATAGCGGACCATGTAAAAAGAATTCAACTTCAATCCAAATCTCTAAAATGAAATTCAAACCTTAGAAAAGTATGGCGTTTTTGGGCTTTTAATGGATTTTTTGGGTTAAGCCCACATTAAACCATGATCGGATTGGGTTAAAAAGACCTATAAATAATTTGGATTCAATTTCAAATTCAAACATTGGACAATATCAAGTTAACCTTATCAATTTAATTGGACTTTTCACCTTTATTTATATGTATGAGAGATTTTTTATAAGTTAAAATTATTATTGTGATAATTAAAAACTGTTATAATGTTTAAATTAATTATTTTATGATAACATAATTAATTTAAATGTTGTGATGATTTTTAATGTTATGCTAATTATTTAAAAAGATAAAACCTTAAAGGTATTAATGTAAAAAGGACAAAAATGACTCATACTCTCATTTTTCTTTCTCTGCTCTCTGGTCATAAATCGTGTCGTGATTTCCCCCATTCTAGAGTGTGAGTGAGCACCCTGCTTCGATTGGCCTCTGCCTCTTCCTTTGTTTGAATGGTTTTCGTTGCAAGTTTGTCTCTTTCCTTTGCTTGGTTTTCGTTCCCACTTTTTAACGAATTGATTTTTCTTTTACTGCTCCACACTCCCAAAATTTTCTGATTTTTGCTACAAATTTTAAGCAATGCGCGTAGATAAATGAATAGGATTGACTCTGTGGATTGCATATTTTTCCTGATCTGAGATGCGCATTGAATTAAAAATTTCAGCAAAAATCAGAAAATTCGATTAGATCAATTAGTGTGCTAAGCTAATGAATTCAATGAGTGTGATCTACTTTGTATGTGTGGAATTGATCTCCCAAGCATTGCGCCTTTGTTTTTACTTTTATTTATCAATGATTTCATATTGTTTGGATTTTGTGTACTGTGCTTACACTTTTATTTTTTGACGACCCCTTCTGTTTTTTCCTCTCTTTTTTCTTTGTTGATTTGCTTAGAATATTGTCTTGCACTTCTTTCTCAGAGATTTCTCAGGTGGACGAGGTTTTGTTCTTGTTCAAACATTTTTACATCTGTATTTAATATTTGGAAAACATTCTGTGCCAGATATATAAACATGCTTCTGTTTAATTTTTCGGAAATAGCAGTGCTGAGAAAAAAAAAATAGCAGTTTTGGAGAAAAAAAATAGTTTTAAAATCAGTTTTGAAAATAAAAAAAATGGTTTTGGGTTCAAAAAACTGGTTTGAACCTTGAATTGGTTTTAAAACCAGTTTCTAAACTAGTTTTGAGGTTTAGAACTGGTTTATGGTTCAACGAAATTGGTTCAGATCCAACTGCTTAATACCGGTTTTGACCCTAAAACTGGTTTTAAAATTTAAACTGGTTCGTGTAAACTTCAAAGTCCAATCTGGTTTTGTAGAAAAATATGGTTACCAAACCGTTCTAATGGCTTGATTTGGTTTTTCCAAAACTTAGAACCAGGCCTGATAGGCACCCGCCAACTATTAGGAGAGTGTACATTAGGAGAAATACGCAGGGGACAGGGAATTAGATTATAACTAACTCCATTAGTTAGTTAGAGAGGTATCAGGTGTATGAAAGAGGGAAGAAGGCTCCGTAAAGGGATCCTTTTCAGATAATTCATTGGAGAGTTCAGGTCTCTTGAATACCTGAGACATTTTTCTACAAGAAAACTCAATTCTTGTTATTTTATCCTTCTCTCTGAAATCTAATCCAGTTCTATCAATGCCCATCCCTATTCTTGACAAATCTAAATATGAAATTATGTAATTAAGCTGATAAAGTTAGCACCTTGGTTCATACACACCATTTTGTATCCTTTCCCTCTTTTCTGTCTAGTCAAATATCTTTTTTTCTGTCAAAAGAAGTCATAAATTGGGGTTCTTAATTTTGGGTTGTGTGGTACTTGTTATGGTATTGTTAGCTTTATGCCTTTGACTGCACTTCAGGAGCATTTCGATGCTGATATTTGTTTTAAATATTTATTCTCTTGATTATCTTCATTTGGTGTTCACAATAATGTTGGTTGGTTGTTAATTGTGCTGTAAATTTGACATAGTGTGATTGTGATAAGTACAGGAATTTAATTTTGAATGTTTCCCTGCTAAATTCTATCCTCACCTTTATTTCAGATTCTGGATAAGTTTTTGGAATGGCAGCAATTTGCAGTCTTTACATCATCAATAAGTCTGGTGGATTGATATACTATAAGGTATGGTTGTTATTATTCTCTCTATTACTCACAAATTCAAAATTCAAATTATTTTCTGTTGGGTTTCTAAGAAATTTATTTTATATGCTCCTGATAGTGATGGCAGAAATCATTGTTGCTGTTGTTACTGGAAAGATGGATAACAATGATAGCTTAATTTTCTTTCCAACCTTTTGTTAAAAAAAATAATCAATTTCAATATTTTAGGTATAGTTGCAGTTCAGCTTTTCTTTTTACATGGAATCTATTTGAATTTCTTTTAATGTTTAGGATTATGGGTCTGCTGGACGAATGGATACCAATGACAGCTTGCGGGTGGCAAGTTTATGGCACTCAATGCATGCTATCTCTCAGCAGTTATCACCTGTTTCAGGTTGTTTAGGAATTGAACTTCTTCAAGCTGATACTTTTGATCTTCATTGCTTTCAATCACTGACAGGTATTTTTTTCTTCTAAACGTTTGTCTTTAATTCATTATCACATTAGCTTTGTAATTTTCTCAGTGAATGAAATAAATAGTTTAGGGTAAATATGTTTAACATCATTTACATTTTACTCAGATAATTATAATACCTAGTACCGACTTTTGTTTTTCATGCACACATTTAAGGCCTTGCAACTCGCAGGTAACTGTAGTATGTATGGCCTGGTTTCAATTAATGATGGTTTCTCAGTGAACTGGTATATTGTCTGTATTTGGTTATTATTATTATTATTGTTACTATTACATACTTCTTTCTTACTGTGTTGTTATAATAGTTTTCTGTGCATTATCATTTTTCTGGTAATGAACACCCATTGCTCATTTCATTTTCTTGCCACACCTCTTGGCATTTTATATACGATAATAAAATTTCCCATTCCTCTGGGTCACACATTCACCTTCTGATTTGGGTCAATGAACTTAAGTTCTTGAGAGTTGACATTGTTCTAGATGTTTGGCTGCTGTGTAAATGTTTCCATATGTTGCTTTACTTTAGCATTTATGTTTTGCACTTTTTAGTTTAATGGGACTATCTTTCCTTGTTTAGCAGTTCTATATTAAGTTAAATGTCTCTGGCAAAATGAGCATGCAATATTCCTCACCCTTTTTTTTTAATGTTGACATTAACAAAAAATGATTCTTCTCCCATACAGGAACAAAAATCTTTGTGGTGTGTGAGCCTGGAGCACAATACATGGAAAGTTTATTGAAATTTGTCTATGAATTGTACACGGACTACGTTTTGAAGAATCCGTTCTATGAGATGGAGATGCCTATACGTTGTGAGCTCTTCGATATCAACCTAACACAGGCAGTACAAAAGGATCGTGTTGCATTTTTGGGCCGATAAATTTATATATGACTCTTCTAATTTCTATATTCTGATGAGTACATATAATCTGAAAATTGTCATTCAATTTCTTGTAAGGGACGAGTTTCTTTTACTACTCCTAGCCTTTGTATTTTATCAAGATTTACAATGTCTAGGACAAGTTTCCAGACATACGAGATTCTGCATTTCGAGCAATGTTTTTCATATGGTAGTAGTTAGAAATTGCTTGTGTATATGCCTACATAGTTACCTTGGCGTATGGTTTGTACTGCGGATGTAATTTATTTTCACATGGCAAACTTTGCGCATGCAAACCATATATAAGGTAACTATTTTTTTTTTCGGGTATGACAAAAGGTTATAATGCTATTGCACAAAATTGAGTATGCCAAAAGTTTATAATGCTAACAAAATTCATATTTGTTAAATGTTACAAAAAAAAATCTAATATTTTTTGAATGTTACACAATTATCAACTATATTTTTAAAATGTTACTAATGGAAGAAATTAATATCAGTTTTTAAATGTTAAAATCATCAACATTTTTCTACTGTCATACCGCCAATAAGGATGAACATAATGCACAGTAATGCTATTGCTTCTTCACTTCATCTTCCACTAAGAGCAAAAATAGCACTTCTCTTCCATATAATTGCATGTTTTTTTTAAGGTCAGTCACATCATTGCATCTTAACATAGTACTGAACTAAACTTCCTAGCTTTGCTCCCACTCTTTTTCTTCTCATTCCCACTCCCTCTTTATAACATTTAGATCAGGTTCCCTGTTGGGAACAACACCCAACTTCACTGCAGCACAAAACAAATTAGAAGCACAAAACAATCTACCCTCCTCAATTAGTTCTTTGATCAGCACATCATAAGAAACTCTATTGGGAACTCCCCCATTCGCATGCAAAAGGACCAAAGCTGACACTGCATCATCCACTCTTCCTTCATCACAAAGCCCTTGAATCACCTTGTCAAAGGCAATTACCTCAGGAGAATATCCCAATCTAACCATCTCATACAAATTTGCCAATGCCTGATCAAACCTCTTCCCCTCACACAGTGCCTGGACTATGACCTCAAATGTCCCCTGGTCAACCACCAAACCCCTCTCTTTCATTTTCTCAAACACCTCACCTGCACCCTGAAGCAGACCTCTATCTCTATCCTTCCATGACCTCTTACACAACCTCCTCACCAGAGTCCCCATCATCCTCAAATCCACCTCCAACCCAACCCCAACCATTTCCTTGTACACCCCAAGGGCTGCCACAACTTGATTCCACTTCAACAATCCATGTAACACAGTGCTATAACTAACACAATCAGGAACACAATCATGCTCCTTCTTCATCATCTCCAAAACAGCAACACCCTCCATTGGCCTCCCCTCCCTAGAATACCCTTGAAGCAAGGTGTTGAAAGTGACAACATTTGGCACCACCCCCATTCCAACAGCTTCATTGAGCAACTCCATTGCCTCATCTGACCTACCCACTTTGCACAGACCATCCATCACAGCTGTGTAAGAGTAAACATCAGGCTCCAATGAGGTTGCATTCATATCATTCAACATCTCAAGTGCTTCATCCACCTTCCCCACATAGGACAAACCCTTAAGCAAGCAATTATGTGCATGAACACTAGCCTTGTAACCCTTTCCACCCATTACCTCAAAAACCTCCCTTGCCTTATTCACTCTCCCCCTTTTACAAAGGGAATTTATGAGAACAGTGAAGGTTGCAGCATCTGGTAGAAACCCTTTTTCCAGAGCAGTGTCCAATGCTCTCTTGGCTTCATCCATGTTGTTTTCTTCACAGTGGCACCTAATTATAATGGAGTGAGTGCAACAATCTGGCTCGAGCTGGAAAGAGGGTAACTTTGTGAAGATTCTGAGACAAATATCAGGTTTTCGTGTAATTACTAGAGCCATGAGAAGGTGGTTGAAATCTGATATGGTTTGGTAGAGTTCGGGGACTTTTTCTAGGATTTGCAGCATCTGGGGTTTGGTGTTGGAGGAGGATAAGGCTGTGATCCTGTGGACAAGACCTTTGATTCGAAACCTAGTGACTGTGTCCTCGAAATTAAGGTCATTTGTTGTTGTTGTTGCTGTGGATTTGATGGCAGAGAAAGAGAGTGTGGTCTTACCTGGTCTGATGGTGATGGTGTCATTGTTGATTTTGGTGGCAATGTTGGTGAGAAAAGGGGTACGAGGTTGAAGAATATGGTGGCACGTGGGAATTGGAGAAGGCATGACCATATGGCCTTTGAACGAGCTTGGAACTGGGAAGTGTTGCTGTGGTGTGAGCTATGCCTGCCTATGAAGATGGATTTTGCATCCGTGACATGGATATTGGTCTTGGTAGAAGGATGAAAGATGACGTCGTTTCATATATACTTCATTTGTCACGTACTAACAAAATCTATCAAGGTTAAATTTATTAGCCTTTCATATAATAATGACATCATAATAAAAAGTTAATGATTTTTTAACTAATTCTCATCCCATAAAAAAAACATTGAATTTGTCAATAATTTTAATGACATTTCATATGATATTATTTTATTCAATATTCTTATTGATCAAAACTCTTCGTAGTTAATTCTTTTCAAAATCTGGAAAATTAGTTTTATTTATTTTCAGAATCAATGACTATTTTCATAAATCAATATCAGATTTTTTTAACATGTTTTGTCTTCATTTATACGCTTTCTAGAAAACTTCATCAAATGTTACGTATCTCATAGTTACTTCAAACCAAACACGTTTAACAGTGAAATTTTTATATGATAAGCTACCGAAAAGTAAATACATCTTATTTGATATAAGTAATACCAATTAATTATTTTAAGTCATTTTTAACCATACAGTTTATATACTTGCATAGCTTTCGGATCTCTCTCTTTCTTTCTTGTGTAATTCACGGGAATGTTATAACAAATCCATTCAAATGTCTGTTCTGCCCTTCTCTTCAGATGTTAGGGAAATTCAAACTCCAGCTAGCTAGGACTATTATATATTAAGGGGATAAGAGATATCTTGATGTGATGGTGGCCTCTGATAAGGTAAAGAAAGGGTTTAGCTTGATTTGCTTGAAGTCTCAACTCAACCTCATAATTAATTAAGTTCACTTCATAAGTAAGGTGAGGTATAAGGCTGCAAACCTATTTTGAAGCCTAATCTCAAGTTTGGTCCAAAACTTAAAGAATACTTCACCCTCGGTCTCGAAACAAACAGATGAATGAAGCTAAAAAACGAAGTCATTTGTAGCTTGAAGGTCGGCCTAATTAAAGAAGTTCAAGAGTACAATTTTCCATTTCTATTAATTTGAAACTCATACACTAATTTTCTTAAAACATTATTGATGGACTAAATAAATTTCAATTATAATAAAAATTGACTCCAGCAGCATTAAAAAATGACCTGAAGAAACATGATTGAAGAGATAAATAGGGCCTTAATAAAGTGTGTTCATACTAATTCATAGTAGGACCTTATAGTCCCGTACTAGATATTATAATCCTTGTTCAACAAAAGACACAATCAGATTCAAAAGAACCGCATAAGTTAAAACAGCAGTAAATCCTAAAGTGCCCTTTTCGAAATCACAGCATTATAAACACCCAAATCGATCCCCCCAGGTGGAGTAACATCAACAATCTCAGAATAAAAACCACCTTTAATTTATATATTATTGATACAAAACAATGCCCTCACTGCCGCACTTTCCACCGGTAACTGACACAACAGCTCAAACAACCACCAGCTAGAGTCCATGATCTTCGCCAAATGACGTGTGTGTTGACTGTGATTAGGGTTCCAGTGGTCATAGAACACTCCCAGATGTCTTCGTACTCGTTGCAAAGAGGGCGAAGCGAAAGGACAGATCCAATGGGTTAGGGGACGTCATTTGAATTGTCATTAATTGCATCATGTCTTTTACTTGGAGCGAGGGCATATCAGCAAGCATACAGAACACACTTGTCAAGAAAAAAGTTACACAAACACCCAAACAGCAGTCACCTCTTTAAATATATTATTTTATCATTTCAGGTGTTGGGTGGGGGTATGATACACCTACTATCACTGCTCAAATAAAAATCACTTGAATAATTTGTATATTTTGAAAGAATTAGTCAGTATGCATTATTACACAAAAAAACCGAAAAAAAATGAAGTGATGGTCTAAAGCCCATGAACGGAGCCACAGACACAGCAGATCAGCCCATTTCCACCACGAACCCGGCCCATAAGGTAGCATACTCGTTCTTCGTTTCAATCTCTCTCCTCCAACAAGTGTGTGTGTGTGTGTGAGAGAGAGAGTATCTTGTTGAAGCAGACTGCGTCAAGTCTTCCCCTTTTGCCAATTCACAAAGTCTACGTTCCAATCCCAAATAATAATAAATAAAAAACCCCACAATTTTTTCAGTTTCTTGATTTCTTCTTCCTTCTCTTTCAGATTCCAATCCAAAGAGTTGTTATTGTTATTTCCAGTTTTTCATCCATTTTCCCACTTCCGCGCCATCAACTGATTTTCCCTGAAAAGGGTTTCTTCTGATTTCTTTTACCATATTGTTTCTTTGTTTTTTCTCCCTCCGAAGTTTCTTCCAATTTTTTCTTATTACAAATAATCAAAGGTGTGTGTTTGAGGGTGTTGCAGCTCGATCACAATGAGAACACACGCGTTACTGACACTTTTGTTGTTTTCTCGGGTTATGTTTGATGTTTCCGACGCTTTCTCTGTTCGGGAATTCCGAAAGTTGATTGCCTCTGATCCAAAAGATAATCAACCAAAGGTGAGTTTTTTTTTCTTTCTTTCCCTTGTGCTTCCTTGTTTGAATATAGCTTCCACGTGTTTGAAATTTTTATTCTTTCTTACGTGGTTGAATAAAGTTTTCGCCTTTAGGATCCAAACCATGCTGGTGAAACAAACAAGGCCACAGGGGGTTCACCTTCCACCAATGTGAGTGGTCCTATTTCATCCCCAGTTCCACAACCACAACCTCTGCCCAAAGTGATGAAGAATACAAATGATGATAAAGAAAAGGACAATAATTCAGCTCCTCCTGTGAGTGTACCTCCTCCACCAAAAAATGATGATGGTGGTGACAAGGGTCTGGATAAAGGGAATGACAAAATTGAGGGCATGAAGTTTTCACATAATAGCACCACTGAGACTTGTGACGGGTTCAACAAGTGCACAGATGATGGGGGCATGGTTGCTTGCATTTCGAAAATTGGTACTCACTGTTCATCATTGCTTTTGATTATTCGTTAAGTTTCATCAACCAACGGCTTGTTTGTCTGTGTGTTTAATGTTTTGGTGAGTTTTATTGCTTGTTGTTTGTATTCATAGTAGGAGGGCATTTGCTCTGCTTACGACACATATCAAGGGGAGAAGTTGGTTCTTTGACAAATGTTTGCTTAGTTTAGGATGACTATATCAAAGTGCTTAGTCTTTGGATGGTATGGAGTTCTAGTTAGATGCTATTGATCGAATTTGTGATGTCTAGATAACTGAATGTTCCGGTTTAGAATATACAGCTAGAAGAAAATTAAGTATTGTTGCAAATTGAATGCTGCCACTTAAGTTACATAACCAAATTGTAAAACTATGGAATGTAGATGGAAAGATAACCCTTGGAAAAATGTTTTGGTTAATTGCAAGGTATGGAACTTGAGCCCACATTGAAAATTATAGGGACTAAAAACATATTTTTCTCTTTTTATTATATCCACCATGCTTCTACTATAACCTTTATGGCATTTTTTTGGATTGCCACCATGAACCACCATCTTCCATTAACAACACTAAACAAAATTCAATGCCAGGCTATTTTTGAAAATTTTGGGTGTGTCGAATCCCTGACAAGCGTATCAAAGTATCATGCAAATAGTATAAAACAGAAAGTTCAAGTATTGTATCCACAAGAACTTGTTTGTATCAAGCTATTTGTGCAAATTCAACAACTAGGCAAAGGATAATTTGGGTTTTGCATGAGATGATTAAAAACACTAAAAACATAACAAATAAAAGGTGAGCAAAAACACAAACAATTGTTGGGCAAAAAGAGCTAAATGCAAAAATAAATGGAAGTGTTGGAGATTTGGCTACACTTAACTAACAATCTCAGTAGTTATAAAGGTTTTCTTTACCCAATATCCACTCTAATGCGACTTTAACCTACTATAGTGCTGTAACCATGATCCCTCATGTGAGAGAGCCTAAGTTGCTTAACTCAACTCCTAATATCTTAGCAAGTCAAGCTAAATCACTTGGATTCAAGAACAAAGATTTATCAAGGCTAACAAATGTTATTCTATCCCTAGACGTAAGACCCATTAGATACTAAGTTCAAATCTTAGTCAAAAAGTATTTTTCAATAACAGTTTGATTATGAAACATGTTCATATGGTTGATCACTAATGATTCTAACAAACATCCCTCCATCCCTAATCCTTAGATGGGACATTCAATAGATGCTCTATGCTAAACTCAATTTTCAAGCATTTCCCAATGATAATAAAAACAAAGAATTGAAGCTAAGGTAATCAAACCTTAAAACAATCAATCAAAATGGAAAGAAGTAATAACACAGGAATAAACACTGAATAAATATGAAGATTAACTACATAAGAGTAAACTTAATACGTCAATTCCCCAACAAAGGATAAACTAGCCTCTCATTGTCATGAGAGACCACAAAATTACAAATGGAAAGGAGAAAATGAAGGGAAATGGAGGAAAATGGAAGATGGGAGATCTAGTTGCTGCACACCATCCCTAGGTCAATGCCCCCCTTTGATCCCCAAAAGAATGTTCCTTTTATACTGGGTCCAAGGCCTTTGTTTTGTCACTTCAGAGTGGGTTCTACTCGCTGGGCGATTTCTTTGTGAATTCCAAAAGACACTTTAGATGTGATTTCACTCGCTGGGCAAATTCTTCACCAACTGAAATTCTGAATTTCTTTTCTTCACTTAGTGGCTGTTAACTCGTTGGCAAGTGTACCAAATCGTCACAAGTAGTAAAGTTCTCGGAAGTCCGAGTGTTGAATCCACATGAACTTTGTTTGTACTTAGATTAATGGAAACCCAATTTAAAAGCAAGAGATAAGAATTTAAAATAAAAGAGAAAGATAGATAGACGATAAGGTAAAGAAAAGATAAGATATTTAAAGATAAAATTAGAAGATAAAAGAAAAGATAAGATACTTAAAGATAAAATTAGAAGATAAAAGAAAAAGATAAAAGATTGAAAGATCAAAATAGAAGATAAAATATTTAAATTGAGATATGATAAAGATAAGAATAACAACTTCTAAGAAAACCCAACAATAAAATAAGAAACTTCAAACAATAAAATAGGGAATAAAATCTATATAGTAAAATTGCTAAAACCTAACAAGTCTAATCAGTCTAGATATATGGATTCAGGATTTGTTTGTTATCAATACCAGCGAACTAATTATGCCCCACATCTATCCATCTACTTGTCCCTGATGTCTCACGATGACAAGCTTACCTTAATTACCTATCTTCCAAATGCCCTTTGCGAAGACTCAATAACTAAGATGCATTAAGATTACATTCTAGATGTTTGCTAAAGCATGGGCATTGGGGCATTAAGTCATGCTAACCCAATGATTTCTTTCTTTTATTGTTCTATTAAGTGTTACCCTCTCCCGAGTGGCCTAACCCTTAAAATCGATTCACGCATTCATTCCTTATCCCTAATTAGGCGTTACCCTCTCCCGAGTGGCCTAAAGACTAACAGAAAATAAAGTTTGAAATGCAGAATAAATAAGAAAGAAAAGCAGATAAAAGAACCTGGAAGGAAAACCCTCTAAAAGATAACCCGATAATTTCTTCCTTTTAGTGTTCTATTAAGCGTTACCCTCTCCCGAGTGGCCTAATCCTTAAAACAGATTCAAGTATTCATTCCTTACCCCTAATTAGGCTTCACCCTCTCCCGAGTGGACTAAGCCCTAACAGAAAGTAAGTTCCGAGATACAGGATGTAAAAAGAAAGAACGGTAAATAAATAAAAGAACCTGGAGGGAATTTCTCTTTTTATTGATAACTCTTGAAATGCTCCATACATTATTGGCTTTTTAGGCCTGTCAGGCCCTAGTTAGGGGATTAGCCACTCATGGTCATGAGGGCTTTACAATGAGAGGAGGGGGGGTGAAAGAATGAAGGGAGTAAATGAAACCCCTAAGAGAGGGGTTCTCTGATGGTGTGTGTCCTTGTCGCTTGGACTGACTCTCTATTTATAGCTACTGAAGTGGGCTTTAGGCCTTCGTAGGCGTGCTTAGCACGACAGCCCGCGCTTAGCGCGTGTACTTCCTGGCCCGCTTAGCCAGTGACGCGCGCTGAGCGCGCGTGTTGGGCTGGGCCTTCTTCAAATTTTCTTCATTTCTTCAATTTTTCTGCCATTTTTGCTTGTTACACCTCTAATTTTTATACCTGCAATCAAAATTCGAAATTAATTAAATCTTTTCAAATTGAAGCATAAATAACTGTTAAATAATTAATTCTAAGTTAATCTTTCCACTATTAATTCACTATTATTTAGCAGTTATCAGTGGCCTTTACTCGCTGGGCAAGTTCTTCTGATGACTTGACACTTCTTCTTCACTCTTGAGCTGCCATGTGACCTTGTTTGCACAATTACTCTCGTTGGATGAGCATAGCTCGCTAAGTGAGACATCATGAATGACATTTTCAATTGGTGCTCCAAAACCTTGACAAAAGAGTAGAAACTAAAAAAAAGGATTAAAATTTTATTTACAGCCTAAAATTCTATAAAACTCTATTTCCTAACTAAATTGAGACTAAACTAAAGCAAAAATTCAGGAAAAGTAGATAATTGTTGTGTTGTTTGTAATTCAAATGAACGTATGTACAACAATTATTAGTGTGTCTTGAGTTCTTGGACCATTTTCTTATGACTAGTCTCGGTAGAAGTGAAAAATCCTTTTAGGATCCAATTGCAAGGTATGGAACTTGAGCCCACATTTGAAGTATGGGGTTCTAGTGTGGAGTTTATAAGGCCTTGAGCTCTCCAACTACAACAAGTTTTTGTGGTTTGGTTTTCTCAAGGTTCTTACCAATTGGTATTTGGTATTAGAGCCTTCAACCATGTCTCTCAGTTGCATACGAGTGGCATAGGTGGTGACGCTGGCATTGTCGTGTTCATTTGGGACTAGTCAAAGAGCTAGTGCATAGCTAGCCTGTGTGGGTGTTAGGGCTGTGGAGCGTGCAGGGATGATAGAATACAATTGCAATGTATGGGACTTGAGTCCCACATAGAAAGTATGGGATTCTATTGTGGGATTTACAAAGCGTTGGGCCCTCTAACTACAACAGCTAGCTTTTGTGGTGTAGTTCTCCCAAGCTTCTTATCAAAGCCAAATGTTTGTGGCAATGGGCATTATTTGTTACACTTTGGTGCATTTTGGTGTAGTGTATGGCCTAGTTTGTTTATTGTTTTCAAAATCAATTTTCTGTTTTCTGAAATTTGTTTGTCCCCTTGGCACATTTTTGTTTTCTAAAAGTTTGTTTTGTTCCCTAAACACTTGAATAGAGCACTTAAGAAATGAAAAGAAGAGGATGGGAAAACATCTCCCAGTTGTTTCTGGTTTTTAAAACACCTGTTTAGTTGGTTTTAGATACTATTTTCAAAACTTATAGATTTTGGATTAGAAATTGATTGGTTAGTAATGTGGAATTGTTTTAGAAAACAATTTTATAACCAAAAAGCATGAAAGGAATCAAGAAGGCCCTAATTCTCTAATTTCTTTGTCTAAGCAGCTGCTTTTGGACAAAATAAGGGGTTCATTGTTGCTAAACTAGAGATAATTTGTTTTAGGCTTAAATATGTTTTTAGTCCCTCCAAATATAGTGAATTTTGGTTTTTGT
This sequence comes from Glycine soja, assembly GCF_004193775.1. NCBI lineage: Eukaryota > Viridiplantae > Streptophyta > Magnoliopsida > Fabales > Fabaceae > Glycine > Glycine soja. Next base: position 46,939,946 of record NC_041010.1, on the reverse strand, counting down.
CCTTAAAAAAAATTGTTGCTTTTGGTTTTCATAGATTTTTTTTTTGAAATGGTCTCTATTAATATTTTGTGATGATGTGGCATGCATCTAGACAGGTCATGTCAAAGTGGTTGTTGACATGACAATTCTAGTTGCATGCCACATCATCATTAAATAGTAATAGAGACCATGTTCAAAAATAAATAAATTATGAGGACCAAAACCAACAAATTACTTTTGAAGGACTAAATCAAATTTTGCTATATTTATATGGACTAAACATATTTAATCCTTTGTTTAATTTTTAACCAATTATTTCTGTCTAACTGGTGGAGCTAGTTCATGAACTGGGACCAGTCCTCTGCTTAAGTGACTGGATCAATGGATTACTATAATCCTGTTCACTTTCATTTAAGAAATGATTGCTTACAAGATGCAGACTAAAGTTCTATGCTTGATTATTGGTCAGTTTTTGTTCAATCTGTTGAACCAGTCAGTCTGATCCAGCTTGCTTTCAGAACTTTGACTGTTAGTTGTGTGTGGATTTTGGTCCTTGATCAACATTTGAAGGAACAATGCAAGCAATAGTGTTGCATGCACCTCTCTATTTTAGAAGCCGTTTATTGATTGGAGATTCTTTCAGTACCCTTTTTTATTGAGGGTACTGGTAACCTGTATTTATATTTCAAGTAAGTGGAACAATTGGAGAAATATTAACTAATCATTAATTGTTAAGGTGTACTGAAACATGTATTGAAACTTTAGGTCAAACCTTTACCATTGTAGTACTGTTTTCACAAAAATCAATATTATGAACTTATTTGTATTCATAATTCATGTAAAAACAACCAGATCCCAAATACTTGGTTGTTCTTCTTCACAATGGAGGAGATGGCATCATCATAGTGAAGCTTCGTACTGATTTTGATAATAACCTGGGAGATGTAGAAGTTCACAAAAGTAAAACAGAAAAGGTATCATTTATCTTAAGCTGACCTTTTTTTTTTGCTTAATTGATGTTTTTATTTATGTATCAAGGTACTATTTAATTCTTCGTACCCCTTCTGCTTCAAACTGCAGCAAAAGCCTGAGATGCACTGCTCCATAGCCACTGTCTTAACTCATTGTTTATTTTGTGAGACAAACAGAACTTAACTCAGCATTATTTTGGACAAAAAAATGCCATATGTTAAAAAGTATCAGTGAATACTTGACAAAGAGTTTTGGATAAATAATAGACGGCTATTGAATCAATGTTATCATTTTCAGGACTCACTTAGCTATTGAGCTATGAAATTTTAGAATCTTATACTTCATTTGGATGTATGGAACAAAAGGAAATTTGACAGTTATTTAGTAATGAAGTAGAATGAAAAAGGACACTATTCCTCCACTTATGTTAAGAGAATCAGGATTCTTGTAACATGGAGAAGTAAGGAAAAGAGATTTTAGATTCTTGTTTTCATAATTTTAAAACTTCTCTTGTTAGTAAGGAAAAGAGATCTCCGTCAGCAGGACTTTCTGAATGTTCATTAAATCTCATACATATTTCTCTGCATTTTCTCTACTTCTCTAAGGAAAGTGTTGTGTTCCTAAAGAACACATCATTAAATCTCATTCCATTTGTTTTTCTTTTTTCCACTACTACTCTCCATTCCAGTAAGGGGTTGGCTGTTACTTTATTTTCAATTTCATTTCAGTTTGTTCAACTCACCCAAACTACAATACTCTGCAAACATTGAAATTATATGAAATCTGATTATAATGTTTGTTTATAATTATATCTACTTACTGTAAGAAAGGAATTCTTTGACAAACTTTGCCATAAGTTAAATTGTGTGGTTTATAAATCCAGTCAATTGTTACTCCACCTCCTGCTCTGTTACACTACCATCACTACATGGCTCAGACTTCTTTCTCTTCCTTGTGCCAATGGCTCGGAAGAACAGGGTGATCTTTCATGTAAAAATCACTTATCTCCTGTTGTTTTTGTACATGCTGTCTCAAAATTATCTGTTCAAGCTTGTGTGTTATGTATATTATTGTTTTAGGTGTTCAGTTTAATAAGTTTCATGAGAATTAAATTGATGACCAAAATTTCTTCACTGCACTCGATTGCTATTCATGTCTACAGTTATCTTACTGCTTCTGCACTCTTGTTTTTCAGGTCAACATCACACAAAGTAGCAGCAAAAGTACCCAACTGACTTTAAATGCTGGAAAAGGGGATTGTGTGCTTCACATGGTTTCAAATATACCTGATGAGAATTTCATTCTGCGTCTTCCTTCTTATGACAAAATTTTAACACCAGTAAATGGTGCCTATTTCCTCATATTGATGGTCCTAGTCTTTGGAGGGACATGGGCTTGCTGCGCATGCAGGAAGAAACATCATGATGAGGTTCCGTATCAAGAGCTTGAAATGGCACTGCCTGAGTCTGCATTAGCTACCAATGTAGAATCTGCCGAAGGTTGGGATCAGGATTGGGATGATGATTGGGACGACAATGTGGCGGTGAAGTCACCGGCAGCGCATGCGGGAAGCATCTCGGGGAATGGCCTTACTTCCAGATCCTCAAACAAAGATGGATGGGAGAATAACTGGGATGATTAGGGTTATCAGGAGGCAGACGACAAGGGAAATGATATATTAACCACAAAGTGGAAAAGGAAAGAAAGGGAAAGCATCAGAGTTGGGGAAGTTAAGATCAAGGGATGTGAGAAATGTGGCTGTGCTAGGGCTTAACTTTGATGCATGTCCATGCAAGGGACTGCAAAAAAGAAGAGAGGAAGTGTAATAGTTTTAACAAATTGGATTCTTTTTTTTTTTTTTTTTTGTATTGAATGTGTAATAGTGAATGCCCTGGCCCAAACGGGAAACTATAGAAACTGTAAATGAAATATAGGAGGTAAAGTATATTTTGGCTTTATCAAATTTATATACACACTATTCTAGTGATCACAGAAATGAAGACTTTTGTTATTGTTTTTGACTTGTGAGATGTGTTGGCAATACATTTTTTTTTTATATATACTAATGTTCTGTTTCTAGGTTCATGGCTTTACTTCTAGGAAACGGCTCCATCTAATGTGTTGTTACCTTGGAAGTGAGGGTGTTTGTTGTATGCATGCACTTTCATGTATAGCCATTGGTTTGGTGTAAAGATGTCATCAATGGCAGGAGTGAAATACGGAGGACTTGGAGAATAGGTTTTATGAAATGAGAAATGCTGATCATTTTTAGACATTTCAATAACTTCATAATACTATAAATCACAATCAAGGATTAACTAGGACAAAATAAAAATTCTAAGGATTTTGGTCTTAAACCCTTTATACTGAGTTCAAGGATTAATTTTCAAGAAAGGAAGCTGGGTGCGTTTTTTCTTATTAAGAAAATAAGATATTTTGGTCTTAAACTCTTGGTATTCAAAAGCCCCTTTAAGTCTTGACTAAACTGAGTCAAATTGGTCGGGTTGACTTAAGGAGGCAAAACTCTTTCAATACCTATTTTTGTTTCATACATAAGACTTAAATGAGTCTTTAGTTTTACTTAAACAAAGACGAATTTCAGTGGGTGGGGACAAGGGTCTTCTTGGTCATTTTTTAAAAAAAATCTATATATGGAATTTATTTATTTTTCAAAAAAAGTAGGTAGTTTGTTATTTACTAAATAATTCTTATATATAATATTTGAATATTTATTTTCAAGATTTTTGTCAGCTTACTTTCTCGTGCCATGTGTATTCTTACACCTCAAATATCTCATTATTTTTTTTCTCAAATAATATTCCCTAAACTAAGTTAATCTCAACTTATTCCATTGTTAATAGTGAAAACTTTCTATATTTGTAAATCTGGAGTTTAAAAAAAAATTCACACATTATATCAAATTAATAATTAATTCATGTATTTTTTTTATAATTTACTCATTAAATTCAGAAGCTTTATTTTTTAAAATTTATTCTTGTATAGTGAAAATAAAATCTTCACTCTTTTTTGATAAGCAATAAAATCTTCATTCTTGACAATGCAAATATCTTGTATTATGTTTTATACTCTATACCCACTTAAAACAAGTGATTTCATCATTGTTACATACACATTTCTCTTTCAACTTCTATTTTTAAATTTCATGAAATGCAAGAAAAAAGTTACTAATTAATACAATTATATGTTAAAATTTGATTATTTTGGTTCCTCTTTCTTACAGTGCATGCTTTCCAACTTAAAAGGGTATCAAACTTGTCAAATTTCACTGCATAAACTAACAAACATAAATTGAAATAAGATATTTAGAAAAGGTAATAGGCCATGCTTTCAAAATTAATAATTCTTCATGAAAGAAAGTCAGTGATCTACTCTTGAGATTTATTTTCTAATCCATGAAACATTACAGGGCATCATAAATCATTTGAAAGATTACCCTTACGCATATATGATATATGACACATATCACACTCTTAGACTCTTTTTCCCCTCATCTACGCGTGCGCAGGCAAAAGTCATAGACACTCACTAATTATTATGGTACCATACAGTAATCTGCTATGGATTTTGTTTAAATTTTGTTGCACAAGTTCCGCTTCCCGATCATTGAGTCCATGTAGTGTGTGTCATTGTGTCTCCACAAGATGGGAACATGCTACCAAAATTTATTTTATTGGATCCCTTTGATTGCCAAGCTATTTCAAACTTCTTCATCAAACTCATGTTAATTATTGGTTTATTCTATAGCTTAACCGTGGTAACGAGTTTGAGTTTGAGTCTATATTAAATATTCAAGATGAGAGTTTTGCCGCTGATAATAAGTTTATTCTAGTTAAACAAGATTTTTTCCTGTTAATGATTTTTGTCATCTGTACCCAACAAAAAAAATATTAATCATTTCTTTTTTATACCATTTATTGTTACTTTTCTTTCCTAAAAACTTATTAATAATACATAGAAAAACAGTTTTGTATAAATTAAGCAGCATTAAGTGATTTAGACTTTAGACACATTACAACATCCACTTTTATGCATCAAGTATTTTAGACAAAAATAATCTAAACAAAGTCTCACACCAACTGGCAACTGAGTTAGTTAACAATTTTTCGCTTAAAGTAAAGAACACTACATTGTTATCGTACAACAAGTAGGTTAATTGTAGATATCCACCTATATTCAAATATTTTTTTAACTACATATATCTTTTCATATGTCTAAATTATATATGACTATTATGAATGATAAATTTTTTTCAAATATTTGATGTAGTTACATATTTAAAGTTAAAATTCAAAATTACCAAACAATTTGATGTTAGTTAATTTACACCCTGATCGATGTATCCAACAATAGTTATAATAATGATATGCAGAGTCATCTGTATATTCCTTTTGTTTACTGTTTTACATGTAGACATAATCATCTGTGTACGTGGTAGCGTGAACGTAAATCAATAAGCTACTTCAAACATTATATCTGATGATTAAAGTGTGCAATTTTTTTTTTATTCTTCTTTCGATTAGACCGCAATAGAAACAGTTCAGAAGTTGAACATGGCATGATTGCCATGCACTGCACCAAATGTTTCCATTTGAAAAAGCTTCTTAGTTGGTGGTGCTTTTAAGAACACCTTGTGAAGCACTTTGATGATGTCGAACAAGCCCTATTTGATAAGGTTGTGTCTGGCAGTCCTACAACTATTTATTTATTTAAGCAATGACAATATTTCTACTTCACGTCCAAGTTTTAATTATTAAATTTACTAGCACGAACTGGGATAGATGCCATTAGGGTAAGTAAACAATTACTATCTTCAAGTGATTGAGTTCTTCACTGCCCTTGTTGAGAAAACGTTCTGCTAAAGAGAAACAAATATTAGTTTTAAGTTTAAAAGTGTCAAAAAAGCAAGTGAGTGCTTTTTTTCCTTTACTTTTTCTTCGGTGCATTATTTGTGGTTGCGGCTCATGTATTGAGCTAATTATTCTTTGAGGGCTTAGCTATGTTCCCCTTTTCTTTTAGTTTATTCTAAATTCTAAATCTCAAGTTGGGTGTCATACGGAAAGAGTAAAAGCAAAAGCTGGTTGTACAACGTTTTTCAACCAAAAGATAAATGTTGGCAATAAAATTTTTGACATTTTTAAAAAATATATTTTATTATTATTTTGTAAAATCTCGTATTGCATCTAGTAGTAAGAATAATTATATTTTATATTTTATTATTCAATGGGTATGCAATTTAATTTAATAATAAGAGAGTGTTAACTATTAAGTATTAAGACCCGTCATTAATATAAATACTAAAACTCTATATTAATAATATTAAACTAACATTTAATGTATTCATAATAAATATCAATTTTCTATATCAACCAAATTTATCTATTTATATGATAGTAATACCAAGAAAGTCTAACTCAATTGAATAAATAAGATGAAAAAGTTATTATAAATTTTATGATTTTCGATTTATTTAAATAAAAAATACTACACTAGTAATATAATTTTTTTTTCTACGGATACTTTAATTTTAATCAAATGTTACACTAACAAATAACTAATCCAATACCAAAACCAAAGTATTAATAAATGACACTTTTTAGTGATTTTTTTTAATTTAAAACTTATTTTAATATGTCTCCACTGTCTCTGGCCTTTCAACACAAATTTATACAGAATCAGTGTAAAATATAAAGACCAGGTTATATTATTACTACCTATAAGAACAAAAAAGAAAAATTATTCCCATACATTGCAATACTTTTAATTTGATTCAAACACTATTATAAGTACCATAGATTAAGACAAAAATAAAAATAATTCTACGTGTAAAGACTAATTTGAAATTTCTGTTTGTATATGCCAAATTAAATCAAAGACGGATTTGACATACAGATGAAGAATGATTAACTTCTTCCATAGTCTAAACCAAACTTTTGAGTTTATCTCCATTTGTCTATCACGTGTTTTCCATAGTCAAGTCTCTAAAGTGCCAGAGTTTGCCCTCTGAACTCAGGACCGTGTATTTTGTATGAACCATCCTTTCACAGTCATAAAAAGTTCAATGTCATTTAGCAGTGTACCATATTAGGTGGGGTACTTAATTCCACGTACCAACATGAATTACTCACGACTTGTCCCAGCATGAGCAAAGCATAACATAGCACCAAACTTTCTGCAATTCATAAAATGCAATTTATTCTCGGAGGGAAATGTATGGTTAAGAGATATATGATAATTGATATATATATATATATATCCTTGTATCAGCCGTCTAACTGGTGAAGAAAAATCCAGCAATACATTAAGAGATGAACAAAATTTAAGAGACCAAAAAAGAAAAAAATTTCAACATCTTAAAAAACAAACAAAAGTTGGGAAGAAATTGACTGAATAATACTAATATTCTTTGCATGTATAGCTGCTTTTATAACCGGATTGTACTTCACCAGGTACTGCAATATGTGCTGTTTTCTCAAAAGACTGCAACAAACAAAAACTCATTCTAATTCCTCTTGTCCTTCTGAAGGGCATTGGATTAACTCTAATATGTTGACTACCTCAGCCATGTCTGGACGATTTGATGGCACTTGCGATGCACAAATCAACCCCAATTTTATCACAGGAATTGCTTCCTCTGCAGCAAAGTTACCAAGGAGCCTCCCATCAACACATTGCTCCACCTTGCCTTCTTCCAATGCACCCCTCACCATGTCACAAAGAACCACCACATCATCCTCCATGTACTCCACAGGTCTTTTTCCTGTCACGATCTCCAGCACCAGGATCCCAAAACCATACACGTCGCATTTCTTGGTTATCTTGACTGTGCGGCAAGCAAACTCGGGTGCCATGTATCCGAGCGCACTTTGGATTTTGCTGCTCAAAACACAATGGTCTAGCATCGGCAAGAGTTTCACCAAGCCAAAGTCTCCGACCTTCGGCTCGCCAGAACAATCAATCAGCACATTGGTTGATTTGAGATTGTAGTGGATTATGTTCATTTGGTGCAAATGAGCCAACCCTTTTGCCATACCAAGAATAACCTTGAACCTTTGTGGCCATGAGAATACATTTTTGCTGTTATCATCATGTAGAAGTTTATGCAAACTCCCACTGGAAAGGTAATCATAGATAAGGAGCTGCAAGGATGAAGTCCAATAATAACCTTCAAGTGCCACGAGATTCGGGTGCCTCACTTTCCCAAGCTTTTTAATTTCTCTCTCAAACTCTTCTTGGGACTTGATCAAACTGGAGACTGTGAGCTTCTTGATTGCAACAGCACGCCCGTCACGAAGGAAAGTGCGATACACAACTCCAAATCCCCCACGGCCTATTTCACTTTCTTTATTGAGAATATTATGTGCTCCATCAGCAAAGTCTGCATCACCAGAAAACATGACAAGCTTGCCATAGTTTGGATCATTTGCCGGCGAACCACTGTAGTCCTCACCACCAGAAAATGAAAATGGAGCAGCTGTATGTTCCATTGAGGAACGCACATGGATATTTAGGACAGTAACAGCCACAACACCAACGGCAATAAAAGCAGCTGCTCCAATAGCAATAAGAGCAGAGATACTTAGTATGATCTTATGCCGATGGTTCTGCAAGGAAATGCTGGAGTTGGAACCAGAAGAGTTGGGGTTTAGAACAATAGGTTTGGGATGAACAGAAGGACAGGAGTGGTTGACAACGGAACCACACAACAATGGGTTACCGGAGACGGATGAGAAGGAGATGGTGTTGAAGAAGCCTCCCACAGGTAGTTCACCTTCAAGGTGGTTGTAGGATACATTAAATGAGAAAAGATGGGAAAGATTTGTTAACTCCTTGGGTAAACTTCCAGAGAGTTCATTCCATGACAAATCTACATACTGAAGATTGGTGAGGTTTGCAATGGCTGCAGGGATTGAACCAGTAAGCTTGTTGTGAGAAAGAATCCTGTAAAATTCAATTGAAAAGCACAAACAGAAAAACAAATTAGACAAAACATTGTAGGCATTTTTAACTTACTAGAGATATCAATTTTTTAACAGAAGCAAACACAAAAAAAAGGTCTTTTCAATTTGTAACCACAAATCAATCAGATTAAGTAATAAATGTGAGAGATGTGCAACTTTGATATTAGAGAACTTACAAAAATGTTAGAGATGAACACTTGTCAATTTGGGCTGGAATTCTCCCACCAAGGAAGTTCTTTTGCAGTCTTAGCTCACTGAGTGAAGTTGCCCCTTCTATTTCAGAAGGAATGCTTCCATTAAGCTTGTTGTCACTCAGGTCAACAATGTACAAAGACTTGAGGTCTCCTATACCCACAGGAATAGAACCAGAGATATTGTTGGTGGAAAAATTCAAGACTTGGAGGCTACCAAGTCCCCCAATGCCAGATGGAAGCACACCAGAAAATGCATTGGATGACAAATCCAAAACCTCAAGACCATGATAAGATGCAGGTGTGGGCTTCAGTGAAGGATAATTGCCCTTGCTGAAGCCATCCCCAGAAAGAGAGATACTTTGCACACCCATCTTAAAAATCCATGAAGGAACATGGCCTGCCAAGTGATTGTGGCTTATGTCAAGAGCCAAAAGCTTGGTGCAGTTCATCATAGAATCAGGCATGTTTCCTGTCAACCGATTCCTAGACAAATTCAATCTATGCAAAGAGTCAAGATTCCCTAATGACTTTGGAATCCAACCAGAGAATCCATTGGCAGAAAGATCCAACACCTCTAGATTCTTCAATTCTCCAATCCATTCGGGAATGCCTCCTGTGAATGAATTTCCCTGCAGACTAATTGATGTGCATGAAGTGAGTCTTTGCATTGACTGAGGGAGTTCTGAGAGAAAGTTACCACTCAAGTCAAGTGATTTCAGAAGTATGCAGCCTCCAATGTCCCCAGGAAGCCTTCCACTGAACCTGTTCCTCTGAAGACTCAACTCCCTCATATCATACAGATTCTGAATCCCTTCAGGAATCTCTCCCTCAAGAAAGTTATCTGACAGATCAAGCGACTGCAGCCCCCTCAAGAACCACACTCCATTAGGCAATTCCCCATGGAGCTGATTAGAGGAGAAGTTAACACTTGCCAAATTGGAGCATGAGCTCAAGGACTCAGGAATCTTTCCTGTGAGGTTGTTCTTGGCAAATGAAACTGTTCTTAGAGAGCCACATTGTTGGAAAAACCCTTCTGGGATCTCCCCAGAGAGGTTGTTGTCACTCAAGTCCACAACTTGCAAACTCCCAAGGAGAGGAAGATCAGGGTTTATTGACCCAGTGAAGTTGTTCCTTGAAAGTGAGAGAATTTGAAGGGATTGCAACCTCAACAAGCCCCTATCAACATGCCCAGAAAGAGAGAAACCATCAAGGACAAGAGCTGTGACCCTATTTGATGAAGGATCACACTTCACACCTTCCCAGTTGCAAGGGCTGTTATCATCCTCATTCCAAGAAGAGAGTTTCCTTTTGGGGTCATCCAAGCCAGCCTTGAACACAATCAACCCCAACACATCATCATTGAAACCAGTGTCCACAGAAAACACCAACATAACCGGTGCAAGGAGGATCAGAAACAACACACACATGCTGAATTGCATCATATTTATATAGATTGATCTTATGAAGAGAAGTGTTCAAACTTCAACAAAATTCTACCCCTTAACAAGAACAACACTGTTATCATTTGGTTGCATATAGGGTAGAAAAGGTTGGTAGGTCCTAACTAAGCACAACATATGCACCAGCAAACCGAACCAAACCTCACAAACAGAAGGGGAAGTTTCTTCTTAACAGGAGGCACAGTAGCTCAGAAAAGGACATGGAATGGAAACAGAAGTTGCAAGTATCCAAATCTCAGGGAATATAAACAAAAAGGAAGGAGTAGAAACTAGAAAGAAACAAAAGGGGTAAAAGGAGAAAATAAATAAATAAATAAAGGGATTAGAAAAAAGCCATGTGAGGATCAAAAAAGAGAAAAACAAAACTTCGGGAAATTCTCTTTTGGCTTTTCTTTTTTTTCCTGTTCAGAATTTCAAAATCACTCCATCCAAGAACAACACTCACACACAGAAGAATACTGAGGGAGAAGGAATGTGTTTTCAGTGATGAAATTTGATGAGCAGAAAACAAAGGGTGGGAAAAAAATGATTTTTTTGAAGAGGGTATGGAGTAAAATTTGAAAAGAAGGTGAATTTGATATTGATTCCCAGGGAAAACGGCGAAAGGGACGCAAGAGCTATAATAAAGAAGGCCTCGAGGGAAGAGAAGCCATTAATGGAAGAGGGAGAGAGAAAGAGTGAGTGAGAATTGGGTTGAAGAGTGAAGAGTGGAAAGTATGGAGAGAGAAAAGCATAAATAATTAGTGTTTGTGTTGTGAAGTGTGGTTAGTTCTATTCTTAATAAGTCTTCTATGCCTTCTGGGTAGTAGTGTCAGAGAGAGTAAAGTGAAGCATTTAAAGCTTCTAACGTCAAAGACAGAGAAAGAGAGAGTGTTTTAATGTGCCATGTGTGTGCCGCAGAAATTTTATACTGTATAACTTTTATTTATGATATATTGTTGTTGTATTATTGCTTTTTTTATTACTACTATTTAATGTTTATCTGTGTCATTGTAAATTTGTAATAATAGTACAGTATTAAAAATACAACGGAGACAAGGATAACACATAATTTTTTTTTATGTAAAGAATAATGCATAGTTGAGACAATAAATATATTTAAATAATCCATAATATAAAAAATCTCATTGTCGGATAGTCGTTAGTTTAAGATACGCTGGGCATCGTAGGAATGGTCAAACTCAAACAAACCAACATGGCAATATCCAATGTAATCCAGGTGGCCTTTCTGGTAACAAATTTGGCCTTTTGTCTAGTTTAAGATAATTTTATTAAAATATTTATCAATTTGATGCGATTATTATGTCATTTTATTATTCATTCGTTGCTATGTATATTGATATGTTAACCTTTTTAATTTTGTTTCAAAATAGTAACGTTTTAGAAATTTAAGAGTTACTAGTAATTAATATATCTATAAACTACATTCAATGCTACAAAATCACATTAATTTAAAATCATTCTATCAACTCACATTCAAATACAAATTTAAAATTATTTAAACTTAAAACTAATTTTAAACTGAGAATTACATGCGGGAGAATTTCATCGTTTATAATAATTCTATTTAACTCAAATAAAATTGACTCCAATAAAAAATAATATGATTTAAACAAAAAAAATATTAACATAAAACAAAACTTTGAATTTTTATCTAAAATTGCATTAGTTAGTATTTTATTTAACTTAATTTTGAAGAATTTTATTTAATAGCGAGAAAAAACATGTTTTTTTTGGGGATGTTGACACGACAAAAATCTAGAGTGTTTTGCTTAATTATGTAATTGGTTATTCACTTGTCCGCATCCAATCTTTTACTCGAAGTGGTTGAAACGTTAAGCACTTGCATATGTATTTTTTTTTTAATAAAGATGATGAAAGTTTAAAGATATTATTAAAGCACAGTCACAAGAGATATTATTAAAGCACTCCCATATATAATAATTATTAATAAAAATAATGCTTTTGTTTTTAAAAATTTTAATTTTCGTTTTTTGATATTATTTTCTAAGAAAATATTTTTCACTATATATTTTTTTTACTGAAGCCTCAAAAAAGGCATCAAATGTGAGACCTCTCCAAATGTTGGATCAACTCTTTATTTGTTTTGAAGTTAGAAAATTAGTTCTCACACTTTTAAATAAATAAACATGCATTCCAATATAAATATATATAATTTAAATTATTTTAATTTAATAATAATATACCTGATTTCTCATGAAAATGAAAATATCATTATCAAACCACGTTGTACAGCACAATGTCATTTTAACTTGACCATTCATTATTTCAAATATATACAATCATTCAAGTTTATTCTGAAAGCATGTTTATGATTATCGTAATATCAACAATTTTTTTCATTAGTTTAGTCGACAAAGAATTAATTTTTATTCTTTGAGAAAAATGTATTACTCTTGGATTTCCCCACCTATTATTCTTCAGTCATTATATTGTAGTAGTATTATTTGATGCCGAAATCGCATTTTGTTATGATTATTATAGTTTTCATTGATTATATTTTCTTGTCTAACAAAATCCAACCGTGACCATAATTGCAGTTGAATGGTAGTACAAGTATTCATAATTCCATAGAATATAATATTATAATAGAATAGAATAAAAGATGGCCCTCCCTCACTCGCTGATTTGTGCAGTGTAACTCAAAACTTCATCAGAGTTAGATGAAAGCACATTGATGCCTCGTGGGAACAATTTATTGCCCGAGGAGACAAGGATATGTTTGAAACAATAAAAAAGAACCAACCAAATGATGTTTCCACGTCGCTTGCTGCAATGAGCGTCACACCCATTTCTCTACTATTCTTATGTCAAATTGTCATTGACTTTGAAATAGTTGTACAGTTTTTACTAAACTCGAATTCGATTAAACAATCTTAAATTAACATATATATGAACATAACTAAATTTCATTTACAACTTTTTGTATCAAGATAAATTTGTATTGTGATAGATTGGTGAAACGTATTTGTCAATATTTCACCATTTAAGTGGCCATTTACGTCCCAATCACATCACTTTTAGGAAAAATTCAAGCCAAGAAGGTAACGCAAACACTAGAGTCAGCCATCTGCTTTTGGCAATTCTTGTTTTGTAATGTTTGTCTTCAAGCTTCATTGTTCAAACTTCAAACACCCGCCATTAGTTTCTTATTTACAAGTCCAAGTTGTTTTCGCACTTGGTCTTTATGCCTTTGCTTTGATTTGACTTTGTTACTCGATATTGTCTAATAAATTGACTCCTTTTGCTGTTTGCCTTAGAAGGCACGAAAATGTAAGACTAACCAAGAGTTACGTTTTCGTTCAATTAATTTTCTGGTTTTCACACTTTAATTAAGCTTCTTTCCTTTGTATCTGTTCCTGTTGAATGTTGATTACAGATCATCAAATTCACGTTCACATGGTTGTGATTTTAAAAGGGTTATTAGATTTGAATTTTGATTATTTGAAATTGCTGTGTTTTGCTTGTGTCAATGTGGGTGGCGCAAATGGCGCAGGATCCAAGTAACCATATAAAATCCATTCTCTATCCGTAAGAAAATGAAATGAAAAAGAAAGGAAGGAATAGCTTTCAGAGAGTTTGTAGAACCAAACCAAAATGAGCACATGGTTACAAAGCCCATACTCCGTTTTTTTCTTCTTAGGCTGAACTTCTTCTAGTACCCCACTAATTAGTTTTTACAGCCCAAAAGTAACATACAAAGCTCTGGTTGCCATTAGTTGATATAAATTCGGGCTTTGCTACTCCCACCAATATTTTATTTAAGTTCACCCAAACCTTTAAAAGAAATGCTTTTTACTAAAATATCCTTAATGAAAACACATTTTCATTGTATATATCAACAAAATTTATCAAGATACACAAAAGAAACACGTTTGCAATCATATATTGTGAAGTCACACCACATAATAACACAACGGAAACTTATTTTTATTATTTATCTCAATTTTTTTTGTTAAGATACACAATGAAAATACAATTTTTGTTGTGTATCTTGATTGTTTAGATGCATAACGAAAATGGTGAGAAACTTAATATATTTATGAAATGTATGCATGATTTCTATGATACCCGTGTAATACTTGAGCATGAAAGGAATCTCTCGATGATTGCTTATAGTTGTGAGACGGGATGAAATTGAAGCATCATAGATAACCTCTTTCCTCCACACATCTGCAATAAGATCAGGTCTATTATCCCTCTTAAGGATAGTTTGGAGGATTATTTTTTATATGTTTGAGATGGATTAATTCTTTAGTTATTGTAAGATGATCAACAATGGAAGAGCTTGCTCAAGGTTCTTTTGCCACATTATAAGGGATATTAACCAACTTTTTTTCCTTCAATGATTGGTTACCCCTCTCACACCTTTATTAGAGAGACTAACATATACGTGCACAATTTTTTTGGCAAACTTGAGTTAACATGCAGATCTGAATATGACCATTTTAGGTTTCACCTTCCCTTCCTTAGCTCATGTCATTTATAAGGATGTTAGAGGAGTTTCTTTTTTCGTGCTTGGTTGCATTGTAGTTTTTTTTTCCACTATCAATAAAAAAATATATACTGGATGGTATCTGTGATAAAATATTATTAAGTAAACTTTTGACGTCCAATGCATGCGAACTACACAGTTGGTTGGTTTTTCTATTAGGCCATAAGCTTGGATTTGCTTTGTGATTTGGCCATTGGTTCTTTGCTTTTGATGTGAACCAAAAGGTAAAGCGTGTAATAAACAAGCTAGACGGTTACTCGAATCCTATCCCTTTCTTGCACCTGTTGACCATCAGAGTCCTTACACTTGGACCTTTAGAAGCGCAAATAAAGACCATTTTCGTTTGAAGCTCAAGGTAGATATACTTTGGTAAATTAATGACTGCAGCGTAACATGTGCAAATATTGCAGATTTAATACCATTTTAGTGCAACTTGTAGTTATTCGTAATTAAATTAATTTCAACTATATCCCCCGACTTGGATATAGGAACTGTCAACTACCATTACAATTCCATTATCAAAACAACTACCAATTCATAAAGTTAATCACTGTCTCTTTGATTCATACAACTACTTATAGATACTTTTTTTTCTTCTTTTAACTTTGTGATGTTTTTGGGCAAAGAATATACTGGCCCATTTTTATTTGATGGAGTGAAATAGGGACTTTCTGAAGACAGCATATGCTGTATTGGAGGGAAAGAATGGAAAGAAGCAAAAATATTATTATTGGTAAAAGTTAACTATTATCTTTTAAACTGATATATAGGGTGAGTTGGATGATTAAAAAAAAAGTTGTGGATTCAATCCTTTTTTATTAATAAAATTAATATTTTAATAATTAATATTTGTCGATAAAAAAAATTGTATTTCAAACACACAAAAGTAGAAAATTTATATTAGAAAAAAAATATTAATTATATTTAAAATATAAAAATGTTGTATTTTTTATTAATTCAAAATATAAAAAAAATACTGCATCAAAATAAACTTTATGAAAAAGACTTGCTGTCATTTGATTTTTTTTGTTTGATCTTTTATGTTTAAAAGGATTTACTTTGTTCTCTTATGTTTTATTTTATAGAGAGGAAGGAAATAAAGGGATAGGTGAGAAAATAAATTGATAAGAAATATGGTTAATTTAAGAGAAATAGAGACAAATTTTTTTAAAAATAGTAAAGAGAAAAAAAAACAAAAAACAACAACATAATGATTGAGTTGCATGTTGCAACATAATTAATTTTTTATATATTTGGTGTTTCTGACGATTTTTTTGTCTAAATAATAAATATTTTTTTATTAAGTAAGATAGAATTACTACAAGCAAAAAAAAATTCTCTAAATCCTTACCATTGCATATTGAAAATTCAATCCTAAAACCTATAATTAAACTGAAATAATCTAGCACGAGTTGACCACATGTTTCATGATCTTACCTCATAAATATTACGATTTTAAACCCTCATAAATGTTAGTTTTGCATTTATTGGCAGTTTCAAACCCCTTTAAATGTCATCAGCCATGCATTTACCCGGAATTTGCTCCCCAAATGTCATTACGTAGCGCCTTCTTCCTTTCATTTTTGTGCTATTTTGTGAAGAAAAAAAAAATACAAGCGAGACCCACGCTTTGTTCTACACTTGTTTTTTATTTGGCTTAATGAGATAATTTATCCCTTAATTATAATTAAAAGTTTAATTATATTTCTTAATTTAAAATGTTTAAACAAGGTCCTTTAATTATTTCAAAAAGTTCAATTGGATTTCTTCATTTTATTCATTGTTAAAAAATTCAATCAAATCCTTTAATTATTTTTAAATAAGTTTAATCAGATCCATCAATTATTAAAAAGATCAATTAGTTCTCTCAATCATTACAAAATTTTAATCAAAATTTTTATATTTTATTATACAAAATAACCTAATTGTAGTGTTTTAAATAATTAAAGGATTTAGTTAAATTTTTAAATAATTGAAAGATTCACTTAAAGTGTTTTAAATAGTTGAGGGACTAAATTAAACTTTTTAATAATTAAAAAATCAAATTAAATCTTAAAATATAATTAACAGACTAATTAAATAATTAAATATTTTTATTTCTTAGTCTCTTTTCTTCCGCGCTACCAAATAACACACGAATCTCTTCTCTTCACTTTTTTGCACTTGCTACCGAATGAAGCCTCAAAGTTTTTCTATGAATGAAAATGGTTCTTCCATAATTTTTTACTAACATTGTTACTTTATTTGCTGACGTGAAAAACTATCTATTTCACGTAATCAAAATTCATACGTTACATTTCTTATAGATTGTCACGTATCATTAAATTAATTGAATTGGTATAATTTGACAAAAAGTCAATTTGATAAAATGATATAACAAAAGTACTTTTGTTTAACGAGTCTAACAAAAATACTTTAAGAAAGAAAATTAAAAAATTAAACTTAAAACACTAATATAAAACACGAAACAAACATATATTTTAATCTGGCTTAATTGTATTTTTATCTCAAAATTTTTATATTAATTGTATTTTTATCTCAAAATTTTTATATTCATTGAATTTTACTCCAAATTTTTTATTTATCACATTTTACTCTCAACTATTAAGAATTTATAAATTTTATCCGGTCATTTGTTTATTAATAAACATAAAAATTAGAAATAAAATTTGCTAAAAAATAAAAATTAGATACAAAATTTGTCAAAAAAAAAAAAACAAAAAGTTAGAGGTAAAAAAATCAATTATGTTAGAAATAAAATGAACAAGATAAAATCTACAAATTTCTTAAAAAATGTGAAATTAATTTATTAAAATTAAAAGGAGCATTGCTATTCCTTGGACTTGGGGAGATTCGAGGCCCAAGGGAACATAGCATGGTATTTGATGTTATTGATGAATAATAGGTAGTAGGACTTCCAATTCTCGTTCTCGCATTCTTCAATCTCCCCCTTGGCGTCCAATTTCCATTTCCATTCTTCTCTCTACTATAAATTCTCCTTCACCTTCGCTTCTCTCTCGTTCTCAGCTCCTTCACCATGATGAGTTTCTCCTTGGATTCAGTTTCGGTGTTAAACCCTAAACTCTCCCACTCCCATTTCTCTCTCCCATTCAACAGGTTCCCCCATTCCCTCAACTTCCACCCCTTACTCAAACCCCGCGCAGTTAACGCCGCCGTCCCCCCTAACGGCCTCGCCGCCTGCTACCTCACCCTCCACCGACGGAAACCGTTAACCGTCGCTTTCACAGCTTCTCCCCAAGACTCCGTAAGTCCCAAATTAATTATAGTGTGTTAGTAAGTATTAGCGTCATGGTGAGAAATAATCAATTATTTTTAAACAACAAATAGTTACTTCTATTTTTTCTCCGTATCACCATGATTTTGTGGGATAAAATTTATTCTTTTTATTTTTTATTTTCGAAGCACATTATTAGTTAGTTAATTACTTATAAGTGTGTGTTTGGATAGGTGTTGTAACCATGCTGAACGAGAAAATTACACATTCCAATGTACAAATGGAAAAATTATGTGAGTGGTGGATTTTGAGTTTAACTCGGGTTCAGTTGGATACAACTGTAATCCAAACACACCCTTAGTTAGAATGGAAATGTTTATGAATTGTTGATTTGGATTGTGGAACTGTGCAGGAACACGGAGAGATTGAAGTGGAGAAGGAGCGTGACGTCCACGCGGGCTCTGAAGAATCTCAGGAAGCATGGAAGCAGGCTCTGGACACGTTCAGGGAACAGGCGGAGAAGTTTCAGGGCGTTTCTCAGGAGGCTTATGAGGTGTACTCTAAGAAGACTGCAGAGCAGTTGAAGGTGCTGGCAGATAAGACGAAGAATGAGTTGAGTGTGGCAGCGAAGGAAATCACTGACGAAGGGAAAGAGTATTTGTCCGCAGTGGCGGATAGTTCACCAGAGGTGAAGGAGATTGTGGAAACGTTTACCTCGCCACCTGAGGATATCCAGAAATTGTCTGGAGTGAGGGACTTCTATGTTGGTGTACCTTATGGTATGAAACTATGAATAACTATGTGTTTTGTGTGGTTGAATTTTATATGGGATTTGGTGAATGTTACACCTCTTTTAGAGAGTTTATTTCTTATGATGATGCAGAAAGTATGTTAAGAGGCATTTGAATGTATGATGATGCATGATTCCTTGATATAGATGTTGTTTGTTGGAAAGGTACCTTAATTGCAGTCATCCTTGGCCCTGCCTTAATTACAGCTATCAAAGTTGGTTGCCAATGCCTTGAAATGGGCTACTTACGAAGGGATTGACCAGCAAGGCTGAGTGAAATGTCGTATTGTGCAGCTGTTGAGACATTGGCTCATAGGGGTTGAGATCTCACATGAGGCTCAAATAATGCTTGTAAAGCTGGACAGTCCTCACTGTATAAGCTGGTTTTGTGGGATTGAGTTGGGCCCTAAACCCAAATTGTAAGATTGTTGTTGTAGCTGGACTTGTGCAACGAAGGAAAAGTACTATAGTTAGCATATGTTCAAGGAAGATTGGTATTAATGAAGATAGTATATGTTTAACTAGAATCGAGTAAATGAGATAGTATATATTATGGAAAATCCTGTTTAGTACAAACACTTTTTATGTGGAAAAAGATGAATGGTAGTTTTCAAGCTGTTACTATATAAACTGCTTTTTATCCTTTGACCAGTGAATGGTCAAGGAAGATCCTCATTTCATAATTTCCATTTTGTCAAATTTTATAACAAGGACTTTGTACCAAATATCACTGTTCATGTATTATAGATGACTTGGTCATGTTCACTTGTTAGGAGGAATGAAAACCAATGAGGATTAGAATTGATAGCTGATAAGGATTATTAGCCTTTGATAGGAGTTATATATATGCTGATAATGAGATTGGTATTAATGAGCATTATCCTCTGTTAAAGGTATAGACATATAGTCCATATAGGGACTGATTTTGTTGGAATCTTTTTAGATGTTGGAATGGTGTAAAGGGGCAGGCTTATGGGCCTCAATATCAGTTCCCTATAGACGTCATCCCATTATACAATGATATGACTTCTATTATGTTGACTGGGAATATTTTATTGTCCTGTTTCTCCTCCCATGTACCTGGTTTAATATTCTTGTCATATTTCTATTCTTTGCAGGTTTGTTGCTTTCTCTTGGTGGTTTCCTTTCCTTTATGGTAACAGGCAACACTGCAGCGATAAGGTTTGGGATGATTTTAGGTGGTGCCCTCCTGGCTTTAAGCATTTTAAGTCTGAAATCATACAAAAAAGGACGCACCTCTCCTCTCGCTTTGAAGGGCCAAGCTGGTAAGATCATATGCTTTTTATATAACAGAAGATACTACATCTAAAGGAATTGCAAAAATAAATGTTTTTGGATTTGCTTTCTATCTGTGATTTTTTTTTTTTTTTGGGTGAGATCCTTGGTATTTAAAAGTTACATACCTTAAATCCCAACCAATTCAAGTTAACCTGCGCTGGGCGGACCCATCTAAGGGGGCAAAACTCTCCCAATGCCTACTTTTTTCCATCCACAAAACTTAAATACGAGACTATTTGTTTTGATTAGTTTTTGTTCACAATATTTAAATACTAAATAAATTGTAGCCAAATATATTATAATTAAAAAAGAAACAAAGCATTCTTTACACTTTTTCAAATGATGACATTATGTTTCCAATCCATCTTTAATATTTAACACAACATCAAGTCATCAACTTTACCACCGACCACATGGATTAACCGATACAGGTTTGTTCCAACTTTTTTTTTTTTGAACGGCGGTTTTCAACTTAATCAATAGTTTTGAGTACGAGCATACATGTAGCTATGTGAAATACTCAGAGAGTAGAAAATATTTGTTACTCATACTGATCCTATCCAATTGAAGTAGGATTGTCTCCCGTAGAAAATATTTGTGGTCTCATACTAAAAACAAAAACATACAACATCAACATCAAAATCTGTTGTCTATTTGCTTATTTCTCTATCTTGAAGCTTATTTTGAATTACTTCTTGGACTTGCAGCTATAGCAAGTATATTGTTTCTGCGGGAGATAAGCTCAATAGGCAAAGTAAGGCTTTATATTGAATATTTATCAAAATTAATTTAACTTCCATCGCAATAAAATTAATATTAATTTCAAACATTTGATATTTTCTCATTCTTGTTTTCTTTTTCCCAGGGATCATCTTATTTCACTGCCTTGATCAGGTTCTTGAAACTTCAATATTATTTAACTTGTATTACACTAGTGTTTTTTGTTTTCCCACTGTAGCTCTTACTGATAATCTTAGTAACTCGCTGCTATTTCATGTTTAGCACAAACTTAGACAGGGTTGGATTAAAACCAGATTTTATTAATGCTATGGACGGGGAGGTCTTGCATGACATTGAGTTTGATCCGACAAATGATTGTTAAATTGTAAATTTGGAATGTTGAAATATTGCAATTCTTCCAGAAGCTTTTAAACTATAGTGGTTCTTGCGTAAGACCCAAATGGAAAACTCTAGCATGAGGTTTCAATTAAACTGTGAAAATATAGGTTGGAAATGGATATCATTTGGCCCATTCCCAATCTTTGGTTCAATTGTTTGATCTTTCGTATTAATTAATACTAGTATTTTGTTATGTAACGACTTTGTTTCACATCTGCAGTGGTGCAGTGGTGGCATTCTATATCTTTAGAATAGTACTGGAACGTAATCAACAGAAGGCCTCAAACTTGGAAACTGAACCAGGAAACTAGTTCTATGATGAGGTTAGCCTTTTAAATTCATAGACACTATATTTTAAACCAAAAACCTTCAGGCGAATAAATAAGAGAGATGCTGTCGTTTTAACATGTGCACTTTTCAACACTAGTGTCAACGTAAATGTAATTTATTTCTGTTTGCCAGTGTAAAAAATTGAAGATCTGCATGAAGATAAGGTAAAATATTGAAGATCGAGTTGAAGATAGTCAGTAAATTTTGGTGATCATTTTTTTTCACGGGCTGGGTCATCAAGACTAAAGACTCACTGCTGAGGGTTATGGTTTCAGACCTTGAAAAATGGAGCTTGGAGAATCTGGAAATAATTTCACTTGTAGTTTCATGTTTAGTTGTTTTTTTTATTTGTGTGGAAAATTACTAATATCATATTATGAGTAACCTCTCTGAGAGTAACCTTAACCGGTTACAGATTCTAATGTACTAGAAAAATTTAGATATGGTGTTCAGAGCTTTGTCTTCAACTAGCAGCACCTTATAAAAATATTAAAATAAGCACCTGCTGCCTGCATTTTTAATCCCACAAGTGAGGGAGAAATTTTAACACTTAAATAGTTACGTAAGCCTGGGATTGTGAACTAATAAGATTAGATCTCTATTTTATTAATGTTTCTTCCGTACCAAACTTTAAGAATGAAAACATGTAGCTGACTTAAGATCCCATTGGCTTCCTTTAACGGGTAACAATGCTTAGATCGGGTTTGGCCTAGTATTTGTTCAGTTTTTCTTATCTTAAAAGTGAAGCTTTGACTAAACAGAAAAAATCTTTAAAAAATCTGTAGATTTTTTTTCCTAAAAGAAGTTTTATATAAAAAAGTTGAGTAATAGATTTATTAGAGAAAAAAAAAAAAACTTTCGTTTCTACTATTTCAGTATTGTTCTCTCTCTTCACCTCACTCGTCTTTCTCTTTTCACTCTCCCAGCATGTAACCCACGCCCTCATGCATCGCCCTCTTCCCTTCCCTTTCAAGTGAGTCTCATCACCTTACTTCAACACCGCGGCGAACGACAATAATCCGTATTCAGATTTGCTCACCGTGGACAATAGTCATCATCGATCCAGATTCAGATCTGCTCATAACGCACAACGACTATCGATCTAGATTGGTTCGTGCGGTTGTTCTGTGATATTGGATCAGATCTGTGATTTGATTCCACCATGACATTACCGACGACCACAACCATGCATGCCTCGAAACTCCCACACGTCGGAGGAGTGACGATTGATACCGCTACGGAACCTTGCAATGCAATTCTGCAACGCCTACCTTGAACGTCATCACGATCCAATGGTGGTGTTTGACGCCCTTTCCTCTCCTACTCTTCATATTTGTTTCAAAGATCTATTTCAGAGTTTCCATGACGACACCAAATTTGAACCAAATCTAGGAGTTTTCTTGTTTCAGATCTGGTTTTTATTTTATTGATTATTTTGATTTTGTTGTCTGGAATGAATTGTTGTGTTTCTTCACATTGACTCTTGATCTATTCATTGGTTTGTTCTCTGAAATTAGTTGAAGTGAAACATGTAAAAATTAATTTTTTATTATGAAAAGACATTTATTTGTTGGTTTTGAATCACGAAAAGTCTGAACAAATGTTTTTTTCATAATAAAAAAAATATTTTTTACATGTTTCATGAAACAAATGTTTAAGAACCTCAAATTATGGCTTTAACGTTAGAGTAAAACATAACACCGGTTCTTAAATCTGACTTGTTAATAAGTGACCCACAAAAATTACATTAAGAACCCAAAAACGGTTCTACCGTCAAAGATGCTTTAAGATTTAATAACAATTTTTGAGTTGGGTTTTTGACCTCAAGAATCTCTTTCCATTAAATCTATCATTATTTTTGCTGTAAGAAGTGAAATTAGAGGCTTGATTAGTAAGTTAGTTGTCATTAGAAAAATTTGGATTAAGAGGAAAATAAGAGGGTATAAATAATCGTCCTTATGTATATTCTTATTCATGAATAAAGTTTTGAATTGTTCTTCTTGTATCTTGAGAGTAGAGAGTGGGAGTTCAATTGGGTAAATTCTATTCTCAATTGTTATATTTGGTATCAGAGTGGCATGATGATGATGGTGATCACGAAGGAACTTGAGACTTGCATGGAATTCTATGAGAAGAACCTCTCTGATCATCAAGAATAAATGTAGAAAATGTTGTAAATGGTGCAGAAATCGATCGAAAGCCTCACAGCGGCAATTGCAGTGATGAACGTTGGCAAGAAAAGATCATCACAGTGGAATGCTGGAAACAGTTCTTTCAATAGTTGATAAAGCATAGATTCCATTTCCATCCTTTGATGGCTCCAACTTTCGAGATTGGAAAGCAAAAGCAGAACAATTTTTTGAATTGAAGGGTATCCCTAAAGAATAAAGGAGTCGTTTGTTATTACTATCGATGGATGGTAAAGCCTTTGCATGGCAAAGGCATTATATGCTAAACAATAACAGAGGGAATTCTTGGCAACAAATCATTCATAATGCTGGAAGCAGATTCGACACAAGTGCATTCGATGATCCAATAGCAGAAATTGCAAGATTGAAGCAAGATGGCCCTTTGATCGATTACCTAGAAAACTTTGACACATTGTTAGCTCGAGTATCAATTACAGAAGACGTAGCATTAAGTTTTTTTCTTTCTGGTTTAACCATTGAGCTTGAGAAATCAGTAAGGGTTCATAGGCCAAACGCCATGATTTTTGGTGGTTGCATCTTTTTTTCTGGTGGTGCCATTAATGGTGCTGCTGAAAATATTGCTACGCTAATCTTGGGTCGTATCTTGCTTGGTCTTGGAGTCGGTTTCACAAATCAAGCAACGCCAGTGTACCTATCCGAAATTGCTCCTCCCAAATGGTGAAGTGTGTTCAACACTGGGTTCCAATTCTTCGTCGGTGTGGGTATGGTGGAACTGAATAAACTATGGCACCGTGCGGCATCCATGGGGGTGGCATGTGTCCCTCGGCCTCGCCACAGTCCCCCCAACCATCATCACTGTTGGAGCATTCCTAATCCTTAACACCTCAAGCAGCCTAGTGGTGCGCAACCAAATACCCCAAGCCAGAAACACTCTCCGCAAAGTGCATGGCCTCACTGCTGATGTGGAACTCAAATTACAACACGTGATCCAATCGTCCTAGATTTCAAAAGCCGTGAAAGGGGAAGGTTTTGGGATCATGTTTGAGGAGCAGTATCAGCCTAAGTTGGTGATGGTGTTTGCGATTCCGATGTCTCAGCAGCTCACGGGGATCAACATTGTTGCCTTTTATGCGCCAGACCTTTTTCAGTCTATGGGATTTGACAATGACTTGGCGTTGCTTTTGGCTGTTATATTGGGGCTTGTCAACCTTGGTTCCATTCTTGTCTCAACTGCTATTGTTGATCACTTTGGGCGAAGGTTCTTGTTCATTATAGGCAGCATTCAAATGCTTATTTGCATGATTGTTGTGGTTGTTGTGTTGGCAGTGGTGAATGGTGTTCATGGTACAGAACACATTTCAAAGCTCAACGCACGAATGAAGAAAAAAGGCAGCAGAGCTGTCACGGAGGTGTTGATTCAATGGCAACATACCAACCCAGAAGATGCAATTTGGAAGGAATTACACAGTATGCAACACCAATTTCCAGATTTTGATTGGAGAGCTAACAGGCCTTGAGGACAAGTCCTATTTTTGAAGAGGGGGAAAGTTGTAATAAGTGAAATTAGAGGCTTGATTAGCAAGTTAGTTGTCATTAGGAAAATCCGGATTAAAAGGGAAATAAGAGGGTATAAATAAACGTCCTTATGTACATTCTCATTCATCCATGAATAAAGTTCTGAATTGTTTCTCTTGTACCTTGAGAGTAAAGAGTGAGTGAGGGTTCAATTGGGTAATTCTATTCCCAATTGTTACACTTGCCCAAAAGGTCTTCATATTGGAGGTTGAGTTTTATCAGAAAAACTTCTATTTTTTAAAAAAAATATTATTTTTTAATGTGTCTCTCCTTCAAACGGAAGCAACAAAGAAATGGAAGAGGGGAAAAAGGAAGAACAAAAGAACCACAAGCCATATCAACACATTCACAACAAATTCAAAATAAATAAAAAAAATTACAAGATAGAAAATAGTAGATCAAAGAACAACATATCAAAAACAAGCAGGGAGGTGGGACGACTTCGAATGCGGCAATCATGGAGGGCTAGATATGTGACAAAGAGGGAATTGCGACAGCTACGAGCGTAGTGGCCATCGACGACAACTATGGAGCGGCCAAGGAAGGGAAAGGGAAAGGGAGAGAAAGGAAAACAAAAGCGTAAGAGGAAGAGAAGGGCAGAAGGCATGAGAGGAAGAAATAAGAGCAGAAGGCATAAGGAGAAAAGAAGAGAAGAGGGAAGTTCTGTGATATTTTTTAGGGTTTGGCATTTAAGAGAAAAATATTCAGAAATCCAAGTTGAGTTTTATCACTAAAGTAAAAAATAAAAAAAATCTTATATCTTATAAGATATCATATGATCCATAAAAAATTATTCAAGAATTTAAAATAAATTTTTCTACTAAACATACTCTAAGAGTTCTTGAGAAAGAACAATTCTTCCATGATGGAGAAACTCTCTTTTGCTTTAGTGAGAGCTCTTTGAAGAATCAAGTTCTTAGAAGAGGAACTAGTGTCAAGATCCTATTGTAAAAATAAGATGAATATTGTATTTTTTTTTTCACAAATCGGTATAAAAATATAAAGTCTTGCTAATAAATACCTTAAAGAAAGTAGTTAATAAATTAATAAATAATTTTTCATTAAAAGTTAGTACAATAAAAAATGTATTAAACACATTAAATATTATATAAAAACCTCTATTTTTTACTTTTTTATTAATACTTCAAGAGTATTGGTTAGCATTCAACAAATGTTAAGACTTTTGGTTAGACAAAAATTTTCATCTAACTTTTGACTACAATGGGATATCATTATTGAGATTTAACTCCTTAAAGTGAAAGTGAGAATGTGTATTGATAAAATCACAATCGTTTTAGAAAATCAAAAATTAAAAAATATAATAGAATTAAATACATACATAACAAAATATAAAATTAATTACAAGTCAATCATTAAATTTTTTATAAGAGGTTCTAAATTTAGAACCAATATTATACACCAAAAAAATAAAATCCGATTAAAATCTTATGAAAAAGAAACTTGCACTCAATATAGATTACACCATGAATAGTTATTTTTCTTTTAAGGAATAGTTCATTACTTAATTATATATAAAAGAACTTGTTAGAAACTAAATATCATAATTTATACTTATCCTTTCATATCAAGTATAATGTCACAAACATAATAAAAAACAACTAAATAATTGGACACAAGTGATTAATATGTTAAAGTTAAAAATGATTAAACATAATTCCTGATCAAACTTAACTCTACTTATCTCGCGATCAAACTCTAAATTAATTAGAATCCTTTTTTCTTAATGAACCGAAGGGTTAAAAAACAAAAACATAATAAGGAGCAACTTCGAGAAGCCAAAACAGGAGAAAAGGGGCATAAATATATGTAGAAGATAATGTCACGACCACTTTGGTTTGAAATTTACAAAGCTAAATAATACTAACAAAGGGAAAAAAATCCCCTACGAGAGGAAGAGGATGATAATATAAACTGAGCATCCTTATGATTATCATTTATCTCCCTTTAGCCATAGAGATCTAGATATTGTGATGGACTTGATTAGAGACATCAGGTTGACTATCCAAAGGCATGTATTGGGCCATAATTGTACGTATCTCCGAATCCATATATCTCTGCACATAAATTAGCTTTTTAAAAAAAAATAACAGAATTTTATGATGAGAATGCATAAAAATGTTGGCAACACAAATCAAGACTAGAAAAAAGAGAGAAGAAAAGCCAGAGTCACTTTAGTACATATTGTGAACTCTATATTAACAAAACATCAAACTCGCAATAATCATACCTGGATTCTGTACTTGTAAAATGCATATCCTCCAGCAACAGCAACAACCAAAACGAGGATAATCACCCAGATATTCAACACTGAAGCAGAATATTCACCTGCATTTATAATAAATCAATAAAGTGAAAAAATTAACTATTCTTTAAATCTCAATATCTATGCAAAGAATATCTACATGGATAATTTGTGAGGCTAAAATAAAAAGGTTGAAATCTTTGGAAATTATATGCGGATAAGTAGAATCTAAAACCTCAGCTGCATGCAAAGAGTATCTACAATGCGATCAAGATAATGGAAAACATACTACAATTTTCCATGTTGGTTTAAAATGCAAATTCACAAGCTTTCATAGGAAAACTAGCATTACATTAAATGATTACACAAAAACAATTCATTTAGCAATGCAATTTTGAAAGTGGTAAAGAAAAAAGATAGGAAAACTAAAAAAGCCTCACCAAAACACGTGTCATTTTCTCGTGAGTAGAACAAACCACTTTTGCATTTGCACTCGTAACTCCCCCAGGTGTTTTTGCATTTGCAACCTGGGCATTGACAGGATGTTTTCTCGTTGCACTCATCGATATCTGCAACATAATGAGAAGAAGAAATGTAGAAAAGCCAACATATTTCTAGAATGGCTAACAGCATGATTAATAACAATTGCTGGAATGCAAATCAAATTCAGCATTAACCCACTAAGAGAAGTAACTCTCTGATTTGTGTTTGTCATTCGCCGAATACAACAACAATCACCAAATTTAGAGTGGCAAGTACCTTCACATGACTGGACTCCATCACCTCTGAACCCAGGTGGACATGTACAACCTTTTCTATAGTCATCCTGCATTATCATTTACCAATTAAGAAACAAATGACAGTTAATATGTAGCATATCAGTCTTACTCCTGTCGAGCATGCACAAAAGGATGACTGAAACAACTTACAAGACAAGCCGAGTAAGCCCTTCCACCTTGGGCTCCCTTCCAACAACCACCATTGTTGAATTCACAACTCAGGGATCCTGAAGCTGTTAAGAAATTCAAATTCCCACAAAAATGAATAAATGATACCCATAAAAAAATTGAAATTAACGTAAGTAGAAAAACTTCCCAACCTCCCTAACACAAAAACTACAAGGACAAGAAATCAATTAGGTAGAATGACAGCCACTGATAGAAATCAAAAGGAGGTAGAAATATAAACCCCAACAACAATTTGGTGGGATGATGATGAAACGTGTTCTATTTGGAAGTTAAACTGAAAGGTTCACTAGTCTTGGAAAACTTGAAATAAATATGTAGAGTGGAGAACAGAGCAATTTATCTGAATTTGAAAAATGAATTTACCTTCACAGTGGGTATATCCATCTCCAAAAAACTTCACATTTTGAACAATAGGGCATTCACATACTCTTCCTCGGAAAGTGTCCTATAGTTAGAAATATAAAATATGTATATGGTTAAAACCGGAAGAACCAGATCCCATCTGAAGTGAAAACATACACTTTTCACAATAATGTGCCTGACAAGGTTCAGTTAACCAAATACCCTGCATGCAGTAATGTTAGAAGATTTGTCCTGCCAACAACCACCATTGTTTTCCAAACACTCATTTGTTTCCAGGTCTGCAAAGAATAATCAGTAAAATCATTAGCTTCTGAACAAGATTCAATTTCAATGAGTCAGCTACCAGTACACCTATATGATTTTATCTAGATCAAAATCCAGATTTCTTTTATGAATATTCAAAAATGGAAACATCAGAATGAAAAAAAGGAGAACGATTTTTTTTAAAAAAATTATCACTAACTTTAGAACTACCTAGACACTGCTTGTTGATAGATAGACACCAAGAAATAATTCAGATCATTTGAGGAAGATATATATATATATATAAGCAAACAAATAAAGAGGCAGAAAAGAATTCCTGATGTCTATCCTATGATTTCTTTTGGAGAAAGGTGGGAGGTGGGGAAGGTTCAAGGAGGAATGTAGAAATTAAAAAGGTAATGAAAAAATGACCTGAAGTTAAGCAAATTGATGGTTCAGTGGTCTCTAGGTAGCCTGAACAGATTGCCTTGAGAACAGAAGGTCTTGACAACTTACCTAAAAGCAGTTAAAAATACGTATTAGAAAATATAATACGGTTAGAAAGAAGTCAAGATATCTAGAAAGGCTGCCTCTGACCTCTATACTGTCTGTTGTTTATAACAAGAGTAGGCAGTATAGTAACATCACCACGAGAGCCTTGACCAATCTGAAACCGAAGTTAGAAAAAATTACAATACACTCATAAAACAACAGAATTGCCTAAATGAAAAAAAAAAAAAAACAAGGATAGCATAAAAAAATGTTTGCATTTTAGAAAGCCAACCTGTGCATCCTGTTCAGCCTTAAGAACAGGATTTTCTACATCTGCATGGGGATCTCCAACGCAGTCTTTAATCTTCTTCAGATCAGCACCTGTAAAGTAAATGGAAGACAGAAAGAGGGAGGGGGGGAAACATATCTCTCATTAGAATATGATGCGATAAACCTTTTTAGAAGAACATTTGATAACAAAAGACAAGTTAGTTTAGTTTATACTAAAACATTTTAAAAAATTGAAAAAGGAACAATGGCTAGGTACATGTTTCTTTAGTTGGGCTTGGAATGATGGAAGTTAGTTTAGTGTACATGTTTAGTTTAGTTTATACTTCTATCAGCACATGTTTAGTTTACATGTACTAAGCTAAGCTATAGTGTACATGTTTCTTTAGTTTATACTTCTATCAGCACACTTACAAATTTGGGTTTGTTCCTCATATAAACTATAGCTTCAGCATTTTAGAGTGCGCTTATTTCAAGGTTTGTAAAGTTATCACTCGGAAAGTAAACTTGGCTATGTGGCATTCCCATGTTTGATACAAGCTCAAAAACAATTCCTTGGCATTGTTGATCCTAAGGAAAGTGAGAATATAATGTTTTACTTAATCTCCATCTATGGTGAGGGGTGGACATCTTGCTTTCTCATGTTAATATGAGATGTTGTTTTACAATGTAACTTAATTTCCATTTCTATCTTTTTTTCTCTTATCATTTGACTTTTGAAAAATATTTTCAGAAATATTAATTTTAATTAAAAATATTTTGAATTTACCCTGGCAACATTTTTATTATAATTTCCCAAGGAATGTCATTCCTTGGTTCGTAATAATATACCTCCCAGCAAATGCCTCCTTAAAAAACAAGGCAACGCCAAGGAAACTACACTAGTAAACAAAACAAAA
Source organism: Glycine soja (assembly GCF_004193775.1). Taxonomy (NCBI): domain Eukaryota; kingdom Viridiplantae; phylum Streptophyta; class Magnoliopsida; order Fabales; family Fabaceae; genus Glycine; species Glycine soja. The sequence continues at coordinate 46,908,832 of NC_041010.1, read as the reverse complement.
AATGAAACCAAGAAATTAAAAGCATTATATATTTTTCTCTTTGGGCAAATTTTCACAAGTCATTCAAAATCAAACAGCAAACAGAAACACAAGATAGTTCCATAGAGTATGCAAAGAAACGTGAACTTCCCAACCTACCAAGAGATTTAATAACTTGATCTGAGCATTCTTCTGAGTACTTATTCTCTTTCATGGGGCAACGAATTGCAAAGTCAGTAACATAGTCCCACCATTGCCAAGGCTTTCCACTTTCATTTGCTACTTTATAGAAGCAAGCTTGGCGTAAGTTTTGAACAACAACATCTTTGCCATCATATCCTCTACTGAAATCTTGCTCAGGATCTGGAGCACAGTACCTTCCATTGTTTATGCACTGAGATTTACACTGCTTGCTCAAGAGAAATGCTTCAGGACAAAACCAAGTTATATAGCGAGGGGTAAATTGAGTGAACCCTTTCTTCTCCAGCTGCTGAGCTACCCCTTTAAAGTCCTTCAGAAAATTAATTAGACTGTCACACTTTGGCCCACACTCATCGTTGCTATTTGTCCATAACTCGTACTCAACTCTATCATCAGGATGCGGAAGAGACTCCCTCCAATCAAGATTTATATTAACCATCTCCCCGTCAGAGAGAGCCTGCTTGATGCTATCCCCCAGGGATTTGCTGATAAGAGCAGAAGGAATACTAATCTTGTCCACATAATCATCATTTGCTTTCCCTTCTTCAGGAGTGTCCATAGTGATCAACGTTTCTGCCTTGTCATCAGCTACAAGAATAGCTGCTGCTCCACCATTCTGTGCATTCCACGCCTTCAAAGTGAAGTAGCAATCTACCAAAATGACCAGAAAAAAAAAATTAAAGGGCTGATCCCTTTATTTGTGGCAGTGTTCCTATTAACAACCTATGCATAGATATCATTAGCATGGTACCATACACTCAAAATATAATAGGTATTCAAACCAGAAAACATGTCCTTTTTTTGTTGATATGGGTTCTGGTACAATAGTGTACTTTATTGCTATTGCCGTCACCACACCAAAGAGAAAGAGGGAGGGACGGCCTGTTGGATTTCCTTCTTATTTCTCGGTTTTAAAAACTGTTTTCTAATATAAATTCATGCAGCTCAGCAATCAAATTCTTATCCAGAATGTATTAATTTTTTAAAATTGTTTTCAAAACAAGCATTTAAAAAATAAGAAAAACAAAAACAGATGGAAAATGTTTTCTCATTCTCTTCTTCTATTTCGTGATCCTAGCTCAAGGGTATGGGTCATCTGGAGTGGTGCTGCATGTGGTAAGGCATGAACTTGGTGTAAGTATATTTTTTTAGTTTTTGTTTTTGTGTTAAACTAAAAACCAATTTAGAATAGAAATCAAACTCACCCTTAAACTCAATGTCATTCTGCATTATTGACTAGAACATCAAATGCAACGTTTACAACATATTTCGCAGCAACCCCCAGTGAACTTGTACATCATATGGTGTCTAGTACTACCAGTTAAATAAACCACAATGTTCCAAACTTAATAAATAACCGGCAATCCCTTATTCAATTGATTGCATACCTATCCCCAACTTTCCATCTCATGCAATAAGTAACATAAAAAGAAATTCCAATGCACAACACATTCGAAGTTACCACAGAATCATAATACCATTTATTTGATTTTTTTTCATTCCTTTACAAAATGGCGAAGAATCCAAAAGCACTAATGAGAAGCTAACCTCCACGATCAACAAGAAGAAAAGTGGGAAACCCTCCTGGCTTGGACTGAAAATTGACATCACTGAAGTTGGTGCACCCTTTCTGATTCACCTTTGGGTACAGAACAGAACCAACCAACGTTCCTCCATACTTGGGAACCCCAAAATTCCCAATTGCACATTCATACGTACCCTTCAACGATTTCGGAGAAGTCACCTTCAAACTGTTCTTCTCCACCACAAACCTACCGACACAACACCCCAACAGCAAAACCCCAACACACAACAAAAGACTCAGCTTTGTTGTGCCCATCGTCTTCTTCTTCTTCCCAAAGCTTGATTGTGTCTCGGAAAGGGAAGAAGATCGAAATTAACGGGAAAAAAAACTGAAATTCAAAGTGCAATTAATGCAAGTGTGATTTGATCAAAGGGAGAAGACCCAGATGAGGAAAATGAGAAGTGAGGCCAAAAAAAGAGGCTTTTTGAGTTTGGGTCAGCAGAAGAGTGATGCGTGAGAAAGGAAAAAAGCATAGAAATCTTAAAGGTGTCGAAATGATGGAGGAGACGTGTGAGTTAAGTTCAACTGTAAATTGGAACCGTCGCCGTCGGAGATCAAAACAACAAACTAAGAACAGGGGAGATATTTATTTATTTATTTTATATATAAATTATTAGGATAATTATCTTTTAATCAAAAAGCTTTAATTAAACTGTCATCTTTCAACAAGAATATTTTAAGAAAAAATCTTCTACAACAGAAATATTTTTAGAGATTTTTTTTATAACCTTTAGTCTGTTTCAATTTAATATTTTTAGTCCTGACTTAAATGTTGTTATCTATTCTAAAAAAATATAACTAATTTAAAATAATATTATATCATACTCTAAATTAATTATAATAAATTTAAAATATAATGAATTTATTCGTAGAATTTTTAATTTATTATAAATTTTAACTCTATAAAATAAATATTTATTCTATATAAAACACAAGTTAAATATTTTTTATTTATCATCAGTGGTGGTGCTTTTGTACTTTCTCTTTCATTTTGTTTAACGTTTTAGTAAGAAATTTTTTTATCTAATTGTATTTTAATTTCTTCTATTATAAGTCATGTAGAGTAGAATTTTAGACTTTTAACCATTTTTATTTGAATTTAGCATTTTATTATTATTTTTAATTATTACAATCAATGTATTGGGTGTTAAATTCATTAAAAAATGTGACATATATGTAAAAAAAGTATACTGATAAATGATGATATATCAAATATAATTAAATAATTTCCAAACAAACCTAAATATTAACATTAATTACTATATAAGCATCAATTTACTTATAATAATCAAATATTAATCATTAATTTATTTTCATTTTAACTCTAGATAAATTCACACCTTTTACAAAAAAAATAAAATTGATTTTGTCAACATCAATTTTGGACTATTGAAATAAAAAAAAGTTATGTATTTTGCCTTGTGCGTGGGCGGCATTTCACATTAAGAAAATAAGGTAAAGTGTTTAGACTTTTGATCCTTGTAATGGGTATACTCGATCTACCTTCAATGACAAACACTTACATAGTTATATTGTGTTTTATTAATTGACAACTTGACAAGAACACGCTGTCATTCATTGATTAACTGCTAATGATACCTTATTTTATAATCATTCAATTTACTCCCTCTTCTCTCACACTCCTATAACTAATGTTAATTTAAAGTTGCAAGCTGTAACATGTGAAATTATTTAAGAAGCGTTTAGTGGTTATATATCTTATGATTGGATATGACAATTAATTATTTTTACCAACTGTTTGATGTATTAATCTCATTGTAATCAACTGTTTGATATATTAATAAGATATGGTAATCTATCAAACAAAATTCAACAAAAAAAAAATCTCTCACAAAAAAAACATGATAATCTTATCTTAAAATCTACAATATTATGTTGGTTTAGCATTTTTTTTATCCTAAAAACAAAGGTAAATTATGAATAAAGAGAAGATGATAGGATTATATACTGTATTAATTTTTTTATTAGTATTAAGAAATCTAACTCAATTAATTACATAAGATATGTGAATTATTATAAATTTATTAGTGTGTTTTTTATTTTTATAATTACTGATAAAAAAATGAGTTTTTTAAGTAAAAATATTGTGTTAGTTCTTATTTTTCTCAAATCTAATTTAATTGTGAGATACTATTTGTCAATCTAGTATCCAACATATAAAATATAAACTTTTATCAAAATCATGATTTCAGACTTTCCTAACTCAATTAAACATGCCATTTATATGTTCAATTCATAGTAATTAATTTTGTCTACTAGCCCAAAACGTGAGTTGGGTTTCTTCAAACTCAAAAATGATATTGATCAAAGATTCAAAATACGCGTTTATCACTATTTATTATTAATTGGATTTTCTTAAAAAATGATTTGAGCTGAGACATTGTAATTATTTTTGCATTAATATATTTACAATTATCTTTATTTATCATCTGCAAAACATATTTTATAATATTTTTAATTTAATTACACTTTTGTTATCCTTAACTTAGACAGTGTACAATTTTAACTTAGTCAATTATGTTCCTTCATTTTTAAAACTCGTCAAATTTTATTTTGTCATCAATTTTCTTTTACGTATTTTAGCCTAAATATATTTAGATATAATGTTTTTCTTTCTATCTCTCTCTTAATATGACTTTGTTATCATCTTATTTAAGACTAATTAATTTAAAGTAATCAAAAGTGTTCTTTTTTGTTTTTTAAAAAAACATTTATTAATGTAAGCAAAATTACTTTTAATATCACCCCCATATAGTTGAAAATTGAAGTTATCAGTTCTAACCAAATTGTAGAAATATCTTACAAGCAAAGAAATCCCTGTTGCAAGCGATATACCACATAATTGATGAACTAAAATATGTCATTTATTGTCTGGTGAGCCTAGCTAGTAGCTAGTTAATTTAGTTTTAGATATTTCCTAGCAAATTCTTAGTAATCATTCTCTAAAGTCACATCCTTTCATTTTCTTCCTATGTTTCTAGGTTTTCTGGCGGTGATCCTTAATGCACTATTGGTCCTCCTCTAAAGTTTAGAAAGGCCCACTGAGAGAAACACAATCATTCACTTGTCCATTTTAAATTATTTGCCAAAACAATAGTAAAGTTAGGATTTCAGGAATCATAATCATAATATCATAATATATATAAAAAGAAGTCAGGAAAGAAGGAATGAAGAAACTAAAATGTTTGGATCAATAGTAATAAGAATAATTCAATACGTTGATGTGATAGTATGAATCCACCAAAGTCCAAAGCAGTTGAAGATAGGGTCATAAGCAAACATAGGTAGGATGAGAGAGCTCTATAGTAGAGAAATAAGAGATTAAGAGGAGGATTTGATTTATCAGATCGAGTGAATGAACAAAGAAAGATGAAAGTCATCTAGGCATGAGGTGGTGTTGTTTGTGAAGAAGAACAGTTTTATTTATTGACCTCTTAGTCTGAAGAGGGTCCATTTTATCTTCTTTTTTTCTTTTTTTTCTAAGAAACAATCGTATAGACCCTGCTATTTTTTAACCCTTTAAATGAAGAAATAATTGAGGAGGGATTATATTAAAAAGAATAATGAATCAAGTACATCTAAATTTTTTATAAGAAAGTGTATTTAATTTTTTTGCGTTGATTGAGGTGGCCATGAATTAACCATTAATGTGTTTTGAATGTGAAAAGCAAATAATCTCCACTAAAGAATAAAAGTAAAAATTCAATATTGTAGTACATATTTTGACGCACAGGATTTTCACACATTAGCTTTATTACGATTCCATAGTTTATCACGTACGACTGATTCAACATTTTTATTTGAATTCAAACTATTTTGTTTCATCTGCTTTCAGTGACCGGAAAAATGAACACATGCTTGGGTGCATATATCTTTCACATGCACAGACAATAAAATATGAACACTAATCTTGACTATCATATCCCCACTCATCAAAGCCATCTGTTTCTTTTAAGTACACATATTCAAATTAAAAAACAAATAGTATCAGTTTCTTTTTTTTTATATAATGCGCACGAGAACAGAAACATTAATATATCAATATAACATGTAAATATGATCCCACGCACACTCTTCCCAGTGAACTATGAAGAATCAATTTGCCACAGCTCAAGCCTATTGGGTCAGCCTAGTGATAAGATAGTGATAATTATGAGTTTAAATAGTTTGCACGGGATTTTAAATTCCAACCACATTATCAATAGTTTACACGCACACAAAAATTGCTACAGATCACTCACTGGGCCAGTAATTGCACTAAAGTATATAGTTGGTTCAGCACAATATGAAATAGTAGCTAGTGAGCAACAATGATTCACATGAAAAAAAAAAAATATGGCATAAAAGAAAATGTCTGGATACTCCCACTCCCACCGGGCCCATCTCTAATTGTTTATCTGCATGGAAATTAAAAGCTACCTCAAAGCTAACCCATCCAACAAAGTGATGAACAATAGCACAAACATTGCAAGAGTATTCAATAATTATGTTTATCGTATTTTAGAGCATAGATAGCTAGACTCACACACTCATAGACAGTGAAACTTAAACAAAGGCGACAAATAAGAATAAAGAAGTTTAGAAACATGCATAAATTACACGTAGTTTCTCCAAGATTTTGAAAAATGAAGAGAATTGAACGTCCACAGAATATAGCAGGAGTCCACGAACTCTTGAAATGATATATGATGTCAGCGATTACCACACCAAAACCGATAGAAACATCCAATAAAAGAAGGCAAAAAGATTTTTTATGACGACAAAGCAAAATGTAATAGCTGGCTAATAGTAATTTTCATTCTCATTGGTCTGCCGATTCCAATTAAATTAAAAATATTAGCATTGGCTAACTCCTTTAAGAAGTGGTGGAGGAAAGGAAATGGGAGCACGAGGAAGCCATGGTCCCTCTATTATTCTAGTTAAATGCAAGGTTAAGGATTTTTTTATCTAATATTCTGATATACAGTATCACCTAATATACATATGGGATCGAGGTATATAATGAGGAAGTGATCTTTATGTGAAAACGAGAAGAATAAGCTTAAGTCACATAATTATATATAAATGAGCAAGATTCATACACACGCACACATACAAATTAATAAGTGTAGGGTTAGGACAAGACAGGTGGTTTAGTGAGAGTGAAAATAACCGTTAAAAGGCTCTCATTTAAAAATAATTCCTAGAAAACAGTTCTATTATAACTCTTAAAATGCTATATATAATTCAAAAATGAAGATTCGGATTTATTAAATAAGAATAGACATGATTTTTGATACATCTTACTTTAGGATGTTCTTACAAACCAAAAAGAGAAGGCTTGATGATGAATTTGGCATTATCCAAAAAGCTAGCTTTCAATTGAAAGGTTTAGAATTTAGACTTAATTTAATCTGAAAAGTCAATTTATGATAATTTTTCTTCATTTATATATTATATAGTGATCTTATTTTTAGTTGATGTAGAATCAATTTTTTTTAAAATATATCCCCTCACACTCAATATCAATATTTTATGTGGGACCACCAACATATATATATATATATATATATATATATATATATATATATATATATATATATATATATATATATATATATATATTATTTTCACCTTATGTTGAGATCTCTAACAAAAAGTAATTGAATTGGATTTTTTTTTCCTTTGATACTATCCAATTGAACATATCCCAGCAAGTTGCTTCTATTTATATCTCTAGTCTATACCTCTTAACCAGCAAGTTCCTTACTTTCAATTTGATTTCGTGGCATTTTAGGTCTTCACGCATAAGTACGAGTTACGTATGACTCAAACCCCATATCAAGTTTGGTGTCCATTATATCACTTCCACTTAGAGAGGAGTCGTAGCATGCACTAACTACAATTAAAAACAATATTTCATGCATCATTCGTTTTCTGATTCAGCTTTCCATGGCATTCTCTAATAGAAGAGCCCATTATAAAAAGACATCTCGTGTTATTCGTTGTTATACCAAACCAAACCCCTAAGAGGCCCTAACTAGCTAACTATTTTCTTTCTTTCTTCTTCGCCGGGAAAGATGGGAGTGGCTGTTTATTTGGACACCATTTTCGTCCCTTTGAGTCTTTTCATCACAGTGGGTTACCATGTCTATCTTTGCCACACCATCAAGAACAAACCTTCACGTACAACTTATGGAATCAGTAAGAAGAGAAGGACAGATTGGAGTCTCAACTTAAATCAGGTAATTGCATAGATCAATTGTGCATGTAATATGTTTATACATGGAATTTATTCTCAGAGTAATTGTTTGGTTTCATGTTTTCAGATATGATTTTTCACGTGTCAGAACAGAACATGATTTTCAGAAATTAAAAATAATAATTAACTTTCACATCTCAAACATATATAATTTTTCTATTTCCAACGAGTTTTCAAACACACAATATCAGACATTGATTTTTCTCACCATATCATGTTAAAATTTTGCATTTATCTATTTCTTGACTGATATTTACAAATTTTGATAAAGACACAACAATTTCATGCTTATTATAAATAGAAATAAAAATTTCAATGATCACTTATTCATTAATTGGGCAATTGGAGCTTCAATGTTTCCTAGATATTTGTCTTTGTCATAGTGCAGGGTGATGCCAGCAAAGCTATGTTGACGGTGCAAAGCTTGAGGAACACTCTTATGTCCACAATACTCACAGCTACTATAACCATTCTTATTAACTTGGGTTTGGCAGCTTTGACCAACAACACCTACAATGCTAGCCATCTTTTTAGCAGTGGATTTTTTGGGTCAAAGTCAGATAAAATCTTTGTTTTAAAGTATGGATCGGCATCAATTTGTTTGGTGATGAGCTTCATGTTCAGCTCCATGGCCATAGGATATCTGATTGATGCCAATTTTCTGATGAATGCATATGGAGAGTTTTTGTCCGGGGGTTACACACAAACAATATTAGAAAGAGGGTTCACCTTAGCTCTTGTTGGTAATAGGGTGCTTTGTGTTGCTGTTCCTTTGATGTTATGGATGCTGGGTCCAGTGCTAGTACTTTTAGCTACCTTGGTGTTGGTTTTTGTGTTGCATGAGTTTGATTTTGTCTGCAAATTCCCAGACAACAATAAGCAATGTATCATAAAATAGCCTAGCTAGGTACAGCAATATATATGTAGAGGTTGAGTTAAAAAAATCTTGTTGAAATTTGAAATGTATGATCAACTTCATCTTCTAGTAACTGACCAATATGTGAGTGAGGATTTGTTTTGGTGTCAGGTGCATGGGATTGAAAATAACAAGTTATATTTTCCATTTACTAATATTCTTTAAATACTTTTTGTAATAATGTTTTTATTACCTCACTTATCATATAATCTTATTACACATCCTTTTCTTTTCTTTCTATGTCTTTCCTTTTGTACAAAATGATGTCTAAATTTATTGTATAACTGGCATTCGTCCGAAAATAATTACTTGTAATTTTGTTTTTCCTTTTTCTTTGGGTTGGTGAGGTTGGGGCAAAAAGGGCTCTTGCTCTAATTTGAGTCATGGTCGTTTTAAGCCTCTGAAGATTTGTGGATGATTTGATAAATAGAAGCCCCCAAATTTGTCGGGCCAAAGTGTCCCCTCTTTCTTTCAGGAAAAAAAAGAGAAGAGAGCAATAAACTATCTCACAGCTAAATCAATCTCATAATTTTAATATAGTAATAATTAATAAATACAACTTTATAAAAGAAGGCTCACCAAAATGCTAGCAGTGTTCCTTTGGAGGAAAAAACATAATTGGAGTCAACAAGTTGTCCCAACCTAGCCAACCTCTCAATATTGACTTTACATAAATGTAATAAAATAAACATTTATAAAAGAAGTTCTGCCAACCCACCTTAGGTATTCCTTCCTTTCTCACTAAGAATATAAGTTGACTAGTTGTCACAAATAAATCAATCTTATAATTTAGATTGAAAAATAACTATAATAATAAATGCAAATTCATTTATAAAACATGATTAGACAGGATAACAAAATTCAATTTGTAACATGTTTACGTGTATTATCATTTATAAAAAAAAATCAATTAAGTAATGCAGACTTTAAATAATAAGGGATTGATTAGTTTTATATTCTATTTCTAATTATTGTACTATCTTTTTTTTAATTATTATAATATTATATAATCCAAAAAGCAAGTCTAGACACAAATTAAAATACTACAGCTGACATAATGACCCAAAGCAAATGTCTAGCTCAAATCATATGAAGTGGATTTATTTGCAACCCTCTTTTCTTTTTGCATTCTCTGCATATATTTTTATGAGAAAAATATTTTCTTGGAAAATTATTTTCAAAACTTATTTTTTGAAAATTATGAATCTATATATACTGCTTTGACACTACGGAATAATGGGTGGAAATACACTGGCAGTGAGCAGTAAGCAGATGCTACGGTGATTTTCAGCAAATTATAGATGCAGGTTACTCAAGAATACACTTGTAAATAGCTTTTTTGTAGCCAGCATACATGCCTATGGCGTTTATTCATTGCCATAAGACCAATCTGTGTAATCTTTGTATTTTCTACAGGACCTTGATGGGGTACTATTTTACTCTTCAACAAGTACATATTAATAAAAATTTCTTTGCTGTTAAAAAAAAACTGCTTCAACATTATGAAAACTAGTTTCCGTAATATAATTATAGTAATATTTTATTATATTATGAAAACTAGTTTCTGTAATATAGTTGTTGTAAAATATTATTGAAAGTAGTTTTCGTATTGTTTGCAACTTACCAAGAAAAAAAAGTGAATTTAACTAGAGAGAGATGTGGTAGTGAAGGAAAGTTGATGAAGGAGAAGGTTGCGAGGGAGGGAGCAGGAGATGAGAGCTGAAATATTAAGAGAAAAGAAAGGGAGTGTTGGTGAGAGGGAAAGAGAGACGAGTGCTGCTGAGAAGGAAAAGAGAAAAGGGAATGGAGGAGAAGGACATTTTGAGTATTTTAAAATTAAAAGGAGTGTAAAGAGAAAAATGACGATTACAAAAAGAAAGTGTCTCATCAGAATTTTGTGTAAAACTAAAACCCACATGGCCTTAGTATCCCACGTATCCCACAAAGCCCAATAACGAAAAAGTCTGCCTATGTTGTGACATAAGTCTGAAAACTAAACCCACTTGAATTCTTTGGATCATGGGTCAAGCAGTTGCCCATGCTGCCTAAATCCAAGTATTTTTTTTTCTTTTTTGAAAAATATTAGTTGTTAGTTTGTTAATGAAGAAGATTTGAATCCCAACATCTCTATCTTTTTTCTCTCTTTCATCATCAAATTAATCTTATAAATGTAAATTAGGCTTAATTGCTTATTCTGTCCCCAATTTATCACGTTTTGGTAAAAATCAACACAAATGATATCCTCTTTGTTCTCTTATTTTTAACACAAACAATCACGACAAAATGAGATCCTAAATATCTCAAATTCACAATCCCTTCTTCATTAACAGTGATTAATTTATTTACAAATTTGAGTGGTGCATTCGCAGAACAAATATCTCAAAGATTCACCAGTGATTGGTGATGGCTCATTCGCTCACAACGAAGGTGTACTTCTTTTCTTCTTCTCCCTTTCTAACTTGGTCCACTTTCTCTCTCTTTTGCTCTTAGCATTTTTGTTTATTCTCATTACCATTGTTGCACCAAACTCTTTCGTTTCTAGATTCGTGTTTCATTTCCATTTTTGAATGCTAAAGTAGGGTTCGGTAGTTAGATATCTCAAAACATCCATGTATTGAGTCTCATCTTTGATTTCCCTAATTGTCTCATGTTTGGTATGATTTTGGTTGTTGAGCAACCGATTATTTCCCCCTTTATGCGAAAAGAAAAGGATATGATCTTCAGGAGGTCATGGTTGTTAATGACCCTCAACTAGATCCTAAGAGATGTTCACATATCACATCTCTCTCTTTAAAACATATGCTTTTTAGCCATTATGTGTGGGAGAGAAAACAAAATTTATTAATAGTGGCCGTTCATTTAGTGACCATTCGACATCTCTCTTTATGTTTTTAATCATTAATTGTTATGTTAAAAATACTTATTGATTTAAAATTGTCTGAAAATCTTAGAACTATTTGGAGTTTAATGACAATATAACAAAAAAGGACAAAATTCATAACATTTAAAAAAGTGGACAGAATGAACTAAAAAAAATTGGGACAAAATTCGTGAGAAAGTGGTAAGTTTGGGGGAACTTAGTGCAATTTAAGCCTATTTATTATTGACAATAAAAATATTTTCTATTTTAATTTATTTATTAATAAATTTTATTCGAATTTTAAAAAATGTTCGTATATGTTTGAGGAAATTTGGATAAATGACTTTGTGTGTCTGCCATTGTTACACTCTAACATTTTTCTAACTAATGATTATGAAAATCACTCAAGCCAGATACATAACTATTTGTATAAGATAATGAGATAAATGGCATTTGGAATTTGTATAATGCTTCCATGTGCCACACATTGTATAGAGTCATGGGTAATCCCAATCTTGAGACCAAGACAATGTGTAGGTGGACACCTACATTGAGTAAAAACAAGCCGAAGCTAGTGAAAACTGAAAATCATGGCATGTCTCTAACAAACAAAAAAAAAGATATGTTTGCTGCCTATCTATAGAATTAATATTTATTTTTATAGGATGATTAGAATTTATAATAAATAAGTAATTTTTAATGATAAAAACTATATTTTAGATTTATAAGAAACTATTTAAATTGTGATCTAAATTTATATTTAGATTAATATAAATAGGTAATTAACAAAATCTAGTATACAAATAATAAAGATAAAAGAATGCTAGCTTGAGATGAAAGAGAAACTTTTAAACGAGTTCTGATTCTTGTGAAGGTAGTATGTTAAAATACAAGAGGAGGTTTAAATGATTTTTATTTTATTTATAAAAACGTGAAACGAAAAAATATTAAATATATTGAAGGATTAAAAAGATATTTAAATTTTCAACAAAAGTTGAAAGAATTTGTTAAAATGTTAGAAAATATCTAAGTCAAGAAACTTGAAAGTTGGATTCTCTAAATGATATATTTTATTATTTTTTTAATTATGATATTGCCATAAAATTATTCTCACCAAAAGTATTAAATACTTAATCAAGATTTGAATCTTAAATCATTTAATTAAGAAAAACAAGTTGATAATTGTGTCAACTATTGTTGTATATATTTTATTTTATAGAATAAGAAAAGGTGACAATTTTTATTTATTTATTCAAAATAATTACGTATTTTTAATACATTTTTAGATTTATACATTAAATTAGTTTTTAAGTTTTACCAGAATTTAAAGTTGTCCGTATTACATACAAGATACCTGTTATTCACACACAAATATATATATATATATATATATATATATATATATATATATATATAAAGCTTCGATAAAAAGAATAAAATATGAATTGGTTGCTAAATATATCATTAGTTATTAACTATAAAATTATACAGTAGAATACATAATATTTAGAGAACGTTTGATTTATGAAGAATCGAATAATTATGAATAAGTTAAATTTATCATTTCAATAAATTATAAGTCTTCTATATTCTGTAAAGTCTTTTATATAATTTTGTATGAAAAACATTTATAAATTTTGTATTGTCAGTTATATTTCCCTGGCATTTCTACAGTGCACACCGATACATGTGTGTCTCATTCTAATCCACGTTTAATCAATATCCAGGTTTTCACATCTTAATTTTAGATTTTTCTTTTCATTCCAATTTTAACTTTCCTTCAGCACACGACACTACCGTACCTTTTTTTATAGAAGACACGACAACATTGCTCGACGCACGCCATGCCTATCCAAAGATAATGACACTTTTTGTAATGTTGCTTAAAGCTTTTTTTGTGCACAAGATGAGGGAACTTTAGTGCCAAAATAACAACTCATAACATAAAATAACAATCGCAGCTAAAAGGTTTGAAGACATTTGAAGAAAACATTAAATTCATTTGTCTCAAAACAAACAATAGATCGAATGAGAGTATTTTCTATTTTTTTTAATTTGGTGGTAATTAAGGATTTTCAATGGATGTTATGTCACACAAAATTATGTAACAAATCAACAATTTTATAGTCATTAAACAAGAACAAAACTCTACCCATCATCAAAGATAAATACTCCTCAAACCACCGGATCAAGATACTTAAGCTAAACAAAATATCATGAATAAATTATACTATTGGTCTCCTATTTTTAATTCTAATTTAAACAATGGTAAATAGACATGTAAAAATAAATATTTTTTAAGTGTCATTCCAAAAAATAAACATAATTTGCAGCTCACTTCTCCTCTCTGTCTCTCTCTTCACTTTCCCTGTAACAGCCGTTTCTGCCGCTGTCGCCGCCGCAGCTTCTCCAACCCCCACCGCCCCTTCATCTGCAAATTATTTTTCCTTCTTTCCACTGTGCTCGCTCGCGCCTTTATTTTTCTTTTTTCTAGTTTCGATTTGCGTCTTCGTACTTCAGCTACATTTTTTTGGACTAATTAGTGTTTTGAAATGCAGAGACCTAAAGGTGGTGGATCGAGTCCTTGCTTTATTTATTTTCTTTCTTCACAAATGCGCTTTTGAACTGCTTTCTAGCTTTTGCTTATAGTGTTATAGGTATAATAATGTTGTTTTGTTTCCATCATGAATTTCTTGTGTTATGATGTATTGTGATTTACGCCGCTTCGCCTTTGATCATTTTCCGAAGTGCCTTTATGTCCTTCTATTTTTCTCATGCCTAATTGAGCATGAGGTTCTTCTTCTCATACTCTTTCCATTACTACTTTTACCATAGATTGTGAGAACTAGAGTGTGTCTCTTTAAGTAATTTGAAACAATTTTAGTAATCACTTATTAATTGATTAAACCCGCACTCAGATCTTTCACTCTAATCTTGGTGTTGAATGCATTTTCAGGAAGCAGGCAGGTTCATAGACAAAGGAAATTTCAGAGTTGTCCTTCTGATTCGGGTTCTTGCGATGATGGAGTTGCAGATGAAGAGTTCGTGAGTTTTTTTTTCCTTCTGATTTTGTCTCTAGTCACTTGACCACAATTTGCAGGTGGAGGGGCAGTGGGGTTGGAGAAGCTGCGGCGGCTGCGGAAACGGCCAGAGAAAGTGAAGTGAGAGAGAGATAGAGAGAGGAAGTGAGGGAAATGAATTTTTTTGGTTTTTAATAATTTTTAAAATAAATGAAAGATAATTAATTAGAGTTTTGGATTTTTTTTAATAGCTGCAAATTATGTTTTTTTTTACTAGTGACATTTAAAAAATATTTATTTTTGCTTATTACGATCAACGTTAAATTATAATATCGGAGGATCAATATATATGACAGTTAACGTTTTTATCTAACGGTTAACGTTAAATTATGATGTGGGGAAATCAATATTACACTTTTTTTTATAAAATAAAAGATCTGATTCGTGAATTAAATTCTGGAAGACCAAATATAAAATTGAAGTGAATGTGCCACACCAAAAGTCTAATTTAGCTTACTATTAAAATTGTGTAGCCATCGTCGTGTGTTGATCGGATAGTTTTTAAAATTTATTTATTTTATTTTATTATCCAATTTGTTATTATTTTTTAAATGTTTGTTTTCTTTGAAAATCCGTGTATTACACGGACTTCAAAGCTAATTATTCTACAAAACTCTAACGTGAGAGGTTTGGGGTCCATACAAATACACGCTTGTTGCATGCATGAAGAATTCATAGACGCGGGGATTGACATACCCATGTGTACGCACCAAATTAAAACAATTACCATAATAGGATTTAGAATCATTGGTGTGTTAAAGAAAGGGAACATAAAAGAGGTATTTGAACCATCTGGAAAATAAATTAAGATGCAGGACCGTGCCTTTCAATTCTAAGAATTCAACTAACCTTTTTCCTATCGTCTGTGTGAAACACACATTTTTGTTAAAGATAACACTAAAATTTGTTGGAAAAAGAGTGTACAATTATTAACCTTGCATATAAATAGATGCACATCAGTGGCACGACCCTTGGTACCTCTAAGAGACTTGTCCCTACTTATGTCTTGTACTGTTATACAAAACGTTATCGAGAGTGGGGCCCGACCAAAATTTCAATAGTTTTGTTTTGTAAAAATGATTGAAAAACTGAAAAAATAAAATTGTTAACATTTTCTTCTCAAACTGTCTTTTACATAATTGTCATGCATATATTGAATGTTGATTTATGAATTATTTTTTTATCATTGTACTTCAAACTGTCTTCATCCAAAAATTGTTTTACCGAGTCTTTTTGGGTATCTATTACACCCAATTTTATATATATACATATTTATTTGGCCAACAAAAAAAAACGGTAAAACAGTTTTATTATTTGAATATTGAATAATATCGTGTGTATATAAAAATCGCTTTCTTTGTGGAAAAAGAAGACCCCGCCACTTTTATTTGCTGAATTGGGTTAGCATGAGGGATTGAAAGAGAAAATGTTGGGCAATTGGATATTTAATTGAATTCCAATCCGAACACTTTCTAAAAAATCCACGTCCCCCTGTTCACCACTGACCACTATTTTCCAACAACCCTAAAAGTTGATAATAATTTGGATGTTTGATGATCGAAAGTTTAGTCTTGCATCATATATAGATAAATAGATAGAGAGAAAATGATCTAAACAACTAAAATATAAAAGTGCGAGAGAAATAAAATTTGACTATACATTTAAAATAAATAGTTAAAATTAGATTTAATTAATTAAAATGATTTTTAGGATGAGCTCTTTCAGCCACCTTTCATTTTCTTACTAAATACGCGCGCGCGCTCTCTTTTTCTCTCTCTGTCTCTCTCTGTATTCCAAACGCATCTCCATTACGACTCTGCTTTCTTTTTCACTTTATTTTGCTCTCTTTCCTATTAATTTCTCTTTAGTGATGTGGGTTAGATGATATTCAAAAGTCTATCAAAAGCTAGGTTCTGGCTTTCTGAATAATGTGTAAAGTGTAAACCCATGCCACGTGTTCACATATACCCACATATAATTGATTGAAGAAAAGTCATTCCGATTTCATTATTTAACTATCAAACGTACAGTATGTTTATTGCAGGATTTTTTTTGTTCTTACGGTGCTATACTCTAAACATATCACTGTGCTGAAATATTTATAGAACTGGGAATGAGGGTGAATCATAATATGATTGTGTAAACTATCCTTTTAGCTAGAGAAATGCTGACTATACAGTCGTCCCTACACACTTACACTTTTTTTAATCGGCTACACACACTTACACTTGGATATTATTTACTCTCTGACATATTGTTTAATACAGTTTTTACTTTATATGATAACTGATTGAAAATCATAAAATTGCGTTTTTTTTAGAGAAAAATGTTAGTACTGAGAATCAGATTTATTATCTTTTGTCTCTTTTCCTTTTTTCTTAACCAATCTTTCCATAGGTAAAATTTAACTTAAAATTTATAGTTAAGTTAAAGTAATATCTGATTAATTAAATTTAATTAGAATAGTGTAAGTTACATATTTTTTTATTGTTGATTTAAATTAAATAAATATTATAAAGTCAGAAGTAAAATTTATTAAATAAGAAATGAGACTTACAATAGTTTATGATTTCTAATTAATGTTTTCGGTTAATAATAAAGATTGTGCTTGAAAAATATTAGGAAAAATGACATTTTCAGAAAGAAACTTGGATGTCATAACAACGACTACGTTAACGAACAATAGATGGAGTAGACTCTTTATAAGGACAAGTACTAAATGACTCTTAATCATATATATATATATATTTTTCAGATTTCAGACGTACATTAATTAGATAATAGTTGTTTAAGAGATATGGAAGATAATTAATAATAAACTTCACCTAAAATCCTTGAGAAAAAGACCTGACACAAAATATCGTCGATGTTCAACGTATACACACGCATAGACTATATATATGAATGAATCTTTTCATTTGATTTTTTTTTTTTGGTTTAAGTGAAAAGCAGTGCATGTGTACTTGTTAACAAAAAAAGCATGTGGATATGGAAACATGCTTTCAGGTTTCAGCCATAGATTTAAAGAATCTCCTTTCAACAAGGATGATTTGAATTTTATTATTTCTATCAAGAATCTCCTTGAATATGCATGGACGAGTGAAAAGTTGTAGTGATAACAACATTACTTATTTTTTCATATTTTGTACGACAAAGGCAATCCCTATGATAAGTGTGCTCAACAAAAGTAATCGCATAGAGGATTGGCGGTGGTGTGTGCTCCTTATAAATTTGATATCAAACGTTGATATATATCCTCAAACCCTAAAAGGCAAAAAACATTAATAACACTGTAACCATCAGACAACTCAACAGTTATGGCTTCCTAGGGCCCCCCTGCCAATTAATGCACTGAACCCACCCTTAACCTTTCCAAGCTAGTGACTCAACAACCCTCTATTCATTGCTTAGAGGTACAAAACACCTTTTGTGCATTTTGCTTTTATCTCACAAGGCATATACTTTTCCATTGATGCAAATAAATTACCCTGAAGCCATTCTTTTTATTATGTTGGAATGAAAAGTGTAGGGTAATTAACAAAGAGTGTTTATAAATATACTTAAATATTACTTACTAACAGTTTTCACAATGAGATTTAAACTCGAGTCTATATGAGATATGAGCCTCTTTGTCATTAACTAGACTAAACCATATTGAAACATTATGATTATTTCTCATTCATTGAAAGTACCAATATTGACAACAAAAGCACGGATATAACATTTATCTAAGAAAAGTACAACTATATATTACACAATTTGTTTTGCACTGCCTTCGCTGAAGTAAAGGTTAAATTTAAAAAAAAAATCACAAACCAAAACAAGGACATGCTCATCTAATTTCAAGGAAGGGTTCAAAGACAAAATCAAGCTGGGCAGAATCATACAAGACATCCGAAATGTCCACACTCTTGTACTCAGAGTCAAGTGTTGATGATAGAGTGACATGATGCCTTGGTGAGCTATCAAAAGTGAGATCAGAAGAGATGAGGTAATCATTGGAGGAAATTGAGGGAGGGACCTCCTCCTTGCACTCCCTTTTCACTGATGATGATGATGGGAAATTATTGGAAGATGAGAGAAAGGGGCACTCTTGCTTGGATGGGGTTGAAAAGGAGTTGTCAAAGCTAAGGAACTTGGAAGAGGATGAAGGGGACATGGGGTCAAGTATGATATCAGGGTTTGCCAAGTTCTTGCAAGTATGGTGCCCATAGTAGGTGGTTTTGAATAGGATTGGTTCCTCTTGAACTCTTTGCACCTGTTTTGTTGCTTGGCAACCTTGGTCAAATTTGTGAGTGCACCTATAGTAGTTCCTGAAAATTGAAAGGTCAAGACATATATCAATTTAGTTAGGCTTAGAAAACACATAATATATCTAGGTCATGCTTGCATAAAGTCTTCATTAAACACTTGGAAAAGAAGACACTAAAATGAATTAAATTTTCTCGGAAGTTAAAATTAACTTGTACATAAATACAAAGTTAAATTTAGTTTTTGAAGAAATTAAATAAGAGAATTTTTGTGAGAATTGAAATATATAAGTTAATTTTAATGTCAGATAAAAGTTTAATTCATTTTACAATTTTATTTTCTTTTATATATACCAGCTTATCCAGAATATTATTCATAATAGAACTTTAATTAGTATTAGATGACAATTGACACATAATCATGCATGTATGATCACATATATATCTATACCTAGGGAATTTGGCATTCAGGATCTCCTTTTGGCCATACTTTCTCCAGTGATGGCCGTCATCAATTGGAGCTTCAGATTCCTTCTCCCATGTTTGTTCAGTTCTTCTGCAAACATGAATTGCAGATTCAGATAAACTTTCTAAGATATATAAATCAATCATCGCAGTGTGTGCAATCATTTTTACAGTGCCAGACAGAAAAAACATAAACACAAGTAAAGAAAGACAAACAAACAAATAAATAAATAATAAACAGGTATAGTATATATAGCTAACTACAACATGGTACTTCACCTCATGTGTATATGAACAATTATTGAATTGGATGGGGTCCAAACAACAACAAAGTATCATGTTGCCAAATTAAAGAGACACTCGATTGATCAGTAAAGGGCATTTACTATTCAGCAATTATCATCATCATCATCATTTATGTTAAAAAGTACAATCATCACGTAATCGGGTGCAGTGAAAATTAGGCAAGGAATAATAATAAAAGGGGTAATAATTAAAAGTCTAAAATTAAATCTAGACATGACCAACAAATTAATTACCTTCTCTTGTAGCACCCTCTTGGTTCCTTAATGGTGGAGCTTTTGCAATTGCTCTCTTGAGAGTCCTCAGACTTGGGAGAGTCCCATACTTGAACATTGAAGACATGATGTGATTCAGAAGTGGGGTTGTTGTGCAAGAACAAGAGGGAGTTTGTGAAGGACATGAGCACCTCTTTCACAAGTTGTTGAGCAAATGGGGTGGCTGATCCATCATCATAAGTCCCATTGATGACACTCTTAAGTTGTTGGGCAGAATCACGCCCTCTAAGAAGCTCCTCAATTGCTTTCCTACGACTAGAACCACCAAGATTTTCCATGTTCCAATCCCTTCACACAAGTTGAACCAACCTTGTTGTTTGTGGTCTTTCACTCACACACCCACTCAACTGAACTATATATATTATATATACACATGAGGGGAGGCGTAATATTATTATGTGGAATAATACAAGAGGGGCACCAACTTGTTGCAATGCGCACATGCTCCGAAGTTTAAAGGAACCTTGCCACGAAAATTCCAACCCCTTTCAACACGAAATCGGCTACCCACGCTCTACCTTAGCGCGTGAAAGCCAACAACGGTTTGGGATCCGCCACGTGTACTGGTTTTGGGATGGGGTTTCTCTGTGGAGCATGGGGAACGATGGCGCGTTGGGATGAATGTCACCAGAGCGCAAGTGACGCCATCGTACTTACGTTGCCATAGATGTCATGGTGACAGGTGGCATCATTTTATTGGCTACCAAAAGATCAGTCTCTGACAGAATATGGTTGAAAAGACGGGTATACCCTTTCTGAGAGATAAGAATACATAACAAGTTAGTCTCTAAACAGTGTCAAATTGGATAAGGAGTAGAGATAATGTGCATCGCACGTGACACTTATTATTAAGATAACAATATACTCACTACCATGATATAAAATCTTTTTAATAACACTGTAATAAATATTTAGAGGAAAATTATTATCACTCGATGATAATTTTATTCAAGTAAACTTATTTCCCTAAAAACTAATGGTCATGTGGTTGAGGATTTAAGTGTGAATGCAGAGAAAAACATCTAATAGAAAATATTGATTTCTTAAATGAATGTAAGAAAGATTAATATTTGACTCTCCGGTCAAGAAATATTTTAGATTTTCCGAAGAGATAAAGTTAAATTAAATCATAAGATTTATACAAGTAGAAATATTTTATGCATTTACCTGATAATTTTGAATAAAATAATAATGTGATCCAAAAATTTAAAAACTTGTTTAATAGTATAAAATAATAACAATATGTAAGTTATTGGCAATACTCTTTATTCCCGGTTTAGATTCAGCGCTACAGTCCGCAATTCATGAGCTTGCACATGGCCACCAGAGGTATCGATTAGAAAATTTCTATAATGTAATCACGTGTCCTTTCTGCATCATATACTACTTTCAGTTCAATTCATATTACAATTTCCCTTGTATTTGAAGAAGATGGCTAGCATAATAACTTATATATCATGTTTGTAAATGTTTAATAGAAAAGTATATTGCGTAATATGATAATTTCAGTAATCCACCTTCGGTTAAAAGTCGTTGAAAATTTGAGAAGAAGGAATTGATTAATAATTCAGGATGCATAAAAAAAGAATTTGAGGTTTCTCTGGATCTAAAGTTCCAAACAAACAAACAAAAAAAGGTTGGTGAATGTTAGTATGAATTCGAGAAAAGGTAAGTGTGAACGAATTAATTGCTGAGAAGACTTCTTTGTAAGATTCAATCTTGTCGTTCCATATTAAGGGCAGGTCAAGCCACCTAGATTCGGTTTACATAACGATATAAAAAGAAATGTCATGATGTCAATATAGAATTCAAGTAAATGAAAGCAACATCGGAGGAGGAAATATTTTAGCTCAACTAGATTCTAGGGTGTATAGATGGTAAAATTAATTAAGGTAGTATATCCATGCCAGCACTCTTTTAAGTAATTTTACCTCACTTAAAATTTAATACATTATTGGGGAATGAGACATGTGCTAAGTATTACTTTAATCCAATCAAAATTATATTTATTTCCTTAATTGGTAGATTGAACTGACATCATTCTTATATTTTATTATCACGTTTCGCAAGGCTAAAGAGATTTTGGTTTTCATGATGACTAAGTTGTGGATGGAATCATCAGGGGAAAAGTCACATTAATCAAAAATTAAAATTCCAACAAAAGAAGATAAAACTAAAAAATATCTGGTGTCTAGTTAATTATGGGTCGGTAAATGGATGTTATTACATTGAAAACGTTGTTCAATAGCTTTGTATCTTCTCTGAATTATGGGATACATATATAGCGGAGTATATACCTTTAATTTGAAGAAATTATGGCCAATACAAATTAAGGTTTGCATAAAAAAAATCAAATCAAGGTAAATTCTCTTATCTGGTTGTAAATATAAAAAAATGAAAATAATTATCTGACTTCAAAACACTGCAGTGGCGTTGTGGTGCACTCCTCCTTGCTACTTAAATGCTTTTATCTCTTCCGAAGTTGTTTCACTTCACTTGGTTACATTACCTAATTGTTCGTTATCTCCCAAGTGGTTCGTCTCTTAATATTTAACCTCCTGCAAAGCTTTCCCCACACTCATTGCGTACTCACAGGCTCATCTTCTCCTTCTCTTTCCAACAAACTCTTTCTAAATTCCTATCTCTTTCCCTTACCTCAAATTACCTTTTTCTTCTGTGCTTGGTATTGGATTGAAATATTCTCTATTTTGTTGGAGATATGTATCTTTACTGGTGGGGTTATTATATATTGTCATTTCTTCATGGGGGCAGAGGAATATAACAGTTTTAAATTACATCAAACGGTGTTCGTTTAGCACTATGGCACTCACTATTTTTATCTCTTTATTTGTAATTTCCATGAGTAATTAAACATTTTTAAATCTAAATTTTAAGATGGTATGAGAACATCAAAAAAAAAAAAAAATATGAAAACGTATCTAAATCTCAAATTGACTAGGGATAAGATGAAATAGATATAAGTAAGACAATTCTCATCTTACATCTTACAAATTATGTATCAATAATTGAATTAGACTTAAATTCAAATTAATAGATATAAGGATGTCTCCGAGAATCTTTATTTACTTGAGCTTCTTAACATCCTTGATCGTTTAGTATTTCAAGTCGATTGCTACACAAGCTCTAGTGTAGCTCTAATATCTACTATAAAGAATTTTGTTGTGAAGTTTGGTAGAAGATGGCTTAGAACTCGGAACAAATTGAGTACATTGATCAAATTTGAATCATATCAAGATATAGAATTATTTTTAAATTTTAATAATGTACTTTTATTATCTTAACAATTGTTGTATTTTAATACACTTTATGTTCCTCTATAAACAAAGTTATTAAACTTTATCAAATTCGTTTTCATATATTTACTTTGATTATATGATAAGAATCATAAGAATAATTGACACATTTTTTGTATCAATTAATTATAATAATAAAATTTATATATTATATGGAAAAAAAATGCATCTTTTATTTTTTGAATCAATTTTATTAACTGTGGTCCTGGGAATAACAGTTACAGATTCAAAAGTAAAAAACACAAACAATAAAAATGTAATATTTGATGTTTTAAAAAAATTCATTTATTAATTTCTTAAAACCATTTCTTAATTTCTACAACAGATGCATATCTTCTAACGGCCCAAAAAAATGCATCCTTAATTATAGCAATTAAAAGAAACTAGGACACTAACAAGACCAATATCACACCATTTGTGTTGAAAGATTGTGAAAATTACCTTTTCTTTCCTTTCATTTTGTCCTTTCTTGAGACATTCTCCTTTTAAAAGGACGTTTTTCAAGCCTGATTTTTACAGAACTATAGTACACACTTAGTTACACTCTACTCTCTCCCACACTTTTTCTATAAACCGTGGATCATTATTATCAAGTCGCCACTGATAAAATTCCACCCACATCAAATTGCTGGAGATACAGATACCCGAGTCTAAGCCTATTCCAACCTCCATCTCCTATTTACCTTCCCGACCTGACCCGACGCATTTGAAAAACCAGGCAAGCTATTTTGCCAGCCTTGGCATGAGCTTCCACGTGGCACAATCTCTTACTATGTTGGATGCCAAGCATTTGTCTTACACCAATGCAATCTGCTTCAGCTATTCATCTGGAAAGTTTAGACCAGAAAAAATCATGACCAAGCAGAAACAAATTTGAACACATGAAAGGGGCATCTTTTTCTTTGGTTAGATAGTTCTTCTTAATCATGTAGGAAGTGTGAGCACAAACACAAACAATGACAGCAAATTATATTTTAATAGTACTCTTGTATGACCATAAAAAACCTGCATGACATTTTTTTTTTAAACACTAATTTGCAACATACAATTATGATCAAGTCATTTGCTTGTTTGTTACAAAACTTCGACAGCAAACATGTTTCTGAATGTGAACTTCACTAAACCTAGAACCACTCACAAGAAAAAATGAGAAAAGTTTACACAGGGCATCCATCATCCAACAAAATCCATCCTTAACCAGATGAGGCTCAATACTTGTACAAACTAAAATGATTCAATGGAGATTCCTATAGACACATGGCCAACAGAACTATAGCCAGACTGCATCAATCGTTAGCAAATTTTATCCAACTCTCAATCCAATAGGATACTAGGATTCAAAGATCCTTGCTTCAGGTTTCACCTAGAAGCAGCAAATTATATTTTAATAGTACTTAGTAGCTACCAAACGACATTTAGTGCACCTTTGGACTAATTTATTGACAACCTACTAAATTAAAACATGTAAAGATAGTGTTTGGAGGAAGATGTCCATTATTCATCACTAAATCTATCACCATCTACATAAATATAGAAAATTTGCCCTTACCTGGTCACTTGCGCAACCAACAGCCACAGGAATGCATTGTGATGAACAAATACAAGGGAAGCCATTTCATTTGAGATTTCTGTAGTTTCTACAAGACACGGGGCAGTCACACAAGTTAACTGGAAACTTGTTGCCTCGGCTGCAAATTATCATGTCGTTTTCTCATTAACTCAGCTTCTCTAGCTATCTGGATATCCGAAGGCCAAAAGATTTGATAAACAACTTTGCAAGTAAAGCGAGGGAGCAATGCCACAATAATTATAAGCAAAATTGTTATCCAATATGTAGGGGACCTTGCCAGATGATAAATAGTCCTGCAATGATTTTGAGGGACAGGTTAGCTGTATATTATACCCTACAGTACTGCTTCATCCATAATACAGATTACAGAATACTTATTGAAGGCCACATGTAACTAACCAGTAATTGGGAAACACAGGTATAGAATCCAGTACCACCATGCAACCATATGTAATGATTATTGATCCCCAGATAGCAACATGAGTAATTAATACCCAACGGTTGATGTCCATAGCAAGGTGTACATTTACAAGGATAACAACTGCAATCGTCCACAAACTGCCCATGCTCCATATGTCAATTGAACTGTCCTTATAGGTGAACAATGGGATGTAGAAAAGAACAAGGCTCTGCCATACTGTGTCCATCATTGTGATCCAAAATAATTGCATATTGTAAGCTTCTTGCCTGTGACCTGCACCATACAGTTTCGGATACTGCAAGAGTGTCCTATGGCTCAAGTCCTTGTCCTGAATACCAACAATAATGGTAGGTATAGATGTGTATATCACAGAATAGAAAACACTACTCCAATCCGTCAGCGCAGAAGTTGTAGAAAAAGCCGTGCATAATATATACCTAAAGACAAGGAAAACATCACATCAGAATGTTTAAAAAATCATACAACCTGCTACTACTAAAATCAAATAACTTCTACCTTTGAACCAATAATTTATGATACACCCTACATATTACACGTATCAACAAGGATAGCATACGGAGGGAAGAAATATATTATTTCCAGAAATGTTGGCACCAGAATATAACAAGATAGAGTTGTACAAACAAAACTTAACATCTAAATATGGAAAAATCCTTTTGCCAATTATCTGCACACAGCCTATTAATATCATAGGCAAATATTAAAAATCACATGTTTCTAACTCAAGCTTTTGTCCAAATGTCTGAAAGATCAGGGATAACGAAAGAAATAAGGAAAGAGAGACCAACTCATGTAAACACAAGAGTAACTCGTGTGATATCCAAGGACAACCATACATACCAAAATAACATCATTACAAAGACAGCATTGCGGTAGAAGTTGTACAGAACTAAATAACCAACACGCTGATAATTCCAGTGCCCATGAACCAGAAGTAATTTTTTCAAGAACTGAAACTGTCCCATAGCAAAATCTGATGCCATCACTGCTTGGCGCCCTTCCTGCCCACATATTCCTACACCAACATCTGCCATTTGGATCATTGACACATCATTGGCCCCTGTCAAATGTAATCGAGATAAAAAAAAGATTAAGTTCATATTAAATCAAATCTTATATCAAAATCCATCTGGCAACACTATCTGAAGCCTGGACTGCCATGCAAATTACTATCAACCATCATCAACCAGGCCTCACAAGAACACCCAAATGCAAATTAAGTTCAATTTCATATTACAAATAACTTACCATCACCTATGGCCAGTGTCATATCATCTGTGCGGCTCTTTATCAAATCAACAATTCCTGCCTTTTGCAAGGGTGCAACTCGACAACACAGCACAACCCTACAGGAAGTTGCAAGGTCGAAAAGCTGTTGAAAGGAAAAAGGAAATTGGTACCATTAAGTTTTATTTAACAACTCCAATCTAAAGCAGTGGTATATTAACCTACTACATCACTTAGAGAAAAAGAAAGTTTTAGATGTTCAACACGCATAAATATTTCAAACAACAAATTCAAACGAGGAAGGACAACTTTACCTCTGACTCCAGTTCCTTCTCC
The DNA here is from genome assembly GCF_004193775.1 of Glycine soja. NCBI lineage: Eukaryota > Viridiplantae > Streptophyta > Magnoliopsida > Fabales > Fabaceae > Glycine > Glycine soja. The sequence continues at coordinate 46,881,767 of NC_041010.1, read as the reverse complement.
AAAATATAAACCAAACTGTTTCCATCAATTATGAGTGCCAATGGAGCATCAGTTCCTTCTTCGTTTCCAGGATTACATTTGGGAAAGCTCAAAGACTTTGAACCATTGGGAATATCAAGATCACCATGTCCAGCATTGGTTTTGTGCTTTTGATTCCGACACCCTCCACTTGATGATTTCACACCATATTTGGCTTTAGCATCAGCCAAAAGATTTCTACATTCAACCTCTGAAGTGCCATTTATAATAATCTGCTGCATGTCTCCACTAAGAAGTTTGCAGGAAAGACCAATTGAAATTGCCGTCTCTTGCTTATCACCAGTAAGAACCCAGACCTTGATTCCAGCTTGCCGTAGAGCCTCAATTGCTTCTGGTACACCCTCTTGTAGCTTGTCCTCAATTCCAGTTGCTCCAAGTAACTTTAAATTGCTTTCTATAAGAGCTGCTGTTTGCCGTAGTTTAGTAGCTCTGTCAGTCAACGAAGTGCTTGCCTCTTCATACCTGCTTTGCCACTCCTCATGTTCAGCACCAGAAAGATCCCTGGAGGCTACTACAAGAGTGCGCAAACCTTGTGAAGAATATTCATTCAAATGGCTCTGAGTTGCATGCCATATGTTATTGTTACTCTCACTGCCATTTTCCAAAATGCTAAACATTGAAGTATCAGCACCTTTGACTAACACCTTTACCGCGTTGTCAGGAAACCGAATAACAACAGACATTCTTTTTCGCACACTATCAAACTCATGCAGACCCAATACATCCAATCTATATACCAGAGACAATGAAGTTATTTAATAATCTAGATGTAATTTAGGTTACATACAAAGTGCAAGACAGAAGTAGAATATTCAAGTACATAATACAATTTTATTAATTGTGTGTGTGTGAGAGAGACATTGCTAAAACAAAGTAAAACAAGTAGTCCCCCACCAAAACGAAGTCACTATCTACCTGAGTTTCTCACCGTTGACATCAATAACAATATGTCCAGATGTGCGTTCAAAAAGAGTATATCCATATGCAGAGGCCGCAGAAACTAGAGCTTGTTCATCAGGAGATTCTCCCTGGTAATCAATGCGTCTAATATCTTCATTTACTTCATTAGTTCCAATACTAGAAAATTCATCATCACCAAGTATAGGGATTACAGTGTTACAAGCAGCCAATGTAAGAAAAAACTCATGAGCAGCAATTTTTTCTTCTCTATTTGAGTCTTTCTGCAACATTGTCATCAGTTCAGAATCAACTGCAATTGCAGATTTGAGCTTCCAACTCCGTTTAGGAATAACATCTGCTGCTGCTGCTGCAATCATTAACAAAAGTCTTGTGATATTTATGCACCAGCAAATTTGTCAATTCATCATAAGCTTACAAATGGTTTCTGATGAGAACTCACACAGATGACACCTTCTACCTTAGATCAAGATATATAATTGAATCGAAAGTTTTGTAATAGAAAAATAATTAAAGAGCATAGCCATTTCAACAAATAAGCAAACCAGCAAGAAGAGATTGAACAATGGAAAGAAAAATATCACCTAACTCACAGGAAGCTCTTCCCCTCATACAATAATTACAGAGTTTAAATATTCACAAAGCATTTTTGCAAGGGCTATCCTAGGATCAATTATAAGTAATTGAATAAAGGGTTTACTATCTTTATAGCCCTTAAACTTTTTAAGATTTTTGTTTAGTCACTAAACTTTATTTTGACGAGTCAACGTCCCTTAACTTTTTATCCGTTCTTACTTTTAGGCCCTTAACTTTTTATCCATCCTTAGTTCCGGTCCCTTAACAGGGTTTATAAGTAACGACCAGAAAAAAGTTAAGGGACTAAAAACAGAAATCCTAAAATGTTTAGAGACTAAAAAGATAATAAACACTTGAAAAAAAAAAATAACAACCAAAGAGCACATGTTATATTGGAACCAATTCTCATCAAGCTGTCCAGCAGAACAGTCATTATCATAAACCAAGGCAATCAAAAAGCAAAACTAATGAATGCATTTCTCAGACTTACACAATAATTGTTAAGAGACTAAAAACTGCAGTAGCGAGGTAGGAAATAATGGCACTGTACCACATTATAAAGCAGTCTAAACTTAGATAACAATCTCAAGTGATTGAATACCTGTATTATCAACCATAGGCAAGGAGCTCCCGTAATTCTTCCCATGTACACTAGCCCTCTGGAATTCCATTTTGTTTTCTGTTAGTGTTCCTGTCTTGTCTGAAAATACATAGCGTATTTGACCCAAATCTTCATTTATATTTAATGATCTACACTGAAACCTTGACCCAGAGCAGGCATCATACATATCCCTGTCTTCAATCATGAAGTATGACTGACCCAATCGAACTAACTCCATTGTGATGTAAAGAGATATTGGTATCATTATCTGAAACACTATAACAGAACTCAAAAAGGAAAAAAATGCTTCCATTGGTATCCCATAATACTTATATTTCTTTCCATTATCCGGTCCATTGGTGAAGTATCTTTTTCTGTAGTAAGGCAAGGTATCAAGCTGGTTCTTGTGGCGTACCAACCAAAGACACATCCCAATGGCCACAACCAAACACATGATAAAAAGAAAAATTGACAACCAAAGGGTTTCTCTGTTCATGTAAGTTTCCAGTCTGCTTCTCTTGGAAGGAGAAGCTGCACTGTTCAACATTGCTTTTGTTTCCTGTCCTGCATAGACTACAACACCAATTATCCAATCTGTGTTCTTCAATTGGCAACCACGCAGAACAATGTTTGACTGGCTAAGGGAAAACTTTAGCCCATTGAACTCCATGTTGGCCGTGAACTCATAAATATTCCGGTTCGGTTGCTCACATCTAATTACACCAAAAACATCACAAGCTTCTGATGCAACCGCTGAAGCTGTTTCCTGCCTAGCATACCTTGTCTTCAAATTTGATTCTCCATCCAAATTCATTGTCTGAATATAGGCAAGCCCACTTTGATCACTCGTCCCCAACAAGACCATGTCAGCTGGAATTGTCTCATCGGCAAAGATCTTAACAACCTCACCAGCTTGTATTTTCTTCCATTTCTTTGATCGGAAATCACCGGACTGAAGCACCAGAGACTCCCGGTTGTTCTCATTGCGATCTGACCTGTGCCTCCGCCAATCCTCATAGCCATCCTTAATAGCCGTGACACAAAGAACAAACAAAAGCGGGAAAAGTGACACAGTCCTCCCAAACACAGCCAGTGGCGGAAGCTGATTGAGAGCAGCAATAGCAAGGAAATACAGATAAGCCACCCGATGAAACTGAATGAAGAGATTCTTGGGCAAAAAGGTAACAAAGGTGTATCTGCTAGTCCGGATCTCATTCCCGGTGAACTCATACTTATCATTCGTCCTCCTCGGATCATTGATATAAATCAGCCTGGCACTGTCCTCATGTAAGGCAGCATCATCAAATTGCAAACTTTTGTGCCGAATTCTCTGTGATTTACCATTCAACCTGCTGTCCTGCACCTGAGATGAAGCTCCGGATATCTCGAATGGCACGCTACGGCTATTGGCGGCATCAGGCAGTTCCATTGCACCCCAAGATACCGGGCTCTTCGTCTCGGGCTGGGGGCATTCCAAGGGAAACTGCCACGGGGACTGAGCCTCAGAACCGCTAATATTATTCCCAAACGCTGCAGTGTAGAGACTACAATCTCTAGACAACACAACGTCCCCACCGTCTCGTTCCTTCACATCCAAAACGATGCTCTCAGCGAAAGCATCATCAAAGGCGGAAGAAGAGAAGGAACCATGGAGGGAGAGGTAGCTCCGGGAACCCGATTTCCCGCGGCGGTGATGAATCACTGGACGAGAATCCGATGATTCCAAAAGCAAGGACTCATTAGAACTCATAAATACTTCTCCAACCACATTGTATCAACACGACACAAACAATCCACCGTCGGAAAAGGGATCGATAAAACCCCCAAATCCAATTCCACGCGGCAGTAACGAGATCTAAGACACGAATAGGAATCACCCCCGAGGCATTCTCGATTGGCACGACGAGAACAATAAACAAAAGCCTAGCTACTCAATTACGCTAAAACTAACGGTGGATTCCCTGGAATTGAATTAAAATGTTAAATAGCTGTTGAACAAATCGGAAAACAAAAATTGAATGAAATGGTTAACCCTACATTGAAAATTAAAAAAAAAAAAAAGATATGGTGATGGAATGAAAATGGAAGTGAAAAAGAAATGTGGTTGAGAAGAGGGAGAAGGGATCAGAGATTGAGATTTGGGTTGGAGTGAAAGGGAGAGATGGAAGGGTGCATCGGAGTTCCAAGAGAGAGAGAGAGAGGAGCGGTGAACCACCAATCTTACCTTTTCCCTTACTTCCTTTCTCCTTTCTTCTTTTCTTCGGGCCACCACCATCCAATGCCATTACTCTCCTTTCTCTCTCTCTCTTAAGACACTTATATTTTTTTATAAAAAAATAATATTAATCGTTAATGGTTAATTTTTAAAAATTGTTTAAGACATTGTACTAGAGTTTTCAATAGGTAAGATTCTAATTTTTTATTTTGTAATCTTCTCGCTCATAGGTATTTGGAAAAATGCAAATTTGCATATTTTAAAAATGAGTAAAACATTATATAGAAATTAAAATTAAAAATTTACAAATTTATCAACACTAGTATTAAAAAAAATTACAAATACATCAAAAGTTTATTTAAGTCAAAAAAATATCACCCCAAGTGTGTATTGATGTAAAAAACAAATAGTGGTGTATTCAAAACTTAAACCCAATCTCACTATCTAAATAACAACCGTAATGTCTTTAAATTCTCATGATTGTATATGGATTTTGGTCGTTTGTCTTTTGTGATTTTTATTTTTTCTTTAATTTTTAATATAATGGAGTGTGTTGTTTTGATTGTTGATGCGGATCTAATTGGAATTGTTTTTTCTCAATTTACCTTACCATAACTCTGAATTTTGATAAAAATAAAATAATAAAAAAAAAGATAACAACAATCTTACACTAATAATTTATGTGTTTTTTAATTCGGATTAATAATTTATGTGTTTTTTAATGCGGACTAATAATTTATGCATTAAGAAAAAAAATGCTATAATATTATCTTCATTATTAATTAAATTTTATTAAGGTTGTTGGTCATATAATATTTTAACAATTATTTAATGAGAATTGTTTATAATTTTATATTACTTTAAAAGATTAAAATATGTTAAAAAAATATGTTTTAAAGGTGTCATATTATCAGTTTTCATATATGTTGACATTTTTTAAAAGTATATATTGGCAATTTTTTTACAGCGTATATATTGACATTTGATGATGCAAGAGTATATACACGTTTTTAAAAATTATTGCAGAGCTGCTATAGACTCAAGTGGTAAAATGCTTGTTTTTTTTTTCCATAAAATATTGAGTTTAACTATTGTGAATAGGAAAAAAAAAGAGTTTGAAAAGTCATATCATTTGAATTCAACTTAGATTAGTTAAGATCTAATATAACTTCAACATCCTTCTTCGGAGTTCGGACCACCCACCATGTCCAAAGTCCATACCTTCTTTATTATCCTTTGTCTTCCCTTTAAAATAATATTTATTATTATCTGTATTATTCGAAGACAGCTTTAAACTCTTTTGTAAGAATATTGATAGAAAATAGCTTAAGAAAATTGGTAGAAATGCATTATTGGTTAAATTTTATTAAGATTTGGGGTACCAAAATAGTAGGGGTTTTAGTAACTAATTTTAAGAGTTTCACTTACTAACTAAAATGGATTTTACTTCAAATTGACTCAGTCTGGCATAAATTTATCTAATAAAATAGTATAAAAAGACTATATTGGAGAATGTAGTAGTAATATTTCCTTTAATCACTAATGTGTTTACCACTATATTTAAAAAATAATAATTTTTGTTATTTATTATAAGTTATAACTACTCAAAAATTATTTTAGATATAATATTCTTTTTTTGAAAAGTCAAATAAAATATTTAAATGACAATTCATAAAAGATATGAGAATGTATGATTAAATGACAATTTATAAAAGATTTACATTATAGCATATTCCAATTAAATTCTTAGTTTCAGTCAAAAACAAAATTCTTAGTTTTACTATTGTTGTGTTGTTCAACTAAAAAAAACGTGTTTTTCAGTTTTAGAGTTCAACATTCCTAGATTGTTTGACTTTTTTAATAATTAATTTGAAAGTTATATTTAGGATAATTTTTAATTTATTAATAGTATGAAAATTTTGAGATAAAATATATTTTTGGTCCCTAAAAATATTTCAAAATTTTATTTTAGTCTTATAAGAAATTAATATATTTTTAGATTTTATATTTTAACATAAACACGTGACTAAAATCACATTACTTTTGGCAAATTAGTACTTAAAATTTTTATAGAAACTATTTTTTTAAAAAGAGAGATAAAAATATATATTACTCAAAAAAGTTTATATGGCCAATGCCTGGAAATTAAATTTGTATTTTAAATCACTGTTTTTTTATTCTTATAATTTTTAAAAATACTTATTCCTGTAGTTCTACTCAGTTAGGTTATTAAAGACAAAAAAAAAGTTGATCAGTAAAGACAAATATTTTAATTGGGAGTATAAACTAATTGAGTTAAGTTTTGGAAGTTCAAGTCTAACTTGTGAAAAGAAAAATGGTTTAAGTATGACTTATTTATTTATATATCAAGTGAAAAGTTTGACTTCACTCAATATTTTGTTTAGAGATTTCATTAATAATATTTATTGTTTTACACACTTTTATTACATGTCATAATGATAATGAGGGATAGACAGAAAATTAATGTTGTACATGATCACAATTAAATATAGAAGCATGATATTTGTGCAACAGCACATATAACAGTTATACAACAATATTTTTAGTTTCTATTTCTTTCTAGATTGAGGCTAAGGTGGATTACCTATTCAGGTGGTTCATGATGAATCACAATTTTAAGTTGCTAGATTAATCTCATTTCAAAGTTTATATTGTAGATTTTGCCCACTAAATCCCCCCACCCTATCGTAGATCACCACCATTGGTCGTTGGAGGCAATTTTTGGCGGCAACCTTTCTAACTTCCCACCATGGTTTTATTTTGTCCAGTGATCACCAAGCCTCCATTGGTATCAAATCTTTTGGCATGTTGATTTTGTGTGTGAAAATTGAGATTTCAAATCCATAAGAACTTTTTATCATAATCGAAATTTGTTTAATCGAGAACAAGGAGATTTCATTGGGGGAATGTAGAGGTTTATTAAGGTGCTGTTCAGGGCAGAATGAAAGGACTCCATGCAGAGTTGTCACTTGTGACTTCCAAGAAAATGCGATGCCAAAATCTATCAGTACTCAAACAACCTTACAAAATTGGGTAATACATGCCCATTTATATATATTTATTCATACTATGAGCATATCCGCATTTCTAACATCATCTTCGGCATACCCACAAAAAATGACATATGCTTTTTTTTCAAAAATTTGTTGTGCATAAATAATGAGCATTTTTCTTTGAGAAATAATTAAATAAACTTACATAGTCCGGCATCATGTGTTAAGGGACAGATGAATACGATGTTGCAGGAATATTTTATAAGTTGATGTTGTTTCATCATGTCAGTAACCACTACAGATGAATACGATGTTGCAAGAATATTTTATAAGTTGATGTTGCAAGAAGTATGTCAGTAACCACTAACGAGGAGTTGGGACAGATGAATACTTAATACTCACTCTTTCTTTTCCATAAATCCACTCCTAGCCTAGTTAGCCCAGGCACTACGGCTACCTCAAAAATTAAATTGGGAAACAAATTAATAAATTTCCTTTTCAGGACTCTGGAATCATACCATCTCAAAATTTCACAGTGTTGATTGTTGAAGCAAAGACACGGTCATATTTTTATCTCTACGTTTTTTGAGATATTCCTTCAGTGTTATATGTATAGATGTCTTTAATTTTTTTAATTATGTTTCGAAATTACTTCTACAATCGGTGTTTTAGAAATGCAAGACCTGATTAATATTTTCCTTCCAACTGTATTCTTATTAAAATTAAAATAAGAGGAGTGTTAGTAATACTTTATAACAAATTTTTATTAGTATTTTTTTAAGGAAACTTTTTATTAGTAATAGATAAATATTATTAGAAGACTCATTAAATTAGATACGAAATCTATGAATTTTATAATTTTTAATAAGGAATATATTGAAAAGAATATTGGGTCGCTAAATAGTGCTCTTTTTTTTACTAGTATTAGACTTGTTCTCATAGTATGTGTTGCAATTTATGATTTAACTGGAAATTAGTGATTGGAAGAAGAAGAAAAGACATACTCCTAACAAGATACAAAATATTATGGCCAGTTTTTTTTTTTTTTTTGTATTCTTTTATTCGAAATCTATGACTAAGCAGTCGGAGCATCAATACACACAAGTTGCATGTTGGAAAGGGACCGGCAAGATAAAATAAAACTCTGTTATTTTTTGACAGATTAGAAACATGGGAGCATGAAATAAAGAGCAAAGAAAATAAGTAAAATAAATAAATATATTATTTAAGTTGTTTAGTTTAAATAATAAAATAAAAGATTACTCATAAAAATAAAAACAAATTAAAAGACGAAAAACTTTTATTATCTCTTTTTCTTATTTGATCAGATAAAAAATACAAAATTGATGATAATACTTTCTTGTCGAAACGTTTATGCAAGGTAGCTGGGAAGAGTATTGAGGATTGAGAGGAATGATGATAATGCTTTTTTTTTATAACATAAACATTTCTTAATGGAATAAATAATTTTTTATTTTCATTATGTATTAGTTTAAATTATTTTTTAAAAATAATTTTCTTACTTTTTTTTAATTAAAAAAAAAAAGCAATCTCTATCTATTCCTTAAAAAAATTACTTTTTTTAAAAAATATTTTTCTTAAACAAATCGTCCTTCTCTTTTTTTCTAGCTTACATCATCTCTTTAGAAAAGTGAAAAATGGTTAAACTCAAAGTGAGGAAATGCATCTTATTACTATTTTAAAATATTTGCTCCTTTATAATTTGTTGAAGAATGTTAACAAATAATTCTTTTAACATTCTCTTTTCAATTTAACTTATTTTATGGGTTAAATTATATATATAAGAATACGTTTCATTAAATAATTAATGATGTTTATATATCTAATAAGACTAATATAAGTTTTATTCATATATCTGAAAAAATGTTAAATAAAATTATGTCAGCCAGTGTGTCCTGACATTTCTTCCATAAAATTCATTTAAACATATTCTTAATTATTAAAATGTTGATGAAATATATATAAGTAAAAATAGCAGGAAAAGAGTTTGCAGATAAAGGTTGGTGTCATCGATCTCACTCTATCGATATGTTAGGAGTGATGAATGAGACACGTGTCTTGGTGCCTTAGCATTCAACTTGTGCATGTAAGGCACCTGCATCTGCATCTGCATCTGCATCTGCATGCACTTTTTTTGTCCTTTCCCAAAACCAAACTTGTCTTACCATAATTGCCTGTACCTCAATCATAACAATTTCCTCATCAACTGACCTAAGCACTGAACTAATTCATCTTTCTTTCTTTTCCACTGCGGCTTTTCTTTCAATTTTTATTCACTTTATTTTTTAGAACCTCAAGTCCTCAACTTAATTATATTTTGGACAAAAAAAATGAGAAATAGTTTTTCCTCATGTCAATAATTTTAGGCTACTTAAAAACTAAACCATATATATATTGTTAAGAAATAAGCATATACATTTTATTTTCCTAATTAAATCGGTAAAATTGATGGTTAAATCTCTTAAATAAAGTCTACCGCCTGTACTTTTTTTTTTTAGACTTAGAAGTGGTAAAATAAGTCAGGTTAATTCTTGAATTGTTGTGAAACTTGTTCAATGAAACCCAAAACTTAGACTTCGTACTAATAACATAACATAATTATGAAAAGAAAAAAGCTAAAAAAGTATTTAAGCACGGGAATTTTTTATTAAAATCAAATATGAAAATGTAATAGAATAGAAAATGAATGTATGCTTATAATTATTTTTCTTCTAAGAGTATTCAAAGTATATAGATGCTTGTTGAGTTGTTTAAGAGGTTTTCTGTCTCCACTTCATACTAAAGAGCTTTTTTTATTTTCATCCGTAAATGTTAAATGAGTTGCTTCTAGAAAATATATTTTTTATTGTTAAAAAATGGTTAAGTAACAATATTACTTATACAAGTAATTATGCAACATTATTTAACTTGTAAATATTTGAGAATTTGCCTGATGCTTAACTCTAAAAACTGATACGTAACTCTAAAAGATATGATGCAAGAGAAGCTGTCAAAGTAAAAGAAGAGGTGTTTTTTTTTTTTGGCAAGTGTTCAATCTAAGAAAGATCCTCAAGCCGCAAGTTCTTGATTAATGAAGATTTTTATTGAAGGCAAACAATCAAAGTTAAGAACATGGCAACACTGACTAAGGATCCCATTGGGAGATCATGCCAAATTATATATCACGTGGCCATTGCGTTTAAGAACATTTATTAGTCATTTGTCAGAAAAAATGAGTAGAATTTAAATAATTTGATTAGTTGGTGGTTGCTATTTATTTTTAGGCTTTATAAGATTATACACGTGTCTTTTTCTTAATTATTGGTTTATATTAACAGTTTGTAATGCCTATCAAATTATTCAAGTTCTACATATTCGTTATCAAACTTGTTTAACCATTATTTCTCACAGTTATCATGTATACACCATAGTTACACCAATTTGATTGCAATAAGTTCACAACCTTAATCTGTAGAGCTTAGATATCTTTTCGTGGATTTCATTATTATGATATATGACACTTACTAGCATGTAAATATGATGTTCAGACATGCACTTTTGGTATGTTTTTTATTCTCATATAGCATACATATGTCTAGATTTTTATTGATGATAAATTAATATGTAGAACTATGTGAGAATAATGGTTAAACAAGTTTGATAACTGTGAGCATAAAGCTATGACTATCAGGATGTGAGCAGTATGAAAGATCAGTACATGTCATAATTCGATCATAGTTTTAACATTTTTGTTATCACAAATTTAAAACGTAATATATTTTTTTGAAATTAAAAATTTAGAAATTATACAAGAAATAATTTCATTATTTTATAACTTTATCTTTTTTCCAAATTCTTTTAAGAACATTAAAACTTATTCCACATTTAATGCTTGTTTACTGATTTTAAATATTACATCATCATTTTTTTCCTATATCCTTTCATTGAAATATAAAATTGTTATAACTGAATTTTAACATTTTTGTCATCACAAATTTACAACGTAACATATTTTTTTGAAACTAAAAATTTAGAAGTTATACAAGAAATAATTTTATTATTTTATAACTTTATCTTATTTTCAAAGCATTAAAACTTATTTTACGTTTAATTTAAACCGTTTTTTTACTGCCTTCAAATATTATACTATCATTCTCTTCGTATACCCTTCCATTGAAATATAAAACTATTATAACTGAATTCTTCATATACCAAAATATACTTTAAAAAAATATTATAAATAATTAATCATAACAACAAAAACTTCAAAATATAAAAATCTAATTATAAAAAATACTATTGCAGTTAAACTTTAAATTAAAACTTAATTCTAAAAAAATATTACTTGAAAGTGAGACATACTATCTAAAATGAGAGACAAATACCACGAAGAATGGAGAAAGAATACTTGAATTGAAAGTGAAAGTGGTGTGTCTCTTCTGGAGTGCGAAGCAATTTTCGGTATAGGCAGTCGAAATAATTTTTTTTATTATATACCCAACCATTTCACCGTTAGGAATGGGGGATTTTTTTTTTAATTACAAATATTTTGCCATCCGTATTGGCGAAATACATACCTAAAAAAGCTGACGTGCAACTGAAGCTCCTGAAAAACCTGAAGCAACTTCTGAAAAGCTGAAAAAAAAGCCATTCCTGTTCCGCCAAAGGGAATGGTGAAATGCCATGCCCTCTTAATGCTGCCTTGACGTCACATGGATCATTTCACTTATAGTCATGGCAGAATGCTTAAAAACAGAACCCCCCCCACCCCACATAATATGTTTCAAAACAAACCCAAAATTGAAGATTTGGGTTGAAATAAAGTATAGTTCTATCGGCAAAACTCTAATGATATGTATTTCATAATAATGTAAATTTTTTACACTAAGGGAGCATAATAAATTTTGTTTGGGAAGTAAATTAAGATTTTGATCCCTGAATATGCAATCCAGTGAGAATTTAATTTAATCTTAAAAAAACAAAAAAAAATGATGCTAGTTTATGAATGTATAAAAAGTATGAAGTGGACTCAAATTTTTAAGTAAATATTTGGGTTTTTTTTAAGAAAAAAAAGCATAATTAAAAGAAAATTTTCTATTCATATTGGTCAACTAAGCCTAAGAAAACTTTTTTTAAGCCAACGGAAGTTAATCATGATAATATTGATAGATATTTCACACTAAAAATAAATAAACACGTTAATATGCTGTTTACTTTCAGTCAAAAAAATCTATGTTGTTTACTTTCCTTAAAAAAAATGCTTTCCTTGCAATTAAACTAACATGATTAAATGTCTTGCATAACAGGCATAGATTTCAATTTTAGGGCATAATTAAATTGCCTTGGGAACGAAACCATAGATGGCTAATTCTCCATTTGATTACAATATATACGCTGTGATCGTCTGAGTAATAGCTGAACATAAAAGAGGGAGGAAAAAGAGAAAAGGAAATATCAACAGAATGCTTTCAAGTTTATCGATTATCAGCCATATAAATTGAGCCATTTTCTTTCTTAAAAAGTAATGATAATAATGAAAAAGAAGTACAAATAGCAATGTGAAATTCACATAAATTGAAGAGGAAAAAAAAACATAACGAGCAATTATGTATTGAAAAATTCCATAAAGAAACTCTGTCTCAACTATCGGATTTTGTGTGTGTAGTATGAGTTTGTGAACAAGCTGAACCAGGACTCTGCAGAACTTGGCATTCACCTCCAACAGATTCAGATTCCGATTCCGATTCCGATTCCGATGCCATTGTTTCCTCTGTTTTCACCTTCTCAACACCAAAACAAAGGCACATTTCTCAATTCTCGCTCTCTTCAATCGACTAATACATGCAAAAACCACAAAATTAAATTAGAAAATCAAGTACCTCCGATGATTGCGATGGCGCTTCGTTCACGATCTTTCCTTGTTCCTTCTCCCTAAGCGTTCTCATCGGAGAAACTCTCTGTTCCAATAAAAGAGAAAGAAAAAAAAATCAGCATCGAGAAATCTAAGCTGAAAAACGAATCGAACCGAAAATGTGTTGTTATTGTTGTGCGAACCATGCAGCGATACTTGAGTTCCTTCAACCGGAACAACCGGTCAACCTCTATCTCGAAGTTCTTCTGAATCTCCCCTCGCTCTTCCATCTCCTTCATCCACGCGTCCAGCAGCGCGTGTTTCTCGTTCAGTATTTTCTCCGTTCTCTCCTTGTCCGCCCTCATCCTCTCCAGCTTCTTCTTGACCGCGCTGAGCTCCTCCGCCAGCGACGTCTCCGGCGGCACAGCCGGCGGAACCGCAACGGCGGCGATCGGATTATTCTCTTTATCGATCAACGAAATCTCAAAATATGGCTTCGACTTGAGCTTCGCGGAAGGCTGGATGGGATCGGCCGGAGAGTTCTTAAGCTGAAGCGGCGTCCGGCCGGATCGCGGCCGGAGCTTCGGCACTCCGGTCGTCGGAGTTAGCATCTGCGTTTGCGTTTATGTCGTGTTTGGTTTGTTTGTTATTGATTTGGGATTGGGAGGTGAAGGGGAAGTGAAAGGGAGGGGTGAATAAAAGAGGTGGAGAAGACATAAGCATGAGGTGAGTTTTGAATTTGAAACCAGACAGGCGCTAACGGCTAGTGCTTTTTTCTTTTTTTCTTTTTTTTTTTTTGGACTTGGGGTAGGGCTTGCTAATAATGATTTTTGCTTTTAAAAAAGTTTACTACATTGGATTCTCGCCTAATTTTAAAAAAATATATAGATTGGCACACAATTTGATTACATTTTAGATCTAAGCTCACTTTAACTAAATTTTATGTTTTACATTGTTACTAATAAAGAGTTAAATTTGGAATAATTAACAGGTTAAAATATTTTGTTTTATTTGTAGGAATCAAACACCAATAGATGTGAGTGTTTGGATTTGCATCCATATCCAAAAATATCGAGGATGTGAAAATCTGAAGCAATACAAAAATAGTGTTGGATTCAACCTGAATCTCTCAAATGCACCGCCGCTCAATTAAACATGTTATGTACTAATCGAATTAGACATTTTCGGTGAGTTAAAGTAAATTGATATTTTGTAACATGAATTTACAATTTATAACTATATTATGATGAAAATAAGCTTTACTTCCAACAATGCTTTTTCTCCAATTTAAAGAGAAATGCCAATATTTTTTTTATATTTATATTTTTTTTAAAAAAGCATCATTTTAAATCTTAGCCAATGGGTAGAAATTAATTTTAAAAAATATGACCTGGCACTAACGGTACTTTTTTGTTTTAAAAAAAATATCCTAAATTCAAATTCAAAAGTTTAATAGAATACGGCCTTGTGAGTTTACACGGAAAAAAAACCAAAAAGTTCAAAATAAAATTATATAAAGTTTAAACTAATATCTTTCTATACAATTGCATGAATGCCATCGGGCAGATAAAATATTTATTCTATAATTTCTATCTTTCATTACATACATTATTTATTCTATAAATAAATAATAAATTATTGAAAGATTATAGAATAAATAATGCATGTATTGAAATGTTTTTTACCTTATTTAATTTAATAAATTATTATATATAATAATTCTAATTATGATGATTGAAATCATTACAGATGAAAGAGCGCACTTTTTTTCAATACACATTTAATTGCTTATCAAAAGAAGAAACACCATCTTTGTCAAACTATAGGAAATTGCTTATCATTACATGTCGATCATTTATTCAGTGTGGATAGGAAATACTATAGGACAGAGATTGCTAAAATAAATATCCAAAAAAAAATCTAAAGAAATTCGATGAAACTAACTGTACAACTAAATGAAAACCTACTCATAACCAAAAGTGAAAAAGTAAAAGAATTTCCTTTTGGTGTATTTAATAGGTTTATTCAAATTTTCATTATTTTTAATAAACAAAAATGTGTTTTACATGAAATTTAGTAGAAAATCCATTAGAATCAAGGATAGTCCATCGGAAGCTCCCAATTATCTTCATCATCCCAATCTCTTTGATTAGGTTTCTTTCCTCCGGTACTTTTTCTTCTCCTTGAAATAGGACCGTATGTATCAGATTGTTCAGAGTCTAAATCTTCAAAATCATCCACTGAAATTCTCACATTCTGGTTGCCCAAAAACCCCTAGCACAAACAGATGGGTTGCTTTATGATCAATAGGACAAAATAAATCAATGGCTTATTAGTTATTACAAAGAACGATTAAAGGATGCCCAAATATTTGAATTTATTTTAATGAGACAGGTCCTAAAAAATAAAAAGAAAGGTCCTAGATTTATTCTCTGTTCAATGTTTTCAAAACCAAACTAAGTAGGCTTATTAGTTATTACAAAGATCAACGTTTTCAAAACTAAACTAGTAATTGAGAAGGTATTTAGTCTGTGTTCATAGTTCAACCATAGTTAAACAGGGACCAAATTGGTAATAATTAAATATATATTTTAATATTATATAATATATTTAGTAATAAATTACATAAATAAAATTTTAGATTACTATAAAAATAATCATTTTACATGTCTTAAAAGATAAAGCATTCATAATAAATAGTTAAATAATAGCAACACATGCAAATCTCATACAGGTCTTTGTTTATTTTTAAAATAATTTAGAAGTAAATTTTTAAAATACTTTTTTAAAAACCAGTTCAAACTGGTTTTTTACTTTCCTGATTTTTTGGATTATCTAGACTGACAACTTGATCAGATCTTGATCCGAACTGGTTCTCAGTCTAATCAATCAAACTGACCAGTCCAGTCTAGTTTTTGAAACTATGGCAAAGATGGCAGCATCAACTATCAACTATCTCATATAAAATGGAACAAAGCCAAAAATTACCAAATATAAATAGATGACTCTACTTAAAGCATGAACCTAATATGCCATATGCAGGAGAAACCAAACGGCAGGTATCAGAATTTTATGCTTCTATGCATTATCCATAAAAACTTTCAGCAGCTAAGAAACAGAAGCAATGTATATCACCAAGCAAACCTGGCAGTTTTATTCTTGAACTAAAGGTACCTTAGAAAGCCTTTGAATTCGTAAAGCTGCAGCTTCATGCACAACAACTGCGTCAAATACTACTTCCAGCACGTCCTCAACCAGCAAAGCGTAGGTACTCACCTAAAATGTAACAAGTTTGTTTGCATATTTTCAATTAAATTGACAGAACTTGCATGCAATCTAGTTCTGTACATGTACTATTAACTGCACCCACTTACCAAACTTGATGGAATAATGGATAGTCCAAATGAATCAAGTTCAAGTTCTTCAACAGCACCTGAATTGATACTGAAAGTGTACCCTCGCACCTAAAATTTAAGATTTCCATAATTACATAACAGATGAATAATTTGGTGAAAATAACATGGTGCAAGAGATATATACTCACCTTTCCAATATTCCTTCGAGAGGGTGTTACAACTTTGTATCCAACCTAGTAAATGCAACCAAATTAAGATATCCCCTAACTTATATCAATTTAAGAGACATAATAAACAAGCCATGATTGATTCCCCCTTATTTTTTCAGCTGTTTGAAACCTTGAATCATGTCTGGCTTCTGTCTCTATCTCTCTTGCTTAAAATAGCTCAAAGTAAATGATGATGAAATTCAACGTATTTGTAAGTCACATCTACTACACTCCAAATGTTAGTTTAATGTCTTGATGATTTCCCTCTTCACCAAATAAATAAATAAATTCAAGCTACCCAGCTGGCAATTTAAATGCCAAATTCATTTTGAAAAAAAATTAAAGAAAAATTCATTGCAATTACCTAGTGTCAAGCTGTGAAGCACCCTATTGATGTGAACCCAAAAGGTATGAACTTATCTGATTCTTTCATTGGTGTGTTCATCCAACTTATCAACTAGGTAATTTTATCTGGTTGTGGCGTTGACTATCCATGCCTTATACCAAGGTTCTTGCTTTTCTAAGCAACAAGTCATGGGCTTCTTACTCTGATTTGAACCCAACTGAAAGAATCAAATAAGTTCGTAGTTCTCAAAGAACCAAAGTCACAAAGAAATTCTTTATTCCGATCCGCTTTGAGTAGTATAGCTTTGGTCTTATTATACATCATTTGTGATAACAAATAAAGAAATTTGAATAAAATCCTAATCAGGTTTGCAAATTACTCCTGTAACTAGTCCCATATGTACTTGGATAGGCTTAAGATGTATGCTAAATGTGTTAGCCTTGTAATCTTCACCTAAATCCACCACTAATGTTAGCTATAAAATAACATCTTACAATGCAACTGGATAACCCATGTGAGGATATATTGAACACATTCAAATAAAAGTTCTTGAGATCCACATTCATAAATATTCAAATAGAGAAATTTACTCTTTAGTTAGAAGGAAAAAGAGTATTCAAAAGAGGAGAGATCACATTCTCCTAACCAAATCCATAAATAAACATCTGACAACATGAAATTATCAGGGGTTATGTTGACATAATTTACAAACCATAGAAGAAAAAAGAAACAACTATTATATGGCCAGATACTTTAAACAATATAAATGTTTCCCTCTAAGGCAAGATTTCAGTCTTTGCATGAAACATAATAAATCTGCACTCTTTCAGCAACACATCAGAGTTTGAGTACCACATAATACATATAGTTAAAGACACTTCTTATCCATATTCTGCCAGATAATGAACTCAAATAAACAATTTAAAAAAATACTAATCCACAAGTTTGAGTCGTGTAAAACAGTAAAACATACCAGTGTCTCCAATCCAACCATTTTAAATTCATTGTCTATCACACTTTCATCCTGGACAAGGACAACATCTCCAATCTGAAAAAGGAACATGCAGAATACTCAATATAGTGAAATACCCAAGTTACTTGTTGGCAAAATAACAAGCTACACCATATTTACTATTAGGAGTTCAATACAGCCACAAGACAAAGTACAAAGCCAAGCGGGATATTTGCCATCAGAACATAAAATGCATTGGAAACTTTCAACACAAGGGTTTAAAACCCTTACAAAACAAAGCCAAGCTGGAAATTTGCCATCTGAACACACAATGCATTGGAAACTTTTGACAAAAAGGTTTAGCAAGCCCTCCGCCTGGGAAATTCCTAAGTAATGCTAATATCTTTCATATTATTGCAGGCCAAAAATTCAAAAAATCCCCAAAATAGATATAAAAGCAATCCTAAGACTAACAGTGTGTTTGCTTTGGAGTCGCATATGCCCGATCCACGTCCTTTTGATGCATTTGTTTTAGCTTCTGCCTTTTTTTTTTTATCGGTTTTGACGTGAATATTGTGTTCAACGTGGTGATGTGACGTCATTCCAGAAAAGTACGTATGAAGCAAGCATATACACATTCAACAGAGAAAGGGGTCAATCCCAAATTCCAAACTTCTTATACCTGACTAATGTCCTCCAGAAGGAATTTCTCTGAATCCCCAGAGAGCAAGTTTGGTCTAACCTCCACAAACAACACCATCCACTGAAAATGGAATCCACCAAAAGATAAAATATATAAACAAATTAATTCTTAGTCCCACAAATAAGACATCATTATCAACAAAACAAACAAATACTATTAACAAATTCCAAAAAAAGCTTGCTCCCTAACAAAATGAACAAACAAACAATCAGCACAAAACTAAGGTTCAGCAACTATTTTCAAGACTCACAGAGGAAGTGTCCACCCAAAGCTGTGAAACGAACCCCAAGCTAAGCGCAGAGCGAATACTGATCACTTGCTTGGCCAACAAATTCGACCTTCTAATTACCTGTTTACCTCTTCTGACTCTAAGTTTACCTCCAAATTTCTCATTCTCACCTTGATCATCGTCATCATCATAATCTTTCTTCAAACCATCCCCATCTCCATCTGCATCCCCCTGAACCCGAACCAAATCATCCTCTCCCTTATAATTATCATCACCTTCCACCCCATCAAATGGGAGAGACTCAGTTTCACTCTGGGAATCCTCAGCAACAACAGGGTTTATCTCCAACCCCAAAGTTTCCTCATTTCTGTCCTCAAACTCAAGCTCGTTGTAAAAGCCATAACCCCTTGATGGCCCTTCATTCGACCTGGAGCTCAGTGCCAAAGAGACACTCTTGTTATTGCAACTGGTTTTGGATGGTTTGGGAGAAAAGAGGACACGGGAATTTGGGTTGAGTTGGGTTCTTGGTGTAAGAGTTGGGCGTGAATTGAGGAAGGGGAATCTTGGAGATTCTGCAGCTGAAAAGGTAAGTGGGTTTGTGGCAAGAAAGTCAGGCATAGTGAGTGAGGGGGAACAGAGAGACCAAGCACAAAAGCAGAAGCAGAGCCCCTTGCTGCATGGTACAAATTTTACAGCATTAGAAATGGTGTGCTGTGTTGAACCAGAACCAGAAAGGATGAGTTGAGTAATGTGTATGGACTATGGACTATGGAAGAAAAGTACTATTGACTAATGAGTATGATAATGGGAGCGATTTATCCATTTTGGTATTTTTACAATTTTTTTATATAAAAAATGGGTTTATTTTAAAATAAATTATTGGCATAGATTTGTTTTAATCAAACTTCAGGGTCAAACGGATAAATTTGAGAACGTAAGTAAGCAAAAAGAATGAAATTTTTAAATACTTTTCACTCTTGTCAGATCAAAACAGCAAAATATAATCATTCAAAATTCTTTATTTGTCATGTCATGATTCAATAATTTAAAATTGTTGATTCGTTAATACCGCAACCTGTAACTACTCATATGTGTATGTGCAGCTCAAGTCTACTATGAGAGACTATGTTGTATTAAACTTATTTTTACTCATTTTTTGAGGAAAGATTTGATGAACATGTAGTTGATTGTGATTCTTCATACACAAATGAGGAAACAACATCTATTGAGTCAAGTGAGCTTATCTTACCACTATTAATATATGAACCGCAAGAAGGTACTTTTGTTATTAAATTTGATAAAAAAAATAAGTAAGTAAATAAGAATAACATAGATTAATGTTGTTAAATAAATTAAGAAACCATCCTAAATAAAAATTAATTTATTATATATTGTATAATTTAAAATGTAAAACACACAAATAAGTAATAAAATTCAATAAATAATGTAAAATTAAGATAAGTAAATACATTTGAAGAAAAATTTGATCATCATACATCATAAACGGTGACACGCAAACATCAATCTTCCTCCAATATATACATGGCATGTGGAATAATGGAACTACATATTATAATTTTTCGATGTGCCATTAACTATTTTCCACTACATATGATATCTTTCACCAACTTTGAAGTTGATGAAGCATATCATGCATAGAAGAACCAAGTTGATGTTTGTATGTCATTGTTTATAACATGAGTCAATTTTTTTTCTTTAAGTATATTTACTTATTTTAAATTTGCATTACTTATTGAATTTTATTATTATTTATTTATGTGTTTCACATGTTAAATTGTACAATATATAATAAATTGATTTTACTTGGGATGATTTTTTCAATTTATTTAAACAATATCAATGTATTTTATTTTTTTATTTACTTTCTTAATTTAATTAAAGTAAATGTATGTTTTATTTATTTTATAATTTTTTTCATATTACTCATATTTTTTGTTAGCACAAACTCATCGACCACCTTGGACTTGGGCTACAATTTTTTAATTGTAAACTTGAGCTGCATGCACATTGGTTACAAGTTGCGGTATTAACCAACTAGCAATTTCAAATTGTTGAACATTGACATGACAAATCAACAATTTTGAATTGCTACTTTGATTTGACATGACAAACTAATAATTTTGAATTGTTACTTTCTTTTGATGTGATAAGGGTCAAACAATATTTTAAATTTGTTATTTCATTTTTTTTGTTGACTAGACTCTCATGTCCTCAAATTGTTAGTTTAAATATGAATTTTGGTCAGAATAGACTCATGTCAATAATTTGTTTTAGAATGAATCCATTTTGATAAAAAAATTTGTAAAAGTGACCCAAATGGGTCAACCACTCATGGTAATGAACGTGAAAAATAATTCTCACAGATAGAAAGGATTGTGCGATTATTTACTGTCGAAGTAAAATTTTCTATCAATTATCAAATACCTTTTTATATAACTAATACATTTTGTTCATCACATATTTACTTTTTTTTTTTTTTTTACATTAGAATTTTCATACAAACAATCAGGTCAATCATCACCTTAAAAAATATTGAAAGGAGAGTATGGCTAGTATTTCTCCGTTCTCTTTTATTATGTTAGTCCCTATTATTATTCAAAGATTTTTTTGAAAAATGTCTAGGGAACATTTGTTTCAAGTGATAACATTGTATTTTTTTTAGTACAATGAAGTGGGTAAGGGTAATTATCGGAGAAAATAACTTTCATTCTCATGAAAATACAAGATATTCAATTTTTAACATAGGAAAAGAAAGTAAAATAAATATAAGTATTTTATATTCCTACGAATCAACAACTGTTTTTGGGCTTTATAAAACTTATACCAAACATGGGAACGCAATATTCTCAAATCTATATTTTGAGATATCTTTCTCAATACCTTGAACCAAACGTCTCCTAAATATCAAACTGACACATTAATAGAATCTAACTCAATTGTTCTGGTTAGGTGTATGAGTTGTTGTCAATCTCTTAGTATTTGCCTTTGTTTCTTTTACGAATAAAAAAAATCACAATGTTGCAACATTTGGGCTAAAAAACTAGGGAGAGAGGCATTCAGTATTTAGTTGGTGGTGAGCACACCCAAGATAGTTTTGTTTGTTTTCCTGAGATACAATTAAGACTTTGTGGAATTTAGTGTTAGGTACGTGTTTAAAATGAATTAGGGCGTGAACTAAACAAAATAGAGGGTGGGAATAGTAAAGCTAACTCTTTCACAGTAGTACACTGAAGGCATTGGATTGGATTTGATCCATTTTGAGGAACGTGGCTTGGTTCCCGGTTCAGAATGACACGAGGCTGCTCCAGGGAATGCAAATTCCAGGTGTTGCTTGGTGTACAAGGGAGAGGATGCCACCGTGACTCTCTTTCAATCCTAATAAGCTCAAGTTCCTCACTCCAGAGGACTCAAGAATTTCATTCTATCAAGTGTCACAACATGCTGGTAAATTATTTTTTCGCTATTCATTCGAAGATAAACAACACAAAAGGTATATTTTCTTTTTGCAAATATATCTAATTACAATTCCGATCCCTTAAGAACTGAGAACCTGCGGTACATCAATAATGTTGTTGTTATTACGGTTGATGAATTGCTGCAAATTATTAAAATATTCTTCCTCTTGTCAAATCATTTAAATTGATACACAAAAACAAGTGGGCCTAGCACCATCTCCAGAGCCCAACAGTAAGTAGTTTACGGAACGGAAGAGCATATTCGCATCCCCTACGAACGAGGCGAGTCCACCTTCTCCAAAATCCACTCACATCGCGCCACGTGTCCAGAACAATAGAGAGAATAACAATAAATTGTTAGACGTTGCTATAAGTGGCGACGCGAGTCCCCTCACAGCGGAATCAAATATTCCTGAAAACAACGCATTCCTTTCACTGCCCCTTCCCAATTCCCTTCCCTGGTAACCCTCTCTCTCTCTCTCTCACACACAGAGACAGAACATTTTCTTTTTGTTTTTTTTTTTTTAATTTTGATTTCATCGCTTATATCCCCTTCAATTTTAATTCTGTTTTTTAATTGTCTGTTCTGTTAATCTTTTGTTTGATGATAAGTTGATAACCCTAACCTAATTCCGCGCTTTGTGACCTATCCGTGATTCAGTGTTTCGGAATTTTCAGTTAGATCTCGCCATCTGCTCCGGTTAATATCGATTTCGGTTATTTAAAATAGCTTTCTTGGATGACGCAAAAGCCGTTATTTTCTTTATTTTTCGCTTCTGATGTTATTATATTATTATAAATTGGAAATTGAAATGAAATTGGAATTCGAATTGTGGAAGTGCTGTTTCTGCTATATATTGTGATTATGACTTGGCTGGCTTTTTCAATTTTTTTTTAATTTTGGGTGAGTTGATAACAGATTGTCAATTGGATCTTCATGAGTTCAACAACCACTGGAGCATACTTCGTTTCCTGTGTTGCGGGAAACAAGAACAACGATCTCTTCTGCTGGGTTTTGCTCTGCTTGCTGCCAAAATTTTTGGGAACTCCATTTGCCTTCATCAACTTTCTCTTGATTCAGGCCATTGACAGGAGTCCATCGGCGGTGGGAGTTTTGGGAAACTTCGGGGTGGTTAACCTATAGTCTTTATTAGTTTGGTCATCATCAGCAGCAGCATATTTAGATCCCTTATTGTTGAGTGGTGTGAGAAATGGTGTCCTCTCAGTTTTCTGGTTTGACTATGGCTGGCTACAAACCTTCACAGACTCAGTTACTCTTTCCTGCAAACCTTCCTGATACTGTGAACACGGAGCATATTGAGCTGGATTTCTCTGATGTCTTTGGTCCTGTTACGGTAGATTTGAATAACATTGATTCCACTACTGGTGAGCCCCTAGAAGAAGTGAACGAGCTTGTTTATGATGACCCGCCAGTGATTTACACCCGCTCACATTCTTTGGTTGGCCCTTCTACTTGTGTTAGTCAATCACTTAAGCTTGGCAAGCTCACTATTCATGAGACCGAGGATTCATTGGAACTAGTGGATCATGTCAATGGAGAGACCATTAAAGACATCAAAGATTCTTCATTTGTCGACAAATCATTGAAAGATGAAGATGGGAATCTCAAGAAGATCCAGAGAGTTAGCATTGAAGATTTTGAGATTTTGAAGGTTGTGGGGCAGGGTGCATTTGCAAAAGTGTATCAGGTGAGGAAAAAGGGTACTTCAGAAATATATGCTATGAAGGTTATGCGGAAGGACAAGATTATGGAGAAGAACCATGCTGAGTACATGAAAGCTGAGAGGGATATTTGGACAAAGATAGAACACCCATTTGTTGTACAACTTAGATACTCTTTTCAGGTACTTAATTTCGAATTTATAATAAGGATTTTAAGCTGCTTGTCTTTTTACGATGACCTATCTTTTGTGATGCAGCTTTCAATATGCAATGCCATTTTCATTTGATTTCTTCCTGCTTTAGTATTTATCATTGTATGTTACCCAAAATCCAAATGAGCAGTATGTTAGTTCAAGTTATGGATATTTTTTTTTGATTACTTTATATCCAGAATTGTGTTCTTTGTAAGTAAAGTGCTTTCTCTTGTTAATTTGCATGTAAAACAAAAATGGTCTGCAATAATAGAAATTAAAAGTGATGTGTTCTGTCTATATGCTCTTTCAGACAAAATACAGACTGTATCTTGTGCTGGATTTTGTAAATGGGGGCCATCTGTTCTTCCAGCTGTATCACCAAGGCCTTTTCAGGTGAGTTTAGCTTTGAGGTTTTTTGTTTCTTCTGTTTCTGTTTTTAAAGAAGGAAGGATTAATCTCTGGTTCTATTTTTTGTTGAATGTTCAGAGAGGATCTAGCACGCATATACACTGCTGAGATTGTTTGTGCAGTTTCCCATCTCCATTCAAATGGAATAATGCACAGGGATCTAAAACCTGAAAATATCCTACTAGACGCTGATGGCCATGTACTCTATCCTCCCTCCCTCATGTTTTTCATAGTGGCTTTATACTTGTAATAACTGAACAGTTATTTCTTTATTGATCTACTAGGTTATGTTGACTGATTTTGGCTTAGCTAAACAATTTGAAGAGAGTACTAGATCAAATTCGATGTGTGGTACATTAGAGTACATGGCACCTGAAATTATTCTTGGCAAAGGCCATGATAAGGCTGCTGATTGGTGGAGCGTAGGTATTCTACTGTTTGAGATGCTTACTGGAAAGGTTTGCATCTTGTTCCTTGTTAATTTGTAAGACTGGTTTTTCTTATGGAGTTTTGATTGCAAGGTTTTGATTGGCTATAGGATAATAGTGTACCTTCTTGATAGATTGTAAAGTGCTGAAGCTTGTATTCAGTAATACAATGCTCCTATCTTTAAAGTTTAACTGTATAAATATTCATCTTATTGAATTTAATTTAAGTAAGTGCTTTCAAGCTTAGAAACTGTAATTTAAAGTGTTTTGCTATTGTAATACTTTGCTTGTAAGTTTTAATGGCTTGTGAACTGAATAAACTACTAGGCTCTTTTGGAGTTGCTAACTGGTTGTTTATGTTGTTTTACCTCCTCTGCAGCCGCCTTTCTGTGGCGGAAACCGTGACAAAATTCAGCAGAAGATAGTTAAAGACAAGATTAAGCTGCCAGCATTTTTGTCAAGTGAAGCACATTCACTGTTGAAAGGGGTAATCACTAGTCCACAAAGAAGATATTTCCATTGATTATTCTAGAACAGTTCATATAAATCTCATGATTATTAGGCACATAATAAGCTCTAGATAACTTTTCCGTTTTAAAATACTGTTGTCAATAAAATACTGTCATCTTAGAATAATTGCCCTACCATGTCAAGTGACACATTTTCATCATTGGCTTTAAAAGGATCGAGTTTTTATCATATCCAAAGATAAATTCATCTTTTCTTGGAATGCTGTCGAAAGTTCATAATTTTTCTTCTTCTTTACAAGAGATGTCAATTCCTTGATTTGCATTCTATTTTGAGCTTTTCTACTATTGCTACTTGACTGGTTAACAGAAGTTAATCTAAGACGATTATCCACTGTTACAGCTGCTACAGAAGGAACCAGGTAGGCGCTTAGGTTGTGGACCCCGGGGTGTTGAGGAAATTAAAAGCCACAAGTGGTTTAAACCAATCAATTGGAGAAAGTTGGAAGCACGAGAAATCCAACCAAGCTTTAGGCCAGAAGTAGCTGGTGTGCAGTGTGTTGCCAACTTTGAGAAGCGCTGGACTGATATGCCTGTTGTTGACTCACCTGCTGCCAGCCCAAATGGCGGAAACCCCTTTAAGGATTTCTCTTATGTGAGGCCTGCAGCCTCTTTTCTTCAAAGGAATAGCCCTGCTTACTAACTAGACAGCTTGATATGGCGTTGGCTCAAGATGCCAACATTAAACATTTTCTTGTGCCCTTAGGAATTGTGTCAACTTTGCAGGTTGTGGGTTCAGTCACTTATTTATGTGCCTTGCGACTCTCTACAATTTACAAATGTATTGAGCTGTCATGTATGCAGAAAATAAATTACTTTATTTATAAGTGGTATATTCTATTTGGGACATAAAATGATGTGCATAGCATTATTTGCCATAGGAATTAAGAATTTCTTGCAAATAACCAGCTTTATGATTGGAAATGAAAGATTTAAAGGACAATTGCGATTACTTTAAGGGGGTGTTTGGTGCGATTAGTTTAAGGAGAAGGGGACGTTTGATGGGAGAAAAATTTTCACTTTTTAGAAATCCGAACTTGGAAAACTTGTTTTTAAGAAACATATTTCCGCAAAATTATGATTCCTGAGAATTATTTTTAACTCATGAGAATTATATTTTTTTCTACTTAATTTTTATTTTATTATAGTAAAAATATTATTTTAGTCTTATTAAATTATTTGATATGGTAAATAATTAAAGTTAATGATGAAAATATTATATAGCTTTTTGATTTTTATAAAATTTATCTAAATATTATGATTCTCGGGCTTGAAATTTTTTTTCCTCTAGCACCACTTATATTTTGAGTTATTTCTCGTCATAGGAGGCTAGGTTTAACAAGAGAAGCTGAACTTGGGCTCTGCAGAACTGGGATGAAGATTGGCCATATTCTTGAACATCAACCATCGACCTTAGCATTCGTGATCTGGGATGACAATTCGCGACTGATCCTGAAATTTTGTGTTTTAGGCAAACCAAAAAATTATGCGCTCATACTTAGTTAAATATTGTCTATCTTGTAACTTTTTTTTTTTTGGCAAAATCCATTTATAATCAAGGTTTTTTAAATTAACGATAACATGAATAATTAATATTATTAAATTGTTATTAATGATAACATAAATAGTTAATAATTTATACAAAATTATTTATTTTTTTTGTAACATTTTCAATTTTGAATAAAGTCTTTTAATAGATACATAACATGAATTAACATTATTATGTAAGTTATACATGGAATAGGAAAACAATTTAATTTTAATTTTGATTCAATTAATTTTTCTGACAAATTTTGATTCAATTGTTGAAATCTATGTAATGACTTTAAATTCTTTAAAGAAAATTTTATCATGAAGATCATAAGAATTATCATGTTTTGGATTTTTATTGTTTTCTTTTATGTTCATAATTGATACCTCTTTTCATTTTGCAATCCAATTGAAAAAAAGAAGTTTTTGAGCTCACCTTGACAATGCTAAATTATAACATTATATATAAAATTAATACTTATATAGACTAAATAAAAAAATTTGTTATCCCTCTAAATATGGGATCCTGGATGGTTGTCTACCTTGACCGTGTTCAGAGTTATCATTGATTCGCACAAAAGATCTTCTTGGATGACCATGGAAATCAGGCAGAGTTTCACACCTTGCTTAGACTTCCAGTTTCAGTGGAAGGCAACATTTTGGGATGACAAAATAGACAAAGAGGCATCTCAAACAAGAGCAATGAAAGTAATAATTATATCCTTATTTGGTTAGCCCAACTGTAGATTACCATATATAGTTTTTTTAGCAAACTTCAAGACTAGAAATCAGATTGTATCATATTATTTAAATGAGAATTCTTAGAGGAGAGGACACAGTTTTCATCCCAATTTATTTGAGTTTAACAATCCCATCTAAATGTCAACTAATATATAAATTGACAGGCAGAAATTCCAAGATTTTATTCCATTTTTTCTCTGTTTATGTCAGAGAACCTCCAAAAAGATTTGAAAGGAAACTTAGTTTCAGTAATATTATACAGAAGGCAAACTACCTTGCCGGTCTAAGTCTATACCTTCCTTGTTATCTTTCTGTCTATATGCTATAGCATATTCCGTCTCAAAATCAGTGGCTTGTTCAAACTCAGGGAAGGAGTACTCAGTGGTTTACAGATAGGGGTGGGAATAGGCCAGGTCAGGCTAGGCTTTGAAAGGTCTGAGCCTAGCCTACGATGAATCTTTGAGGCCTGAGTCTGGCCTATAGCCTATCAAAGACTTTTATTTTGGCTCGGTCTGGCCTGATAGCCTTTTTAAAAGCCTTATCCACAATAAATATTTAATATTTTATGAAGTAGGAACGTAATAAGAAAGTTAAAGAAAAAAGAAAGTCAATCAAAATAATGAGGAATATAAAATGGCACATGACTCACACCTAAATTGTAATTAAAGTCCTTGATTATAGGAATAAAAGTTATGGAGCAGTAGTGTGTAATCAAAATCTGATAGTTTCAAAAAAAAATTAATTGTATTCAAAAAATAATATAAGTATATATATATATATATATATATATATATGTATATAGGCCGGCCTACCAGGTTTATAAGGTTTTTTAATAAGCCTAAGCCTGGTCTATTTAATTTAATAGGCTTTTAAAAAAGTCTGAGCCTAACCTTTTAATTAAATAGGCCAGTTCAGACCAGACTTTATATAGGTTAGGTCGTAGGTCCCTGTAGGCCGGCCTAGCCTATTCCCACCCTTATTTATAGAGGCTTAATTAGTCTTCTCTCATGATTTCTTTCATCAAGAGGTTAATATTCAGAGCTTGACAGGGCATGACCAGTAATGCCAAGGAGCTAGACACAAAATAGAACTAAACAAAGCCACAATCTATTGGCTATTTTTATATGTAAGGTTTTACTTATTCCATGAAATTTACTTTCAAGATTGGATGGTTTATTCAATTTCATTTGACACTCCCATTCAACTAGTTCCCTTGAATGAAATCTTGCTTCTCCATATTCCAATCTAAAACTTGTTAGTTTTCCAAATAGGAACAATTATACTCAACACTTATAATGCTACCTTACTTATTTTACCAATGGCCACATAATGATACAGATGTGTATATATTCTTAACGTGAAAAAACTAAGAATGCTGTGGCACGCTTCTAGTTTAGATGGTGGTGATCTTGCATGACCATAATGTCACAACATACAAATTAAACACATTGTTGATTTGATATTAATACAAACAAAATTATATGGCGAATCACATATTTATCCATGGATGGTTTTATATGACCATAGCATTACAATTGGAAACTTTCCACATATGGTGTTACAGTTCTTCATGATAGTCGTGTTACAGTTCGTCATGATAGAGTATTTCCTCCAACAATTTTTTCTTCTTACAACCCCAATTGCATTTGGTGTTGCACAAGGAATTAAACAGTGCAAGCCTAGTGGATTGAAGTTGTATAATGCTTGAGGTAGAAGGAGATTTTGAGAGAACAATTGCATACCCATCATCCATGTTATCGGTTCCATCAGGAAAAAATTGCCACAAAAGGCTTCCAGCCCCACTCCCTCCTTTCTTTGTGGAGTTTAGGATGGTACTGTACACAGTGCTTATAACCGTGTCTCTATATGATGAATTATAGCCAGGGTCTTTGGAAGATACACCAAACTCCGCAAAAACAACTGGCATTCCAAGATACCTTTCAGCATCCTCTATATGGGCTTCCATCCATGATTTTACAAATGGGATATGTGTATCAGCAATTTGTTGTGAAATCCTTCAAGCAGGTAATTGATTGCGTTAGAAAATGTAGTATATCATGTATATGTATGACAAAGAGCATCATCAATAAAAATATTAGTGTTTGTAACAGACTAGATTAATGTGCACATGCATATGAATGTAATATTGATATAATAAAGTAACACTGGATAAGAATTTAATTTAAATGCATTAACAGGGGTTTGTGTCATCCAATCACAATTATGGTAAGTTATACCTTAAAAGTCAAACTCAACATGATTTTTTTACTAATTGACAGTATAAAAATCTTTATATTCACAGCACATGAAAATTAAACTCTTTACATAAATGGTTGGGACAAGTATGTTTTATGGCAATTTCACATTTTTTAATAAAACAACAGAATTGTTGAACAGACTTACCAAGAGTCAGGATACATGTGAACAGAAGCGAAGTCCACACCAAGAACCAGGTGGTTCCGGATAAAATCAGTTCCAACCTGTGTAGCATATGTATTGGGATTGAGCTGAGTTCTCTGAGGTGTTGATGGCCCATAAAATCCTTCTACTCCGACCTCCACTAGGTGTTTTGGATCAATTTTCTTCACATGGAAAGCCATTTCTTGTATCCAATCCTAGAATACATATTCAAGTGAGTTGTTTAGTGCACTATGTGATATCATGGAAAGAACTGACTACTAGAATGCAATTGTTCAGTGAGATGTGATAATATGACATCACAAAATGTGTTATATATTTTCTTTTTCAATACCACAAGACATTAGAAGTTTTCAAGGGACAAACCTGTAACTTGTCACCAGTTGGATCTGAGGTGCAACGAGGCTCATTCATCAATTCCCAAGCGAAAATTGTTGGATCTTCCTTATAAGTGATGTTTGTGAATGTGTTAACTCTATTGAGCACAGTCTACAGTGGAAATTATATTGAAACCAACTTAGTATTCAGGAATTAATCAAAAAGAAAAACAATAACATAATAAAACAGCAGTCCTTATCAGATATAATTCCTAGGTAGTTTTAGTTGTTGAAATATATAACAAACAAGCTTTAACTCTAGTATAACCAATGGTGGTTTTTGAGTTGTTGCATTAATTTAAAGGAACTTGCCTTAACATGGGCCTTGTAGTAGCTTCTAAGAGTTGGATGTGAGAAGAAGTCATCATCAGAGGTCAAGTTAAGGCCAGCAGCATTGCCCCATTTCACATATTGTGCTTTGCCTCCATATGCCTCCCAGTTGTTGGCCAATGATAATATAAGCCTGATTTTGTATTTCTTTGCTTCACTTACCACAAAATCCAAAGCCTGAGGCACCAATAGTAAAATGGAACTACATAATCAATGCTAATTACCTGCACTGATCACTAATAACTTGGAAGTTTAATTGTATCATAATCTGATATCAATTACCATAGGAAAGCTTACACAAGCAGAAGTACTAACAGCAGATAATACCAGAGAAGGTCACATGATAAGGCTGTGTGGGGTTACATAAATAATATTTTATGTTGTAAACTGTATACCAAGTTAGTATAGTATTACACACACACAAAAAAAAACAAATAATAAAGGAGCACCTTGAAGACTTCTTCATCATAAACTGATGGGGATTTCTGTAGGGCCCTCCACTGGCCATCATTGAATGCCCAAGTCCTACAAACTGTCATACCAACTGAGGATGCTTGTTTGAACACCTCAGTGACCTTTCCTCTGGTGGACTCATCTGCAGCAAATACCATCAGCCAATACGTGTTGAATCCATTGACATAGAAAGGTTTGTCATTCACCACAAATTGGTTTCCTTTCTTTTGCACCATCTGCCAATCATCATCTTTCATGCCCCTCATTTCACTAGAAACATCAAACATATGTAAGTGCCAAATGAAGATAATAAGACATTACAACTAGAGATGAAAGGGATTTCAAATACATACTCATTATTTGAGAGAGAATTTTCCATTTCATTTTGGTCTTCTTTGAGTCCTTCCTCATCCTTTATACTGTCACCAAGTGCATTGGAACTTAAATTTTTAGTAAGCATCAAAAGAAGAATCAAAGAAATAATGCACACACCAAAGCTCTCCATTGAGCTTGGTTGCCTAGTCATGGTGTCTATGTGCTCCTTTGGACCATAATATATATGTGAACATCTCAAGTTTTCCTCCATAGAAATGTGTCAAATACAGAAGAGTAGTGTGCAAGTGGAGATCATGTTTCTACACTACCTTTTAAGCAAAGCAAATTCTCTATTCCATTGTTGAGCAATTTATAGACAAGGTAATTAAAGGGGTAGGAGCAAAGTTGCATATACTTCACGTCTTCACCCTAACTCTTTAAGGTAAGTTCAAGTGGGTTCCACTAATTTGATATTGGTATAAAGAGAGGCTTTGTTAGATTTGAACTAGTTGCTTTTAGCATTATAGGAATCATGTTAAGATTATTAAAGTATTAAATTACAGATTAAACGTATACATAGGATAATCTAGTACAAGGTGCTGATAATCAATTTCTAGTTGTGATGTCAGCATCACATACATTTTGGGAAGAACTTCATGATAAAAATTTGTCCAATGAAGAAAATAAGTGATCATACTGTGTGGTGTCTCTTCCTTGCTAAAAAGTAAAAACTGCTTGGAGGAAGGAGAATGCTGTTTCCTTGTTGAAGAGGGGTTAGAGTAGAAGAGATACAAAAGAAGGGTCGGATTGAATTGGCACTCTTGGTTGTGATGTGATGCCTATACTTCACCAACCCACCTTGGATATTTTTTGATGTATAAACAAATGTCCTCCTCCAAAGTCAACAAATTTCTATTGCTTACAATTTTTTATTTTTTATTTTCCTTTTCAAAATATGTTTGTTTATTTTCATCCAAACTTTAGATAGTGCTTTAAATAATGTTTAAGCCTGAAATCGATTTTCTTGATTTTTCAATTTATTTTTTAGAACTAATACTGACAGCGATTCCAACTATTTACTACAGAATGAGATCTGTTCGTTCTATGTAGATGTGGGAATGACTTGATCAAATTGCTACAACGTTCAGACTTTGACCAACTGATGACCTTAAGACAATTACGCAATTGCCCGTTCATATAGAGTCCTCCAATGCTCCCATTCAAATTCAATTGTGAGTTATGAATTTAAAAAAGAGAAGAAGAAGAAGAAGCATTAATTTGTGCGTAAAGTGGCTTATTGATTTAAACTGGATTATTTTCATAAGATAGTTTTACTTCAAGTCAATGGTAAATAAACATTTATATTCTCTTCTCACCTTGAACGTTTTTCTCAATCTAGAGGAGTTAAATCTATCATTCAATTATGACTATAATAATTTTTTTTGAAGGAATTATGACTATATAATAATAGAACTCGACTTTCTGTATATAAAAAAAAAATAGAACTCAACTTATATAGTGGAGCCTAGTATGGTTATATAACTTATATATTTCATACCCTAAAATTTTTAAAAAAATGTTTTTAAAGAATTATAATTTTGGGGTATGATTTTTTTCTCTCCTGTACGTTCTCTTAAAATTACGTTCAGAAATTAAAGTTTAAAATATAAGGATGAAATTGTAAAGTCGGAGATTAAAATAATTTTCAGGAAAAAAATATTAAACCCAATATATAGTATACGTGATTAAAAGGATGAAGTAAAATAAAAAGAAGATAAACTAAATAGGCAAGAATTGCCTCTTGCCTGTCATTCAAGAGATTTAAGTATCCTTTATGTAACATCAATGTCAATTATATATGAAGTTAGAATAATAGTTGTGCAAGAAAAAGCAAGTGGCACGGTTTCTTTGAAAGAAACATAACTCAACACAAGTCACCCACACAAAAGAAACAAATACTGTAAAGGGGAGACAAGAAGAGATTGAAATGAACAAAAGAAAACAAAAAGGCGATAGGAAGATTTGGGAAGTCAAATATGCTTCCTTAACTATGAAATTGCAAAGGAAGGGTGCATCCTCAAATCATACTATTTGGCTGTATATATTATGAGTATGGTTCACCATCATACTACATATACTTCCGATAATTGAGGCATTATTAAAAATATTGGATTTGGAATGAAATATAATCATAAAAGATTGAAACCTACCACGTATGCATGTTTGAATTAACTGATATGATAAGAAATTATTTTAATTTAATAAATAGTGCTAAGTTTTCGATAACAATAAGTAATCTTAAGTTTAAGTTTTAAATGTGTAGTAAGGTTAAATTTTTAGTTTAAATTTTTTTATCACTTATAATAATTTTATCATTTCTTCAATTTTTTTATCAAATTGGAATGAAATAATTGAATATTTATTTAATTAAATGAATTTTTAGCTTATTTAAATAATTGAATCTAATCTTAAGCATAAATTTATTTATTTAATTAAATTAACGAGATTGATTGAATATTTAGCTAGTGAGTTCAAATAATTCACAAATAACTTGGTTGTTCACATTTCTCCCCATGAATTAAACTCAACATACTAATTAACCTGTAACAATCACAATTCATACACACGGGTGATTAATATTTTGTAATTTGTTTTCTACTTAGGATTATTTTTTTATTCCACATTTACTAATATTTTATTATTTGCTTAAGTTTTTTTTTAATTTGCATGTTGTGTCATTTACTTATTAAAGATTATTTCTTAATTTGCAAGTCGAGTCATTTACTTCCTTGTTTATTTGCCTCGAAAAAAACTGACTTCCTTGTTTATTTAGGATATTAGTATAAAGAGGCATGAAAGTGTTCGCAAAATTGAGAGGACAAAAAAACGAGAGAGATCAAAGAAAATGTCGTGAGGGAGAAATTTTCTTTAAGATTGAAAGAAGTAAGAGGAGTAGGAGGAAAGTTCTTGCATTCTAGTATCAAGTATGTGAAGGGGAGAAACCACTGTGCAAAATTAAAGGTGCTGAAAGGAATCTGGTTGAAGAAAAGTGTCAAAGTAAATCCAAAGACTTTTTTTTTTGCTTAAATGCAAAGACATTCTAAACAAGATTTACAGGAAAGAGATAAGTCAACTTAATTAGAGTTTATGTTTCAATTACAGCAAGAGGTATGATTCTTAATTCATTTTTGCATTCTATTATCTGGTGTAATAGTATATCTTAGAATCATGTAATTACATATATTAATTCTAAAGCACTAATATTGAACCATGCAATATTATAATTCCTAATTCAAATTTTGATCTCTCCTCTCCCTGTGTTGTGTATTTCACACACGCCTACCCATTCAAATAACTAAAAAAACATATTTTTCAACTATCTTACACTGCCATTGATTTATCTTCTTAATTGTCTATCCATTTCAGTTTAAAAGAAACTTTATATGATAATTTAAAATATTTATTATAATATAGTTTATACACTTAAAAATATTTTCACATAATAAATTTTAATTTTATATATATATATATATATATTCCAAGACTAAAATACTATTTCAACTATATCTTTGACACGACTGAAAGGACAATTCCTATAAGATTTTTTTTTTCTTTTGGGCAGTTAAACTGTTAAAGTTGAGATTTAAGAGGAGGGCAATGGAAAAATTTTACAATATAAAACATATAAGTCACAAACTCAAAGAAGAACTCATGGTAAAATATATAGATGGCTAGCGGTGGAAACTCCATAAAATTGTAAGTACTTTGAACATTAAATAAATTTAATTTTAAAATATTATTAGTAATGATTAATTGAAAATTGTCTTAAATACAATTCTTAAATACAAAAATCAAAGAGTTAATAAAAAAATTTAGTGACAATTTTTTTTTGTCGATAACATTAGAGTAACAAAAAAATTTAGTAGCAGATTTTTAAAAATTAAATATAAATTATTTTATCACTATTTTAAAAAACTCGGTAGTAGATTATTATAAAATTAAAAAAATAATTACATAACAACCCATAATTAGAACCAAATTCAACAACTTCAAATCATAACTATTATTTATTGTTTATTGTTTAAAAAATAAAATCCTCCCCATCATCTTAGTATAATTTCCACCGACTGCTCTACAGTCTAGATAGTTCCTACAAACCAAAAACAACTGCGTTTGGTGAATAAAATATTGGGATATCCTTATCCTCTGATTTCATCAATCATGCATTGGTCAAAAAGGAAATCAATGTCCCACGTTGTGGTCCTCTTTTGAGTACAATTTTTGTTGTTTTTATTTTTTCATCCCTACACCAGAACCTTCATTTTTGAAATGCAAACATTACTTTCTAATTTTCAATGGTAACCAATAATAACAATAATTTCCTAAAACAAATAAAAGTCATATTCTATAATAATTGTCACGATGGAGATGCATCTCTAATTAAGCACTGCAATTCTGCATGTGAAATGAAATTGAGTTGCATGATGACTGTGCAATACACACCATCCTTCTTGGTTTTATTTTCAACCTATTCTAAATAGACCTTAGATTGAGGTACATAACAATTAGTGGCCATTACTAATGGAATTTATACGGAGGATGATGCAGCTTAATTTGTCTTTTTTTCATTTTTTTTCTTTCAAGAAAATGATCCATAGTCCAGCATATAGGGGATGGATCTAACTATCAAAATTCTCTTGTACTAGGTCTTATAATATCGAGAAATTGTTATATGGTATAAGATTCTTATATGTTTTAATGAAATTTTGCATGACATACGATTAAGTCTTTTTAGTATTTCTAAATAAATTGAAAATCTCTATAATATATCCTGTAAAAAAAAACTCCATATCACAAGAAAAATAGTCAAGACCATACACATGATAGTACGTAGTAAACAATTTAATAATTTCTTGCGGCCAAATTGTATGTAGCACAGTTAAAAGCACAACCTAGGACTGAGGAGCACAATACTCTGAATAAATAGACAAGGGATCTTGTCTTTCTTACTGCAAGTGAAGAAGTGAAAAAGTGCTGAAGTGAACACAATGGAGAGAAGGGTTGGCTATGAGGTGCTGGTGGCTTTGGTGACCCTTTTGGTTTTCTCATTGACTTGTGTCACTGCTTCACCATCAGGGCCAACAAAACTTCAAGACCATGTGAAGCAATTCAGGGGGAATCTTCTTGCTAATGGCCTTGGTAGAACTCCTCCAATGGGGTATGTGTGTGATTTGTGTTCACTATCACTATGTTTCTTCTCAAGTGACAATGAGTGCTTTTCTCCCCTTGTGCTGAGAGTCTCAGTTTCACTGTTTATCACTCACAGCACTGTTCCACCGAGTTGTCGGTTTGTGTTGTGAATAGTGCTAGCAAGAATCTTAGGAAAACACTCTATTTCTTTTTCTCTAGTACCTTATTAATAAGTAGTTACAACTTACAACTAAACATAGCTCATTCCTGTCCGGTTCCAAATTTATACATCAAAAGATTTAACGATACTGAGATGTTATAGCTTATAACATTTCCTTTTGGTGCAGATGGAACAGTTGGAATCATTTCAGCTGTCAAATTAACGAAAAAATGATCAGAGAAACTGGTATTTGATCATATATATGTGTGCAGTGTGCTTGTGTGTGTATTATGTGAATTTTGTATTTATCTATCATTATCAATTAATCATTTTACATAAAACTATGCTTACATCCGAGAAACTAGAATTTTTCTTTTCTTATTTAGCAAAGATCCATTTAGATGAGAATTTAGTCTGATTGTGATTTTTCTATATGGGTTTACAGCTGATGCCCTTGTTTCTACTGGTCTTTCCAAGCTTGGATACACCTATGTTAATATAGGTACATGAAATGAAACACATAATTTTCAATTCTCTTATTATTATTAATTTATTATTTTTGTACTTTTTTACTTTGCAAAATTTCATAAGCACAAGCAGTTAACCTTAATCCACAATTTTCCATTATTGCAGATGATTGTTGGGCTGAATTAAATCGGGATGCTAAGGTATGGTTCTTATGGTTTTTACATGCTTCATTGCATTTGCACTTTCTTACTGTCTCCTTGAAAGTTCTCACATTCAATTAAATTTCTTTTTCTTCAAACATTTTTATAGGCTATTGTTGTTGTATTGCTATAGGGTAATCTGGTAGCAAAAAAATCAACATTTCCTTCTGGAATCAAAGCTCTTGCAGATTATGTTCACAGCAAGGGTCTTAAGCTTGGAATTTATTCAGATGCTGGGTACATAGACTTAGCCAAACACCTAACCAAATTCGTTCCATGTGCTTTTTTCAACTACTTTTAACTAAGCTTTAGGTTGGTCAATTTTGCAGGTATTTTACTTGTAGCAAACAGATGCCTGGTTCTCTTGGTCATGAGTTTCAAGATGCCAAGACTTTTGCATCATGGGTATTAAACATTGTGCTCATTTCTTCATCTTTTTCCTTGGAACCATCATTTTAATGCACTTAAACAAATGGTTGTTTTGATTTATTTACAGGGTATTGATTATTTGAAGTATGATAACTGTAACAATGATGGATCGAAACCAACTGATAGGTAGTCATAAGTATATTTGCGTATTAGTGTTAATTTTATTTGATCAAATTGAATATTTTAACATTCCACTTTGTTCTTTACTTCTTTATATGTAATCTTGAAAACTATGGTCTTCATATGAATAGATACCCTATTATGACTCGAGCTTTAATGATGGCTGGTCGTCCAATCTTCTTCTCACTATGTGAATGGTAATTTTATTTGTTTTAATATTTTATTGCTCCACCAATTTTTAGACCTTTCCTCTAATCACATGTGCTTTGCTTGTTATAGGGGAGACTTGCACCCAGCTTTATGGGGTGCTAAAGTGGGAAATAGCTGGAGAACTACCAATGACATTAATGATTCATGGGAAAGGTGAACATTATTCATTTAATTTGTTGATTCAAATGGAGAAAAATTCTGTTGCCACTATCATGTGTCTGTTACTAACTACTCCTATTCAAATAACTTTTTTGTATAAAACATCTTCAATTTCATTGTTAATCAAGCTAATAACTTAGAAACTTTATAAAATTTAATTAAACGAGGTTGACAATAGACACATTGGAGTAGCATTAGACACTCCCTAATTGGTCTTGAAATGTGATCAGCAGGGTATGTAGCTGTTCACCAAAATTGAATTAATTAGGATTTGTAAAAAAATTGTATGAAATTTAACTGAATAAGAGAGATAATAGATACTTTGGAGTGACAATAGACACTCCTTGATTGATCTTGAAATGTGACCAGGCAGGGTATGTAGCATTCCACCAAAATTGAATTAATATGGATTTTAGCTAATAAAGGTAACTATTATCTTTGGCAGCATGATTTCAAGGGCAGACATGAATGAAGTTTATGCAGAGTATGCAAGACCTGGTGGTTGGAATGGTTAGAATTTCATTAACCTTGTGTTTTTCCGAAAGATATTTTCTCCAATTGAGAGTCACGATATCCATTGAACGTGTGAATTCAACAGATCCTGATATGCTTGAGGTGGGAAATGGAGGGATGACAAAAAATGAATATACTGTTCACTTCAGTTTATGGGCCCTTTCCAAGGTAATACTTTTATTCTTTTGTTTTCCAATATACTGATTTATGTTAAAGCATATATAAGGCTTTTTTCCTTTCTTTTTTTTCCTCATGCAAAGGTTTATTGCAGGCACCTCTTCTTCTTGGCTGTGATGTTAGAAATATAACTAAAGAGACCATGGAGATAGTAGCTAACAAGGAAGTTATTGCAGTTAACCAAGGTGATACATAATTAGGATCATTCTGTTATTTCTTATGAAAAAATAGTTTATGTACTAACAATATTAATAGTTTTTACACTGTCATCCAATAAAAAATTATCATATATGATATATTTATCGACCTTTACAAAAATCAATTAAAAGTCATAACTATCACGATTTTTTATTAGTTAACAGTATTAAAACATTTTACATTATCCGGCTATAGAAAATTAAACTAATTTCTTATTCATTGTAGTATACTACTGTTTATTAATATTTATCTCAAACATTGTCAGATCCACTTGGTGTACAAGGTAAAAAGGTTAGGATGGAAGGTGATGAAGAGGTTAGTTGAATTTGGAACACAACACATGATTTTGTCTCTTATGTCAGATGAAACAATACATTATCACAGTCATAGGTGACCCTTTTGGACAGATTTGGGCAGGTCCTCTTTCAGGGTACAGGGTAGCTGTTGTCTTGCTTAATCGTGGCCCTTGGAAAATATCAATTACAGCCAACTGGGATGACATTGGTATTCCACCAAAAAGTGCTGTTGAAGCTAGAGACCTTTGGGAGGTATTGTATTCGGATTCATTCAATCTTTTGTTTTTGTACTCTTGCTTGCATGCTTTGTAACTATGTTTTCATCACAATTTTGTTGGATACTTGTGCTATAACTTAAGGTATCTGCTAATGCATGCAGCACAAGACATTGATGAGACCCTTCGTGGATAAATTGACTGCCACAGTTGATCCACATGGGTGTAAAATGTACGTGCTGAAGCCACTGGCTTGAGTTTTCTGAAACAAATTTTTGGATTGCAGCTTTTGGAGTAACTTATGTCAATATTTGTTTTTCTTGCTGAGTGATAACTTGTACACGAGCTTCACTTCAATAAACCTTTTCATTTGCTTCTATTGATAGAAGCTTGATACGTTATTTAGTGTACCAGCTCAATGGAATCAGTCACTTAGATGATATAATAAAATGAAGCTGTTTGCATGCAAATTGACTTTAGTATTTTACTTTCTTACATTCCTGAAGTCTTTTGTACATGACTCGTGGAAAATACAGGACAGATATCACGGTTAGGGTAAACAA
This sequence comes from Glycine soja, assembly GCF_004193775.1. Taxonomy (NCBI): domain Eukaryota; kingdom Viridiplantae; phylum Streptophyta; class Magnoliopsida; order Fabales; family Fabaceae; genus Glycine; species Glycine soja. The sequence continues at coordinate 46,840,980 of NC_041010.1, read as the reverse complement.
GATATATCTGATAATGGTTTTTAAGGTAAACAAGATAATGATTTAAGTACGGCTTAGTTCAAGAAATTATTTTTGATTTTATTTACTTTAGGATTATAAGCAAGTGTGCTTCGGGGTGTTATTGTTCCAGCTTGGGCATCTTGGCCTTGCTCTATTGTTTGGGCTGCGTGTAGCCTTTTTCCTGTAAATGGTTCACTCTAAAATAAAAGAGAGAACCTTAATGCAAAGTTGCAATATCAATCTACACCTAAATGTGCTATCAAGCATCTGAATTAACTGGGATAAGAGTATTTCAGTTTAATTAATTATTTTAAATTTGAGTCTTCAATACATTATTGAGTGAAATATTTAGAAAAAAAATTACTCTCAATAATAATTCTATTCACTTTGAGTAAAGTTATCTCTAATAAAAAGTATCTTCATAAAAAAAATCTACATCTATAGCATTAAATCAAAAAAGAAAAAAATTTACACTTTTTTTTGTCAGCCAAAAAACAAAAAAAGTTTATGCTTGAAGCGTGGGCTTGAAATGAATTTAATTTCTATGCTGGTGTATGTTTAACTAATTAAAAATTATGAATATAACTTTTAAAATAATTATCTTAAGATTATTTGTACATGTCAGATTATTTTACATGTCAATTTGTAGATACATATCAATTTTAGAGAATAATGTAACAACTTTTCTCGACCATGGATTTTTTTTTTCACTGTCTCACAACAATTTCACAATTGGTGAACAGCTTCAACTTCAACTTTTTCCACAGCCTAGTCTTTATTTGTTCTAAAGTACCAAAATTAATTGCCTGTATTTGTCAATGAAAAGATATGTCATGATATAATATATATGGGTTAAATTCATTTAAATGCAATTTTCAATCATTCATTAATTCAAAAACAATTCTACCTTACTTTCAAACAAAAGGAACACCTCTTGATTAGTACAGTTAATATGTTATGTTCCCTCTTCCCTCAGTCATGTAAGATTTGATATCTACTTTCAGTCCACTTCATATTTTGACCAGAGTCATACTCTCTACTAGCTTCAGTTAAATGATACTTTTGCGGTTAACATGCCTCTCATTACATTAAGTCTCACTTTCACCAGCTTTTAAACTTGACATCCCTGCCGTTGAATAAAGTCCATTTCTAATACACTAGCTACCTAACAACTGTCAGTGGTCATATTGTTACTGTGTGCCCCATTAGTTACAGATTACAACAGGCAAGATTGGGATTAAATAGAATATTCATTGTACATTAATTATTATTATTATACCTATGATTTTTTTTTAGAAAAATCTTGTATGTTGATAATGACTTTAATATTCCTATGTTTATCCATTCAAAACTTGTAAAACTATACTCAAGTACGTACTAGTCATACATAAGTTAATTTGAATCTGATATTTCGTAAAATATTTGTTTGGCAAATTAATAAACATGTATGCTACGTATAAATAAAATAAAATAAGCGTGTTGGTTAAAACTTAAAAGTATAGTATATAATTTAATTAAAAAATATATAAAGATAATACAATTCCTAATTACAAAACATTAGAAATAGAATATTTATTTTAAATAAAAATATTTAAAAAGATTTAAATTCTAACTATAGAATATATCAATTATATAATATAGATATGGATAGGGTCACACACGTGCAATTATATCCACAAAAAATTGTATGTAATTTCTCATGTCTAGATTCAAGCTCTTATTAAAGGATAAATACATTTGCTAATTGTAGGTAATTTTTATGAGTAATTAAGTATTTTCGTTTGGTTTAAATTTGATTATCATCTCTAAGGATTAATTCAAGTAACGGATGGTTAATTCAAGTAATGCATATTTGATTTCTCTTAACTTTTAGATTTGAACTGTGTATACAAAAATTGTTGTTGTGAGGACAAATCCCACTACGCCGTAAATGTTGTCATCTGGAATGAAATTGTGTTCTATGGAGAATATTTCAATTAAGGTGAGAGTGACAGGAGAAGGATGAAAACGCGTTTGCAAGTTGTAACATACAACTGATATGCGCGTCCTTCTCATTTCCATCTGTTAGATACTGCTTTCCTCGCAAAACTCATCTGTCATCCAATCATCACCGTTTTTGAACTTCTATTTTTTATTTTCCTAAAAAGTAAGATATATTATATTTCAAAATTCACCCTATTATATTCAAGTACTTAATTTTAGAAAAAAGATAAGTCACCTTTTTTATTCCTTAAATGGAATGAGTTAAAGTGTTTAAAAAATTGTGCATAAATGATTGAAATTGTGAACTGTTTTGTTCAAGTTTCTAAATTTAACCATTCATTATTAACTTGATAGTTAATTATATGTAAACTTTCTTACTTAAGTTATAGCATATATAATGATTGGACTAGCATAAGTAACAAATTATATTTTCAAGGATTTTTTTTAATTTTCTTTATTTCAGAAACTCATAATAATGTTTAATACTTTCACAACCAAAATAATACTAATTTTCTGTTTAAAATTTTCTCAAACGCTAGGAATTATCAAGTATACATGTAATTATCACATTAATAATTAATGTTAGCATTTTAAAAAAAAAATGCATTGAACGTGTCATCCTTACAAATCCAAGGTCAAAATCGTCAAATCATTAGCAGGTGACCCCCTTCAACGAAGATTAACAGATAACTAAATCCATTTAATTATCATCAGCAAGCACTGTTTACACTGAAAAAACTGGAATATCAAAAGTCAATTTTGCAGAAGTGGAGCGCGACCATGTGGTTAACACTTAACAGTAAAAACAGCTATACATATTCCAAAGGTTAAATTCAAATATCTAGATCAAAGTAAGATTGCTTTAAAATTAGTAATAAAAATAAGAGTTTATTTAACTCTAAAATTATGATATTTTTGAAACTAAACGAAGAGCACCTTCATTCATTATATTAAGATAAAAGACAATTTGTACAGTTAGTTTGCGTAATTTTTTCTATAATAGAAAAAGATAAGAAAAAAAATGAGGAAAGTATTTCTCATAAATTAATTGATATTACCAAAAAAAAAATCGTAAGCTTTACGTTAACTTAAGAGTGTCATTAATGCTTTGAATCAGTATCTTAAACGTAAAAATGTAGATACAATGAAAGAAATTGTTGTTCCTAAAAATATGAAAAAAATTATTCTTCGATTAAAATTATAGTTTTAATTTTTTAGAAAATAATAAGAGACTTTTTAGAAAGATTAGTAAGAGATGCAATAGTATAACATTACTCCATTTACTATTTAATTATTTTCAGTTTAGTTATTGAAATATTATTATTTTCTCTTACAAGTTAGGTACGGTATTTAAGGTGGTTTTCAGTTTTGTAACACTTTCTCACTCCATCCTCCTCTTCTCCTCTCTGGTGTTTCCAGCTCCAAGCACCTGGCAAATCCAATCCAACCCTAAAAACACGGGATCGTTCTGCTTTGACTCACCGAGTTGCTTTTTTAGCTCTTCTTCCCATGGCATAAGGTAAATCAAACCCCTTCTTTCTCTTCCTTCACTACCCTCCAATATTCACACCATCATCCACACCCTGATTAGTGATTTTCCCACACCTTTCTTTGTTCACCTTGTTCTTCACTGCAAACCTAGTTCATCATTTTTTTTACTTTTGGATTTTGCTTATTTTGGAAAATCTGGGTCCAAGTTGAGCTGATCATAACCCCCCCACTTCCATTTTCTGATCTGGGTGTCTAAAAATTCAGATCTTTAGAGCAAATTTAAGGTCTTTGTTTGTTTTACAATTCTGGGTGTGCGTGAATTGTAATTCCATACAAGAAGTGTTTGCAATTGTATGATAGAAAACAAAGCAGGGTTTTTGGGTTTGGTTTTGGTTTTGGGTAATGATGACGAGCATGAATCGGTACTATGTTTGTGTTCCATTGTTTGTGTGCTTGGTATTGGCTATTGAACTTGTTGTAGCAGAGGATTTCCAGCCTACAGATAAGATCTTGCTGAATTGTGGTGGCCCTCCTAGTAGTACTGATACTGATGGCCGTGAATGGACCACGGATAATGGTTCCAAGTTTGGTTCCTCCACCGCAAAATCCGCCACCTCACCGGCGGCGACACAGGACCCTGCCGTCCCTCAGGTGCCCTACATGACGGCGCGTGTTTTCCACGCACCGTATACCTATACTTTTCCTGTGGCTTCTGGCTGGAAGTTCCTCCGACTGCACTTTTACTCCGCTTCTTATTCCAGCCTCAATGCATCGGATGCGCTGTTTGCTGTGGCAGCGAATTCCTACACAGTTCTTAGGAACTTCAGTGTTGCTCAGACCACCTTGGCTTTGAATTATGCCTACATTATGAGGGAATTTGCCATCCATGTGGAAGGGGAGAGCTTGAATGTGACTTTCACTCCATCTACCAATGCCTCGAACGCTTACGCTTTTGTTAATGGGATTGAGATTGTGTCCATGCCTGAGATTTATACTTCCACTGATGGAACTTTAATGATGGTGGGTTCAAATTCTCCTTTCCCTATTGATAACAGCACTGCACTTGAGTGTGTTTATAGGTTGAATGTGGGTGGGAATGATATCTCTCCCTCCCATGATACTGGTATGTTTAGGTCATGGTCTGATGACATGCCCTTCCTCTATGGGGCTGCATTTGGAGTTACCGAGCCTGCTGATCCAGATGTGAAGTTTGAGTATCCTCCGGGCACGCCAAGTTATATTGCTCCACTTGATGTCTACAGTACGGCCAGAACAATGGGCCCAAATCCCGAGATCAACACGAATTACAACTTGAGTTGGATCTTCAACATTGATAGTGGGTTTTCCTATCTTGTGAGACTCCACTTTGCTGAGGTATCGTCAAATATAACCAAAATTAATCAAAGAGTATTTGATATATTCCTCAATAATCAAACTGCTATGCCTCAAGCTGATGTTATTGCCTGGGCAAAGGAATTTGACCTTTCACATTCAAATGGGGTTCCAGTGCATAAAGATTATGTTGTATTTGTTCCTAATGGAGAACCACGGCAGGACCTGTGGCTTGCATTGCATCCGGATAAAACTGAGAAGCCCATGTATTATGATGCAATCTTGAATGGAGTGGAGATATTCAAAATTAATGACTCTACAGGTAATCTGGCAGGGGCAAATCCTATTCCTCCTCCTGTGCAAGACATAATTGACCCATCAACGGCTAGAGCATCTCATCATGGTAAATCAAAGAATCATACGGGCATAATTGCAGGAGGTGTTGCTGGAGGAGTTGTTTTACTACTTGTGGTTGGGCTATTTGCTTTTGCTGCATCCCATCGTCGTAGGCAAGGAAAGGATTCTGGTACAAGTGAAGGGCCATCTGGCTGGCTTCCACTTTCTCTTTATGGTAATTCACACTCTGCAGCTTCTGCCAAGACCAACACAACAGGAAGCTATGCATCCTCTCTTCCATCAAACCTTTGTCGTCATTTCTCATTTGCTGAAATCAAGGCTGCCACGAACAACTTTGACGAGGCTTTGCTTCTTGGTGTGGGAGGATTTGGTAAGGTTTACAAAGGGGAAATTGATGGTGGAACAACCAAGGTAGCAATTAAACGTGGGAATCCACTATCTGAGCAGGGGGTGCATGAGTTCCAAACTGAGATTGAAATGCTCTCAAAACTTCGTCACCGCCACCTTGTTTCACTGATTGGCTACTGTGAAGAAAACACTGAAATGATCCTTGTGTATGACTATATGGCCTATGGAACACTCAGGGAGCATCTGTACAAGACTCAGAAACCTCCACGCCCATGGAAGCAAAGGCTTGAGATATGCATTGGAGCTGCTCGGGGTTTACACTATCTACACACTGGTGCTAAACACACTATCATCCACCGTGATGTGAAGACAACAAACATTTTACTAGATGAGAAGTGGGTGGCTAAGGTTTCTGATTTTGGACTGTCGAAAACTGGTCCAACATTGGATAATACCCATGTAAGTACTGTGGTAAAGGGTAGTTTTGGGTACTTGGATCCAGAATACTTCAGGAGGCAGCAACTGACTGACAAATCTGATGTTTACTCGTTTGGTGTGGTTCTCTTTGAGGTATTGTGCGCTCGACCAGCATTGAACCCCACCCTTGCTAAGGAGCAAGTGAGTCTGGCTGAGTGGGCAGCTCATTGCTACCAGAAAGGCATTCTTGACTCAATTATTGATCCTTATCTAAAGGGAAAAATAGCTCCAGAATGCTTCAAGAAGTTCGCCGAGACTGCGATGAAGTGCGTGGCTGACCAGGGCATTGATAGGCCATCCATGGGTGATGTCTTGTGGAACCTTGAATTTGCTTTGCAGCTGCAAGAAAGTGCAGAGGAAAGTGGCAACGGTTTTGGTGACATTCACTGTGAAGAGCCACTGTACACAGATTCTAAAGGAAAGAAGGACTCTGATCCGGGTTATGATGGCAACGTGACCGACTCCAGAAGCAGTGGCATTTCAATGAGCATTGGAGGTAGAAGCTTGGCTAGTGAAGACTCTGATGGGCTAACCCCTAGTGCTGTGTTCTCCCAGATCATGAATCCAAAAGGTCGTTAAGGTTATGCAGTAGTAACAACACTTTCACTACATACGCGGTCAACCCACTCAAGTTCTGTAGTGCAATCTGCTTTCACCAAATTTGAATGTTACTCGTTATTCATTTTCTTAATATTGCTATTCCTTTGTATGTTGTTTCTAATTTATTATGATTATGTAAGTTGTAATTTGTGACCATGTTATATAAAGATTGAAGAGCAAACATGTTGTAACGAGGTTGTTATCTGAATTTTTTGAAACCCCTTTCCATCAAAGATTGATAAGAGACGTGAAAGGCAAATAATAAGTGTTTCTCTCTCTCTTTTTTTTAAGGAGCACTGCTTTGTTTGTCATAAGAATATAGGTTAAAGTCTACAAATAGTCACAAGATTAGGATCATAGGATTGATTTCCTTGAAAATGTTAAATTGCTTCTGTTTATAACTGTGTATTTTGTAGGACTAAATCATGCATGCCAAGTCACTATGCAATCAAATGGATATCTTGATTTTTTATATTATTTTCTGACTGTGAACCAAGCATATGCATTATAATGATCATGATAAATGGTGTATTGATAAGCATCACCGTGATCTATGTGTATTATATCTGGGGTGGTCCTTGTTCAGCTGAACCCATATGGATGGACTGTGTGTGAATGTGTGGGGAGAAGTGAAGTTCTTCTATCTTCAAAGATGGAAAAAAAAAAATCTTCTAAAAATATCACTATTTTCAACATATTTTCTGGATCCCACTAAGCATGAAAGAATATGAAAATTATAGAATTATACATTAAATATGGTCAGCAGTGAGCTAGGGACAACGTGTGAAGGAGTTAGAGGAGGAGGAACATTTTTCAACGTTTGCGTTGTATGGATGATTCCATGATAGTGACACCTGTGCGGTGTGTACATAATATTCTCATTCATGAATGTGACACTTGCACTAAACATCCACCGTCATATTTGTTTTTCTCTTAAATACGGGGTCGCTGTTTATACCATATAAATTAGTTTATAAATAAGCATAAAATTAAGTCTGAAGCATTGACCAAGGAACTGATTAAATGTGAAGCGAAGGTGATCTTAGCTTCTTGTGTGCAAAGCACATAGTTGTAAATTGCTTGGTTTCAATTGGCTGGTTATGTAATCTTTGTGTGAAGAAATGAAAAGAATTTTTGAGGTGCGAGATGCTTCGAGAACCAATTGAAATTTATTTTATTTTTAATTTTCATAATAGAAGTCTCAAAATATGGTATGACTCATCTTCTCTCTGATATGGATTTTTAAGTTATGGATGAATTCACGATTTTGGTGAGAAAAAAGTAAAAAACAAATAGAAGTTGTAAAAGCAAATACGATGAGGAAAATTTAAAACACACACACACACACAAAAATCATCAATTCAAATACGACTCTTGAAACAAAGTTGTATCACGATTTACAACTTACCCCTTGACGAGGAATTATTCAAAATCTATCCCCATTTAATAATTTTGAAGAAAAAATACCCCCTCTCGATAAAAAAAAAAAAAAAAACCTCTCCGTTGCATCTTTTATAATATCTCATTTTATCATTCTTTTTTCTCTTTCTCTCTCGGTGTAATTTTTTTTTTACAATTTATTGTACAAACAACATTTCTCTATAATAAATATAAACATACACTCACTTTTTTTTTTGTGAAAACATACACTCACTTTGTCTTCATAAGTTCATATACTTGCTCACTCCATTTTCTTCCCATCTCTCTTTCTTTTCTATCAAACTATATTATTTATTTTACATTAATATTTATATTATCTTTAAAATTAAAGTAGTAAAAAAATATTAAATAAAAATTAAGTTCACATTATCCTGTTTTAAAATGAGCAGATAGCTTTATATTTAATCTTCATGTTAGTATAAAATATCGTAATATTAATATGCAGAAATTTAAAATCGAATGCATCATTATTAGTTTACTATAGATCAAGAATTTTTTAGGAGTGAGGGCAAACAAGGAGTGCAACATCAGTTAGCCCAACTGATAAAAAAAATCTATACACTATACTATGCATTGCTACAAACCATCAAGTAGGTCAACGATCTCTCACTCTTTCTCTTTGTATTTAGTTTTTGTGATCACTTTTAATTCAAAACAAACAAATGAAGGGGACAAGGTAATTGAGCCAAATGTCATGGCACAAAATTGAATTTGCTTAAACAACAAAGTACAACAATTTTTTTATATTTGCAAAACAGGCTTTTTCTAAATACAGCAACGTCACTTTGGATTGGAGAAATTCATGTGCCATGTCTTATATTTACATCCGAGGGAAAATGCAACGACACTCACGGCAAAAAAAAAAAAAAAAAGCATGTAGAAAACTAGTTGTGACTTGTGAAAGGACAAAGGGCACAGAAACATGAATGAGAAAACAGTCACTGCTTATATTCGGGAAGCGAATCATTAATGACAACAATCTTCTTCAGCAGTTCTGGCTTGTTGGCTCCTACAAGTTTGTCAAGTTGTTGTCCATCTTTAAGAAAGAAGAAAGTTGGTGTGGCTTTGATGTCCCATGAAGTGCTGAAGTCCTGGAACATATGCAATGAAACCACCCATGTTCAATAAACTACATGGTCATCAGACAATGTTTAATATGTGATAGTGTCCTCTAGTTCATGTTGAATTGAATATGTTTGACATTTGAATTGTTTTATGTTTGTATTGAAGGGGAATACTAGTTGATACAAAAATAACTATGTGAAATAGTAGTAATCTGTAGATTCAGTACTTACAGTTAGATCATCCACATCAACTAACAAGAACATCATAGATGTGTATTTCTCAGATAACTCGCTGTAATATGGCGCAATCATCTTACAAGGACCACACCATGTTGCACTGAAATTTGCAATCACCTGTTTGAACAAGGATTTATAGTATTAAATTATTGTACCCAAGGAAAACAAATTAGTCAAATTCTAACTAAGACCCTGAGGACACTTATCAAGGAAACAAGAATTGGAAGATTTTTATGAAAAAGAAAGCATCTGTTATATTAGGAATACAAAAGTCATTTAATACAAGCTTTTTTTAAGTAACTAGAAGCATTTAGCAAAGTGTACATAGGCATAGAAGAAAATGAATCAAACTTCTCTCATAAGTTTAAGTCAATTTATGCGCCTAGGTTTCTTTAAAAGTTCACTCTTCTAACTTCTTCAAAGGTTATACATCACTTGATTTCAACTAATTTAGAACACTTATGTATTTTACTTCTTTATTTTCTTCTCTTATAAGTGCTTATTGAGAAGTTTATCCAAACTAAACCTTAATGATCCTCAATTAGTGCTCTTAAGGTACTCATTAGAAAACCCCAACAGATTATATAGAATAGCAAGTAAATAAAGTTAAAGAAAATATTCTGGAAAATCTGCAAACAGTATCTTTGTATTACTATATATTTTATTCAAAAAGGGAGGGGTCAACATCAGAATATCTCTATAAGCATGCACTCTTGTGTGTTGGAGAGAGAGAGAGAGAGGCAGTACTAATCAACAATAATTTGATATCCTAATACCTAGTTTGCAGAAATTTTACGCCACTACTAGACTAGCCAGAGTAAAACCATGTCAAAACTCAAAAGAGAGACAAAACCATGTTGTGCTTTTCAAGGTTCAAGAGTACATTGCAGGACATCCATTGAGATTAGTTTTTAGATAAGTCTTAGACTGTTATCAAATATCCTGATTCTTTCAATGTTTGTGTCAAATTTAATAGCAGGGAATCAAATATCCTGATTCTGAATCAGATAGTACATTGTTTGGTCAGGTGCTTACACAAATACAACTCAACATAATGCTTGAAATAAGACAGTAGCATGTTGATTACATTTGAAAGATAATTGAAACAGAATCCAAAATTAGCTTGACAATAAAGTAGAAGCACTCAATAGAAAGAAAACAGATGACACAGAGCATTTCATTAATATGGATGCTCGAGTGTAGAATTCTTTCCAAAGTTATACCCTTAAAATTCCTAAAGAGGCACTGAAAATACAAATGTTATCAAACTATACACATGCACGATAAGTCATGGTAAGGTATTACTGGTTCATCCAAACAACACAACAAAAATGGAAATAGGTCTTTAGTTTTACTGTCCTACAGAATAAAAAAGAGGGAAAACTAACAATTTTGCCACCCCTCCTTGCTTCTTCCAAAGATTGGTCCCACGCTTCTTTGGTGGTAATAAGTTTCACATTCCCAACAGCAAAATCCACATCATGATCAGAATCATTATCCTTAGCATGATTCTACAAGCATTAGAAACATGAAACTTCTCAGTCAACTTGCTTACCAATGCTTTCAAAGTTCTAGAAGCATTAAGGCTCCACAAAGTTGACAAAGCTATCCCACAAAGACACACTTAAAAAATTTATTTCCGTTGTTCTTTCTGGCAGCCAGTAGCAGGTAGAAACAGAAAAGTCAGGGCTAGAAGCTTACAGAAGAATCAAACATCTAGCTACAGAAGGAGTACTATCATATCATACTACATTAATAGGGTTTCCATAAGCCAAAAACACTGCAATATTAAAGATAAGCAGGAATGGGGATGTGGAAAAGAGACATATTTTGAAATAACAGTTAGTTACAGATAATCCCTTCATTTGACACCATTAAAAGATAAGGAAGACTGGGGGGCAGCAGGAGGAGAAGTGAAGAAAGTTACAAAATAGAAAATGCATACATAAAATAATTTTCCATTTCTAATTCTTCCATAATTCTCATTAGTTTTGCATCCTGTTAAATTTTTTTCTCTATTCTTGTTTTCATCATCACTGTCTAACCTATCTGCTACAGATTAGGTACAAGTAACACATTTCACACAACCACAAAAAGAAGCCACAGTAAAAATCTATCAGTTTGAAATTACAAACAGCAAGCCTTTCCTTATGTCATCTAGGCATACACTATCAATGAGAAAACACCCTACAACACACTTTGCAGGAAATTTATTTTGCTTTTAGAGTATGCTTTCTGATGAAGAAAACAACTTATCAGAGAAAACAGGTGAAAGGCCCGAGGATTTCAACTTATAATGAGCATAACAATAAAGATTATGAATGATTGATGCATTGAAATATTCTCACCTTAGACACACAACTCCCCATATAATCGTTTGAAAGCCGCAAACTTGTAAACTTTAATGAATGGAAGCCTGAAAGAAGGAAGACCACCGATGTCAGCAGATCAAATTTTTTCAAGTCAACCAGAACAAAAGGGAAAGTACAGAACACAATAGCCAAGTCACAGGTTGATTAATAAACATAAGCAACACTCAATTAGTGGACTATCTATCAGCCTGCAAGTTACACCAAGGCCACAGGTAAAGCAAAAATTAAGCAGCATACGAAAATATGCACCCTAATAAATGTTCACCTAACCAAATATCAGAAATCACATCCTTATATAAATTTCTCAAAAAAAGGAACCAAAAACAACTACAGGGCAAGAAAAGATGAAATCTGATAGCAGACAAATCGGAAGGGGCAAAATCAAACAGAGCAAATAAAGTATTTCACTCTTCAAACATGCATGCATTCTCAACATTTGTCAAGTTGAAGCAGAGGGTAACAAAAAGTCAAAAGCCCTACACTCCTCCGCAATCACAAGAAGAGTAGAGTATGCCATGTAGAAACCAAATGAGAATAAGAAGAATGAAGGGACACAAAATGAAAATTACAATGTATATTTAGACATGACACATGGTTTATTTCTCAAATTTTCATCCATTCCTAGCAAGAATTCCATAACACAAGCTCTCATAAATGCAAAGCAAAGTAAACAAACTTCCAACATGGTGGTTTTTCCTCAGAAAATTGATTTTGTTGCTGAGAAACCCAAAAGACCAGAAAGTAAATAATTCGGGAAATCACATCAATACCAATTTTTCTATATCTGGAAAGTTGAAGTTGCAAGCTTTCCATCATTTTCCATACATTAAAAACAACCCCATCAAAATTAAATTAGCAAAAACAAGGATAATTGAAGGAAGAGTCACAATTAAATCACCTCAAAAAAATTGAGGTTTGAGATTGCTTAATTAGAGAGAAAGATCAATTCAATGATGAAAGACAAATCGTACCCAATTAACAAAATTGAGCTGAAACGAGGTAATGATTGTGAAAAACCACACACTACTGCCACTCCTCGGATTCGGAAAAGATAAGGAAAGTGCTATCGGGGTTTCGTGAATAACAAAGATTTTGGTGTTGGTTTAAACACAGGATAATAAATACTAATAAGCAGGTTCTTGAGACAGGAGCTATTTATAATTATATTTGACATATAATCAAGTTTTGGTATGGATGTATGATTAAGTTGTAATAATAAAGCCTCCAACTTAGGACGTGGCAAAACTACTTCATAATATTGATAGACATCTCATCATATGAATTAATTTAAAATAATTATTTTAAAAATTAATAAACATAATAAATTATAACGGAATAATGTAAATTTTTTTACATATAAGTAAATATTTAATCCTTTTCTAATAATATTAGTTAATTAATTAATCACTTGAAGCCACCTAAGATGAATATAATGTAGCCATCTTAAGCTTGATTTTTACACCGTCCAGGTTCAATCAGTTCCTTTTATACCAATAATCATTACTCTCTGCCAATATAACTCTTCAAACTTGCCAAGCCAACTGTTCTCTTTTTAGCAGCCGAAGTTTTAGATCCGTGAATATTTTTACAATAATTAAAAAAGAAAAAAAATGATGATCACCAAAAAGTACCAAAGGAATCACGCATTTTTTGGGTGATGATAATACTAAATCATTCATTTTTTCCAAGTGAATCAGGATATTTCTTCGTAGCCAGAGTCAATTATCGATAATTGGAATTATTATCATGAGATATTAAATCACACATTTAATTCTCTACAGAGTGTTTTGCATTATTGCACATTTATACAGATAAATTTTGAAATTCTGATAAAGGTTTTATTGAGCCTTTATGAGTTGTTTCATTTTTTCTTCTTTCTTGGTACGGAAGGTATTTCTGTTGAAAAAAAATCATCTATGCAGCATTTTGCATTTTTTTTACAACGGTGACACTGAAGTTCAAATATTTGACAAAGACTCCTAATTTCTGTTATTTTCATGTATATTTTTTGTGCTCTTTATACACCTATAATATACAGTACAGATCCTTCGAAATTGACCACATATCCATATCGTACCGGCATTAAATACTACTGATATGTTTATTAAATGAGACTACCTTTGTACTTTTTGATAGAGAGACTACCTTTGTATTAAAATTTAATTGCTTTAGATAATATTTTTTTTCTTTAGATAATGAAGGAATTATTATCCTAATTTGAAAATAGTAACATTTTAATTTAAATTTGACTGTGATTATACTTTTAAATATTTAAAAAAAAAACTAGCAATGGATGATAATGATAAGAAATTAGTATAAATGTTAGTTTTATTAAAAAAAAGTCAATAAACTACAATCAAATTATAAACATAATTATATTTTAAATAGTATATATATTTTGTTGGAACTAATAGTTTAACTTTTAGAAAATTTATTGTATTTATATTCTTGCAATATAATTATACACTTGTCAAGATCTTTTGATGATAAAGTTAAAAAAAAAAAAAAATGTTGCCGTGTAATTTCTAATGGATAACGTTCATCATTGACAGAAAGATCTATTCGCGCCTCAGATTCTTTCACAAGTCTTGGTTAATTAAACAGAGTTTTAATATGGAATATCAGAATAGCCAGCAAGTTAGGATCTATTATGATTGTTTAGATATACAACAAGAATATATCAGATTGTGAAAGAAAAAGAAGAAAATAATAATAGTCTGCGTCTGTTTACATACGTATCAATGGGTTTCACGTGGTATATTATTAAAAGCAAAGTTGTAGTAGTACTAATACAAATCATAGTGCTCGCCACGTCTGATCCAAAGAATTTAAGAAAGAAAATTTTCCCATGATTTTCGTGTGTAAATCATTAATACTGGCTATTGAATCAGCCAACACGCGGTTTCTGATCTCAAGTATCAATGCTGAACTGGACTCTAGAATTTAGATACATATATACAATATCTCTTTTATTTTTTTAACACCATTTGTAATTTTGTATGAGTATTTCATTGTGTAGTGTACGGGTTGAACTTTGTTTGGACTTATTACGAGCATATTTGCTTTATGTAAGAAAATTCATTTTTATATTGTATAAGTAAAATTTATGATTCAGAATAATTTAAATACATACCTTTATTAGTTATTATGGTTAATAGTGTCAAATTAATTTTATCTACTTTTAAAATGAAATAAATATTAATTTCCAAATTAATTTTTTAGTAAACTACATTCTCTTTTTTGTTTTTATAAAATGTTTAAATCGCATTCTCTTCTGTTTTTATTTTGAAATATACATTCTTCTCATAGTAGTAACCAGTAAGTAATTGTGAATGTTTCTCAATGAGTTTTGGATAGTAGTGACAAGTAAGTAATTATGAATTTCTTTTTTTACAATTTTTATTGTCGTCATAATTAATTTTGAACATTTTATTTTCAGTTTAATAATTTTAAAGTGCTATTGGTTTGGAATCTCGTCTAATAGTATTTGGGATTTTCCTTTTTTAAAGTTAACAAAATTAGTAGTAAAGATTCGTAATTAACTGTTGATCATGTCAAGAATCACAAAAAAATAATGAAAGAAAAAAACATGAGTGATTAACTGAATAACTAAAGAAAGTATTCTAACAATGATTGATTTAATGAATTATTTATTTAAAATTTATGAGCCCTATGATATTATATATTTAAATTTTTTTACATAAAAATATATTCAAATGCTAAATTTATTAGACTGAATGTTTAACTTGAGTCATAATAAATTTTATAATTAAAAAATAATTTTTTATTTTATAAGAATAAATTAAATAATGATCGTTTATATAAACAACTCACTGCTAAGTCATCTATTCCAATGAAAAATTTATTAAATAAAATTATTTAATTTTAAATAACTCAAAAAACATCGTATTAGAATTTTTCAGAAGATATAGAACATAGAAAAAAATATATTAAAATGCATAAAATAATATTGTCTGTGATTTCTTTTTTCACTTTCTTGTAATTTTTTTTGTAATTCCTTAGGATATTGGTTAGCCACATCCTTAACTTATTATATAATACTTGTAAGTATTGATGAGATAGGCAGGCAATTATTTATGAAATGGATTGAATGTGCAACGGAGAAAACAGAGTGGTGGGGGCTTTTAATTTTGCCAAGCTGGAGTCAGAAGACAAGACAATGAGCCCCACAACTTAGGCTTTTTGTGTGGACTATAATAGCTTTAGGTACAAGACAGTTGGGCAAGAGAAGAGATGAACCACGATTGATCTGATCATAGACCTAAACAACAAAAGCACCAATTACAGGCAAAGCAAACTCCAACCTTGCTTTAGTTGCAAATTGGACAATCATTCATCATTTTATTTGGTTACTTTACTCCTTTTCGAGATCACATGCATAGAAGATCCAATTCACAGAGGAGAAAGAAAATCGGGTGAATTAAAATTAGTTTGATTTTCACATATTATTAATATAAATGTTTATATATTATTAATCAATTAAGAATTATCATAAATATAATTTTTTAAAGTAAATAATTAAATTATAATAATAATTTGAGGAATATTAGCGGTACTCTCATAAACTCTTTCTATAATTAGTTATAATATTAATTTATTGAAAATCATGAATTTTAATATGTTTTATTTCTCATTTAATATAAATTATGATTTGTAATAAATTCTAACAAAATCTTAAAAAGAGTGTCATACAGAATACCTCAGTCCGCTAGCATTTCTCTTTTAAAATTTTTTGTTTCGTTGCTCCATTTTTGTAAAAAAAAAAAAAAAAAAAACTGCTTTCAAATTTTTAAAGAAATATATATTTTGATCATTTTTTCATTTAAAAAATAAATAAAAATTATTTCAATCGCTACTTTGCCCAGAAGCATAGGACATTCGGGTTATGAGACCTGAATCTGTGCATATCGCCTAGCTCTAAAATCAGAATCATTTTTAGATTGCTCCAAATTCCTAAAATATTGTCACAAGGCAAACATAATTTTCTTTTAGTTCGTATTATCATTCTCCAATAAAAGAATATGTTTCACTCTCATCCAATTTTCGTTAATAAAAACATTGTCCATTACTCGTTTTCACAATTACGGTATAAAAGTAAAAGTTATGTTGTATATAAAACACCACCACCACATGAACCTAGCCAAATAGCCTAAATAATTACCATAGTTATTTGAGATTATCTAACAGAAGATGTTATTCTAATTAGAGAAATTGTGCCCGTCTAATTCAGTTTATTTTGAAGAACCAATTAATTTTACTGGCATTCAAAAAAATGCTTTCGTAAAACGTGATTATTTTTCTTGGAAAAAGCTGTTTAAAACATATGACTATTTCTACATTACTTCATAGAGTAACACCACAGCCATGACACAAATAACATCTTGTTCATGCGTTCGCATCATGATAAAAACATCACAGTGGTTGTTGAACATAGTTATTTTTATCAAATTAAGACACCGCCCTTCCCTATCCCCTCATAACAAACATAATCTTACCCCAGAAAAACAGGAAGAGAAAAGCAAACCCACAAAAGTTTTCATAGATGCCATCCATTTCAATATACATTATCTAAACACAAATCAGCCCATGGCATACTTCTGGGTCCAGCTGCGTGCAGTGGCCTCATACTTGGCCCGATCAGTTTTGTACATGTGAGCGATTTCCGGAACAAGTGGATCATCAGGATTTGGATCAGTCAGCAATGAGCAGATAGAAAGCAGTACCTGCATATGCCAAGCAAAACATAATTATAAAACCCTTTTACTTGGGATTCCTCTCAACATCAGCAATGATTTCCACAAGAAACATGATTTCATAAATTCATAACAATCAATTAAACAAAAAATGCTTAAAGACATCAATAGATAGCTAGTTAAGAATTGGAGTAGCAGGCTTCGATCCCATCCAATGCTCTCCACCATTTTCCCAGGCCCCACTAGGGAGCTTTTCGGGGGTCTCTATGGACCCCTCCACCAGGCCCAACCAAAAAAACTGCTTAAAAGACAGAATTGCATTGTTAGAATAAGAGTTCTAAATTTACCCTGCCATGGTGCCATATTGCATCAGGCAAATAAAAATACAGAACCAGACTACCTAATTATGTTGGCAGGAGGCAAAACAAACCACCCACAACTAAAAAACAGTATTGTCTGGACTGTACAAAATGCACAATTCTCAATTACTATTGAAGATTAATTTGAAACGTAATTAAAAGTTAATGGACAAAAGCACAAGTAAGAAATTTTCAAGGAGTAAATTAAGAGCCCTCACTCCAATGTTTGGTAGAGAACTTTGAATAATTCAAAAACCACCCCTCTTCATCAACCTAAAAGAACACTCCTCAGCCCCTCAATTCTTCCATTTTTGTAATCAGAAACTACCCATGGCAATGACTGATCTATGACATTCCAAGAACAATGCTTTAAGAAAACCTATGGTCTTCTTGAGCAGCAGTGGAACTGGCTGCATCAATCTGAACAGTGGTGGTGGATTGAGCAACATAACCCAGCAGTAAAGCACCTCAGATTTGATTTCAAGCTAGCTAACTTCAGTTGAGGATTCAATGAAAGAGGCGTTTAACAGAAATAGAGTGAAACCTTGCAAGCCATGCCAATGCAGAAGATCTGCCACCAGAGTGTTCAAACTTTACAGAGAAAGGGTTGCCGCATGAGAGAGAAAGGGATGAATGGTCAAGAGTACCAAAATAGGGAGAAAGGGTAAACATTACTGTAGCTTCACTTAGGATAAATTTAATCCCTGAGAGGGAAAACATTACTCCCCTTAAATTTTGCTCTTCTATTACTGGTGTACTTGATCATCTAAGATATAAAAATTTCCTGTCCCAAAATCTTCCCC
Source organism: Glycine soja (assembly GCF_004193775.1). Taxonomy (NCBI): domain Eukaryota; kingdom Viridiplantae; phylum Streptophyta; class Magnoliopsida; order Fabales; family Fabaceae; genus Glycine; species Glycine soja. Next base: position 46,822,403 of record NC_041010.1, on the reverse strand, counting down.
CTTTTTAAGCACCCCCTCCCCCCATCCCAAAAAGAACAAACATAGACTAAAGAGACTGACATAACATTCTTATTGGATATTCATCTACACAAACTTCTTAGAAGCATTGTCAATGAATCACATGCATAATATATTCAAGGAAATAAAGATAAGCCTAGAAAATATTTTTTTTGTTTTAGGGCATGGATTTTCCCAGAAAGAAGAGTAACATGTGCCTTTTAGATGTCATAAAGGCCAATAGTTCTAAATTTCCCAATAAAGTCAAACCAACACAACTAAAAAGTTGAAAAAAATCCAATTAGGATAATCAAGAATAATTTAAGTGACTATATTTTAGTCTACTTAATCTCTTATTTTTTGTTTAAAATCTCCTTCTGGTAACTAAGTAATGCATGTCATTATATGATAATCTCCCTTAAATGAAACAATGAATAAAAATATTATAATCTAGTTAACTACAGATTTGATCTACATGCCCTGTCAATCTAAAGATTTTTTTACTATCACCTGATAAAAAATCATCACAAGTATTACATTTAAAGTAATTCAGATAAAAGTCATCAAACTTACCATAGGAATACATGGCAATCAATAATTGCATGACAATGTTAAAAGCTTTCACACTGTTAATCCATTAAAATTAAATTCTTAACCATAATAGTTAATAGCGGATGGTGGCACATAGCAGCCACCCTCCAAAAACACCATAGCGAGATAGCAGTAGCAGGATGACCGCTATTTTGATCACCAAGTATACACACACACACACACACACACACATATATATATATTGAAAAAAACCTAAAAATAAACACACTCAAAATTAACATTCATAAGAAAGTTGAAAGAAAAAGAAGAAAAGGACTATTGAATGGCTGTTAAAGGTTGCCAGAACAGTCACCAGAAGCGCTGCCGGAAAAAGTATGAAGGTGGTGAGGTGGAGCTGGGGTTCAGAGGGTGGGAGTATTGGCACGGCACTTTTGTTCTCGAAGGTGTGGGGATAGGTTAAAATTGTGAGGGGTTAATAGTTAATTAATAGGTTAGAGAATGAAAGTGCAAAACACTGTTTTGGGAACAGAATTAAAAAAACGTGGGGTGTTAATAGGTAGAGTGAAACGGTGTGCTTCGGATACATATTCAAAAAACCCAATTAGTGAAACAGTGTGTTTTGGAAACTCATTAAAAAACCACACCTGACCCCAAAATGGTGACGCTTAGCGTCATCTTCTTCCTCCCAACCCTAAACTCAGCATCGCAACTGCAAACACTGTGAACCTCTGCTATACTGCACAATTTTGGCCACAAAGGCACAACCAGCAAAACAGTAAGGTGCGACACAACGCAACCCTTGGGAGTGGAAACCGGCTAACCGGCTACTCCACAACCCCCCGCTATAGTGCTCATTCGCGCCACTATTAACTACTATGTTCTTAACCTAAAAGTAGTTTTATGGTTTACCTATTTCAATAGATACATAATAACCCCAGAATGGTGGGACTTTGATTATAATAATGAAAACAAAACAAAACAAATGAATAAATTGAAGTGATTAAGTACAAAACGACAGATTTTCAGAAGCTTCTTTTTGGTAATTTCCCCTTAACATTATTGTTTGTCTTCTTTCTTAAGTTGGGAAACGTTAATACCATTTTGTAATGGTCACGACTTGATTTGAACCACGCAATTCAAAGATCCATGTTCACCACCACATATTTAAAACTAAACGGAAAGCAAATTGAACCTTAGAGATGGTGAGTGCAGGGCTCCACTGCTCCTTAAGGATATCAAGACAAATGCTACCATTGCTGTTGATGTTCGGATGAAACACCTTAGTCCTAAAGGCAACCTGGTTGATCAATAATCGTGAGACATTTACAACACATTTGAACAACAAAACACCTCAAATTCACACAGACATCACATTACCTTGGGAGGTTTGAAAGGATAATCCGGAGGAAAGTGAATAGTGACTAGGAATACACCTCCAGCATAAGGACTATCAGCAGGACCCATAATCGTTGCTTGCCAATGGAACATGTCCTCAGCTACTGGACCTGTAAAATAAACAATTGCATTTGTATATACTACAACAAACATATAATGCTCAAACTCAACATCATAACAAATACAGACACGCGGTTTTAAAACACGGTCCACCACGACACGTTCAGGGCATACTAAGTGCAGCAGAAACAGCAATTTCCGTGCTTTATTTAATCTATTTCATTCAACCCTAGAACAAACGCGAACCCAGAAAAAAGATTAAAATTTTTTCACAACCCAACTAGTGGGGACAAAAATCTCGTGGTGGGGGAAGTGAAATGGAGAAGAAAAGGGTTACCAGCGCTGCAAGAAGTTGGTGGGTCTTTCTGCAAGTCCTTGAGCTCCTTGAGGATGCGCTTTGAAGCCATGGGAGGGACGATACGCGTTCAGATCTGAAAGGGAAAGAGGGATCAGAACGGAACCCTAGAAATGAAAGAGAAAGTGAAAAGGGAAATAGAGAGGAAAAAAGAGTAGAGAGAGAGAGACGTGTGTATGTGTGAGTGTGAGGCTGAGGTTGTTGGATTGGAAGATTATGAATGAGGGATGAATCGAAAGAGAAGAGGAAGAGACGCAGCGCAATCCCTCGCCTTCCCAATCCCAAATCCTCTCTTTGAAACTGCTCGCTCTCTCACACACTCAAAAATACCCAGCCCTTTTCTGGTTGGCTATATACCCACACCAAATGACATCCTTATCCATTTTTTTCTTCTTATTCCACCCCTTGCCCCAAACCTAGTATGAATTTCCCACGAATTCAAATTCCGTCTTAATCAAGTCAATTAGTTTGGATTGAGTATCTAGTGGGTTTAGATAAATATATAATTTTTACATTTTGAAATAGTTATTAGTGAATAAAGATAAGAAATCTATAAACCTATTCCAGAATACATATTTCTTAATCTAATTTTCACATTCCATAATAGCTGCTTCAAAATAGGGTGACACTCCTTGCTTCCTTCTCACTTTTCCTTTTATCCTAATTTGGGACCTCAACATAATGCTTTTGTCTTGCCTAGCCCTTCTAACTTTAGCTTTGGTCCACCGCGCATAGTCTAAGAGGAGGGGGCAAAGTGAAAAATTATTACTGCAATATAGAAACTTCTTTGTTGAATTTAATTTTTAGGGCAAATTTGTGCTTGAATTTCTTATGATTTGACATTATTTTTTGCCATGTATTGTACATTGCATTTAGTTTAGTTTGTTGATGCATGTTAGCAAGAACAAAGTAGTGGGTTACATTGATAGTGTTTTATTCTTCTACTTCGGACATCTCCATTGCAACCCTTTTCCTTTTCTCTTCCTTGTTACTACCTTTCGAACCTTGTTGTTGTTGGTGAAAATGGTTTCCATTTTGGTGGGAGTAGGCGTTATCGATTTGTGTTGAATTTTGGTTGGTGCTTGTAAGGGTAGTTGTGTCCATTCGAGTATTTTTGGAAGTGCAGGAAGAAAAAAAAAAAAGAAATGCAAGAAGCAAAATCCTCAAATTCGTTGACTTTGGATTTGGGTCACAGGTTTTCATTTATGCACTCATTGACCTAACTTGTGAACTTGTTTTATTATTACTATTTTTAAAAACAAACATTATTATCATTATTAGTATTAGTATTAGACTATTAGTCATAGCGAATGATAGTGAGGATAACATGTAACATTTATACATGTTCCATTTTACTCACACGATCGAGATTAAGAGACGTTTATGCAGTTTTATGTATTTGTTTTTTATTTTATTATTTTTATATTAGCTTGTAAATTTAGGTTGAGGATGTATATCTTTATTCAAACATAGATGTTTTATGGTACAATTAATGTTCACCAAATTGTATTTTGCTTGATGTGAATTTTAGTACAATGTTTAGGCATTGATTCAAATAACAATTTTAATATGCACATTTTAGTTGCGGTGTGTGTGGTTCTTTTTTTATTTAAAACCAAATATAACCACTTTAATAGACCAATACTTAATCTGAACTGTATGATACTTTAACAAAATTATTCAGGTATTGCTGAAATTGATTTTGAACCATTTTTGAGTTGGTTTTTAAAACGAAACCAATTTTAATTTAGTTTTGAGTCATTTTTGTTTTATTTTGTGAAACCATTTTTAAAACAACTTTCTAATATGTAATTTTTGAGATGAGATTAAGGTTAGAATGCAACAAGGGGAGAATGATGTTGTAGTACAAGTGTGAGGTTAAGTTTCACATTGGATATGAATGAGAAAGTTAAAAATCATATAAGTGAAGAGAATACCCATAAACATGAGTCTTAAGATTTTGGGTTAAAGTATGATATGAGGTTCACTTATGTGGTTATTCATGATCCATTAGTGTAAAATTTTCCTGATATTTAACCCCTTCGAATTGCACAACAATTAGAATTAGAGTCATTGATTCAACTTAGTGATCGCCTCAGACAAGTAAAATGGCAGCGGTGGATCCTAGGTCTGGGGGTTCCTTGTATCGAAAATCTTCCTAGCAACATGTCTTATTGGTGGAGTGACAGTATAAGTATCTAGAGCATGTGAGTTCTAATGGCTACCATGAAATACTCATGGATGAAAATTGTTTTTGCTTGAGGGAAAGATCATTATGTGGAAGAGACTCACACTTGTGGGAGAGATTGTTGCATTACAAGTGTGAGATTAAGTCTCACATCGAGTATGAATAAGAAAGTTGAGTACCATATAAGCGAAAGAAAGACCCATAAACTTGAGCCTTGAAGTTTTGAGTTAAATTATGGTGTCAAGTTCATTTTATGGAGTGAAAATGACAAACCAAAAGGCTTTTTTTTATAAGAAATTATCGTCTATGATCTCAAATTAACTATTAAAAGAATTATATTTTTCATGCAACATAAGGATTTTTTATCCCTTCTATTGATCCCCCTCCAAAACCGTAGTCCTCTAAAGAGTTCTTCATAAAAAGTACCCAACTAATGAAAACTTAAGGAAAAAGGGTATCAGAGTGGTCTTCATGTGTTCTAATTGTTGTAGTAGTGAAGAATCCACTTTCATTTGTTTTTAAACTGTTATTTTGTTCGTAGGGTTTAGACTAGGTGGAATCAAAGCTTAATTGTAAGCCAAACCTCTCAAAATGTTTCAAAGGATTTAAAAAGATTTTTTTTTATTTAATGTAACCAACCAGCAAAAAGCATTAAGGCTACGAAAACCAATGCACCAAGTGCGGTATAATAAAGTTGTAATTCACTAGTTATTTCAAATGTTTTCTGAATTTGAAAAAGCCAGAGGTTATTTGACACCCCCCCTCTACATCACTATTCAATATTTCTTGGCCCATTATTGGCCAAACCACCTAAGCATTTGGCCTAATATGAGTAGGATCACTTAACCATGGAAAAATGAGCACCATGAAAATGCATTGTGACATTCAATTAGGATTTTAAAATAGTATAAATAAGTTTTGTGATATTCAATTAAGACTTTTAAGATTTTTTAAGGAAGATAACAAAATCTGGTGTTATTTAATTAAGATTTTTTATAACTTATAAAAAGTCTTTTAGTATTAAAAATTATATAAAATTTGATTGATTGTTTTTTAAAAAAGATTTAAATGGATTTCATCAAACTTTTTAGTATAAAACATTTATTAAACAATCTCATCCAAATTCTTGAGATTTTATTATACTCTTTTTTGATTGGTTACTGTACTTTATTTTCTCATTATACATACCTTTTTTTTCTCTTTAATATTTTTCAAGATACATGTGTCATATATGTTTCTCCTATCATTTAGGGAATAAAAAATGTCAAATATACTCATCCTCTCTGTATTTTTTTTCTCTATTTTCTAAATTAAATTAATGTTTATCTTATCTGTTAATACTAATCATGTTTTTCTTATATTGACTGTCACCCTTAATTTTGTCATCCATATAATCAATTGTCTACCCTCACTACTCCCTTTTAGCATATGCTTATTATTTCGCCCCATTTAAATATGTCATCAGATTTATCATGAAATATTTGTAGTAATTAAAAAAATAAAAAAATCAACGTATAATCTTAAATCTATTGTTCAAATCCAAAAGTGAGAATGAAAAAATGTTATTGCAAGAAGGGTTAGTGTAGGAGGTCATAAAACTAGAATGAATGTAAATATTAAAAAATCAAAAAAATTATATTAATTTTACACTTTTTATCCAAACCTCATCAACTCCTATTACTTATTTCACTAACTTTTATAATATTCAATGTGTTTTTAAAAATTCATAAAATCCTTTCAAATCTTATAAATTTATAAAGTCTATTAAAAATCCATTATGATGATATAAATTTATTAAAATCTAAACTATTTGTAAAAAAATTGATAAGTAATAATATTCTTACATAATCTTTAAAATCCTGACTTTTTATATTAAAATAATATTTTAAAATCTTAATCCAATACCCTTCCTAAATTAATTCGAAAGAAAAGTTGTATAAAAGAAAAAAATGTAATATTTTTACCGATGAACTATTGCATTTACTGTATTTTCGGTTATACAAAAAAGGCAATATATACATATCTATAGTCTTGTCCCTTATTTGGGTTAGAGCACAAACAAGGGTTGGGCAGAGTGTATTTATTCTTTCAAATAAAAAAATAAAAAAGACATTTTTTTACATTAGATTTTCTCCAAAGCAAACAATTTATACCAAGGGCACATTCATTATAAATAAATAAATATTTATAGGCTTTGCGTTGGATGTTTAATATTCTGTGCAACAGCACAAACACAGGATGGGACAGGTGCGTCAGTATGTTTGATTCTTATAAAAAAAATGTTTTTCCATTAAATTTTCTCCGTACCAAACAAATTATACCGAGTTTGATACATAAAAATGTTAAATAGAAAAAAAAAATAATCCAGTACAGACAAGTCCAGAAAGTAGACAACAAATGGGGGCATTAGAAGCCGTTGGATTTGTGGTACGGAACGAAAGGTGTCGAGAAAGTGGCATCATCAAATAAAATCAACGCTAAAAACACGCACCGACATGACATCACACAACACAACACGCGCCCAACCCTTCATCAATTGCTTCTTTCTCACTCACTGAAACCCAATCCCTACTTTGCTGCATTTGCATTCCCAGATTCATTTTTCTGACAACACAATCTTAATTTTCCCACATTTCGCTAACTCAATTACCCTTTCATTCCTTTCATTCCTCTTTCCAGATTCTATTTGTAAGTATTCATTCTTATCAATAATTTCAATTCTTTTTTTTATTTCTTTTCAAATTATTCTCAAATTTGTGATTTTTTTAATTCTAGATTTAAGATTTCATGATGCCCATCATTTCTAATCGGTAACTGTAAGATTTGTGTGTGTGTTTTTATTTTGGATCCTGATGTTGGCATTGAATTGCATTTGGGGGTCTGAGTTATGATGCCCATTTTGTTTTGGGGTGACATGTTTGAAATCTAAACCTGAAATTTATGTTTTTGTGTGTGTGAGTCTTAGAAGTTGGAATAGAGAATTAGAGCTGGGTGGATGGAGGATGACAAGAGGAAGAGGAAGAACAAGAAGAAGAAGAACAAGCAGAACAAGAATGTGGAAAATGGGGTTGGAGAAACTGCCAATAGGGATCAGAATCTGGTGAGTAATGGAAAGGATGAGCATACTAATCTTTCCGAGACTGCAAATGAGCAAAGCTCGAATGTTGATTCGAATGGGGTTGGAGAGACATCAAGTAGGGATCAGAATCTGGTAAATAATGGTAAGGATGAACCTGCTCTTCTTTCAGGAGTCACCCATGAGCAAAGTATGAACGCAGATCGGAACGGGGTTGTTGAAACCCCCAATAGCGATCAAAATCTGGTGAAAAGTGGAAAGGATAAGAATATTCCACCATTGGAGTTTGCAGATGGGCAAAGCACTAATATGGATTCAAATGGTCATCTGCCAAATGGTAAAGAATGTGTAAGTTTTCCTTCAACCAATGTAGATTTTTACTTATGCTTCATTCAAGGTTTATACTAACGGCTCATGTGCTATATTTTAAATATTTTCCTTTGTGAATAGTTTAATTGAAAAAAGTTACTGGCTTCATTCTCTGTCTTTACTATCAAATTTGTTTGAGTTGAGTGTTTATGGAAACGAATGCTTTGCTAAACTAAATGAAACTATCTTTTGACAGGCCAGCTCAGAAGAGTTAATAAAAAAATTGCGAAATGACAATAACATGCTCAAACAAAATGTAGTGAAATGTCTTTAAAGTTTTTATTTTTCATGTATATGCTGGCGTGTTTTACTGTTTCAAGTTTTTAATATGTATAGCTTATCTTTCCACAAAAAAATGATATACTTGTTCATGAAGAGGTAATATTTGGTGTGTTTGGCAAAATTAGATGATAAATTAGTTGAAAGTTGAAAAATTAGTTTGACATTGAAAAAGCTAGCTGAAAGTTGATAAACTAGTTATTGAGTTAGTTAATAAGTATAAAATGACATATTTAACTACTTGGATATAACTTGAAATTTCGCGCGCGTGTGTGTGTGTGTAAATATTCAAATGATTTATCATCTTAAAAATTAGGATAATAATTTTTTAAATTTTATTCTCATTTTTAAGTTTTTTATTAAATGAAAAGAGATAATATAAATGGACTTATATTATAATGAAGTGATACTTGATGGGAGTGAGAGTGTTAAGGATTTTTTAATATATGAAGGCTAAAGGAGGAATTCTAATAAGATTAGACATGGCAACATATAGCCTCCCCAGCCCCCGACCCCGACTCCCCAACATATACCCGTACTAGTCCCCGGTACCCGACGGATTAAAATTTGTTACCCCATCCTCATACCCATCGGGTATCGAGTATCCCCGTCCCCGCCCCATCCCCGGTTTAGATTTATATAAAAAAAATTTTGTAAAAAAATTATATTGAAAATCTGATTTAAAAAAAAATTGATTGTTACACATTTATTTGACTACTTGTATTTACAGAGCATTTGTCTGCAAAAATCATCAAGAAAAGAATCTTAAATTATGTAAAAATTATAAAAAAATTAACAAAGGTACACGAAATAGCATATTAAACAACATTGTAAGCTTATTTGCCTTCCAAACACACTCATTCTTTTAAGTAATTTCTGCCCTTTTGTTTCAAAACAATATTTCAAAGTTTTTATAACTTGTAGTTGTACATCATATCACTCCACAGGCCATATCAGAAGAGACAATCAGGAAATTAAAAGAAGAAAATGATATACATATTCAGAAAGAGGTAATATTTTATCTGAGACATATTTGTCCTTTGATTTATTATTTTCAAAGTTTTTATAATATGCGTGGTTTATCACTCTACAGACTTTATCAAAGGAGACAATCAGGAAATTAAAGGCAGAAAATGATATGCACATTCAAAAGGAGGTAATATTTTATCTTGATAACCTGTCCTTTGTTTTAGCAATTATGTTTCATGTTTCTGTTAGGTATACAGCTATACATCCCATCATTTCTCAGGCCATAATGGAAGAGACAATCAGAAAATTAACAGAACAAAATGACTTGCATATGCAGAAAGAGGTAATATATTTTAAATTTTATCTGAATGAGATTTTCTCCTAATGTTTTTATCTTGCAATTTTCTTTTTAACTCATATAAGCTATCTTTCCACAGATTGCATCAGAAGAGACTATCAGAAAATTGAAAGAAAAACATGATGTGCATGTTCAGAAAGAGGTAATATTTTATTTAGAAATATCTGTTCTTTATTTGAGCACTTATTTTCATTGTTTTTGTGACATGTACAACCTTTCATTCAACAGGCTATATCAGAAGATACAATTAGAAATTTGAAAGAAAAAAATGATATGCACATGCAGAAAGAGGTGATAGATTTTAAATTCCATATGATATATCTAATTTAATGTTTATCTGGCATTTTTCTCGTTACATGTATAGCATATCTTAAAACAGACCCTGTCACAGGAGACAATAAGAAAATTGAAAGAAGAAAATGAAGGGCACATTCAGAAAGAGGTAAATTTACTTCAAACTTCATCTCAGAGATTCATCAGTTATTTAAGTGCTTATATCACAAATGTGGTTTAATATGAATGCATATAACCTATCTTTCTACAGGCCATATCAAAGGAGACAATTAAAAAATTCGAAGAAGAAAATGATAAACTAGTTCAGAAAGAGGTAATATATACTGCAAATTTTTTCAATTATCAGACGGATATTTGTTTTAATGCTAACATTGCAACTATATATTTACTTCCTCACATGCATTCTAGAAAAATGATTAAAATTTAGCTCGGTTCCTAATAACATCTTTTGTTATAAATTTTTCATCACTACATTTGTTTTGCCTTTCTTTAACAAGTTTCCTTGGAAGAGATCATCAATAATTTACGAACTGATAATGAATTGCAGACACAAAAACATGTAATTGAGTTTGAATTAAATTGTTTTGATGAATGTATGGATGGATCTTACTTATCTATATTTAACTACTGACTGGTATATTTAACTGAATTATCTGCAGACTAGTCTGGAAATGAGAATTGCACAATTGCAAAGTGAGAATAATTCCTTACTTCAAAAAGAGGTGAGTGATTATTTTTTCCTTTTTAAAAGATTAAGGATCGTTGATTTTGAGAAATTATATATCCAGATATTTAATAGTATATCATATGTAGGCTGGATTGGTGGAAAGAAGTAATCAGTTGCTGAATGAAAAGGTAGTTTTGAGCCTGAAAGCTGTAAGAATTGCTTCATCAACTTTGGCATTTTCTATATCCACTATAAATTTAGAATTTTTTGTTAATGAAAGTTGGGATGGCATTTTAAATCCAATGTACTTCATTCCACAGGAGAGTTTAGAGCGAAAAATAAATCTTCTGGAGAATGATTTGAGTTCTTTTTGTGAGAAAGAAGTAATAACCTGTCTATTATCTCATGTTTTATTGCATTGTATATATTGTTTACTTAATTGATGACCTTAATTATGTCATTTAGTGGATTAGCTATTAGCACCTGCTTTAGACTGGGTAAATATATAGTTGAATTTGAATTGAACAATTTAACTGAATATTTGAATGGATCTTATGTGTGATTTGAAGTATATTATTGATGGGATATTGGATCTTGGGCCTAATCCAGATCATTGGGTTGAACAGAACAAGGATCAATTGCTGGATCCAAGCCCTAAAGAAATGGAGAGTCTGGAAGGTTTATACCAAAAGGCAGCATTATGGAGAGTCATGTTTTCTTACATAGGGAGGAGGCTACATGTATATAGGGAGGAGGGTTATTAGTAAGGGGAGGCAGTTTTAGAGAAAGAAAATTTTAAGAGAGTTCTCTTGGAGGAGCCATAGGCTCTGGTTGTTATCTTCTTGTTTTTACAATCTCTTTGTTCATTTTACAATATCAATATATATTTGTTTTCCTTTTAGTTTTCAGTGTTCTATAAATTATTCTGATATGTTTATCTATTGACTTACATTTAATTTGATTATCTGCAGGTTGGACTGGAAACAAGATTCACACAATTGCACAGCGAGAATAATTCCTTACTTCAAAAAGAGGTGAACAACCTTATTTGTTTTTTTACCCTTTTAAAAGATTTAGGAGCATTGAGTTTGAGAAATGATTTATCAAGACATTTAATATTTAAAAATACATCATGTGATATGCAGGCTACATTGGTGGAAAGAACCAATCAGTTGCTGAATGAAAAGGAAGTTTTGAGCCTGAAAGGGGTAAGAATTGCTTCATTTTGTTATTTACTGCATTCACTCTATTTAACCTTAGCTGTTCCCATTGCCCCCTCTTTCATGTTTTGATTTAGTTTGATATTATTTTATTGGTAACCAAATTTTAATATGCATTGTTCCACAGGAGAGTTTAGAACAAAAAATATATCTTCTGGAGAGCGATTTGAGTTCTTTAGTCGAGAAGGAGGTAATAACTTGGCTAATTATTCTGTTCTCTCATATGTTATTGGTTATTGCATTGAATATTTTGTTTAATTAATGACCTTAAATTTCATATATTATATTAGGCATTAGCTATTCTTAGCGTAATTTTGACTCCAAAAAATAAAAAAATATAGGCTATTATATATATATATATATATATATATATATATATTAGAAAAATAATTAAAAAAAGTTCTCACTCATCTTTTGAAATAAAAATCCCAAGTCCCAACCAATCTGTTTTTGGTGTCCAAAACTCCCTTATAGTGTCTAGGTTTAAGGTACCTTTCTGTTTGATGGTAATTATTTCATCTGATTGGAAAATAAAAAAGATTGATTGATTGGTTGATTGAACATTGAAGAAATAGAGGTGGTTTTTAAATGAGGTCAAGGGGAGTTTGGTGGCAGTATCCATGAGCCTCTCCTCTACAGCCATATCCATTAGCCATAAATCTTTAAGGATGTAGAGTAGAAATTGTTTCACCTCTGACCTTTACACAAGGGCATATTAGTTCTGTTCCCAACCAACTCCATGTGAATGGCAATGGATAAGCAGAAGGTCATATTATTGCAGACTACTGACATGCTCAATATTTAGTACTTGGTATTGGTAGAACAGTCAATAATGCATTTGAGTTCTTTAGAAAATTTACCATCAGTGCAATAGGGGTTAAAAGGAAGAACAAGGACTAGCACAACTTGTTTGATCTGAAATGTGAAAATATGCCTGTGAACTGTTTATTCATATTTTGTTTATTCTTTTTCCCTGTATTTTGTCATTCCATATTGAAAGCAACAATTTTTTCACTTTAATTTTTGGGTTGTCTGTGGTGATGAATAATGCATGCTCTATTTCTTGTAAATTTCTCCCTTATCAGAAGCATATCATGTGTTTTATTTACAGAATTCAGCTAAAGACACTATTTCAAAGCTGAATGGCAACATTGCTGTGCTACAGGTGCAGGTATGTAACTCATGTATATACATGAATATTTTTCTTGAAAAACCTAGGAAAGTATTATAGATTATTATTTTTATATATCATTATCTGTAATTTCTTTGTCATAGTCTTTAGGATTCATAATCTTTGAAACATTATCTTGTAATGTTCAGTTTTGGAATCGTTTATAGAATAGGACTGCCATTTGAAGTGAGCCTTATGATTAATCAAAACACTGCTGCAATCTTAACTGTTGAAATATGATATAGCAAAATTTTCATTTTACTGTGCCAAGTAACGTTATCTTGCAAGTTTATATAACTCTTAGTAATACTTGTTACTGGTTTATATTGAAGCTTATACAGAAACTGGTTTGAGTAGTTTTATTTGCCCAAGAGCAGATGCCCTGAGTGCAGATGAAAGTATAATTATTTCTTCAACTTTTCTTACTTAAGACATTGTGGCTATCTGTGACATCTCGGGTTGTTTTTCTACTTGTTTTTGGACTTGATACTGATCTATTATTTAATTTTTTAGAATGCCTTCATTTTGGCTTATGCTCTTTTGGATATCTTTGATTAACTTCTCATACAAATGCTGCTCCATTAATTAAGTATTGTTTTACTCCCATTGGTTTCAAACATCGACTTGATTAATTACCCTCTCCTCATATAGAAAAGTATTTACTGTAATTGTGTGTTGTATCACACATGTATATTCTTATTTTTAATGAATAATAGTACAACGTAGGAAAACATAATAAAGACTGAGATAATTCCCTAATTATCAGCTGAGATAATTCCCTAATTATCAGCTGAGATAATTCCCTAATTATAGTTATCAAATCATATCTTAACTTCTCATTGATAAGAACTTTGGGAAAACCACACCACAAAAGCTAGACATAACTAGAGAATTGACTGCGGCCTTATAAACCCCTTACTAGAATTAGATCCTAACATCTAACCATGTTTGGCAACCTCGTCACCCATGTGGGCTAGGTGTGCTCTAGCCCTTTGACTAGTTTTGCGCTTGTTTGCAGCTGAGAAACATGGTGAAGAGCTTTGATACTAATTGATAATAAGTTAATAACCTTGGGAGAAGAGAACAACACAAAACTATTGTACTTGGAGAATCCCAACACTAGAATCCTGTGCTTCCAATGTGGGACTCAAGTTCCACGTTCCACACCTTGCAATTGGATCCTAACATTCGCATGTTATTTGTCCATTTCATAACAAATCTGTGTTAATTCTGATATGCAAATTAAAATCAAAGTTTGGCAGGTGGAAGAGTTGGAGGAGTCCAGGAATAATCTTTTTCTAGAAAACCAGCAATTGAGGGAAAAAGTGTCGAGTCTAGAGTCAACGGTCCAAAATCATGAAAACAGTAACGCTTCTTCCTGCTCACGGGATGCACCTGAAAAGGTTTTACTTTTGTTACCCTACATGGTTAAAATCTACACTACATATTCATTCTTAGGAAAAATAGTTTTCTTGACTTTTTATTTTTGAAAGAAGGAAAGGATCATTGATGGAATGATGGTTATATATGACTCTGGATAATGATCTTCGACTGTGCTATATTTAATGATACTCAAATCTATGGTGGTGGATGGAAGTCTAGCAGTCCGTGGCTGTTACCAGTTGCATTTTAAGTTGTCATATCTTAATTTCCAAAAATGATGATGGAGCATGACCATGAGTTTCGTGTTATAAACCTGTCAAATGTGTGAATTAGTGACTTGAAGTAGGGAGGAGGAAGAATCTTTACTGCTTGCCTATTTATGTTGCCTCTGATCATATTTCATTTATTTGGTGGACAGGATCTTGCTTCTGAAAACAAGGACTTGAAGTCTGAAATTGAAGCAGCCTTTACGTTGGTGGAGAAATTGATGGCTGAAAATGCGGAACTTGTGGAGAAGGTAATATGCCAGGTTCTTTGTGGTTGTTACTTTTATTAAAGAATATCGCGGATTGCTGAAGACTTACTAGAGGGTTTGATATTTTGGTTTTAGTAGATTTAGATTGGTTGGGTTAGTTTGTATAGGTAGTGTTATGCATGTTTAATCCATTTTTATCTTCAGGTCACCGAGTTATGTGTTGAGTTGGATCACCAAAGTGCAGTCACTGAACCCAATGAGATGACTGAATTTGCTAAACCTACTGGTGTTGCCATTCCTCCACCAGAATCTGCTGAGTATGCGTCTGTGTCGGCCCCCAAGTTGAATTCATTGGAAGAGACTTCAGTGAAGGATAATGGTAACTCTTTTAATGACGCTAAGCATGTTGTTGGGGTAATGTCAAACTCGTCGTTGTTATCTGATGATGCTGGAGAAATCGTGCAAATTCCATTGGATGATAATGAAATACAAGATATAGAGTTGCAGGATGCTAAGAATGTGGAAAATGATGCTGATGCCGTGCCAATTACAGATGCTCCCCTTATCGGTGCTCCATTTCGTTTGATATCATTTGTTGCTAATTTTGTTAGTGGTGCTGACTTGGTTGACCCAAGCTCTTCAAACACCGCTCGTTGACGTGGTTGACCAAAGCTCCTTTTTATTGGCAGTCTTGAACATACAATAACCTCACTTACATTAGGCAGAATACCAATATAGGTTGGCCTAATTTGGGCCATTTTAATGTTTGTATGTTAATTCTTTGAACAAGGAAATACAGTACTGGGGAAAAGTATATAGTTTTATGTGTGTTCTTACTTCATATTGCTTTCACTTTTGGAAATTATACCTTTAAAAAATGGCATCGTGAATAAACATGTAGTAATTGGTGACTCGCTTCTGCCGTTGTCCGCGATGAATTCTTTCATTTTAGTGAGTGATGTGATGATTAGGTTTTTTGATAAATTGCAAAATTGGTCCACTTGTTGGTTGACTCAAAACTAGCATTTTCTCCACGAATACTAATATAATAACATTTTTCTTTTCTGCAAAAATGATGTATTTACCTACGGAATACATCCCATTGGAAGAACTTAAGAAGCATGTGAAACTGAATCAGATGTTGACCAAATTTTGATTTATTACTTCAGTGTGGTTTTAAACAAGAAATCATGAAAAGGTAAAAAAGAAAAATGGCAAGATAGATAAAAATAAAAGTATTTTTCTTTTGATGCTAAGACCTCAAACGAATCTTGAATATGTATGATTCGAAGTATATAGGCAATGGATGGATATTGTTCTTGCAGTTTGTTGCCCCGGGCATGTGGAAAATATTCATGCATCTTCCTCTGCTAAGTAGCTTTCCATTTAGTTATATAGAGTGAAACCATAGGACCCTTTGAACTTGTCCTCTGAGAATGATGGCTGGTTTTAATAAATGGATGCTCTAATTTCTTCAATTGTCTTGACAACTTCCTCCATGGAAGGCCTCGTGTCCGGCATCGCTGCCACGCATGCCATTGCCAGTTGCAGCATCTGCACAAGTTCATCTTCAATGTTTGGATACCTCATTAGCTCAAGATCAAACACTTCAGCAGTCCATTCCTCTCTAACAACAGATTGGACCCACTTTGGAAGATCAACCACTTCATCATGCCCTGAATACTGAACTGGTGTTTTGCCAGTCAGCATCTCAAGGAGGAGAACACCAAAGCTGTACACATCAGATTTTTTAGTGGACTTTCGTGATTCGATAACTTCAGGTGCTCCATAGCCTGGACTTCTGGAGGAGGCACAGAAATTTGTTAGGGGAGTTAGGCCAAAATCTGATATGCAGCCTTGGAGATCTATTGAGAGAATCACATTAGATGATTTTATATTGCCATGGACAAGTTTCCTTCCATTGGCTGAGTGGATATGAGCAATGCCCCTAGCAGCTCCGACCATGATCTTCAACCTTGTATCCCAATCTAGTGGAGCTCGTCCAGTTTCCGTTGTTCCTGCCATCATGTTTCACATGTCATATTAAGAAAATGCCACAACAATGGCAATGCATTTAACCATTTCCAAGTTTACATAAAAATTATCTTAAAACACCTCCAATATAACAGTATAAAACTATCATTTTGTATCTTGTAAAGTGTAAATCCAATATGAAACTAGATGTCAAGCATACAACATCAATGTTTTGATAGTTATATTGATGTCATATACTCTCTTCGTCCTAAATTATAAGATTCTTTTTAGAGATTCTTTTTAGAAATTTGTTTGTTTCTTTTTATAAGATCTTTTTTTTAATTTTTAGATATATTAATTATTTTTTTCCGTGCATATCCTTACTTAATTATTTTCTCTCCAAACATTAATGAAAAATAATTAAGTGGATGAAGAGATAAAATAATAATAATTTTGGAATGATAATACAAATAATTAATAAATTTAATGTGATTAACTAAATTATTTTTTTCAAGGGATTTGAATTAATTGAAAGAATTAGGGATGGAATGAGTAGTAGTTTATGTTGTTCTGATATCTATAATAAGAAAAGAAAGCTATATGACATTGTCAGCCTTGAAACTTGAGTAATCAGGGAAAAGCTCAAAGAGTAATTACCATGCAATAGCTTGGAAAAACTGCCGGCTGTTGAGTAGTCATAAACCATTAGTTTTTCATCTTTGGAATAGTAGTAAGCACGAAGGGGAATCACATTTTGATGATGATCAAGTCTCTGGACAATCTCCATTTGCTGTTCAAACTCTTTTTTCCCCATTGCCACTTCTCTTAACCTCTTCACAACCACTGTTGTTCCATCCTCCAAGATGGCTTTGTATGTTGTTCCACAACTTCCCTTCCCAAGAACTTCAGCTGAAGCTCTTAACATGTCCTCCAGATCAAAATTATAAGAACAACCCTCAAAGAATACAAGCTTGTTTTGCTCAGATTCTTGCACACCACTCCCAAAGTCCTGCTTAAGCTTCTGACCTTTCTCTGCAGGTGCTACATTTTGTTCACCAACTTTTTTCTTGAAACAGAAGAACACTACCAAAAGACCTGGAAGAAACAGCAATGTGACACCCCCCAAAACAATTGCTATTTTTGCTCCCTCGCTCATTTTCCTGTTTGATAGATCACTTGGTCTCTCTGAGACTGTTAGTGGAGACAATGTGGTATTAGGGGAAACTGAAGAACATTGTTTCAAAGGTGCTCCACATAACATCAAATTACCTCTAAATGAGGAGGCATGGAACTTATGGAGACCTGAAGGAATAGAGCCATTCAAGTAGTTGAAGCTCAAATCCAAATCCTTAAGGCTAGGAAGGTTAACATCAGGAATAGGTCCTGTGAGAGAGTTTTTTCGGAGGTTAAGTCCTATCAAATGTGTCAAGTTTTGGATTGAGGCTGGAATTTGTCCTGTGAAAGAGTTATGGGACAAATCAAGAAAGATAAGCCGCGGTGGCAGAGAATCAGGAATTTCACCTGAGAAGTTGTTGTGTTGGAGATATACAAAGCGCAGAGAAGGAAGGGAAAGTAGGTCAGTTGGAAGGTTCCCCCTCAAGCTGTTGGACCTAAGACTGAGACTAATGAGGCCATTAAGCTTACCAAGTGTGTTTGGTGGGAGAGAACCGCGCAATCCGACACCTGGAAGCCTCACAGAAAGAACATGGGAACCATCATGACTGCATGTAACTCCCACCCATGAAGTGCAGATTGAGGTACTAGAGTTCCAATTGACTTTTGGACCATGATGAAGTGCAGCAGCAAAATCAAGGAGGGCTTGCTTTTCTGAATGTAGATTAGCTTTAGTGTGAGGAAACACAAGCAGGAGTAGGAAAATTGGTATTGTGGTAAAGTAGGACTGTAGTAGCATGATCAAGTTTTACTGTTGAATCAAGGTGCTGGAACTCGTTGTCTGGTTTCAATGATTCCACTTGTTTCCCTAGTAATTGAGATTTCAAATTATTGCACACTAATCAGACAGAACAATTGTAACCAACAACCAAGCATGCAATGCAACAAAACAGTTAGTTTATCAGTCCCTTAGCTAAGCTGTACTATAATTTCATTCATTAAAAGAATATTCTCCTTGGATTCACTATAAAGTGGAACTAGTTATGCCCTTTAGAATTTTCATATGCTTTCATTTTGCTTGATAAAAATTCTTCTCTCTAAGCCAAAAAGAATGTTAATTTTAGTTTATGTGAAGCCAAAAACCTTGAGAATTTTAGTTTTATGCCACATGTTAGTTTCTTTAAGATGTGCAAAAAACATGAACTCACTAAAAAGTATAAATGAAGATTGAAAAAGAAGAAAAACATGCAAAAATAAATGCAAGAATTGAGAGATGAAAGAAAACCTTGAAACCAGGAGAAAGGGAAAGCAAGTTGGAAGTGGAAGCCACAATAGGGAGGGTTGAGAAGTGCAAGTTATGCAAAATGTATAAATGTGATTTTGGTAAAGAAAAAGTTTTTCTTAAAGCAGATTTTGTTTGGTAATTGGCTGTGGTAACGGCCAAGAGGAAGCAAAAACAAGCTTTAACGGCATAGCTTCAGGAACACGCCAGAATCCACACACACACACACACACACAAAACCAGAGAGACATAGAGATACTGTACTATATTAGCTATCATACAATGCTATATTACCGTGTAGAGATTTTACTTTTGGTTTTCCTGTTTATGATTTGGGAGGCACACATTCAACGTTCAAGTATCAGCTTCAGCTTGAAGCCTTCTTCCTCATGAAGCCAAACTTGCAGAGTGTAATAGATTATTACAAGTGATTTTTAAAGTAATAATGTACACCTAACTGTATTATCATTTTATTATTAAATAATTTATGGGAGTTTATTTTAACTTAATTAGTAGTATTGAGATTGAATCTTAATTTACACGTTAGAGAAAGAACTTTGTTACTCGTAAACATTCTACTCAATTCGATTAGGATGGTCTACTGTATAAACTTAATAAAACATATTTTTAGTTATATCTTATAAAAAAAATTAAGGGCTGAGATTCTCTACTGATAACGATTTATTTTAAACCGTAAAAGATGTGGTCTCGTGTTAGCTAAGTTGTAAGAGGATTTTTTTAAGGGTTAAGAGGAGTGAATTAGATCAAAGATTTATTTTTTTAAAATGTAAAGAAATTAATATTTGAACTGTTGGAATGAAACTTAATACTATTCTCACATGCCGATCTCGATGGAAGGAATGAGTTTCCTTCCCGTTTCCCATCTTCCTATGAATTGACCATTGCCTCATTTACAGTTATAAAATTTAATTTACCTCAATTCCTTGGACTTAGTTCTTGTTTCGGATCACGATTAGAGTGGTGCTTGAATCACTAACACAATCTATTTTTTGCCAATTTATTTTTTTGACTCGTCAATTTTTTAATTAGAAAATATTTATATTACTGTTAGACCACGTTTATTGCTATTGTGTACCTAAAACCTAAAATGGACATCTTGATCGTTAAATAAAGGGGCAAAATTAAAAGAGAGCTTTAGACACACATAAAAAGGTACACAGATATTAAGAAATAGTACTATTTACACTTCCTATTCAAACTATGCGAAGCTGTTAATGTGATTAATTTTGAATGCTACTTGTATGCGTGAATTATAAAGAAGGGTGTCACAACGGACAACAGTTTCCACACACACAGAGACTTTGCGTCTGGCTTCTGTTGTGACTTTGAATAAATAGGGTTGTCTTTCTCTTTTATGGGGCCTTAGAAGCCAACTTGTGAATTAAATGAAGGGTTTGGAAGGGCTTGTGCATGGGAATGAAAATGGCAATATGGCATGGTGCTTGTGACAAAGGGCATCCAGAAATAGAATCATTGGCATTGATGTGGTGTGTAGCATTGCATTCTTGAAGTGAAAATGATGTGTGGAATGCTGATTGTCTTGTCTTGTCCCTCCCTAGACCCAAAGGACCACAACTAAAACTAAAGTATGAGCCTGCAAACCATGTGTTTCAAATTTTTGTGGGTCCAATCTCGTCTCCGTTGGGAAAGGCATATTTACCCTTACGTTATTTATTAGATGTTTGGATTCATTTAAAAAGGTACACTCAAAAGAAGCATTGAAATTGTTGTTCCGCATTAAAGATGTAAATTTTATTGAGTATGGCCTTTAAGCCCTACTATTTAACAAAAAAAAATATTGAGTATATAAATAAAATTAATATAGAAATAAATAAGACACATTATAAAAAAAAGAAAGATACACGTAGTACCTCTAATTATTGTTTCTTGCACCCCATTGCATTCTAGAAATTCCAATTCGAAATGTAAAATTGCACTGTGGATTAAACTTTTCAAAATATAATGGAACATGTTTTATAAATTAATGATCAATGCACGATTTGAACATCTGACTATTAACGTGACGCCCTCAATCATCTTAGTTAATTATGTTATAAAATAATTAAAGTCATTACATATAACATTAAAATTTCTAATGTATATTTAATACACATGTAAATTTACATAATAAATTTTGTGACAATTAATTTTGATCTAATAATTAATTTGTTTACATATATCATTTTTTTATGAAACCTATGATTTTTATTTAAAATTTATATATGTAAAAAAAATACATTATTAGATCAAAATTAATTGTAATAAGGCCAAAATTTTAAATAATGTATTTTGATCTTATTACAATTAATTTTGATCTAATAATGTATTTTTTACATATATGAATTTTAAATAAAAATCATAGGTTTCATAAAAAATTATATATGTAAATAAATAAATTATTAGATCAAGATTAATTGTCACAAAATTTATTATGTAAATTTATATGTGCATTAAATATACATTAGAAATTTTATTGTAATATATAGGGACATGAATTATTTTATAATATAATTGACATATTAGCTTGGTTGGTTAGAACGTCGTTCTAATAACCTGAAACTCTCTGCACATATGGATTATCTGTTACGGATTCGTTTACAGATTACGTAAACATACGAATTATGAATCCATAAATTTACGGATTACGAATCCGTATCAATTTTATAGAAGAATAATATTGGAATTGTTCATTTTGTGTTAGGTGTACCAACAATTTGACTAGTGCGCAAAACAATTGCCACTTTTGAGCGATTTGAACCTTGTTAAGAAACTCTAACAAATTCCATTTTCTTTATAGTTTCCTATTTATTTTTCACACCCCATTCTTTTTTTTTAATTTCCAAAATACCCTTGTTTCCTCTCACCTTCACTGGCCACTTTTTTGCAGACTTTATGAAAATTAGTTTTTGTAACGTAGTTATGTTGTGTTACAAGAACTAATTTTCGTAGTGAAAATTTTTAATCATGGAAATTAATATCTGTAAAATGTACCAGAACATAACTACATTACAGAATTATAAAAAAAAATACAAACAAATAGACGGGCAACGCATAGAGCAAAATGGGGAGGTGTGAATCGATCAAAGAAGCCTCATTAGTATCACAAGTCCAGCTTAAACCTGTTTTGCGAACTCATTGGGTGTTGACATTTTTTCCCCACTCGTTACTTGCAAAAATGACTATTTTGATTATATTTATTTTACTATAATGTAAAACTGTTTAAATTATTTAATGTAATTCCAATAAAAAATAAATAAACACTTCTAATTATTTTTAAAGATTTTATCAAAACTTGACTATTGTACATGCCTTAAGTAAAGAGCACAAAAATGTAGAAATGCAACTCAACTCAACTATAGTGTTCATTGCCAAGGGGAAAATAACACTCAATCATAGTGTTTGCATATGACATCACATTCCATTCATCTCTATGAAGTATTACATTTTCCTTTTGACAAACGCATACATGGTATGCAACTCACTCATTTATGAAAATTCTCATTCTCCCAAAGAAAGTTGGACCTCTTTCATGTAATTTTTTCCTGCATTGTTTGTATAGGTTTAATATTAAAGTTGAATTCACTGATTTCTCAGCAGATTGCAGAAAACATATGAATGCATCTTCACTTCTTTACCTTGGAGCTATATAAGTTGAAACATCCCATCCTTTCAAAAAATTGAGATAATAATTAGAACATAAAATAGCATGTTACAAATGCACTAGGCAGAACATCTATAGATATTGTTATAAGAGGCCAAAAGGTTCAGGAAGGTGCTCAAATCCATTATCAAATATGGGGCCTTGATCACACTTATCATCAGCACCATGCAGCCAGTTTGTGTTCTTCAAATCTTCTTTAAACAACAGTGCATCGTAACGAGAACTCTCATAGATGTCCACTTCACTCAGTTTTGCAGAATAATGTCTTTCATCTGCATCTCTTCCTTTCATCATCATATTCCTATCAATACCATTTCCCACATCAAAATTGGCTCCATTTTTACTGCTTATCATGCTTCCATTCATGTCAACAGATGCTGGAGCACTTGAAACTCGATGAGACTTGGTAGTGGAAGTTCTAATACTCTGAGGAAAGAGTGTGGTGCTTGTTAGTGAACGAATATTTCCTGAGCTGTTCCTTATATCCTGATAAATGAAAAAGCACAGAGAATCAGGTTTGAGTTGACAGCACAAACTTGCTAGAAGCATGCATCTTCTCAAAGTTAGCTCCAGCAACCAAATAAATGCTTATAACTTTGATCCTGCTTGGATGAATTTCTCTATAAGAACTTTTAGAGAAAGAAAATAAGAAGGTAAAATGAATTTAGCTTCTTGCATAAGCTAAAATCAACGTATGCACTTTTATAGAAACTCTATGAAAGCTAAAGTGCGTAAGTTGATTTTAACTTATGGAGAAATTCAATGCATTTTCCCTTCTTATTTTCTTCTCCTGTAAGTGTTTACGGAGGAGTTTATCCAAACAGATCCAAATGTCTAATAGCATAACTTTGCTCAAAGATAAATGAACTATCTTGACAAAAATATAATAAGAAATGTCCAATTCATAAAGTATCACAAGGTGAATGAAGATTCATGGCATTGATGCCAAGGGTCGCTGTATCATTTGGGGCATGACTTTCATTCAAAGTGAAAGTAGTTTGGTAGTATAAAGCTGCAACTTAATATCTATTATGAATTTATGATCATGAAAAAAATGTGAAACAGTTGAATGTTGATGGCTCTAATCAGTAAACTTTGATTGTTAACCCTGCAGAACTGAGAGTAGAATATACAAACCATGTGCTTAATAGCCATATCCAAGGATTTCTTTGAGATAGTCCTCCCAAATCCAGTGTTGTCAGGGGCAGTAGATGAGGACCTAACAGATTTCCTTGCAGCAACCTCAGGAGCATGTGAGACTTTTCTAGGCTCAGGAGCATCAACATGATGGCCATTGGAATAGCCACGGGTTTTTGCTGCAGGTTCTGTCACTCTCCCCCTACTAACAATAGGAGATGAATGTCTCCTTGGCATAGTAACTGGGGAGGCTTGAGTTTCAGAACTATTTGTCTTCATAGTGACACCGCCAGGACGCGACCGGCCTGCAGAAACTGGCCTATCAGGCAATGTTGTTCTAAGGTTTGGTGGTGTTTCTAGGGGGAAATCAGGTGGAACAATTGGCTGAGGTGGAGGCCTAACTCGCGGGCTTGGTGAGCTTGGCCTTGATGCAGGTGCTGAATTGCGTCCATTTGATGAAACACGACCTGCTGAAGTTAAAGAACCTATTGTAGGGGAAGGTGATGGAGATAAAGATGGCATTGAGCTCCTACGTGTGGGAGTAGAAGGCCGAGACAGTGATCGAGTTGATGAAGCAGATGGAGAATGCAAGTTTGCAGGAATGTGAGGCCTAGAACTAGGAGTCGATGGTCTTGAGCCTTGTGATGATGGTCTATTCCTTTCAGCAGTGGAGCTGGTGGAAACTGGACGCGGTTTGGAGGGTGTTGAGGACCGTGATGCTGTGGGGCGAGAGGAGGGAGTGGAAGGCCTTGCTGAAGATGAAGAGCGAGTTATGGGGGAAGATGGTCTAATGTAAGATGAAACTGAGGCTGAACTTGTGTTGAGGATTGAAGATGAGTGCCTGTTTGAAGAATAGGAGCTGTACTGTGAGTGTGAAGTTGAGATGGAAGAGCGAGTTACTGAACTGCTTCTTGCTGGTCTAGAGGCGGGATTGTTGTTCTCTGATTGTGAGACTGCAAGCTGATAGAAACATGATTAACAAGTTAAAACTTAATAGCATCTAGCTAACCATTTTCAACTGGTCAGTATATTATAAAGTAGTTCTCCAAGTTTCTGTAAGTTGAAACAATAACAGCGGCAACCAAGCCTTATTGCATTAGGTGGAGTCAGCAACATGGAACAAATAATGTCTACAGACAAACTCACAGAAACTATGGTTTAAGATCCTGTTTGGATAAACATTTTCATAAGCACTTATAGGAGAATAAAATAAATTGAGCTTCTCCGATAAGCTAAAATTAACTTATGCACTTTAGCTTTTGTAGAAGTTAGATGAAAGAACTTTCACAAAAATTAAGTGCATTTGTTGATATTATTAGCTTACAAGAGAAACTCATTATTTCACCTTCTTGTAATCTTATTTTATCCGATAAGTGTTTATGGAAAGATTTATTCAAAGAGGACCTAAATCCTCGTTTCAGCTCACAGAAAGTGTGAGTTGAAACAAAGATTTGAATAAGCACTTGGACTGCTGCTGAAAATGTACTACTCAGTTGTCATAAGCATATTGGTTAGAGAAGCTAACTTTGTAAACATCTAAATACCAAAAGCAAATACACATCCCATCACCTTATCCTTCACTAGAAGTTTATAGCTAATATCTCATCAATCCCCTTACTAACAAATCTGAAGGCATGGATGTTGGTAACATATTTGGAATGAATTTGCAGAAATTTCATGTAGAAATTATGAGACGAACACACATACCCTTGAGGTCTTAGAGGTAGATGTTGATCTAGTCAAACTTCTCCTTGGAGGAGCTAAGGTTGTTTGGGATTCTCCTTCTGATGGAAAAACAGGGGTCCCCGGGGGAGTGAGAAGCCTAATAACACAAAACAATCATAATAATTACAAATTGGGCAACCAACAGTAATCTTAATTTACTTAATTCTGGGTGTATGTATGTAATAATTCAAAAAGCTGAATAAACACTAACCCACCCAGCAACTAAAAAACATTGTAATCTGAATTTAACTGATATGGTTATGAATTCCATCAAAGTATACCAAGATATTTTGAGAAGTAGAAAAATTTTCAGCAATTGATCCCTGATCTATGAATAATCTGAAACAACATAAAACTGCCAATAAAGCACATAGATTTCCCGGCCACTGAATGTGATTTCTTATTGAGTCTACAAACAAAAGAGATCATGACAAATTTGAATAGCATACCAGTCATAATCATGCTTCCCTCCTTCTGTAGATGATAACAGATCATCAATTCCACTTTTAACCGGTTTTGCTGTTCCAACTGAGAGCCTCCCCAGTTTCACCGAAACTAAATCCACAAAAACAAACCATCATCACACACATAATACAAAACATAGAGATCACCTAATATATATATATATATATATATATGGTCAAGAGGCTAGACTCTCATAATACAAATTGGAAATTAACCATAAATCCATCAGAACTTTCATAATCATGCAATTCCTTCACAAATGGCAATTATCTATAATAATCATTTAACAACATTATCATCATCATCATACTTTTTAACCATTACAAAACATTATTTTCATTTCCACTAACCAGGCAATGTTTTTGTTTCTTATTATTAGAAACTAGTATAAAAAAAAGTGTTGGGAGATATTAAGAATCGAGAGAAGAAAAAAAAAAGGTGGAGCAAGCAAGCACCATCTGAAGAGTCATCAGAAGAAGCAGCAAGAGAGAGGGAGCGACGGTTGTTGGAGAAAAGATCAAGGTTGTCATCGCGGTAGTTGTTGTTGTTGGCCACCCCATTAAAGCTATGCCCTCTACGGTGATGGTTGAGGGATCCCAATAGATACTCCCTCGCATTCCTACCACTCATCATTCTCAACAAGATCTAAAACAACTGCATCACACAACAAAACTCACTCATGTTTCATGTTCCATGTTCCATGTTTAGATCTATCTCTTGCTTTTGTTCCATGTCTCAACACAACACTTGGGTTGTTGTGTGTTAAGATTGGATGGGGTGGTGTCAGAGAGAACTAAAAAAATCACACACACCCACATGGCTTCTTTCTCTGCCCCACTTTCCCTCCTTCTTCCTTCTTCTCCTTCTCCATAATACTAATACTAATATTTCATTCGTCAAAAATCCAACACCAAAGATCTCATCTTTGTTTGAGAGACACACTTGCTATTTACAAAGTGAAAATATTAATAATGCCCCATCCGCACATGGCATGGGATCGAGGTTCCCTTGTCCCTTGTGTTGTGCTGCTTTTGTGGACTTCTCGTGCTCCCTTCCTTAACCCTTTATTATTTATTTGTTTATTTACTTACATTTTACTATTCACTTCTACTTCTAGTTTAGCTTGCATTGGTGATTGGTGCAGGAGAATCTTGTTATGCAACGCCAACAACATTGACATTTCATGTTACCGCTACACAACAGCACGTGAGTTCCACTGTTATTGCAATTGCATCTCATCCTTGGATATATTCAGACTCTTTTTTCTAACTCATTTAAGGTTTTTATGTAAAAATCATTGGAAAAATATGTCATGGTCTAGGATATAGCCACATAGGCTATGAGACAAATTGTAATGTTACATTATTAATCATATGATGCTTTATCCAGTCGGTTAATATTTATAAGATTTAAGTTTAAAGTCGGTTAATATTTATAAGATTTAAATTTAAAATAATACTTATTTTTGTAAAGACTCAATCTTTTGATTAATTATTTTTATACTATAAATACTCCTAATTTAAATAAGAGAGAATACATTGATAAATAGTTAAAAAAGAGAGAAGTATTAATTACAAGAATAAGTTTGAAAAAAATTACAAATTTATTGTTATAAATTAAATTAATTATTTTTTTAATTTTAATGAATTAAATAATTGAATTTGATATATAAGAACAGAGGAAGCAGTATTTGCTGTTGCTCTTAAATATTACATCTGTTCTTATTCAATTCATACTCTTTAAATTTTTTAGTTAATTTAATTATTATAAGCAAATTTTAACTATTAGATAATTTAAGAAAGTTAGTATAAGCAAATTTTAACTATTTTTGTTTTATTTAATGAAGTTAATTAATTTTTTTAAATGTGAAATTAAATTTTGTTGTTTATAAATGAGAGCGAAGAGAGTAGGATTTCATTTAGAGAAAAAAATAAAGATATATATTAAGATTAAGACATTTTAGTTAAGTTTTAATTTTTTTTACCCGTTGAAAAACTCTTTTGATTATTCGATAAATAAATTTATTTTAATAACTTTTAATGCTTTTTGAAGTAATATTTTTTTAAACATTAACTTATAATTTTTAACTTTTTATATTTTTTCTCCTTTTATCATTAATATATTTTTCAAATTTTTTATTTATCTTTTTAAATAAATAATAATTTTTATTATTTTTCAGTTACTTTAATAATTAGTTTTATCGAATATTTATAATTTAATAAACTAGGTTTTTGAGCTAAAAAAAATCATTATTATTTAATCATAGGTGTTTGTGCATAAATTAAACTTTAAACTGAAATTATGTTAAAGTAAATGGAGGTATTTGTTTTACCTAGCTTGTGGGAAATAATTCATTTATGTAGAAAATTCCACACGTTGCCTATACGGCTATACGTGATTAGATGAGTTGTTGAGGAGTGAAGCATTGATTTATTAAAAAAATTAATATGTTATTGGTACGCTAACTGTGTGATACGACATGCAATCAATTGATAATTTATTCATCATTGATTAATGCAGAAAGGTGTGAATTTATTTATTTATTTTTGGTACATAAAAGGTGTGAAATTCATACACATAAGAATATTAACAGAAGTGTTACCTTTTCCTCAGGAAACTTGTGTCTTAGGCTATCTTGGAAGTTAGAAAGGTTGTGTAGCGCCCGTGAGAGAAAAAAAGAGAGGAGACTTTTAAGGTTGTGTTGTTATTTTTAATATTTTAAACCATTTTGGTGTCAAGGAATTGACCCACTTTCAGTTCCAATGGCATTCTGTTGCTATTATTTTGTGGGTTAAACTTAATTGCTTGAGAAGGTTGCTAATATAAATCGCATCCGCAAAAGGTGAAGTACTCAACCACTTTAATATTATATGCATTCAATTATTGTAAAATAATCACATTTTTGGTTTTCGCTTGCATGATGATAATTCAGAGACAACAGAGTAAGTGAGATGAAGTCTTTAATTCTTTCACTGGAATATCATTTTTAAGGTGCATTTTTGAGAGACGTTGCAACTACCGTTAGCTCCAACCTAATCTTCTTTTTTGTCCTTTTATGACAAATGCCAACGAGTAGTTTCAATTTTAATGACGAGTTTTTAAATACTACTATATCAAAGGGAGTATGTAGGTTTTAAGGAGAAGAAAAATAGAAATGAGTTAGGAGAGAAATGTTTAAAGTTAATTGATTGGATAATATTGAATTGAAGGAAAGACAAAGCAATTTGGGTGTTTTTAGTCCATTAAAACTTAATCCTTCCGCAAAGAAAATATGTTTTTTTTAAATATTATTTTTTTTTTAATTTCAAACCCATGGATGATAAAAAAATATTGTATATAAAATTTATTTATTTTTATTCATTTTAATAAATAAAATACTTATTATTTCGATCCATCTAAATTATACATTTTTACTATATTTTTCTTTTTTTTTCATATTTCTTCCCCTTAACTAAACACTGTAAGAAATTGGATCTAGTCGTAAATAATATCTTTCTAAAGAAAGATAAAAGTTCGAGTAACCAAATGATATTTGCGGGTTTTTTAAGAATTAAACTTGAATATAAAAATAAGTCGAGAGAGAAAAAAAAAGCATATATATATATAGTTGGAATAAAAGATTTTAGAAAAAAAACAGTTAATTTAATAAACAAAAGATAGATATGTGATTGCAACTAATTATATTTATCTAAATGTATTTTATTAATTACCTTCTTAATTATTAAAATATTTTTTAAAAAAAATATAAAAGATGGTATTCTTTTTAAAGAAATAATCATTGCCCTTACAAGGGTAATGATTAACCACACCGAACTTAAATCAATGGCAAAGATTTTTTATGGACGAAGCATTAATTATTCCTGGACCAGGTTAGAATTTGTATTGAAGAACTAAACTACTACAAAACGGACCTTAATCGTGAATTTTTCATCCTTTAATTTAGCATCCATGTGAACTTTCTAGTAAAACACTAATTTAAAAAAGCCATCATGATTCATGAATGTCGTTTTCGGACTAAGCGGTCCTTCGCTTCTGTTTAGCGTCGCGTGTCATTACAAACTTAAATATTTAATAATTTTAATTCTAGTTTTGCTATCTATTATTTGAAGGATAATAATTAAGGAATTAAAATTCTAAGTTAGTTTAAAAAAAAGCAATAAAATTTTCACTTAATAATAAAAAATGTGTACGGACCATATCGGTGTGAAATAGAAACGAGGTCCAATGGGGGAACAGAAAGAGAAAATGACATGGTTAGGGTAAGTTGGAATAAGCAGTGCATATTAATAGCTAGCAAAGTGATTGATCCGCAAAAAATGGATTGAAAATGATATCAGAACAAACCAAGATATGAATGATGATATGATGGATATTGTATTTATTCATTTATTCAGCACACATGAGCTATATAGCTACATGGACTCCCCAAGACAATGCATTGCAGAGTTGCACGGTCTCAGTGATTGCGATCGAATCTTGACCCTCCCCATGCATCTGCACCGTTTTTGGCTCATTTTAATTTTACTTGTTTCTCAACATTTTTCCACTCAATATAGAAAATTATGTGACTACACTGCGAGTGCGATTTCATAATGAAATGCTGTTGTCACCAATGGAGGTTGATTTAACAAAAGAAACTAGTCTTCCATGACATAGTGAATTACAGAGTTTGAATCATGGTAGATTTTAAAATTTTATATTGTGAAAGCAATATATTTATATACATAAATTTGTAGAGAGTAATACTCATAGATTGATTTTTTACGTTCAAATTTTTTATTCTAATAATTAATTTAATATTATAAAATAATTATATTAATTATTTATTTTTAGTGAGTTAACGCACTATAAGAAAATAAATTATGGTTCTCGATAGATCAAACAGTCATCTATAATTTCTCTTCTCCTCATACGAAGAGTTATGAATATCTCAGAATAAAAAGACTTTTATTAAGAAGAACCATAATATCATTGTTTGTGATCATGATGGATAATAAATCTATAAATTTTGATGAGTTATCCTAGATTATAAATCTGTAAATTTTTAGCTTCTACATAAAAAAAAATTAAAGATTAAAGATATTTCAACATTTTATTTTATGCTACATTTTAAATTGTGATAGCAATTTATAATTATATATCCATGTATATTTCATCGAAAAAACATTTCAAGTTTGTGAGAGCAATTAGAAATCCAATATGTAGATTTTTCATTAGTTTGAATTTCTGTTGAGAGATGTGTGCTCGACTATTCTTGGAACAAGATGGAGAAATATTTGTAAAAAAAAAAAAAACTAAACTTGGTATTGTGAAATTGAGACCAAGACAAAGTAAAACAACAAGGAAACAATTATAATGGTACCACATGCAGGACCAGCGCATCACTCATTATAAGACATCCATTATTTTTTCTTCTCTGTTTATTGAGGTAAAAAAAAAATCAAGAATAGAAGAGGAGTACATTTAAAAAAACGACAAAAGCATTAAATTTTGTTTTGTCAGCAACAAAAACATTAATTAAGAGCCTTTGCCGAGGAATACTTATGGGGTGATTTAGATAACGTTGAACAGTCGAATTTTGAGCACTCTTCACTACTTTGTGCTCCAACATAGCAATCCCTTTAAAATTTAAATGACGTTGAAGAAGAGGGGATATTTTTTACATGCTAACTGTTACAATTTTCTATGTTTCCGTGACTGTTTATTATCATACTGAATTTGTCATCACTCATCACGTGTGGTTCCTTTGAAGCAAAGAGATGCAAGTGTGTAGAGAGGATATGCCACGTAAAAGTGGACTTTCCATGATCCATGTTGTGTGTGGCTGGACAATCATGGTCTGGGGGCAGACGAGGGGAACATTATATTTAATTAGTTGGTTAATTTTTGTTATAACTTTCATAACAGAAATAACTGTTTTTTTTAGAGTCTATGGGTATAAATATAGTGTATTTATCAACTCTTTTATGTTCATGATTGATTAATGCATAAGTCCCTCTTCTGCTGAGAATTACTTGTTATCTCTTTACTCTTGTTTTCTCTCTCGTTTGTTGCGTCCATCTAGAGTGTTTGTAGGCCCTGTTTTGCGTAACAGATTGGTATTAGAGCTCAAGGTTGGAGTTGATCCTTGGGGGCATTCTTTGATCTTTGAAACAAGTTCTTGATTGTTTGATGAAGGTTTCTGCATCAAAGAATGAGTTCTGCGAAGTTCGATATCGAGAAGTTCACAGGCAAGAACGATTTCAACATATGGAGGATAAAGATGAGGGCTTTGCTGGTTCATCAGGGGTTGGATGTTGCTCTTGATGGGAAAAACCTCCCAACGCATGTGTCGGAAAGTGAGAAGAATGGGTTGCTTGACAAGGCGCACAGTGCTTTGATTCTTTCCCTGGGTGACAAGGTTCTAAGGGAAATATCAAAGGAGAAATCTATTGTGGCGGTGTGGTTCAAGCTAGAAAGCCTATATATGACCAAATCCTTGGCCAATAGGTTGCTCTTGAACCAAATGTTGTACACGTTCAAGATGCCATTGGGTAAATCCTTGGAGGATCACTTGGATGATTTCAATAAGATCATTCTTGATCTGGAGAATATTGAAATCAAGGTGGACGATGAGGATCAAGTGTTGTTGTTGCTCAGATCATTACCAAGTGAGTATGATAGCCTATCAGACATGCTCATATATGGCAGGGACTCGTTGTCATTGGATGAGGTGAAGGCTGCCTTGTTTTCGAAGGAGTTGAAGAAGAAATCAGAGGGAGGTGGCTATCAGGACACTGAAGGATTGTACACGAGGGGCAGAACGGAGAAGAAGGATCCCAAGAACAAGAAGGGATCAAGATCGAAGTCTCATGATGAAAGAAAAAAAAAGTGCTTTGTGTGTGGGAGTGAGGAGCATCTCAAGAAAGATTGCCCAGACACAAGGAAAAAGAAGTAGGGCAATCAAAAGAGTCAGAATGGTGATGCAGACGTAGTCGTAGAAGGGTATGACAGCGCGGATGTCATGTGTGTTTCATACGTGAAGATAAAGCCAGAGTGGGTGATGGACTCTGGGTGCTCATTCCATATGTGCCCTGAGAAAAATTGGTTCTGTTCGTATAAAGAATGCAACGGAGGCCAGGTTCTTTTGGGTGACAATAAAGCCTGCAAGGTGGTTGGGAAAACCAGGGAAGGTGCATTGGGAAGCTCGACTTGGCATATGCTGTGAGTTTAGTCAGCAGGTACATGGGAAAACCAGGGAAGCTACATTGGGAAGCTCTGAAGTGGATCTTCAAATATCTGAAGGGAACGTGTAAGGAAGGATTGTTGTATGCCAGGCATGAGAGTTCAATGGATGATGTGGTTGGATTTGTTGATTCAAACTATGCTGGATGCCTCGACACCATACAGTCACTTACTGGGTATGTGTTTAAGTTCTGTGGTAACACTGTGAGTTGGAAGTGTAACGTACAACATGTGGTTTCACTGTCCATAACTGAAGCTGAGTTCATTGCTCTCATTGAGGCAATCAAGGAGGCTGTGTGGATGAAGGGTATGACAACAAGCTTGCATACTAAGGTGAAGGGTGCTAAGGTGTACTGTGACAGCCAAAGTGGCATTCACTTGGCCAAGAACCAAACGTACCATGAGAGGACGAAGCACATTGATGTTAAGCTGCACTTTGTGAGGGAGGTTATTGCAAAAAGGGAAATAGTCTTTGAGAAGATCCACATTGAAGACAATCTAGCAGACGCATTGACGAAGGCACTACCAAGGCCTAAGTTCAAACATTGTGTGCAAATCATGAAGGTTGAAGGAGCACGACGTCTAGCCAAGGTGGAGAATTGTTGTGTGTAGCTGGACGATCATGGTCTGGACGACCGGGGCAGACGAGGGGGAAATTGTACTCAGTTAGTTGGTTAATTTCTGTTATAGCTTCCATAACAGAAATAATTATTTTCTGTTAGAGTCTATGGGTATAAATACATTATATTTATTAACTCTTGTACCTTTATGATTGATTAATGCATGAGTCCCTCTTCTGTTGAGAATTACTTGTTGTCTCTTTACTCTCGTTTTCTCTCTCGTTTGTTGCGTTCATCTAGAGTGTTCGTAGGCTTTGTTTTGCGTAACAATCCAACATACAAGTAAATCATGAATATATTTGTGATGATTGAAGCTACAAAATGTTGGTGCACATTGTCTTATCATGTTTTATATTTGACTCAAACTGAATAATTATAAGAGGTGATAATAGCGATAATTGTAGTGGTTAGGATGATAATGGGGTGATACCGATGATGATGGGATTGGGCATGCTGATGGGAGCGACCATGGTGACAATGATAGTAATAGTGGTGATGATGATAACGATAATGATCAAAGTTTTTGTGATAGAGATGACAATAGTGGTAATGATAACAACAATGATAAAGGTTGGTGACAATTGTGATAGTGTTAGTGACAATGATAACGATAATGATAATAACATTCGCGACAATAACAAAAATGATGATTATGGTCACAATGGTGGTGGTAATGGGAGTGGGGGCGATAGAGGGTGAAAGAGAGTGAAAGCAACTATTGATAAATAATAATTATTAAGTAGTAATTTTTCATAAAAAAAAGAAAAGAATAGATGTGTGTACTTAACAAATCGGGAGTATAAATAGCAAAAGACAGACATGTTCTATTTTCTTGGGTCGTAACAACAAAAAACACATAGCACAAATGTCATCAACAAACAACTAAGACAGTTGTTATTCTCACACCCCTTACACCTAAGTTCATCCACCACTTTTAACCAAAAACAAAATTCGTAAACTACCCCCAACTCTTTCGCCTCTCCCTCCCTCACTTCTCTCTTCTCTCCCACTCACTCACTCACTCTCTTTCCGCCGTCGCATTGCTGCTATCATACGCCGCTGCACCGCCCATGTTGCACTTTTTTCCTCCATTTCTTCTAGCTAGTTGAGGTCAGAGGTATTTTTTCTTCCTCCACTGTGCATCAGAAGCCACTTTTCATGTATTCTGGAGACTCCATTCATCAGATTAAGGTCCCCTATTGGTAAAGAAAATGGCAACGGCTTTGACCTCCCGTGCTTCCCATAGGTTTCTCAAACCTTCTTCTTCTTCTTCCGTATCACTTTACCCTGTCATCTTCAATCCTCTGATCACCACTCAACAATTCGCAAACCAAAACCCCACTCTAAATCCCCCATTCAAGCCACCCCAGCTCCAAAGTTTCAATTTTGAGTTCCGTAAAACTACTGGGTCTCTCTCAAGTTTCCACCTTGTTGCACACTTGTCCACATGGCATTCCAAGGAGAACAAGAATCAAAGTGGTGATAATGTGAGTAGCAGTGGTGGAGGAGACACCTCTTGGGTTGAATTGTACTTGCCTAGGAAGGTTCAGCCCTATGCTCGACTTGCTCGCCTTGATAAGCCAATTGGGACATGGTTGCTTCTATGGCCTTGTATGTGGTAAGTGTTCTTATTCACTTTTGTTATGAATGCTTGCTTTCACATTCACAAAACTCAGAAATGAACTCCATTGCTAATTGGAAATAGAGTAGAAATAAGCATGCCGTGTCGTTTTTACAGTGTCAACTAATAAAAAAAAATCCTTGGTATGACTTTTAAGATAGATATTGTTAAAATCAATAAATTTGCCATATATTGCTGTTTGTGATTGCAAAATTAGATGACAGCGTAAAAGGATTTTTAAATTGTTAGTGTGTGTATTATTTATTCTTGGAAATGGGTAGATATTGAATTGTTGTAACACCTGTGACATTGGTGATGAGTTGAGGAAACATGAAAAGCCAGGAAGCTCCTTTTTTGTTAGACGTGGAACTTTATTTATTGCAACCTAGGTGCTATATGCCTACATTATTCTTCTTTCAGTCCTGATCAATTATAAATTCCTACATGACTATTCTGTTGATCTAGCGCTTTAGTTTCGTTTTCGTGTCTGATTGGCAATGGATGTGGAAGCTACAACTTTTAGCATCAGGTTAAA
Organism: Glycine soja; assembly: GCF_004193775.1. Taxonomy (NCBI): domain Eukaryota; kingdom Viridiplantae; phylum Streptophyta; class Magnoliopsida; order Fabales; family Fabaceae; genus Glycine; species Glycine soja. Next base: position 46,786,217 of record NC_041010.1, on the reverse strand, counting down.
TGCATGTATAGTGCCTGTACGATGTGAAACCAAACACACACCTAAGAAGTTCTCCATTTGTTGAAATCATATTCTCTCTTTTTTTTAATATAATTTTTCATGCTTTAGGTCAATTACCTTGGCTGCTACCCCGGGTCACCTTCCCCAATTTTAAAATGTTGGCTCTGTTTGGATGTGGGGGGCTTTGCTTTTAAGAGGTGCCAGATGTACTATTAATGATCTCCTTGATCGGGATATTGATACAATGGTAAGTGTTACGTCTTTTTAGTTGCATTTTTTCTATAGGAGATACCGATATTGTAATTCTGTTTTGCAAATCACTGCAACAGGGTTGTGTATGTGTTTGACTAGTATAATAGGTACTGATAGAAGAATGAACTGAAAGCTAAGTCATGCCAAGAGTATTTATTGCTTTAACATTTCATATGGCCAGCAAGTTCATCTTTATTTTCTATAATTTGTATTAAAAAAAAATTCTTTTTCTTCTTACCTATCATGTTTCAAATATGGTTAAATTATATCAATTTACTGGCACGAAACTTCCCAGTTTTCTTTTGCTCGTACCCCACCCCACCTTTTTTTTTGGCCTAATATAGAGGATTTCTTGTCCTCCTTTCTTCCTACTTAATCTTCCTGTCATTGAACTGTTTTTATTGATAAAAAAGTTGTATTTACAAGATTGTGTAGGTCTAAGTGATGGACAAGAGGATAGGATTAGGATTCCATGCCCAAAAATTTGCAAGAACCAGTTCCTAATGGGCATATTAAAGCCCAAATTAATTCAACTCATTATTTTGCATCCATTTGGTTAACACTAGAGACATCGGATGCTGTCTTATTTAATTTGTTTTTACTGCTATGCCATTATCTTTGTGATTTTGTTTTGGTAAAAACACTTCACATTTACTAAGCATATGATTGTGCCATTTGCTGTGGTGTTGTACTTCTTCCCTTTAGCCTTTTCAGAAATGCTCCAGTTTGTTTTCCCCATCATAATTGGTCTAAGAATTTATGTTATGAATGATATTGCATAATGCAGGTAGAACGGACAAAGTTGAGACAGGTGGCAAGTGGTCTTTTGACACCATTTCAAGGACTTTGTTTTCTTGGTTTTCAATTACTTTTGGGTCTTGGGATTCTTCTACAACTGAATAGTTATAGGTTAGTGTTAATTTAGAATATTAAAAATTGATCAGGGTCTATCTTTGTTATGTTGGGGATTTAGACACTTCAATTTGTAGTATTTCAATTACTTGTGCAAAGATAGAATTTCCTGCCTGGAACTTTGATCTGTGTCGCATGTCCTTGATTGTGGCTGTGCAACCTCGATTAGCAAAGCTAGCAACACCAAATAGTTTTGATGTTTTATAGGATTAAATACTATATAGAGTTATTGAGGAAAATCAACCAAAATTCTTCTCCAGAACATGCCTTTTAACTACTAAAAATGGGAGGAAAGTAGGCTAAAAGGATATGAACAGAAACATGGAAGACCATCTACTTTAAACTTCTGCCACATAAAGTGAAGGAAAAAGGTGACTTTCTATATTAAATTGCATAATTTTACAATGAGTGGCTGCCTTTCCTCCATGTTATCCATGGCCAAAAATTGGTCCAATTGTTTGATAAGAAAACACTGTTATGCGGGAACAATAAAGATATGGCATTGCTATATCCATTACCAAATGCTGTCTTAGAAAGGAGATATACTGCTATGTATCCTAGAAAACACAGTTATGTACAGGATAAAGAATGATGATCACTTTGGTTAAAAAAATGTTTCTTTTTTATTTTCAATTCACTTTTGAATTATAAAAGTGTTGCTTTGTTTTCATTTTGTTTTTTGTATTCAAATATTTGTATAGGAATTAGATAAAAAGTTAGTTTCATAGTTTCCTACACAATTTTTTTAAAACATAATGAAAAGAATGTGATTTTTTTTTTTGTATTTAAAAGTGAAAATAATAAACAAGAACAGAAGATATTTTCTCAAAGTAAATAGGTCCAAATTATGCTTCTTCATATGACTTGCAAGTGCTATGCATCCTTCTACTTGATTTCCATGTTATCAATATTTCATATGCTGGCATAACTGAATCAATATAAATTGCGAGCATGTGAATTTTGCCATTTTTGTTTTAAGCTTGTGTACATTTTGCAGCCGTGTTTTGGGTGCCTCATCCTTGTTGCTTTTCTTCTCCTATCCCTTCATGAAGAGGTTTACATTTTGGGTAAATGAATTTCCTCATTTCTAGTTTTTTTTTTCTTATCTTATTTCTTTACTATTATTTTGAATTTTTTATGCATGATCTCATTATGCTTTTATATGGTGCTCTCCTGTAATGATATTGGTTAGCCCCAAGCCTTTCTTGGGTTGACCTTTAACTGGGGGCTTTGTTAGGATGAACAGCAATTAAAGGAAGTCTGGATCCATCTATTGTGCTGCCACTCTATGCCTCTGGAGTATTTTGGACTCTTGTGTACGATACTATCTATGCACATCAGGTAATAGAGCATTGCTTCAAGTAAGATGCAATCCCTATGATTTTGCTCCTCTGCCTTCAACTGCTTCATAATCTGCATTGATGTGTGGAGTATGTATATTAGTTTTTTGCTTTCCTGACTTTCTGCCTCTTGACGGGCTTATTATACTCCTTCAAATATGGAACTTGTAAAAGTCAAGTTATGAAACAAAAAGTACAATGTCAAAGACTGCTTGGTATCCTCCACTTGAATATTTTGTTTAAGGCAATGCAATTGAAATTCTTATAGTGTCTAAGAATGTTTTGTAACCTTGGCATTCAGGACAAAGAAGATGACCAGAAAGTGGGAGTTAAATCAACAGCTTTGCGCTTTGGTGATTCAACAAAGTAGTGGATTACTGGATTTGAGATTGCATGCCTTGGTGGTCTTGCTGTTAGTGGATTTAATGCTGAAATAGGTATTATTCTATGAAACATCATTTTGTTCTCTTTTTTCATGAAAAGTTTGGGTTGCAATGGTTTTGTATTACCTCCCAATTCATTTGTCTGCAGCAGGCTGGCTGTATTATGCATCTCTGGCAGTTGTGTCTGGACACTTAGGCTGGCAAACATGGGCAGTCGACCTTTCTTCACGCACTGACTGCAATAGGAAGTATGTTAGGGAGGTTCATTGCATAAACTCACCATCTAATTATCCACAAGCATCTTTGAAAGGATCTCAAATCTTGATTTATTGGCTAGGCCATACTGTTGGAGCTTCAAAATTTCTTTTAATGCTCAATACTCAATAAGTCAATATTACCATGGAAAAGCAATTGAGATTATTAGAAAACTTTTTCAAATTTCTGTTTCAGTTTTTCAAAGAATAAATTATATAGCTTTGCTTCAACCACTTGATGGCATTGGCATATGACCTCAAATATAGAACCCCTTCAAAATTCAGTGATTGCTCAATTTTTTTGTTTATTACTTTTCAAGTGTTTTATTGATCGATTACTATATGTTAGAAAACATCTGACATATCAATTAGCTTACTATATATTGTTTACTTTTATCCTAAATCTGAACATTACGAGCTGATTTGGTACCATTTTGTTTGCTATTTTTTCTCCATACAGATTTGTTTCAAATAAGTGGTTTAGAGCTATCATATTTGGTGGAATTCTAGCTGGTGGACTTTCATCCTTGTGGTACTTTTTGCCTTACAGAGAATATACACACACAAGAACAATTTATCAAACATTGTGTGCATACCAAAACTCTGCGCCCTAGAATGTCATATTTGATTACCTTTTTTTTTTCCCTCTATAGAACATGTTTTCAGAGCCAAGTAATTTATGGCTGAGTTTTATGCATTGCATGTTGAAGCATATTCTTTTTAGTTATTTTTTGGGAACTAATTGTTGAAACATGGTTGCTGACATGATATTTTTGCACAAGTGTTAAGATATGATATGATAGAGATTTATGAGATATGATTCCTAGTAGGAAATTTGTATCTTATCTAGTAGGATTATATCTCTAAGATTTAGATTAGATTTTGATTAATCTTATCCTTTTTTACTAGTTTATCTTTTTGTATCTATATATACACACACAATCTTTGAGTTAATGACCGCAGAGAAATACACAAATTTTCAGTTATGTCCTTTAATCTCAACAAGAAACGAAACACTTTTTCTCCATTTTACTAGTATGATTTGCATTGCTTGTATCAAATGTCGTTCATTGAAATAATTTCGGTAATGGTTGAACTGCACTGTGGGGTCAGCACATGCAAATAAGAAATTTTGTTCTTTTAGAAACTAAATTGTCACCTATTGACGTATTCAGAGATCAAAATTGTCATTTACTCTTACTATTATTACTAGGAATCTCAAAACGGGTTTAATACAACTGTTCAACCCGTGTAACCTGTCCGAATAGGTTGAATTGGGTTGAAAAGTTCAACTCACCAACCCACATGTCAATCAAATGGTAAGTTGGATTGGATTGACTTGTGGGTTGACTTTTTTTTTTAACTTAATTAAAGTTCAGGCTTTAAAGTGAATGATTAGATTTGGCTGAACACCTGAAACATATGATTCTGAATGTGTGAAGATAAAGTGGTGTATCATATTATGTTACTCGGTATTTGTCTTGATTAGTCCATGTTACTTTATTATGGATTCTTTTATAATACATAATTTAAGAATTTGGTTGAAAAATATACTTGGACCATTTGACTAACTTAACCTTTGGGGTCCAACTCTTTCGTTATCAACTTAAGCATTTATGTCAAAGGCTGAATGTTTAGTGGCTTGTTGACCATTTGACTGACTTAACCATTCAAGGATCAACTTACATAATCAACTTAAATTTAAGTCATAAGCTCAATGCTTGGAGAACTATGGACCATCCAATCGACTTGATCACTTAGAGGATTGATTCTTACATAATCAACTTAAGCATTTATTGATTCATCAATGCTTGATGGGTTGTGGACTTTTTGACTTGATCACTCTGAAGACAAAATCTTACATAATCAACACTAGACCTTGACCATTTGACATGGTGATCAACTTAACTTAATTATTATTATTTGACACCAAAGTAAAAATAATTACTTATGACTCTTAAAATATTTCAATTATCATCACTGCCACTACATCTGCGTCAGTCCGTGCCGCCATCACCATGTCGCTTAATGCATTCCACAACAAACTTTGGGTTGAGATTTTGAGGGATAAGTATATGCCTCATGGCAATATTTTCCTGGCCAAGCAGACCAAGGGATCTAAGGTGTGGGTGTCTATTATCTCGGCTTTGAAGGAGTTGGAGGATGGTTTGGCCTTTAGCTTCTGGTTTGCCCCGTGGGCCTCTAAGGAGCCTCTTTGTGGCAAAGTTCCTTTTGTGCATATCTGTGATTCTATGCTAAAGCTTAAAGATGTCTGGATTGGGATCTTCACAAGCTTTATTCTACCCTTCCTCAATCTGCTGCTGATGTTGTCGTTAAATCCATGCTGGTGCTAAACCTTCCGGATTTCTGGATCTGTGGAGCCTTGTGTTTCAGGCACTTATTCAGATTGTGGGGCTAGCTGGAGTTAGATTTGGAAGCTTAAACTCCCTGTGAACAAAAATATCACCTATCATATTTATATTTTTTTCTCTTTTTTTCCTAGGTGTTAAATAACACTTGAAGTGTCCAAATATATTTATCCGTACAAAAAACATCTACTGGGAGATCGCAACTTAGAAGGAACATTATTATTCAAAAGGCCTTGATCATGATGGACCTTTTGCTTCTTGCCTCCTAGGAATTAGGATCTGAATCAAATCAAATATAAATAAATAGATTGGTGCACTCTTGTCTCTTGGTTCTCATGGAGAAGACTTTACTCTTTAATCATTGAATTGAATACATAAATATTCCTTGACTGTGATTTGCTGTATCAAGGAAATTTTTAAAGACGTTTTTATACTACCCCGAACTTATAGTTTTGGTGTACGAGTTTGACAATAACTTGTAATATCTCACTAGACCAAAAATGATTTTTGGTGGCAATACAACTTGTGTGCCAACAATATGTTTCAGATTTGTGAAGCATGCTGCATGCAGTAATGTACCAATAGTGAGATTTTAGACAGAATGGATAAAGACAATTACCAGTGAGCTGTTTCTTCCTGCACCAAAAAAATTGCTTCCTGCACCATTTTTGGCTTCTAGAATGGCCAATCCAAAGGGTAAAAAAACATTCTCGAGAGGTGCAAAAAACAACATTTGAGTGCAGGAAGCAACAAACTTACTAGTGTCACCCATAGGCAACATTCAAGTTAGGACTTACTACCCCATACCTAAATATAAAACTCTTTTAATTAATACACATATTTTAAGTTAGTTAATTTAGTTAATAGCATTAAATTAGTCATTAGAATTTACAGAAACTTAAGCAGGTGAAGAATCATTTGAGTATTTGGCATAAGTTACATTATTTTCCTTTTTCAAGCAATCTAAGGTGCAAATTTGACAAGAAATAAGTACATTTTAATTTTATCATTGGGAGGGTGTGAAAGTTAGAGTAAGAAAGGAGATGCTTTAACTGTGTCCCTAGGACAAGGTGATGCTACACATTGAATTGAGGTATTTGATGAAGCTTCCTCTTGGTGTCACTGCAACAAGCAGTGTCACTGTGTAGTATTCGACCTTAGCTCAGCAGCTGAAATCATATACAGCAGGGAAAAAGAAGAGAATGTGAGACACTCAAGTTCAACTGCTAAACTAGTGTGGCCAAGGATGAAGAGAAACTTTTGATCAACTCATTTACATGTTGTGAATAGAGAATGCTGTAAAAGCTTAGCTAATCTATGAGACAGAATGTCTCCTACTCCTACCAGTTTTCCCCTCCAAACCGCGAGACTTCCTACCTGATTTCTGGCGCTTTCCCCCGCCTTGACCGCTAAAAATTGCAATTCTCCCTATCCCCTTAGAAAGTGAGGTTAAGAATGTTCTCCCATTTCCTGCCTTGTCAATCATCCCTTGTTTCATGAACATCTGCTCCTTCTCCAACTCACTCAGCCTCACCCTCATTCTTGAAATCTCCAGCTTCAGTTCCCGGTTCTCTCTCCGCAGAGAAGCGTAGTTGTCCCTAGGGGACATGGCTGCACTTGGAACACCACTGCTTATTCTCTGTGACAGCAGCCCATCTCCCAAACTGCCAGACATTGCATTCTTCAAACGCAGCTGCTCGAAGTACAGGACTTGCACCACCATCTGCAGTGGAAGCCTGTCATTTTGGGCTGCATGGTTGCTTGCTTCTTGAGACAGCTTCTGGCAGTCTATCAACTTGCAAAGCTTCTTGCATTCTTGTTCTGTTAGTGCTGGATGTGCCTGAACAATGAGTGAAAAGAAATGCCATTATCAACATGAAGAAGGAAAATGAATAGAATAAACAATATATGCACTGACAGTATAAATGTTTTTTTACAGTCATATAATCATGAATCATCTTTCAAGGTAAGTTTATTGACTTTAATGTATATTAAAAGTCATATAAAAATGATTTCTGATTAGTTGATAGTGTAAAAAAATTTACATTGATGTTCATAAAACTCAAATGAATAACAAGCACAACAAACTGCTTAGTTTTGTGAGGTTTAACTAGGAAGTGCCTAACTATTGGAAATTTGGAATCAAAGATATTTCTTCCCTATAGTTCAAGCAAAGTTACCTTCAAGTAAATATCCACAGCTCTATAAAAGCCATCATCGATAACACGAGCATAATCAGGAAGTATCTCAATCAAAGCAATGAATTTCTGTAGACTTAAGTAGGGATCAGGAGCAATTTCTGCTAAATAAGCATCAATAAGCTGCCCCACTTTTAGCAGAGAACCATGGCCAGAAGAACAAAATCCATCAGATTCATACCCATAATCTTCGGTTTCTTCCTCTTCAACCCGTTGCAAGAAATTCACCAGTAGCCTGTGAACTGTATCAACATCAAACAAGGAGTCCCCACTCTGTAGAGATGGTATAAGCAGATCATCTAGTGAGACCATTTCCAACCGTAACGCGATCCTCCTTTCAAGCTCAAGCCTACAGGGAATGATGGCACCCAACATGATAGCCATCTTTAACATGCCAAACAAAAATGTCAAAGGAATGGAAGAGCTTTTGTCTGTTGGCATGAGACTTACAAGAGTTTCCACAATTATCTTCTGGTCCTTTTCCACACTTGTTGGACTTGAGTTTGTCCTTGATGGATTCCAAAATTGACACTTTCCAATACCCTTCAAAGATGATTGAGCATAATGCATTAGTGATGCAATAATGCTGTCTGATCTTACCCCCATTCTTCCCATGGCACAAATAACTCTTTGGAAGTAATCTATACTCAAAACCGAGAGATCTTCAACCCACCATGCAACACAATCCTCCTTTAGCTCTCTAGATTCACCATCACAGTCTAATTTAGATAAACCAGAAACTAGTTGCTCCTTGCAAGCATTCATTGCAATGGCTTCCACGCATCCATTTGATATTTCAATTTCATCCACTATATCTGGAGGTAACATCTCACAGGTGGATAGCACTTCCACTGATTTCTGAAGACTCTGAAAGACAATCTCATTCAGATAAATCTCTGCTCTAGAGATGAGGTTTTGCTCCCGGTATTCTTCTGTCATTTCTAGGTACTCTGCTGCACAAAGAAGCCGGGCAACATTGAATGTTGTAATCTCAAAATTCATCCCATAGCAGAACTTCATGGCAAGTTCAAATGTCTGGTGCCCCCCTGGAAAGTTGAGGAGCTCCAAGTTTGAAACATTGGAACCCTTGGCTTCAGCAACCATCTTCCTGATCTTCCCACTTAGAGTCACCAAGGGAAACTTCATGAACAAGCACAAAACAACAAATTAGTTTTATAATATAGATTTTGAATTAAGATACCGTTTCTGTAAATTGAAACAAAGACATTAACTGAATAGTATTGAGTTGACTGGTGCAGCTATTTTGCACTCAAAAGAAGACAAATAGAAGTCATCAACATTTTTCTTTGGTATCATAAAGTAGGCATAAGACTTTTGGCAAATAGTGGTTGCTTTAGTTGCTTGTTAGCATATTATGGATTCATAGCAGCTGGTAAAAGAGACACCCAAATTAAAGCCATGACAACTAAAGTTTAGCAGATAAAAACTTACAACTCAATGACAAATTGAACACAAGTTCATGAATGTATCAAGTGGTTGTCAACCGCATCTTGAAAGTTTTTACCTTATGCAGCAGAAAAGACTCCCCATCAACAACAATTGTAATGTCGCCAGCAACATCAGCAAATATTCTGCAACCAAAAAAACAGTATGACATGACAACTGTCACAAATCCTATTAAGGAAGCATGGATTCTGAAATCCACAGCATCCTCTGATTCTTGTCACCCCTAACCAAAAAAATCTTCACAATGAAACAAATGAAAGAGTTGAGAATAGCAGCACATAAAAAAATGTTGTCTTTAAGCATGCAATTCACCTTGAATTTTCCCAGGAATTTAGATAATCTCTATCTAGCTCAAAAACTTGAAAATATCTCACCATAAAAATTTTGTTGGATAATATTGCATAACTATTACCAATAAAATTCAGAAGAAGGACATACCAAGCAAACAAATATTTTAATTTCAACACCAGTTAGATAGAACTAGGATGTAGCAAAACAAGCACATGAAGTTGCATTTTTTTTTGTCCGTAGGAATTGAAAACAGGTACCAAGGTGTTTACAACAACTCACACTCACGCAGTCTGTTCAACCAACTCAGCTAGATTCCCTTGGTTAGACATGAAGTTACATTCTTAATCTACTATCAGATGAAATATAGACACACTCACACACTAGTACATATTACACTCCCACAACAAGACATACATAACATAGTCAAATAGATAGAAACAAAAAACAAAGAGAGGACATGACATGAGGGTGTTGCTGAAATAGTACCTAGTAGTGAAAGAGTTGCAGAACTTAGGAGTAGCAGGAGAGCGTTTAGAAGAAGAGAGTGAGGTTTCAGAAACCATCTTTCTTTCTCACTATGTATCTATCTATCTGTTAGAAGAAAAGAGTGAGGAGAGTTGAGAAATGTGCAACACCTCCTCCTCCTCCTCCTGCTACCTGATCTGTGTATGTTTCAGGAACAGCAACACAAAACTGATGAGGCCTGTGCTGTGCTGTAGCTGTTGTTGATGATTAAACTATCAAATGATGCATACGGGAGATTGCAGATAGCTATGATTCAGGAATATTTCGGAGTAAACGCCCCAAAAGACCCTCACCATAGCATTCAATTATTCACAAGTGCCATCACAAAAATACAGCATAGTAGCTTTTTCTTTTCGTTTTCATAACATGTGCTGTGTGTGTAGTAGTAGTAGCCAGCCTATGGTCTTCTTATTACCAGTGCTGAACCATCTTTTGCTTTTTGGCTGCTTTTGTTTCTGGCTTTTGCGTTATAATACTATTACTATACACTATACAAATACAGTGCTCAGGCTTCATATTCATATTCACATGTTATTATCTAATCAAGTACCATTGTTGGCCTTGGACGTGGACACGTTACGTTACAAAAAGACTGAGTCTCCAGTGGTAATTTTTTTGCAAACAGAAACACAACATTGCTGGGTGTCTGTGCCTGTGCCACCTTGCTTTATTGGGTTTCGATTTTGAATTGAAATGACCAAAACCAAACGCTACAATTATTATGGCTTTAATAGTCCCCATTAATCACATAGTTACACAACATAGCAAATTAAAACCAAATGTGCAGTTGTACGTATCTGTTGTATGGATTTAAATATGTTTTTATATGTAAAAACTGTTAATTAAATAGTTTTTGTATGGGAGTTACAATTGAACTTCAAAATTCAAAACATGAACTTCTCTTTTTAATTTGTTCCTGTTATTATATATATATATATATATATATATATATATATATGAAGATTATCAGTTATTTTTATGCATTTCTTACTAGACAAACTAGAATAATGATTGAAAATTCGTCTCATACTTTTATGCACGGCACTGTGAAAATCACCTTAATCTTACTTTTATTCTTATGATATCTTATACAATCTATGGAAGTATCCTTGCACAAGATAGGATGATGCAATAGTATCAATGTGAATAAGGTAGAAAAGTAAAAGAAGTGACACGTAGGGCAAGGGCACGATCACGATAATTTGGTGAGGGTAAGGGTAAGGGGTCAATGTTGGAGCGTAGAAGGCAGAAGAATGGAAAGGGAAGAGAGAGAGAGGTTCAAAAGAAAAAGTGGTCTAAGGACATCTGACATGGAGTGTTGGTGGCATGAATCGATGTCACGGAACTCAATAAAGATGCAATTATTAGAGACAGCACCACTACACATCTCTGCCTTCTTAATTCCTTTTCCCAAATTATTTATATATTATTCATCATTCAATGTATTTCTTTTTCCTAGAACACAAATTATTGTAAGTGATCAAATTTTCTTAATATTTAATATAAATGCATATTTAAAAGGTTAAAAAATATAAGAATAGTTTTTTATTTTAAAGTGTTTCTTTAACTTTTACAACTTCTAAAATATTTTCCTTATTTCTTTAATTCTTAATATTTTTTAAAAATTTATCATTTATTTTTAATAACAATTTCAATTTTTTTTATTAAGACATGAATCTAAATAGATTCACTTATATGAAAATTATATAAATTAACTAATGTTAAAAAAAATCATAAATATAGTAAAAAAAATAAAAAAAATGAATCTTATGAATAATAAAAAATTTAACGTTTAATATTTAAATTTTTAGTTGATTATAAGACTTATTTTTTAATGTATTTTTCATTTTATTTATGTCTCTTTTTCATCTGAACATTAATTTATTTTAATAATTTTTATGTAAACAAATTTAATATTTTAAATCAATAAAAAAAATTCAAAACTATGTTCAAATACAAGAAAATTAATTAATTTTAAAAAATATTAACTTATCATAAATTAAATAAAGAAAAATTAAAAAAACTTTTAAAAGTCTCGCATCAAATTTTCAAAATAACTAGTTGTAAATCGGAAAACTCCACGCTGATTAATCTACGACCTCGATAGTATCAATGGTAATATTTGTCAATTCTAAATAATAGTATATGGCACGGCAACTGTACGAAGAAACAAGTATACTCCTTCCTGATCTGGCGTCTAATACGATATTATTAACATCCTGTTTCTATTTTATATCAAAGTTCTCCTTAATTTGTGCGTGACCTTTTATAATTTAACCATTAATACTTTATTTAGCTTCAAGACAAGTATAATCATTTTTCAATAACGAAATTATTTTCCAAAAAAAATGTTATGAAGTAAAATTCTAACCTTACAAAAATGTTATGGGCACGTCTTATATACCTAAACAGCTCAATTATCATGAACTGCATCTATCCTAATTAAAGGAGAATCTAATAGTTTTCAAACCCTAGTTCACATGAGTCCAAAAGCGCATCATCATGCACCTGCGACATACCTTAACAAGTGTCTTAAAAATCAAGCAACCACCAGCAAGTATTATGGGATCAAAATGATTAAGGCTATATTTAGATAAATTACAATATACAGTTCTAAATTCCAATACATGAAATGGTAGAAAGAAAGATTTATTAATAAAAATACTTTTAAATTCTCTCAACTGAAATTCAAATAATATCACACTTATGCTATACCTTTATGCAATAGAACAACACACACCCCCCAAAAAAAGATACACTCCAAAGGGCAAAATTTACACATTCTTTTCCAATTTTAATTATCTCTTAGTTTTCTTACTGAATTTAGTGATAGAATCCTTGCACCTAATCTATCACCGTCCATTACTTAGGAGCTTAGAGGAAGGCAGGGTTTCTATCTTCGTAGACTTGTTCCAGTGGATTTCCTCTCATTGGGCCAGCGAGGAACACAAAACTAAAGTGTGGCACTTGCTATATACACCCCACGTACCCTACTGTTTTTCTTATTGTCAATTATACCATTTTATTTGTTAAAACATAGTTACATAAAATACTTTTCATAACAACAAATATCAACTCTGGAAAGTAATTTTCAGAACTATGTATTAACAAAATATACAATTTTGGAAACTTCTTTACAAAACAACATGTAATATTTCTGAAACTATATTTTAACAATCATACCCTTTTAAGTCCTATTTTTACACCCCTTCCTTATGTTTATATTTTTTAAATTACCAACCATACCCTTTTAAGCCCTATTTTTACACCCCTTCCTTATGTTTATATTTTTTAAATTACCAACCATACCCTTTTAAGCCCTATTTTTACACCTCCATGTTTTTTATTTTTAAATACTATTTTTACCCTATTATTATTATTATTATTAGTATTATTATTATTATTATTATTATTATTATTATTATTATTATTATTTTAATCCTAATTTTGAACTCTCATCTTCATCCATATTCATTATTCTTTAAACTTGTTTACACAAGACCATGTTTTTCATCAAATTTACTCGTGATTGAGCGTTTTCTTCCACATGACACTGCATTTCAAGATACTTCCATGATTGACTTCATCAATTATACAATGTATATGACACTTGTAATCAATATTGGTTCTCTTTTCCATATTATAAATAACATGAGGTGTGATCTACAACAACACATAACATTATAGTGAAACACTATTATAAACAGCAAAATAATGGTAGATCAAGATTGTTTGAGATAGCTTTGGAGAGAATAAAAGAGGGACAAATGTGAGGAAATGTGTAGATTGTCTACAACATTGTCTGTGACTCTCAAATTTTTACTTTTCATGCATTTTGTGCTGGCACCGATAGAAATAAAGTTTCTTTTTTTACTTAAGAGGAAGTACAGAATCCATACAGGAGTTGGGGAAGTTGCATGGAGAGGAGGATGGTGAAGGTGTGAGTGGGAAAAGGGGTATTTTAGAAATATAAATAACAAAAAAAAGTGAAGGTGTGAAGAGCAAAAAGAAGGCGTGAATAGCCCAAGTTGAAGCCCAGTTTGAGAAGGTAAGAACGAGAAAATGTGGTTGGGGAGCGAGATACGCAACGCATACCATCATCATCATCTTCATCTACATACATGCATCATCAGTCATCAACTGATAACTATCTCTGAGTGTTGGGTGGACAACACTGACACGCATCATCTCTCTCACATTCTCAAAATGCTAACCTTCAATCTCAATGCTATCTCTTCTTCGTGAGTTATCTTTGTGTATCTCCTATAACTGTACAACTCTTTTTCTCATGCTTACTTTTAGTATTGATTATTATTACTTTTACATGTGTTTGTGTTGTTTCAGGTTCTCAGTTGTTCCATTTCATGCCAATTATCCACTGTCTACTCAAACCCAATTGTTAGTTCCTTCCAATCTTAGTTACTCCTTTGCTACAACAGGTAGACACACTCTCACTGTCTTTGACTTCTTCCCTTGTCTTCATTTCTTATCATAATTTGTTTACTGCAATGCTTTCTCTGTTGGTTGCAGGAACCAGAAAGTTCAAGTCTTTCCAGCTCAAGGCTGGATTTTGGGAATCAATTAAATCTGGGTACTTTCAATTTTCAGCTCACTAGACTTGTATTGTACAAATCTTATGCATATTCACAGGAAATTGGCCACTTTGTGCCTTATTTTGAAATGTTTTGACTGTGTAGGAATGGTGGTTTGTTTTAAGAAAATGTTTTTTTTTTCATTTTATTTTCACCTTATTTCTTGTTTTAAGAAATTTGTATAGAAAGCAGTGAAAATAACTTTTTATTGTTTTTACCGTGTTTGCACTTTTTCATGTATAAACTTTAGAATTTCGATTAATGAGTGAAAACAGAAAACATTTCCTAAGCCAAAAATGGCTGTTAACCACCTGGAGTGATTATTCCTTCAACTTGCTTGGGTGGATCTTATATTTTTCATATGATTTTGTGTGCATTTGCTTCACATTATTTTGAAGAAAAAATCATGTAGTTTTGTCAACTTCTTGAGAGAGATTTTGAAAAATGAGCCATTATTTCTCTAAAAAAAAGTGAGGGCAAGCCTTAGTACGAGTGGCGGACCCAAGACCCTAAGTTGGTGGAGGCAAATTATAAAAAATAAAATCAGTGGGTTCAACTATATAAATGTATATGAAATAAAATACAAAAATCTAAGATTTTATTTACAATTTTTAATTTAAAAGAAAATTTATCATTGAATTTTAAAAAATGAGGGGGTGCAAGTGCACACCCTCACCATAGTGTAGGTCTGCCACAGCCTGGTACACCGGTTGGTCATGGGTTCAAATCCAGAAACAGCCTCTTTGCATATGCAAGGCTAAGGCTACGTACAATGACCCTACTTTCGCATAGTGAGGCACCTCCGGGCACTGGGGTACATTAGTTAGTATTTCCCTAAAATTAAGTGTTTCCAAACATGTACTTTGTTGCTTTGGGAGCTACTGTTTTCACAAATTTTATACATATAGATATTTTCCCTTTGATTAGTATATTGTACAAGTTCCCTGGTATTGAACTCCAAGATTTCCAAGACAGCCTGCATACAATGCAGCAGCATATATGATGATTCGTGTATTATCTTCTAAATATACTTGACTTAATGGCTTGTTTCCCCTTTCAGGTTGATGAAGAATAACTCCATGCAAGTCATTGATCCACCCTCTGCAGATGAAGAAGACGAAGAACCTCTGCCTCAAGAGTTTGTTCTTGTGGAAAAGACAGAACCCGATGGTACAATTGAGCAAATAATATTCTCTTCAGGTGGAGATGTTGATGTTTATGATCTTCAAGCCCTCTGTGACAAGGTGTGTATCTAATGTGTCGTTATGTTGTGTGTTGATGTTTATTTTCTATTGTAAGGCGGCGATTGGGTGTATGCTAGTTTTGAAATTACTTTTCTGCAGAAATCCATACATTCAAATCGTATCAGAGGAACTTGTGTAACAATATCAAGGACTTATTTCTTTCATACTTCTATTTCCAACATTTTTTTTTTAATGTAGATTGATCAATTTCTAGATCATTATTTTAGTTTGTAAATACTAGGATTTTTTTTTACCAATATACATTATTCATGACATTAGTTTCCTTCAGTATAATTTCCTTAAATACACCTTCAGTGAGTGCAATTTTTAACATGATAATTTACAGATCCTGTGTATATTTTTTATAAATAAAACTTGAGTGCTGAAACTTTGTTGTTTTATCTAGCAGCACATCTTTGGCATAACGAATAGTTAATCTCTCTGACAGGTAGGGTGGCCACGTAGACCATTGTCAAAATTAGCTGCCGCTTTGAAAAATAGCTATATAGTGGCCTCACTGCATTCTATAAGAAAGTCACCTGGGTCAGGTAAAAGTAGTATGACATCTTGCTGTGTCCTCTGTCTAAATTAATTAGTTGGCTGTTAAAGCTTTTTATTTATTCTTATAGCTATCTAAACCTATTTGATGAACATCTTAGTGTACTTGGCGAAGTTATTTAACAGAGGGGAATGAACAGAAGAGATTAATTGGCATGGCCCGTGCTACGTCTGACCATGCCTTCAATGCCACAATTTGGGATGTCCTAGTTGATCCTGGCTACCAGGTATTTTCTGTTACCAAACATGGATTCTGTTGCCGGTTACTGAAAAAGTTAACCACCAAAAGTGGAATATGCATTGTCCTAAGTCTCAAGTTCATGTATTATATATTTTAGTCTAATGTAATAATCATGGTAAAGATTGAATTAGAAATGAATTGGCAGCCTGTCTTCTTTTGTAGGGTGCATGTGTTACTTGATGCATCTATTTTTTCAGTGTCCATTTGAGCTTGTGATGTAAAAATTAAGCAACGTTTATGGCCAAAGAAAGTGTACCATGTCAATATTTATGCTCTGTGAACAACATATTTTCAATTATATTCTTTGAAGTGTGCCGAGTGCTGGGGGAAGTAAAGGCACTTAAATTTAGGCTATATTTCAATAGATGGAGTGATTGGTAAAAGAGGAGCATAACTGGAGTGGAATGGTTAAGGGAACCTAAATCTCTCCATACCACTCAAACTCAATTATTCATTCATCATACCCACAGTTTGGGGAATTTGCAATGGAACACTCCTCCCTTTTCCCTTTTTTATGATTATTTAGGATTTAAACCTTTTTCTTACCACTTAAAATCTCCTTTGAAAGCAATAGCTTGTGGCTTGTTTCCAAAATTTTCCCATCCTTGTTAGGTACCCCCTAATTGAAAATGGAGAAAAGAAAATAATGATTTTATTGCTTGACTGAAAATGAACAGAAAAATGAAAAAAATCTATCCTCCAACAGTTTCCCCTTTCACAACTGGGCTCATGCTTGATTCCCAGATGTTAACAATTCTGAATGATGTCTCTTCCCTCACATCCTTCTATTTACGTATATATCTTTCCCCCTCTAACTAACTGCTATTAACTACTTAATCCTCTTTATTCTCCCCACAAGTACCCTTTTACCTTTCTGTCCTATCAATTCTGAACATTAGTTCTAATATAAACTCTGCAGAAATTTTCTCCTTTCCGAGTCTTCCCTCCAATTAAACCTTAGCTATAGAAGAAGCTACTTCATGCTTGAATCTCTGATTTCATTGGATGAATTGTAAAATGCATATGGCAGTGTATTCAAGCATTTTGCATTTCTGCCAAATAGTTCTTGGGCTTGAGTGGTCCTTTTGTCCTGTTCCAATGTAAGCTTAAATTGGATAAACAATTTAATCAAGGTCTTATTGAATAAATACTTATTATATAATATAAGCTGTTTTCATAATTGAAGGAAAATTAGGGTTAAACTATTTTTATATAAGCTATTCTAGAGAGCTTATTGAAATAATTTGAAATAAGCTTATGGACATATCATAAGCTATTTTAATAAGCTCTCCCAAAGGACCCAAACACATATACAAGTGCTTCTGTTATAAGATGAGTCCAAATTAGCCTATATAAGCTGGAGTACTGCTTATTGATGTTGTTTTTATTGTATAGGGCCAAGGTCTTGGTAAAGCTCTTATAGAGAAACTGATTCGAACTCTTCTGCAAAGGGACATTGGCAATATAACTCTGTTTGCAGATAGTCAAGGTACAACAATATTGGCAGCCTTTATGCATAGTATCATTGATGTTAATTACAGAAGTCTGTCAAAAGTTCTTTGTTATTTTGTGGGCTTGTGTCATGCTTTCTATGGTTTGGTTTTAGTGGATACAAAGCAGTGTCATAAATTTTAGGCTAAAATATGTTTGTGATCTCTAATAAATACTTGAATTTTGCATTTGATCCCTAAGAAATTTTTTCTTTGTTTTTGCTCCCTGATATAACAAAATTTTGTTTTTGGTCCTTAGCATTTTTTTAGTCCCTGATAAATTAATAATTTTGTGTTTGTTCCTTTGAAAAAGACTAATAACAAATGATTTTTTTTTTACAGGGAACAAACACAAACTTTGCTTATTTATAAGGGATTAAAAAAATGTGTGAAGAACCAAAAATAAAATTGTTATTTTATTAATGACTCGATGCAAAATAAAATTCAAACATTTATTAGGGATAAAAACATAGATTACCCTAAATTTTAAGGGCCACATTATAGAGCCTTCATTTAGGAATATTCTTATCCATGTAACTTAACAATATTCTTCTTTCACTATCATTGTCTTCATTCTTGACCAATGCTATTCTTTTGGTCTAACTAAATGCCACAGCATTGGCTGCTTATATTGATTGCCTAATTCCATCCAAGGTAGGAAGGTAGTTTGGTTGGTTGGCTGCTTGGAGTCTCATGTTTGCTTTTTTGTACGTTGAATGCAGTTGTGGAATTTTATCGCAATTTAGGCTTTGAAGCTGACCCAGAGGGCATAAAAGGCATGTTTTGGTACCCGAATCACTAATTGCAACCCTACCAAAGCTTGTTTTTGGATTATGTTAACATTGCAATTTGCAACCATGAAATATACAACGACAGAAGCAGTGACAAATTTATCTATCACTTGTAATACGAAAGTATAAAGATTGTACGTCAATCCTGTAATTATTGTGTTTTAGGTGTTTGTAAGTTATTCACTTCTTAAAAAAGTTTTGCAACTTTTCGAACAGATGATCATGAGTCTTTGATTATGCCTGCTTGATATTTGTCTGAAATCCGTCAGTGACTACTTACTGATTTTTTAATGTTTTTTTTCAGTTTTGGATGAATTGTTGTACTATATAAATTAGTGGTTTTCTTCTGTCGTTTCTATGTTGAATTTAATATACATGAATTGTCGGTGTTAAAGATTTTATCTTATTAATCAATCAGAAATTGTTCTTGTTACAAATTTTAAAATTTATTATAAATGTTTTGGATTGAATGATAATGTAGAAAATATTTACATTATTAGCATATATATATATATATATATATATATATATATATATTGTGTTTGTATTGTGATGATTAGTTATATGATAGTTCAAAAAAAAAAAAAAGATATATGATATTTTATTATCTATTATAGGCATGAGATTTTATACACAAAATTATTACACACATTTTTAGAGGAAAACATAGAAAGAGAAAATTTAACATCAGGTCAAATTTTCCCAAGTTCTGACGGAAAATCAATCATGAACCAAGTTGTTTTGGTAAGTTATTTTAGTTAATGTACAAGAACATTGGATACTACTATAGTACTCACGTGTACGGCTATGCTGTAAGTTATTTTAGTTAATTTTTTTTATTAGTTAAAAAATTCATTTGAATGTTTGTTAAATAATTTTTTTTATAATTTTTAGCATTTTAAAAAATACTATTAAAAGGTTCCTTGAAATAATATTTTTTTAAAATATTAACTTTTAATTTTTATATATATATTTTTATTTTTAATATATTTATCAAATTTTTTACTTATTATTTTTTAAATAAATCATGTATTGTTTTTCAAGTCATTTTATCATTTTCGATTACTCTAATAATTAATTTTATTAAATATAACTTATAAGTAGTATTATGATTTGACCTACTGTAGGAATTTGCCCTATTACTACTCATCATTGCACATGAATTGGGCTATTCTTCTTGTCAGCATGGCCAAAATTCAATTTCAATTCCCGAGACACCGACAATCCAATCCTATGTCTCCATTACTTTTATTTAAAAAAATATCATTTTTCAACGTTGAATACTGAAAACATGGAATTATCATTCCTTGAGTATTTGTCAATAACAATAAAATAGAATTTTAGCTTTGTGTCACAATAATAACACTTGTTATAATTAACACAAGCATCCTTTTAAGTGTGTGGTCATGCGATTAGGAAATAAGTTTGAATACAAGAAGGGCTCTCTCCCACTAATATGAAATGTGCATAAGGAGCTTCGCAAGTGGCAAGAAAGTACAAATTCGTTAATCGTACACTCATCATGACAACATATATACACTCTCTTTGGCTTTTGGAAGGATGGCATTACTATTGGAAATGAAGTAGATAGTGTTTTTCTTCATTATGAAAACGGTATTCTAAGATTAGCTATTGAATGAATTTATTTACAACTTCTTTTGTGATATAAATACTTGAATAAATATTTTTAAAATATCTAAGTAATTTAAATATATTCACCAATCAATTGTTAAATTTATTGAAACGTAAAAAAAAATAGTATGACTTCCTCAATTAAAATACAAATACGCACTTTTCAATTTATAATAAAATAGGTTTTGTTTTATTTTATCAAGTCCGTGCATATTGTTTGTAGGTACTAATGTGATTAACAATTAAATGGAAGTCTAATGTGTAACTCATGGACCTTCGATGCAAGGCTGCTTCATATTTCGAAAGTGACACTGAAAAGAAATATAAACATATTATGACAACTTTTATGATAAACGAGCTTCTCACGTTTTGCTTAATTATAAATAATTAAGTCGACTCATCCCTGTCCATTGTGAAATTAAGTCGTATTTGTACTGTCGGTATAATATTACTAATTTAATTAATTGGTGTGATTGAGCATTTTATTATTTTAGATTATATTTTAATATCTAAGTGGAATTTATGTATCTCAATTATCTTATATATAAAAGAAGATAATTGACTGAAGCTATTATTTTTTGAATGCTACATGAAATAATATTTTTTAAAATGTTAGTTTTTAACTTTTTATATTATTTTTATTTTTAATATATTTATAAAAATTTCTACTCATCCTTTTTAAATAAATTATGATTCTAATATTTTTGAGTCATTTTACATTTTTCAACTACTTTAACTGCTAGTTTTATCAAACACTTATAATTTAATAAGTTAATTTTTTAACTTTTAACTACCAGCTTTCACATTTTAGCTATCAACTAATTTTTTAATTTTTAACTAATTTTTGAACTAATTTTATCAAACATAATCATACTTATTTTTTATTTAATAAATTCTTTATACAAACCCGATTAAATCGTATATTATAGTTATATTGATTTTATTTTGATAGATGTTTAGCATTATGTAACTAGTATATTTAAGCAATTTGTTTAAAAATTGGGTGACAAAATGCGTGATTTTAAAAGTTGTCTGGCAGGATGTGTAAATTTCGTATTTTGTGGTAAAATTAAAAAAAAAGATGGCAAAAGTGTAATTAAGCCCCTTCTTTTTGCTAATTATGTTTCTTCTCTTTTTTTTTTCCCGTAACAAACAAAGTATTAATAAGTAGAAAGCAAGTGTGGAATTTCGAATAAGAAAAAAAAAATCAAAGTGCAAATTAATCCCTTTTTCAATGAAAGTGTAATCTATTCCATAACCCAGAAGCTCATTGCAATTGGTATATGACATGTGAGAATGATTTAGCCAGCAAGTTGCCCATGCACGTTTGGTGATTGTGATGCTTCTGGGGATAGAATGATGGATGATGCTAACAAGTTCCCACGGATTTTATGTCTTCTACTTTAGATGTTCATAATTACTTTCACTTTTTAATTTCAAGCTCATATTCATCTAGTTAGAGGGTTTCCACATTTGAATTGACCAAGCTTGAACTTATGAGGCTTGCATTCATTTAGTTTTAAAATGATCAACACTTCTTTTATTTATCCCTTTCATATGGTTGATTTCACTTTGTTCTTCTTGGTCTGTGACTTTAGCTACGTAAACTAGAGGGCTAGGATCAAAATTGAAGTCCAAGTTGGAAAAGAGAGGAGAACTCGTTATATATGTTGGCAATGATAATGTTCGAGAAAGTGGAAGTGGAACATGCATAAAAGTTTGATTTATTTATCCCAAATTGAAGACAATTTTGAGGAACTAGAACAGTACGGCACATCACATTGGACCGGTGGGGTTTGGTGTTTCTTTGTCAGAACCGGTCTCCGCGTCTGAAATAGTAAAAAGTAATATTATTTTTTCGTAAAACACTATTAGGGTATTTAAATGTGTATAATGTTCTAACATTACTTCTTGAAAGTTACAAAATTAAAGAAGAAGAAAACTTTCAAAGGTATAATTTGTTAATCATTTCAATCTAAAATTTATAAAGTTAATATAAATCACAACCTTGTGTGATTTAGATAATAATATTAATATATATTTAAGAAGTAAAGTGATAATAAATAATTAAATTTTAAAACTTATTTAATATCTAGAAACTTATTTTAATTTTATAAATTAACGTGATAACTCTTTTCACTATCAAAAATAAAAAATAGTATTTCACCCTACTATTTTTTAGACAAGACAACAAATATCGTGCTAGCTTCGTGAGGTATTGCGTGTCTTACACCGTTATTAATCAATGATTAAGTTCATACCCCTTTCGTGGAATATGACAGACAGGGTGGATCCTAGTGATGATCATTTTATTTTAATAATAATGTTATTTGGTAAGAACAATTTTTAGTAGTGTGCGTTTTGAATTTGATTGATGATTAATTATTAATCGGTAGAAGAATATGTACATATTCACAGACGAATGAGGAGAGAAAAAAGTTATTTAAATACAGAAAAATATCATTTTAAGACAAAAAAGTTTGTCATTTTCACGGAAAACAAAAGTATTTTGTACTTTTTAATTATATTTTACTTTAATTGAAAATACTTTGTTGACCTTATTTGAAATTGGATTTGATTACACTTAATTAACATTCTGCTTAATTATGTTACATTTATCTTAAAGAAAGGTCAATATAATTCGAATTTCCTGAATAGAGCAAGTGAAAGGATATTATTAGATCTAAAAAAATAAAGCAAAAAATGTTTGAAATAGTTAAACTAAACTTGGAGGTGCAGGAAATTTATCCTTTTAATTAAGCAAGTCATTTCATAAAAAGTGAATAAAACATAACGCAAAATTTCAGCGTGTTATTATTATTAGATGTAATACTTGTAGGATTATTTTAACACCACAAAAAATAATTTAATTATGTAAAAAATATGTTAAAAAATTAAATTTTTTATTAACTTATAATTTATTATTAATAATATTTATTGTAAATAAATGTGCATTCTTTTTGTTATGATTAAAAACATTATTTGCCAACTTTTGTAACGAAGTTATGATTGAAAAAAAAAATGAAATATATCAAATGCCATAGTTCATTGAGTCATAGTAGTTGTAATGAATAACTAAATAAAATAGATTAAATTAAAAATTATAAAATACAAATGTATTAAATACTTTATAATAATAATATCATTCATTACATCTAATAATATATTATTTAAATTTTGATATGTACTTTGAGTACATAACCTGTATATTAACCTTTTTTTTTTGGTGTTGAATAACCTATTGACTGATTTTTGTTTTGATATGTAATTTGAGTACATAATAAATATATTACTAGTTTTGACACTTTTGTCCACATTAAAATATTTTTTTCTTACAATATTACTTACATAAACCATTTATTAATTCCAGTATTCATATGCCACATAATTTACGTCATCTACATTAGTGTGATAACTCTTACAGTATATGCTAAAATTTCTTATATGTCGTCTAGACACCTATAGACAATAATGTCATTGAACGACCTATGAAGTGTTCAAACCTATTCTCTTTATTAATTATGCAAGCATTTAATAAGTAGACTAATTAATACTATTTAAGTAAAAAAAAAATTTATATATATATATATATATATATATTATTGAATGAATTAATTTTACATAAATCCTATCCAACTAAAAACTAACAAGTGAAAAACATTACAGTAGACAAGTGCATGAATTATGTTTTCTACTAAAAAAACAAATTGTTATTAATATATTTTACATAAGGTGGTGGTGGTGGTGCATGCAAGTGGTAAGTAAAGGAGTTGGTGTAATATTTTGACATAAACAATGATGCACATTATTTCATTATTATAACTTATAAGGATATATGATGTTGTCAGCGTGTTCCGATATGGAATGTTTGACTATTCACAAAGTGGATGCACCAACCACAAGTGCCATCTCAGAAACCGAGACAGATATTTTTTTTTTCTCGTATTAACAAATAAAAAATGAAAAAAAAGTCCATCGAGTCCTCAATGAATGAATCATTTTAAGTATTATTATCATTATCTAATGGTGACAGAATGATTTAGCTAGTTATAAGTTTCCCACGGGCTCTCTCTTTTTTGACTTTGCATTCTCATTCATTGAAAGGCTTTTACTTCACTTTTCAGATTTCCAGCTTATTCACTCCTCCAAGTTTTGACATTTCAATCACCCCACCTTCTCAAGTAAGATTCTCTCTCTCTCTCTGAATCATTTTTAAGTTTTTGGATAAGGAATTCACTTAAGCCATTGACAATTGAGGTGTATGATGATTCTCTTAACAACCGTAAGCTTCAAATGTTATAGCTTTGTGTTTTAGTTATCTGGGAAAATTAAGTCCAACAAGCTTGCCAACTTTGAACTTCTTCCAAGTTTCCAACCAGAAAAATCAGCCTCAGTTAATGTATGATATTACATGATGCTTGCTTTAATTTAATTTTGTTTTGTTTTGTTTCTCTATTTGTAGATTTCATTGATGTCACTTGGGAAAATATGATATGATGACATGACAGAGTTATTATCACTTTGCCTTGTTTTATGAGATTTTAGATTAATGAAGTATTCAATTTATGTTCTTAATGTAAGGTGTGAATTAATCTTTGTTCCTTGCAATGTTTCAAGTCTTCCTTTATTCATCATCCCTTCCATTTGGTGGTTTTTCAGGATATACTGTAATGCCGGTTCTGAGAATTCATGGATATGCCTTGGCTGTTTCGTTTTGTCTTATCATCTTCATAGCAGCCTCACAACGAACGGACCCTTCAGAAGGTGAATTTGCTTTATTATGCTTTCAAGTTCTTTAATCTTTCTGTTTCACTTTGTTTTTTTTTTTTTTTTCTGAATTGTGATGCGGGACTTGACATTAATAGACAGGTCAAACTGTGCACTAGGATGAGGTAATTCAATTTGATTTATATCAGTGTGCAGCTTCCCCTATGACAGAATTGAACATCAGATATATCACACATCCATAAAAAGATTAAAAACAGTCGGTTATGAGAGCAGCACTTTTCCTTGCGGGGGCATTTTAGACACTATACAAGAGAGCTAAGATTGAAATTTCAGACGAAGTTGGAAAATAGGGAGGGATATGTCATCCCTTTTTTTCTTCTTCTGTTAGAAATGAATTTGTTATTTTTATAATGATTACCTTAGAGAGAAAGTGTTCTAAGTGTATACTTTTTCATTTTCCATCAAATACTTCCTTGAAATTTGATTTGACATTTGACATTTTTAACCTTAATAATTGACCTATATCTTTTCATATTTGTAGTTAATGCGCTGATAGAGATCAAGAAAAGTTTGATTGATACTGACAACAATCTTAAGAACTG
Organism: Glycine soja; assembly: GCF_004193775.1. Taxonomy (NCBI): domain Eukaryota; kingdom Viridiplantae; phylum Streptophyta; class Magnoliopsida; order Fabales; family Fabaceae; genus Glycine; species Glycine soja. The sequence goes on along the minus strand of NC_041010.1, from coordinate 46,760,348 downwards.
GAATAAAGGAGATCCATGTGCAGCAAACTGGACTGGGGTTTGGTGTTTTGATAAGAAGTTGGATGATGGGAACTTCCATGTTCGTGAGATGTATGACTTCTTTTTCCTTCTACTTTCTCTTTGTTCTTAATTTCAGTGTTATTATTTAGATATTGTAAATTTTTATTTATATATCACCGTTAACATTCGAGGGGTTGCTAAATTTTGATTATTTTCTGTTATCCAAAATTTACTGAAGCTACTTAATGACAATGAATCTCTCGGGAAGTCTATCACCTCAGCTTGGTCAGCTATCCCATCTTGAGATACTGTGAGTTATGTCATTTTCGGATTTGTTCTCTGGAAACAAAATATGTATCAGAAGAACCAATTCTAATGTTCATTACATGCTAATATCTTCATTTTTTTATGCTTGAAGGGATTTCATGTGGAACAATCTGACAGGCACAATACCAAAGGAGATTGGAAATATTAGATCACTGAAACTCTTGTAAGAAATTTACCAAAGAAGATGAATTATTAGTATTGATCCTCGTCAAGTTTTTATTTTAAGGTGGTGTTGTTTGTTCTGCTTGATATTGTCAATTTGTTTTAAAAGGTGGATCTTAATTTCTCATCCATGTTTTGGGAATTAAATTTGGACTTCTGCTTAGCCTTATTTGTCATAAACAAACATATTGTATGTCTTTGTAACATAAATTTGAAGTTCAGTTGAGGAGTCTAATTGGCTGAATATACAAGGAAAACTTATGATAAAATAGAAGCTACTATTCGGGGGAAATTTCTGATGCTCTGGTTTCTGTATTTTAGTGTTCATGATTGAAGCAAATTGAACATACTAATGCGGCAAATTATGAAATTTTATGAGGCATTCATGCAACAGATCAATTACTGTTTCCGATGTATAAATGAATTTTCTTTTCTGTTATAACATGTATACTTATTCTGATGTATTTTCTGTGCAGGCTCCTGAATGGTAATAAATTATCTGGTAGTTTACCAGATGAGCTTGGCCAACTTTCTAATTTGAATAGATTCCAAGTGGACGAAAACCAATTGTCAGGTCCTATACCAGAGTCATTTGCCAACATGACCAATGTTAAACACCTGTAAGTGGATCTCTAAGTCAAATTCACCATTAACTCATCTTGGAGCTGGATTTCTTACATGTACTTTACCCTTTTCGTTTTTGTATATTTCCAGTCACTTGAACAACAACTCATTTAGCGGTGAACTTCCATCCACACTTTCAAAGCTATCAAATCTTATGCACTTGTGAGTATTAAGTCAATTTTTTATATTTCTAGTGTTTCAAAACTTACATTGCGTCCAGGGATGCATCTCTGAATTGACCCTTTTTACAAGTTTTTACGGTGTCTGCTTGTTGAAATAACTTTGCAGGCTTGTGGACAACAATAATTTATCTGGCCATCTTCCACCAGAATACTCCATGTTAGATGGATTGGCAATACTGTACGTTCGGCTACCCATTTTTTAGATTTGTTGCATTTATCAAATTCATTATATATTTTTATTTATTACCGTAGTTGACATGCTGTGCTTGATTTGTGGTGGAGGATAAGTGAAATGTTCAAATCATGCTCTGATATGATAGGCCAGAGTTCTCATGATATATAAAGCATTAATTATCAGTACAATTGAGTTTATACAGCTTCATTATGGAAGTATTATGCTCTATCGCACCTTAGAAACTTTAAGCAACGTGTAATGTATCATCAATTCATGTTATCTTCCTCATATTAATCATAATCCGGTAATTTTTTCTGCATGTAGACTCCCTCCGATGAATTGTTAGAGTTTCTCCTATTTGAGCTATTTATAATTCATTGATCTGTGTTTGAGCTATTTATAATTTTTGTTAGAGTTTCTCCTGTTTGCTAAAGGAGCAATAAAATAATCACAACTAGATTTTTAAGGGAGTAATTGTGGTTTTTTTTATTGACAAATATTAGTTGTTGGTATTATTAGTTTTTGTTAGTAAGAGGATTCGAACTCGTGACCTTTTTCCTTTTCCTTCTCCCTTCACCACTAACCAACCTTATATCTCCTGTGAGTAATTGTGGTGGTTTAGCTAGAATATCAGTAACAGAGCCCTAGGTGTCATCAAGAGATCTAAAAGAAGCAAACTGGTCAAAAGGGAGTGTTTAAAAAAGATGAATAATACAACATGAATAGTCTTCTAGTAAAATACATGTAATCCCATAATTGGTATTTTCCTTATATTGTTTCTGAGGCATCCACAGTGTAGCCTCCAGATTTTCTTTACCATTCTTGGTGATTCTGCGATCTTGTATTGCAGTAGTCAACTACAGTACTCTTGCAAATGATTAATTTTTCTCTGATTTTATTTTCATTATAATTTTTGGAAAGCTTATTCTTCTCACTTCTAGCCATTACCTCAGAAATTAAAATCTCTATAGTCTTTTATCCACTCTACCAAGAACTTTACATGTATATGCTCTCACGTCTACTTTGGCAAGAAAAAGGGTTTTAGATACTGTCTTAGATTATCATATTTACTTGCTTCCCTTGCAGCCAGCTTGATAACAACAATTTCAGTGGGAGTGAAATTCCTTCTGCCTATGCAAACCTAACCAGGCTAGTGAAATTGTAAGTATTCTTAGCAATAGATACTTGTCCTTTAGTTTGTTTTTCATAATGTAGGATGTTACAGATACTAAATGACTCCGATTTTATTTTTGATTTAACAGAAGTCTACGAAACTGTAGTCTGCAAGGAGCTATTCCTGATTTCAGTTCAATACCCAAGCTTACCTATTTGTATGTTTGAGTATATCTAGTGGCTTTGCTTTATATTGTGCCCAATGATAGTGAATTTTTTTTTTTTTTGCCTATTTTCACTACCAACTCATTTGTGACTGGTTCATGTTTTCTAGAGATCTTAGCTGGAATCAGATCACTGGACCCATACCATCAAATAAAGTGGCAGACAGTATGACAACTTTGTAAGTAAACAGCCCAACCTTTATTTATTTTGTATTTATAATGTTCTTGGTTTCCTTATCTATTTCACAATATTTATTTATCTTAATGCAAGACATGACAAAATTGAATTTGATGTGCTAATTTTCTTTCTATTGCAGTGATCTGTCCAATAATCGTCTCAGCGGATCTATTCCTCACTTCTTGTATCCTCATCTTCAAAAATTGTGAGAAGATACTCAGCAACCTATATGTCACATGATATTTATCTAATTATTACATAAAAATATCTTGAAGTCTTAAATAAAACTCTATTTATGAGAAACAAGTTACCATCTAGAATCTAGACAGACTTTTGTTCAAGTTCAATTCTTTGCACATAGGGTTGATTTTTTGTTTTCATTGCCAAACACAGGTCACTTGCAAACAATTTACTGTCTGGGTCTATCTCTGCTAACATATGGCTGAACATGTCCTTCAGTGCGAATGATAAACTTACAATGTAACTTCTTTATCTAGATTACTACTTCAGTCTCAAGGATTGTTGACTTTTTGCATCAAACCAGTATAATGATTATGTTGTTTTCACTGTAAATTCATCATGTTTGTCAATCTTTGCAGTGATCTCCAGAACAACTCATTTTCGGATGTTTTGGGAAATCTGAACCCCCCAGAAAATGTTACCTTGAGGTATTCTTATTACATATGTTTGTTTACATGCCATCATGTAACAATATGATCTGATTCTCGCTCTATAGTTCCCATTTAATTTTATTCATTTTTATTGCGAAAAATATTGTCACGATTATGCTTTGTCTTTGCTGTGGTATAAATTTCTTATCATTTCTTTCTCTTTTCCTTGAAGGCTTTCTGGTAATCCTGTCTGCAATAATTCTAACATACAAAGTATTGGTCAATATTGTGGACCTGAAGCAGATAAGGCAGCCCAAGACTCAACAAATTCAACTGTCTGTCCAGTTCAATCTTGTCCAGTGGATTTCTTTTACGAATATGCCCCCTCTTCCCCAGTTCCTTGCTTTTGTGCAGCACCTCTGAGAATTGGATACAGGCTGAAAAGTCCAAGTTTTTCTTACTTTGCTCCCTATAGAACTAGTTTTGAAGACTATATAACTAGGTCCTTAGACTTAGATCTCTATCAACTATCAATAGATTCAGTTGCTTGGGAAGAGGGACCTCGTCTTAGAATGTATTTGAAACTCTTCCCTTCCTATAATGATTCCCGTTCTAATATGTTCAATGAAAGTGAGGTCCGTCGCATTAAAGGCATATATTCATCATGGCACTTTCCTCGCACTGATTTTTTTGGACCATGTGAACTGCTGAACTTCACTCTTCTTGGACCTTATGCAAATTGTAAGTTTCTTAAACTCAACATATTATTATTTTTTGTTGTCTTATTCAATGCATAACAAATTCATGCCAACTCGACCATATTATTATCATTTGATCCCACCAAATGTGTGTACTGTTTAACAACAATTTTAGAAGAAATTTCGCATGCTGCTTGTAGAAGTAATTGGAAATTTAATATGCATACTGCTAAGAAATAACTCACTATTAAAATTTCTATTATTCTCATGTTCATAGTATTATAAATTCTCAATTTTTTTTATATACCATTGTATAACTAAGATATTTACAATTGGAAACCTTATTGATCTGATTCTGAGATGTTGTTTGAAAGTTGAAAATAACAATCTTTAGATTTTAATGGTACATGCCTTATGTTTTGTGACATTTTGTTGGTATACAAGGAGGAGAAGCAACATAACTGCCTGTATCCTTCTGTATTCTTGGTTGTAAACTGTAAAGATGAGGGAATCTCTCCACTAAAGCAATCCTTTTACTAAAAAAATGTTAAAGAAAGGGGGAAATATCTTGATCCATGAAAAATAAGTGTCAATGAAGAAGTAGTTTTCCTTTGTTTCTGTCTATAATTAGCATTTTTGTTGATGAATTAGATAGAGTACATCTCATAACTGATGTAAATTTTAGGCAATTCAAATTTGGTTAATAAAATTGATTTTTACTGAGTCTCTCTAATTTAACTTTCATTTTATTGCTATAGTAAATATTGATTCGGAGAAGAAAAATAATAGTTTGGGCATAAAAATTGCTGCTGGTATAGCAGCAGCTGCTTCTGCTTTAGCAATATCTGCAATAATCATTTTCCTGATTTCTAGAAGAAATATGAAATACCAGAAGATTTTCAGGAAACGAATGTGTAAGTGTTCCAAGGCTTTATGCTGATTATATCATTTTTTATTATTTTTGAAGAAAGAGGTTTAAAATGCTTATTTCTTTCTGCAGCTACTAATGTATCTATCAAAATAGATGGCATGAAAACATTTACTTACAAAGAACTGGCTATTGCTACCAACAAATTTAATATCTCAACTAAAGTTGGCCAAGGAGGATATGGGAATGTCTATAAAGGCATTTTATCTGATGAAACTTTTGTGGCTGTTAAGCGAGCAGAAAAAGGTTCCTTACAAGGACAAAAGGAGTTTCTGACTGAGATTGAGCTTTTGTCAAGGTTACACCATCGAAATCTTGTCTCGCTGATTGGATACTGTAATGAAGGAGAGCAGGTATCTAGCTTATAGCGACACTTTTGTTTTGTATATCATTTTGCAACTAATTTGGTTTACGAATTCAAATATAAAGGAGAAAGAATTTGTTCTGCATGAATCTGCATAATGATTAAACAATGCCATGCAATAAGATAAGCATTCATCTAACTGTTATGCCAGATCTTTTAGTCCTAGGCATTCTGTTTGTCTTCTTTACTACGTTTTAGCCTTTTCTTATGTTGGTTCTTTCTGTTGATCTGGTTTGGCATGTATGCTGTGTTAAACTCATGTTAATAAGTGGCAAACAAATGGGAATGCTAGCAAATTTCTGTATTCAATCTGTCACTAGATATTTAAGTTATGCCAATTTGAACTGTAGTTCTTTTCTTGATTTTTTTCATATTTTTTAATATATTCAAGAAAGGTTATCTTTGGAACCCAAGCATAATCTGAGTTTAGACATAACATAAACTTTTTCCATATTAGCTTAGCACTTGACAATTGACTACAATATTATTCTCATTTACTCTTTCTGTTGATTCAGATGCTGGTTTATGAATTCATGCCCAATGGCACCCTAAGGGACTGGATTTCTGGTATGAAATTGTTGGAATTTTTTTAATTAAAAATTAGCGATGCTGTCTATTACAAAATATAATTAGATACCTACTTTTTTGTGTGCATATTAACTCTTTTCCTTCTACATGTTTTCTTCTCTCCAGTTTTGGGTTTCATTTATACAAATATTTTATATGCTCATGCAATTTAGTATATCTTCTTGGTAAATGTTTAGGATTTTTATAGCAAGTTTAATAGCTTTTCAAATCTGAACTCTGGTGTATTGGCCCTATTGGTGAGTTTTTTTATGGTTGATATGCTTCTACTGAATTGATTGAGGAAAAATTCATTTGTAATGGTTATAACTTCATTCTACATAAATACTTCTTAAAACTATCATCTCTTACTTCTAACGGTGGAGGTAGTCATGTTAAACAAAAGAAATCATGTCGTAATGGCAGTCTTAACATAATTCATTGTTGTTTTGTCATTTCATCCTTGTAAGTAGAAAACAACATAGAAGTTAAAAAGGAAGAAATTTGCATGAAAGAAAGGAAAGGAAATGATAATATATAGTACCATAATTTGGGATTGTTGATGTTCTCAATGATGAAATAAACATGCTATACTGTGGTGTAGCAGGTAAAAGTAGAAAAACCAAGGGAAGCCTAAATTTTAGTATGAGGTTGAGAATTGCAATGGGAGCAGCCAAAGGCATACTGTATCTGCATACAGAGGCTAACCCTCCTATATTCCACAGAGATATTAAAGCCAGTAACATTCTTCTGGACTCCAAGTTTACAGCTAAAGTGGCCGATTTTGGACTGTCACGGCTTGTACTAGACTTAGATGAAGAAGGAACTGCTCCTAAATATGTGTCAACAGTTGTGAAAGGAACTCCAGTAAGTTTGTTAAAGGAAATTAAGGAATAATTCCATTTCCAATATTTAAGACCTGAAGTTATATTTGTAAGTTTCTGATGATTTTTATTCAACCAATACCTTTTATGCAATTTTGGCAAATTAATAATGAATATTTCTCTTGCTTGTCATATCTCACCCTTGTAATGCTCCTCACACCCTCATTGTTGTCCGTTGTGTGTGAACCACTTCATAATAATTACACCCCGCATACCTTTTCCTGAATACACGATGTCTTCAAACTTGTGCCATGACGCGTCATAACCGATGTAGAATGGGTCAAAGAACCGATGTAATGCAATCAATTGGATGCTGTAATGTAGTTTAAATTTGTTCTTATCATTTGATATTAGTGGTGGTGGTGCATTTTTGTCCATTTTTTCTTCTAATACTGAAAATCAATATAGTCAGACTTTAATGATTACTTTGTAATTTGCCTCCAGGGTTACCTAGACCCAGAATATTTGTTGACTCATAAGCTGACTGACAAATGTGATGTCTATAGCCTGGGAATTGTGTATCTGGAGCTTTTGACAGGCATGCAACCAATATCACATGGGAAAAACATTGTCCGCGAGGTACTTTTCTTTTTTATCATCACTCCACTATTCTTCTGTCTCATATCTGATCACTAAATCACTAAAAACACTGAATTGTAAGAATAATAATCATGAAAAATTATAACACTGCCACCACGATGTCAAGAAAAAAGGTGTACATTTGAATTCTCGAATACCTCCTGATTTATTTAAAAACCATACACAAAGAAACACTAAATAAACAAGTATTAAACTTTGATGATTGTTGATGTAAAGATTTTTTTACACTGTCAATCAATTATCATATATACATGACAACTCATGATTGGATGACGGCGTAAAAAATCCTTATACTGTTAGAGTATTCTAATTAAATTCAATAAACAAGCTATCATTAACAATGCTACACAATTTTATTATGTCAGGTTAATACGGCTCGTCAATCTGGCACAATATATTCCATCATAGACAGCAGAATGGGGTTATATCCATCCGATTGCTTGGACAAGTTTTTAACTCTGGCCCTCAGATGTTGCCAAGACAATCCAGAGGAGAGGCCATCAATGCTAGATGTCGTGAGGGAACTGGAAGATATCATTGCAATGTTGCCTGAACCTGAAACTCTTTTATCAGATATTGTTAGCTTAGACAGTTCTGGTAACATAGCACCCCCATCATTTGCATCAACATCAGCATCAAATGTGACAAGGGAGGAGCAACACATGTCCTCATATGTTTCAGGAAGTGATCTTGTCAGTGATGTCATTCCCACCATTGTTCCTCGCTGATGCTGTACTATGCTAGACTACTTCACATATTCCAAAAAATGTAATTATAATTTTTCCTATACTAAAGATTTTGATAAATGGTAAAGTAGGAAGTTCAAGTTCCCATTTGGGACCTTGTAAATTTTATACTCATAGTTATAAGAGAATATCATACAATTGGCGGTGAAAAGAAAACGAGAATGATACAACTACTACATTTAAAAAAAAAATGTTTATCATGTGTGGTTTGTCAAAATTAAGGAAGTGCTTTCTTTTCAGTAATTACAAGGAATCCTATAAGTTTTAAAAATCGATTAATTTTAAAGTCTGTTTCCAGATTCAAAGCCATGACCAACTATATCAGTGAGAGAGGGCTTGCTCTCCCTTCCAAACTTGACTATATATATCCACCCTACTTAAAACCCATCTCTGGTCAACACTCTTGTTTTCTCTTGTATCAATCATTCAGTGATCGTGGTGTAACATAACATCCAAATCCAACAGCACCAACTCTTGTCAAGACCATATGCAATAGCAGCAGGCGGCATCTTTGGTGGCTTTTCGCTTAGACGGTAACAACAACATTCTTTACATGCGCTTTTAAATATGCATGTTGATTCCATAAAATGAATCTAATTCTGCCAAGCAATTGGAATTCACCACTTAACTATTCCCGTTAACATCTGCAATGTGCAAATGACATAAATGCCTAACATTGCTTGTGAGATACGTGCTTTAATATACACATTCCCCCCTAAAAATTTGAGCTTATCATTAAACTAATAATATTCAATAATAAATCTTAATCAAGTGATCAAGTGCAAAATATGGTGCTGGTCGGACCAATTATCTCACCTTTTTAACCAGCTTTTTTTGTCTTTCAAATGCCAAAAAATATATAAAATAATATTTTTTAACATACATTTTAATCAAACAAAAAAAGTAATTCATTGCAGGAAAAAAACGTTTAGTGAATTATTAAATTATTAATTAATTAAACACAGAAGTAATCATAAAAAACCATAATGGGTCGTTACAACCAGTCAATTTAAACTAGTCCACAACGTACTATTTTCTACATGGAATTTAATAAAAGTCATCCTTCCTTTCTTTCATATATTTTTGGTCTCCTTTCACATTGATTGTTTCAACATTCTTCCTTGCTTTCATATTTGTTTGGTCTCCTTTCACATCGATTGTTCCAACTCTCTTAAAGAGAATACAACATTGGTTTCTGCACATCATTGTATACCGTTTTAACATTGCATAAATTTTCCCCCATTTAACTGCATATATTTTTTTCATGAACAGATATTTCCCTATCATAATACAAGTCCTAAAAAAAAATATGAGAATACAATTCCTAAAAAGAATTCTAGATTTTTACTTGAATAACTTATTAAAAAAGCTATACATAAAATGTCTTTTTAGAAAATTACGTACTTATGTTAAATATTCTGCCTATGATTATGTGATATACTTGAATAATTAATTTATTGCTTGAAATTAAAGTAAAAGTCATTAATTGGTATCTGTCACAAGGCTGTATCACTATTCATACATGATACACCTCTCGCAGGTTTCAAAGTTCATCCAAGTCACACACATATAGAATTAGACGTAGGATTCAGTTGTTTTAGAAAAAATAAATGGAAGAGATAATGAAAGCTAAATAGAAGATGACTTCATAGTCAACTAGGGTTATTTTAGAAAAAATAAATGAAAGAGATAATGAAAGCTAAATAGAAGATGACTTCATAGTCAACTAGTCAACTAGGTAGGGTACATTGTTTTAGAAAAAATAAATGAAAGAGATAATGAAAGCTAAAGAAAAGATGACTTCATAGTCAACTAGGTAGGACTATAACAGTTTGTGAATTTAAACTTCAACATAATGGTTCATTGTATCCGTGTCCCGTGAAGAATAATTATATTATAATTATACATTCACTTTCTTATCATCATTTCGTTACAACTTGATAATTTGGAAAAAAAAGTGGACGACTAAGTTGTAACTTGTAGATTATGCATGATTAGAAAATTTCTAGTATCCACAACCACAAGAATTGATAGTACATTATACACAAGCTCAAATAAAGGTTGTAGGTAAGTTTGGAAATGTCTTTGCCTAAAGCTAGAATTGATGCATTAAAAATTATAAAAAAAGGTTAAATTAATTTTTTATTTCTCTAATTTTTTTTTCATTCAATTTCATCCTTTAATTTTTTTTAATTTGGTCCTCTAATTTTTAATTTGGTCCTTTAGTTAGTTGTTTTAGAAAAAATAAATGGAAGAGATAATGAAAGTTAAATAGAAATGACTTCATAGTCAACTAGGTAGGGTATGTTGTTTTAGAAAAAATAAATGGAAGAGATAATGAAAGCTAAAGAAAAGATGACTTCATAGTCAACTAGGTAGTCAACTAGGTAGCGCTGTAACAGTTGGTGAATTTAAACTTCAAGATAATGGTTCATTGTATCCATGTTTTGATAACTGCTAAATATGAGTTATTTTGATGATAAAAATATATTGAAAATATATTTAAAAATATTTATTTAATCGTTATCTTTGACTTAAATATTAAGATTTGATATTTTCTTATTTATGGCTTGCAAATATGAAAATATATGAAAATGAGAGATTAAAGGAGAAAAAGATTCAGAAAATATCCAAAATATTAAGAAATCTCAAAAAGATATGATTACAAGCAAAACAAATCCAAAAGATATCAAAAATATCAAAAAGGAAGATTTTTAGCATCAATTCCAAGTCCATTACAACAACGATAAAAGAAGAGTCAAGCCAAACAGAAAGAACAACCCGACAAAATCCCCCTCTCTTTCTTTCACCCCTTTTATCTCACGAGTTCTTATACTTCATCCATTGTAAAGCCTCAATGACCATGAGTGTCTAAACTCTTAGTTAGGACCTGGGAGGCCTAAAAGCCAAGTGATGTATGATGTACTCACTATTTATCAATGCAAAGGTGTTTTCTATTCTTTTCTATTTTTATCTTACATTACTCATCTTTAGATTCTGTTAGGGGTTGTTAGACGTTCGGGGGAGGGTAACTTCTAAATAAGATTTAAAGAAGGTATGCATGCATTGGTTTTAGGGGTTACACGCTCGGGAGAGGATAACTTCCAATGGAACAAAAAGAAAGGATTTCTAGGAATAGAATGATAATTTTATGCCCATGCATTCTTGCAAACATCTCGAATTCATATTTCATGCATTTTATTTGAGTCTTTGCAAAGGAAGTTAGAAGATAGATAAATAAAATAGGCTTGTCATGGTGAGGAATCAGGTTCAAGTAATTGAACAGATGTGGGTAGAACAGAGTCACCTAAATCGATAAAGAAAAATCATAAATTCATACATCCCAGGTCCTAACCTTATCAAATTCTGATTTTATTTTATTTTTATCTTCTATTTTTATTTTTTTATTTTTCTTATCTTATCTTTATCTTAATCTTTTATTTTCTTATTTTCTTTATCTTCTATCTTTATCATCTTTTAATTTAAATATTTTATTTTCATCTTTAAATCTTTATCTTATCTATTATATTTTCTTTTCTTTATTTTAAATTCTTTATTTATTGCTTTTAAATTGGATTTGTAACTTGTAGATTATGCATAATTAGAAAATTTCTAATATCCACAGCCACAACAATTGATAGTACATTATACACAAGCTCAAATAAAGGTGGTAGGTAAGTTTGGAAATGTCACTGTCTAAGGCTAGAATTGATGCATTAAAAATTATAAAAAAAAGGTTAAATTAATTTTTTATTTCTCTAATTTTTTTTAATTCAATTTCATCCTTTAATTTTTTTTAATTTGGTCCTCTAATTTTTAATTTGGTCCTTTAATCAGTTGTTTTAGAAAAAATAAATGGAAGAGATAATGAAAGCTAAATAGAAGATGACTTCATAGTCAACTAGTCAACTAGGTAGGGTACATTGTTTTAGAAAAAATAAATGGAAGATATAATGAAAGCTAAAGAAAAGATGACTTCATAGTCAACTAGGTAGGGCTACAACACTTTGTGAATTTAAACTTCAACATAATGGTTCATTGTATCCGTGTCCGGTGAAGAATAATTATATTATAATCATACATTCACTTTCTTATCATCATTTCGTTACAACTTAAATAAAAAGTGGACAACTAAGTTGTAACTAGTAAATTATGCATGATTAGAAAATTTCTAGTATCCATATTCACAACAATTGATAGTACATTATACACAAGCTCAAATAAAGGTGGTAGGTAAGTTTGGAAATGTTACTGTCTAAATCTAGAATTGATGCATTAAAAATTATAAAAAAAGGTTAAATTAATTTTTTATTTCTCTAATTTATTTTTTAATTCAATTTCATCCTTTAATTTTTTTAATCTAATCCTCTAATTTTTAAAATCAATTCAATTTGATTCTCTAATTTTTTTAAGGTTCATTTTGCTCCTCTAATTTTTTAAAACGATTAATTTTTTGAAAAATATGTATTTTATGACGGTTTAAAATCACTTATGATTTTGAACCATCACAAGATATGATTTCTTATAATTTAGATTAAATAAACAAATTAAATTAATTTAAAAAATTAGATAATAAAATTAAATCCAAAAAATTAAAAGATTAAATTAAACCCAAATAATAAATTAGAGAATTAAAAACTAATTTCACCTAAGAAAAACCTTCAATTTCTTGTGTAGAACAATTAACTCTTATAACGTACCTTATTGAATATTTTTTTATTTTGAAGCTAAATATACCATTACCAGCATAAGACTTGTAGGCTGAACGTTATATATAGGCGCTAATATATTGAGTGAGAATCACCACTCACCAGCAACGACCCATAGAAAAGCCCCCAAATTAATCAATCAACCATGGTTTGCTTCACATTACAAATTTCAGTTGTTTTGCTACTTTTGCTATATGCAATGACATTCCACAAAGGCATTTGTAGCACAAGTTGCAATGCAAAGGATCAATCTGCACTGCTAATCTTCAAACGCGGTGTGGTAGACCGTTCCAACATGCTCTCCTCTTGGTCCAATGAAGAAGATTGTTGTGCATGGAAAGGAGTCCAATGTGATAACATGACAGGCAGAGTTACAAGGCTTGATCTGAACCAAGAAAACCTGGAAGGTGAAATCAACCTATCTCTGCTTCAAATTGAATTTTTAACTTACTTGGACTTGAGCTTGAATGCCTTTACAGGTCTAAGTCTTCCAAGCACCCTCAACCAATCACTAGTCACACCCTCCGATACACATGCTAACTTCTCTAGCCTCAAGTATCTAGACTTGTCCTTTAATGAAGATCTTCATTTGGATAATCTTCAATGGCTTTCTCAACTTTCTTCATTGAAATACCTCAATCTCAGTTTAATTAGTCTTGAAAATGAAACAAACTGGCTTCAAACTATGGCCATGCATCCTTCTCTTTTGGAGTTGAGATTGGCAAGTTGTCATCTAAAAAATATCAGCCCTTCTGTCAAGTTTGTGAATTTTACTTCACTTGTGACTCTTGACCTGTCTGGGAACTATTTTGACTCTGAATTACCTTATTGGATTTTTAATCTTAGCAATGACATCTCCCATATTGACCTTAGCTTCAATACTATTCAGGGTCAAATACCCAAGAGTTTGTTAAATCTTCAAAATCTTAAATATTTAGGATTGGATAACAATGAATTTACTGGACCTATTCCAGATTGGTTGGGGGAACATCAACATCTGCAGCATCTTGGTCTGATTGAGAACATGTTTTCCGGTTCCATTCCTTCAAGTCTAGGAAATCTCACATCCTTGAACCAATTAACTGTTAGCTCCGATTTGTTGAGTGGTAATCTTCCAAACACCATTGGTCAACTCTTTAACTTGAGGAGACTATACATTGGAGGTTCCTTGTCTGGTGTTCTATCTGAAAAGCATTTTTCCAAACTCTTCAATTTAGAAGCACTTGCCTTGAATTCAAATTTTGCATTTGATTTGGATCCCAACTGGATTCCTCCTTTTCAGCTTCATCAAATTAGCTTGAGAAATACAACTCTAGGTCCTACAATTCCAGAATGGCTATACACACAGAGGACACTAGATATTCTAGATATTTCTTACTCCGGAATTTCATCCATAAATGCAGACAGGTTTTGGAGCTTTGTATCCAATATTGGAGCAATTCTCTTGTCCCACAATGCAATTAGTGCTGACTTAACAAATGTCACTCTAAATTCTGGTTACATATTTATGTCTCACAATAATTTCACAGGAGGGATCCCACGTATATCAACAAATGTCTCCATCTTTGATATATCTAGCAATTCCTTGTCTGGACCAATTTCCCCTTTATTGTGTCCTAAATTGGGTAGGGAAAAAAGTTTGTTGAGTTACATGGATTTATCATATAATCTTTTGACTGGAGTAGTTCCTGATTGTTGGGAGAATTGGAGAGGTTTACTTTTCCTTTTCCTAAACAGCAATAAGCTAGGTGGTGAAATCCCCCCATCAATGGGTTTGTTAGATGGACTCATTGAAATGGATCTGCAGAAGAACAACTTGTTTGGTAAGTTTTCACTAGACATGTCAAACTTTACATCATTGGTATTCATCAATCTTGGAGAGAATAATTTTTCTGGAGTTCTACCAACAAAGATGCCAAAGAGCATGCAAGTGATGATATTGAGGTCCAACCAATTTGCTGGCAAGATTCCACCAGAAACATGCAGTCTCCCTTCTCTATCACAACTTGATCTTTCGCAAAACAAACTTTCTGGATCTATTCCTCCTTGTGTCTACAACATTACTCGGATGGATGGTGCAAGAGCTGCGAGTCATTTTCAGTTCAGCCTCGATTTGTTTTGGAAAGGTCGAGAGTTGCGGTATGAAGACACTGGACTGTTGAAAAATCTTGACTTTTCAACAAACAACCTGTCCGGAGAAATCCCGCCTGAACTTTTTAGCCTCACTGAACTGTTGTTCTTGAACTTGTCTAGAAATAATTTAATGGGAAAGATACCAAGCAAGATTGGTGGCATGAAAAATTTGGAGTCCCTTGATCTCTCCAACAATCATCTTTCAGGGGAAATTCCTGCAGCCATCTCTAATCTTTCTTTCCTAAGTTTTCTCAACCTGTCATACAATGATTTCACTGGACAAATACCATTAGGGACTCAGCTTCAGAGTTTTGAGGCATGGAGCTATGCTGGGAATCCCAAACTTTGTGGACTTCCCTTAACAAAGAATTGCTCTAAGGAAGAAAATTATGACAAGGCAAAGCAAGGAGAAGCAAACGAGTCTCAAAATACGTCACTCTATCTTGGAATGGGAGTTGGCTTTGTTGTCGGCTTATGGGGACTTTGGGGTTCTTTGTTCCTCAATAGAGCATGGAGACACAAGTATTTTCGGTTGCTGGATCGTATTCTAGACTGGATTTATGTGTTTGTAGCTCTCAAGATAAATAAGTTTGGTGAATTAAGGGCAAGTTCTAGATGAAGTAAAAGACTGTTTGGATGAGCATTTTAGAAAGTATTCTAGACTGGATTTATGTGTTTGTAGCTCTCAAGATAAATAAGTTTGGTGGATTAAGGGCAAGTTCTAGATGAAGTAAAAGACTGTTTGGATGAGCATTTTAGAAAGTACTAATTAAAATAAGAGAAGAGCTTCTTGGAAAAGTGGTAATGTCAGAAGCAACTTTTGAATAACTCATTTTGTGTTTTGGATGCTGATCTAGTCATCTACTTATGTGCTTATTTAAATGATAAGTGATTTTCGTCATTTAATTGTAAATTGTAATTATATGTTGAAGTGTTTTTGTCTAATAAAATGATTAAAATGGACAAACATAAAGGTTACTTAATTTGAATATTAATAAAAAAAAACAATAATAAATATTATTTGAGAGAGTTCTGCTGTAATGGTAAGGTTGCTATCTTACTAACATATTTAAAATCTTAACTAAAGCCAGGAGGTTATGGCAATATCTATGAAAGCATTTTATCTGATGAAACTTTTGAGGCCATTAAACGAACAGTCGAAGCTTCCTTAGAAGGACAAGACGAGATTTTGACTAAGGTTGAGCTTTAATCAAGTTTACATCATCGAAATCATGTCTCACTGATTGGATAATCTAATGAAGAATGGGAGCAGATATCTAGTTTATAGATACACTTACGTTTTCTATATCATCTTGCAACCAATTTTATTTAAGAATTCAAATATAAATGAGAAAATAATTTGTTCTGCATGAATCTGCATAATGATTAAATAATGCCATAGCATAAGTATCATCTAACTGTCAAGTCAGATCCCTTAGTCTCTGAGCTAATATGCATGCTGTTTGTCTTCTTTAGACTGTTTAAGCTTTTTCTTAAGTTGGTTATTTCTGTTGATCTGGTTTTGCATGTCTGTGCTGTTAAGCTCACATATAAGATGAGCTTATCACTAATATATTCAAGAAAGCTTATCTTTGGAAACCAAATACAATCTGAGTTTAGACATAGATTTTGCCATATTAGCTGTACACTTGACACTGACAACAATATTATGTTGTGTTTTTGTGGAGTATTTCAAAAGATTTGAATTTGAAAAGCTTACCGGACAGATAGTAAACATAGAAAGTTTATTAGAGACATAGCTATATTTTGTCTGCACTTCCCATAAGGAAAGTAAACTTTATAGTGGTGACTATGATGTAACAGTGATATATAACATTTTTTATTTTAAAAAAACTAATAGAAAATAATGTTTTATTAATACGTTTAAAGCTCAACCTTTAGATGTAACTAAAAAATAGAATGAAGAAGGATGACAGCTAACTTAAAAAAAAGAATCATACAACTAAAATCAGTTCAACTTTCTCTTAAATAAATTGCTTCACTTAAAATTAACAAAGAAACACTAAATAAACAAGTATTAAACTTTGATGATTGTTGATGTAAAGATTTTTTTACACTGTCAATCAATTATCATATATACATGACAACTCATGATTGGATGACGGCGTAAAAAATCCTTATACTGTTAGCGTATTCTAATTAAATTCAATAAACAAGCTATCATTAACAATGTTACACAATTTTATTATGTCAGGTTAATACGGCTCGTCAATCTGGCACAATATATTCCATCATAGACAGCAGAATGGGGTTATATCCATCCGATTGCTTGGACAAGTTTTTAACTCTGGCCCTCAGATGTTGCCAAGACAATCCAGAGGAGAGGCCATCAATGCTAGATGTCGTGAGGGAACTGGAAGATATCATTGCAATGTTGCCTGAACCTGAAACTCTTTTATCAGATATTGTTAGCTTAGACAGTTCTGGTAACATAGCACCCCCATCATTTGCATCAACATCAGCATCAAATGTGACAAGGGAGGAGCAACACATGTCCTCATATGTTTCAGGAAGTGATCTTGTCAGTGATGTCATTCCCACCATTGTTCCTCGCTGATGCTGTACTATGCTAGACTACTTCACATATTCCAAAAAATGTAATTATAATTTTTCCTATACTAAAGATTTTGATAAATGGTAAAGTAGGAAGTTCAAGTTCCCATTTGGGACCTTGTAAATTTTATACTCATAGTTATAAGAGAATATCATACAATTGGCGGTGAAAAGAAAACGAGAATGATACAACTACTACATTTAAAAAAAAAATGTTTATCATGTGTGGTTTGTCAAAATTAAGGAAGTGCTTTCTTTTCAGTAATTACAAGGAATCCTATAAGTTTTAAAAATCGATTAATTTTAAAGTCTGTTTCCAGATTCAAAGCCATGACCAACTATATCAGTGAGAGAGGGCTTGCTCTCCCTTCCAAACTTGACTATATATATCCACCCTACTTAAAACCCATCTCTGGTCAACACTCTTGTTTTCTCTTGTATCAATCATTCAGTGATCGTGGTGTAACATAACATCCAAATCCAACAGCACCAACTCTTGTCAAGACCATATGCAATAGCAGCAGGCGGCATCTTTGGTGGCTTTTCGCTTAGACGGTAACAACAACATTCTTTACATGCGCTTTTAAATATGCATGTTGATTCCATAAAATGAATCTAATTCTGCCAAGCAATTGGAATTCACCACTTAACTATTCCCGTTAACATCTGCAATGTGCAAATGACATAAATGCCTAACATTGCTTGTGAGATACGTGCTTTAATATACACATTCCCCCCTAAAAATTTGAGCTTATCATTAAACTAATAATATTCAATAATAAATCTTAATCAAGTGATCAAGTGCAAAATATGGTGCTGGTCGGACCAATTATCTCACCTTTTTAACCAGCTTTTTTTGTCTTTCAAATGCCAAAAAATATATAAAATAATATTTTTTAACATACATTTTAATCAAACAAAAAAAGTAATTCATTGCAGGAAAAAAACGTTTAGTGAATTATTAAATTATTAATTAATTAAACACAGAAGTAATCATAAAAAACCATAATGGGTCGTTACAACCAGTCAATTTAAACTAGTCCACAACGTACTATTTTCTACATGGAATTTAATAAAAGTCATCCTTCCTTTCTTTCATATATTTTTGGTCTCCTTTCACATTGATTGTTTCAACATTCTTCCTTGCTTTCATATTTGTTTGGTCTCCTTTCACATCGATTGTTCCAACTCTCTTAAAGAGAATACAACATTGGTTTCTGCACATCATTGTATACCGTTTTAACATTGCATAAATTTTCCCCCATTTAACTGCATATATTTTTTTCATGAACAGATATTTCCCTATCATAATACAAGTCCTAAAAAAAAATATGAGAATACAATTCCTAAAAAGAATTCTAGATTTTTACTTGAATAACTTATTAAAAAAGCTATACATAAAATGTCTTTTTAGAAAATTACGTACTTATGTTAAATATTCTGCCTATGATTATGTGATATACTTGAATAATTAATTTATTGCTTGAAATTAAAGTAAAAGTCATTAATTGGTATCTGTCACAAGGCTGTATCACTATTCATACATGATACACCTCTCGCAGGTTTCAAAGTTCATCCAAGTCACACATATATAGAATTAGACGTAGGATTCAGTTGTTTTAGAAAAAATAAATCGAAGAGATAATGAAAGCTAAATAGAAGATGACTTCATAGTCAACTAGGTAGGGTTGCTTTAGAAAAAATAAATGGAAGAGATAATGAAAGCTAAATAGAAGATGACTTCATAGTCAACTAGGTAGGATACATTGTTTTAGAAAAAATAAATGGAAGAAATAATGAAAGTTAAAGAAAAGATGACAACTTGACAACTTGAAAAAAAAGTGGACAACTAAGTTGCAACTTGTAGATTATGCATGATTAGAAAATTTCTAGTATCCACAGCCACAGCAATTGATAGTACATTATACACAAACTCAAATAAAGGTGGTAGGTAAGTTTGGAAATGTCACTGCCTAAAGCTAGAATTGATGCATTAAAAATTATAAAAAAAGGTTAAATTAATTTTTTATTTCTCTAATTTATTTTTTAATTCAATTTCATCCTTTAATTTTTTTTTAATTTGGTCCTCTAATTTTTAATTTGATCCTTTAGGTAATTGTTTTAGAAAAAATAAATGAAAGAGATAATGAAAGTTAAATAGAAGATGACTTCATAGTCAACTAGGTAGGGTATGTTGTTTTAGAAAAAATAAATGAAAAAAATAATGAAAGCTAAAGAAAAGATGACTTCATAAGACTTGTAGGCTGAACGTTATATATAGGCGCTAATATATTGAGTGAGAATCACCACTCACCAGCAACGACCCATAGAAAAGCCCCCAAATTAATCAATCAACCATGGTTTGCTTCACATTACAAATTTCAGTTGTTTTGCTACTTTTGCTATATGCAATGACATTCCACAAAGGCATTTGTAGCACAAGTTGCAATGCAAAGGATCAATCTGCACTGCTAATCTTCAAACGCGGTGTGGTAGACCGTTCCAACATGCTCTCCTCTTGGTCCAATGAAGAAGATTGTTGTGCATGGAAAGGAGTCCAATGTGATAACATGACAGGCAGAGTTACAAGGCTTGATCTGAACCAAGAAAACCTGGAAGGTGAAATCAACCTATCTCTGCTTCAAATTGAATTTTTAACTTACTTGGACTTGAGCTTGAATGCCTTTACAGGTCTAAGTCTTCCAAGCACCCTCAACCAATCACTAGTCACACCCTCCGATACACATGCTAACTTCTCTAGCCTCAAGTATCTAGACTTGTCCTTTAATGAAGATCTTCATTTGGATAATCTTCAATGGCTTTCTCAACTTTCTTCATTGAAATACCTCAATCTCAGTTTAATTAGTCTTGAAAATGAAACAAACTGGCTTCAAACTATGGCCATGCATCCTTCTCTTTTGGAGTTGAGATTGGCAAGTTGTCATCTAAAAAATATCAGCCCTTCTGTCAAGTTTGTGAATTTTACTTCACTTGTGACTCTTGACCTGTCTGGGAACAATTTTGATTCTGAATTACCTTATTGGATTTTTAATCTTAGCAATGACATCTCCCATATTGACCTTAGCTTCAATACTATTCAGGGTCAAATACCCAAGAGTTTGTTAAATCTTCAAAATCTTAAATATTTAGGATTGGATAACAATGAATTTACTGGACCTATTCCAGATTGGTTGGGGGAACATCAACATCTGCAGCATCTTGGTCTGATTCAGAACATGTTTTCCGGTTCCATTCCTTCAAGTCTAGGAAATCTCACATCCTTGAACCAATTAACTGTTAGCTCCAATTTGTTGAGTGGTAATCTTCCAAACACCATTGGCCAACTCTTTAACTTGAGGAGACTACACATTGGAGGTTCCTTGTCTGGTGTTCTATCTGAAAAGCATTTTTCCAAACTCTTCAATTTAGAATCACTTACCTTGAATTCAGATTTTGCATTTGATTTGGATCCCAACTGGATTCCTCCTTTTCAGCTTCATGAAATTAGCTTGAGAAATACAATTCTAGGTCCTACAATTCCAGAATGGCTATACACACAGAGGACACTAGATATTCTAGATATTTCTTACTCCGGAATTTCATCCATAAATGCAGACAGGTTTTGGAGCTTTGTATCCAATATTGGAACAATTCTCTTGTCCCACAATGCAATTAGTGCTGACTTAACAAATGTCACTCTAAATTCTGATTACATATTAATGTCTCACAATAATTTCACAGGAGGGATCCCACGTATATCAACAAATGTCTCCATCTTTGATATATCTAGCAATTCCTTGTCTGGACCAATTTCCCCTTCATTGTGTCCTAAATTGGGTAGGGAAAAAAGTTTGTTGAGTTACTTGGATTTATCATATAATCTTTTGACTGGAGTAGTTCCTGATTGTTGGGAGAATTGGAGAGGTTTACTTTTCCTTTTCCTAAACAGCAATAAGCTAAGTGGTGAAATCCCCCCATCAATGGGTTTGTTAGATGGACTCATTGAAATGAATCTGCAGAAGAACAACTTGTTTGGTAAGTTTTCACTAGACATGTCAAACTTTACATCATTGGTATTCATCAATCTTGGAGAGAATAATTTTTCTGGAGTTGTACCAACAAAGATGCCAAAGAGCATGCAAGTGATGATATTGAGGTCCAACCAATTTGCTGGCAAGATTCCACCAGAAACATGCAGTCTCCCTTCTCTATCACAACTTGATCTTTCGCAAAACAAACTTTCTGGATCTATTCCTCCTTGTGTCTACAACATTACTCGAATGGATGGTGAAAGAAGAGCGAGTCATTTTCAGTTCAGCCTCGATTTGTTTTGGAAAGGTCGAGAGTTGCAGTATAAAGACACTGGACTGTTGAAAAATCTTGACCTTTCAACAAACAACCTGTCCGGAGAAATCCCGCCTGAACTTTTTAGCCTCACTGAACTGTTGTTCTTGAACTTGTCTAGAAATAATTTAATGGGAAAGATACCTAGCAAGATTGGTGGCATGAAAAATTTGGAGTCCCTTGATCTCTCCAACAATCATCTTTCAGGGGAAATTCCTGCAGCCATCTCTAATCTTTCTTTCCTGAGTTATCTCAACCTGTCATACAATGATTTCACTGGACAAATACCATTAGGGACTCAGCTTCAGAGTTTTGATGCACGGAGCTATGCTGGGAATCCCAAACTTTGTGGACTTCCCTTAACAAAGAATTGCTCTAAGGAAGAAAATTATGACAAGGCAAAGCAAGGAGGAGCAAACGAGTCTCAAAATAAGTCACTCTATCTTGGAATGGGAGTAGGCTTTGTTGTTGGCTTATGGGGACTTTGGGGTTCTTTGTTCCTCAATAGAGCATGGAGACACAAGTATTTTCGGTTGCTGGATCGTATTCTAGACTGGATTTATGTGTTTGTAGCTCTCAAGATAAATAAGTTTGGTGAATTAAGGGCAAGTTCTAGATGAAGTAAAAGACTGTTTGGATGAGCATTTTAGAAAGTACTAATTAAAATAAGAGAAGAGCTTCTTGGAAAAGTGGTAATGTCAGAAGCAACTTTTGAATAACTCATTTTGTGTTTTGGATGCTGATCTAGTCATCTACTTATGTGCTTATTTAAATGATAAGTGATTTTCGTCATTTAATTGTAAATTGTAATTATATGTTGAAGTGTTTTTGTCTAATAAAATTATTAAAATGGACAAACATAAAGGTTACTTAATTTGAATATTAATAAAAAAAAACAATAATAAATATTATTTGAGAGAGTTCTGCTGTAATGGTAAGGTTGTTATCTTACTAACATATTTAAAATCTTAACTAAAGCCAGGAGGTTATGGCAATATCTATGAAAGCATTTTATCTGATGAAACTTTTGAGGCCATTAAACGAACAGTCGAAGCTTCCTTAGAAGGACAAGACGAGATTTTGACTAAGGTTGAGCTTTAATCAAGTTTACATCATCGAAATCATGTCTCACTGATTGGATAATCTAATGAAGAATGGGAGCAGATATCTAGTTTATAGATACACTTACGTTTTCTATATCATCTTGCAACCAATTTTATTTAAGAATTCAAATATAAATGAGAAAATAATTTGTTCTGCATGAATCTGCATAATGATTAAATAATGCCATAGCATAAGTATCATCTAACTGTCAAGTCAGATCCCTTAGTCTCTGAGCTAATATGCATGCTGTTTGTCTTCTTTAGACTGTTTAAGCTTTTTCTTAAGTTGGTTATTTCTGTTGATCTGGTTTTGCATGTCTGTGCTGTTAAGCTCACATATAAGATGAGCTTATCACCAATATATTCAAGAAAGCTTATCTTTGGAAACCAAATACAATCTGAGTTTAGACATAGATTTTGCCATATTAGCTGTACACTTGACACTGACAACAATATTATGTTGTGTTTTTGTGGAGTATTTCAAAAGATTTGAATTTGAAAAGCTTACCGGACAGATAGTAAACATAGAAAGTTTATTAGGGACATAGCTGTATTTTGTCTGCACTTCCCATAAGGAAAGTAAACTTTATAGTGGTGACTATGATGTAACAGTGATATATAACATTTTTTATTTTAAAAAAACTAATAGAAAATAATGTTTTATTAATACGTTTAAAGCTCAACCTTTAGATGTAACTAAAAAATAGAATGAAGAAGGATGATAGCTAACTTAAAAAAAAGAATCATACAACTAAAATCAGTTCAACTTTCTCTTAAATAAATTGCTTCACTTAAAATTAATTTTAAGTAAAATCAGTTTTGCAAAACTAATTTTATTTCAAATCAATTTAATAAATGCTTACACGAACACGCAATTAATAAATATTTGGGAACGTGATTTTAGCGTAGATAATAAAAAAATCATTTTAAAATTAAGAGGATTATATAACATTTATAAATAAAACATTAGGACATAACATTTTCATTAGACGTGACAATTTGTTCAAGTAAAAAGAATATACTCAAAATGCATTTAAATAAATTCTTATATTTATACTAATCTATTATTTTTTTACAAAAAAATACTAAATTAAAAAAATATTTGTTTGAAGAAAAAATCATTCCCCTCTCTATAATTACCATAAAGTATTTGTCAAAAAATAACTAATTACCATAAAGTAATCATGGTTATAAGGAAGAAACGCTAACGTTGCATCCTTTGCATTCATGTGTACATGGGTCACTCTGGTCGCGCAATTCTGCGTCGTTGCATGATGCTGCAAGTGAGACTACAGTGCACCACTAGTAGCAGTTACGCCATCGCATGTTACGCGCGCAACGGTCAACTCGACCATGCTCGGAAGGTGTTCGACGAAACGCCTCTCCCTCACAGAACCGTCTCTTCGTGGAACGCCATGGTCGCCGCGTACTTCGAAGCCCGCCAACCTCGCGAGGCCCTCCTCCTGTTCGAGAAAATGCCCCAAAGAAACACCGTTTCATGGAACGGCCTCATTTCGGGCCACATCAAGAACGGAATGCTCAGCGAGGCGCGCAGGGTGTTCGACACAATGCCCGATCGCAATGTTGTTTCGTGGACCTCCATGGTCCGCGGCTACGTGAGGAACGGTGATGTCGCGGAAGCGGAACGGCTATTCTGGCACATGCCTCACAAGAACGTGGTGTCGTGGACCGTCATGCTCGGTGGGCTGCTGCAAGAGGGTCGTGTTGACGATGCGCGCAAGCTGTTTGATATGATGCCTGAGAAGGATGTGGTGGCGGTTACCAACATGATTGGAGGGTATTGCGAGGAGGGCCGCTTGGACGAGGCGCGTGCGCTGTTTGATGAAATGCCGAAGAGGAATGTGGTTACTTGGACCGCTATGGTTTCTGGTTATGCAAGGAATGGGAAGGTGGATGTTGCAAGGAAGCTTTTTGAAGTGATGCCGGAGAGGAATGAGGTGTCTTGGACGGCTATGCTTCTGGGGTATACTCATAGTGGGAGGATGAGAGAGGCTTCCTCGCTTTTTGATGCGATGCCGGTGAAGCCAGTTGTTGTTTGCAATGAGATGATCATGGGGTTTGGGCTTAATGGGGAGGTGGATAAAGCAAGGCGAGTGTTTAAGGGAATGAAGGAGAGGGACAATGGGACTTGGAGTGCGATGATTAAGGTGTATGAGCGGAAAGGGTATGAGTTGGAAGCATTGGGTTTGTTTCGGAGGATGCAGAGAGAAGGGCTTGCGTTGAATTTCCCTTCGCTGATTAGTGTTCTTTCTGTGTGTGTCAGCCTGGCCAGTCTTGACCATGGCAAGCAGGTGCATGCCCAGTTGGTGAGATCTGAATTTGATCAGGATTTATATGTTGCCTCGGTCTTGATTACAATGTATGTTAAGTGTGGCAATCTTGTAAGAGCAAAACAGGTTTTTAACAGGTTTCCTTTGAAGGATGTTGTTATGTGGAACTCTATGATCACGGGTTATTCCCAGCATGGCTTGGGAGAGGAGGCTTTGAATGTTTTCCATGACATGTGCTCTTCTGGAGTTCCACCAGATGATGTTACCTTCATCGGAGTTCTTTCAGCATGTAGCTATAGTGGTAAGGTGAAAGAAGGGCTTGAATTGTTTGAAACAATGAAATGTAAATATCAAGTGGAACCTGGAATTGAACACTATGCTTGCCTAGTTGATTTGCTAGGCCGAGCAGACCAGGTAAATGAAGCAATGAAACTAGTAGAAAAGATGCCTATGGAACCTGATGCTATTGTTTGGGGTGCATTGTTGGGAGCATGCAGAACCCATATGAAGCTGGATTTGGCTGAAGTTGCAGTTGAGAAACTTGCACAGCTAGAACCCAAAAATGCTGGACCGTATGTCTTGCTCTCAAATATGTATGCTTATAAAGGAAGATGGCGAGATGTTGAAGTCCTTAGGGAAAAAATAAAAGCTAGGAGTGTTACCAAATTGCCTGGCTGTAGTTGGATTGAGGTGGAGAAAAAGGTACATATGTTCACTGGGGGAGACAGCAAGGGCCATCCTGAGCAGCCTATTATCATGAAAATGTTGGAGAAGTTAGGTGGATTGTTAAGGGAAGCTGGGTACTGTCCTGATGGTAGCTTTGTCCTTCACGATGTGGATGAGGAAGAGAAGACACATAGCTTGGGTTATCATAGTGAAAAGCTAGCCGTAGCATACGGACTCCTAAAAGTGCCAGAAGGGATGCCAATTAGAGTTATGAAAAATTTGCGGGTTTGTGGTGATTGCCATTCTGCAATTAAATTGATTGCAAAAGTCACTGGAAGGGAGATCATTTTGAGGGATGCTAATAGATTTCATCATTTTAAGGATGGTCACTGTTCTTGCAAGGACTATTGGTGATTCCTTGGAACACATATGGCATAAGATGTGAAAAGAGGGTTGCTTAGTTCCTGAGCATGATGGACTTGGATACCATGTACTTTGGTGGGCTGTATTTTACAATCAAACTGAAGCTCCCCTTACAAATTGCATTGGTAACATACATGAGTGAGTATATTTTACATTCAGCTGACAGCATCATTTGGGATGACATAGTATTTGTTTTTTATGCAGAAAATTGGAAGAGCCAGTTGACGTTATACGAAGGGATTTTTTTCCAACTGAAATTTGCATTACCTTGAGATGTGTTTAAAGTGGAGAATTTGCCTCCACTTGGAAAGAATTTGAAAGACAATCTCCCAAAGCCAGCGTATGCTCTGGTTATATGATTTAATTGGGAAATATAGATGATTCATAGAGAATTTTAGGTAAAATGCTTATCAATCTGGCATCACATTCTGTATTATAGACAGAAGATATCATTCACAATTTGAAGTTAATCTTAAATGAATTTGTGAACAAATTCATAAATTTATAAATAAAAGTAAATAATAATTCAATATTTTTAAATAAAATATAAAACAAATTTAATATAAAATATGTTGAATTAGAATTCATTATTGACTGTTATTGTTAGTCATAAAATTAGGAAAATATAGTTTTTTATTAAAAAAAATATATGTATGATATAAATTATTTACTTAAATAATATATTTAATACATTAATATAATTATGTGGATTAGGACAAGGTGGATATTATAATATTGGTACTAGCACTCATTTTTGTAAAAAAATTCCAGGTAAATATTTGTCCACATTCCTAATCCCAATAAACGAATAATTATCCTCTAACAGGATATTGATAAGATAAGATTGAGTTTATTTTGTCATTCCTACAGAATGCAAGTCCAATTTCCTATCTTTGAAGCCTTCCTTATTAACTCCGTCCTCTTCGTGCCCTCAACCGTCCTTCGTCCAATTGACCTCCTCTCACCAACCCATACCTTTTTTACTCCCCTTGTCTAATGGGTGTGTCACGTAACCTCTAAACAAATTTTATGTAATAACTATTAAAACAATTATATATTTCCTTCCTGTATATATTTCAACATCTTTCAATATATAATTTTTAATACTATTAAAACAATTATGTTTTATTTCCAATAAAGGATTCTTTTAACGTAATGGTAATTTTTTTAAAACATTAAATGCTATTTAATAAAACTATGATTGACACGTTAAATGTTAAACGTTAATAAAACTTTTAAGGATTCTTTGAAACGTTAAATGATAAATTTTCCAATATCTTATTTATTTGATTGATTCAAATTCTTTTAATATATCATTTTGATGGATTCAAATATTGATATTATTATAAATTGACACTGATAGGAAAATTTATCAAATGTGTGTATTGGATTTGTTTGACATGTTAAATGCTATTTAATAAAAAATAATAATAGAATTCCAAAAATTGCATACCTCAATAATAATATATTTCCAAAAATACCCCACATATTTTCCTTTATATAAAAAAGATAAAGATAAATTTTTGTGAATAAATTTAATTTGTGAATAAATATATTTATTATAAATTTGATTATAGCAAAATCAAATGTACATGTTTAATTTTTAAGATCTAGTTATTAATGTTGATTTGACTGTTACAATTTTTTTATAACTTAGGAATTTAATTTGTGAATATATATATATATATATATATATATATATATATAAATTTGGTTAGAGAAAAATTTACCACTATCTAAATTTAAATCCTTTTTAAAATGTATTATAAACTTTTTTTTTACATAATACTATAAATGATCTTCTTATGTAAAAAAACATATATTTTAATTATGAATTCTTTTAAATTTAGTCACATATTAATCAAATCATTATTTTAAATTATTATCATTTTTCATGAGATAAATATTAATCTATATTAAAAATGTTCATGCAAAAAATCATTGATTAATATCGTTAATTAATATACCATTAATGTGAATAATCTGATTAAATAAAATTAAGTGTTGTTGTAAAATCAAATCTTCGATCTAACGATTTTAAAATGTTCAAGTTCTCTTTACATAATGAACCAACTAGTGTAGAATTTTAGAAAGTTTAATCTAACGATTCAAAAAAATAAATAATTATGTGAGAATGACATGATCAAATTGCTTCAAAGTCAAACTACCGAACGTTCAGATTTTGATCAACAACAACACTAACAAATATACTTAAATACAGTAAAAAAAAAAAAAACAAATATACTTTAATTAGAGTTGTTAATTTATAGGTTTTTGTTAGCTTTTCTATGTTAACTTTATATATATTTTTATGAGATTTATGTTCTAATGTTACTGCCTCTAGATATTATTATAAGGTCTAATTAATTAATCCAGGAATTTGGTTAATTTAATTTGGAGCATTAAATTTATCTTAAATTAATATTTTTTCTAAAAACTATTCTCCTAAATAAAACTAATAAACATTAATGAGTGACGTTAATAAAAGATATTTTTCTGAAAAAAATAATTAATATATGAAAAATTATAGAATAAATTTTATAAAAATAATTAAGTTACATTCTTAATTTAGACCTTATAATAAGAAATGGACGAAATAAATTACACTTAAGTGACTAACTAATAATTTTCTTTTTATATGTAGAAATTCTTATAAATTTTACAATAACTAACCCATCATGTTTAATTGAGTGAGTTGAGTTACACAATTTATTTTTAAAATGTTTAGATTTATTTTACTTTTGTACAAGATAAAATCCATAATAACCTGGAAAAGTAATAAAAAGAAGAAATTGAAAACAGGAAATAGACAAAGTCACAAAGCACATCAATTCAGTCATAAAATAAAATCCATAATAAGGATTCGTATCTTCCCCCTTAATTAAGACAAGAGAAAGCTTTGTTATTTAGTATTTATCTTTCCGCGTTATGGTACACAAAATTTTCCAAAAAGCATTAAACTATTTAGAAAATATCACCGTCACATTAATCATCAACCAAATTAACCCTTTTATTTCCCCAAATTGTGATTTCGTTGGATTTTGGTGGGGCTGTGGCCTGTGGATGCCTAATCGGTTTTCACTTCACATCCCGGTGACGTCAGCATCGGTTTCTGCGTGCGCAAAGTCGCTTGCTTTTGGTGCCCCCAAATTCCCATTTGCTATTAACGTGATCCTCTCTCAATTCCTTTTCAGTAATCGAATTAGGGTTTTCAAAAAGTCTTCCCTTTTTCCCTTCGTCCTGTGGTTCCGTGAATCCCTTCAAGAACAATCACCCTAGCATGTATGTCGCCTTCCCCTTTAACTATTCAATTCCAATTTCAATTTTTTCCTTCAAAAATGATGTTTTTATGTCATTTGAATTTTGGGTTTTAATTGGGTTTTTGGGTTGTGTTTTATTGGTATCTACAGGTAGGTTGGTGATGAGCGGTAAACCCTATTCCAAATGCTGACTTGC
This sequence comes from Glycine soja, assembly GCF_004193775.1. Classification (NCBI taxonomy): domain Eukaryota; kingdom Viridiplantae; phylum Streptophyta; class Magnoliopsida; order Fabales; family Fabaceae; genus Glycine; species Glycine soja. Next base: position 46,730,269 of record NC_041010.1, on the reverse strand, counting down.
ATTTGGGGTGTCTTTTCAAACTACATTCTTTCTGGAATTCGATAATAGGTGATTCTTGAATTAAGTTGATCATAGAATAGAAGCTTATGGAGTCGTATTTGTAGCTTCTGAGAATTTTGGTTTGGAGCTGTTGGCTAAAAGAAGGTGCTCCTTCAGAAAGTGGGGTATTTTGCACATGGCTCCAAATCTGAGGCTAAGATTGTGTGTTCCCTTGTTGTTTTTGTTGTTGAGTTTTCTCTTGAATTCTAATGCGGAATTGGATCATCGAGTTTCACATAAGGTCATAGCTGCTCCTCATAAAGATGTGGGGACAAATGTAATTGATGGCACCGGTGTAGAGAATGCTTTTAATTTTGAGAATGGCAATAGCGTGGTGGGTAGTAGGAAGGGTGGAAGCAATAAGGTTTCGGTTTCAACTGTTGCGTTGTTTACGCTGGCAATGGCAGCTGCCACTGGTTTAGGTGCCGTGCCATTCTTCTTTGTGGAGCTTGATCCGCAGTGGGCTGGATTATGTAATGGAATGGCTGCTGGTGTCATGTTGGCAGCGAGCTTTGATCTGATCCAGGAAGGGCAGGAGTTTGGTGCTGGAAATTGGGTTGTCACTGGGATTCTTGCTGGTGGAATCTTTATTTGGCTATGTAAGAAGGTGATGATGTTTCTTCCTGTATCTGTGTCTCTACTTTTCTATGCATTGCTTGAGAGAATATACTCGGTGTTGCATTTTTTCTCCAGCGCTGCTTTATGCACTATACATGGCTTATTCTTCAATGTTGCTAGGCTCGAGTCATACATTGTTGATATGGATAAGCTTCACATCCACAACAATTTCAGATGAAAATAAAAATTAACAAAGGGTTTTCTTGTTCACATCACTTGTACAAGTCAGCTGTATTGATTTTTCAGTGAACTTTCGCACTGATCTTCTACTTAACAAATGTGAGCAAAATTGATGAATTGATCATTTAGTAGTAGTATTGTTATGTTTAGTGTTTCTCTTCTTTTTTTTTTTCTGTTTGCCTGGGATGCATTTTTGTTGTATAGTTCTCAAATTTTACTCTACGAATCTTGGTTTTTTAACTTCCTCACTTGTGTCTTGCTTAATCTCTTGGGTTTCGGTTTCAGTTTCTTGAGCAGTATGGGGAAGTAAGCATGTTGGATTTAAAAGGTGCTGATGCTACCAAAGTTGTTCTTGTTATTGGAATAATGACTCTCCATTCTTTTGGGGAGGGATCTGGTGTTGGGGTCTCATTTGCTGGGTCAAAGGGTTTCACTCAAGGCCTATTGGTAACTTTGGCTATTGCGGTACACAACATTCCTGAGGGCTTAGCTGTGAGCATGGTACTTGCATCAAGGGGTGTCTCTCCACAGAATGCTATGTTATGGAGCATAATTACATCTTTACCCCAGGTAATTCTTAATTCAAGATTTTAATTATCTTAAACTGTCAAGGAGAAAATTATTTGACTTTAGTCAGCATATCACTTTCAAGAGTTGCTTTTATGAGTTATATATGTACTATAATTTTGCAATCCCTTCTGCCCGTTGTGAACCCCATGCTCACATTATCCTTAGGAATAAAATTAGGATTGGATGGGTCTCAGACTCTCAGTCACTCAACTCTGTTTTGGTACACTTTTAATCTGATTCAAGTGAGGTGTAATATGTTGCATGATTAGGCCAGAACCATTTGTTGTAGTGCTTTTCACTGATTGGTAGTGTCATCCAACCTAAGAGGACTACTCTGTCTTTGTACACTATTACATAGACCATCGATGATTTGATAAGGTCCTTTAAGTTTCTCATTCTGTCTCTGACCTCATCCTCTTAAAATCTTATTCTGTATGTTAATGCAGCCAATTGTAGCCGTTCCTTCATTTATTTGTGCTGATGCATTCAGCAAGTTTCTTCCTTTTTGTACGGGATTTGCTGCTGGGTGCATGATTTGGATGGTTATTGCAGAAGTGCTTCCTGATGCTTTCAAGGTTATTTCCCATTATTATTTTACATCGAAGATATTCTGATATTTTCTTCTCTGCAGAATTCTAAAGACTTAAAAATTGGCTTTTCATAACTATTTTATTTTAATTTTTTTGGCTTTTCGGTGTGGATAAACTCCCAAAGCTTAAGCTATTAGATAAAGTCTCATGAATGGTTTTAAATCTCTAGCAATCCCTCTAAAGCAATGCTCAGGCCTCCTTACCTTGTGCTGTAATTTAATTTAATTTTACTGTTAACAAGGCTGACTAGTATTAAACTATTGACCATTGTGATACATGTTAAAATTGTTGAACAAAAAGGAAGAAGAAAAACCCTGAATAATTTATATGAAATAATGGGTTGTGTGTTGAAATTATGGGAGTTTAGATATAGAGGGAAGAAATTGAGAGAAAAGAGACTTTGAATAATAATGTATTACAATGAGATACATTTTCTTAAAACCTAGAGCATACCCTCATTTATATTAATAATAATGCTATCTAAATAAGAAACGAATCATGATATAAAGAAATATGGCTACTAATTAAAATGAGGAAATAGGGAAACTAATCTAAAGGATAGTCTAATATATGATAAGATGTTTTCATATATTCTAGCATTCAAAAGACATTCAGCATAACACAGTCACACACTTCATGGTTCAATTTACAAGGCTAAGAGTTGGTGGGTGCTCTTAGACACTAATCCCTATTTATTAAATGGATTTGTGATACACGAACTGCATGCAGTTATTCTAACACCACCACCCTCCCCCCTCTAGATAAAGTTTATTAAGCTTTAAGCTATAAGCTTGTTGCAAATAAACCCTTCAAAAGGGAGGAAAACAGAGATAATATCGTCTTCAGTAAACATGAAAAGGGTGGTTGGAGTATGCCTTATTTTTTTTTAATATCATCCATTCTCTTCATATATATATATATATATATATATATATATATATATATATATATATATATATACATTATAACATTAGTTTCTCTTCCTTTTGGGTTATAGGAAGCCTCAGCTTCACAGGTTGCATCAGCTGCAACCCTTTCTGTAGCATTTATGGAAGCTCTGAGCACATTCTTTCAGAATTTCAGTCATGACTACAAGTGAGTTTGTATTAAATTTCCTTTTGGTTATCAGTTATGTTACATTGGGTTTTGTTGCTCTGATGAAAAAGTATTAATCACCCATGCTCTGTTGCTAAATTGTGAAATGTAGAGATATGCAGAAAGCTACCCTCTTTTCTTTCTTCTGTTACAGTTTTCTTTTCCCTAAATTTTGATTTCTTTGTTACAGCTCTGAGGATGCTTCTGGCTTTTTTGTTTCATTACTTTTTGGTCTCGGCCCTTTACTTGGAGGAATTATTCTTGTTGTATTTGCTCTTGCCTTACGTCTTCAGCATGCTCTCCTCATGAGCACCGCATGTGGTATTGCCTTTGTTCTTGGTGCCTGGCGACCAGTGCAGCTTATTTTGTCTTCAAAATTGGGATTTTTTCCTGTTTTGTTACTCCTTGGAATGGGGGCTGCTTTCATCCATGTTTCATCATCTGGTGTATTAAAGGTGGCAGCATCCAAAAAAGCCTCAGTCAATGACTTACCTACACTCACCGGTTTCCCACTCAGTGTTCACACCCTTCAATCATTCATATCATGCGGTGCAGTTGCATTTCACGCTTTGGCTGAAGGACTTGCATTGGGAGTGGCTGCACCAAAAGCATACGGACTTGGTCGTCATATGGTCCTTCCAGTCTCTCTACACGGGCTTCCCCGAGGTGCAGCCGTGGCTAGCTGCATATTTGGAGCCACTGATAGCTGGCTCGGTTCTCTTGCTACAGCTGCCATAATTGGATTCATGGGACCAATATCAGCAATAGGAGCTATTCTTACTGGTATTGACTACAGTGGTCTTGATCACATAATGGTTCTTGCCTGTGGTGGATTGATCCCTAGCTTTGGAAATGTAGTAAAGAGAGCTCTAAGTTTGGACAAGAGGAAAAGCACCTGTGGCCTCATCATGGGTATTGGATTTGCTACTTTATGTCTAACATTCACTAGGTTGGTTTGTTTACATACACCTTACTGCAATTCTGCACCAGAAGCTGTCAGATAAGAGTCTAGTGCTACCTTTGCCACATGCTCTATTGTTACTCTTGTAACAGTAGTATACATTTCTGTAATTCGGTTTCTTGAAGCATGGTTGCCCTAATTTGAAGAGATCCATGGTAAAGAAACAAGAAAGAGCAATTCAAATGGAAGTTCCCTAAGATGAAGGCAGATTTACAAGTGACCAAAGTTTTCATTTAGAAGATATCCATTGGCGTCATATTTTAGTGCTTACCTGTATATACAGTTTTACACATGATCTAAATTTGCCGACAATGTAAAACTATTGAGAAGTGAAACAGATGATATCTTTTTTATTATTATTCGGCGCTTTATTTATGAATTGAATCGATATTTTACAATGTTACTGGACTACAAGTTCTTTTCTTTTTTGTTGTTTATGATGATTTACGACATAGTTGCAATGTTTTGAGAACGGTATGTGATAATATCTAAGATTTTGTAGATTTTTTCACCAGCAAATTGAGGTCAAATCATTTGTATTTATGTCATAAATTTTTTACAATATTAAAGATAGTAACAAGATTATAGATTTCTGTAATTTTTTACAAAATAAAACTATAAAGGTTGTAGCGAAATTGCAACTACAATCATAACTGTAATTTTAAATCTTGCATAATTGTTTTCATAAGTGATTTTTTTTTACTGAATTGTATTCATAGATGATAACACATGGAAAAAAATTGTTTACCGCATAAGTTATTGAATTATGTTCGTATAATTGTTTTTCACTCATTTATGTGAGTATTTGTTGCAATAAAGCAGAAAATTATTTGTCCGATATGTTTGGAAATTAACAATAGCCAAGTAATGTTATAAGATTTTTTGCGTGTGATTTTATCATTTCAGTGAAAAGATACAAAATTGGTGTCTTGAAGCCTAGTTTGACAAAATAGTTTAATGTCACGGCATCGCTATTGAATTGCTTATGTGACGGAATCGACGTTGAATGGGTAAAGAAAATGATGGAAGGAATGAGAAACAGACTCGAACAAGATAAAGTCTTTCGGTAATCCTTTTAAAAAATGAAATGTTGTATTTAATTATTTTTTTGAAATGATAAATTTTAGATAAATTTTGCAGACTGAAAAATCTAAGTTATACATGCGATAATAAATCTTATTAACCAATTTGTAATTTTTGTTCATTGGGTTTTGAATTTAGACTAATTTTGTAAAGAGTAGAATGGTACTTGTCACAGATCCGGCCTAGGGCTCAATTGAATCCAAGGTCACTTTTTTGAAATGTCGATCATAGAGAAAACTTGTTTTCATTTTTGCATATACATCTCTGCAAAATAATTAATTTGTTCAAGTATAACTAAATTTTAAATTAAAGATTAATCTCCCAGTTTAAAAAACTGAAACTTGAGTCTAAGCATAGAAATCTAGTCCATCTTCACACCCATAAAAAGTGTTAAGAGTATACGATAACCTATGCGCATTTATTACTATTAACCTTTATGTAGGCTTCTTGGCTAACTTGAGTTTGTGATATCCTCCATCGCTCATGTAAACTGCATTCTGGGAATTTGGACTAATCTGTCACATCTCAAGACAAGTTACTTGTCAATTCAATTTGTCCACTTGGGATAATGTAGTATTCCTTGATTTCTGAAATAATTCCAGCAAAAAATATTGAAAGTTACATCAAAATGAGACTGCAATTACGAAACCATTAGAGTTGACCTTGTAATAGAAGTCAGAGTAAATGCACAAAACTTAGTTCAATTATTATTGTTGTGCTTAATTGCAGCTATAAGTGTGACTCCAAACACTTTGATGTCAGAGTAAATGCACAAAACTTAGTTTAATTGCAGTAAAATAAGTGTGACTTAATTGCAGTTATAAGAACTCCAAACACTTTGATGTCAAGACCTTAATTGCAATTCAAACATGTTTTTATACGAACTCCAAACATTTTGACATTATGGCCTCACTTACAATTACAATATCATCATTTTTCAAAGGTAACTTTCACGTTACGGCCTCAATTGCAGTTACGAACTGTTATTTTAAAGAAAAATACTTTAAAAATAAGCTTTATGTAATTACAAGAACTCCAAACACATCACAACTTCAAATGTAGTTATGGATCTTTATTTTTCAAAAATCCTTAAAAATAAACTTCTTACTCCTCACGCGTTACTACTAAATAAGATATTAATGACATGTTAAGTATATCAATATTATAGTCATTATGGTCTCATTTATAGATACTTATTTTTTAAAGGTAACTTTGATATTACAAGTTCAATTGTGATTACAAAACATTATCTTTTAAAAACCTTTAAAAATAATCTTCATGCAATTACAAAACTCCAAACACCTCTACTTTACAACTTCAAATGTAGTTACAAATCATTCTTTTTAAAACACCTTAAAAATGTAATCTCCTTCCTTACTTTTGACATGATACTACTAGGTAAGATATCAACCGCATGCTAAAAAACAAAAACTGTTACAATTATTCAACTAACCTCTAAACATCAAAGTATCTTTCTTAAAAGAGTTGCTCACCAAACAAGAAAAGCAACAAATAAATATTCGAATATGTAATTATGTGAACTTGAAACATTTTATGTTATGACCTGATTTATGATTCTCAACCATTATTTTTTAAATTAATACTAAAAAAAATCAGCCAAATAATCGAAGCTACAAGATTCAATATCATTATCATTAAATTTCCGGTTTTATTTGGCGTGTATTTGGATGACCAACGACCGTTGATGAAATTAATTTTGAAATGATTTAATTTAATATGAAATTTTAGATTCAACGCAAAAATTATTATAAGATGAAACCTTTTAAACTATTAATATGATAAAATAATTAATTACAAAGTTATAGATAATTTAGTAAATAATTTTAAGCTTATTATTCATTTGTAATATATATATATATATATATATATATATATATAATTATTGTACACTTACAGTTAGTAATTTAATAGTGAATAAAATCTTAATTATTTCATCCTTTGATTAAAACCAAATATATGAAAATATTATCAAAAATCAATTCTGAATTCAGAATTAATTTTTCAACATGAAACTAAACCTGCACTTAGCCAATACCCCAAAATAGATTATATGATAATTTTACAAGGATGGATGCTCGAGAAAACGACAACAAAAGCCTACTAATTGATCAGAAATAAAAGCAAAAACATCTACATGGCCTAAATATTTTGTTTATAATGAGGGAGGGGGGGTCCAATACTGGCCGGACTAATTTGGCATGTTATTGTTGTTTCAGGTAACATTAATACATACATACAAGCAGCAAATGTCACAGACTAGGTCTCAAATCTCAATCTACCTTTTCCACTTATTTGGTGCTCCCAGACTCATCATATGCCCATACTACCATAGGACACAATTTTTCATAAAACTAAAAAACCTTACCTTCTCCAACTCCAACAACCCTGGTCAAAATTAAAAGACAAACCGCTCTGAAACAAGCCAAAGTGAGTGATACAATCACTTTTATGGTGCTGTCGACTGATTATTCTGCAAACCCTCTTCCCTCTCTGACTCCACCACCTTCTCCTTCTCAGCAATCAAAGCAACCTCATTCTCCTTCTGCTCCCCCCCAACACTCTGTGCCCCAGTCAACCTTGCCAACACCACAAAAGACATTCCCCCAAGAACATTGTTCACACACCTCAGCACCAACACTGAGGACTTGAAAGCTAAAGGGTTAAGCACCCTCTCCAACATGAACTCAACTCCATTCAAAGTCTGGTACCTAAGATTGCTGCTAATCCCCATGTGAGCAGCCCAAGTGAGAGCATTCAAAATGGTTGGTGGAGGCTTGTTGGGGGTCTCAAATGTTGGATCCATCTTCTTCCTCATCTTGATTAACCCATTTGAAAGTGTGGTTCCAACAAGTCCTGCACCAAAGCCAACAACAGAAAAAATGGTCCCTTTGTACACCAAGGTTCCTAACCTATCCAAAAGGGAAAATGCACCAGGCTCAAACATGTGACTCTTGGGGCATGAGGCAAATAGGGCTGGCAGGTTTGATGCTGATGATGTCATGGTAGGTGCCAATAGATACATGAGAGTGAAATTCAGAATAGCCCCAACCACCAAAGTTGAAAAGACAAAGTCAAGTTCATTCAACCCAAAATTAGGCCTTGAAGCCATGTCACCTAATACACAAGCACTCACACCCACCAACTCCTCCATCAAAACCTTGAAAGGGAATTGTGGATCAGCAGCAACCCTTGATCTCCAACCGTTCAGAAAAAGACCCAAAATTCCAAGAGATGAATCTTTGGATTTTCCTTCATCATCCCCCCAGCTTTCACCTCCTCCACCGCCGCCACCACTGCCACCACCACGTCCGACCCCATCTCCGCCGGCGCCTCCGGCGAAGGAAAGTTTCAACCTTTGGGGCAAATGAGGCAAATTGGTGAGATACAGAGGACGGTTCTGAAGCTTAGGTGGTGGTGGTGATGGCGATGATGGGAAAGAAAGAACATGGTTTTGACCAGAGAGTGGTGACAAACGCAACATAGCCATGGCTGCCATTTGATCTGCAAGAGAAGAAAAATCAAAGAGAGAAACTTTGAGATCAAACGAATGAATGAATCTCACATCATTCGTTCATTCATGATCACAGCAACAGATCATTGTTCATAAACATGAAAAGAATATATATATATAAAAAAATAGATTTTTATAACAAAGATCAGATTTTTCAAAGAGGGTGGGGTGGGGATCATGGAACGAGGGCTTACCTGGATCTGGATGGTGTGGTGATGAGAGAACAAATGCTGGCTGCTTGAGAGACAGAAGAACCACCGAAAACGAAGGTTAAACTTAAACCTTCAGCGGAAAAAAACCCTTTTTATATTTATATATGATATATGATAGTTTAGGAAATTAGAAGGTAAAAACACAAACACTAGTGACTAGGGTAATTTATTTATTGTTGTTGAGTTGAGTGGAGTGAACCAGGGCTTGTGATGTTTTATACGTGGCTTGGAAAATCATTATGCTATGCGGACTTGTGTTTTTATTAGAGTGGACAACTATGACAATCAAGTGAAGTAGAAATCTCATAAAGAGAAAATGATGATAGAATTGTAATTACATAAAATAAAGAAAATGGTAATATGATGCATTTTGTTTTTAAAAATTTGAGGGAATGAAATATATTACCGAGTGTCATTTAATTTCAAAGTCTAATGTATATTAACCTTGAAGCTTGATGACTTTTCATAATAACTATTTTTTATAGTACTTTTTTTAACATAGTGTATTAAAATTAAACTTATAAAATAAAATTAGAATTTAATTCCCATTTACTCTCAACATTAAAAATATGTATACAGCTAATTATTATAAATGGTCTTAAAAGTAATTTTTAAATTGATTATTATAAAACAATACTTTTATCATATATATAATAATTTATAATTAAATAATATTGTAAAATAATTTTAAATTATCAGTGTACTTATATTAAATTCATAAAATTAATTTTATTTCTGTTATAAAAATATTTACAGTAATTATTCTATTAACTGTTAAATAGTAGTAAATAAAAATGTTTTTCTTACTGTATTAAAGGAAAATGTCAAAGGCATGACTTAAAGGATACAATGAAAACTATTCATTAAAAATTTATTATACTGAAATAGATAATTATTTATTATTTACTTTATAAATAATTTTAAAAACTACCTATGAGAGATGGGAGATACATTGAAAAACACACGTTATATGGAGGGTTGACCCCACTGATTTTTTCCAAATTAAAAATCAATAGATTATTATTTATTTATTTTAAAAAAATTGATTTTTTATTAAAAAATTTGATCTTCAACTAAATATTATATTTTATTAAATTTTAATTACTGTACAATTAGTTTTGATATCTTAATTTTTTTAAAAAATTATAAAATCAATTGTAATCTTATTTTAAAACAAATCTCATTATTATATTTGATCAAATTTTAATTAGTATATAATAAATTTTATCTCCTGATATTTTTAAATTATAAAATCAATAATAAATTTATCTTCTTAAAAGAATTATCTAAACATTATATATCATCAATTTTTATTTAATATATAATCAGTTTATTTTTTGAACTTTAATAATATCTAATTAATAATATCTAATTGTTAAACTTTATTCTCTTGTAATTAAAAGAGTTTTTATTTTTCCAATCTCATATAAACAAGTGTTATTTAGTTTATTAGAGATTGTTATTTTAGTAACAAGACTATCCTTCTTAATAAAAATGAGCAATCAGTCTTATGGAAATAATATTAATTATGACATATCTAATTATAATTAGACCTCTTGTATAATTTTACTTTAATTCAAATATTGTTGATTTAACATATGTTTAGCAAAGCATTTTAGTTAATTATTAGCTGAAAAATTTATTTAATTGTTTAATAAATAAGTTTTTTTAATAGTTTTTTTGATAGTTTTTAAGATTTTTTTAAACACTAGTATTTTTTAACGCGCTGGCTTATAATTTTTTATATTTTCTTTTTTTATCCTTTAATATATTTATCAACTGATTTTTTAAAAATAAATTATACTTTTATTGTTTTTCAATTATTTTATACTTTTAAATTACTTCAACAAGTAATTTTATCACTTATAATTTAATAAGTTAATTAGTTAACCTTTAACTTATTTTTCGACTTTGAGCTAGTTTCAAGAAATATATCCTTAATATGATATATTATTTTAATTCGGTTTCAGAAATACACAATCAAGGAAACTGTCTAGGAGTTTGAAGAAATACTGAGTCATTCAAGAATATTTCTAGATGTTCCAGGTTAGTATTAATGAGTCATTAACTCGTTAATATGTGAATAACCCATAATTGAATTAGTCTTTTATTTTTATTATTGCAACTTATCCTCCGAAAACAAGCTCAGTGTCCATCTAATTCCTTGATTTAGGGGGAGAATTTGATTTTATTTCTTCTTACTTTGGATTCAAGAAACTAACTAAAAATATCTTACAAATTTTATAAGAACTGGATGACTACAAACTTAACAATTTTATCACTTTTTCTTGTCTTCTCCATGATCATGAGCTCCTTCTCTGGGTGCTTCATTTCATAGTTTTTTGTGGTGAGAAACTCTGCAACCTTGTTTGTGTATGTGTCTATTGTGACTGATGATTGTAACGGTTGCACATGGACAGGAGCAGATGATTTAAATGTTCTCACGTACCAGATGAGGACTCTTCACATAAGATATATTTAGAAATAAGATACAGAACACAAGAGATTTTCCCCAACAAACGATAACTTTACTCGAAGACTCTGATGACATAGTTTTGGTGTCAGTATTGTTTAGCACAATGTTATATTTACTACCAACTTAGGGTGAAATTTTCTTCAAGAAAGATCCTACTTTTTATGGCTGTTTGAGATATGTATAAATTTTGTTTATTGTTTAAAATAGAATTAGCTTCTCCTCGATTCATCATTTATTTTCTAATACGGAAAATTTACTCATAATTTCATTAGTAAGTTAATACAAAAATTATAAATATATAAAATAATTACATTATTATTGACATTTAAATAGTGATTATCATATCAAACTTTGAGGATCTAACTAAGTTAAATAGTTAGAAAAGAAGTTCTAAAATGATCTTATATAACTCATAAAGTATTGTTTAATTTTCTTAAAAGATACTTGTTGCCTCGTACCAAAACATACCAAAAATCATCCTTTTAAACTATTGTTTTTCAAACAAACCCCAAGTTTGCTTGATCAATGCATTTAAGAAAACAATAACTCTGAATTGAAAAAAAAAAACAAAGTAAAATTATAATTATAATATTTGGGATACCCATTTTTCCTCTCCACATTTTTCAACTATTTTATTCGTGAACTAACATAAATACATTATAATATTTGTACAAAATTATCCTTTTAAAAAATTTGAAATGACAAATATTATTACTTGTTATATATTTTTTTATCATGTTCATCTCTTGAGATGCGGGAGTAATTTTATAAAAATAAATTCAAGATTGTTGCATCTAAATAAGTTAAAAAACAATTTTATTTAAAAAATATTTTTATAATTTATAACGAAACACAAATTAATTATATTTTAGATTCGGAATTAGACCTACGAATATCACTACCGTAAGAAAAGAACAAATTAAAAGACAACTCTTTCATTAAAAAAAAAAAAATACAATTCCATGACCCACAAATTCTGTTAATACAAGTCGCTATTAATGCTCCAAGTGAGGTTTCAGTCCCTTCAAAATATCCCTCAGTTGAGCTTCAACGGATGTGCAAAAATCCACACATTTCTTAGTAGGTCAATCCAGTATCCATTTTCAGGCTCTATTGTGATGTGAGCCTGTGACTTCTGTTTAATGTTACTAAAGTTTTAACAAAACAATAAAAAGGAACAAAAAAAAATATCACTGTCCATCTGCATTCAATAGGGTGGCAAAAATCAAACAATTTGCATAAGATTTATATGTACCATTCTATATAAACAAATACCACATTTGTTCTTTAATGGTACATGGTAAGAAGTTTATCTGACATGCATCATTCCAATTACAGTGCATAGTCCTCCGAAGAGAATACAAATGCCTGTGACAAACAACTAAAAAGAATCCAGCCTATGCTAACTTATAATAAATATTAAAATACCATGAGACTTTGACAATGTCACATGCCAATAAACACTGCATTGTCTTAGGACCTAAAACTTCATCACCACCAACCATCACATGTATATATTCCACACTTCTCAAAAAGTAACTGACACATGAATAAATCCAATGAATGTATTAAGTTTGCAAGGGGAAGAAAAAAAAAGGGTTGGTTTGAACAAACCTATTCTCAATACCCCAACTATATAATTTTTTTCTCTTTTAAAAATTCTTCATTCCAGCTTTGTCTCCTGTCTGTTCAAGAAGAAAAAGGTAGGGACAAAGGGGAAGGAAAAACCACCAGAGTGCTAACCAGCAAGAATTGTTAGCCTATTCTTTTATAGCTTGCATTGAATGAGACATCATGTACTGGAAGATATTCCCAGCAATCAATGGCTGGAGGACCACAATACTCATCATCTACACCATCAATCAAGAACAACTCAGCGACCCGTCTTTGCACGTTTCATTCCACTAGAGTTGAATGGGGACACACTACCACTTGGTCCAGGACTCTCTTCTCTGAAATTTGAATTCAGCAAAGCAAGTTCACGCAATTGCTGCCTCTTGATGTAGTCCTGTGACTCATCCTGCATATCAAACGTTGAATCCAACACAAAAAGAAAAATTATATACTGAGATGAATCAGCAAATTGGTTACCTTATGGAAAATTTCCTTGTTATTGACTTTCATGGATAAATAAAATGGTTGTGCAGAGAAAAACATTGATGTACAAAGTTAGAACTAGTGAAATGATTAATTTGTACAGTATTTTAAGATGTTTTCCACATGTGGAGAGTGTCCTTTAGAGTTTAGACTAATTTCAATAGGAATACTTTAGGAAACAAGGAAAGGCAAGATGCAAATAATCAATTTTTCAACAGAATCCTATTAAGTCAACCAACATGAATTTGACTCTTGTGAAGTGCAAGGCACACTTATCTGGATTAAGGTGGAGGGTTTTGGCAACCAACATAAAACTTGGCAATAAAACACATGGATCACTCAGTCTTTGACTAAGCTTAATGATGCCATATGATCCATGTTGTTGTAATCATTGTTTACAAAGGAAGGAAACTTTGACATAGACAATGGGAAGATATGTAGCTACACTTTTTTGTTAAGATCACAAACCATCTTTTTGCAAATTGTGATAATCTACAAATATGTTATGCATGAATGGGAAGTGATCAATATCTCTTTACAAATACATTTTGTCTAATGTAAAATCATTTTTTAAAAATAAATTTACATTAATCTATCTAGGCCATAACCTATCTTGAATTCTTATGAATTTCCCATATCCCCGTATCCATATTGTATTGTACTTGTGTTGTATTAAATATGTAGGCTTCATAGATCAATTGTTACCTAATCATCTACTTTACTCAGGCACGTATACTGCTCTTCATCACTTCAAATAAGTAAATGGTGGCATATCCAAAGATAATAACTATCTAATTACAAGTTAAGAAGAGTAAAGATAAGATGCATTTTTATATTGAATTGCCTCTTTATGTTCTCTGTTCAGAAAAGTGAATTTGAACAGCAGCTAGTACAATCTGCCTGCATCACAGAGAAAGATATAGGGTGAATGAGCATACCACAGGCTTGAGCAGTTCTTCAATAATTTCCTGAGCCTGCCTGAGCCTTATGTCAACAACATTAGCAGGTAAATCAGCCTCAATCAAAATGTGCAGTGGTTCATTGAGATGCTCATAGCCCGGTCTTCCTCGTAATTTCTCTTCCTTCAAATTGAAAAATCAATAATAGTCTCAGTTGATAAAAGTATGAATGAGTATACAGATCATTCATGGATGCACCATAGATTTTAGGCAATTTGCAAATAAGACCTGGAAAATTATGGTTGTCTTCATTACCTTGTCTGGATCCTTTATCGACCCTTTTCCTCTAATATACACACGACAACCAGTTGTAGCTTCAACCCGTTTCAAAGAATTTCCTCTAGGCCCCAGAAGTCTTCCAACAAAATTGAACTGATGCAATAAAGAGCAACATAGTTTTATTACTTATAGTTGATGGAGCTTTCGGTTCCAGAAAAGTTGAAAAATAGCTGTCTGATTAAGTTATCAAAGATGACTTATATAAGAGATATTGGTAGAAAAGCTTACATTGGGATATGTATCTACTGGAATTTCCAAGCGCAAGATTCTCTTAACAGTGAACGAACTAGGACTTGCAGGTGCACTTTGCCAGTCCATTGTCATTCCAGGGGCTCCACATAATCTCTGCTTTTTGCAGAGAAAGTAATGTTAATATATAGAAGTTATAAATAACAATGGTAAACAACAAGAACAATTGATAAAATCTTTTGTTATAAAAAACACAAATCAAAGAGCAACTAGCATTTCAATCCCAGGAATTAGCAAATCAGGAAATTCTATAAGTTTGAAATGAATGAGAGAGGGAAACATATCAATATGCAGAAAGGCACTGGAAGAGGCAACTATCACTCTGCAAGCCAGATAGTCAGCAACTTTACTTTTAAAGGATAATAACACTAGTACACCACCAATCAGATTTTATGTTGCCAATCATGGCTTATGTTAAGATGGGAGTAGCAGAAACAAGAATGTTAAGATAGATGTGTGACCACACAAGAAAGGACAAGATATGAAATTATTGTATCCAAAGAGATATTGGTGTGACACTAAATGAGGAAAAGATGACCGAAAATTAGTTAAGGCAATTTGGACACATGTAAAGAAGGTCAGTGGAAATACAATTGAGTAGTGTAAATTGAATGGATTTTAGCCCAGTGAAAGGGGGGAGAAGGACACCAAGAAATAAATTGTTTAGCGGGATCTCATGGTAAATGATATTGTTGATAATTTAGTCTTTAACTGAACCCAATGATATTGTGTGATTCATGTAGGTGACCTCACCTAGTGGGAACAAGGCATTTTTTGTTGTTGTATCATGGCTTATATTATTTTATTTGCACAGGGAAGGCATTCATTGACTTCATGAAATTGTTAGCACTAGCAGTACAAAATTCTTGGTTGAAGAGAAGACTCGATCCCTTAGTTTGCTTGAATCTTATTCAAACAGAGTCTAAGCTTTTGTATCAAGCATCCTTTCACTTGTATATGTTTCTTCCAATCTTTGCATCATGTAAAAACTTTTATCCCAGTTTTTATGCAAGTATATGCCTTGTCTAGTGTGTTATCATGAACAACTAATTCCAAAAAATAGAGACATCCACAGCATATCATAAAAATACAATACTTTTCAAGTTTACAAGAGAAAACATAAAAACTGTTGATATGTAATATAGATAGACATGTACAAACACCTAAGACAAGAAGACCATCATTAAATGACAAAACACTATCATCATGGGACAAAGTAGGTATAGATGTGAGTGACATGACTACCGTAAAATATTGGCACATGAAATGTTGAAAAATAAGCTAATGCCAATATATAAGACAGATCTTTGACTTGGATCTCATCAATGATTGGATGCCTCAGTTTTTATATGGGAATTTTCTTTCTGTTTTTTTTTCTTTTTAAAATCTCTATGATAGAGTAAGGTTGCATTTGGAAGAGCTTATTTACAATTATATGGGCATATCTTATGACATAAGCACTTGTTTACAAGAACTTATAAAAACAGATAATGAAATGTCCTCAAGTTATTTTTAGCTTATTTCAATAAGTTATCCAAGATATTATATGAAAATAACTTATAACTTATATGAAAATAGTTTAACTCTACTTCCTCTTCAATTACACAAACAACTTATACATAAGCACTTACATGATAAGCACTTAATTAACTTGTTTACCCAAACACAAGCCTCAATGTGGAGAATGAAGCACCTATTGGTTTGTTGGGCCTATTTGTTAAACTTCTTTGCTAGAGTCTAGAGATAGAAGAATTTGTTCTTTAGAACCCTTTGGAATCTTTACCTGTAAATCTTACTCTCAATTCCTCAACCAATCTCTAAACAGACAGCTTTTTTCTTGTTATCACCTTGGAAATCTATGTCCTTTTTGAAGCTGAATCCTCTATTTTGTATAAGTCCACGTTATACATTACTCTTACTATGAGAAAATTAGACTTCTATTTCTGTGGGGTTATTTGTGGTATAAGCTTTTTGGTATTTTTGGTGAATGTTGGGATTGTACACGAGTTTAAAGCATTTGCTTTTTCTCATTTTAGAGTCTTGGGAGATATTGAGAGGGCAAAGGTCTTTGACAACATGAAACATTTACGGCTATTTTGTGCCTATGGATGGAGAGAAATGCTAAAAAAGTTCACAGCCTACTTGCATTGGCATATTTTATTGGATAAAGAGATTTTCTTAATTTTTTTCTAGTGCTCAGCTGATGGATATTTTAACGGAGTGCACCTTTGGTGGATATGCCAAGACAGAGCTTAAATGAAACTATTTCTTTGGCCTTTTTGGGTCTCTTTTAGGAGGATATCTTTTCCTCTACTCTTGTACTCTTATCTAACAAAATATATCTTTTGATCAAAATAAGACTCACACATGTATACACACACTTTTATCATGCATATTTTAAGTTTTATTCTTATATTTGAAATTTCTAACAAATGTACGGGTTTAAACTTCAGTAGTGCCAACTATCCTGTAATTTAGCATTCCTTGACTTTCAATATTTTCCACTATTTCAGACTATGCAGTCAAGCAACCCATCTCATGTCACACCTGTTTTTCAAGAAACTGCTTTGAAGAACAAAAGAGAAGATCTTGCAAGTGTTGTGGCCTTAAACCTTGTCTTATGGTACTGTATTATTAGTTTAATACTATTATTATTATTATTATTAAAGAGTTAAGACAAGGATTTAGGGTACATGAGGCTTGACAAAAGTTTGAGAGTTACAGCAACATATAATCCATGCAGTTAAGGCCACTTAGCAGGAATAAGGCTTGGTTGTTATTGATGCTGAATACAAGGAATAGATCATAAATTTTTAAAAAGATAATCCAATGTTAGGAATTAGACTAGACAAGCATAGTAGCCATTTATAACAACTACTACAACATGGTAGTTGAATGTGCATCTACACATACAAATGATATACTCAAAAAATATAACAAAAAATTAAGGATATAAAGTTCAGATGCAACAATTAATAATCTAAAAGCAGTCACCTCTTGCTGAAGACTATTCCATCCACCCAACCCTGTCCCACTTACATTGGACATAAGGTTTGAAGAAGCCATAGGACTAGGGCTTCTATGTCGCAGTCTATCAAAGTCACCAAAACCTTGATTGGACAACATTCCAGAAACTCTTAATATTTCTGCACATAAAGAAACATTGAAATGAGAAACCATTGAAAATCATAAGAAATGAATGGAGAAGGATATTTTTAAAGAGTAATCAAGAGTGATTAATTATCTCAGAAAATATATCATTCACATGTGAGCATCATGTGATAATAAACTATATCAAACAAATGTCTTGTTTGGTTAAACTTCTCCATAAACACTTATAGGAGAAAAAAATAAGAAGGTAAAATGAATTGAGCTTCTCTCACCAGTCACAAGCTAAAATCAACTTATGCACTTAACTTTTATAGAACTTCTCTAAAAGTTGAAGTGCATAAGTTTATTTTAGTTTATGGAATTCATTTTACCTTTCTATTTTCTTCTCCTATAAGTATTTACGGAGAAGTCCCTATATTATCAGACACTACAGCAGATAGAAAGCCTGGCTTTTTTGCAATCTTATATGAGACTATCTACTTGATCATTGATAAAAGGGAGCAAATAGACAGGCCCTAAATTTCTGAGTGGATGAAGGTCTACTGAAGTCAACAGTCCCAATGTTAATGGCACCAGCATTCTACATGTTAATAACAAACCAAGCTATTTTTCAAAGTCCAAACACTTCAAATCAGGCATATTCAATGCCTTACATTGAGAACACCTTCAAGAGTACATGCTTTGAAAGGATAGGATTTTTCATAAGTCCTCAAAATCACAATCTGTTCAAATATAACTAATCCCACGAGTAAATACCATTCAGGACTACGAAAATCACAGACACATCATATCTCACCATCAAATTCATCGCCGGTAGCATAAGGTTAACACTGTGAAGGTACATTTCATCTAACAGTCAGACACCATCCAATAGGTGATACATACAAAAAAAAATAGTTCAATTTGCATTTCCCCTTATGAAAAAAACATCAGCATCAAGTGAGGCGTGAAGGGAATGGTGCCACCACAATGATGATGGATGGCAAGAAGAGGAATCAATGCACGATTAACACTATAGTTAGTGTCATTGTCCAAGACTATTGACACAGATAAAAGCTTTGTGACACGATCTGCCACACACACACACCAAGCATGCTTCCATAAACAACAAGAGAGCAAAAACAAGACGTGATAGAGATCCACAAACAGGAAGAGCTAGACCTTGATTTAGGAGGCGGCTGCATATGGGAAGCACTTGCATGAAGGGTCCAAGCTTCTGATGTTCTGCCAGCAACTCTGATAGGTACTGGCTGCAAAAAAAAAAAAAAAACCCACCCTTTTCTTTTATGAATCAAAAGCACACAAATTCATCTAAAACAAATCAAACAGACATGGCCAAATCCAAAGGGTGTTTCACCAAGAGTCCAAGATTGTGTCCTTTTTCTTTTTTTCAGTTTTGATCTAAAAAAAAAACATCACAAGAAAGAGAAACCAACTCACCTGTCCACTTCTGGATTGCTCCTAATCTGAGGAGAAGCAGCTCTAGCAGGAGAGAAGTTGGGATTATACAAGCCTGACATGGCTCACTTTTTTTCTTTAGTTTCTTTTTTCCTTAAGGATTGGAAGAAGGAGAAGAAGAAGAAAAACAAACCAAAAAAAAAAAAGTTGAAAAAGAAGGTTTTAGTTGGTGTAGTTCTTGCAGAAGAAAAAGGGGATACAGAGCACCATCAATTAAGGGGGGTCTGTAATAAGGAGAAAAACGAAAAAGAGTGGACAGTTCTCTCTGAATTTTTACACAAAAGGAAGCAACAAATAATTATTTATTTATTTCCTTTTTTCTCTCTCTCTATATATATTAGTCTTAATATTTCTCCTTTTTTGCCCTTTTTTTCTATAATAATATATTTTCCTTGTCCACAGGCTGCCTTGTAAAACAACAAAATAAAAAAATAAAATAAAAAAGTAGAAGACAGTGTACTGATATGGAAGGGGATCTTTATATGGAAACAACAGTATCAGCAAAAGTTTACGCAGTAAAAGTTTCTAGATTTTGTTTTTTGTAGTAAAAAAAAAATTCAGTGCCCGAGGAACGGAAGTGAAGTGTTTTTTCAGAATGTATAACCGTCATGCAGTTCCATAGTAAAGTGTTAAACAGTTTTATAAGCTCAATAAAAAATTATAATTGATATAACTTTAATTCAGCCTTTATAATAAGATCTAAATTTAAAATAATATTTATTCATTTTTATAAAATTTAATTTATAATATTTTTTATTAATTATTTTTATATTATAAATATTCTTTATTAAAATAAGAAAAAGAGTGTACGAATCAATCATACAAATTTAAGATAATAATAATTTTAAAAAATGTTATAAATTTATAATAAATTTATTATTATTAACTAAATTAATTATTTTCATCAATCTTGATAAATTAAATAATTAAGTCTTATATATAAAAACATAAACAATATGACTTTTTAACACAGTTATTATAAAATTTAATAAATTTATTATACATAATAATTTATAATTAAATACTTGTATATTTTATAATATCAATGACTAGTCTATTTTTTCTTTTTTTGACCACATTTGCTTATAATAAATAATTTTATTCGAATCAAATACAACTAACATGATATAATTGAGTAAATTACAATAATATTGTATGAGTTAATTTTATGCCTTTAGTAATAGTAATAGGTGTTATTAAAAAAATAAGAGTTTAATAATCAATGTATTAAGTATATAAAATAATTTTATATTGTTATTCAATAATAAATTATTATTAATATATTTTTTAAATTAATTATTATAAAAATTAATAAATTTATCTTATTATGTTAAAATAATATCCTGTGTAACTTATTTTCTCCATAAAAAAAACCCTATTTTCTCAAAAAGTAATAATAATGGTGAAGTGCTCAAGTGGATTAAGGTAACGTATGTTTGATTTGATGAGTGCTACAATGTAAAGGGTATAGGGTACAACAGGTGGAGACGCGTGTTAGGCATGCAGAGAATCATAGGTTGTAATCAAATAAATCAGATGTGTGTGTATGCAAATACTATACTGTGTGTATATATTATTTCTAAAGGCTTTGGGGAAAATCAGAAAAATCAATGATGTTTGCCAACGCGGTCTTAGCTGGACCCTAACACTGTACACTCTCTTACAAATCTACCTCACCATACACAACATACATACAACTACGTCGTTTTGAAGGTTCAACGTCAATCCTTATATTTTTCCACATTATTATTATATTAGTCACATTTGAATAATGTTACAAAATTCTTGTTCTTGAGTTGAATAATGCTATCATTGAATTGCGGTCGGATTCTGTTCCCTCTCAAATTTTGATTCAACACCCTTCTTATTTTCTCAGCTCATTTTTTTTCTTCTTTTTTCAAATTATCGGTTTTTGCTATACGAAAATGTGATTATTAATTTAATATCACCCATACAAGGTTGCTAATAATTCTCAAAAGACAGCAACGGTTTCATTAATTTTGACTTTACATTGCATAATGCATTTGCACCTACCTATAACCCTATTCGGTGTTGTTAGAACCAATCTTTCTTTGCTCCATACTATTACTTGACCCTATGAGGAACGAGGATGGTGTGGAATGGAATACATTGTCTATTTGTCTCTATTCACTCCAAACCATTCCATTTTATTAATTTTTTATTTTATGGCACCAATTGCCAATCCTTGCATTCTGTCTTTCTCTTCTTCTTTTTAATAAATTGGTTATTTTTATTTTTTGTTTGGCAAGCCTGTAAATATATATAGGTCTTCGAGAACAATCTAATTACCCTTATTTTTTGCTTCAATTTTTTTAGGTCTTGGAAGGGTTGTCAACAACCTTTTGACTCGCTTCTACGATGAGCTTCATGTCATAATTCACATTAAATTATTAGGCAGTATGAGTGCTCCCATATTACTTTTGTTTGAGTAAATCCCTCCTAAATCGATACCAATTCCGATCCTATTTACCTACCTTTTTTCATTCTTTTGATAATTTTGCATTTATTTCTCTAGATGTCGTATGTGATAAGGATACATAAACCTATCAACACACCCAGCATTAATAAAATAAAATAAAACGCATAAAGTTACCTATGGACCTCTAAATTTGACGCATAACTAATTCAAGGACTTTAAAACCCCTTCCAAATCCAATTCTTATTTCTTTCCCACCAAGCTCACTAATAAATATTTTCTATTTTTTTCTCTCATGAATTAATACAGTTACTAATTACCTAATTAAGATCAATGGGGACAAAAAGTGAGGCAAGTCTAATAAGTTTTTTTTTTAATATTAAAGATAAAACAAAAGATGGTAGGGGCAGAGTAGGGAAAAAAGGGGTGTGTCTTGTAAACGATAGAAGTGTCCACAACCACAAGAAGACAATGCATGGTGGGCCATTATTTTAACTGATGCTTCACTGCCTCTGACTGAGTTGGCCGTAGGAGAAGAATCCTAAGATGTTTTATGCAAAAAAAAAATAGAAAAATACAGCGTTTTCTTTTGCTCTTTGTCATTGGCTTTGATTCCTTCCTCCTACAGGTCATGTGTGTATTTTCAGTCTTTCTCCATAAGGAAGAAAACAAAATAAAGGAAAAAAAAATCAGAATAGTATTTTTCTTAAGAAGGCTAGCTGAATGGAGGGAAAAAATATTATTTTCTTTATTTGGATTTTTACTTAAAGAGAAATGAATTTTTTTTTTCATTTTTGGTAATAAATAGCAGTAGGGAGAGGATGGTCCATTGGTCCCAATCTCACCAGGCAAATTGACACATAAATATTAGAGAAATAAATGTTTTTTCTGTGACTTTAAATTTTTTTTTTGTTGCTTTATTATGTTATTTATTAAGTTATTTGTTTGACAAATTAAGCATAAACTTGGTCAAGTGAAAGAAATATAATTTACATGTTATCAAAGTAAACGAGAAAGATGGATTGGGCTTGGATTAAAAAGATAGAAGAGGAAAACAATGATTCCAACTAACAATAGACTTTGTTTCCAAAATAATAGGATGATTCAAGAAAAAGTGTCTAAACAAAGTTTGCCTTCACTCGAGTCTGACAAGATTCGGACAGGTCATGTCTTTCCAAATTAAAAGTGGCTATGGTCAGCACTCAGCAGTACCATCAGTACTGGAAGAAATTAACCAGCCAGTAAAACCTAAAATATTAAATAGTATATGTCATGAAGACATGAGAGGAAAAGATTTTGAAACTATTCTCTCATAATTTTCCTTTTTAGCTATTATGTATTTATTAATAATTATAAACATATATACACTCAGGGTAAAAAATTTATATTATTATTTAATCATAATTTATTATTTGAATTACTTTAAAATAATTATTTTAAAATTTAATAAATTTATCTTATATAATCAATTATATTAGGACGACTGAGTAAAAATTACAGTACATAATCATTTTTCTTTTTAAAAAATTGTTTGCTTGAAGTGTGTAAAGAAGTTTATATTATACTAAAGAAACTTATATTGTTGGTTAAAAAGATTATATTATTAATCAATAAAAATTTGTCCTAGGCAATAATAATTTGCATGTGCAATTAAGTCTTTCAGTCACATAAAATGATTTTTTTTTTCCTTTGGTATTGGAAATTATTAATAGGAGACAGAAAGTCACATACACATATCATTTTCGGTCACTGAAGAGGAGCCCAACCCATAAAAAACTTATGTTAATCCCAAATGCAACTGGATTAGTCGTGTGAAAGACAGACTTTGTTTCTTAATCAATTTTTCAAATATTTTTGGAGTTTTTTGACATTTGTATGACTAGGAATATCTGTTACATTACTCCTAATTGAAATGCGGTTTGGAAGTTTTACAAATGGTAAATGGAAGGCTATAAAAATGTAAAGAATTGATTTTAGATAAAGAGATAAAAGAAAATAAATGACTAAATAAATCATTTGTATTGATTTGGTTAGGAAGCTAGTTTACATTAGGAATTCTCCTATTTATGTTTCTATGAAACACCAACATCAAGTATTTTTCCTAAAAATAATTATCCTTGCTTTCCTTTTTTGAGACAGTCATGGTGCATGCCATATCATAAGTAATTGCCTAAAAATTGCACTCAAATAACTCTGAATATTCTCACTTTCAACTTGTTTGGATGGAGGGGAAAGAGGAGAAATAGAGGAGATGAAAATAATTAAATATGTTTAGTGTACAAAATTAGGGAGGAGGGAATTAAAAAATGAGTGAGTTTCACATGCATAAATTTTTCTATTATATTTCTCATTTATCTCTCTATATTCCTTTTCATCTTTTTTTTTTCTTCAAGCAAACATTTTTCACTTTCTATTTTATTTTCATTTTCTCTATTTTTCTTCTCTCTACGGAACAAAATATTTAAGTTTTTATGCAATTATCTCTCTCAACTGATTGCCCACAATTTTGGAATGCTTCCAGCCTAATTTAGTCCATTCAACCACATGGGTCAAAGCTACACAATTGATTTTAGTACTAATACTATTATGCATAACTTACTTTTAAGGTAATTATTAATTAAATAATAGTGTGAATAAAAATAATCTTTTTATTAAAATATTTCTAACAGGTGAAAGAAGGAGCGGATGGGACAGGCCGGCCCATTGAGTAAGAAAAGAAAAGGTGGGCTTTTGTGATGGATGAGGCCCAATAATAAGAAAAGGCAAAGAGTGAAGAGAAGAGAGAGAGAGAGTTGGAAGAAGAAGAAAGGAAGATGAACTTGAGATGGATGGAAGCGGTGCTGCCGCTGGGAATCATAGCGGGAATGCTCTGCGTCATGGGAAACGCTCAGTATTACATTCACAAATCCGCGCATGGCAGAGTAATCTAATCTCACTCTTTCTTTTTGCTTTTTTCTTTCTTTGATTGGATCTTTGTGAATGATGCCATAATCGTTTCAGCCTAAGCACATCGGGAACGATATGTGGGACGTGGCCATGGAACGAAGGGACAAGAAGCTTGTCGAGCAAGCCTCTCCCTCCAATTAACATCGTGAGTTCCGCTCTCGTTTTTTCGCTTCCGCACAACCCTAGCTAGGGTTTCTACCAAATACATTCTATTATGCCTTGTGTTTTATCGAGTAACTAGATCGGGACAAAATAATTGTTTAATTTTAGAGTTTTTGTGTTGCTGTCATGCAAAACGATTTAGATTGTTTGGTTCCTCTGATTTGAAGAGTTGGTTTTGGAAGACAAGAATGGAATTAGGATTGTTTGCTTGAAAATTTATCGTTGAGATTTTACTAATTCAATAATTTTTCAATCAATAGTTATAACTTTACTCCCCCCTTGTATTCTGTGACGATTTTTCAATTATGTCCATGCATTCTGTGAATTTTTCAATCAATAGTTATAACTTTACTCCCCTCTTTGTTTTTTAAAGTCTTTTTTATTTAGTACTTTAGGATTGATGGAAGATGATGGAATGGAGGGGAATGAAATATAATGATATTATGTTTCATTGTTTGGATTGATATGGGTAAATGAGGATGGAATATAATGGAAAGTGGAAACTAGTGGAACCTATTCAATTCTAGGTCCTGTTTGAATAAATCTATCAATAAACACTTATAGGAGAAGAAATCAAGACGGTAAAATGAAATAAGCTTCTCTTATAAGCTACAATTAGCTTATGCATAAGTTAAAATCAGCTTTTGGATAAGCTAAATGAAGGAGATTTCTCCCATAAGCTAAAATTAAGTTATTCACAAGTTAAAATTTTCTTATGGAAGAAGCTTATTTTCATTTTCCTTATGTTTTTCTCCTTCAAGTGTTTATGGAAAAGTTTATTCAAACATGAGCCTATTCTATTATTTTCCTCCATTTTTTTTCTTGATCTGTTTTGATCAATTTTTTCCTTTTTAATCTGGGAGGAATGAGATGGAACAATAATTGTATTTCATTTCATTTCACCATAACGTATCTAAACAATGGAATGAAGGTTTTATTCCATTTCGTTTCTTTCCATCAATCCTGACGTAGCTTAAAGAGAAGTCAATTTCTTTTTTAAATTCTAGGATGTGACACAGGCCTCAGTAAAACATGAAATTAACATAAAGATGTAAATCTTAAATCAAAAGAGAAAATTAGTGTTTTAGAAGTTTGTACGAGTATCTCTGAGGTTATGGCTCTATGGCTATTCAAATGTGTATGCTTTCTTGGGGATTTTAGCTCCTATGTTTGGTTTGATGGCGGGGGAACTCCAAACTCTGGAGATTAAACTCACTTTGGTGTCATGCTTGGTTACCCCCAAAAGTATGTTTGCATATGGAAATTTTGCCAGGAAACTCAGTTTTGTAGAAGACTTTGGTTGCTTTTGCAAGATTTAACCCAAAATGCACTATATGTTCACCATCAAGAATATCCTCCTTTATTATTGTTTAGATTTGCTCTGCTTTGTATTTAATGTTTTTGATATATAGAGTAGAAACCATAATATTTGTTCTGGAACATGCAGGTTGTTTTGCCAATGACATTGTGAAGAAAATAAACTGCTCACCTGGATTTACGACTGTGTTCTAGGGAAGCAGGGTTAATCACAAGAATCAAATTCCGTCTGTTTTCTTGTATGCAATTCAACATAAGATTTATAAATATATCTATGTTCCAATCGCAATTACTTTCGCTAAGCTTGGCTTGTCTAAAACTAAGTAGTTCTGTGATGTTTGTTGCCTTCTATAATCTGACCATTTTGTGCTTAACTAGTCACAACAAATCGTGCTAGTTGACGTCAATGTTTGGTGAATAATATAAAAGTGGCGTAAGCATTCACAACATTTGAAGAGAAAGCTGAAAACAGAAAAAGGCTATCATGGCACCTTGTATTAGTTATTTCGTATATAATAAATGCCACGATGTTATGCATACACAACGCTGTGATTATAGATGGGCAATGTAAAACCTCTTGAGCCTTGTAATGTAGTAGTTTTACAGGAGGATTTGATTCTCTTGGAAGAAAAGAACTGACTCTGGACTCCATGAGAATGTCAACGTGGCTTCACTGCTTCATTGACACAAGATTTTCAACTTTCAAGACTTCGTAGAAACTGTTAAACCAATTTCGTTTTTTGTTTTGGCAAGAGCAGTGTTTATAAGGACAACTGGTAAGATAATATTAATTTCAAAGATTAAATGCTAAGGTCAAGATTTATTGATCTTAAGCTTAAATTGATTTCTCGTCTAAAATGAAACTTATGTTCTGAGGGAGGGAACGGGGATAGAGAGAGATAGGGGTGTAAAAAAAAAAAAAAAAAGCTCAGAGAACTGGTTTGACTCTTAAAATCGGTTTAAAATTGATTATAAGTCTCATTTGAAAAGTGAAATTAACTCAGAAGAGAAAAAAAAATCCATTTAGTGCTGGTATCGAACATAAATTTATTAAAACGTATTTCTTAACCAATATTATCACGTTTGGTCTAATTGTTTTTTAACCTGAAAAGTGAAGTGATGCCTGAATTCTCTGAATTTACAGCATAGTTGTTTAATAATCTGTACAAGTTTTCAAAGAATTTGGAAACTATTTCTGCAAATTTTAACAGATTGAGCTAGGAAAATAAAAGCAGGTATCCTGATCAACTGAAAATAAATAAATACGTGTTTGGTATCTTCTAATGTTGCTATCGACATTTTACCTGTTCAAAGTTCCTTCATTATAACAAGTAACAGGACCAAAAATTGCCGTGTAATAACATAAAAATCTCCTGAATATGACACATGCTGGGGCATGTAAACAAGGTGAGGAGATCTCGTATCATTTCAAGCCACATTTTTCTTGGGAAATTTAGGAACATTATTACTATATTCATTTTTCTTTCTGCCTGTCTTCTGTTTCCTTGTGAGTGGCTCGTAGTACTTACTGGTTTGTAAAACAAGGGGTACAGCAACCCGTTTTTACTCTTCTGCTCGTATGTTAGGGTGAAGGTTTTACTGTGGAAAATAACTTAAAAATGAATAATTAAAAGAGAAATGACTTTTGTGCATCTGGAACAATTTTTTTTAATAAGAATAAATTAGGGAGAACACACATGTATAACATGAGTTTCAAAATGTTTTCTTTAAGGTTTAGATAACATTTTAGTCTTTGTAACAGTGTAATATAAAATGTTATTTTTTTCAAAATGTTTTTTTAGGCTCAGGCCCTTACATCAGTAAAAACAAATAAAGTGTTTTTTTTTAAGTCCTTACAAAATAAATTATCAATTTTAATTATTGAAAAATTAAACTTTTTGTTTTTATCTTTGTTGTTTGACTTTAGCCTCTATAATATTTGGACAATATTAAATTATAGTGTGTTTGGATTTATATTTACACACACTAAGCGTCCATTCATCTCAATCCATTGAGAAACAAATGTTTTGATTTGGATTTATGGGAATGTGTGACAACTGATATAAAAAATATTAATCCTTGTAAATGTTGACTGTATTAAGTTTAATTCCTAAAGAAAATGAGACTAATTTAATGTGGATCAAATATTACATTTACATGACTAAAGTCAAATAACAAGAATCAAAAAACAAAACATCTTATTTTATAAGAATTGAAACTAATAAAAAAATTGTAAGAACTAAATCCAAAAAATAAAAGTGCATACATGATAAGAACTAAATCCAAAATATCTTATTTTATAAGAATTTTAATGTTGTTCAAGTGTTTGATTCATATTGCCCTCATGTGGTGTTCCATTATGTGCCCTCCTTGTGGAGCTGGGACCTCGAAATTCAAGCATCAAAGAATGGAGTGAAATAATAATTTCAGAATAAAAAATTATACATGTTCCTACTAGCAGACAGAACTTTCTGATTTTTCAATGACTGAAACTGAGTTAGGTGTTGGTGGTGCTGAGCTGTGAATGTGATACCTTCCTTCATAAGTCATCTTATCTCACCCGTGCAGCTAGAAGCATTTCTCTTATTTGTTTGGTTTGGTTGTTTATTACATCCAGATTGAGTAGTTGACTTATAATAAAAGAGTGGCCAAGTTATTATATCTTTTATAATGTATACTCCAAATTTTAAATGCTTTTTGACAACTATGGTCACTATCCTCTATCGCACATACTAATAATAAAAATAATAAAAATATATTAATAATAAAAGTAATAAAAATGCAGAATTAATTATTAATTTTTAAAACACATTTAAATAAAAATCTTTCAAAAAGATAAAAGACCCACATTCACTTTTCTGACATCATAATAAAACTTGTCCAAATAAATAATAAATCATCTCGGCTCAAAACAAGGTCGTTCAAGACTTCATGCAATTAATATAGAAATCTATATCTCAATATCACATCCTATCAGAATATTGTGTTCCCGTGTCCTCTAGCATGAGATTCTTCATAATCATCTACCTAACCTAACCATCTGCTCTTACGAACACAAACTTTGAGATCATCACAGGATCCAAACACAAATAGCACATGGGAAGTGAGTTATCACATTCCTAGTTAATAGAGAGAAACAAGACAACATGTAAATTTACATGTCATATAAACGAAATATAACTTACTTAAATATAACTCATGTCATTCCATCACTTTGTCGCGTAACATCACAACACAACACAACATGTCTCATTCATTTTCACAACATTCACATACTCAAAGATCAAAACATAATATCACCAAGTCAATCAATATTGATTGATATACAAGCGTTATGCAACATATACACTAAGACTCAATCCTATATGCAATGTGGTACCATGTCAGTGAAAAACTTCGTCGGGCGCCTAGGAGTACATGACAAGATAAACCACACACTAGTAAGTCAGGTCACTCTCACTAGATAAAATCATAGGGAGACCAGTCAAGATCACGTTGTTTTGTGAGAATGCTCCAATCACGTGGGATCGGTACAAACTTAAAGGAGTACTCAAACCGGGTGTATTTACCACCAAGGCCTACACTTCGAAGAGTCCGTCAGGACCTCTCCCTCCTGATTCGGGTCCAACCCAGAAAATATTTTAGCACGCAGACTCTATCTATGAATTGTACAAAACACACAACTCCTCAATTGTTCTCAAAATAATTTTATCTTGTCGCGCTTGTGATTAAACTTGTTAGGTTCCCTCAATGGTTCCTATCACAATACTCGTCGCTTATTAACTCGTCGCCCTTAAAGGGTCTTATAGTCGTGTGATTGTATAATTCATAGCTCACAACTCAATGCACACAACATCTCAATGCACATATATATTACAAGTCAATAAACATTCAATTTATCACATACATTCGGTCTCAATCATAATGGTATAATCCCAATTTAACATGTTATCACACCTCATGAATCATATACACTTTACCTATGAACTATGCAATACACACAACTCATCAATTGTTCTTAAAATAATTTTATCTCGTCGCGCTTGTGATTAAACTTGTCGGGTCTCCACAGTGGATCCCATCACAATACTCGTCGCGCAAAAACTCGTCGCCTTTAAAGGGTCTTACAATTGTGTGATTGCACAGTTCATAGCTCACAATTCAATACACACATCTCAATACAATTGTATTCACCATTCATCACACGTTCAATTTGTTACTTACTCACAATTTAGATCACAATTTCATAATCTCAATGTAAGAGTTATACAAAATGTTTCTCACAACATGGAGAGTAAAACCCCTCAAACAATTCCACACAATTATATTAAAATTAATGAATCAAACCATAGGTAAAAAATATGAAAACATCAAGAGCACTAAAGTTTATCAACCAATTCGCATTAGGACATCAATTGGTCCATCAATACAACAATATCGTATTTATAATTGTAAAGGAAAATTATAATTCAATAAACATTCCAAAATAAACCCCAATTTGATCCCATAAGGATTCTTACACATGTTCATTCTAATCTCAATTGCGATAAACTCATCTCTTACCTCTAAGTGGGTTCACGTGTGTATCCTAACAGCGATAGCAATATCTCTAGCAATTTTCTGAGATTCCTCGAGCTTTTCTTCTTATTTGTTCTGATAGGGTTTCCAAGCGTTATAGAGAAGGAGAAGAGATTAAAGCATTTTTTTGTATTGTCTTCGTGCGATTCACTTTTCTCTCTCCATGAATATTATTTTGCAAATCTCAATGGTGAAGGTGTGCGGAATTTAATTTCGAACGTGGTGTCTAAATTTCATGACGATCCAACGGTTAACGCATCCGGGATCGTAGTTTTACTAGACATGTTTTGAGTCTGTCCGAGAAAAAAGAAAGTTACGATGCGCAGGATATTTCTCTTAGCTCCGAATTTTTTTTGCAATTTCCAACGGTGAGAATGCTTGGAAATGAGTTGCGAACCTGGTGCTAAAATATCAAGACGATCCAACGGTTAACGAGTCTGAGATCGTCATTTTACTAAGATAGGTCTGAGTGTATGTAAGAAAAAAAGAGAATTTTGGAAGGAAAGAGAAAACGAAATTGAAAGGAAGAAAGAAGAGGCGTAGAGTCTATAGTAAAAAACTGACCTAACATGTTTATATTTATAGCGAGACTACTCACAACCTATTATTTACTCTATTTATTTATTTTTATTATTTTATAAAAAAGAATTTTATTTTATTTTCTATCAAATGAATAAATCATTTTTTTCCTTCAAACCACTATTTTAATACAATTATTTCTCTTTATTTATTTAATTATAAAAATCTCACCATTTTCTAAAATTCTATTTCTTTTTTTAACTAAAAAATATTTTTAATTTATTTACGAAAAATGAAATGTTACAGTTCCTTCATGGTATGTATAGGAAAAAAAAATCTATTACATAATGTATTTCAAGTGTTATTCAAGTGGCAAGGAAGAGATACAGATTGTGGCACTTCAACTCATTAAGAGAAAAAAAACACTATTATTTAAATGTGATTCACCTTTTTTGGTATTTCTGTCGCTTCTATTGTGTTTATATTCCCATTAAGAACTTAAAAAAAATGGTTTGAGTAAAAACTAGAAAATACAAGTCTTTAGTTCAAACAATGGCTTAGGACTTTCACAGCTGAAATTCAAGCATGCTAAGCTGAAAGTCATGGCACAAGAATTGTTTTTTTACATGCCCATGTGTTGTTGTCTTCTGTCTTTGGAGTCTGAACAATAAAATGTCAAGCTGAAAAGTTTTTATGTTTTCAGAAAAACTTTTAATAGTGGAAGAGGAAAGAAGTAATTGCTGTCAAAACTATACAAATTTACTTCTTGTCCTGACTTGGTTGCTTGCATTACCTTGTCCTTTTCGGGTGTAGATGAACACTGAAATGCCAGCACTCAGCAGCAGGTCTTGGTATTTATTCATTTCATCTCTTTAGTAACTTTCCTTCAACCACTTGTCTGTTTGGAAACAAAATGCAAGACACCAAATTTAATATGCAATGATCAACATGCTACTTAAATAGTACTATATTTTCTTCTCTAATTATTCTAAGCCATTAGCTTCTTCCTGGTCAATTTCTAAGCTTTTCCATCCCATTTTTTTGCTTGATATGTATTGTATACATCTTGTTTGAATAAACACTTGCAGGAGAAGAAATTAAAAGATAAAAGTAAACAGAGATTTTTCTTGAGTTAAAATCAACTTATGTACTTCAAGTTTTATAGAAATACTATCCTTTAACTACTCCAAAAGTTGATTTTAACTATTTTATCTTCTTGTTTTCTTTTATAAATACTTGTTGAAAACTTTATCCAAAAAAGATCATCATTAACATTAAAAACAGTATTCTACCTAAATCCATTTGTTAGCAAGACCGTTATTAACAATGACAAGAGAAGCCACGCAAAAGGGTACACATTGAATATCCAAGTGTGCTTCTGAGGAGCAAAGTGAGGGCATCGAGGCCTTTGGTGTCTCTCCCTCCCTTAAATGAATGAACAGGAATGATGGAAACTGGTGCCAATAAGCATAGTGTGCCCACAACATTTATATCAAGTTATCATCTTTCAACCACGTGAAAGGGATAGTAAAAACATGACAAAATAACCCAACAAGTAGGTTCTAGAGTTTTATTCTTTGTCAATTATGGAACAACTGAATTCATCACATAATCATCACTTTTGGTTACTACTACTAATTCACACCACAATGAATCACAAAAAAAAAAAAAAGATAACAGATGTACACAAAAATCCTATGTTAAAGCAAACAAACCGGGGGGAGTAAAAAAAAAAGAAGTTTGATTAGAAGAATTTCTGAAGACAGTAAATTAACTTAAATGTGAGTGGGAGAGCGAGCAAACTGAAAGATTGTGCAAAAATATTGTGTCATGGCGCATATTCATGTTCAAGGGTTGGTTGTGTTCTTGTTACTGTTGCAGCAGGTGCTTTTGTATCCCCAATTGAAGACATTTGAAGAGGCTCTCCCACCTCTGCAGCCCTTTCCATCTGTTGCATTTTCATCTTCTGTTTGTACTTGCTCATCCACAAAACTAGAAGTGACAACAACACAAGCAATACTAGTCCACCCACAACAGACCCTACAATGATCCACACTTTCTCATTATTGTTATTCCCCTTCTCACCTTCCCCTTTAGGAGCAGCACCTGCCGGAGCTGGAGAAGGTGCTAAAGGAGCAATAGATTTAACCACTATAGAGAAATGACCCTGTTGAGTAGTAGAACATGTGTTGCCTCCTGTTACATTGCTGAAATTGGAAGAACCTTGCAAATCAAACCAAATACATTTTGCAACAGCACCATGAGGAGCTGGTTTTACATCCCTAAACTTGACCAATATAGGGCTCTCAGATGCATCTATGTCTAGTTCTGATAAATTTGTAGCCGACAAATTTGAACCTTCATAAGCTAGTAGTCCCAACACTGGAGCCAAATAAGTATAATTAGGCAAAGGGTAGTAGTAACTGCTGGACCTATTATCCAGATTTTGGTACACCAACACAAGCCTTTCCACATAAGGACTCACAATGAGTCCCTTGGGAATTTCAAACTCATTGTATGCCTGGAACCCTTTTCTCCTTAGACTTCCACTCCTTAATCTCAATGCTGCAACCTCAATCCCAGTCAAATTGGAAGGAAGTTGAGTTGCATTGTAAATGATACCTGTTTTTGGATTCACCAAGTCCTTGTAAGCAAATTGTTGGAGAAGTGCATCAAGAGCCTTTGCTTCTTCCCTTGTTGAAGATGACCCGGGAGAAGTAGTAGTAGACTGAGCCCTAACACTAGGAAGTGATTCAAAGCACAGAACAAGAACAAGCATTATTACTAGACTTGGAAGAAGAACAGGCTCCATGGATGATTTAGGGAATTCTTGAAATTCAGCTCAATGTGGTTCTCTCTTTGTATCTGATATTCACCTTGGACTCACAGATACAACCCCAATGCAATATATCAGTAATGAATAGTTGATACTGAACAATAAGCAATGAATCTCTCCAAAGGGGTCTTAAAAATGGAAACTTGTAGGCACGTTTTGCTGTAAAAAAAAGAAAAATATTCTCCTGCGGGCAGAAGAATAAAAGCAGCTTTGAACGTTTCAACAACCGTTGCAATGAAACGTTTTTCTCTCAAGAATCCTTGCAAAAGGCAAAGCCAAAGAGGCAAAGATTCACTCAATACTTGGCAATCTTCTTCTGATTCTAAGCATTTCATTCCTCTCTCTCTCTCACTCTCTCAACTCAACCAAATCTTACATGAGTTGTAGCAGTTAAGGCAATAATTGGGTAAACTTTTAAGGAGAATTACTGGGAGAACAATAAAACCTGAATCTGAAATCAATGCTGTTCATCAAACTGTGATTCCAAGAAACAAGATCCAGGCCCCCCTTTGGATTTTGGCAGTGGTTTACTCGGCAAAAAGGCAAGGCAAACAAAGAGTAAGCATTACCTGAACAAAACAAAAACCAAAAAAGTGTCTTCTTTTTAGCTATGTGTTATTGGACTTGGAGCTGAAAACACAAACACCATGCACTTCAAAGAAGCTCCAAACTTGAGGCAACAAAGGAAGAAGGGTTGCGGAGGATGGCAACAACAACAGCAATAATCTTCAAGAAAATTATCCTTGGTTGAGGCTTGGTTATGAGAGTGGCTGCCCCCATTTGGTAAATCTAGAGGACAGTGACTGAGAGAGACATGGAGAGTAGTAGTCAAGTCCTAGTCAATGATTGATAGTGGTGGTGGATGCCTATGATGCTGAGCACATTCATTTCTTTTTCTCTTCTTTTCTTTATGATTTCTACAGTGAATAAGTGTGAGGGAATGCCTCCTGCTTCTGTAGTAGCAAATGAGAGTTATAGTGGGAAGAGAAGAATATAGATTATAGGCTGTGTACTGTGTTGTTGTTGGTGTTGTGAAATGCCAACTGTAGCTTGTGACTTTTTGAGTTGTGAATGAGTGAGAGAGAGAGAGAGAGAGTGGTGTGTGTGGAGATGAGTTTCTACTTCTAGGAGTTGTAGATGCACACACTGTTCACTTGGGAGTCACCAGCAAAGCAACCAGAGAAACAAAAAATAATGATAATGATAATAAAAGACAGAAAGGCAATGTGCTGTGAGCGTGAGAAAAAGAGCAAGAAAGTGAAATGGGTGACAGAATAAAAGTACTTCCTAATTTCTATTCATATTATTAAAATTAAAAAAATAGTTGTATTATCACTGGATTAAATAGTTTATACGCTAATACTATGATTAAAGATTTTTACATTATAATTCAATTAAAAAGTTATTTTATAAGATTAATGCGTGTTTGCTTTTATTGGTAGAAACAAAAAATAATTATAAAAAATTTGTAATCAAACATGCATTCATTTGTTGACGTTTACTACAACTCCATTAAAAATTATATCTATCATTATTTTTTTATTGATTAACGGGCTAAACATTTTACACCAAAATTAAGTCATCTTAAGGTACATTAATATCCCTTCTCACTGTACCAACAAAAATATCAGGTATGTAAAATACATGCTGAGTTCATAAACATTTATTGTAAAAATAAATTGTCTGCTCAAAGGAGATCCTAAAAAAAATAACCTCTTAATAAGTGAAGCAAAAACTGAAAACCTAAAATAAAAATGAAATCATACACAGGCTCAAAAGGCTAAACATGATCACTATACCCTTTGAGCCCTTGACGGCAATGACCCCACTTCATTTTGCAGATATGCTAATTTCTCCTAACCAGACCTCAAGGTGGCTCCAAATATCATGTGTTGATGGTTGCTGTCTGGATTTTTCTGATAATTTTTAAAATAGTGTTTGAATTTTTAATGCAGGGAAATGTTTTTTTTTTTTATTGAGAAATATTGCAACATATAAAGAAAACACTGTATGACCACTTCTGAAACAATAACGAGATATCAATGTCAAAATCAACCTCAACCAACTAAAAATAAAAGCAATTTTGTATCTTTGACAACTTTTTTTTTTCTTGTCCACCGATAATGAAAGAATGTTCAACCCTGTGGAAGGTCAAGGATCTTTACTATTTAGGGTTGGTTGTGTGAAAAAATTAAAGTTAATTAGATGAAAATTTAATTTATAATGTCCACTTAATTCAATAGATTTGAGGGCCTTGAACAAGTGGATTTGTGGACAAGGGTGGCGCAACAACTGCAATGGCTGTTAACGACACATTTGACCGACATTACAGAGTCTAAAACTATATTTTTTCTCTTTAAAAATGGAGTATTGATAACTATCATTCTAAGGTATTGTTTAAAAAATTAAAAATAAAAAATATTTATTGTGTAGTTTATAAGAAAATATAAAAAAATTATGAATATTATAATTTTACATGTTTTAATAAAAAAATATTTTTAATTTCTTAATCAATATTAATTTGTATTTGCCTAAAAAATGTAGTATTTGTTATGGATTAAGCTTGGTCAAACCGCAGGCACAAATTGTGTCGCTGAAACGTGCAGAAAATGTCTCTTCGACTATTCAGCATATGGTGAATAATAATCAGACAATCAAATCATAAATAGATTGACTAATCCTTTTGAACATTTCGAAACTAATCAATATATTATAAGCACAATATCGTTCCCCTAAAATTAAAAAAAGAACATCGTCATTATATGTGAAAAATATGCCATGTTTACTTCGTAGAAGCATATGTATCCTCTACTTCGGGGTAATACTAAGAATACGCACATGCAGTTGCGGAACAAGTGCATTATGAAGTAGAATCGAAAAGAATCATGCTTTGGTGTTTTATGCATCATAATTATGAGAACTGGGTATGGGCTAAAAAAGCTAATTTTGTACTACCAATGAAAACTGGGTTGGAAAATGAATAATTAATGAGGAGTAAATGCAGTGCAAGTCTTGTTTCCCAATTCAATAGAACTTGAAGACTGGAAAATGGAAAGTTGTGGGTTTGGTGAGGTGTTAATGCTATATGGAATTTACTAAATAGAAAAAAAAAAAGATGAGAAGGAGGAGAGGGGCCACCTTGCAAGACATTCCAAAGTGATTCACGGAATTTTTATGTATTCGCAAATCGAATGTAGTAAAATGGTCCATTATGACAAATTGACTATTTATAACAAGGGTTGTGGTGGGTTTCGTAAAATACTACTACTAACAAACAAACAAAAAGGAAAATTAATCGAACAAAAATAAATAAAATAAGTGTAGCCACATATTGCCAGCTCATGGAAGTTGTTGACCACACCCTGGCCCGCATGATATTATTATTATTATTATTATTATTGTATGATATTATTATTATTGTTAAATTAAAGGAAACGAGGTCCACACTTGCATAGCAGAAATATCCCATGATGCGCCTAAGTGCCAAAATGCACATGCATTTGCTCTTAGCATTTGGCACTGGCATGTGATATGAGAGCCTTGGATTTTAACTACCCTAATGTGTACCAATTTTTAAATATTAGTTAGTTAAAACTATAATGTATTTTAAATTAAGTGTGCATTATCTTTTACAAGTGAAAAAAAAGTTTACAATAATCTGGTCTACCCTCAGCTCTTAGCTCGTAAGTTTTACATATATCCTTTTTCTTTTTTCCTAAAATGCAAACTGATATTTGTATGTATCTTTTTTTTTTCTCTTACCACAGCATTATCCTATAGCTCGTTCAAAAACAATCATGCTCAAGACTTTGTTAGACACCTCTCTCAATAGGAATTGAAACTTTGGTTTGTCATATACTGATATTGTAAGAAAACTATTTTTTTTTTCTTCTGATAAAATTAATCCCCGTTGATATATTTGAATGTGCTTTCACATTACGCACTTTTGCGCTCATAAAATATTGTGTTCAGCTTAGTATTTTATTTTTTAAAGAAAATTTTAAAAGCTCCAAATTATGATTTTAATATAATTTCATTTCTTATGACTTTCATTCAAATTATATATATAAAAAATTAAATACAAAACCAACAACTTTAATTGTGTGTGTATACATATACACACATCCAACCGCTACTGATTTCAATGATAAAATTTGATTTTCCTCAAACATTAAGGTCTTGATGAATTTCAATTTATAAAGAAAATTAAAAAAAATAAGTGTTGAGAATGATAATTAATCTAGATCTAACATGACTTTTAGACATAAAGCATAAATAGCATCATAATATAACATATAAAACGTGTGTAATATTCTAACATGCATACGTATCATGATGTATATATAGCTTGGGTTACCCTCTCCGTAAACTTTTCTTTACATACTTACGTGAGTATATATTTATTAATCACAGAGACAGAGTTGCTTCTGGTACATTAATGATGCAGTTGCGGTTGAAGGGTACAGTTCTGACAACAAGGATATATATGCAAATATATATCAGGGCCCCGAGACTTCAGAGTTGAGAGTTTGACCCCAACCATCACTTGTTGGCTGTTATTGTTATACTATCATGTTCAGTTCAACGTCTGAATTTGATGCTAATACTTATATTGCTTGGTGTTTGTTTCTGAACTACCCCATGTAATGATGCAAATGCATAAGGTATTCTAAATTTGATCCTTATAAACAAAGTTTGACGCCAACAATATAACTTCCGTTATTTCTATTTGTGCATCAAATGCCAAAGTGTAATAAGGTTTTTACATCAGTTAATGATAATTAAATCATTAGTACTAGTTAATAAAGTATACTAGTACATTGATTAATAAGTAATTGATAGCTTGTTTTCTGCTTATATTAATAAATTATTAATTATTAACCCATTAACCGAGTTACGAAACAACAAATGGTTAATTTGCAAATAATATTTTCATAAGGATGACTCATGACTGAGTCTGGTATATTATATAAAGTCAAATTTACTTAAATATTCAGAAAAAAGTATACTAAATTTAGATACCAATTTACCGAATATTAATTAAATATTGTTCCTTAACCTGCACCTGGATTCCATGTCTGAAACAGGTTGGTATCACATTGATGAAATTAATGTATATTCTCATTTTGGATTTGAGGTTTGTTCGCTAAAATTAGATTACGCCATCCAATAATTCAGAAAATAGAAAGTTATAATAAAGCCAATAAAGTTTAGCTGAGCCAGTGGGGTTAAAGTTTAGCACTTGCAGAATATTTGTAATTTGTTCAACGCGAAGAAGCCAAATTCCAGCACCGTCTCTGTATTTTAAAAACAACGATTAAAGAAATAATAAATAAAAGAAAACCTTTTATTAAAAAATTATAACACTTAATATGTTTATAATGTTAAACATTATATTCTTTAATACTTTTTTTTTATTTCTTAACTATACTATAAAGATAATAATTAATAAAATAGGTATAATATTATTTATATATTGTTGCTGCTTGCTATCAAAACACTTGGACGCATATTCATTTTTTGAGGCCGTTCTCAACTCACATCTTCTATTTAACTTTTTTAAATTCTAAAACTTGAACTTTAATTATCTTCTTTTTTTTTTGAATATTTTTATAAATATATAAAAAATATAAGAAATTTTGAATCTATCATTACATTACATTTTAATTATGTTGTGCAAACCCATATAGTAATATTAATGAACATTTGCTAATCTCATTATTATAAACCCTATAGTAATATTAAGAAATTTTGAGTTTATAATAACGAGATTGTGAACGAGATTATGGGTTGGGAGCTGATAGAGAAGCGCAAAAAAAAAAAAAAAAAAAAAACAAAGCACACATCAAAGCTTTTCCATGTGTAATTTATGTTGCACTTACTAGAATACTATCGACCTTAAGGCAGGAAGGGATACTATTGACTTTTCCCATTTTCTGTTTTGTCCTCAGCATTCAGCAAAGGAGATATATGATTTAATGATTTATGAATGGAGGTTTTGGCTGAAAAAAAAACCCAGCAACAAGAGTAATAATTAGTTAACGCGTATGAACATTTAAACTTTTCCTACATTATTAGTAGTCTCATGCTTTCCAAGCAATAACATAAAAGTACTGAAAGAAAGGGACTCTTTAGTTTCCTTTCTTTTTTCTTATTTCCCTCATGTTTGGTGAAATGGAAAGAATCCAAAGCATGAGAAGCACTTTTTTTAATATAAATTTGGATGTTCTGCATCCAACAGTTTAGATTTTTTTAAAAAGTTAATTCAATAATTTATATTTTAACTGCTTTATTGCATGCCATATTATGTTAATTTGGCTTAATAATAATTATACTTTTGATTAGTATGTTATAAAAAATATATTATAACCTGAGCAGACCCAAAGGTAGATAAGCTTATAGACGAAACCATATGTAATGCTTTTAATTAAATCATCATTGCCTAAAAAAGTAGAAAGTGATTTGAAATTGAGTAAATTGAATGTACAATACAATTGTATCCGTGTAAAATGAATCAATTAGAAGGTTCTTTTCATAATTGGTAAACTCAGCTAATCTAATCTTGTGAGTTGTGATGCCGACCAAATGTAGCAAATCTTGCATTAAATGGGTTGCACTAGAGAATCATCTTTTTTTTTTTTTCCTTTTGGTGATGAGGATCATCTGTTTTCTACGATAATAATAAATGGAGCTCTTAATTAGTTGTTGAACTTAAATAAAATGAGCAACAATATATCGGTTTTGGAGAAGGAGTAGTAGTTGTGGGACATTTACTATTAAGAATGAGAAGAAATAGTATTGATTGGCATAAGTGTTGTGGTAGGCTGGTAGGCATTGTGGAGTGGAAATAGGGTTTCTTTTTTGCAGCCCACAAATGCTTAAGAGACGAGTGGCATCATAGGGTGTCATTTTGCGGTTCAGACTACCAAAAATAAAGGCCCCTAAGACCTAAGTTATTTCTTGTTATTTAGGGCTAGGTTACCCCACATTTCTTGTTCTATTCCAATCTGGGATATATAACACTAGCAACGCCATTGAGAGCCTTGCTTTCTTTATTTCTTTTGCCAAGCTTAATGACGAAGAAAAATTGTGAACTATATTCTAAAGAATTTTTAAAATGATGGACATTTAGAATGTTTTTTTATATCAAAGTAACCTGTTTTTATACCAATTTTATAAATGATGGACATTTTAGAAATATTTAAAAAAAAATAAAAACAAAGAGATTAATTATGAAAATATTAAAATTTTCTTTTCTCGTTCACTTACAGTCTCATTATTATAAACTCTTTTATCCTAAAGTTTTGGTGTGCTTTACTCTTTTTTTTTTTTTTTTTTTTGCACTTCTCTATCTCCCAACCTATAGTAGGAGTACCATGAAAAAGCTTGAAGTTCCATGGGAAGGATTTGGAATGCTTCAAGGTTCTTTGAAGACATTGGAAGAAGAGACTTTGACAAAAGCTAATAACATGAGAATCAATGAATACTTGTAAGGTCAAGAAGAAGGAGGTGGAACCAAGGCTCACCAATATGAGTCATATTGGGGAAGAAAACATATTTTGACCCTTTGGCAGAAAGCACCACGCCTAGGTTAAGGTCTCCACCATGACTGGTCACCCTTGACAGAGGCCACAGTAGTCATGACAGATTATGTTTGCAAAATGAAAGCTTTTTCTATGTGAGATGTTTGGAAGAGCTTTTTTCGCTTATATTGTCTGTTAATTTACTAGTTGTTTAATTATTCATATGGAAGTTCTAAGAGGCCCTAAGTATAGTGACACCATTTAACTAGAACATGATGAAGTGCTCATGCTTTTTTCTTAAAAAAAAATGAAACTCTCTGGATTTTTGCATCTAGTGAGTGAGTGATTGTCAGGTGCAATCCTTCTTTGCTGCAGTGAAGGCATTGTCACGTAAAGAAATGCACTATGGGGCTTGTGCAACATCAGAACAGGTACTGTGGGTGTCTTATTTTGATCACTGATTTTTGGAGTTGGTCAATCAATCACTGAAGTTTCAGTGTCTATCCATTTTCACTGTAAATTACATTTTGTTAGTTAAATGACAGAATTTGCTAATATGTAAGCAATAGGCATTTGCACACTTCAATCTGTTATTAAGAGCTATATAGCCTGCTATATGCATTTGTGGGAGCAGGGAGTTCATGCAATTAATTTATCTGATGGCAGGTCAATGCAGCCGGTGATCTTTGTGCTATTTGTCAGGAGAAGATGCATACCCCAATATTACTATGCTGTAAACATATTTTCTGTGAAGACTGTGTATCAGAGTGGTGAGACTTGCTTTGCTTTTGTTTATTTTTGTGTAACTGGTCTGCATAACAATCTGAAATGGCATTTACATTTGAGTTAAATAAGCTCAACATTGATAACCAGTATGTGAATTTTCAATCTGGCTGGTGTTTTAAAATATAGTTATATATGTTGCTTCATATTTGTATATAAAATTTATGTTATGCTTTTTAAATCTTTTTTAGTATTGGTGTTTGCACATCTTATATTGCTTCCTTTTTTTTGGTTACTACATATTTATTTGTTTGTGTTTTCTGGCACCTGATTACTAGCTTGTTTTTCCAGTTATTCTGAAGTCATATATATAAATACTAGCCAGGAAGTTTTTTCTGCTTTGAAGCTTTACTTTTTCAAAGTAGCAACCACGATCTATATACATCAACACATGTAAAATGCTCTG
Organism: Glycine soja; assembly: GCF_004193775.1. Classification (NCBI taxonomy): domain Eukaryota; kingdom Viridiplantae; phylum Streptophyta; class Magnoliopsida; order Fabales; family Fabaceae; genus Glycine; species Glycine soja. The sequence goes on along the minus strand of NC_041010.1, from coordinate 46,687,253 downwards.
GAGGCAATCGTGGGGATCCCTCTGAGAAAGATGAATGCAGCTGAATACTGGTCATGCGTTCATATAATGTACTAGCAAAAGGTTGAGTGTATATGAATGACCCTGTAAACTAGGAAGTCGATTGAAAATATAATTAAGCATGACTCTTCATTTGCAAGGAGTGAAGGTCTTCCTCCGAATTGCATAGCGATTCTGTCATATAGTGCCAATCAAACTGTTAATTTCAAACAAATTTTTTATTTTTGAATTTCTCTTTATGTGGGTTTTGATTCACACCTCAAGGAGTGTTGCCCACGGGCAGATTATGGTCAAAGATCTCACACTTCGGTTCATGTATTGAATCTGTGGATACTAGTTTAATATTGTAATACGTCTTTCATTTATCATATTCTCTCTCTTGTAGAATTCTCCACCGTGGATCGCATTTTCTCTCTAATTGCTGTTGCAATAACCAATCAATGGTCAAAATTTTGCAGGACGGTGGCTGGAGAGTATCTGAGATGGTCCTTAACCAATAGCCACCACTAGGTCGGAATAAAGTTGTCATATTTGATTCATTTAATAAACATAAACCAGTTGAATTACTTGACTTTAATTTCCTTCAGCTACACTTTAATTTTATTAATCATAGTATAGAAACAATTTAAAGGCGAATACAGTTTAGAATTTAGATACATATTTTATACGATTTTTTTTATCAGAACAGAACATGTATTATTTCCCAGATTCTTAATTCAATTCAATGCCTGTATGCCGTCTTTTAGATGAAGAAGAAAATAATGGATCGATTCAGAAGAGTTACTAATGTTTTCTGAAATAATTTGCTGCAAAGGATCCTGATTCAAAGAGGGTAGCCAAACCAAAGGCTTTCAGTTACAGTGTTTCGATCAATTTACATTTCCAGAATTTCGAGTTGGTTTATTATAAGTTACAACTTCATATTGTGACAAATTCACTTCATTAACACATCGTTCCTTTCCTTTCATAAAACATTTTACATGAGAATTCGCCTGACCCAACTTTTCACTTTCACGACTGACCAAGAGGATAAATTGATATTAGATGTGAAGTATGATAAATCTTTTTTCCTGCTTTGAATACTTTTAAAAGGCTTAATTGTAAAATTTATTTTTCTCTTTTGTTTATTTCACCCAATTGGTTCTTCTAAGGAGGAATATCATATTCCTTTATCACTATACTCACGTCATCATTTATATTTTTGATGTAAAATATAATATTAATATAAATTTTATGTGAAAATAATTTAAAATTTATTTTTTTAATTTATTATATTTTTATAATCTTATATATTATCTTTTAAAATATAATCTTATATATTATATTTTAAAAGAAAATATATAAGATTATAAAAATATAAAAATATAATAATTAAAAAAGAATAAAATTTGAATTTTGAAATACTTTTACATAAAACTTATATTAATAGTATATTTTGTACCAAATATTTAAGTGAATATTTGGATGTAGTGGTAAAAAAGTGTGCTTCCTATTTCAATGACCATGATTTTAGTCTTTTTTCAAGTTAACAGTTAAAATCAACTTTAGGAATTAAGATAATGTATTTTAAAATATAAGGAGACTCAAATAGTGAATAAAAAAAATAAGACCACCAATTTGATGAAATAAACAAAATAAGAAGATAAATTTTACAATTAAACCTTTTTAAAATATTAAATGTATCAATCATATTCATAATAGGTCAAAATCCAAAAAAAATTATGATCAATCAATACATTTTTTTTTGCTTTTGGCAAACCAACCTTACCATGAAAGGAAAGTCACACACAAAACAAAACATATATGGCTTTCTCTTCATATACCTCACTCTCTTCCTCACATTGCAACAAGGTAGAATAAATAAATAAACGTTCCAAAAGCATGCATACACATTTTCCTCAAAACAAGAGAACCTAATCTAAGGCTAAACCATGAAAAGAAAAGAAAAGAAAAAAGAAAGAAAAGAGATCATTTTGTATGTGGAGAAACTGAGACAGTAGAAGGAGCCCCATCTTTTGATATGCTCTTACTATCTTCTTCCGGCACAGTAAATATTTCTTTTGACAGCATAGGTGGACTTGGTGAGACCAGAACATCCTCATCAGATGAGTGTGGAGAGACAGATAGTAACCGTGTGATCCTACTGTCATCCACAGGGTAAACTTCATTGACTTCTTCCATGCCCTCATCTATATACACCACATCCTGCATAGTCAGCTGATGGTACTCCACAATTTCCCTCAAGAAACGGTTTTCCCGAGAATATGTCTCATTCTCGCTTGCCAGACGAGCCTTCTCAGCTAGAAGTGTCTCCAATTGATGCCTTATCTGAGGAGCTCACAGATATATAAAGTTAAATTTCTCACTCAGAGATATTCTTTCATGCAAAACTCAATACAAGGCAGTCGATGTACATGATGCGTCATGCTCACGTGCATGCATCTACCTATGAATGAAAGCACTAATGCTTCTAAAAGATCAGCCATATCATCAGTCAACATGAAATCTCTAACACACACTCGTCGAGAATTAGACGTTCTGAGTGTGAAGTTTTAGACATTGAACATCTGTGAGTGATCCGATAACAGGTGGCCCAATAGACTCAACAACAATCACTAAAATAAGCTCTAATGGCAACTTAAAATTTTTGGGTTTGAACTTAGCTCAGCCCCAAAAACTAACTCATGAGACAAAGGTTGCACTACAGATATATACTATTTTAACCATATCACTAGTTAATGTGGAATCTCCATGGGACACAATACTCTCATGTTAGATAGTAGATGCTTAATACTACTAAGCACCACATGACATAACCAGAAACTTCAAATTTTGTTATGTCAATGTGAGTGTTCTAGGTGTATGAACACAAAATTGAAGTAGAGAAATATCAAACTAATCAATACCAGATCATCATCTTCACGGTTCTGTCCCTTATCGCTGCCCTCTCGGTCCCGGAGTACTTTGTTCTCTTCCTCAAGTTGAGCACACCTTGCTTTAGCAAAAGCCAAATCTGCTTTAACGGATTTTAGCTCGCGAAGAAGTAATTTTGCTTTGGCAGCTGTTGCCATTGCCACCTGCAACCACAGCCAAGGGAAATTATGCTTCTCTGGTCACACAAACAAAAACTGTCAATTCAAATAAACAACCATCACATTCTCGGTTTCATGTTCACAATGACAATTGGAAGCAAAAGTTAAACTTAGTTTCCTGCATCTACATTGAGTATGAATGCCTATGGGTAACAAAAGTCTAAGAAGCAGAACAGTTTCTTCAGGGCCATTTGTGGACTGAATTTAAATTAATCACTTGACATGGAACCAAGAGCACTTTTATGTTAACCTAAAATCTATTAATAACTCCAATATATATTATATAAGACATTGTATTTGTTTGCCTTCACTACTAGAATTAGTGAGGGTAGTGACACATGATTACATAGTTGCCACCTTACGTCGCGTGATGCCTTGAGTTTTGTTTCATGGCTAGATTGAGTCTGTGTCTGGTCTGCTTCTTGAAACGGATTTCTCAAATCTGAAGTTTGGTTTGTGTCCCCAAAGTTACTTCCTTTTCGCCTTATTTGAGTTCTCAGATCTGCTGTCTTACTCCCCACAATTGTTCGGCCTTCCTGAAGAAATTAGAGAAGCAACATTGAATTGGAGAAAGTGATATCTTAAATAAGAAAGTCTGCTTGTACTCCTATTTGGGATATGAATATCTGATGTACTGTTAAAACATGAAATTCAAATGAATTCATCAACAGCTATATTTTGTGTTTAACTCTGTTGTTTGCAAACTATAATTCCTTACACCATTTTAACGCTGATTGAGGGTGGTTAAATTATTGGTTAATAAGATATATAGATTGATCAACCGACTAGTAACATGTTACCAATTTTTTAGTAACTTAGCCAATTTAATAACCGAGTAATTGTCAACCAGCACGAAAACGATGTGAAAATTTTGTGTCTGCACGAAACATTTCTGAATTGTGTTGATGGAAATGACAATGTGCATCATAGCATATTTAGAGTAACTAGAGTTGTGAAGTAACCAATTGTAAAATGGAAGTATATATGATAAAGACAAGTATGTTTACCTCAAAAGCTTTCTCAAAAGTGTCACCTAGTTGATTGAGGGACGAAGTGATTTTATCCAAGCCCTTCCGAAATTTAGGATTGTCCATTTTTCTACTCGAGTCAAGGGATTCATATCCAGGCTTGAATTGTGAAGGGGAGTTCTAAGCATGTCAAAGAAAAAACATACATACACAATTAAGTTAATTCCAACCCAACTGAAAGAGTAAATGACAGACATATATTGATTCCAAAATCAAGAGTCTTAGTTTTATGCTTCATGTAATTTTTGGCAACATAATATCATATCTCCCTGCATCATATATAACAACAAGCGCCAAATTATACATGATAATCACCTGAACTGCAGAAGGATCTGAAAAGGTATTAAATGAGTGTGACTTGAGCGTTTGGGTTTGAGGCATGGTGTCATGTTGTGGGGTTGGCTTATCATCATCCAGAATTGATTTGGCTTTCTGCGCAATCACACCCCAGAAACCACCAGACTTGGAGTTGCCATTTCCATAAGCCCCAAAGCTCTGCATTCATTCATTCATTCGTTCGAAGAATTAATTAACTATATATATGTGTGTGTCTGCGTGCACAAAGATTGTGAGATAAATTTTGATCATTAAGTCAAGATTTCTCACACTCTCAATATACACACAGATATATGTGTGAACATATCAAGTGAAAGGTAAAATTGGTGAGAAGAGTTAATCTTGACCCTTTAATAAGGATTAAGATTATATTTGTGTAAAATCAATTTTGATTCATCCTTATAAGATTGAATTGTTAAGATTATCTCTTCTCATTTCATATTCTCACCTTCTATCTATCTAAATCTATTTGTCTGTCTACGAAATCAATAGTTTCAAAGTTATCACGGGAATTTGATGAGAAGTGTTGATACAATGGTTGCTCTAAAACAAAGAAATAGACACATTGAGCATCCAATACCTTGGATCTTTGATGGTCAAACTCGGCGGGGGCAAAAGCAAAGGAAAGAGAAGGTTCACGACGAGAAGCAGCAGCTTTGATGGCTTGAGCAGCGAGAGATGATGGTGGTGGTGTTGAAGAAGATGAGAAGATTGAAGGAGAAGCATTGTCATCTTCCAATGATGGATCATGAAATTCTTCCTTGAAGGTGGAAGACTTGGATATACCTTGCCTTCTCCTGTACGCCATGCCACAACAACAACCTCAGAAGAGATCACAAAACCAGAAACCAGGAGATTCAACTGCTAACCAACCAACTCTTTCTGTTTTTTTTTTTCTTCTCCTTGTATTTTTTTTTTTCCTATGGTTGGGGAACCATATATTATATTAATATTAACAATTGCTTCTTAATGACACATATCATACGGAGAGAGAAGGAAAAATAAATAAATGTTGCTTTTAACTGTAACGAACAGGTGTGTGGTGTGTCCCCTTCATTTAGGCCACCTTCAACATATATTTCATCTAGGCTGAGTAAATTATCAGTTACCCTTAATAGCTTCATAACAATATTTTTAATAATACAAAACTAAATAACATTTTACTTCTTGTTAACTAACTTTAAAGTTGTGAAGAAATATCAGGTGTAGGGAGGGGTATGGGGTAACCCCTTTAAAGGTCTATTCATGGCATAACATTTTATGTTATTCACGCGGGCTATCCTTTTTTTTTCTTTTCCTTTTTTCTTCTCATAATTCCGTTATTGCATGAGAATGGCAATAATGTTTATAAAAGGTAATTATGAATGGATGGTCCATTGATATTGATAAATGTGGTCATATTGATATTGAAGTATCAACTCAACCTTCATATGAAATAAATTTTATAGTAATTTTACTTTGGTATACATTTTTCAATTTTATTATTTTATTATCTTTTGTTATTATGATTACAATCGTATGAACCTCCAAGTCTAACCTGTTTAAGTTATTATCTTTGTCAACCAGGACAAATCAAACGAGAGGGAGGGTCATACGCGTTCAGTGACAACTCAACTCATAAGACAACCAGCGAAGCAAAACCTATTTGAAGCATAGATTGGCCATTACTATACACAGATATGATTCTTCACTCATTCTTTTCAAGTGATATGCTTCTGTAGACCATCTTCTTATTGTTAACATTATTATTATTAATTCTCAACAAGCTTTTCCATGTGGCAACTTTAGTGAGGCCTTTCCCAATAAACGAAGCAATTTTGTGTGCCATATGCCAAGAATATAATTGTTTGGCTTAGCTTTGAGACTCCACCTCAAAAGGAAAGACCTTTTCCACATAGTTCAACACTGACACCAGGTTTTTGTAGGCCACAAAATGTAAACATGTATGAAACTAGATCCATCACTTGAACTTCAAAATTGAACACTACTCGGGAGGTAACAGCATAATTGGATGTTAGGTAATTTTCTAAAAAGGTTATCATATTTTACTTTAATATAACAAGAGAACATTTTAAATGGCCAACATTTGGTCCTTAAAAATTAATTGCATAAGATCTTTAGCCAAACATGTATATATATAGAACGATATCTGCACTAAAAGATTCTCTCATAAACTGCTCAATCCATCTTTCACTAAAATCTCTATTTTGGGATCCATGGACCCCTTCATTCACCATTCACAACAAGGCCGACAAACACCAAAGCATGTTTTTTATTTTTATTTTTTTATAATCATATTATTAGGATTGAGTATTCACTAATTTTATTAATTATTAATCTTTATCAGAAAATGTGACTGATTATTTTTTATGAAAATCTTCCTTCCCAATCACATGTTTTCGTAGGCAAAATTAAAATTCAAGACCTTACAAAAATTAAATATAATATCATTAAAACTAACAACTTGTTACTAAAGCATGGTTGGTCTTAATGATATTATACCTTATGGAAATGTACTGCTGATTGGTTGTACGTTGTACCAATGTGACCCACTATGCTGCGTGAAACTTTTGGGCTTGCACCATGTAGTGGATTGGGTTAATTAAATACGGGCTTGATTTTCACAACCCACAGTTATCTTCACTCTTCCTAACTTTTGTTTTGCTTACAAAAATATCTTTGCCGGAAACATTTTTGTTGTGTATTTAATACAACAAATATATGCTTTATTCAACACAACAGAAACACGTTTGTCGAAAACCTTTGGTATTAGAGAAATAGACTACTTATACCGTCGCAATTCCATGGATTCTAAACAATCAACCAAATAGACGTTTGTTTGCTGGTAAAATCATCGATAAATTTTGCAAGTCTGTGTCCGAAATTGTATATTATTCTATTCTAATCTAATATTTTTCACATAATAAAAAATAATTAATAAACTGAAATGTGTTCCTACTCTTTCATTGTTTTATTTAAGCTTTAAAGTGCATAATCTTTTATACTATAGTTTTTTAATTTTTAAAACTATTAATAAAATGTAAAAAATCTCATATTATATAGATTAAAAAAATAGTTTATATCCCTAAAAAATAGTTCATATTTGGTCATTGTTAAATTCGCTTCAATATCATAATTAAAAAAAATCTCTTGCATTATGGTTTACACTTCTAATATTATCTCTATGAGCTTTCAAAATCTTCATTAGGATGTTGTCATTTTAGAGATTTTTTCATGTTGGTCGTGAAAAAAAGCAAGGTTACATGCCCTAGAGAAACCAACTAACCTAGCCCAAATGGTCCAAAGCTAGTAATACAAAAAAATTACAACGGTACCGGTGACTAGTGAGAAAACACCAGATACGAAGAACAGCACGCTTATAATCCTAACATTTAGGTTGTGTTTGATTTAGATGATGAAAATATAAGATTTTTTTAATTAAAATAGAATGTAAAAAATATGAATCTCATAAAAAAAATATAAATTTTTTCTCAAATATTATTTCTCTCATCTTTATCAAACATACCATTAAGTCAATCATTGATTGCATAACTATTTTTCACAAATATCTTAAGCAAAAAGTTAATAAGTACTTTTATTGAAAAAATAGTCGTACAAGTTTTTTTTTATAGAAAACTATTATCAATATTCTCTTATCATTGTTTTAATACATTTTATTATAACTAATAAAAATAATTATTAATTTCTTAACCATGTCCCTAGAAGACTTGTTAGTAAATTTGAAGACTTGTTATATCTTCAAAGTTCAGACCTAAATTTGAAGATTTACTTTGCAGCTTAAGTAAATTACGCAAAGTTATCTTAAATATGTAGAATAAGAAAAACCCATCACTTTGCAGCTTAAGTAAAATAGGCAAAGTTATCTTAAATATGTAGAATAAGAAAAACCCATCACCCATTCGAAAAATCCATGCTTTACATAGAAATAAATAAGAATTCAATTAATATCTAATATTTTTATACTATCATTTAATAAAAAAATGTCAAGTATAAATTTATTATATTTTACAAAAATTATTTTAAATATCTTGTGAGAGATTGTTTCTCATTGATTAATAGTGTAAAAATCTGTACATATTATATTATAAAGGATGGATAGATTTAACATAGTACAGAACTACAGATACATATTGTTTTTAAATCATGTTGTCAACTTTAAAAAAAGCTCGAAAAGGCTTTGTGTTAAAAAAAATACTTTCAAACATACTTGTTGTATGTTGAAGTCCCTATCATTATAAAGATAAATGGTTTTGCTTAAAAAAAATAAAGATAAATGATTTAACTCAAGGTTTGGCAGTTGGCATGATTATGACGCCATAGCGTGGGGACAGACCGACAAATTAAACATAGTCTTTAATTGTAAATAATTATGACATTCCCACTTAATTACGTAGTTATTTGTTAGTACAGTATTGAATAAAATTTACTGAATTCGTAAAATTTTGTGCGAAACTGGTTTAATAGGAAATTTCTATCATTTCGTGAATCTTAATAATTTTTTTTACGAGTGAATCTTAATAAAATTAAACCAATAATAAAAGAATAAATTAAACGTAGCCTTTAATTGTAAATAAGTTTTATGACTAAGGGGGTGTATTGGATTAAGATTTCAAAGGATTTTAAAAGACTTTTTTATGATTAAAAAGTCTTGTGGTATTCAATCAAGATTTTTATAAAATATAAACAAATCTTGTGGTATTCAATTAAGACAATAAAGATTTTTTTTTCAGGGCAACAAAATCTGTTGGTATTCAATTGAGATTTCTTACCACTTTTAAAATGTCTTTTGGTATTCAAAAGTAAATAGATTTTAATGGATTCTTTTGTGGAATGGATTTTGAGAGACTTTTTAGTTAGAAATACACATAAAATACTCCTCCAACAATCTCACCCAAATCCTTGAGACTTTTCATAATCTACCAAAGACTTTTTCTTCTCCTGCCGAACAAGACACAAACCACTACCAGGTTCATTCTGTTACAACTTTTCAATCAATTTTACCTATTTTTTTAATGGCAATCGATAGTCAATATTGTTCATACTATATGTATATTACGCAAATCAAAAGAAAATGGTGTTGTATATGCTTCAAGATTTCGTATTCATATTGTTTTCAACGTCCAGGCAATGAATATGCATCAAAAGAATGGCAATTGATATGTATCAAGATTTCATATTGCTTTTTTTTTTTAGTACTGTATATGCAAATCAAAATAAAAAACTCTTTTTTCTGTTTCTTCAACTTGTTTTTTTACAACGTCCATTATTATTATTATTATTTTCTTGTGTTATTATTAAAATGTTAATTATTAATGTGTTATTATTATTTTTTTGACAGCGTGTTATTATTATTATTATTGTGTTAATAATTTTTTAATTGTTATTTTGTTAATAGTTTTTTTTTAAATGATTTTATGATATATTAGTATTATTTTTTTTTTAAATGATTTTATGATATATGAGTATTATTTTTATGGAAAATAGATTTTAAATGATTTTATGATATATGAGTATGATTTTATGATATATGAGTATTATTTTTTAATAGTTTTTTGTTAATAGTTTTTTTTAAATAATTTTCTTCGCAAAGAATGTCGTTCTGATGAATTTCCAGTGGAACCTACTGACGAGTCTTCATCTTCATCTTCAGTGTTACCAAATTACGAAGACAATGATCATGAACTCATTGTTCAAACACAAGAGCAGGAACGAGAAGATGCTAATATATGGAGGACTAATATAGGTTCAGATATGTGGAGAAATGCTAATAATTAGGCGAACATGAAGTGAGAATCACTTTGTTATTATTTTTTTAGGCAATAATGACTTTGTTATTAAAAGGTTTAAAATTTCTATCGTTTTTATTTTCTTTATTCAAACATTATAATTTATTTATCATCTTTTTCATTCACTTTTGTAACTTTCGTTATTTTTTTGTTTAAAATGTATTAATCTTTCAAAATCTTAAAAATCCATAAAGTACTTTGAAATCTTAAAAATCTGTGTTAGAAATCCATTAAAATCTTGGGTTAAGAATCCTGATTGTAAAAAGTCTTTTAAAAAAAATCTTTTAAAATCCCACAAAATCAATACAATCCCACATAATCTTTTAAAATCTTCAAGATTATTTTTGTCAAAATATTCTCTCAAAATCCCAATCCAATACACCCCCCTAAATTTTGTCTGCTTGGTCATAATTATTCTTATGAATAACTTATCTTAGTTACTCGGAAATCAAGAAGATGATTTTTTACTAGAAATATTAATTATTTATCACATTAAATAATATAAATAAAATAATATTATATTTTTTTTATCGTATTAAAACTTTTTTTAACTCAGAAACTTATGTTCTCATTTCTCATTGAATAATTTTGTGGGAAACATAATTTTAAAATAAATTATTTCCCATAAATATTATTTTAATAGGAATGTTATTTTTTTAAAAATAAAACAAACACTTTAGAAAATTAAAAAATTCTTCTACATCAAATCCTCCTCAAAGTTATACCAATGATAATTTATTATTGATTAGTAGTATAAAAAAATTCTACCGAGAGTGTGTGGTCGTTACACTTTTTTTTTTTTTTTTTTACTTAATGTTATTCTAATAAAAAATTAACCTCATTCTTAAAATTAAAGAAATTAAAAAAAATTCAGAATTACAATTCAGAATCTAACAGTTTTTATTTTTTTTACTGAATGTTATTCTAACAGTTACTAAGTGATAATGTTACTACTACATTCATGTTAAAGAAATAAAATGAGAATAAGTAATTAATTTTAGACAAATAATAAAGATGTAATAGTTTGAGAAATTTATTTAAAATTCACCAAAAAAAAGAAATTTATTTAAAATTTGCTTAATGCTTAACAGTAACACGACTAAAAAAAGGTGATTTACCAAGAAACAACAATAGAGATAGGGAAAACGTCGTCGTGTTGACGAGGCTGGCGGAGTCGCCGGCTGAGGATTTGATAGAAAGAAAGAAACAGAAAAAAAGGTTTCTTCTTCTTCTTCTACTTTTTCTTCTTCTTCTATGACTCATTCTTCTTCTTCTTCTTCTTCCCATATCGAAATCGAAATTCATCACTTCAAATTTCACATCCCTTTGGTGCTTTCTTCGTAGATCCCACTCTCCGCTTCATCGTGATACCTCACTCTCAGGTCATTTTTTTTTCTCTCACTTCAACCCACAAATTTTATGCCATCTCACACCGTTAAAAATTCGTCCTTTTCACTACCCCCACATTGCTTCCATTCCTATCGACGATTTCCCTCATCTGGGTATTTCGTAATTGTAGCGGTTTAGTTGCGATGATTCGAATATATGATAATATAATATTTTATAATTATGTATTTTTTTAATTTCTTCCTTGCAATGTTTGGCAATGCACTGTACGTTATTCCTGAATTCACAAGCTTTCCACTTTCCACCAATCATATGCATTTAGAGCTAGTTGGGCATATCATGAGATGGACCTAAAATTGAATGATTGAACTGGTTAGCATCTTTCTGCCACTAATTGTGTGAGCGGTTGTAAACTTGATTTTGAGTGATCCTGATTTTAGTTGAAGGTGAATTTGAAGTGATGTGATTTATGATTGGTAATTTTTATTTAGGAAGTAAGTTTGTAGTGAAATTTAGTATAAAATTTTCAACTTAGCATGGATGTTGTATATATTTTTTCCAGTTGTAGTTAAACGTGATTTTAGGAGCGAAGTTGATTTTTAATCACTGTAACCAAATATGCAAAAGTTTGCCAAAATCATGTTTTGCCAAAAGTTGATTTTTAGGAGCTGAAATGCTCCCCCATACTATTAACCAATCCATGTGCATGCAATCAGATTTGAGCTTAACTTACATGATTTGATGAAGTTGGTGGTCTTACTGGTCTGTTGGGTTGTGTCGTTCTTAGACGTAGAATAGTCCTAGTGCTAAGTATTACTAGTTATTATTATCTCTCGTTAACGATTAATTTAGATTCCTTGTTATCGGCATTATCTGGTTTGTTTTGATTATATTTTATTGTCTTTGATAATTTAGATTTTTATGGGGTTTCAGATGGCCGCAAATTCTGGGAATATCTCGTTTGCGTCGTCTCAGTCTAGTTCACAGATTCATGGGAGCACTGATACTGTCCAGGTTGCAGTGTGTTCTCTTTGTCAAAAGGCCCTATCACCTGATAATGAGATGGCAAGCGATCTTGCTAGCAGTGGTGTGTGTGGTGATTGTAAATTTTTGTTACTTGAAGACTTTGGGAATCATACAGTTACCCAAAGCTCACGAAGGAGGCTTAGAGGAAGATTCAGGCACAATAGTTCTGAATCCGTTGAGAATAATTTCTCACAACAGATTCCCCATGTGGTTAATACTGTGAGACAACATCAGTCAGCTGTGTCTGGGGAGGATGATCAACTTGTAGATGGTGATACCCCTGCTTGGTCATTGCAATATGCTAGTACACATACTACCCCTAGTGGGTCTAGAAGGTGGAGGCAGGTTCTCTCTGACACTGACAGTGATGGTTTTGATAATTGGAATTCTCTTTATGGTGAAAATGAATCTAGTGCGAGTTTTAGACAGTACAGAGTTCCCCATGGCGAGACTGATTCTTTCTCTCACAGTGCTTATGGAGGCGACTCAGATATCTCTATGGATACTCATAGTTTTGAAGGCACTGGAGTCTTTAATTTACCAGATGAAGGAGATGAGTTTGACAGTGATACTGACATAGATCCAATGCATGCTGGTCTCAGCCAATGGATTTCTACTGATGAAGATGATGAAGAAGAGGAGGAGGAGGAGGAGGAGGGGGATAGGGAATGGGAATTAGCCGAGGCTGAGGAAGCTGAAGCCACATCCCACCTTCAAATTTTTTTCACCTCTAGTCCAAGTGAGAGCAGGGATCGCATTAATTCTACTGAATCTGGGGGAATGTTTAGCCAGATAATCCGAGAGACCTGGCATGGTTTTGAGGATGTTGATTTACCTCATGGAGCAAACTTTGGGGATTATCTTGATGCTAGACATTTTGAAGATCTGCTTGAGCATCTGGCTGAGAATGACAGCTCAAGACGAGGAGCGCCTCCTGCTGCTGTGTCTTTCGTGAATAATCTGCCACGTGTAGTCATTGGCAAGGAACATGAGAAGCACGGCGAACTAGTTTGTGCCATTTGCAAGGATGTCTTGGCACCCCGCACTGAAGTAAATCAACTTCCATGCTCTCACCTTTATCACATCAATTGCATTTTGCCATGGTTGAGTGCCCGAAATTCATGTCCTCTTTGTCGGTACGAACTTCCAACTGATGATAAGGACTATGAAGAGGGAAAGCAGAACATTGATAGTAGAAATGTGATCCATGAGAGGCAACGAATAGATGTAACAGATGATAGTTATTCTGATGTTTCTGATGGAGATGAGGTGAATGGTAGTGGTCAAGGTGGAATACGGCAAAGACTTCTGAGCTCAGGTTCCACTGTGGATTCTTCTGCAACAAGAAGTGGTAGAGGAAGATGGTTTTTTCTTGCTGCAGCTCCAATTGTTAGTCTAGTGGGCATTGTTCTTGTCTTGTGGTTGGGTAACAACTCTCAGAATGAAGGAAGTAGACATCTGGGCAGTCACTACTTATCCGGGCAAAACCAACACGCTGTTCATGCTTATTCCTCTCCAAACCAGAGGGAGAGTAGAAGCAGAAGGTGGTGGTGCCCATTTTAAGCACTTCTCTAATTGTTTATCAATAATGCCTCATGATGGCCACTTGGGATGAAATTTTTAACTGACTCATGGCGTGCCTTTTGTCCTCACTAATTCAAGAAGACATGTACAGATTTTAGTTTGTAATATCGTATCTGCTTTCTGTTTCTTGTTTCATTTCTTTCCTAGTTTGTGCTTCGAGGACCCAATACCTAAATATTTTGATTATCTATTGTTGATGTTTTAGTGTGTTAGACCAAAATCAGTCATTCAACTGACGGAAATTACTTAGCTTGGAAAGCACCATTATCACTAGTATTACTATAAGCTTATTTTGTTGCAAATTTTCCAAACCATGGAATCCAATTTTTCCATTTGGCAGGTTATCTGATCCTTAATTAAAGTTTTTCTTTGATCTATTAATTTGTTAACATGTGACAAATTATGAGAGTGTCATGTCGGTCAAAATTGATGCTGTTAATCCAAACAATTGGAAGAAGGATCAATTTGGTCTAACATGAGAACTACAGGATCAACGTTAAACTTTTTAAATTCAAAAGACTAAATTGAGTCCTAAAATATAAATAGGAATCAAAATTCTATTTGTCTTTGAAAAAAGTTGCTACTTCAACTACAAAGTCAACTTTCTTTTGAAAAATGTTTCAAACTCCATCAAATTTCAAGATGTAGGAACATGGATAAGAACTGATGCCCCCTTAAGATTGATACCCCTGGACCTAGGGAGTTAGTCCTTTTATATCAGCCTCGATGGATTATCAGTCCTACTAGGTATCAATCCTAGAAGGTATCGATCCTAGGACTAGGCTACAAAACTTAATAAAAATCTTATATAGGAACTAAGTTGTAAAACTTCATAAAAACCACTTCTGAGTATTCGGTCTTCAATCAAATCCGTCAAATTTTCCACTAATATATCCAAATCCAATAACTAGAATCAGTGATACTCCTTAGACGTCACACATGTAAACAATTAGAATAGGGAAAAATATCTTCTACCCGTTTTTAAGGTCTAGTTTACTGGTTTATATGTGAAAAATATCATGTTTATGTATTTGTGTAAAAGCTATCGACGTAAAATTTTCCTTTACACCACCAGCGACAATAATAAACAAGGCAAAAATTACGCTTTTCTCTGGCCACTAAGTTATGACAAATAACAAATCTCTTTTGATGCAACAGAGAAGGTTGTCTTTTTGTGTTTTATTTAAACTAATGGGAATCAAACTGGGTGACAACGAATGATGTGTAACCTATTCAAGCGTGGCATGTGAATATAATGATTGATGATTTCTCTCGTACATCCTAATAATGCATTGAAAAAAAATATTCCAGTATATTGCTGGTGAATGTGTTCACCAACCCAATTTGGAATAGTTAATAGACTAACATAATTCAGTAGGCAGCAGACATTTTGATCGTGATCATCATATAAAGGCATTTTGTATAAAAATATTGGGGTTTCTCTACTAATCTATCATCAAAATGAACAAAATGAATTGGATCAAATTTCTCTATACAGTCTCAGAAGAGTATGTTTAGATATAGAATAATCCATCCTGCCATTGAGAATATAGCAAAAATATGAACCCAAAACAATACAGCAGCTGCATTCCTCCCACAACCTCTTAAATTAGCAACAGCACCTGTGAGCAAGTAAAAAATTTGTGTTAAAAATCAACACAAAAATTCTCGTCCATACAAAGTCCAACATTTTTTGTTATTTGTTAACTACTAGTATATAACAACAATCTTGTTTACAAATGAGAAAAACCCTTTAGAGAAACTTAAGATTACTAAACAGCAACTATTTCCCACCTTTCCACCCACTTTGTCAACCCAAGAAGAACCTATGTTGTGTTAGTTAAGTGTGAGTATAACAGAGTTTGTTCTTTTAACTCGTAGAAAATGTTTAAATGTCTCTACCAGTAACGAGTAAGATAAATGTGTGTGCTATACCTGCAAGGACGGATGTTGGCATTGAATGCTGAAGGAGGAGGACAAATCGAAACATCTTGTCATCAGAGGGAAGAAAACCAAGCTTGTCAGCCAACGTGACAATCCCAAGTCCAACCAGAGGCACTAAAAGTAACCGTGCAAAAATAATAGCAGCAGTTGTCCGAAAACCAAGCTTTGAACTTCCAGGTCCTGCAACCAATACAAAATGCCAGCCATGATTAATTTAAATGCTTCAGTCAAAAGATCATTTAATTCATACAAACTTGACAAGTGACATTGGTTAAATATAATGAGAACACTAGACATAAACTTACCATCAATAAGGTTGCCTCCCAGTGCCAACAGAATGCAAGGAATCATGGCCTCCCTGATCACCAAAGGAACTATTAGACTGTATCAAGTATCAACTATAAATAGCATCATAAGTATCCCTAAATGACTTCTGACTGAGAAAAAATAATTTATCACTTTATAGAACTAAGATACTGGGACTTAGTTCCAAAACACATTTTTGAAGTTTCTTGGATTGACTTGTAGACAAGATTGAAATATTTTCCTGAAAATATTTTTTGTTTTAAATATATTGTTTTGACAGAAAAGAGGAAGGAGGATAACATATTCTATTCTATACTAATAGCTGAGCATAAATAAAATATTGACCCCAAATTGTTTAATGTTTATATAGTTGTAAACCTAGTTAAAAGAAGAATAATTGGGTGAAACTATGAGTTACTCCAGGCCTACTCTTTGTTATTTCTGATAGTAAATGTTTTAATATATTGTTGCTTAGTTTTCTCGAAGAAAATGGTTCAACTGCCAATACCATCTAAACTTTTAACCAAGGACTTACCATCAATGTGACAGAAAATGCCAATAAGTGATTGATTATCCTTTAAAAATATTATCCATGGCCAAAAAGAAAACAAAATTGTTATATGTAAAAGTTGGTAAGTTGTTCAATAATAGACTAGTGAATACTTATATTATAAAAGAATATAAACTAAATTTCAGAGCACACTCTACATAAACATAAAAACATTCATTTCATTAATTAAATGGGCATACCCAAGAATCATGCAGCTGTCTGTAAAGAAGAACAGTGGACCATCAGGTGTAAAGATCAGTTTCTTGAGAAATGGGATTGCCCCTAGTGTCATGGCAAGGATCTGCAAAACACATACAATACTTTCAACTAAAAATCAACTCCATTAATATATCAACATCACACTGGTCTATTTACCACAATACCAGTAGTAACTAGTTCAGAAACATTGCTTCTACTATATCAAGTCTACACATGTAAAGTATTTGCTCAGGGTATTTGATTATTATGAAAGTAGGTAATCCTATGCATCTGTTTCCTTCTGATTTTTAAGCATAAAAGGAAAAAGTAAGTTCCAGACCACTATCCTCAATGCTTTGACTAGAAGTCTAGAACTATTCTTGACCTGGTTGCTCAGAATCTAAAATTGGATGCTAACAGATTCGTTCACAGGAGATCCAGATTTTTAGTGTTTCTCTAATTGATCTATCAGATTTTGCAGAAAACACATCATACATAAATTAGATAACCCTATCAGGAAAAGCAGGGTATAACTCTCAAACTCAATGGAGAGGGATGAGGAGAATCCAGTATATAAAATGAAAAAAAAAAAAAAACTAGATGACTATAAGTTCAATATAGAAAAGCTTACTGATGCAATGATAGGGGGTTGAAGAATTTGCTTAAGCTTCAATTTCTCATATAGGAATGCCAAGACGTCTTTAATCTGCACCAACAAACATGTGTTAACCTCATATCCGGGGAAGAATGACATATAAAGGAGTAAAACAAGCACTCACTAGGAGTTTGAGTGCATAAATATAAAAATTAAACCATCACAATAACTCATCAGAGGCCAAATAGAGAAATTTTAGAAGTTGAACCCCTGAAGGATATAATATAAGAAAGAAAAATTCAAATCAAAATGTATGTCAAGACAAATTAGAGAACATAGTTAAGAAAATAACATGAAGCTATATAAACTCTTATTTTTACACAAAACAGTCATGAAGACAATCACACTACAGTAAAGATTGGTACAAATTTCCAAGGTTACATGGCAAGGTAGTCAAGTGTCATCTACTCAACAAAAGTGCAAAAAGAAGGGGGAAATTCTGATTTAGATTATAGGTAAATATACTTGAGAAAAACATAGCATCAGTATGTACATGGTTGTCACACCTTGCCAGGGTGACAAAAATAAGTCAATCTCACCTCCCACTTCTTATTTTGAGCTGTTGAAGTGACCCCCTCCTCATTAGCGAGCAATGGAGCTTGTTCAGGTGTAGCATCACTCATTGGAGTGCTCTTCAAGGGAACACTTTCATTATCAATCTCAAATGTGCCTTCTGGAGGAGGCGCCAACATTTGAAATACATATGTATATAGGATGATAGCACCGACCTAAGACAAATGAGAATTAATAACTCCCAATTAGTACTAGGTTTTTGTTTTAATGGGAGTAGAATATCTAGAACAATCTTAAACATATGAACTAGTCTAAATTATAATAAAGACCCTATATATTGAAAATTGTGTAAGAAGTGAATGAAATATTAGGGAATGAACAAGATATCAACACAACTAGGACAAGATGCAGTAGTTAGAAAGATATCAAGAACCTACCCACTGGCCAAATGATACATAGGCAGTTCCATCTGTGCTGCATTTTTCCATGTCTCCAAAGGGATTGGATTGGTCTCGACACAAAGCAGAAATCAGGACAAGTGGAACATTCCCAATATTCCCTGTATAATAATTTGCAATCATAAGACTCAAGACAAAGCAAAACCAACACATGGATTCAAGTCCTAGTTATCAAGCAAGATTCCAAATGTAAAGAAAGAAAAACAAGGTTGACTCATGAGTCATGACCAGCGTACCGATTCCAATCTGTACAATTGTAAACTTAAAGAAAGGGTATGGGGGACGGACGATCGTGGCAACAACAAAACCAATGAGTGAGCCTGCTATGGAACTCAGGACAACATTCATAGGAATAAACCACCTGCATAGAAATTAAAGATCAATAATTTGGTATATGTATGTGTGGATACGAAATAATAAAAGGGAAAATAAAACTGGGGGCAAATTGAATACTAGTTACGACAACTTACCAAGCAAGCATCTTCTCCAAAGTAACAGCTTGTCCCAATTGGGAGAAAATCAAGCAAGGTAGCAAGAGTGTAAAGACCAGCTGCAAGAAGCAACAAAAGGATGAGTGAGAATTTGATGGCACACGCCACATGCATCAAGCACACGCACACACATACATGCATACATAATTGCATACCCCATTCAAAAGCTTTCTTCCAGAAGCAGGCAAGATGTTAACATACTTGGAAGCCATAAGGAGTCCCAAGGAACACATGGTGAACACTTTAACTATGGGCATCACAGCAATTTTTATTGACCCCAACAAGGATTCTCCTCCTGCACCCTCATTCTGCAGGGCCAACAGGATCCTCTCCACCGTGGCCATTGCTATTTGGTGCCCAAAAACCAATTCAATCTGAAACTGTTCCCAGATAACGAAATTAGACTCCTTGATTGAAAGATAAAAAAACATTCCACAATCTAACACAATCCAAAATTGCAAACACAATTCAAAAATGAAACTTTCAAATCAATGACTTTACCTCATGCACCTATGAAGGAGCTGAAGAAGATCTTGGCCTTGCACCGTCTTTGGCTTGAGAGAGAGAGAGAGAGAGAGAGAAGAAGAAGAAAGAGGTTTATTATGTTATGGGTCAGTGGTGTATGAATGCCTTCTTCAACTAGAGCACGTGAATAAGAGAATATGATTCTGTTCTGTTCCTTGTTCTTCTCTTATTTATTTTTTTCTTGTCTCTCTCCTTTGGAGACACGAAATCAACAAACAGAAACAGCCCTTCAAATTTAAATGATGTAGCTTTAATTAACACACTTGTCCTTCTTCATCACAAATTAATGAAAAAGATTGGTAGTTCCAAACAAGCCGAAAGCAAGGGAAGTCCACATGTCCACACATATTTGTATAAATTTTTCCAATTTTCTTTTAGTGGCGTTACAACGTCAATTCTTTCCCTTCCAACTTACGTAACCACCATTCTTCTATGCTATTTGAATACTAGATAAAAAAATTAACACATCACTGGCATATATAATATTAAAGATTCACTAATTATTGTTATATAGTTCATATTACTAGTCAAACAATATAGAAAATTTTACATTATCAATTAAGATATGTTGTAATTCAATTTTATGTGAGAATTTAATTTTGTATTAAAATATGTTGTAATCACATTGTATAGAAAGATAATGCTTTAAAAATATTTTATTTCATGTTAGACTAAAAATAATCGTGGATTCGAAGGACAAAAAAAATTTAAAATTTGGAAGATTAAAAAGATGATTTAAATTTAAATGAATAAAAACATATTTAAGTGAAATAAATTAAGTTCTAATAATTTGTAGAAATATTTTGATTAACTAAAATTATAAAATTTCAAATTTCACAGAAAAGCAAAAATTTGAAAATTTTAATCTTTAGTTTTTTTAAGAAATTTCAGCAAGTTGGATTGAATTAATTTTAAAGAGAAAAATTATTTAATTCAATCATTTCATTTTTTTAATTCACCGTCTAATTGATTTAATCTCAAACTTATAAAAAAACATATGTGTATGTATAAGTTTGTTATACATTGGATTAAATTAGTTTTCAAAATTAAATTTAAAATTTGATCCAATTTAATATTTTTTTTTGTTTTTTAATTGATCTTTTACTATTTTGATTGGATTAGATAAGTTCATGAATACCTCTATTTTATTTTTCTCTTCACTCTCCTCATTCTATTCTCCCCCCTCTCTCTTCTTTCTCTCTTGTCTCTTTCCTCTCTTCTCTCTCTTTTAACATTGAATTGATTTTTTCAGGGATTAAAACTGAATTTCATTCACTTTATGGGGGATAAAAACAATGATTTAAATTTTTAAAGGATAAAATATAAATAATTTTTTTATAGGACTAAAATCAAAAGTCATACATTTTATAAGAATTAAAACATATTTAAGTCTTTAAACCAGTAAACATTATAAAATTATAAAATATGATCTTATATTGAATTTTTTTAATTAATAAATATTTGCATTTGAATAATTAATATTTATTTTCACTAAATTAAATATATATTACAAATAGAGTCTATCCAATTGAGAAAAATAGAAAGAAACTCATAAGATTTATCGAGTGGATATTATGCTTGTCCAGGTTCTGAAAGTAATTATACAAAATTCATTTAGCTAGCTTATAACTATAAATTATTTTTATTTAAATAAAATTTCAAGTAAAATTTTAAAAAATATTTTTTTACTTGTTTAATAAGTTTATTTAATAAGCTTATAAACAAATTTTCATATTATTATTGAATACGTATTTAATTAAAATATTTATCTAAATGCATTTATATTGCTAGCTCAAAAAAATTCAACAAATAAGACCTGATTAACATACAAATTGCTACATTGAATTTAATCTAAAATATATTGGCGTTGTAATTCTTTTTTGTTACTGTCATTCATCATAAACTGTTATATGACAAAATTATTAATTTTTATAATAAAAAATTAAAAATTTACATTTAAAATATTTTTAAATTAAATAATAAAATAAATTTGGATTAGTCAGATACTTCTATGATTAATCGGATGGTTAAGATAAAAAATAAAAAATAAAAATTAAAGTCTTGTTCACTTATATATGAGTAGAATCATCGTTAAAATTTCAAATTGCAGATGCGTTTGAGCACTTGAGAATCGAACCATTATGTGTTGTTTGGAAACCAAGTTATCCTTACACTTTTCCAAATAATAAACACCACAAGTTCCAGGGATGATATGAATGAATAAGATTCGGCTTGAATGGTGAAGCATAAGGTAACTCTACACTACTTTGATTATTTTATGTTAACATATGCATATTTAGTTTTAAAGTGACATAAGTTAACATAACGAGATGAAAAAAGAATGTAAATTCAATATCTAGAGTTTAACCAATGAATGAAAAAATTATGTCTAAAATTTTAAAATGGATTTAAATTATGATAAATTTAAATATTTTTGAAATTTTAAAATACAAAACAACCTTGATAACATCATAAATAAATAAAAACTTATATAACAGTTCTGATATATATTAGCTTCGCAATGTGATAGATAAATATATGCTTAATTATATTTATTCTGAACCCCTCTCCCATCTCTCCATCCGTACTCCCTAAGTAGTTTAAATTTGAACTGGTTATAAATTGTTGCCGTGTTGTAAATGCAACTAAATAAAAGGTCAAATTAATCAGTAATTACTAAGTTATTTAAACTAAAATAATTGTAATTGAATTATTTATCGTACGGATAGTTTGTAGTTGAAACCTTACAGTTAGTTTATGATGACTTGAAATCATTGGAAAATGACAAATTTTGGCGATTTTAAAAGTTTTCAGTTTCAATTGCGTCAACATTTTTTTATGTTTCAATTAACCCAAATAAAATAATAAAAAAACCCTATAATAGATATTATTGTATCAAAATAATCAATTAAATAAATATCCATTTAGGAGCATGCCGTTCAGACGTTGTATTAAGAATTGTGATTTTAGTTCCTATTTTTAAAATGAGATATTTTATCCTTTACTCTTAAAAAATTTATAATTTTAAATGTTAATATATATATAAATGTTGACTAACACATATTATATATAAATATTAATCTATATATTATATAAACGTTGAATAACACATTTATTTATTATCTACATGACATATATATTTTTTTAAATTATTTAATTACTAATAAATATAATTTATTAAAAAAATTAAAAAATACACAGTCAAGATTAAAATTTAAAATTAAAGAAAATTAAAATCATATATTTTACAAAGTGAGGGAAGTTGTCTCAATAAAAACAAAAACCAGGAGGACTGAAATTATGAATTTTTTAAAATTGGAAGATAAAGTATTTCTATTTTTTAAGAGAACTAAAATCATGGAATTTAAAAAATAGGAAGAAGAAAATTATGTTTTATCCCAAAATAAATAAAATAAAGGAGATGCTATTCTTTGAGGAAGTACATGCTTAACAATGAATTTATTTTCAAGTCAATTTTTTTTTTTGCTATTATTCGAGAGATCTTTTTTGTATATAGAAAAAGAACAAACATTTTCCTGGAAGTATTCATTGCCATTAGTCTTTTCTGGAGTAAAGTAAATTCATTGAGCCCAGATTGCCATTTTGTTATGAATCTTGCATTCTTTACCAAAGGAACACGACTCTTTCATTTTTGAGCGATCAATGTCAACAAAATGCTATTCGTGTTGACGGATGGTTGCATTATTTGTTGATCGTCATTCTAATTAAACTGCCTGTTTATGGATTAAGAAAAAAAAAAGTGTTTTGAGCAACTATATTCCACCTCTTCCCTTAATTAGGAAGCCTTTGATCTTGTTTTTAAAGATGCCAGTTAATTAAGGTTACAGAGAAACGTGTGCAACCAAAATATGATTTTGTTTAGTGCGTGTTTGAAGAGGAAGATAATAGAACAATTGAAATCATAGAAAAATAACAGAAAGAACATAAAAGAAGGAACAGGAAGAGAAGCAAATGTTGGTATTATACTTTTACAAGTCTTAATAAAGTTTTTTGTTTTAATAGATAAATACGCAATTTAAGTTATACGCAATATCTATATGCCTTGTTGTAGAATCTTAAAAGAATATTTAACTTTTAATAAAAGTAATATCTCTATATTTGGAAAAGAAAAAAAAAACTAAAGAAGTTATTCTTCATGATATATAGGTCGTCATATTACAAAGAGCATCTCTATATGAGTGTGATTAAAATTATTTTTTGATATAATTTTTAATGAAAATTTAATTATTAGAAACCCTGTAAGTTTATATTAATTAAAGTATAAGTTATTTTATTTCCGGCTTTAGCATAGCAAATGCATTGTAATAGTATAAGTCTTAAGTTACATTGTTTACATATTTACAACAGGTGGATATAACTTACATTTAAAAGATGAAAATTTCGGGTGACTAATACTAACAGTCAATATTTTGGAAAATCAAAATCATATTTAATTCATATTTTTATTCATATAATTTTTAACGAAAATTAAGTTATTACTATAAAACTTGTAAGTTTATATTAATTAAAAGTATAAGGTATTAGAGTAACATATGATGTACTTATAATATATACTATTTTTTTTTATAAAGCAAACATAGTCTATCATTTGATTAGGATACAAATTCATAATATTTATACTAACAACTTAAATTTATCAAATAAAAACCTCATAAATAGAGGTTTATTCAATGTAAAATGTCATAAGTAATATATGATTTTTTTACCGTGACAGTAAAGACAAATTTTATAATCCTCAATCTTGAAAATATCAAATAACAATATTAAGTCGATAAGTATCCCCTTCCTAGCTACAGGTCGACTAGTTAAACGTACAATTTATAGTTTTTATTTTTTGTCTTTTGAAATATATATGTATGGAATTGGAGCCGTTAATTAAAATGGTATCGTTCATAGTTGTATGCTCTAGAGTAAAGCTGACACGTGCATGTATGTTAAAATAGGGTTCTCCATGTGTCATGTATATATGTACAAGAAATTAACTTTTGCTTGACATTTACCCAAATCCTATCATTCTGCAGGAATCCCGATCGCCCATTTAGATCACATTTATTTATTTATTCGATCTCCCTCTATCATTCCGTCAACGTTCCTTTATTATATTTTTGACAAATCTGGTACTGAAGGTTGTCTATTTATTTATGATAACAAAAAATGATACTAACTTTATAATTTTGTCGTCTCTTTTCCGATATATATATATATATAGAATTGTGAGACTCCTATTTTATATAGATTCGTTTAAGCTAGTAGAATTAAATCGTAAATTTGTAAGAGTTTATTCAATTTTAAAAATATATTAATATTTGTATATATAAAATTATAATTAAATATTTTAACCCTAAAATAAATCAAAATAACAAACTTTAACAATAATTCATCTAAGATACTTTTAATATAATCATCATATTATGATATGTTTCTTAGATATTTTAATTGACTTTATATCTATGGCTTAAGAATGATTATACTTGTTGGAGTCGGATCTCACAATACACCCAGGAGATGAGCGAGGGAGAGGGAAGTGAATTTGTATACCTGCAACCTATATATATACAGTTAAAACTCTATAAATTAATAATGTGAGGATTGAAGAAATTTATTAATTTATCGATAAATTAATAATTATTAATTTAAAGAGTTTTTAAGTAATTATACTGTACATACCAAATAAAAAGGTAAATTAGTTTATGTCTCTTAAAATTACGTTGCAACGAATCTTGAGACTCAACGTAAACGTAAATTAGTAATTACTGTGTTCATATGCATTGGAAATCAATAATGACTTTTGAAGTACAATAAATGTAAACAAGAGAAACAAATGTGTTCAATGTATTCTTAAACAAGTTTGACATATATAAATTATTATTGGAAAATATCCATATCTTAAGCAACTATTGAATCATATTTCAATAGAGTATAATATTTTTTTTTTCAGTTTCTATGAATTTTTAATTTATGATTTTCTTGGGATCGAAAATTATAAAGGAATTTCACGAAAAATTGTTATCTTATTATTTTATCGAGTTTTTTAATTTTTTATATTGGCCCAAGTCGGGACCGGACAAATTTATTATTTTAGAGAGTTTATTAATTTATCAAATATTAATTTAAAGAGTTTCTACTGGACTGCGTATTAATATTTTGAAAAAGAAAATTGTATTTGGACACCCCTTACAACATAAACACCTTCAGATTGAGTGATAAAAGAGAAAAAAAATAGATGATTAATATGGTTGATAATTAAATGTAATAAGAAGAGGAAATAAAGAAAAATAAAAGATGGATGTTGATATCATTGACATATCTAAATATCATGATTCTTTTGAAAGTCAAACAAGATGTTGAACTAACAACACATTTTAATTTATATTATTATATAATCTTGGTAAAACTAGTTTAACCCGTTAATTAATGTGTAGTTGAACCAAGTAATGTTTTATATAAAAAATGTTATCGAATTTGTCAGTCTATGTAAAAACACATGTTTTTTTAGGGAGTGTTTTACATATATAAGAACTTTCAATTATTGTGAGAATTTCATACGAGAACTTAGTTAGTTATGGAGAGAAATGTGATTATTTAATTATAAGCATTAGATTAAAATAGAAAATTCAGATTTCATATATAATAATAAATTTTGTGATTTTTTTTTCTTGATTTTTGAATTAAAGACAAAGTTTTGTAATTAATTAAGTGATGGTCTGAATTGCATATTTATCTTTTTCCATATTTAAATTGCCTCGAAACACTCCCTAAAAACACACACGTGTACACATGTCCCTACATACCCGCTCTCAGACGCACATATCATTAGCTAATAATTTTCATTATCTCACAATGCCACAAAGTTATTCACGAGGGTTAGTAGGACAAATTAAGGGTAAAGCGATAGAAGATCCCTCCCATTTCCAAGATTTCACATTCTTTGAGTTAGCTTTTTAGTTATTTAAATGCGAACAGAGTTTGATAAACAAAAAAGTAATCTGAGTTATAGATTTTATATTACCAAATGTCTTATTTGTTTAATTGTGATACGGATTCTATTCTCATGTCCTTTTTCACTTAATTAATTAATAATATGCACTTCTACTTAATTATTTTTATAATAAAAACAATTAATGCAGGTGATATGAAAGGAGACTATATAAAAAAAAGACTCAGAAATATTATGAGTTTTTTTTTCATGAGGTTCCTGTAAAAAAAATATAAAGGGTAATATTATATAAAAGCAAAAAGACATATATATTTGAGGTTAATTTGGTTTTACTTTTTAAGAAGAAAAAAAAAATTAGCAAATCTCATAGAGTTTTTACTTATGCATCATCCAACCCAACAAAGCCACCAAAAAAACTAGCTAGTCTTGGTCACATGTTGGAGTAACACAGAACAAAACCTTAACTATGCAGCAAGTCTCGTGAACCTTGCTAGCAAGAAGCCTTACACCATATTTTGGCATCAACAGCAAACCATCCACAGGGCAATGGCAATAGTTTGGTGAAACAGCAAAGGAGAAGTTGGAGAGAAGAAGACACAGCACTTCCTTCATTTGTAGCATGGCAAAGTTTTGGCCTAAGCAAATTCGACTCCCGAGGCCAAATGGAATATAAACTTGGGGGTACTTGCATGCTGCAGAAACACCACCAGCAAACCTTTCTGGCTTGAATTCCCTAGCATCTGGCCCCCAATTATCAGGGTCACGGTGCAATGCAAGTGTGAACAACCACATGTTGATGCCTTTAGGCAGAACATGTTCCCCCAACTTCACCTCATTGGCCAACACTTCCCTAGTGGCCATAGTTGAAGGTCCATAAAGTCGTAGACTCTCTTGAATCACCATTGTTAGCTGGACAAGTGCACATTAGGATCATTATTTAGATTCTTAATTAGGATAGCAAATGTAACAAATTAAGTGTTTTTTTACTTTACTAATGTGTCATGCCAGCTATACTGTACATGTGTGGATATACTGATATACATACTATAAAGAGAAATGCATTTTGTATTCAACATTCTCTACTATTAGGTGGCAATGTAATTAATCTCGTTTAATGGGGTTGTTGTAGAATTTCACCTAATAAGAATGTTGAAAAATTAAGTCACCCCAAACTAATTATAAAGAATCTTTCTCTTCTACGTAATAAAGGACAATAGTGTCATGTACAGGGACTGTGACATTTGATGTCTTAGGTCCAATGTAGCTAACAATTCTCAATTAAGGAATAATAAAGTATCAACTATTAATTTAGTCTCTAAATAGTATTATCCTTTGTCTTAAATAAATAGTGCCTAAAGTGATAAAACTATACAGTTAATCTTTCAAAGTATTAAATATCTATCAATTTAGTCCTTCAGTAAACATATTTTAGTAAAGTTCAAAGACCAATTTAAAGATTTGTAGTATATATATATATATATATATATATATATATATATATATATATATATATATATGTATGTATATATACTTGAAGTACAATAATAAATTTCAGAAAAGGTTTTGTACTAACTGCTTTCAAGTTTCGAAGTTTGTCCTTGTCATGAAAGGAATGAGGAACCATGTTTTCGTAAGTCTCCATAATCTCAGATCTAACTCGTTGTTGCCACTCAGGGTGTAAGGCAAGTAGCAGCAATGTCCAAATAGTTGCAAGAGCAGTGCTCTCAGAGCCTGCAAAGTAAACATTTTTGCAGATGTCTAGAATCAGCTGGTTTATGTTATACCGAGGCCTAAAAATACCCTTTCGACTAGTATCGGTGGTGGCACTGGCAGCACCTTCTAGTATTATTTGTAATAGATCCTTTTGATTCTCATGTGTGCCACTCTTTTGGTTATCTGCTTCACGGTCTTTGATCACTTTTAGTATCATCATTTCCACCTCTTTCTGCAATTTCCATAGCTCTTTGTTTTCCTTGGTGGGAAGAAACCTGGGAATTAATGCATCATATCATATATGTCTTTGATTAGCACATGGTATAATCTAGTATTGATTTCTTGTTTACATGTTTGGCAAAAGGATATACTCCTATAACCTTAGGTTTAGAAATCCAAACAGAATGCTAGTATCGCTTGCATGGAGGTCAGTTTTGCAAAAATTAAATTGCCTTGAGCATAAGAGGTGCCAAAACAAGCTTTGGAAATGACATATGCTGTCAGAGCCTTCAGATCTCCATCAATTACCAACTCTGCAATCCCCCCTTCACTTTCTGTTATATGGCTCTCCCATTTTTTTATTAGTGCCATGGTTGATTCGTCCACTATATCCACCCAATTATGTAGGTTATAAACCCAAAACAAAAACAAATTAATACATTATACATCTATATGTGCATAACGGACTTTCAATATCTCTGCCACATGCATGAACTTTCAATCTAATTAAGAATTTGGTAAGAAAATTATTTAATTAAAAATTATTTATAATATATGTAAATTAATTAATTTACTGCCAATAAATTATTAATCCGACTGGTACTGAACTCGATCTTCTTAAGAAAATTGATGTTCTAGTGGATACTACCCAAAAAAATTTAATTGATTTATTAGGAGAATAGACCCCTTTCATGCTAAATTTTAAACAAGGTTGTTTTCAATTTTTTTTTCTTTATTTATTTTTCTTATAATTATTGGAATTTCAAGAATGGAGATGAGAGTATTTCAAGAAGGAATAGTAAAACTTTCATATATCAAGTTCATTAGAAAATAGTTTTATCTCGAGACTTGCGGGGTCACGGACCAAAACTATTAAAAGCTAACTAAAGCTACCTAACTAACTTGACTTTTGTGTCAAAACTTTAGTTGGTAACACTACTACGACTACTTTTTTTCTTTTCTGTTTTTATTTTATTTTCTAAACTAGAATTATATGGATACTTCAACAATCCTCCCTAATTCTAGTTTAAGCAATTCACTACGCCAAGTTTTTTCTCTGAACTTGTAAAACTTCTCCCCATGAAGCGCTTTGGTTAGAATGTCAGCTTCTTGTTCTTCTGGCTTGCAATAAGCCAAACTTATTCTTCCTTTCCTCACTTGATCCCTGAGATAGTGGTACTTTGTCCCAATATGCTTTGTTCTTCCATGTGCAATTGAGTTGTTGGCAAGACATATAGCAGACTTGTTGTCCATGTTAAGTTGAACAACTGAATCAAGTTGAATCTTCAATTCTGCAAAGAGTGACTCCAACCAGGCTAATTGACAAGCTGCTAAGACAGCAACCATGTACTCTGACTTACAAGTTGAATGTCCAACATCTTCTTGTTTCTTAGAACTCCAGCAGATTGTTGATCCAAGTAATTTGAAGACATATCCAGTGGTGCTTTTGTTGTCCTCTACATCACCACTCCTGCATCAGAAAAAACAATTAACCTTATTCTTTGATTATGATTTGATTTGGAGAATAACAAACCATAGTCAAGTGTGCCCTTCACATATCTCAAAATTCTCTTTGTTGTAGCCATATGAGAAGTCCTCGAATCATTCATATATCTGCTTATCAAGCCCACACCATAAGCAATATCTGGCCTACTATGGCACAAATACCTCAAGCTTCCTACCATTTGCTTGAACAATGTGGCATCCATTGGCTTTTCATCAAGACCAACACCTAGCTTTAATCCAAACTCAACTGGACTCTTAGCTAGGTTGCATTCTTCCATCTTATATCTTTTAAGAACTTCCAATGCATAATTCTTTTGATGCATCACAAGTCCTCTATTCTTGTGAATGAACTCAATTCCTAAGAAATAAGACATGACTCCCGGGTCTGTCATATCAAATTCCCGTTGCAGTTGCTTCTTGACAGTTTGAATCACAACTTCATTATTGCCTGTGATTAAAAGGTCGTCCACGTCTAAGCATAGTATGATTATGTCTCTATCATTCATCCTTTGCTCGTGTGCCTCCAATGGACCTTGCAGCTCCTCTATCTTCAAACCCTCAAGATTCTTGGATTCTTCTATGGCACACACAATGTAATCAAACCGAGGTGAGAGTGACCTCAAGATTTTCTCCACAACCATTTGATCATCAAGCTTCTCTCCACAGCCCTTCATCAAATTGGCAATGCTGAGCATTCTTGTGAAATAATTAGCTACCTTCTCAGTTGGCTCCATTTGAATCATCTCATATTGTCTCCTTAGAGTCTGCAATTTCAACTTCTTTAACTTTGCATCTCTTGAATATGCCTTTTCCAATATGTACCATGCCTCCTTTACTGTCTTTGCATGATCAATCTTCTGGAAATTCGCCTTGTCCACACTTTGATGAATAAAAAATAAAGCCTTACAATCACGTTTCTTGGCATCTTTGCATGTGGCTTTCTGCGGATCACTTGATTGCTTTTCAAGTTCTGCAATTCCACATTCCACAACCTCAAGAACATCTTGAAATCCAAATACAACTTGCATCTGAATTTGCCATTCGCCCCAATTCGTTCCATCAAGAATTGGAAGATTGCCCATGAGATTTCCATTCGAGCCTGTCATGATCACGATCTTGCTTTGTTGATGAAGCTATTGCGAAACTGATGATTCTACCTCCACGAACTCACGAATCTTTTGCAGCAGAAAACAATGATTCGAACATTTGCTCTATGATGCCAGATATTGGAATTTCAAGAATAGAGATGATAGTATTTCAAAAAGGAATAGTAAAACTTCCGTATATCAAGTTCATTAGAAAAAAAATTTGTCTCGAGACTTACAGGATCACGGACCAAAATTATTTAAAACTAATCAAAGTTACCTAACTTATAACTTGACTTTTGTGTCAAAACTTTAGTCGATAACACCACTATGACTAATTTCTTTCTTTTCTATTTTTTTTATTTTTTAAACTAGAATTATATGAATACATCAACAATAATTTGCATCTAAACTATAAATTAGAATTTCTAACACTTTCTTCTCTAATTAGAAGGTGCATTTCACACACCTATATAACTAACCAGAAAATATTTTTCTTAATCATCTCAAACTATTCTTATTTTACTGTATATATACTTAATTTTCTTCATTATATATCCATTTCAATTTATTAATAACCTTAAATTCGGCATGTATCAGCTATATAATATGAATTTTTAATCCAACTAAAGATTTGGTAAAAAAAATAGTAATGATATATTTATATTTATTTACACAGACCATATGGGATATAGTAGTAGGCTTTTTTTCCATTTGGGGCTATTTTTTTTTTTTTTGAAATTGACACGTTTTAAATTAATTCTTATTCAGGAGTAACCCATAAAGGTAAGTACGATTCTGTAAACCGAAGTCATATATAAATTGTTATACAACTTTAGTTTATAAAGTCGTAAGTAATTATTTGTATGACTTATATGTAAAAGTCGTATAAAAGTTTATGATTACTTTTACAACTTAACTGAAAATTAATCAAAAAAGTATTCTCATTTAATAAGTTTGTAATTTTTTTTATCCCAAATGATAAAAGAAAACGATATACTAACCATAATTTTGCTCTGGAAAAACTCCGGAGCAAGTAAATTCCTTTGGAAGGTCCAGTTCGGTCCATTAGACATAAGAATTCCGTCACCTATCGATTTTATTAATTCGGGTATTTCCACATACAGATGTTGTTTGGTTCCAGTGGAGTACATGAACACTGGACCTGATCATCATTCATATATGTTAATTTCAAAAACCAAATTAATAACTACCAAACAACAACGAAGAATCCTCCCATTAAAGTGAGATCCACTACATCAATCATAAATTATACGACACTTACGGTTATAAAAAAAACAAATTAGTAAAATAGATAAAATTAATTTTGACGTACAATAGTGATATATATAGTCACCAAAACACAAATTATTACTTCTAAATGTATTCATGCATGTACCATAGCGTTGTTTCCATGTATGGAAATATGGGTAGAGGGAATAAGCCCATTCGTCTAAGGCTTCAAGAGAAAGAGAAGGAGGTTGGTTGATCTGTTGCATCTCAGAAACGTTGCCAAAGGGGAAAGAAGGTTTTGGTCCATTGATGCCTTGTTTCTGAAGCATTGATTTTAACCTTTGAGGCCTATGCCACAGCTTCAAATATAATAATATTATGATGCTCCATGCAGCTATGAACGCCACTGACCAACATATCTCCCTCTCTGAAATCTGCCATTGACCTTCAGCTTCCATACCCAGTACAATCTCTCTCTTTGGCTCAGACACTTTGAGTAGTTTGGTTCATGAAATGGACACCTCTTCTGCTTCTACAATTTTATATTTAGCAGTTAATTGACCTGGCTATTGTCCACTAGTATTAAATTTAGTCCAGTTGTAATAACTTTTTAACATATTCGTTTTTTTTTTTGTAACATGGGCGTATTAACAAACAGAAAAAAACAAAGCAAATTACACTAACAAACAAGAATCTTGTCCCATTGATTCCAAAGCAAAATATGGAGGACTTACTCACATGCAAATCCAAACAAGGTGCATCTTTGGATTAAAGTTTGTAATCTTAAATTTCGATTAAATTTAAGTATGTAAACTGAGTTTGCATTAACAAGAAAGTTTTACTTCTATAAAATTGAGTTTTCAGATAAAATTTATAAACAAATGTACTTTAAAGTTAACCAAACATGTACATATAATCAAAATGACTTTCCTCTCCAAACTGATCATCAGTTACACCCCACCGACAAACCAATCATAACCATGTCTAGCATCAAAAGCTACCAGCACATGTGTTAATTTCTCATTGATAGATCCTCCAATCATGTCTAACTAGATTCTTAGTGTGTTTTTGAATGAGCATGGATAAAATTAATTTTATAAAATGAATTTTTTGAAATGAAGTTATTTATGTTGAATGTTTTTATTATAAAATTAAGTTAAAAATAAAATTTAGTATAAACTTTTGATTTAATGCAAAAATTACCTAAAATTATTTTAATTCAAAATGAATTCTAACTCTTCAATGTAAAACTAAAAATGCAAAAGCTTATCTAAAATCATTTTAGATTCCGAATCAAGACCATCAGTGTGCATGCCATGCATAATGTTCTGTCATCTCCATCAATGGCGGGTGTACTTGCAAGTTGCAACTGTACGTGGCCAGTTGCCCCCACAAGTAGTATATTTTTACTTATAGACATCTTTAATTAAAAAAATTTATCGCCCCATTAAAAAAATAGGTGTTGTTCCTACAAAATAATTTCTTTGTTAAAATGAAGTAAAAAGTTACGTACAAGAGATTACATTGATATGTGTAGAATGTAATTATAATTTATAGAAATTGAGACATGCATTTTAAGTTTTTTTGTCATATATATAAAATTATGTATTTTACAAAAATTTATAATATTTTTCTATGAAAATATTCTGAATTATTTTTCCCCTATTAAATAAATTTTCTGGATCCGCCACTAATCTCCATCCTGCATCACTTGCACTTCAGTCTGCAGCCAAGTAATCCGACTCACAAACGAGGTCCAGAAAACCTCTCTCCCAGGACAGTTGAAGACAGAATTTAGTTGCTAGCTAGGAGTTTGGACTGGTACCCATAGCTCATACATGACGCATGAGAATAATTTAATGTAAAGAAAATAATTTGTTTCCTCATGCGAATGTTCTCCTTTGTTGTCAAGCTTGAATCTTGGATTAGGAGAGAGCTTTCAATGACTATCATCCTTGATCAAGACTTAGTTTGAGATCGATAACTATGTGATTAAGAAGATAGTACCCTTATCAAACAAAACAAAAAGTTATATTGTTAAATGTGTGACATAAAAACCATTCATTATGTTTTCATTTATAATTTTTTTGAGATATTGTTGATTTATTATAGTAAAGTATATATACAATTTAGAATTTTATTTTTGTACCTCCTTTTGCTCTAAGAAAAAGTTAAGTTCACATCAACTAATCACATTAGATATTTAATGTGATTAATGTTTTTTTTTTCTTGCTTCATGGGAAAGGAAAAACAAAGAGCCTACATCAGACCATCCCTGTACAAGAGAGGCAAAAGGGAGGGGAGGATCAAGAATGCATAACCGAAAGGCTTTGACGTAATGTGATTAATATTTACTCATGTGTCTTCGATTTCATATGATAACAATTATGCTTTTAAAATTGTTAATTAATATTTTTTTTTTACAAAATACTGATCTTATAATAGAGTTGATTAGTTTTCATCAATGTCCTTTTTTTTTGTCCCCTTTTTTTTGTGAGTGATAATTTAAATGTCCGTCCTATTTTGAGGTAGATTAATTAAGGTGATGAAAAGATTGAGGAAAAAATAGAAAGAAAAAAAGATAAAAAAATAATGGATATGATAATGATGCGATAAAAAAAGAAAAAAAATGAGATCCAAAAGAATGTTATAATATCCCATCAAAATATATATTTATAATTTTTTAGGGTGACTGTCCTAAACGGCTATAAGCCTATAGCTTTGTATTCAAATATGCAAACACTGTACCCAAAAATGGCCCGGGCATTTAAGATAATATTTTTTTTTCAAATACTTAAAAGAACGAGCTACTTTCAAGATCTCACTAATGAAAGCCATCAAACAAAATTAATTATTGTTGTATAATGTTCATAAGCTGTATGCGCGCTCCACGTGTATACGTGTCTGCCTCAAAGTTAATGAGAAAGTCCCCTTTAAAGTTCAAGCCCCTAATTTTTTATATTTTAAAACAAAATAATATTATTTTCAAATATAAGTAGTGATAATTTTTTAATATTATGTATAGGTAACTTATTAGTAATATTATGCGATTTAAAAATCCATATACATATAAATATTTTTATACATCATTAAAAAAATGTGATGGAAACTTGAAAAAAAATATCCACTAAAATATAATTAGTTAAATTATTTTAAAAAAAATTAATTATTAATAAAATTGATAAATACTTATACCTAGATTTGTAAAAATTGGTTTAGCCCAACAAGCTTGGTCAACCTTGTAAATTATTGGCCTGAACACTCGCTTGCATATTTGGTTAGGCATTTTTTTTCCTTTTAAAATTAATATAAATTTAAGCATAAAAAATAAATTAATCCAACTCGACAAGCCAACAAAACATGGCCTATAGAATTTCGGGTCAAACTATGCCGGTCTATTTTCACCATTTGGTCCATCGGTGTGTCAAATTCTGTGTGTCCATTTGACAATTCTATTGTTCTAGTCATGGTGGTCCAAAAAAAATTCAATATTTATTTATTTATTAAATTGACTAAAATACACTTTTAATTTCTCATCTTTATTTTTCAGTCGTATAGTCGTTTTAAGTTTAAAAAGTTTTTTAAATTTTATCAATTAAGTATCTCTATTTGACCAAGTTAGTGTAAAATATATTAATGGAAGAATGAATTTAAGTATAATAGAAACAAAGATACACCAAAATAAAGCTTTTTAAATTTAGGAAATTAAACTGAAATAAAAAAATAATAATAATTAAGACGAGAACAAAAGTACTACGAGTATATTTTAGCTTAACTCCATTGGTTGTTATAAAATCGTTTACATGTGTACCATATATATATGAAAACTTTTGATCAAGAGGCTGCATATTATATGGGAGGGTAATATGAAGAGCTGGTATTGAACAGCATACAACATTCATTCATATATACCCGCAATCAAACTAATTGAAAGGAAACCTAAGAAACAAATTGCAATGACAGAACCTGAATTGATCGATCGAATTCCTTGAAATTAAACCGAGATTTCAATCTCTCCTAAGAAAATTAAAGTATTAACATCTGGAACAGAATTATTATTTATTTCCATGAAAAGATAACTATGTATGTATGAAACCAAAAAAGTTAGAAGCATTTTGAATTGGATGAGTGATCGTAAGAAGCCAAATCCGGTAGTGAATCAAGCACTGGCCGGGACAATAGTGGCGCGCATCATTTCCTTAAACTCATCGAAATCAACACGACCATCGTGGTTGGTGTCGACAGATCCAATCATCCTATGAACATTGTCCATCAAATTTCCTTCAACCAAGCCAAGTTTCCCCAGCACCATCTGCAACTCCTTGGCGGAGATGTAACCGTCGCCGTTCTCGTCGAAAACCTTAAACGCCTCCCACAGATCCGAATCCTGCTGCTGCTCCTCCTCGTCCTGGACCAACCCGAAGTAGGTCTCACCCAGCGACTCGTGCAGCGCCATGAAATCCTCGTACGTGAGTCCCTCGTTGCCGGGTCTTATGTAGAGTTTCGTCATGGACTCCAGCTCCGCCACGTCGGCGTCCAGGCCGAGGAGGCTCAGCGCCTGGCTGATCTCCGTGACGGTGATGGTGCCGTCGCCGTTCTTGTCGAACATGTCGAAGATGCGGCGGAGGCGGAGGGAGTTGAGGCTGCGGCTGCGGAGGCGGAAGGACGAAGAGGGAGGGGCGAGGGCGATTTTCTGTTGTCCCATTACCATCCCCAAATGCAGCTTGCGATGGCTGGGAATAATGTTATCGGAATTGTGTGTTTTTTTATATAGAATGTGTTGTTTTTGTAGCAATGTTCCTTAATTTTTTTCCTTCTTCTCCATCTTGTGCTATTTTATATGAGACAATGCGTGTTCGGTGGCCTGCCAAATGGGACTCTTCCTTCCTTTGCGTTTCTCAACGACCGTTTCTTCATTCTCCATTTCATACCTTATTATGTGTGTGAGTTAATTAACATGTGCATGCTCTTCTTAAGAGTCCTAAGCAGCCCTCAATAATTTTTCTATTTTATTATTTTCTCTTAATTATTAATATTATTTTTATTTCTTAAAAAATAAAACTCATCTCTTTTATTATCTCTTCTTCTGTAATTATTTCTCTCTATTAATATTGTCTTCTAATAATCTTGTCATATGCAATTATTAGTAACGTGCTAAAGAGTTCTTTGCATAAAATCTGTGTTCTTTTAAATTTCTATATACCTTTGTCTTCTTAATAAATTACTATAATATAGGCTAAATAAATAAAAGAGAGGAATGGAAAAATTCAACTGGTGAGTGATTGCATTAATTAAAAATGGTTCACAACGACGGCTGTATTTGGAGAACTGGCTGTTGAACACAGGCAAGTGTAAAGATTAGATTTAAGAATGAGATTTGATAGCTATGAAGGGCCTATATAATAGGAATAGGAGTCTCTTTTAGATTCATGTATCTGAGATTCAAATGAATATGCTTTAAAAACAAAATTTAGATACAGTTTTTTTAGGTATTTTTGGTTCCACTGTTCTTCACTTCTTCTCCATCAAAATTAATGTCTTACTTCAGGAATCTATGTTCATACTACTTCACACTGAATGTAAACTTTTATTGTATACCTACTGAAATAAAATTTCAATTTTAATTAGAAAATAATATTAAAATTACATACAAAATTACTCCGAATTTCCATCTAAGAAATTGCATCCCAGTTGCAATACGCCTATTGAGATTTCAGAACTCAGACTTTTAAATGTGAACATAATTAAGCGTGCTAATTACTTTTGATCGTTAAAACTTAAAAGGAACTGTTCATACTCCTTAAAGCAAAATAAAATATCTATTTTGCTATCAAATTATACTTCAACAATAATAAGTAAAGAAAATTTAAATCGTGTACTTGGATATATTAAAATTCTTGAAACATCAATTTTTTTTTCAGTTGTGTGAGCGTATCCATATCAAGATCAATTTCTGGTATTAAACTCATGCAATCCTATAAAATAAAACAACTCTTTTTAGCCTCTATTGACTTGATCATATCTTTATCTTTTATCTGTTTTCAACTCGTTCTAGAATATCTTATTTTCAAACGTAATTTGAAAATAATTTGTTGTCGACAATTGTCTCATAGGATATTTGAAAACAAACTTGACTAAGTCCAATGTGAGATTGTGAGGTGGTCACGTCCACACCAAACTCATTTGATTAAATTAAATTTTTTATTTTAATCATCAAATAAAATATTTTTTTCATGCTAATATTATCAAATTCAGTATTAAGACGATAGTAAAATAATAAAAAATAATTATCTAACTAAAATAAATATCTAATATAAGTTAGCACATTAAAAAAATAAATGAGATTTATTAAAATTGATGATTTCTAACCAGTGTAGTAAGCATTTATTATAAAATAAAACAGGTGTTTTTATTTGTTTTACTGAAAGAAAAAAAAAAGACGTTCTAATTAGTACTACTTTCTTCACGTACGTTTTATTTCTCAAACAAGGTGCAAGTGTGATATAATTGTTTTGACGTGTAAATAACATTTCTCTCCCTTTATCTATTGGATGGCACAATGTTTCTACATCAATTTCTTCACATCATTTTTGGATTTTTAAAATAAAATAAAACAAGAAATACATATTATATCAATATGTGGAAGTTGAGGGAAAATAGATCGATATCCAATAAGCTCTTTCCTTCCTTACATCAATTTCTTTTCTTTGAATCTTTTCTCCCTTCTCCAAACCGAACAAATCAACCAGAAAATCTGTCTTCTCTTGGCACTTTTTGTTCACTATTGTTCTATAGGAAAGATTGAGGGTGAAATCACAAGATGAGGTGGAAGCCACATAGAATTTAATAAACCCTAAGACGTTGACTTGGGAAAAAATTCTCACTAAGGTGTTGAGGGGCAATGAACCCAATGCAACATCCTTGGTGACCTTAGAATTGGAGACCAAACGATCAGCCATAACAGTGAGTGTCAAGTTGAGTCCCTTAATCTCCTCAGCTAATATGTCTCCATTGGGGATAGGAGCTTCCAATGTCAAGTTGGGCAGAGCTATTGTAGTAATTGAATCCAAGTTTATTAGGGTTGTTGACTGAAACATCCACTTCCAATGTCAAGTTCACATTTACACTCATGCTAAACATGTCCATGCCCAAGCTCATGTTCTGAAGCCTTACTGAATCCACATTGGTAATGGGGTGCCTTGGTTTGAACACTGTCAATGCTAAGATCACCCCTAACAATACAAGTGCAATCGCTACACATAATGCTACCATCAGGCACACAATGCTTCCTTTGCAGCCAGCAGATCCCTTCTTCATTGTGCCTAGTGGGGATCTACACCATCATGCAAATAAAAAATATTAAATACGTAGTAAGTGCATATCAGATGAGATATGCATGTTCAAATTCAGAATAATTACTAACCATTATGCATGTTCAATGTTCATCAAATTTTCCATTTTTAATATTCACATTCTTAGTTTCTTTGAAACTGAGGACAATAATCAATAATGCATCCTGGTCGATATTATACATATTTTGGGAAAGTCTAAAGCAAGCTCTAATTTCAAGAATCTACTCTCATTGTCCATTAACTATCCTTGAGATATATGTATTTTTATAAATAACAATATATAAGGTTTCGAGATATTTCTTGTGTGATATGATGGACAAGAGATCTAAGATAAAACTGTCAAAGTCGTCGTCTTCTTTTTTTTATCTCTTTGCTTGCTCTATTTCCCTTGTCTATAAAGTTTCAGTTAAAGAAAAATATATTTATGATATATCAAACTGCAATTACAAAAATTAAACTACTAATTAATGATCTTCTTGAACAAAAAAGAAGATACTTAAGTTTATATTATCTTATATTATAATGTATAATATAACATGATAGTTAACAAGAAGATATAGGTAATACAAATACATTGTGTAATGATTAAATACAGTGCAATAGTTCACCAAATATTAAGAGTTTCGGTTTGTTGAGCATCTGGCTTACCTGGACAGCAAATGTTCTGTGAGGAGGTTTAGTTGTTAAGAGTTCCACTTGACAACTTTTCTCCTCAACCAACTGTATTTGAAAGTAAGCATTATGGAGTATTGGGTTCTGTGTAACAGTAGTATAACCCTTAGTTTTCACATATTACGCAGCATATTTCAGGACAGAGGTGTACATCTGTGTGTCTATGCACACAATTCAAAATAGAAAAGAGAGTATGAAATCCAAACTTATTTAATTATTTTGGCTAGTGAGAAAAAACCTTGGATTGCTTGTGGATTGACAAAAAAAATCACTCTTGATTTGTTTAAGCTTCAGGGTTTCTTATGATTAACACCAGTGACTAATCAAAACTAGCAAAGGATTTGAATTTGTCAAAGTTTTCTGAAGAGGAAATATACCTACCTTCTCCAATTAATCAACCATACCATACATCTAAAAATGATGCTATTACACGTTTCCAATAAAACAAAATTATGTGGGACTAGTCCCCACATTGATTCAAATACATGTGATGCAGATTATTAGGCTGTTCATTGGTTTCCAACCATATTTTGAATTATTGTACCCTCATTTGTTTTTCACTTAAGTATTCTATATCTTATTGTTGACCTGCCCAAATAATAGAATTGAAGAACATGGTACACAGTACAGATATTTAGTTTTAATTCAATCCTTTGGTTTGTCCTAAACACTTGAAGAAATCATGGACCTGGATTGTGAGTTTTACTGATTTTGAACCTACTTTTTCTCCTCTCCTCTAAACTGGAAAAAAGTTGCCATGCTTTTTGTACTATATGCAGTGACGACTAATGACAAAACTCGGATTAACTCTACTCCCATCAGATTTTTTTGAGTTTTACTGTTGTATTTACATCCTTGATTGACTATGTGCAGAGCTATGGTGTCCTAATACAAGCTGTAGTGCAAGAATTAGGCA
This sequence comes from Glycine soja, assembly GCF_004193775.1. Classification (NCBI taxonomy): domain Eukaryota; kingdom Viridiplantae; phylum Streptophyta; class Magnoliopsida; order Fabales; family Fabaceae; genus Glycine; species Glycine soja. Next base: position 46,645,721 of record NC_041010.1, on the reverse strand, counting down.
GCCATAGATCTGAATGTAACTAGATAACCAACCACAAAAAGAAACAATAGACCAATCCCCCCCTGAATACAAAACCCAGCCCTGATATTGCTAGACCATGAATGAAAAGGAATGTCAAATCCTTTTTCCATATTTTTAAGCCATGTCCAGCAGAAAAATATCGCGTCATCCATCAGCTTTTGATCGTTGAATGTCTTTTGGTTGTACTGGCTTGTGGATTAATGTGCGAATACTCAGTTCTTGGTATTGCATTCTTGAATTGTGTGTCCCTTGTCATTTATTGTTTCTGATCATCTGATGTTAAAGTTTGTCTCCTTGGCAAGAACATGTGGTTCACCATGTGGTCAAGCTTCTTGCTTCTCCGGTACCACCTAGTCATTCTGGATCTCGGAGCCCTTTGGTCGATAATGTGCCCATGCTAAGTGCTGTCCTCCGTGGCACTTCCTCTATCGATACTATTCATATACTTTCTTTATATGGTGTAGTAAGTGAATCACTTCAATAATTTGTTTGATGGCTGTACAAATTTATGAGGATGTAAAATTTTTGGGTCTACTCAGCAGCAGTCGGCAACTTTTGAAAATGTTAGGCCTTGTTTGGTGCTTGGAATTGGGCTCCAAATCAACCTTGGAATCAGAATTGAACTATCAATGCCTTTTAGAATGGGAAAATTCAATTCTTTATAAAAATTCCAACTTCCATGGTTGGAAAACAATTTAATAAAACCCTTTCCAATTCTTTACCTAGATGCTCAAAAGTGCAATTACCAGCCACAATTATGCGCCTATATCCACTTCACCTCCCATTCTGAGTAATACCAAGGAGGAAGATTAATTTTATGTTCTTCCAGCTGTTGAAATTATAATTATGGACTTCAATTTTGTTTTCTAAGCTAAGTTTGAAGAGAATTCTTGTAGAGATAAAAATGAAGGTGGGAAAGAGAATTACAGAGACATGAGGCAACATTGAAAGGCAGGAGACTTTAATAACATTTTAGAATGTGAGTTTTGATCTAACTCAACCCCAAAAACTAGCTCTAAAGGTTGTCCCATACTTATATATTCTATCTTAGCATAATTTCTAGCCGATGTGGAACTTGAGTTATCAGAACCTATCCTAGATCCATTCAAAGGACCACCCACCATGTTATCCACACACCAAACCCAAAAGCGTTGGGAATGAGTGAGTGTATTGGAAAAAATTTAAGTTCCACATTAGCTAGAGATAAGATCAATATAGAGTATATAAGTGGGGGACAACCTCATCTTATGAACTAGCTTTTAGAGTTGAGTTAAGCTCAAACTCATATTCTAAGAAAGTTAAAACAACCTTAGATAGTTGTCTAATTCATGGACCATTTCTAAGCTATTAGTGCACAAACTTCATTTAATTTCTTTTCCAGTCACATGTTAATGTCAAATTTTTTATCAGAAGTTCTTTGTGAAGGTCCCTGCAATTGCTGCTTCTTTATTACCACTTTGTGAGACATTTGGCTCAATTAAACCGACTTCGCATAGCACTGGCGATGAGTGCTCCTCAACATCAACATATATGGCCTTTTCTTTAGCCTTTCTTTTCCTTATTCGTTTATGGAAATTCTGTAGACCCCCTCTTGACCCACTGTGCATCACGGAATTAGGAGTTGCAGCTGGACTGCTGGAGGTTTGGAGTATATTTTGTCATTGCACAATACTCGTGTCATGTTTTCCCAAGATAAACTGAAAAGCAATCCAAGTCTCTCTGATTCTGCATCTGTTAAACCTGTATATATTGATTCGTTTCCAAAATTACGGGCCTTGTATTGCCAACACAAATCTTGTGTTGCTTCAGCCCTTTCTGGCATTTCTACTGGAAATTCCATTCATCAAACTGCTAATATGATTTACCAGAAGATAACCAAAGCTGGAAATTCATCAAGTAATTCTTCATCACCGACTACTAATAGCAGTAATGCATGTAGTTCCCTCATGAATTCTGGTGAAGATACTTTTCCAAGACCCATGCTTCCTGCATGAGAAGTACTGGAAGCTCTTCCTTTTGTCCTTGAATCAATTTTAACTGCTTGTGTTCACGGGAGGATTTCATCACGAAAATTGACCACAGGTTGGCTAGATGCTAGCTTTACTTCTCAATAAGCTTTTTGAATCCATCAATTGGTCCCACCTTTCTTGTGTCTTTTTTAATAGATGATAATTAAATCATTCCAACTCTTTTGTCAATATGTTCTGGATATGTTAAAATTTTGCTGAATTGCCAAAACCATTGTACTAACTCCTGTTTAGTTTCATTATTCCATCCCTGTTTTTAATTTTAAGATTGTAATGTTAAAATTTTGCTGAATTGCCAAAACCATTGTAATGTTCTGGTGCTACCTTCATTTAATCACTCTAACTCTTATGTGCCATTCACTTGCAGGTCTGAGAGACCTTGTTGATTTTCTTCCGGCGTCGCTTGCTGCTATTATTGATTACTTTTCTTCAGAAGTTACTCGTGGTGTATGGAAACTAGTTCCAATGAATGGAACAGATTGGCCCAGTCCAGCAGCATTTATTCAATCAATTGAATCAGAAATGAAAGCTATATTAACTCATGTTGGCGTTGAGGTTCCAAACCGTTCTTCTGGTACTCTCCTGGTTCATTATTTTAATATAACTGTTTGATTTGTATGGATTTCTATTGAGTCTCGTAAAAACATCACACATGATACATGCATGCACTTATAGATGGAACTTTTTCCCCTTTCCTCTTCAAACTGCATTTATGAGAATCGGTTCTTTTAAATTTTTCAAGCTCTGCATTTATAGGCATTTATATTTATGTTTGTAATACTTTTGGAGAGTTATATTTGGTAAGAAAATATTTTTCTTGATATAAGCTGTTAGTGTTGTGTTTTTTTACTTTTTTAAAAATTATGTTCTGCAGGTCTTTTTAGTATAATTTGCAGTTTTGTCTTGCTGCTATTTTCCATTGACAATACTGGTGGATAGAGAGAAGCAAATTCTGAAAATGGCAGTATTGTCAAATAATGATGTTTCAAGCTCTGCTCCTTCAGTCTCACATCAATGCTGAAATGTGTCATTTTTCATCAATGTAAATAATCTAGTAATGCCTAACAAAAATGTTAAATTAAAAAAAAAAAAGTACAAAACACTCATCATATTAGAGACCATTCAATGTTTTCTAGTCCTTGTTTTAATTATTACACCATAATAGTTTCCTTTACTATGCAGTGATGATTTTTCAGTGGTAAACCTCTCAAGTCTCAATTTAATCAAACATGCCCTAAAAACATGAAAGGGTTAAAACTTTTTATATTTATTGATTGGCTTTGCTGAGAATGGTGGATATCTTAAGTAGCTGGTTCTTCTCTTGGCTAGTGAGATCTTTAAACTTAGTCCTTACTGACATAAATCTTCAAACTTAATTGTTTTCTAATCCCTTCTTATAATTAATAGGGATACTTGAGATTAAGCAATCCAATGATAGTGTATTTATATTGCTTACGAGTTACATTTTTGTTGTATGGTAGGTGGTGCACCGGTAATGCTTCCTCTACCAATGGCAGCTCTCGTCAGTTTATCCATTACTTTTAAACTTGACAAAAGCCAGGAGTACATGCATGCTATTACTGGAGCAGCTTTGGAAAACTGTGCATCAGGTTGCCCTTGGCCTAGTATGCCTGTAATTGGCTCTCTGTGGGCCCAAAAGGGTCGCCACTGGCACAACTTCATTGTTGTATCAGGTTCCCGTTCTGTGTTTAAACATAGCAATGAGTGTGTAGCTCAGCTGTTGAGAAGTTGTTTCACCTCATTCCTTGGAACATTGTGTGTTTCAACCGAGTGTAATGTGAATGGCCTGTTGGGTAGCACCATTAGTGCCCCTGGTCCCTGTCCCTTTGTTGCTCCTGGGTTCCTTTTTCTTCGATCTTGTCGAAATATACACAACGTGCGGTATGTAAACATATAATTGTGGGTCTTGTGACAGAGTACTCTAATGAATTAGCCAGTTCTCGCCACGTAAAATCCAACAAAGCATCACTATCCTTAGCCGTGCAGAGTGCAAAAGAGGTGGCAACACTTGGAGCAAGTCTTCTTATGTGCGGCAGGTCAAGGGATGTGAAGCAAAACAATGATAGTGTTGGGTCGCACATACTTGAGGGTTATGCTATGGGGTATCTGTTGATATTGTCCGGGTCAATTATATGGGGTGTTGGGACCAAGTTACCATCGGGGACATTCCATTGAGGTCCATTTGGACTTCTTGGCTGAAATCATGGAGCAGAAAATCTCACTCAGTTGCAATCCAATTACATGGAAAACTTATATCTGCTGTTTTGTGGGATTAATGGGTTCAAGAAGTGAAGGTGGCTTAAGCAGATGGAATGAACATGAACTGGCACTCATGATAGAATTTATGAAGACTAAATAATGTAATGTCAAAAATTGCTTCAGAGAAAATAGCAAATCTACAAGTGAGATTGAAATTGCTAGAGTATTTTCTCCCAATCCGGGTAGTATGTACTATGGAGCCGTAGTGGTAGTATGCTCCTCGACAATGGGAGATGCAACAAGGCTACACCATTCTCCCCCTCAAAACACAACTTTCTCTTTTCTCATTCAATGAAATCTGAGTTGAATAAAGCTCAACGGTAAAAAAGAAAAAAAAGAAGTAATAGAGATAAATAATATTAGATGATGATATTTATACACATAATATCACATTACTTTTGCATTTTATTTGTTTGAAAATGTTAAGATGTTTTTTTTATTATATAAAACATTTAATAAAAAAATGTTAGATAAATATTATCATTAACATTGGACAAGATCAAGGGTAGAAAAAAAAAACTACTTTATATTTCATTTTATCTTTTAATTATTGAGAAACCGATTTTGATAAATCATTTTTAATCGAGATTAACATATAAAAAAATTAATTAATTTTTATTATAACAATTAAAAATTATTTTTATTTTGGTCTAGATTATATGAATCTTTTATGGGAAACAAAATTCTTTTGTCTAATAGTTATGGTAATTGTATATTGAACTCGAGACTCTAATTAAGAAAAAATGATTTTTTTTGCTGATATCGACTAGAATTTTTTGGCTAACATCAGCCAGAGTTATTTCTTAACCACATTAGTAAGGTTTTTTAGTTGATGTTGACTAGGGTTTTTTTTGCTAACACTAGCTAGGTATTTTTTACCGACATCGGGCATGATTACTTTTAGTCGACATCGACTAGGTTCTTCCAGTCGACATCCACTAGAGTTTTTTCGGTCGACATCGCTCAGAGCTATTTTTTAGTCAACATCAGGCAAGACTATTTTATAGCCGATGTTGGGTAGGGCTTTTTGTCCGACATTGGTCAGGGCTATTTTTTAATCAACTTCGACTAGGGATTTTTCAGCCAATGTTGACCAATGATTTTTTTCGGCCGATGTCGGGTAGGTTCTATTGGTTAGCATCAACCAAGCTATTTTTTAGCCGATATTGGCTAAAAATGATTTCATGTCAATTTATTAATTTTTTATTTGAAATATCTTTGTTTTTGTGAATAGTTTTTCGCAAGATATGATGCTGTAAATTGTTTTGTTGTTTATTATCTCTTATGTATGTTAATTAAATTAAATATGCAAAACCTTATCAGTAAAAATTAAGTATATGTTTGGATGGAGTAATCTAGCACAATTTATTTTTTTCAAGGAATTTAAAAGAATTTATGATAAAATAATTTGTTTGGATAAAATATTTGAAAGGAAATTTAATTTTTGGTATTTTATGAATCATTTTGATTGACTAAAATAGTGAGATTTCAAATTCTCTCAAAAAATATAGGATTGAAATTCTTTTCTCGGAGATATTCACTCTAACTCACGTTCTTACTCACGACTCTTTCTCGTTCAACACTAGCAATTACGGGTAACCAAAGTTTTTTGTATGATGTCAACCAAAGCTATTTTTTGTCAATATCGACTAAGATTTTTTTTAGATGATGTTGGTTAGGGTTATTTTCTCACTGACATCAGTCATGAGAATTTTTTGCTGACGTCGGTTAAGGATTTTTTTTGCCGTTGTCATCTAGGTTTTTTTAGTTGATGTTGACTAATGATTTTTTTGGCCGACATTGACTAGATTTTATCGGTCATAACTAACTTTTTAGTAGACACTTACTAGGATTTTTTAGCTGATGTTAGCTAGGTTTTTCTAGCCAACATCAGCCAAAGCTATTTTTAGCCAATATCGGCTAGGGTTATTTTTCAGCCGATGTTAGCTACGGTATTTTGACTTATGTCAACTAGATTTTCTTAGTCGATATCGGTTAGGATTTTTTTTGCTGATATCGACTAGAATTTTTTGGCTAACATCAGCCAGAGTTATTTCTTAATCACATTAGTAAGGTTTTTTAGTTGATGTTGACTAGGGTTTTTTTTGCTAACACTAGCTAGGTATTTTTTATCGACATCGGGCATGATTACTTTTAGTCGACATCGACTAGGTTCTTCCAGTCGACATCCACTAGAGTTTTTTCGGTCGACATCGCTCAGAGCTATTTTTTAGTCAACATCAGGCAAGACTATTTTATAGCCGATGTTGGGTAGGGCTTTTTGTCCGACATTGGTCAGGGCTATTTTTTAATCAACTTCGACTAGGGATTTTTCAGCCAATGTTGACCAATGATTTTTTTCGGCCGATGTCGGGTAGGTTCTATTGGTTAGCATCAACCAAGCTATTTTTTAGCCGATATTGGGTAGATTTTTTTTGTCAACACTTGCTAGGATTTTTTAGGCCGACATTGGCTAAAAATGGTCTTGGTCAATGTCGTTCAAAAAGACTCTAACCGGTGTCGGCCAAACAAACCCTAGTCGACGTTGGTAAAAAAAACTAGCCAACATCGACTGAAAAATAGACTTAACCAACATTAGCAAAAAAATAGTCATGGCCAACATCAGCTAACAAATATTCCCGACATACTTAGACAAACAAACCCTATTTGATGTCGACCGAAAAATAATCTTGGTTGATGTCGGTTTAAAAGCATCACTGGTTGTGGTCAGACAAAGTAATCCTAATTAAAATTATCAATATTTTGTATTTTTAAATTATTAAAAATTGAAAAATATTTTTTAATTAATATTTCAAAATTAGATTGTATTTATTTTTTATAAAGTTTAATATTAAAATTTCATTTATTTAAAATATAAAATTGAAATTTTACATATGGAAAAAATTAAATTGTCTTATCCAAATAAAGAATTTAAAAGTAAAGAAATTTAAATTAATTTATGCAAATAAAATATTTAAAAAATAAAAAAAAATAAAATCAAAACACTTCAAATTTTAAACATTTTAAATTTCATAAAATTTTAAAATTCCTTATCCAAAGAGAATTCAATACACAAGAGAATTCAATGTATTAAAGACTTCCTGAATACATTGGTATATTTTTATTCATATGTATTAATTACAGCTACCATATACAATTATTATTATTATTACTGCTACAAAGCTATGATATGAATCCGCAGTGATGAAAGATGTTCTTGTGAAGCGGTGACTCTGAGAATGGAAGGAAGGATGCGTGGAGGTTATAGTGGTCGACGCATAGTAGCAAGCAGAAGAGGGAGTGGCAAAGGCAATGTCAACATCATCATCAACAACAACAACAACAACAACAACAAAAACAACACCAATGTCATCAAGAAGCTTCAGAGCCGTGAGATTTGCTCGAAGCCTCATCGAGCTTTTGCTTCTGTCACTGCCTCTCACAGATTCCGCTCAATGCGCTTGACGCACCAATACGACACTCATGATCCCTCCAAGACTCGCTCTTCCCTTTGGCCCTTCTTGATGAAAAGAACTAAAGTTGTGGAAATTGTGGCTGCAAAAAACGTGGTCTTTGCTCTTTACCATTCTGGTTTGTGTGCAGCTTTTAGTAGAGGTGAGGTTGCCCCCAAGAACTATGATTCTGGATTGTTTTTTTAGGTGTCGATTGCCATTGCCCATTACCTGTTTATTGATCGTTGTAAAAAAAATCAAAGCTTTGGATTCTACCGTGTTTTTTTTCCGGCAAATGTTAATTGTTAGTATAGTTAGTTTTTGTTAGCAGAGGGATCGAAGCCCCGACCTTTCCCATCTTCCCTTCCACCTTAATCATCCAACCCAACTTATATCTCCGATTCTATCATGTGTGAATTGTCATTTCTCTTTATCCATTTGGTATCATGAGCACATTGTGTAAAAACCTAAAGTGTTGATTGTTTCATGTATGAATTGCTATTGCCCATTACTCATTTGTTGATCTTGTTATATTTGTATAAAAACCTCATCTTTTGATTCTTTCATGTATGAATTGTCATTGCCCATTACTCCTTTGTGTTGATCGTTGTCATATTTGTGTAAAAACCTCATCTTTTGATTCTTTCATGTATGAATTTCCACCCATTACCCATTTCTTAATCATGGGCACATTTGTGTAAAAACCTCAAGTGTTGATTCTTTCATGTTTGAATTGCCATTGCCCATGACCCATTACCCATTTGTTAATCATTGTCATAATTGTGTAAAAACCACAACTTTTGATTCTTTCATGTATAAATTTCCATTGCCCACTACCCATTTATTAATCATTGTGTAAAAACTGAACTTTTTATTCTTTCATGTATGAATTTCCATTGCTGATACCCATTTATTAGTCATTGTCATGTCTGTGTAAAAACCACAACTTTTGATGTTTTTCATATATGAATTGACATTGTCCATTTGTTAATAATTGGCACATTTGTATAAAAACCCTAACTTTTTTATTTTTTTTCACGTATGACTTGCATTGCCTGTTATCCATTTGTTAACCATTGACACATTTGTATAATAACCATGAATTTTTATTTTTGTTTTTAATGTACAGATTTCTTGTGTCGCTTACCCATTTATTAGTTAGTCATTTGTACACAAACCATGTTTTTTTTTGTATGAATTGCCTTTACTGCTTTCCGTTAGTTAGTCATTATCATATTTTATAGAAACCATGAAATTGGGCTTTTGTGTGAGAATTCCATGCAGAAACCGATGAGAGGATTTGCTTTTTGAATGTTTGCCCTGATGAAGTCATTCGGAGCCTCTTCTATAATAAGAACAACGACTCACTCATCACAGTATCCGTTTATGCTTCTGAGAACTTCTGCTCTTTGAAATGCAGATCCACAAAGATTGAGTGAGTGCATTCTGTGTCTGTCCATCCAAATCCTCCTCTTTGATGTTTAAAACTTATTTTGCTTACATGATCTTTCATTTATGTTCTTAGATACATACGAAGAGGCAAGCCGGATGCTGGGTTTCCTCTTTTCCAATCTGAATCTTTGAAATGGCCTGGATTTGTTGAGTTTGATGATGTCAACGGAAAGGTCCTAACTTACTCTGCACAAGATTGGTACCTTCCTCATCCTCTTATCTTTCTTTTCCACTTCTACTGTTATGTAAGTGCTTTGCTCTGCTGGTTGGTTATTCTATCTAACACACTTTCTTCCAATTGTGTCAGTATTTACAAGGTCTTTGATCTTAAGAACTACACCCTGCTATATTCGATTTCAGATAGGAATGTTCAAGAAATCAAGATCAGGTACTTTCTCTTTTGTCGGTTTGATTTTTTGCTTTGTAGTTGCAGTTTCTGCAAAAACCCTATTTACTAAATAAATTCTGTCAAGTCATGGGCATGATCGTCTTGTGGGTAATTTGATCTTATTCATTTTTACTCTTTGCAATATAGTTACCATATTATTGTTCACTTGAAAAAAATATTCAGGTCCTTATTTTTTGACTGACAGTTGGGGTGGTCATAATTTTGCAATAAGATTTTACAGATTCAATTCGCTTGTTGAAATGCTTGGGTCATTTTGGATTCTCCTTTAGATATATTTTGCATCACACCACCCAAACATGTTTATTACATGAAAGGTGAAATCCTAAGCACTGAATAAGTTGGCTATGGTTGAATTTCTCATTTGTGAATATGAGAGAAAGGTTTCTTTGTTCAACTATTTAAAGGTTTTGTTGAAAGGGAAAATCAATTGGAGACAAAAGACTAAGGTGAAATGCACTAACTATTTAATATGAGGATGAAATACTTCCCTTTATTCCATATCCTTATGTGTGATAATCCAGGAAGCCACAGCAGTTCTGGAAAGGACAGCGTCTCCACTGATTTCTGCTACTCTCCCTTCCTCCACCATCTTAACAACTTGCTCTTTAAAATTAGCTTGTATTTCCCCCAAGCTCGCAAGCCACTCATACCCCCACACGACATCAATCCCTCCTAATTCAAACAAATAAAAGTCCTGCACCACCTTAAAATCAGGCAATTGTTTACCCCCTTATGTCCTTGCCCAACCTCCATTATATACTCTTTGGTTGTCTTTGGTTGAATTCTTGATTCACTCACCAATCATAATCTATGCTAACACTTTGGTGTGTTTGGTTGAGTGTAAATCTCATCATAAAGTAGATCTACTCGGTGTACAGTACATGGTTTTTATAAAAGGAATTTCTTTCTCCTCTCTTGTTTTTTTTTTCTTTTTTTTTTTTTAATTTAGGATCTCTTCATAATATTCTTTTTATTTTGATGAATTCTTCTTTTATTATTTGATATCTTCCTATATAATTATTACTTGATATTTTGTTACAGCCCTGGCATCATGTTATTAATTTACAATAGAACCAGCGGTCATATTCCCCTGAAGATCATATCCATTGAAGATGGCACAATTCTCAAAGTGTTCAACCATCTACTTCATCGGAATAAGAAGGTGGACTTCATAGAGCAATTTAATGAAAAGCTTCTAGTCAAGCAAGAAAATGAGAACCTTCAGATTCTTGATGTAAGCTTCATTTTCCCTTTTTCTTTTAGTATGTGTCTAGATCCCTTCCCTATGTGTGTGTGTGTGTGTGTGTGATTTCTAGTGTCCTTTCCCTTATAATGACTTTCATGTCAGTTTTGTGATTCCTTTTGTTCCTAGGTTCGTAGTTCTGAGCTGATGGAAGTAAGCAGATTGGAGTTCATGACTCCATCGGCATTTATCTTTCTGTACGAGAATCAGTTGTTCCTTAGTTTCAGAAATCGAACAGTTTCTGTTTGGAACTTCCGTGGGGAGCTTGTTACTTCATTTGAGGATCACCAGTTGTGGCATCCAGACTGCAACACGAACAACATATACATAACAAGTGATCAGGATCTCATTATATCTTACTGCAAGGCTGATTCTGATGATCAATGGATTGAAGGCACTGGTAATCATGTTTAAGCTTAGTTTTTCTTTGATTTCTGAATTGAGTAATCATAAACATCTCTTAATTTGTAAAAGTGATCTCATATCGTTATAATTCTCTTCTTGGTGCAGCTGGCTCCATTAATGTCAGCAATATCTTGACCGGGAAATGTGTGGCGAAAATAACTGCAATAAGTAGCAGTGCCAAGGCGGACGAGTGCAGAAGTAGTGGTTGCAGCTGCAAGAAAAGTCATTCATGCCTAATGAGGAGTCCAGTTGCGGAGGCTTTGGAGGACATCACTGCCCTCTTTTATGACGAAGACAGAAATGAGATCTATACTGGGAACAGGCATGGTCTTGTTCATGTATGGTCAAACTAATGACAAAAGTTGGAACCTATCCGTGTTTGGTTTTTCCCTTTTGATGATGGGAACATTTCAGTATTGGATCCAAGCTACCTCAGCATTCTAACCTTAGTTGATGTGAAACTATTACATAGCACTTAGCAATTGTGGATTTGTGCAAGAGATAATCTGTTAAAAGACTATTAACCAGAAGTTTCAAGAAAAGTTTGTGTATGCTTTTGTTAGGTCTTTTAGAAGTTTGACCTTATAGTTTCTGTATAGTACAATCAATACTGAAAATTGAGGCATATTACTTGTATGCTGCAGTTAATATTTTTTTCTGAACTGAGACCCCTGCTGTTATGCTACGATTTTATGATACAATGGAATATTGAATGTTTTTCTTCAACCTTTTCAATTTTTAGAGTTTTATGATCACGTTTTGGTAGGTGGTGTAGTAAGGTTTTAAAAACCGAATTAGTCGTTCAACCTATTGAAAGGTTCAATTGAAATTAGACGGTTAAACCATCATTAAATCGAATATGATTAAAAATATATTTTATTTTTATATGCAACTTTTATGCCTATCTATATGTTAATTATTTAAATTATAACTATATCCTAGTGTATACTTAATTTCATTAAACAGCAAATTACAATTCAAATTTATGCTACAGAAGGCTTTTTCATTTAGCGTCGTGAAGCTCAAATTAGAGGATATATCATATATATGTAATAACTGAGAAATCCTATCTTTTGAAAGTGGATTTTCCTGTAACTAGCTGAATAATTTCTCTAGATTTGAATCCCTCTCAGTCTAAATTAAATTTTAATAGTTTGTTATCTTCATTTATAAATAGATATAATATTATTATGTATAATATATACAAGATTTACATATAATATATAACAGTTTTCAACGTATTATCTTATTTTGAAATGTAAATTTAAAGTATATTATTAATTAACATTACAAATAAAATAGTTATTATTTAAATATTTTTTAAAGAGAAATCATATTATTAATTTGTTATTTGGCGTGCACTCAATAAACGAATAAGATTAAAGTTTATTTTTCTTTTATCTTAGTATTATATTTTTATCCTATATTCGCATCTTATCATATTATGTTATATCTTGATGATGAATCAAAGAAAGATTTTATTTTATTTTTTTGAAACAGTAAAGATTTAAATGTTTAAGAAAAGAAATTCAATAAAAGGAGAAAGAGTTGATTGTGTAGTACTACGTACGTACAGCTATGGACTAGTATGTTTTTGGTGAAGTTGTGAGAATGGAAAGAAGGAGGTGACAAGTAAAAGAGGGAGTGACAATGGCAACGGCATCAACAACGACAACAACATCAATGTCGTCAAGATGCTTCAAAACCGTGAGATTTGTTCGTCACAAATTCTGCAATATTACACCTATGATCCCTCCAAGGTTCCCCTCTTTCCTTTTTTTCCTTCATCATTGTCCAAGTGGTCGCGTGGTCTTCGCTGTTTACCAGTCTGGTTTGGCTGCAGCTTTAATTTTAGCATGCAAGATTCTTGCTTTGTAGGTGTGAATCGTCGTATTGGAGAAGCATTGCAGGGGTGCACATCTAAAACGTGCGGTGCATGCAAATTCAATAAAAAGTTGCCACTTCATTAAATATATTTCAATGAAATGTCAACTTTTTAAGTATAATTTTTTAAGATAAGCATATAGTACCAAACATGCCCCGACAGAGATTATTTAAATGAACTTTGTCTCCAATGAGATTATCCAAAAAAAATTTGTCTCTTTTAATAGTTTTTTTCATCTACATTGTCAGGAATTGGACTTTGATAACACGCTTAAATAACTCCTACCTTGGTGGTGGTAGACATATTTAATAAAAAGTTGACACTTAATTAAGATATTATAAAATAATATTAAATTAAAATATAAAATATATTTTAATGAAGTGCCAACTGTCAACTACCTCACATTTGGGGATGTGTATACTCGGTGTCATGTTTGTGTAAAAACCACAAACTTATTCTAGTATCATGTATGAATTGCCATTGCCCACATTACCATTTGTTAATCATTGATATATTTGTATAAAAACCTCAACTTTTTAATTTTTTTTATATGTATGAATTGCCAGTGCCATTTGTTAATAACTGGCACATTTGTATAGAAACCACAACTTATTTTTTCATGCATGAATTTTGGTTGTCCATTACCCATTGACACATTTGTATAAAAACCATGACTTTATGCATGTTTTTGTTTTTAATGTGTGGATTGCCTTTGTCCATTACCCGTTTATTAGGTATTGTCATATTTTAACACCAACCATAATTTTCTTTGATTTGAATTGCTGTTACTGCTACTTCCCATTAGTTAGTCATTGTTATATTTTACAGAAGCCATGAGAATAAGCTTTTGTGTGTGAACTCCATGCAGAAACCAATGAGAGGATTTGCTTTTTGAATGTCTGCCCTCATGAAGTCATCCACAGCCTCTTCTACAATAAGTACAACGACTCACTTATTACGGTATTCGTTAATGCTCATGAGATATTCAACTCTTTCAAATGCAGATCCAAAAACATTGAGTGATTGCATTCTGTGTCTATCCATTCAAATCCTCCTCTTTGATCGATGTTTAAAACTTATTTTGCTTACATGATTTTTCATTTATGTTCTTAGATACATTCGGAGGGGCAAGCCGGATGCCGGGTTTCCTCTTTTCCAGTCTGAATGTTTGAAATGGTCTGGATATGTAGAGTTTGATAATCTAAAAAAAAATGTCCTAACTTAGCAGAAAATAGGTACCTTCCTCGTTCTCTTATCTTTCTATTCCACCTCTACTGTTAATCTGTTATTTAAGTGTTTGCTATGTTCATTGGTTGTTTTATCTAACACACTTTCGCCCAATGCTCAGTATTTACAAGGTCTTTGATCTTAATTAAAGACCACACCTTGCTATACTCGATTTCAGATAGAATGTTTAAGACATCAAGATCAGGTAGTTTCTGTTTTTCTTGGGCAATCTTTGTTCTACAAGTTTCAGTTTCTGCAAAAAACCTATCTGCTAAATAAATTGTGTCAACTTTTGTGGGTATTTTGATCTTATTGTTCGCTTGTAAAAAATATTCGGGGTCCTTATTTTATGACTGATGGTTGAGGTGGTCATAATTTTGAAATAAGATTTACAGATTCACTTCCTTTATTGAATGCTTTGGTCATTTTGGATTCTGGTTAAGCTCTTGCTTTAGATATATTTTGCACCACACCACCTAAACATGTTTATTACATGAAAGATGAAATCCTTAATGAAATTGAGGCACTGAATAAGCTGTTTATGGGTGAATTTCTCATTTGTGAATGTGAGAGAAAGAAAAGTTTCTTTGTTAAATGATTTCAAGGTTTTGTTAAACAGATTCCTATCTTCTCCCACAGTCCTCACCTGATTCAAGCTCATAATATGGGAAAAACACCACTAAAACCATGAGAAGTTTACTTTTAAGCATCTTCTCATCTTCTGGAATGCGATTGATTTTTAAGCAACTTCCAGCCCTGTATATCCTCCCATGTGTGTCTTCTCTAGTGATGTAAAGAACATCTAGTTTCCTCACACTATCTTTTGTGTCTCCTGTCATCTCTCAATTGCCACTTACCCTTCTATGGTTACTTCCACTAACTTTATCCCTGTCCTGGCCCTGTATTTCAGTTGATGCAAGATCCCTATATGCATGGTCCTCATCAATTCATCCATACATTTTCTGTAAGTTTGCTGCCACTCTCTCAGAATCTCTTTCACTCTGTACTTTTTCAAATAAATGGAATGGAGCTCAGCCCTTTACAGCTTGGGAAAATTTCTCTATAAAGTGTAAACCCAAAATTAACAGCTTATTTTCCAAAAATTCTCAGATGATCACCTCATTTTCCAGACCTTCCCTTATATGACTTCCTTCATCTTTACACCTATGACTTCCTCTTGCCATCTTTACACCTTTTTGTTCTCTCATCATATTTCCATCCTTATCCCTTTTTCTTCTCTCTTACACCAACATGCCTTACTGTTAGATGCATCTTTTGGTTTCTTAGTCTCATTCTATGAACATGGGTTAATGGTCCATCAATATCCTAGTGGGAGTTGCTAATAATATGAAAGATTATAAGAGATTTATCTCACTTGGTTATATTACATTTAAGCTATTGCTTTCTTTCAAGGTAGTTGATGGTTCTCATGTTGATTTTGGGAGGACCATTTATATTCCTCCTGCTCCTTGTTTGGATTTCCCACAACTTATCATCTATCATCCTTTGTTCTCTTCTCGTGTAGTCTGGAAAGGGATTTGGTCTCTTGATCTTTTTATTGTGCATATCTATTTTTCAATTCCAAACACATTGAATATAGTATCATAAATGATAAGCCTATTGTAAGTCCATAGCTCCCTCTAAGGTTAAGTCTTATATTTGGGCTATAATGCTTAAGAGAATTAATACAAATGACATGCTACATGTATTTTTCCTAATGTGTTATACTTAGTGCTAGATTTTATACGTATTTCTTTGTTTGCATTTTTGGAGAATGCTTGGTGCCAATTCCCCAGGTCCTTGAACCAATTTTTCATTAATTAGCTTTACTGATTTTAGTAGAAGTATAGAAGCCAGGCTTTTGTGGTAATACATAATCTATGCTAACACTTTGGCGTATTTGGTTAGTGTGTAATTCTGTCATCTTTAAGTAGATCAACTTGGTGTGTAATTCTGTCATCTTTAAGTACAGCTACTTGGTGTAAAGTACATGGTCTTTTTAAAAGTTATTTCTATCTCCTCTCTTGGTTGGTTTTCTTTTTTAAGTAGGATCTCTTCCTATACTTCCCTTTATTTTGATCAATTACTTCTTTTGTTACTTTATATCTTCCTTTTGATTTTGTTCCTTTTATATGCATATTACTTGATGTTTTGTTATAGTTCTAGCATCATGTTATTAATTTTCAATAGAATCAGTGGTCATATTCCCCTCAAGATTACATCCATTGAAAATGGTACAGTTCTCAAAACATTCAAACACCTGCTTCATCAGAATAAACAAGTGGACTTCATAGAGCTATTTCATGAAAAGCTTCTAGTCAAGCAAGAAAATGAGAATCAGTTGTTTCTTACTTTCATAAATGGAACAGTATCTGTTTGGAGCTTTTGTGGGGAGCTTGTTACCCAATTTGAGGATCACCAGCTGTGGCATCCAGATTGCTATACAAATAACACATACATAACAAAAGACCAGGATCTCATTATCTCTTATTGCAAGGCAGATTCTGATGATCAATGGATGGAAGGCAATGGTAATCATCTTTGAGACTAATTGTTCTTTGATTTCTGAATGGAGTAATCATAAACGTCTCTTAATTTGTTGAAGTGGTCTTATTATCTTTATAATCTGCTTCTTGGCACAGCTGGCTCCATTAATGTTAGTGATATCTTGACCAGGAAATGCGTGGCTAAACTGAACGCAACAAGTAGCAGCATCAAGGCGGACGAGTGCAACAACAGTGCTTGCAACTGCAACAAGCAAAGTCATTCATGCCTATTAAGGAGTTCAGTTGCAGAGGCTTTGGAGGAAGTCACTGCCCTCTTTTATGATGAAGATAGAAATGAAATATATGCTGGTAACAGACATGATCTTGATCATGTATGGTCTAACTAATGACAAGAGTTTCTGGTTTCTTCTGGCTCCATGGCCCCAGGAATCCCATGTTTGGTTTTGCAATTTTGCTGATATTGTTTCAGCACCGGATTTCTCTAAAATCCAAGCTGCCTCAGCATTGTAACATTAGCTTATGTGAAATTAGTTTCTATGTAAAGAACAATCACTAGTGAAAAAATTTTGAGGCCAATGAGACATCACTCATCATTAAACCTTTTAGATTGGTAGAAAAAAATGAAGTATGAGGATGAACAATAACTCTTTTAAAGTTACTCTTGGAATTCATAGGGGACAATGTGAGATGAAAGCAAAAAGGGCAGATTGTATGGAATTTTATACCTCATTTGTGTCATTGTTGTGAATCTCTCTATAAATCTGTTTTTCATTTGTCTATTGTCGTTTTTCTTGGAGAATGAGTAAGAACATAGGCCCTATGAGTTCTGGACATGGTCTTGTATGCCGGTGTTGTAGTGTTCATTGTTATGCAACCATTTTTTCTTTCTAAGATTTTTCTCGGAACTGAGACCCCCTAATGCTCCTATTCTTATGCTGCTATTTCAACCTTTTAATTTCTCGTGTTTTGTGATCATGTTTTGGCACAACGGCATTTTGTTTTTTAACTTTAGATTAGAAATGAAATAGAGGAAAGAAATAGAAAGAAAAGAAAAAGATATAAATAGAGGATAGAATGGATTGAAATAAAGAGAGTGGTTTGATGTGAATGAGAAAGAATTTTTTTACTAGTTATTAAATCAAATTAAATTTAATATTAAAATTAAAAAAAAAATATTTGAAAGCAATAAAAAAATAAATGTTCAAAGATGACATACTTAAATAAATCTTTGAAAGCAATAAAAAAATATTTGAAAGCAATCAAAGTGAAATAATTTATAAAAGTGATCTTCTCTCATTACTTAAATAAATCCTTTTAAAGATGACATACTATCATTCAAAGATACTTTCTACAAATCTTTTTATTTAAAGATGAGGATTTCAATTCATTATATACTCTATGATTTAAATTTAGTTAAGGGATAAAATGTGTCATTTCTTGAGCAGCAATAAATTAACTAACTTTTTAAAATTTTAAATTAATTCAAATATTGATGATTGGATAAAAAAAGATAACTGTTTAACAAAAAAAATTTAAAAAAATGTTTAACTTTAATTGAAACTTATGAATGAAGACTATATATCAACAGTTAGAATCAATCTTTTTTTTTATATTCTAAGCATGACACATGAGCTAAGCTGGTATTTATGATAAGAATTTTTGTGCCAGTTTTCAATCTTTACGAATATTAAAGAGCATAATTATCTAGTTGGACGGATTACTAATGCGAAGGTATTAATCAACAACTTGCGTTGGTCTAAATAAATTGAATGGTATTAGATTCCTTTCATCATCGCCATGGGGTGTTTGAACTTTGACGAAAAGAATAACTTTCAGGTCTATACAAAGAAAGAAAAAATCTTGTCAACATAATTTTATTCTAAAAAGTCAAATTAGAGCCTTTAAAATCTTATACAAAATGGCTGTATCACACTAGGTTTTGATTTTCAGTCAAATTGGTGGTCGCTATACATGGTTTGAGACTTTGAGTATTTTATTGCTTCTCAAAAATCCGATTGTACAAATCCAACCAACCTGAGCATTCCATTTGATGGAGCTAGCCAAACCGGATTTTAATTTTTCTTTGGGAAAATGATTCTAAAATTCACCTCCTCCAAAGGTATTTTTATTTTATTTTGTATAATCTTTTTCTTTTATAGATAAAGATAAAATGATATCTTAAGATCATTGAGAGGAGTTTTTGGCTAGTTGTGGAGGTAATATTTGAAATGCAAATCCAAAAAGAGAGAAAGAATATTAAAAATGTCTAAATTACATTTTAAAGTATTCTAATTTATAAATGAACTGCACCGACGGTATAAATATAAATAGATATTTTTCTTGTTTGTAAAACTAACCAAAATATGATTAAAAAAATCAATTATCTTATCATTTTGCCTATTTTGGTCGTCCGATCAGGTAAAAGATCTTTGTAATTCATCATTCATATTTTCAAATATTTAACATAGTTACAAGTAATATCACAATCTAAATTGGAATGCAGTTTTTTTTTTTCTTCACTTAATTGATGCTGGTCAGATTTTTAGTCCAAAAAGAAAATTCACGTGTCATGTTTCCATTCTTATATCCTACTAAGTCTTCAATCAAAAGTTCCAATATCGAATATTCCGAAAAAAAAAAAGGAAAAAGAAAAGAAAACCCTTTTTCTAGAAATAAACAATCTAATTGAAACACGATTCTAGATCTGATTCAGAGGAAAAATGCATATCATCAAATATTGGATTTTAAATTTGACACACAGACTTGTACGTAAAGATTTATCTAGAGAAACCGGTCAAATTAATTTATAACAGGAACAACCATTTCCATGGTCATAGCTCAGTAAAATTCAATCCTATTGGCACATAATTTTTAACACAACACTCGATCAAAATGCAAGTTTTGTAAAGCATGATTGAAATAGGAGACACATCAGCATCATAACACACGAATCAGCCCTAGTAAAGGCATTTCACAAGCATGATTTAGAGATGGCCTTGCAAATTGCCAATCACAAAATACCTAACTCAAATGTAATTCAGCATAATCATAGAAAGTTAAAAGAGAGTGCCAAAATGCCATTAATTAGGTATACTTTTCTGTCAACTGCAGACTGGTATTGGTAACTCATAAGAACAAAACCACCACACATGTGGAATAAGGATGAAAACTTTCAATTATTTTGAGGGCTGCAATCTACAGCTTTCCCTGTTTGTTTTTCAAATTATAAAAATTCATCTATTGGTTCCTAGTTATCAACAACTTCTACGAGAGTTGTCTCATAGTCGCTGGGAGCCTCGAATCCATGAAGATTCATCACAGTTGCAGCAACGTTGGCAAGCCCGCCAGTTGGAACATCATTTCGGAATCTTACACCAGGGGCCAATCCGGGACCACCAATAGCAATTGGCACCTAAACCAGCAAGGAAAAGTATGAGATTTGGAACCAAAATTAAGGTTGGTGTCTAATAATTACTATGCAAGTATATAAAGAAGAAATGCCTGCATCTTAATGTTTTATCTAAAGAACAAAACTTTTATAAATCCTTGTGTACTTTTAGTGTTATTCTCTAATCAGAATTGAAGTTTCATCTTGGTAAACATCGCAAATATTATGTGGATTACTGAAATAAAACTTCAATTTTAATTGAAAAACAACACCAAAAGTAGCTAAGGAACTGCATGTAAGTTTTGTCTTTATCTGAATTGATTGGATAAGGGCCATTTTGATTAGCCTTTGAAAATAGACACCAATTTATCCAAATTAAATTTATAATTGTATTTTTGGAGATCCCACTAGTCATCCATAACTCATTGAAATTTGACAGCAGAGAATATTGTAATTCATGTAAACTTCTAATCAATGACTGACATAATTTGCAAAACTTACAGGCTCAAGAGTATGGGAAGTAAGAATCTGAATTTTTCCATCCTTGCCTAGAAGTGGTTTTCCAGATTTATCCCTCTTGACCATATCCTCTGCATTCCCATGGTCAGCGGTGACAACATAAATTCCACCCACTTGCTCTATTGCATCAAGAATCATCTGCAATTACACATGTAAATATACATTAATCAATACAATGAGTAGCTATTTAGCCCTCATCTCTGTTGTTTGTTTCTTTATAGCAGTAATTGCTTAATTGGCAAGATACAACAAGATTAATGACCAGCCACCCAAAGAAATTTGGGGCATAAAGCTATTTGGTGAGTTAATCAAGTCCGCAGAAAAAGCTAAAAATAATTTGTATTTATAAAGTAAAATGAAAAAAGGACAAATAATTGCAAAAAGATTATGGAATTGCCATTGTCAATGCTTCCAACAAGGGAAAAAGAACTTGATCATTAACATCTAAGGGACAATTAGTGGTGAGAGTGAAGGAACAGGTGATATAAATTCCTTCAGTTGACCAGACAATAAGCCAAGAAAACAGAGTGAAGGAACTTGGATCCTCTAATTTTAGTTCTCAACATAACCTAGTTATTTTAAAAATTGATAGACACAACACTTCAGAGTCACATGACTTGATGTCTTAAGCTTAACTGTGCATACAAGTCAAACAAGATACACTCCTCTCTTTTCCCATATAAGATTAGCTTTCTCACCAAATCACTCTCTATATACACATAACACATGGAATGTTCTCAAGCTTAAACTGGTGCACTTGTTAATACTGATTAATCACCCGCATACTACTTTACTCTAGTTTTACTCGTGAAATAAAGAATTCCCAAAAATTTCAGCTAGAGCTTAAAAAGAATATAACAAACTTTATTTAAAGAAATGCTCCAACAAATTTGAAAATTAAGCTTCATACCTTCACAGCAGCATCAGCTGCCTTGCAAGCCACAACTGTTGCTTCAATGTCACCTGTATGCCCCACCATGTCACCATTTGGAAGGTTGACGCGTACCTATACAACAGACAAAATAAGAGAGTAAATAAAAGTTTAATTAGATCACGATTCCCAAAATCACGGTGAACCATTTAGTTACCTGATCAAATTTCCCGCTAAGAATAGCATCCCTAGCCTTTTCAGCAATCTGCAATGCTTTCATTAATGGTTGTTCATTGAATGTAATCCCAGAGTCACTGGGAATTTCCACATACTCCTCCAATTCTGAATTAAAATACCCAGAGCGGTTTCCATTCCAGAAGAATGTGACGTGACCAAATTTAACAGTCTCACTGTTGACAAAGAAATTCATACAAGTGACTATGATGGCCATCATTTAACAGATAAGTACTAGATAATGAAGAGTTCTTAAGGTAAACAAAATGTTGCAAAGGAAGTCTCAAAGGAGATATGAATTTAAACCTCTCATTTCTCCCCACACAAAGTTGTTATCTTATTAATTATTAACCCCAGTTTGAAATTCTCAAATGAGAAACATTTGTTCATCAGGTAGGGCCATCAATATAAACACAGTGGCTTCTCATGTATCACACAGTTCCCATCATTCACCAACAAAAACAGAATAAGCAGGTAGAAGTATTATGGTCTTCCATAAATTACAGTATAATAAAAATCCTACTAACGATTAAAATAGTGATAAAAGACAACTACCTGCAAGCAAAAGTCCGAATACCATTATACACTAAATATTCACCAGAAGTCCTGTCAATCTCTGGTGGAGAAACAAGGTAATGACTTGGAAGTTTCAATTCACCATCATATTCAAGCATTCCAGCATAGCGGATTTTTGGGAAACGAACTCTATCAAATTTGTCAAAATTTTCATATTCAAGAGCTTTAGCAATCATTGTCATACGATCAGCTCGGAAGTTGAATGTAACAACAGCATCCCCATCAACTATCGGACCAACAGGTTTCCCACTCTCGTCAACAATAACAAAAGGAGGCAGATACTGATCATTGGCCTTTGGTTCTGCCCTCAGCTTCTTGACAGCTTCAAGAGCATTTGTAAACTTATAAGGGGCTTCACCAAGAACTTGAGCATCCCACCCTCGTTTCACAACATTCCAGTCATTCTGTAGATTGTTTTGAAAACAGTGAATCTTAAATAGAAATATGCACTAAATAAAAACATTTCAAATTTTTAAAGCAATTTTTTTGCATTTCTTTGTCAAACTTCAGAGGTAATATAGCATTACAATAGATGCAAAGCTGCACAAAAATCAGTGACAGAGACTAGTTAAAAAGTTAAATGGTGTGGGTTAAGTACCAGCATAAGATGATAAAATATAAAGCTAAATTTGAAGTGAAACAATGGAATGTTCACAATCTATCTAATGAATTCTATAATTGACCATAACATTTTCAAATTTAGAGAGAAGCGAAATGCAGAACACAGCTCACATATGTAATCATGCATCATAAAGTAAACTACCATTAAATTTGTAAATATTATGATATAATAGCTGTTAACACACGCCTATCCCATCTTTTAATGAATTAAAATAGTCTTGTATACAAATAAACAGAGTGGCAAGAGAATTAATTAATTGTGAAAATATAAAACATTTTTTAACATTTGTTTTAAAGCAGGGAGGGGGAGGGGGGGGGGGTATTACAACTAAAATCCGTATGGGAGTGCAGTAATGAGCAGTAATGAAATATGTCCGTGTTATGTGAACTGAAGGTCATTTCCAGGTCACTATACCTCATAACGATCCATTGTGACATTCATACGACCTCCACCTGATGCTATCCTAGCATCAACACCTTTCTCACGCAAGTTTGC
The DNA here is from genome assembly GCF_004193775.1 of Glycine soja. Lineage (NCBI taxonomy): Eukaryota > Viridiplantae > Streptophyta > Magnoliopsida > Fabales > Fabaceae > Glycine > Glycine soja. Next base: position 46,622,108 of record NC_041010.1, on the reverse strand, counting down.
AAGATCATTTTCTAGGGTTTCCACAAACCCCACACTTGAACCATCCAAAACATCACGGCCATCTGTAAGAATATGGACACGGACTCTTTTAACACCTCGCTCGCTAACTCCTTTAAGCAACAACTGTACAAAAATACTTAGTTAGAAAGAATAAACTGTATACACAAGAAGGAAAAACAACTCCAACCCCAAATAATCACCTGCAACTGATCAAGTCTGGAGTGAACTCCACCATCACTCAGTAACCCAATGAGATGCAATGTGCCATTTTCAAAACTTTCCTTTATGTACTTGAAACCTTCTCCTTCAAAAATTTTTCCAGAGGCTAGAGCTAGGTCGACAAGCTTAGCACTAAAATGAACAAACACAAACCAAGATATCCCAATCATCACACATGCTAGAAATGATTTTAAAACAAGAAATGGAGACTATATAGCATAGCTAATAGGGAAGACCATAACTAAACATTTCAAGATGGTAAGCGTGCAATTATAAATCCCAATTCCACTGAAGTACATGATCACAATTCCTATTAACTGCTAGTGGCAGTAACCAAGTTCATAAAGAACAGTCCACAACCAATGCAGCCGGATCTGCCCGCAATATCCCTAAATCGACAGCCATGCGACCACAATTTAAAACCTTGGTAGTAACATAAGCATGGGGCCAAATAGATGAAAAAGAGAGGCTAGTTTTAGTTTACCCCTGAGCAAATATGCGACCAGCCCCAAGAGCATTGTGACCAACTTCACTATTACCCATGTCATCTTCTGTTGGAAGGCCTACAGCGGTACCATGAGCCCTAACCAATCTCCACCGTTCAGGGGCACCCTGTAAGACAATAAAAATCCTGATTAATTTCATCTAACCAGTCTACTTCGGTTCGGAGGCAACCCTGTTTGAAACACCGTCGGCTACTAAAAATGGACACCTCTTCCATATTCGAACCTTGGTTCGTCATGTTGTGAGGGACTAGCCGTTTTCCACAAGACCCAACCCCCGTTTGTAAAATAGCAATAGATCTTTGAAATCTGTAAATAAAAATTGGATCCAAAAAGTGCAAAAAAATGAACCTTTTTAAGAGAATCCATGCAGGGTGTTTCAGCCTTGTGGATGCAGTTGTACTCATTGGGTGTGGCCTCTCCCCAACCATCCAACACCACCACAGCCACAGTCTTACCCTTTGGAAGCTTTGGATGATCCGCCAATTTCCATGAGAAACCTGTGCTACCCATCTGCGCCTTTTTGTTTTTTTCCTATCAGATTCAGATTCAATGGTAAATCCAAATATACAACATCATCATTCAGATACACTAATAATAATAATCATTCATTACCCATCTGGGTTTTGTTTTTCTTTTTTATTCAAATTCAGATTCAATGACGAATCTAGATAGACATGCACTAACAATTATAATAACCGTTACATGTGATGTGATATGAGACATCTATGGACAGTTGGAACATACCTGCTTTCTTTCTTTCTGGGTGTCAGCCGCAACTACGAACTAACAACACAAATGTCACAGAGGTAACCTAACAAGACCAAACCTTGTGCCTGTGACTTGTGTGTGTTGTGTGGTTTGGTGTATATAAATACAATTTTATTGTACAACTGTTATAGTATAGTCTAGTAGCGTCGCTATTTTATTTCTTCTTCTTTTTTTTTTCTATTTACTTATTGGAGAAAAAGTTGGGCACGTGAATCCTGAGAGAAGATTACGAGTAGCCATGAATAGAAGAGAAAGAAAAATGAAATTTAATTTAAATATATTAATGTAAATAAATTTATATATTACTTTTCAATCACAGATTATCATAAAGTAGTAAAATTGTTGATTAAAATAATTAATTTAAAATTATATTTAGAATAATAATTAAAAATGGTTATATTAATAATATATATACATAAATAAACCTAAAATTATATAGAAATATTTATGAATAAAATATGTTATGCAACTTTAATAAGATCACTAAATCAAAATTTTAAAAAATTAGCCGTTGAAGTTAAAATATTTAAAATTGAATTTAAAATTTCATGTAACCTAACATTTCAATTTTCACATCTTAGTTTCAAATAATTATCACATCTTAAAATATCACAATCATTATATCATTATTCTTTAAGAGTGTAATTAATTTATTATTATCATTATATCAATTACCACAATAATTATCATTATTACAATCCTTGTCAACGATAAACGATAATATTAACAATAATGATAATTATGATGATAATGATGCAATAGTCATGATAAACATAATAATTGGTATAATCTTAAAAAAAATGATATAATAATTAAAATATTTTGAAATATAGTATTAAAAATCATTTAGATATTATTTTTGCTTCCTAAATATTTTAGAGATCATATCATATTTGATCATCACAAAAAAATTTAGTTCAATTTTTTAACTATTCTAATATTAATCCTAAAAAAATATTTTAATATTAGTGATTTATTATTTTTAATGTTGATATCATATCATAGTTACTATTTTTTTAAGTTTACTATTTTTAATCTTGAATTAGAGTTAACTAACTTTCAAATTTTACTTTAGAATAAGAAAATTGACTGATTGTCTACATTTTATCGAGAGATATATAACAATTTAGTAAAATGTCTTAATGTTCCGAAAACAGTTTAATTTTTTTTGAGGAATAATATAATTGTTTTATTTTCTTTAAGTTTAGTTTTAAAGAGAAAAGAGGTTATGCATTTGCAAAGTATAAAAAATTATGCAATCATCATTTAATCATAATTTGTTATAATAAGTTTGTTCATTTTTAAAATGATTATCTTAAAATAATTTAAATGATAATTTGTGATTGGATGACGATATAAATATATAGACATTAAATTTAGATTTAAATTATTTTTATATATAAATCTATAAATTGATTTAAATTAATTATATTTATGTATTTAAACAAGTTTAAATCTTTTTTAATCTGTATTATTTCTATTTTAATTGAGTTTAAAAATATTTATACTATAACAGACCGAATATTCGTTAATATGTTTGGTATATTCGTCATATATATATATAGGCTGAAGCATGAAAGCATGGGAGGTATTTTCTATAGCAGACTAGCGTGCTCTACTACTATGCTGGCGTGGGCAGCAGGCAAACAGCATCATTCTCCATGCCTCTTTTCTTTTTCCAAAGGAAAATGTTTTTTTTTTCCTTCTAGAACCAGGTGTTCCCTTGAACTTTAGAAAAATATTTGTGAGATGAGAATATAAAAATATAAATAATAAATAAAATAGAAAACTCATTGTATAAAGTAATAATTATTTAATATATAAATAATGAGATTGTTTTCAAAAAAATTGCCAAAAAGTATCATGTCGATTTTTTTTCTAGCATGACATTGGTACAATATAGTCTATGCAGAAATCTTTGTTGATAATCATAGTTACACATATGGTGATATTGTGATATACATGCACCATATGAATTTGGGATAAATAAGGTGTTAATTTTTTTTGCATGTTAATAATCAATTTGGTTCTGAAAAGAATAAATTAGACTGTAACTTAGAAATAAAGAAAGCAAAACCAGGGAGGAATTTACGGTTGCAACGAAAAGAGAGCGGAGAAAGTCTCTTTTGCGAAGAAAAGGAAAGAAAATTGAAGTTTCCACCGTTCTGTATTGTTAATGAGAGTAAAAATGAACAATAATTGTGATACAACAAAGGTGGAGTCCACACAAAAACTTTCTTCACAAAAGTGGTACAACAAACTCATGAAGCTTGTGTGCACTGAGCCAAAGAGTAAGAGGGTGTCTGAGATTCAGATATCCGAAATTGCTGCTTCATGTGCAGTTTGATTTATAGTGTTGTACAACAAACTCATGAAGCTTTCTTGCAATTGCTTTCCTCGTTTGAAGAAGCTTACAAGGACACAAATTAAGGAAGATGAGCTTCAAGGAATTATTTGAAGGCATATTATAGGGGTATCGTTGAAACTTTCACTTTCTAAAATTCTTTGCCATCACTTCAGTATCGTATTTGATTATGCTACGTGTGGAAGTAGTCTCAAGGAAATTAAAGTTAATTAGAAAATGTCAAAACAAGTGGCTGTGGTTTGCTGCAATTTCAATGTTAACATTATTTATTTACAGTTGTAAAGCGAACCGCGAAACCCTCGACATTACAAGATAATTGCGGTTACAGACCGTAAAACCTTTTAATAAAACCTTGCCGAAACATCTGCTCAAAAGAAAACTAATTAATTACAAAGAGAGATTCTTTTTTCTGGTTCAAAATATTTTATTAGGATGAAAATGATAATGATGGCACATTTTGATCTAGAGTCACGTACACCAAAGATGTAAAGAAAGTATTTCTAAATCAAGTGAGCTATCTACACCAATTGTTATAAATTAATACCTTAGTATATCGAATTTAATTCGACTCTTATGAATAAAAACAAATATATATAGACCATTGATAAAATGGTTGATATGATCGATACAATTAGAAAACTTTGTATCATGTGACTCAAAATTTATGTATAATATGAAAATTAAATAAATTCATCTATGGTACCTTATATTATTAAACAAGTTTTCTGTTAATACTATTACAAGTTGCATTGAGTTATTATCTCCTATGATTTTGATACTAATGTGTGGTTGATGATTGTGTACATCACAAACTTAAAGGGGTAAATTAATATCTTGGAATTATATGTTAAGATATTTGTCTAGTTAGCTGCAATATAATATAAGTTTATTGCACGAAATCAATAATTTTTTTCGTGAAGAATTTTCAGATGAATTATCTTTGGGAACTCACCCGCTTCTGTATTGAGCATTCAGATGATACAAATGTAAGCATATATTCATCATGAAAGATTCTAAACCCAAGAGATATACCCATTGCTTATTATAGGAGACGAAAGCTGTTCAAAATGTATAGGTATTTTTATTCATACTATATATTTTATTTAAAATAGAACATCTTAGCATATTTCTCTACACATATATGATTCACTAACTGTATATGTGTTGATGGTCTAATATTAAGATTAAATAAACTGTAATATCATATTAAAAATGAATTAGACTTTACTCACTTTCTAAATTTAGTTTAAAAGAAGATTGTCTAAATTTTATAAAGAAATATTCTGAGCATATTCTTAGGCGATGTAAAATGTCTTAATATAATGCTCCGAAAACAGTTTAATTTATTTTTAAAGAATAATGAATTATTTTACTTTCTTTAATTTAGTTTTAAATTTATTTTTTATATATAAATCTATAAATTACTTTAAATTAATTATATATGTATTTCATATGTTTAAATATTTTGTTAAATATATTTTTATATTTTATGTGATTTTAAAAATATTTATACTACAACATATCGAATATTCGTTAATATGGTTAATTATATTCGTCATAAGCGGAACTATTGAAGCATGCATGAAAATAGCTTGGGACAATATTCCTTAAATTTTTTTAGAATTTGAGTTTAAGTGATCTTTGAACAAAAGTTCGATTGTTCTTAATCTCTAGTCTTAAACTAGCTTTGAACAAAAATAAAATAAAAATTGAGTTAACTATGGAACCTACTCGATCTTTGTCTCAAGGCGATAATATGAATTTGGCTTTATGTTCTGTTGTAAATTTTAGACACAATATCTACGGCTTATTTATTGGCCTGCGTTTTGTAATCACAATTTTGAAAGCTAAGTCTTGCCCCTGCTCTTATCAGGGGTACTGGCTTGGTTTTCGAATTCTGCAGGTGGTATACCTTATACCTCACTGTACATCAATAATATCCTTTTTTGGCTGATTAAAAAAAAAATCTGTAAACATCTGATTTCTCCGAAAATTATCCAAACATAGCATACTTTGGAGACATATAGCCACTGCAGAATTATGGGAAAATGACAATTAAGCTTTAAAATATCATGCAAAGGATGAGAAATGTAGGAACAGGAATATATTTAAAACTTGCTATGTTCCAATAATTTTGTTTGTACTTCCTTCATGTTGATCAATTTCAATTATTCTAGTTAGACCAAAATCTAAAATTTTTAGATTCATATTTTCATCTAATAGTATATTATTAGGTGTATAACTTTAGGACTAACTCAAAACATTTTCTAGGTTGGTATTTACAAGAAATATTCATTGTGAGAAAATTAAGTGAGACATGTTTTGTAATCAATCACTTAAATTTGTTTATATGTAATTAATACATTAAATGTCATAAATACATAGTCTATGAATATTAAAGTAAAAATAAATAAAAATAAAGAGAGATCAAACGCATCAAACCAAATAAGAAATAGTCCGAATTCCTATTTGGCATATAAATAAGTATTTTTTTCTTGTTCGTCCAGATAAAATCATATACTATAAATATCATTAGATTTCTATGTCGAAGCTCGCCTGTTAGCAGAACATCATCATCTTTTAACTCCTCTACACCTTGCTTGGAATTTCTTGAGAGCCTCTTTACAGCTATAGGTCTCCCATCAATAAGAATATCCTAAAAAAATAGCTAGTTATTCATGTTAAAAATAGAAACATACAAAGCGGAGAATACAGGTAGGATACAAAACTCGTCCACCTAAGCTTCCCAAACTGGACCATGGAATTGTAATCACATCATTTAGGCACCCAATGCAAGTATTGGTTGATAGATCCGTGTGCATTGAGCAAGAATATACAGTGTTTGGTTATCATTCTACTGATAGGGGATGTTATCATTCAACCAACAAGCATCTTACTATATCCAGCTTTACCCTGCATATAAAAAAATATTGTTAATTTTACAAGTATTCATATAAATTTATTGTTTATTTACATTATAATTTTAATATTAATATAATTTTTTTTATTAATTATGAAATATTAACATATAATAAATCATATCGCTATAAAATATCACGCTATTAATGTATTGATAAAATTTAAGATGAATTAATTGGCAGTGTTATTATCTAAAAAAATATGAATCTATACAATAAAAAAAAAAATATTCAACGAATTAATTGGAACAAGGAGTCCCAAATCCATACATTATGATAAATAGTCCATGAGATTAAAATGTGCCTTGTCATGTATGTGATCTCATATCTAAACTCTAATTTTGTCATCTTAAGTACTCCATGCATGTCCAAACTTCCAATCATCCCTAGTAGTACCATTAGTCATCTCAGCACCTCATGTTCAGAAGATAGATCATGCTGATTAGTTTAAGATCACTGGTCAATTAGCAAATACCATTGTGAACATATCATATTTCTATTTTAAAAAAAAAACTGTATACATATTTTCATCGATATATAGAACGAAAGCAAGTATATAACGTGTAAAAAGAGATTATCCCAAAAAAGAATTAAATTGCATACCAAACAAAGACGATAATATTCATTAAAGGATTCTATTATTTATATCACCCAAAAAGACATATGACCACCGAATACTTAAAATATAATTTATGGGAATGAAAAAACGCCACAGATTATTTAAAAAAAAAACACAAAAATGTAATTTGTAACCGTTTTTAACCACGAAATGTTAAAGAAAAAAATAATACAAGAATTAGTACCCACTGTCTCAACCAAACAGCCACCACCTCCAAACCCCAAATCTGAAGAACAATTAAAACTATAATCGTTTAAATTATGAGCTTTGAGCAATCAACCTAACTATTAGAAGTATAAAGAATTGAAAACGAAACAAAAAGCTACTAGGAGAAATGCCTTGACAACTTACAAGATCCAATAGAAAATTGAAGCAAAAGTAAATAAGAACAAAGAAACAAAAAAAAAAAAAGGAAAACATGCAATTGAAATCTCCTTTATTATGTGGAAAATAGAAAGGATGCTTACTAAAGAATGGAAGTTGTAAACCTCTTTGGCTTTGTTTTCGATGATATTGACCACGAACTCGAACTCTCCCCACCATCGTTTTCCATGGTTGCCCTAGTTTCAATTTTCATAACATTTTGATTTCCACACCAGAATTACCTATTTTTTGGAGTGAATGGCTACAAGGAGGAGGGAGGCCATGGAGATGAAGGCATGGTTTGGTGAGGGAGAGAAGGAAGAGAGGCCATGGTCATGGAGATTGAGTGGTTGGGATCGCCGGATCCAACAAAGAAAGAGAATTAAAAAGAAAAAAGTAGATTTGAATTTCATCATACATATGTGTAATTTTTACTGGACAAACATTATACATGTAAGTTTGGATACATTATACATGTAAGTTTGGATTTATGGATCTTATTTGTGAGTAAAATAAAGTAACACAATATAATTTTATAAGAATAAAAAGTAGACAAATTTTATTTTCAAAAACTAAAAACAAATTTTAAATATTTTATGGGTATGAAAAATATATATTTTAGCAAATATATATTACTATATATAATAATTTAATTCACCAAATCTCCCTTCTATATCAAAATACATAATCTGACACCAGCAAAATTATACCACTTAAAATTTTAATTAATGGGTTTAAAAATTAAATAGTTCCAATTCATAAATACAAGGAAACAGGGCATTTTGAAATTAAACAGGGCCCTCAGAAACAAATAGTTTGAAGTTAAATACACAAGAAACTTATTGGCATGAGTCTTTCGTTCTAAGCCATCTCTTTCCAAGTGTCCCCTGCCTCATCTTTGGTACAAAACAACCGAACTGTGACTATGACTCTTGCATTGATTGAGTAACCAAAAAGTTAAACAACAAATGTATATATCTGATATGAAAATTCTTACAAATAAAAACGGGAACACAAAAGTTCTCCCACAAAACTGAGTAAGGCATAAAGATTAAAAAAAAAAAATCACTTATGTACAGTAATTATATATGAAACGAAATAAATAAATAAACATAAAAACCTAACAAAATTAACACCGATAGAAAAAGGAAAATAGCACACCTTCGATTCGATGAGAAGCTGAAACTTCAGAAGCAGGAAGTTATTCAACCTCGATCACCATAGAAGAATCTATCTCCAAGCCTTAACTAACCCTAAGGCACAAAAATAATCACAAAGCTAATAACAAAACCGTAAAATCCATCACCAAAACCAAACTCAACCAAGGCACAAACCCAAAACATTCAGAATTAGATAAATAAATTCAATTCGTCAAATATAAACACTTAAAAAACTCAAAAAATTGTGAAAAATCGAAATCGTAAAGGAAAAGCTAAAAGAGTCATGAAACTAAAGCATGAACGATTGCGAATGAAAAAGGAAATGGAGTAAAATCTGAAACGCGGAGAGAAACAAAGGCACACACGATGTAGAGAGAGAAAGAGGAGAGAGCCTTTAAGAGCGAGAAGCATAACCACAGTCTCTCTTTCTTTGCTTTGTTTCGTGTCCACAAATGCAGGGGCGCTTGAGTTTTATACGACTTTAGAGCAAAAAGATAAGAGACGTAAGAAGGAGTTGTTTGATAGGGAAGCAAAAGGAAAAAGCTGGTGTCTCCAGAAAAGAAGAAGAGAGGAAGGTAATTGTATTTTTCATTGATCTTATTGTTATTACATAGCCTTATTTATACTAAATTCTCAATAACAGAATTTGTCTTGCCAGAGAATATTGGAATATCAGAAATTGTCTCGTTTCTGCAACTTGCCCTTTTGCTGCACTATCAATGTTACTTTGGAGTAGAAAGCGAAGGAGAACAAGCAGAGAGGGCGTAAACATTTCAGAACTCAGGGACGAAGACAATCAAATAAAAATCACTGAAGAATAAAATTAAAAAATATTACATAAATGTGAGCAGAAATTGCAGCGGATTTTCCTGCCATTTATTAAAATAATATTATTTATTTTCCTGCGAATTTAAATTTGCAAGAAAATTCGCAGCAAACATTTTTTTTTTTTGGGATTTTTCCTACCAAGTTTATTCCGGAAAAAAATCATATAATAAATTATATTGGGAACAAATTTGCAGGAACTTCATGCGGAAAAAAAATGCAGGAAAATCCTCAAAAAAATCACATATTTCTAGTGGTATACTACATAGGACTAAATAAATATTCAATTTTTATTTATTCCGATATGATATAAGTTAATAAATATAAAAAATATTAAGTTAGCATGCAAATCTAGGAATAATTGTTATAAGAAATATCTCAATTTGACATAAATCAGTATTACTTATACTCAAACAATGTTAACTTAGGAATAACTAATATAAGAAATATCTCAACTTCATGACTTAATCCAGCATCTATCCAAATAATACTTACAAGGACAATTGTTAGGAAAACGTCTGGGCTACGGTTGGTCCATTACAAAAGTAGGCCCAAAAAACACCACCACAAAGGAAATAACTATAAGACGAGGCCTAAAAGGTTGGATTTAGCATAGAAGAAAGCTATAAAATAACCTTTGTCTTAAGAGACGGGATAACTTTTACTTTCTCAGTACAACGAAATAACCAACACTCATTTAATAATGATTATGACAAAAACTCATTCCTAACTTTTGTATCCGTGCACCAGAGATTGCATCACGTACTGCGTTTAAGCTCGATTTCCGATACTCTTAAGTTTAGATCACATCATCTTTCTTTCTTTATTTTTTTTTTCCTATAGAGGAATTGGCCGGAGAGAATCTATTTTGACCTTTACAACTTTTTTAATGGAAACAACGTGTTATCTTTTTTAACAAGTTATCGTCTTGTATTAGCTAGGAAGACTCAATCGGGATTATCTATTAATTAGGCTCGCGTATATATTTTAAGCTTAAATACATACTTTTGGTGATGTGTCAAAAGACAAGAAATTAATGACTGCTATTTTATCATCATAACGTAATCGGTGGTAAGTTCTAACCCATTCATTAAAATAGAACACTCCTAAGTGTGAGACAGTGACGCAATTAATCTTTGATAAGATAATGAAAACGACAAGAGTGCTAGCTAGTTGGACTCCCCTTCCACCTATATCATCAGCCATGCCAAACATGTCACAAACGAGAATGCATCTAAAAGTTCCATCAACTCAACAAATTATCAGACATAAACTCATTAACACGACCATGGCTTCTTCTAGCTAATTTCTTAAACCTTCTCTTCCTCAGCATCATCTTCATTATATTGCTCAATTTCACAATTAAGCACCAAAGCACAGGACTCTCCCATCATCATGTCCCCATTTTGCCAAGACACCACCACCAACACCACTTACCAAACAAACCTCAAGACCCCTTTCTTTTCCTTGGTTTCCAACACATTTCACAACGACACAATCCAAATTAAAACACAGTCTTCGGACTATTCATGTGCCCTACAACCTCTGAACAATGAACGCGACCCACAAACCATCCTCGGACCCCCGAACAAGCCGTAATCTATTACGACGAGTGCATGGTTCGCTAGCTACTCCAACACCTCGTTCTTCTCCAGCGCACTCGAATTCAACATCAGCAGCAACGAAACCACTTTCACGAGCCTCTTGTCCGACACCATGAACGAAACCATACTTGCAGCAACCAAATCCCATATTGAAAAGGAACAGTTACTTCGCCGCGAGACAAGCGAACTAAGAATTTTTAAAATCATAATTGGGATATCAAAGACCAAGTAATAACTTTCTTGTTACTCCAGAAGCAACTAAGAATTCAAGAAGAACCACCACGGGTCCATAACCAATATTAGAACTGATCCACTTTAATTTCACTCCGTATACGTGCTATCAACTCATCATTACCTATATTTCAGTGACATGGGTTTTTTTTTCTTTTGTTGTTGCTATTGTAGAAATAAGAAGTTCGTCACGAACAACTGTCTCTATTGTTGTTTCCGCCATTATCATTTCGGTGATGATAATCTTCTCTTTTGCATGCTATTTCATATAAATTATATTTATTAAAATTTGGAACTGACACAGGAACTTACGTACTAAGGTACACTCCTAAACTTCACATGTGGGATTGAGAGTGACATTTGTAAAGAGAAAAAAAAGGAGAGATATGCAAAATAAAAGACTCTAAAGCTTAAGTAAGTATTTGAGTTAGAAAAATATAAAAATATATGAGTTTATGAGTAGGTGTGTGTATGCGTTAGCATGTGTAGAGTGTTGTATGCTCATATGCATGTCAAGAAGGAACCTAGTACTTATAGTGTGGAGAGGAAGTTGCGGGTCCTTATTTATAGGGACTGTTACGATGACATAACAACTCTTGTAGATAATTAATAAATAAAAATAGCTTATAGATAATGTTTACAAATAACATGTACGTAGCTTAGAGATAATTGCTAGTAGATAATTGTTACTTACCGATAATAATGTAAGATAATGTGTTACTTTGCAGATAATTGAATACTTGTCAAGAGATAAAGAAATATCATTGTATTCAAATAATAAGAGGGTAGAAATAATTTGTCAGATGGAGAGCTCGACTGCTAAGGGTTAAACATCTGTGCTTTTGTGTCAGGATTGACGTAAAGAGTTGACGTGTATCTTGGAGTGCCACATAGCATGGCACGTGTATGTTATGGACCCTGGGCAGTATACAAACAAAATCAAAGAATTACAAAACCATTCTCAAAGAAAATTGTAAGTACTTGAGTAAAAAAAATAAAAAATTAAGACATACTTCCTTAACTAGTAAGCATTGACAAATTTACATATATAATTTAACAATTGAAGCATTTTTGTCTAGTTGAAGATGAAAGTACTAATGTAGAGCCATTGCAATTTGATTTGGCTACAATCAAAGCAGCAACAAACAACTTTTCAAATGAGAAAAAGATTGGCAAAGGTGGATTTGGAGAAGTTTATAAAGTAGGAGAAAACAGGATAATATTATTTCTTATTTAATTTGTCTTGTTTTCCACATAAATAATTATCTATATTTATATAGCATTCTTATTGATGGAAGACATATTGTAGTAAAATACTCTCAAGAACTTTCGAGCAAGGTGCACAAGAGTTCAAAAATGAGGTTTTATTAATAGTGAAGCTTCAACATAGAAATCTCGTGAAATTCATTGGATTTTATCTCAATGAGGATGAAAAAAATACTTATCTATGAATACGTGCCAAACAAGGATTTGAATTACTTCTTGTTTGGTTATATATATAATTTTAACCTGATCTCTTTAGATTATAAAACTTTAACAAAGATCCATTTATGTATTTATGATGTTTAATGTGTAACATTCTCAATTTTCTCAAAAATCAGTTATGCTTCTAGGATCAATGACTGGTCTCACAAATTAACACAAGACTTTTTAGCGTGTTTTATTCTGACTCATGTTTTTCGAGAAACTTCTCAAAAGTTCACTCATCTCATTACTACTCCTAGCCAAGCATGTTTAATTATGAAGTTCTTAAGTGATGGACTACCGAAAAATATATGCATCTTGTTGGTATAGGCAGTACCGATCAATTCCTTTAAGTCATCTTCAGTTGTAAAGTCTCATACCTGCACAATCTCTGAATCTCTCTTATTCTGGTGTGATTTGATCGAGGTGTTTCATGTCCACCAATTTCAACCTTGTTTGTCCTTGAACCACATTGTACTGAGAGAAATGTATGCTCTACCCTTCTATCCTAAGATACATACACTTGCAATATTTTCTAAATACATTCATAGTGAAATTTTTTTACAAAATATATACAGTTAGATACTCAATTGCAAAATGTATTCAGTTGGTCTTAACGTAACAAAATTATAAGAGAGATTACTCAAGAAAATCGATATTTGCATGAATATAAATATAAATCTAAAAATTTCAGATTTTAGTCTTACTAGAATTGTTGAAATTGATCAACAAAAAAAAGTACAACCAGAATTATTGAAACATAGTCAGCTTTGAATATTCATTCCCGTTTTTTACATCCTTAATTTACATGGTATATTAAAGCTTTTTTATTTCAATTTTGTAGTGGGTATATGTCTCCACAGTATGTAATGTTTGGACAATTTTATGAGAAATCGGATGTTTACAGTTTTGGAGTTAATTATGATTTTGGAGATTATTACCAGAAGAAAAAATGTAGGTTCTTATGAATCATATGCTGTTGTTGATGGTCTTCTAAGTTTTGTAAGTATCTTGAATTTTTTTTTTATATTTTATTATTGTTGTTATTCATGAGAGAGGAATTAATTCTTTTGTTATTATGTGCTAAAAAATCAAGAAAGTGTAATGTTTGGACTAAATTTCAAATTGTTATAGGTTTGGAGACAATGGATGGACCGAACACCATTGAACATATTGGACCCAAAATTGAGAGGAGATTATTCCAAAATTGAAGTCATTAAGTGCATTCAAATTGGTTTATTATGTGTTCAAGAAAATCCAGAGGCTAGACCTTCAATGTTGACAATTATTTCATATCTTAGCAATCACTCAGTTGAATTGTCATCTCCACTAGAACCAGCAATATTTATCTTGGATAGTAAAATGAATCCAAAGATAGTGGCACATGAATCAAGTTCTAGTCAATCTGCCAAGAATTCCTCTCCATTCTCAATCAATGAAATGACTATAAGTGACTTCTATCCTCGGTAGACATTTAATTTCTCTTTGAATTTATCTAGTAGTGTTATTAAATTGTAATGAAATTTCATTTGGCACCTTTATTGGTAGAGATCAAATTATGATGTTTTATTTCATTTTTCAATATTTTGTACATTACAAACACATTTCATGTTTCACGTTTTCTTAGTAACTCATCAGTTAAATTCTTTATTCTTTTTTTCGTCTCCCTTAATACCTAAAACATATAACTTCAACATGGTGTTAGCGCTATACCATCCTCTATGACCTGTGTTTGCCATTATTTTATTACTAAGTTCTTTAAATTTTAAAGTGCAAAGCTTTCTTTGCTATTTCATGCTTCTTTTTCTTCAAAATTAATTAATTAGTTGTCTTTCTCCTTGTTTCTTCTCCATTTTCTGGTTTTTTTTCCTTAGCATATGTCTGACATTTTTTTATTAAAATGATTCACATCATTTGTCAAATGGTGGCTAAATCCTGTCAAATACCAGGAATCCAGGATCTATCATCTATCCTTTAGAACACCAAGAATGGCAAAAAAGACTAATGGATTTTGATTAAAATGTTTTTCAGGTCCACTACAATATTCCTATCAAAGTGATGCAAACAATTAATGAAAACGTGTCTTATTCCTCTACACATTTGATAAATCGGCATGCCTTGTGACCTTCCTCTTCCACCTTTGAAAGGACCACTTGTGAACTCTGTGTGTTTGTCATCAACCACTTTTTTTAATCGAATTTACAAAGTTGTCCAATGCTCAAGCCACCAAAGTAATTAAATTGTTGCAACTTGTTCTAAAAAAACAAAAAACAGAGAGTAGCCTACCATTTTACCTAGGTTAATTTTTTTTTTCTTCATATAACTAGACAACAACAGGGTTAATTATACTCAATTTCAAGGCTAGTCAAAAATTTAAGTGGTGAGATCAAGAACTAAGAGGGGACTTCCTAGTATATTTAAATTATTAGCAACATTTTCATTTTGCCGAGATATTCCGCCATTTTTATGACACATTTTCTTGTTCATTGAAACTTGCCATTAAAGTTAAAAGTTTCCAATGGTCTTTAGAGTTTTTACAATGTGTTAGTTGTGATGTAACATCTAATATCCTGCAATTAAACAACAAGCTGAGGAATAACTGGTCTTTGTCATCCAATTTTCAAACTCTAGATTTTGTCTTCACCATTGGACATTTTTTTTTTTTGAGGCACACGCCTCAACAACATTGATGAAGCCTTCAAGTTTGTCACCTCAAATTGTTGGAAGAATGAATGAGAGATTTCCAAAGGGGAAAACCGGTCCTGTTCAACTTGACTCACGCCATTGAAGACTGATTAAGTGTTTTTATTATTTATGGTGTTAATAGCTATGATGTAAAAAAATAAATATAAGTTTTAAGTTTTGAAGTACAATTTTCTAAAGCTTGAAAACTTGCATTATTTTATTGAAAATAACAATCTTTTTTGTTTTGAAAGGTGAAACTAACAGTCATGTAAAAGCAACTAATAAAACTTTTATAATATTTTCTTAATCAAAACTTTTATAATCATAAGATATAGTAAGGATAACATCATAAAAACAGAGAAATTCCAACACCGATAAAATGAAAATAAAATATATTATCTCTTAATATGGTAGAAAAGATATTATATTCTAACTATGCATTACATAAGTTTTGATTGCAAGGAGTAGATCTTGAGCTTTGCAAGATATGTAATTTACTAACCTTACCTCCCTCCCTTAAAAGAAATGTGTTGCATCCCCGTATGATTTAATTTTCTTTACACCTTCATTTTTATTTTATCCACCTACCCAGCTACCCTGTTAACGTCAGGAGAGGTGTCCCCGTAACGTGCCAGAACTTATAAGCCTTATTCATAAAAAAAAAAAAAAAAAAAAGTTAAGTGCAATGAGTAAACAATAATACCTTTTTGATAGGTCAAGGACTCGGGCATCAAAAAAGTTGAAAGTTGAATTATGTAAGTATTGCATTGCGCTGTATGGAAGAAAAATGCAGCAGTCTTCGCATGACGGTAGCAAAGGGTACTTTATTTATATTCATAGCATGCTTTAAATTTAGGAGGAGCAACATGTGTTCAAAAGACTTAATTTTCTATGGCTTAAATATATATATATATTTTTACTTTTTAGGCTAAATTTGCTTTCTGTCCTTCAAATAGACCACTTTTAATTTTTATCAAAGACTAAAATATCACACATTAGACATTAAAAGTGAATTATTTCTAAATTAAGAGACAAAAAGGTCCCTTTTAAATTTGAAGAATAAAAAATAAATTTTACTTAAGTTTTAGAGATTAAAAAAGATATTTAAATTTTTATTAAAAAAAATTAAGTATAACTCGTGAACACTACTGTTGATATAATCTAAAGGTGAGTTTGGACAATCACCAAATTTAGAAGACTTAAGTACTAAAAATGGTTAGCTTGAAAGCAATACAATACCTACTATTAATACTTAATTAAAGTGAATACACTGTATTTATGTTTATTAATAGTTTAGTTTGATACATTGTTAATATAAAATCCTTCTTTAAAACATACATGTTATTATTAGTTAAAATTACTAAAAAGGGCTCAGAATTTATGGAATAAAAAATGAATATAGGAGGAGCGTAAACATTAATTGTAGATTAAAATAATAATGGTAATATTTATGAAGAGGGTCTGAGGTCCCTAAAGGGAGGAGAAAAGAAAAGATTGTGAAGGGAGAAGCATGAAAATCGGAGACAGGAAGAAGAAGAAGAGCATCCCCAGCGACGAATGAATGGGCAATTGCGGAAGCAGAGAGGAATCTGCCGTAGTTTCCAAGGCTCAAGGTCTCAGATCTAGGGCTCTCTGTTTCATAATTAATTACTCTCCTCACTCACTCGCATTCTTTCTTCTTTACTTGCTTCAGTTGTTCAGCAGCTTCACCATGCGACGTCGTTGGGCGCCAGTGCCAGGACCGACAAGAAGCACGCTCACAGGCACAATCTCAGCGAGTGCGCTTCGGATCTCAGCGAGTCCTGTTCCACACCGCGCGGTAACAATAGCAGCAACACGCTGCTCTACACGCACGTCATCGCTTTCACGCTCTACGAGTTGGAGACCATAACCAAGAGCTTCCGCGCCGACTACATCCTCGGCGAGGGAGGCTTCGGCACCGTTTACAAAGGCTACATTGATGAGAACGTCAGAGTCGGACTCAAATCGCTCCCTGTAGCTGTCAAAGTCTTAAACAAAGAGGGTTTACAAGGACATCGAGAGTGGCTTGTGCGTTTTTGCCTTTTTTTTCTTCTTTTTTAAACCCATACGTTTATTTAATTTTTTTTTTTTTGTGGTGCAGACGGAGGTGAATTTTCTCGGGCAGCTGAGGCATCCTAATCTGGTGAAGTTGATTGGGTACTGCTGTGAAGATGATCACAGGCTGCTTGTGTATGAGTTCATGTTCCGAGGGAGTTTGGAAAATCACTTATTCCGAAGTACGGCGAGTTTTGCTCTTTTGAAACAATTTTTTTGTTGGTTTGAATGTTTGCTTTAGGATGGAATGAATTTGGATCTGAGGGAAGAGAGGTTCTTAAAGAATGAGTAATCTAATTAGGTTATGTTTGGATAAATTTCTCAACAAGTACTTGTAAGAAAAGAGAATAAAAAGTAAAATGAATCAAACTTCTTTCGTAAGTTAGAATCTAAGCCACTGAGTTAGTGCATTACTCTCTGAATGCATTTGAATTTCTACCAAGGAAGTGGATGTTTGGTTGCACTTGTTCTGGGTGGGTTAAACGTGCTATAAATTGATTTGCGTGGCAATTCTTCTTTAAATTTAACTGTTGAAAATGGCCTAATTTCTGCCTGTTCTAGAGTGGAGATGATTACTGTTGTTTCCTCATTTCAAGATAATAGCATTACATCTAATGATAGACACATGCAGTATTTGATCAGTGTTGATTTAGAATCTGGATGGAAATATGAGGTTACTGATCTGCTTCAATATATTTGATAATGTTTTATATGTTCAATCTGTGGTTAAACATATTGTCACTTGAAATAGTATCTCTTCTAACTTTATCTGGTTTTTGGTAAAAAAAAAAAAACTATTGTTTTCCTTCATAACTAAAGACAAATCATCTTGAACAATAAATTCTGATTTTTTGTTCATTATTAGTTGTGAAAAAAAAATGCTAATGCTGACAGTTATGAAGCTAAGATTTTGTTCTTCGGGTGTTTTTTCAACTTGTTGATATGACCTTTCCTGATGCTTCCAGAGGCAACTGTCCCTTTATCATGGGCTACAAGAATGATGATTGCTCTTGGAGCAGCCAAAGGACTTGCCTTTCTCCACAATGCTGAAAGGCCTGTAATCTATCGCGACTTCAAAACCTCTAATATATTATTGGACTCCGTAAGTTTCTGATATTTTGAAGTTAATTAATCTGTATTGTATTTTATGACTGTTATGATGGAGTTACTATTTTTTTTCACTGTGTTCCCAAATGACTATAGGACTATACAGCCAAACTTTCTGATTTTGGACTAGCTAAAGCAGGACCACAAGGTGATGAAACCCATGTATCTACCCGAGTCATGGGTACCTATGGTTATGCTGCCCCTGAATATGTAATGACTGGTATGTCCTTTGTTTTTCAAACATGCTTAATTTGTAAGAAATGAAATGGAAACTACAAATTGCTTGAAAGCTTGAACTTCCATAAAAGTTGACGGTACTCATCATGTTTTGAAATGTGAGCTCGGATAATCTATTTTTTTTTTGGTGAAACTCTAGGATTATCTATTAAGGTGGGGTAACAGACACCATTTAATGGTTGGTTCCCTTGTTCTGGACATAACATAACTCCACTGTACAATGTTGTCCTTGTTATCGTATTCTATCAGTAAGAGTGTCTGCAAGATTGCATGTCTTTCTTGGCTTCACCAATAGGAAGATATACCAGTCATTTTGCATGACTACCGAATTTCTTAAAACAAATTTTCAGATAAATTATTATCGGTGTCCTTTCTTCTGCATCTTTCTAAACAAAAAAGCATTTTTACATTGTAATGTTGCATAATTAACAATTTTAAGTGGTTTTTCTTGCTTGCATGTGCACATTGAGCTTGTTATATAATATATTATTCCCTCTAGTGCATACTTCTACATGTTTGAACATGTATTGGCAAGTATCTAAACTTGGCATGTACTAATATGGCCAGGCCACCTGACGGCTAGGAGTGACGTCTATAGCTTTGGCGTTGTTCTTTTGGAGCTTTTAACAGGGAGGAAATCTGTTGACAAGACCAGACCTGGAAAGGAACAGAGCTTGGTAGATTGGGCACGGCCGAAGCTCAATGACAAGAGAAAGCTCCTTCAAATAATTGATCCTAGATTGGAGAATCAATACTCAGTGAGGGCAGCACAAAAAGCATGTAGCTTGGCTTATTACTGTTTGAGTCAAAATCCCAAAGCAAGGCCACTAATGAGTGATGTAGTTGAGACATTGGAGCCCTTGCAAAGTTCAAGTGTTGGTCCAGGTGAAGTCTCATTATCTGGATCAAATAGTGGGAGTGCTGGGCCTTTTGCCATGAACAAAATCTCTGACTGCCGGATGCGCCACAAGTTTTCAAACAATGTTGGTCCCGGTGCTACTTGTCGGTCTCCAAACCCGAATTGCTCACCAGGTGGCCCAGCTACATTACGGGTCAGATGATAATCTCATGCCATGAGTCCCTGTCTGGTGTGCTTAATCTCCAGAAAATAGTGTTTGTTGTTAAAATGTGGGTGCATCCTTGTATTTGTTGCTTTGTACATGATATGATAATATGGTGACAAGAAGCCCCGGTGGATAATTTTTGTTAATGTTTGGTCTTCTGTTCATCTGGGTGGGAATTAGTGTGTGAAAATCTGTGTACTTGTAATCATCGTGGCATCAGAACTAATATAACTGGCTCCTCACAACATCAGCAGTGCAAGAGTAAGACGACCTGAACACGCAAGTACCTAATGATGTATTTTATTTGAGATTATTAGGTAAACTGAGGGTAAGACAATAACATTTCTCTGTCATACCCGGTTAGATTGTCTGCACGCTCGTGTCTTTTTGAAATGACCAATTGGTGTTTTAAAGAAATAAAGATGGAGGGTCATTTTCAAGCTTTTTAAGGTTTTTGTAAGTTTCCTAGTTTGAAGTCTCGGTAGATGCTCTCTTTTTGTAGTTGATAGCATCTGTATATACTATAATAAATAAAGTGAATGAGCTTGTTTAATGACCACACCTTAAAAGTAAAAATTCATATGTTGTAGTAGTGGCTTTCTTTTTTTAAAAAAAAAACTGTAAGCAATTTTTAAATCATAATATAACAAACGAGTTCTTTAAGTTTAAGAATTATTTCATTCATTATTTGTTAAATTGATACTTAAATAGATGTATGGTTATTAGAGACATGCCCAGATGCGGGTTTACTCAAATTGCATTAGTGGCAAGAACAAATAGATTGAAATATACATCTAATAAATATGCGAAAATAATTAAAACATGGTAATCATAAATAGCACAACTTTATTGCTAGTAACCAATAGAAATTCAAAATTGAACTATTCAATAGTCATTTAACGAACATTTTCACTAATTTATCAAACAAAAAAATCAATATTTAATCAGACAACATAATACTTCAATAACTTCTCACACAGCAATAATACAACATGGGTTATTTAAGAGAAAGGAAAAAAAAAGAAAAAATGAGTTGTGTTCGGCTGTAGCATAAGTTGAACATTTCAGGCGCGAGTCTATTCAAGTACACCTCCTCATCTAGTTAACCAAGAATTTATTTGGAGAACGCTTTCATACTTGTGATCAACTGTGGGTAAGTTGGTTCAATCAGTTTGACAAATGATAACATGTAGACGCACTGAACACAATATCCAACTATGTGCACCAAGTTGAACCAAAACTCATTTTTTGAAAGAGTAAAAGCTTGGTATCCTCCTATGTCTGTGCTCCAAACGACAGACATGAATTATTCTTCGGACACGTGACTCTTGCCCTCATAGTATCTTTTCTCACTTTCATCCTTCTTCTTATTTCTGTTCTGCATGAAAAAAAAAAAAGTAAAAAAGAAGAAAATGAGACGAGAACAAAGAAACAAACTTGCCACACAACATATGTAGGATGAAAACCACAAATTCCCTTTACACGCATGTCTATTCTAAACTTTGAGAAATTATTAGGCGGTCTAGGACTATCATGATTTCAACTAATCTCTATATGACTTGTAATTAAGTGTTTTTAATCCTTCATGCACACGGCCCTAAGGTACAACCATATAACATTTTCACATGTCCACTAATCCACACATTAAAATGCTAATCTCTTTTGCACTAAGGCTCTTTTCTGCTCATCATTTGCTACGATAGAGCATCACTATATTCTTAAAAGTTATCGCCTATTGGGGAATTTCCAACTTTGATGGGTAGTTGGAGCCATCACAACTTCTACCATTCATTCACGTAACTTAGAATCGTATGTATGACACCTCCACTAATCTCCATATCATTTTTTAAGGGATTCAAGATACTTCATAAAAAAAACAAAAATGAAAACAATTTTTTTTTCAAACCATACAAACCCGAGTTTGCAATAACGTTTTCCACTTTCATTTTATATTTTATTTGAAATCAAAAAACATTTTCACAAACAAACCCACCCTTAGTTCACTCCCTTCCAACATATGGCCAGACTTCAATGTGTATATTACTTGCTCCGACAACTTCATATTGCTCGTCTTCTATGATGCTACAGTTACCTCAAAAAATCTTGAAACCAAACATGACGTCAATAGGAGTGAGAAATTCAATCCACTCCTAACCTCTCAAAATAGAATTGATTCAAATAGGTATGTCAATTATCAAGTACAAACCAAACCCCTGCACAGAAATACTTTTGCTTAAAGGAGGTAGATCACCCACCTTTGCAACCATATTTAGAACTTATCAATTACCTACACAGACCATTCAATGCCAAAGCCATTTGCCAAGGAAGGTCTTAATAAAAGGTTTCTAAACTACTAAACCAAATTACCAAACAGTCCACAACAGCCAAAATGAGTAAAATATCATTTATATTTCTAAACAGCAAATACCGAAACAAGAGGATTAATGAAAGGGAGAAGTGAGCTTCATGAAAAGGACACACTAGCAACCAAATGTTGGGTCTTGTTATGAAATGGTTAATCATTAGCTAACAAGACTAGTTACGATAATGATTAATATATTGGGTTTTAAAATATCACTAACTCCATGTTTTTGAATAATTCTCCCTATGGTAACTAATAATTAAGACATGTCCTTAAAAAGTAGGATCATGGCATATTTTGATAACAAGTCTAATGTTATCAAAAACTAATCAATAAAAAAAAGAAGCAAATTCCTCAAGTACCGAAATACATGCCTTGTGTATTCGGTGAGACATCACTGTGAAAATTTGTCTTGGCTACACACTAATTGAAAAATGATAGGCAAAAGAATCCAACAGTTACTACTAACGAAACAAAATTTGACAAAGGTCTCCACGTACCTGGTATGCCTCGTGATTAGAAACAATCCTTCTAATTATTGTAGTAGTTGTTATATCTAAAGTACTTTCTAAAACTTTGAAGATGCCCATGCTAATAGGAACAGCATATGGATTGCATTCTTCCTATATGAAAACCAAGGACAATAACTGATAAGGAAGGATAGTTGGAGATGCAGAAGCAAATTATACAAAAAGTAATAATTGTAAATACATTACTGTAGCAGAAAAGCAGACAATTTACCTTCTTAAAATCATTACTTTCTGCAATGGTTCCATGAACAACTAACGAGATGTTAAATGTAGTGAGCTGCACTCAAATGAATTTAAACCAAGTGTCACAACAATACATGACTAAGTGCTTAATTAATAGCAAAACAACATGTTAGAATGAAACATGTTCCAACTGAACCAAGAAATTGTCACTAATTTTTTTACTGCTTTTCTAACAGTAACGAATAAACCTTATCCCACTAAGTGGGGTTGGCTACGTTGCTGCATTTATAACTAAAAAGAGACACATCATCTACTAATTATCATGTACTTTGAAACTTCAGAATTTCAAAATTAAAATAAGAGTGAATAAAATTTGTTTTAATTACAGGTATTGGCATTACAACATAATAATTAAATCTAATGGCACAAGAATATACACAAAAATAGAAGGGAAAGAATCATCATACACAAAATTTATAAGAAATTAAAGGATTAAATATGTTTTTGGTCTCTGAAATATAGTCTTGTCTTACTTTTGGTCCCTAAAAAAATTTTGTTCGACTTTTGTTACCTAAACATTTTTTCTTCTGTTTTTCGTCCTCGCCATTACAATAAACCATTAATTTATAGGGACCAAAACCAAGATTACATGTATATATAGGGATAAAAAACAAAAGAAAAAATATTTCAGGGACCAAAAGTCAAGCAAAATATTTTTAGGGACCAAAAGCAAAACAACATCATGTTTCAAGGACCAAAAACATATTTAAGCCAAAATTAAATAAGCTAAAATGAGACTAACCATATCTTTGGAAATCTCCCATGGTGCACCAATTATAACTTCATCCACATAGCGACATGCTAAAACACTTAGACTTCTTTCATGAAGATTCATGATAGGACGATGTGATCCTCTAGTTGCACTACAAAGAAAGAAAACACGGTATAAAATTTCCACACATTACCACCCTGTATGAAATATAAACATAAATAATATTAGATGTTCAAATTAGATAAATTCAAATTTATAACTTATAATTGAAGGCAACAGAGTTGCTACTACTGTAAAACAGTTTTTGGTAATGATGCAATCCCAATAACTATGGAGTCTCACCCATACACCATACAAATGCAACAAATAAATAGGAAAAATAGATTAATCTGTAATATTATGTTACATAGAAGTTTACAACAAATCTTCCCCATCATCTCCTGCCTCTATTTATAACAGACAAACTAATTACCTATTCTAACTGATTATAAGGCCTATTCTGAACTAACAAGGTCTAATTAACAGTGCCCATCTTAATACCACCACATCGATAGCAACAGAATGAGTAAAACTGCAACCTGCCTGTCCACCCATTAACCTAATTACCCAGTCACTGTAAAGTTTGAAATGCTTCCTTGTCCAGGTTTTTTTTTCAGCTTGCTTATATAGTTCATGCTTCCATTTATATTATGTTTTCTATTGGTCTTTCCTTTTTAACCTTTTGATTTCATTTAAGTTCGAGAATGTGTTCTACTTTTTAAAAGTTTGATATGTTAAAAAAATAGTTTACTTATGTTACTTTTGCCACAATGCCATACGGCTTAATTCCATGGTGGATTTTTGGGTTGCCACTATTCACCATTGATAACACTGATAATAAGTACAAAAAAAAAATTAAAAAAGTAAACACAGTGGGGAGGCAGAGATATAAAGGTTGCCAACCTGACTGTCTGATCTGTGTGTATTCCAACAAGTAGAAAATCTCCAAGATCCCTAGCAAGCCTCAAGATCTATATAACATAAAGGTCAGTTAATACAATATCAAGCCACACATCCATTTAAACAATCTAAATGGTAGTAGCAGCATAGAAGTAAATTATTGCAAGAGCCTAGTATAATTTATCATGTCTCACCCTCCCAGAATAAACCCCACCTAATAACCCAAGATTTATTTTCTATAGCCAGATATAACAGGCAAATGGCAATAGATTATTGAATAAGAACATCACCAAAAAAAGGGATATTAGTTATCTTATGTTTGTCTCTCACTACCCTCCACTCAATTTTGTGAGACCAAGACATTTGACAGACTAGGTGCTTGTTTGGATTATCTTGCTTTGCATTAAAAACAGCTTATAATCAAAGATGTTACTGAGCTGAGAGAGCTTTTGAATAAAGAGCTGTTTTAGGTAATGATCAAGCAAAACCAACAGTTATGCAATACGGTATGTAAACTATACCTCGACATGTCCAGCATGAAAGAGATCAAATGCACCATCTATATATACAATGTGAGAATCAGGTCCTGGACCCTGGAACAGCAAGCACGAGTAAATTATCAAGTGACATGAAGAAATTACTACATATACCCTACACAAAGCATGGCTCTACTTAAAATTATTTGGAGAAAAATGTTACACCATCTCTAAGTAGCAAGAAATAACATTTTATTTCTATAAGCAATGGGGAGAAATAAACCACACATAAAGATTCAATCACAGCCCTATAATATTCAGCAGACCAAATCAGCAACTTATACAAAGAGATATGCTATTATGGTTACTGCTATATCTCTCAGCACATGGGAGGAAATCAGATAGAGAACTGAACAAAATGAAGAAAAAAGAACAAAAACAAGCTCAAAAGAGCTAACCCAATCTCCTTGATATAGTCTCTCGATTTCTTCACATAATCACACTCCAAAAAAATTAGAAAACCACAGGCTTGCAATTTAACTTGACGTACTCTCCAAACTTTTGGGTCCATTGCTAATCAATGTCAGATTACTGAACATGCTCATATCATTAGCACAAGTTTTCATAGGAAGGACTGGCAAGATAAAGTCACCCATGTCTCCAACAAGCAAGACTTGTTTGTTGTGACTTGGGTAGGATTCAAAAACCAATCCACTTTTTAGTTTTTTGACTTTTCAGCACATAGAATTTCTCTCCAACCATATACACCAAACAACTGCAAATTGAGAAGTGAACAACGCCAAATCCATTTAGCAACAAGGTTTAATTTTTTATAATTCCTAGGGCCTAGGTTTCCCTGTCAGTTAATTTCTAGTAAAAAATTATCGCCGGCTCTTCCAGATCGCAAGTCTCTATAAAGTAAGAAGTCTAATATACAAGCCAAATTAAATCCTTAAAAATGATCCAGTTGAGAAGGATATAAGCAGACAATAATGCATTTGTCAATGATAAATGCTCGAAGACTCATTCCTATAGACCAACATCATGATGTGAAGGGAAATACATGATTTAATCATCACATTACATGAACATACCCTCCCATTTGAGAACTGAACAATTCTACGAGATGTAGGCAGAAAATGAGATATACGAGTTCCACTTGCAGTTGCAGCAGACACACCAGCTTCAAACTTTGGACTATGGCCATTGCTGAACTGTCTTTGTAAAGAAGAATGATTATGATTTTTTTCAGCAATAGACCTTTCTCTTACACAGAGAAGCATGCGACCTGGACAAGAAATGATTATATAACATTAATTATATATTTTATAAGTACTATGAGGGCAACCCTATCAGAAAGAAATATAACTTCAAAGGGAAAACATAAACACAGGCTACAGTCCAAATGTATGCTTGCATAAAGTGAACATCTCTTAGAATGTGGGTTTGGGCCTAACTCAACCCCAAAAGCCAGTTCATAGGGTAAGGGTTGCCCTCCACTAATATACTCTATCTTGGCACACTATCTCTATAACCAATATGGGACTTGGGTTTTTCCCATTACACCCCTTCACGCCCAACACTTTTGGGCTTTGGTGCGTGGATAATATGGTGAATGACCCTTTTAATGGATCTAGTATAGGCTCTGATACCATTTGAGAATGTGAGTTTAGGCCTAACTCAACCCCAAAAGTTAGCTCATATGGTGAGGGTTGCCCCCCACATATATACTTTATCTTGGCACTTCTTTAGCCTATGTTGTTTTCCCAATAACATCAAACAAACCACACAAAGAGCCAACTACAATGGAACAATCAATAACAACCATCATCAAGCTTAGGTGGACAGAACCACAGTCCACAGAACATTAAGGAATAAGGAGAGTCAAACAGCACGCCTAATTGCACCACAACCAAAGAAAGCAAGCACAGGAATATAAATCTAACCAACAATATCAGTGCTGGAAACCCCTTCAGTGCGCTTTATCTGCTTATATCGACCAGCTTTCTTAGCGTGAGCATAAGCATCAGTTCCATCCGGAAGAACACAAGGGTCATCCCCATGAATAATGAAATCTATCTTGTACTCATCAAAAAGCTTCTTCATGAACTCCTCAGTTATCGCATAGGGAGCTTCAGGAATAACCTCATCCACCCACTTCACCGCATTCACCATTACCAACCTAACACACATCAACATCTCAAAAGCCAAACCAACACACCAAAATCCCCCACATCAACAAACAATTAAATATCACACCAAAATTGAAGATTCAACTCCTCTAAAGTGGGCAAGATTAAAGTAAGTAATATCTTGCTTCGATAAGAAAATCAATTGTTAATATGTTAGTCGAGATTCAACTCCAAGGTTTTAAAAAAATGGTCTGCAACCGTGATTTTGACAACAAAGTCGAGGTTTTGTAAGTGTTTGTGACCGCAATTGTGGCCGCATTTGTCTGCAATTTCCCACAATACAAGGAAACCATGACAAAACCGCAGCCGCATTTTAAAACCTTGATTTTAACACATATATTAATTGCTATAACCTGGATTTTAACACATTTCTAATTTGTTATCCATGTGCACGTAACATTAACAGTTTCATCAACCACTAAGTACCACTCACTTTACCCTCTAAGGAAAACTCCTCACTTTAGACAACCCGGATGCAAAAACTAAATAAACAAACAAAAGGGCATTCAAAACAAAGCCAAAATTGCAATAAACAAGATCACTACCCCATAAGAAACCGTAAATTGAATTACAAAAAGGAGCAGAAAGCTGAAACCTTTCGTGAAGAGGGGTAACGGGGGGACCCTTATTGGCAATGATCTCTGCATCACTAACAACCCCAACAATGAGCTGGTCACCGAGGGCACGAGCTTGGCGAAGGGCATTGCAATGGCCATAATGCATCATATCGAAGCAGCCGTCCATGTAGACGCGAACGGGCTTCTTGTTGCGTCTTCGGCTCTTCCAGAGCTGGCTCGAATACGCACCCAGCAGTGACACCCCCACGATCACCCCTCCCACCATGCACGTCACCACCCACTTCGTCTCCGTCACCGCCTCGTAACTACTCATTTTCCCTCTCTCTTTCTTTCGATGGTGTCTATCTATTCTAGCACCGCTTCTTCTCCTTCCTCATTCGTAGCAACATACGAAATAGAATGAAATGCGTTGCGAATTGTAGAATGCGCCAAAGGCAAAATATTCGGCCTAGCTGCGACAATTCTAAGTGTAAGATTCCCGTTAAACTGGGCCCGAACACGGGTTTGGCCTATTTGTATCAATCCGAAACGCAGGATTTTCTTCCAGTACCAGCTTTTTTTATGAGGAAAAATAAAAAATATCCATTGTGTTATAAAATAATTAATATTGTTATATATAATATTGAAATGTTTAATATATATTTAATATACATATAAATTTATATAATAAATTTTATAATAATTAATTTTGATTTAATAATTAATTTTTTTACATATATAAATTTTAATTAAATCTATAATTTTTATTTAAAATTTATATATGTAAAATAAAGATCAAAATTAATTATTATAAAATTTATTATGTAAACTTATATGTGTATGGACATGAATTAGCAATTTGCATGGATTCAATTCGTATGAATATACGCGAGGATAATGTTAAAATTATAAAAAATATATCGAGTGTAGAAAAATAATGAGTGGAGAAAGAAAAAGTCACCACCAAAGTTGGAGACAGACACATCCAACCCATGGTTTTTCTGTTTTTAATTTATTTGGCTTTTTGGGTACGAAGCAACATGGATAACCAGAAAAACTATAGGCCCATATATTGGCCCAACAACAGCTTATATACTTCGAATTTTTTATCGTTCGGCTAAAAAAAGATCACCTAGTGTTCACCAGCTTAGTTGAGTAGTTTTCCAACATAGCTAATCAATATTAAGCATTTCAATAATTTCAGATATAAGAAAACAAAATCTTAGTTGAGTTGAATTGGATCGGATATTTTATAACTTATTCACATTTTTTTGGTGTTGCCGCTTGCATAGAAACCACAACACAATGGTCATTTCGTTGTTGTTCTGTCGCCTTAGGGAACACAATGGTCATTTCACTGATATAGCAGATGGACATCCAGCATGAATTTAGACCACAACATTTTTTAAATGGGTTTAGTATGTTACCCAAACAATATTTATAGGATTGTTATAAGAATATATGACCTAGTTAAACAGATTTTATTTTTTTAGTGTTTTATTCTTTAAAATTAATTGTAAACACTATAGTGAATTGAGGCGAGATAGAGATGAGATTGAGTTAGTCAAGTTGTCAACCTCCCACTAATGACCCCCGTACATGCTTCAGCTGTTGGGGAGATTCGAGGAGAGTAAACACCGAATAGATTTATACCAGTGGACCACGAGCCACCACATAAGGGAACTTGACACCACATAAGTAAACATCGATGTAAATCTATTTGGTGTTTACTCCCATCGAATCTCCCTAACAACTGGTATCAAAGTCGATAGTTTGACTTGGTGACCAGCTCAGATGAGTAAGATGGCGGCGATGGATCTTAGTCTTGGGGATCCCTTGTATCGAAAGTTTTTCAAACAGTGAGTACAAGCAGCGTGTCCCGCAGATGGAGCAGCGGTACAAGTACCACAAGTAACCGGAGCATGTAGGCTCTAATGGTTATACTTGTGGATGATGACTTCCGCTTGAGGGGGAGGCTACCATGTGGAATAGACTCACACTTGAGGGGGAGATTGTTGGGTTACAAGTGTGAGGTGAAGTCCCACATCGGACAAAAGTGAAAAAGTTGAGCATCATATAAGTGAGGAGAAGACCCATAAACCTAAACCTTAAGGTTTTAGGTTAAAGTGTGATGTCAAGTTCCTTTATGTGGTGACTCGTGGTCCACCGGTATAAATCTATCCGGTGTTTAATCCCTTCGAATCTCCCTAACATCGACAAATACACATGGTGTCCACATCTATCTGGTGTTTACTCCCCTCGAATCTTGCAAAACAATAGAAGATCTTTACTAATGGGTCACGAGCAAACCACATGTACATCTTGCTTCAACCCAAAACTTTAAGGTATTAGGTTTGTGAGTTTTTTTTTTTTTTTACTTATTTGTTACTCAGGTTGCATATTTCTACATATATGAGAATTTTCCTTCATACTTGAACTCCAACAATCTTTCACTAAAGTGAGTTTCTTTCACATAGTATTTTTTCCTTAAGTGAAGGTCTTTTTTCATCCACAAATATTCAATGGTGGCATTTGAAGCTTAGTCATGGCCATTGATGTGCTCTAGATAATTGTCTCATCATTAGCTCACATCAATGAAATATGTCGCCTGACCTCCACATTGTCAGGAAGACTTTTAACACAAAAGATCCACATACATGAATCTCATGCATGAATCCACACCACAAATTCCTTTATGCCTTAATACTCATCTAAGTTGAGGAACATTGACTTTGACACAACTTGTTAGGAATTCAATAGGGGTTAAAACATTAAGAAATCTTCACTAATGAACCATGATTCCATGAGCACACCACACAAATGAACTTGACATTATATCTCAAACCAAAACCTTAACACATTAGGTTTTTGGATTTTTCTCACTTACATGTTATTTTACTTATATATTTTTAATCATTGTGAGATTTTACCTTCACACTTAAACTTCAACATTAACTTTTAATGATTAAGTTTTTTCATGAGAAAATAAAATTAATATGCACCAAATGTATAAAGTTCATTTTATATTATTATTCAATCGTACTATTATATATGGAATGTTTGTTGACTTTGTTAATAATTATCTTAAAAATTATATCAATCATAATTTCTAATTATTTTTTTAAAAGACCTATATTAGTTATTAATTTCTAATCAATCGACGTTACAAAAACTTTTAGATTGATAATTGTCATTAACCCATTTTTTATTTATTAAATTCTCTCAAAAGAACAAGGCACATGAAAGAAATTCAAGAAACAAGAAGGGGCAGAAAACTCACGAAGGAAGTGATAAAGAATTATTTTGCATTTGATAGGAAAAAGACGAAAGAGTAAGTAGAAAAGTGAAAATGGCTCTTAGCTAAGTCCAAAACAATGCTGCAAGCAAGTTAGCATTAAAAGCAAAGACAAAACATGTATCTCATCAATCAATCGGGAACTTTCTCTCTTATTTTGTACTACACCATGCTACAGGCAGAGGAGGCTCCACCATTTTTAACAAGATAACCGGCGAGGACCGAGGGAGAAGGGAGAAAATGGAACCAGTGTCCCCTCGGCTGTTCAACCCCAAAATAGGAATTTGCAAGCACACAATTAAAATATTTTTTTAAAATTTTAACCATTTAATCACAATAATCTAATGGTTGGACTTTTTCCATTGTCATGATATAAGCAACTCTTTTTAGGTGTGGGGAATGAACAATGATTATAGAATTATTAAGTCACGTAAACTTGAGCAAAATTACATAATTGAAAAATGATTTTCAATTTAGCCTATAAGATTATTAAGAATTTATTACTAGCTTTTACACAAACATATATATATATATATATATATATATGGGAAAATTAAAGTTACTTTTATCAATGAAATGAAATGACAAAATCTCAGTCATAAAATGGTTCATGCATGATCCATCAAAATCAGTTATGAGAAACAGAGTAAGGGCATGTGGGTCAAAACCAATTTTGTCTTAAGGTCAGCAATGTCGACTAGGGGTTGGGGGCTTATCAAGTGAATCCAGCAATGGATTTTTTACTTGCAACAAGCATACCTATGCGATTATGTTTTTTATTTTTTTTCTTGGATACCTATGTATGTTTGAATAATTATTGGTCCAAAGTATTACTTATTAATAAAATAAAAAATTTAATTAAATAATAGTACAAAGTAAAAGGAAATTAATTTGAGACTCTTTAAATGTAAAATGGAATCACAAATAAAACACATTTTTACAATATATATATATATATATATATATATATATATATATATAAATAAAAGAATAATGATATTTGAACACCCCAAGAATATTAATATTTCATTGAGTGTCTTTATTTCTCTATCTATCTCCTTGTTGCATGGTGTTATCATTTATATTAATAACTTATTTTTGATTTTTTCATATCTCTCTCAACGTGTTTACATCCGAAGGAATATCCAAATATATTTATCCCATATAAAAAGGTTCAATATGATATCTGGATGGATTATAAGGAGTGTTTAATAAAAGTTTGCTTAATGAATTATTTTTATAGTTCATTGGTTGATTTTATTCTTTTAGATATTCCATTTCCCATAAAAATTCTTAAACATTTATAACTTGGCTAACAACAAATAATTACAGAAAACTGTAGTATTAATCAAATAAATTCTACCAAATATTATTAGACACATAAGTTGAAGGTGATTGATTAATTTAGTGTTGTGGATATATGTATATAATTTCATTTTAAATTGAGTATATTTTAACGTAATAATTTACACATATATCTTTTTATTTTATAAGAATGTACACCTATATTATAAAGTTATAAGCTATATATGGAGAGAATCTGTGTTGTGAGTACATGTGAACCATTCTCATCAGAACATAATCTTGAAATTAGATTTTGTATCATGTATGTACTATTGGTGTCTGGATTATGCGATATTGAACTATGTTTTTTTTAGATGTTGAACAATGTTTTATAGACAATTTTTGGGAATACTTCATACATAAAAATAATTGAGAATATTTCCCTTGGCCCACCCTTGAATTTAGATATTGCATAACATCGTTTTTACAGTTGGACTTTAAATTATATATTAATGAATAATGTTACACATAAATGTTCATAATATATATATATATATATTAAATGATGATTTTATTTGGGAATGGATATATCATATACTGTATGTTTAATTCCACGCAAATATAGTTTGAGTTAAATATCAAAACGGGAAAAAATAACTTTCAGAAATTATGAAAGAATTTTATTTGGGTAACCCAAAATGTGTACGATATACTACTGTTCTCATTTATTCAATGGTGACAATACTCTGAGCAGAAATCTGGCCTTTTTCGAGTGTCTGTCTCTCACGTGCTACAACTTTCTCTTACTATCACTGACATTGTCAGACACACATTATTCTACAGACTGAGCTGCTGAGTAATAACGTAGTGGCTCACTTTATGCCTTTATGCTAACCTTCTTAAGCATATCTTAAATATTGACAGAATAAAAGGTTTAAAAACTTAAGTGAATAAAAATTTGCATATATTATAAGGTTATATCAATATTAAAATTTCATTATTTTTATAATCTTTGAAACGAAATTATAACAAAATAGTACTACTATATTGCTAGTAGTATAGTAGGGCACGCGACACGAGAATGGCCAGAAATAAAATAAATTTAGAAACGATGTACTATATATATATATATTCAACTCAAAAGTCATTTACCTTTTATTTACTCGTATGAAGATGTTTACCTTTTTGCTCACACAAAACGGTGCCATAGTTTACTGTTTGGCTCGAGAGAATCCAAATAAGGACAAAAATTAAATTTTAAAAATTGTTTTTAGTGAAAGACGTCTGCCTTTTTTCCCCTTGATTTGAGTTTTAGGGTTCCTTTAAGAAAGAGTCAAGATTGGATTTTTATTTCTTAAATTTAAATAATTTTGCATATATTTAGTTTAACTTATTTAAGAAATATTTATTAATTAATTTATCGCAATATTTTAAAAAAAACAACCTATTACTAGTATTGTTTTAATATTTAATTATTGTCGGATCATATTAGTAAATTTTAAAAAAGGTTTAATTACCATTAAGTCTCTATAATTATAATAACTTTTTTTCTTTTAAAAAATTTCATTTTTTTAATTCAAATAAGTTTATGTGAGTTGGAGTATAAATTAATCCTGTAGTATTAAGACCAAATTTTGATTCTACCCAAATATTGTCAACATTCTTAAAATTTAAGATAGAGTTCAATTTTAAAATTTTATTCAAGTCAAAATTTGAGACCAATTGAAAGATAAATATGGTCAATCCTAACCCGTCCCGAAGACCCCTTCTGCTAAGTGCAATTTCTTCGTTCTTGCAAGGAAACAGTATAGTTGAACAAAATATTGTTGTTTGAGTTAAAAATCATTTTTGAATCTGGGTCTGATGGCTAGATGGAGACCAGTCAAAATTTACCTAAATTAAGGTTAAAATGAAATTTATAATAGTTCTTGAATGTGTTTGGAAACACATTCCGTAAACGTAAGATCAATTCAAACGTATCAAATAGTTGTTTTTATTATTTCATGTGGGATCACTGTGATTTTATGAAGTAAAATTATATTGATTATGTTTTGAACACATTATTAAAGGTAGATAAACCAATGGGGGTTGTAATATACAATCATTAAAATGTCATCTTATGGTATGGGTTTTCCAAAGGGAGCATTGGTTGCATATTTCCTTATGGGGAGTCCCGTTAAACAAAGCGGTTTATAAATTGTTTAATGTGTTTGGAAGGAGTTTTAGATGAAAATGAAAGAAAGGGAAAGGTCGAAAGTTTAATATTTGATATGGCAGGAAAATCTTTGATTTGATAGTGCAGAATGTTTTGTTCAATACATTGTACTCTTACGAGTCATGTGCAAAAAAAATTCTTTATATTTAAGAACTCATCGGAACAGCTTAATTCTTGTTTTCTTTCGTTAGGATAGGGAATCACGGCATCTAAAAACACTTCGACAGTAATGCCAATTCCTAATGTTTGTTTTATTTATTTTTTTAAATTCAAAACTAATTTAATGACAACTAAACTCGATAAAGTAACATTTTAATAAATTAAAATAGTTTTAAATGTGAGACTCATCAAATTTTAAAATTACCTTGTATTTATACTTCAAAAGTAATTTCGTTTTATTGTCTGAACAAAACCAATTCTTGTAAATTTATTTTTAAACAAGAAGTAACTTTTAATTTTTTATAACATCAGTTTTTTCAAAATTATTTTTTATGATTACTTTTTAAAATTAATGCTATCAAAATCTTAATAAAGGAATATCGTCAATTGTCAAGGATCACATTGACCCTATTTTAAAAGATAAATGATGGAAATATTTTTTGAAAGATAAATAATTAAAATGAATTAAAAAGTAAGATAAAAGATAATTTAGCCTTTATATAGTTAAAACTATCAACATTACGTAATAATTTACAAGTTCTTCAAAAAGAGTGTTGTAAAAATATCTTTCAAAAGAAAAGTTCATAGGAAAATCCATATAAAAAAAGTAAAATTAAGTGTAATAATTAATTTAAAATGGGTGAGGATTAAATTAGAAGAAAGTTGAAAAAGTCACTTAGAGCAGCAGCAATTGGCGCTGTGTCTCAGCTTCTTTTTTGGTCATTGATTTTGCTGCCAGCTTTTGGGCAATGTGTCCGTTGCAGTGGTTGGTTTGACAAATTTGTTAATAGAAAGAATAAAAAAATGGAAATAAGAAGATGAAGTCAAGAGGAAAAAGCTGGTTGCTGATGCCGCAGTTGAAAGCAAAATGTCAAACGCTACGATTCAGATTTTTGGGAACTGAGGTTTGACAGCTCCTCCTTCATAGCCACACTAGACTTCCTTTTCTATTTTTATTATTGACAATAATCTCATGTGTCATTGTTTTCGATTATCAACTCCTGCTTTTTATACAATATATAATCATTTCTGCTACTTTATCAACATTTCAATTTTTTTTTTTTAAACACAAAATGCATTTCTTTATCTGCATATTTTGATTAAAGCTTATATATAGACTTTAAGTTAACAATCTCAGTTTGTAAAAGTATTTCAAATATTGCTTTTCTCTTCAGAGCAATATTTTCATTTTCTGACGTGCTTTTCGAACCCTCCCGACACATCCGCTACAAATAACATATACTACCAAATTAGGATACAAATAATTCCTCTTTTATTAACTTAATTATCAGTTAAAGGTGTCAATAGTGTTAAATACTTGTGGTCCTAGAAATAATTTTGCTCCTTGGTGTTTTTACTTGACTAAAACAAAATTTTCTTTAATAAAAAATATTTATGATTTAAACAAAAAAAAAATTACATGATTATTCCATGACATATCATTACTGTTTTTAAAGAATAAAATATGGTGTTCAACGGAGTATTTGATAGTGGCTTCTGATTAAAACTAAAAAATTTGGGAGTAATTAGATTTGGTAAATAATTTTGGAAATAATATGTAAAAATGGGTATGGGTATTTATACATTGTAATGAGGAAACCGTAGATAAAAATATATGCAACAAGAGTGCCTAACACTCATCCTACCTCTAGGCACCTATTATACTAACATATCATATGCATATGCCTCACATTCATACTAAAACTAACATATGCTTAGCAACAAACCACACAAAGACGAGGCACTAACCGCCGTGGCTAGTGCCATCCCTCCCCAAGACAACACCCTCGTTTTGCAACCATCCAAAAGGCAAAAGGCATAGAGAATCGTGTTGGAGAGACCTGTGTCAATATTGGGAATCCTTTAACCAACTGTCCCAATCTTCACAACGTTATCTGCTTGTAACTTTGGCCATGCCATGCCATGCCTACAAATTCATTCAAACCAACACCACACATGAACTTGTTTTTTAAACCCTTATCTTCATTATTGTTTGACAACCAAAAACACACAAGTACACACCGCTACAATCTCAATTTTCCCCCCCTTCTTTCCATGATCTGAAATCATCACTTTTTTCATTAATTCTTCTTCTATATATCTCTACTACTCCCTTTCTCATACCCCGTATATGGCTGCCTGTGCTTTGTTCAGTGGTGGCGGTAACATTACCGAAGATGGCAATGTTAATGGAAGTGGAAGTGCTAATAGCACTCCTTTGACAAGTGCCTCTAACTCTAGCAACATGAGCAACGAAGAACAACAACAACTACATGCTGGTGGCATCATGCCACAGCCTTATTGTGAGAGAAAAATGATGAGGAAAAGAATGGCTTCTGAGATGGAAGTTAACGTTCACGCCACTCCACCACACAACTCTTCCTCCACAACAAGTGATTATCCTAGGTTTCCTCGTCGAAGCAACACCAACACGAACATGTTAGAAAAAGGGTCCCCCACAACAACATCATCAACAACAACGTTAGCCGCAGGTACATGTAATAATAATAATAATAATAATAATAATAATAATAATAATAGCCATCATTATAATAATAGTAACAATAGTAATAGTGGTAATATTTCATCAAGAGATAACGTTGCTATTCCAAATTACCCCACTGTGACGGTCACAACCAACTACTCCACTATGTTGCTACCTTCTTCCCTCAATTCCTCTGGTGTTGCTCCAAACTACAACAGCACTCATCAACACCATCACTTCCAAGGACTCGTTGAAAGCCAGGACCAGCAAAACTCCGTGCCTGCAGTTTGTGGATTCTCAGGTTTACCACTTTTTCCATCTCAAAGCCAAAGAAACCGAGACAACATAAGAAACAGTGGTGGAAACATTGTTGACGTGGTTGCTTCCTCTTCTCCTTCTCCTTCCATGGACGACACTTCAGGAGCAGCAACGACAAGTGGTTGGATCGATGGTATATTGAAGGATCTCATTCACAGTTCCAACAGTGTTTCGATTCCTCAACTAATCAGCAACGTGAGGGAGATCATATACCCTTGCAACCCAAACCTCGCAATGGTTCTTGAATACAGGCTTCGCCTTCTTCTCACCGAGTCTACCACCCCGCAACACAAAAGAGGCACAGAAGGGGTGCCTCTTCTTCCTTCTGTTTCCTCAGTGAAGCTCATGAATAACCGTGTTGTGGATGGCATTGCTCCTAATTTGCACTTCACAGATGCTTCAGGTGGTGCTGTGGTTGTGAATCAGCACATGTCCAATTGGGGTGTGCCTCAAATCACTCCTCACCATGATAACACCAACACCAACACCAACACCAACAATAACAACAACCCTTCAGTTTCTTTGGTTACTTTGCCTTCACCAGCACCTCCACCTCATTACTCACCACCAGAAGAGAAGAACCCTCAAGAAGAAGATCTAGCAGCAGCAACCACCACTGCTCATGAGGTGGCACTTTCAAGAAAGAAGAAAGAGGAGCTGCGTGAACAGAAGAAGAAAGACGAAGAGGGTCTGCATCTCCTCACTCTTCTGCTTCAGTGTGCAGAAGCGGTTTCAGCTGAGAATCTAGAAGATGCCAACAAGATGCTTCTGGAGATTTCTCAGTTATCAACACCGTTCGGCACTTCAGCACAGCGTGTGGCAGCATATTTCTCAGAAGCCATATCAGCAAGGTTGGTGAGTTCATGTCTAGGGATATACGCCACTTTGCCACACACACACCAAAGCCACAAGGTAGCTTCAGCTTTTCAAGTGTTCAATGGTATTAGTCCTTTCGTGAAGTTCTCACACTTCACAGCAAACCAAGCAATTCAAGAAGCCTTCGAAAGAGAAGAGAGGGTGCACATCATAGATCTTGATATAATGCAAGGGTTGCAGTGGCCTGGTTTGTTTCACATTCTAGCTTCAAGACCTGGTGGAGCACCTTATGTGAGGCTCACGGGGCTTGGTACCTCTATGGAAGCACTTGAAGCCACGGGAAAACGTTTGTCTGATTTTGCAAACAAACTTTGCCTTCCCTTTGAGTTCTTCCCTGTTGCTGAGAAAGTTGGGAACCTTGACCCTGAGAGGCTCAATGTTAGCAAAACAGAAGCTGTTGCTGTTCACTGGTTGCAACATTCCCTCTATGATGTCACTGGCTCAGACACCAACACCTTGTGGCTCTTGCAAAGGTTGGTGAAGAAAGGGTTTATGTCGATTTCATTCATTATTTAATTCTACATGGCTTTATATTATGGTTTGGATAATTCATTTGCATGATCTTTAGAGGCACCTGATATGAGCTGAGTGGTGGGGGGTTAGTACATAAGGAAATAGTTGTAGTATTGCTTTTCATGAAAGAATTCCCCAAAATCCTTTTTTTAACCTTTATAGGCTCTAGTACTCACTTTATGTCTCTGCCTTTTTTCTTTCTAAGGAAGATTGGGAACAATGATTATGTCTTGTTTTTGAATCCACTCTCTGCACATATATTAATGGGGAGAAACCAAAAAAAGAACTGTAGAATGTATATAGAAAGTTTTGAATGACATGGTGATGGATCTCGTGTATTTATCATTACTAACATGGGCAAACTAAATCTCTGGAGTTTAAAGGCATGCTAGCTAGTGTAAACCCAATCCCAAATCTTCTTTCTTTACACTTTTTAAAGTGTTTATTATAAAAGTTAATAAATCTAGGGTCTTGTTAATTATAACTTATAAGAATCGGAAAACATAAAAAAAACATAATTATAGACACTAGTAAATATTTTTATAAATTTATTTTACATAACGAAATTGTGATCGGATGAGTGTAAGCTTTTACGCTGATGATGCTGCATTTATTGCATGGACTTTGTTTTATGCAGACTGGCACCTAAAGTGGTGACTGTGGTAGAGCAGGACCTAAGCAATACTGGTTCATTCTTGGGGAGGTTTGTGGAAGCCATACACTACTACTCAGCATTATTTGACTCTCTTGGGTCAAGCTATGGGGAGGAGAGTGAGGAGAGGCATGTGGTGGAACAGCAACTATTGTCTAGGGAGATTCGAAATGTGCTAGCTGTTGGGGGGCCATCAAGGACTGGAGAACCAAAGTTTCACAATTGGAGGGAAAAGCTTCAACAGTGTGGTTTTAGAGGCATATCTCTAGCTGGTAATGCTGCCACACAAGCTAGTCTACTCCTTGGTATGTTCCCATCTGAGGGTTATACCTTGGTGGAGGACAATGGCATTCTTAAACTTGGTTGGAAGGACCTTTGCTTGCTCACTGCTTCAGCTTGGAGACCACCTTTCCATGGTGCCATTACCCACCACAACTAGACTTTTTGTGTTGGCCTTTTTCATCATCATCATCATCTCATTATTCTAATCATGTGTAGCATCCACCCCCCTCTTTGTTACTTAATTTAGAGAGAGATTGTTAAGGTGATCCCAAAGCACGTGATTTTTCTTGCCTAATGTGTACCCCTTCAGCAGTAACATATTAAAAAAAAAGATATAGTTAAAAATAGGAAACAGTGATATGACCAAATGGTTGAAGGGGTACCCCACTATTGACATAATGCAAGAAAGTTCTCTTGCTCGGGGAGCACTTGAGAGTTTTTCTAATAGTATTTTATTAAGAGAACTTATAAGGATGTTACTTTTATATTCTGATTTTAATGAATACCCTTATAAGGATGTTACTTTTATATTCTGATTTTAATGATTACCCTTATAAGGATGTTACTTTTATATTCTGATTTTTATGATTACCCACTTACCCCTAATGAGTGAGTCCTGAGTTGGTTAATGGATATTAGTTGCTGGTTTTCTCACTGAATAAGTATTACCTGAAGTATACTATTGTGTAGTGTAATATTTTGTTTGGAACAGTGACTTGAATTGTTGGTTGTTCAGTTTGGTTTGGAACAGTGACTTGAATTGCTTCTCAACCGCGTGATATAGAACAAAAGGAATGCATATACTAAATTTCGATAGTTTCATTTTTCGTTTCTCAAGAAATCCTGCTAAAATCTATAAAAAAACAAATTCACTGTTGAGGAATCCGCATTCATTACTTCTGTTAGGAACATTCAACGGTCTTCTTTGTAAGCACTTTGGGCATTTCTTTCTTATTTATAGGATAATCTTTTGTTTGTGAGGAAAAGGAAAATTAAAAGCTGCCCATTCTAAAGTGAAATTGTACTTTCATTTCTTTGGAAAACATGGCTTTCTTCAGAATAATATTTGTTTTTTACATTAAAATTTACTAAATGACATTCTGAAATTAACAAGCGATGAACTTTATTTGCTTTGGAAAACATTGCGATAAAATTAAATAACATCTATACATTTTTTACAGAATAACATTTAAACGTTGAAATCCATCACATGGGTAAACACTGTTTAAAGTTTGATGAAATAATCCATTTGGGTCCCTGAAATAGTTCTTCTCTTACAGTTGAAAATGAGTAATGATGAGGTTCAATGAAAAATATGGTCTACAATATTCACCGAGTTATTTCTAGTGTAATGTGAATTCAGTTCCATATATTCGATCATAACACAGCTCAATTCATTTATTATTTTCTTTTCCAATTACGAAGGGGTTAAGCCAAGACAACAGTCTCAATTATATTCGAAGTTTGAGCCCGATAATTAATTAAAAAATATTGATGCTTCCTGTATAAGCTTTTAAACAAAAATATTTTAGATCTCTTTTTTTAATAGACAACTTATTTTCAAGAAACTGGTAAAAATAAGTTATAATTCTAAAATAATTTAAACTAATGCATGCACTAATCTCGAATCCATGCCATACAAGAATTCTTCCTCTAACAACTGCTCTGTTAACATTCTGCTAACCATTACCTTCCGCATAGCAGTTGGTTTGACACGCCAAACACGTCTTGTGTTCTTCCTAAGATTTCACTCATCAATTACCAGAGATCACTCTGTTAAGAAGCCTAGGATCCTAATCTTCTACAGTTCAAGACGAACTGCACTC
Source organism: Glycine soja (assembly GCF_004193775.1). Taxonomy (NCBI): domain Eukaryota; kingdom Viridiplantae; phylum Streptophyta; class Magnoliopsida; order Fabales; family Fabaceae; genus Glycine; species Glycine soja. Next base: position 46,579,981 of record NC_041010.1, on the reverse strand, counting down.
TCAATCACACCTTTCAATCATTTATATTACATTACACTTTTTGGCTGAATAACCAAAGCGATTTTTATGGAGGTTGTCTACAGATTTTGCAAAATCCTGTAGACAATCCCAATCCCATTGCCTCAGCGTACATCCAGAGAGCGAAATACCACACTCCGACCTTGGCTCCTACTCCCCATGAAAGGCGCGTTTCATTGATACGGTAAACAATAGTGAATTGCAAAGAGTAGTTACTTCTAAACAATTGCTAGAGGACAAAATTGTTACTTTTTTTCATTTATAGAGCTGTTGGACAACATTCTTGTCATCGAATAAGAACAAACTTTGGGCAAATTATGAATGGAAAGAACTAGAAGGAATAGCTCTACCTGTTTCTCGGCTACCAATAATTTACATCATGTAGCATAATAAAAAATCTTGAAAAAAACAATTTTACTGTCTTTATATTTTGAGTTATTTTTCATGGACCACTGCCTTGCTCATGTATAAAAATCTTCATAGTGCCCACCGGCACAGTGAGGATAACCTCAACACCAATTAGCTATCTTGGAAACTGTGAGGCTACTCAGACTTCTTGATCCTTTTGCCAGAGATGCAGGGAAGTTTACAGGTTCCTTATTGACTGATTAATTTTTTAATTGGTGTGTTAAGCTCATCACCACCGGTCCACCATTGCTTCTTTCCACAAAACCCCTTCGAAAACTAGATCAGAAAATTGAGCACCCAAAGCACAGGCATCCTCTTGTTTAAGAGATCAACCCTACAATTTCCCAAACATGCACCACAGGAACAACAACTTATTATGAATTTACATTGCAATCACTTAAGAGCTGATCCTCTTTGTTCAGAAACTTCTTCCAATAGCTTTTATACTGTGGAATTCCCAGATCAAGCCAAGGTTTCATTTTCCCATTGTAGTGTAGCACCGAAGCTGTCTTAATGGGCTGAGTATCAATTTTATAATCATGACCCAGTCCAGACACAACCCACGACTCATTGAGTGGATATATTTCATTCTCAAAGGTGAGCAAGCTTGCCCGCCATGCAATACCCTCCACAGATCCTTCTTGCATTGTAAACTACACAAGGAAATACAAAGATCAGAAAATGTAAAAGGGACCAAAATATACAACCTATATCAATTTATACAAATCATTAAAGACAATACAGCAAATAAATTAACATAATTTTTTAGGTAATTTTATATTTGCAATACAGACCAAGCAGAACATGAGTCGTCAAAATGTAAAAGACTTATTCTGCTCCCTTCCCTCAAAATTTCCCAGCAGTTAAATTAAAAAACAGAAGAAACCTGCAGTGAAAGTGAGGCCAAATAATAATCCAAGTCCAATTAATAGTATTATAGAATAAATTAAGAAAGGCTTCAGAAAGTGATTAATGAAGTGATTGAGTTGGATACCACTCAGCAGAGGTGTATTCAGAAACATGATGTTTGCATGTATTAGTTTACAAGTATAATATGAGGCTAACAGTTCTTATCCAAAGTTGAACTAATTCCAATACTACTTTGAATTCTAACTAGATCAAGTTGGGCTACCCAACTCATCTGGGACAAAATTTCAGATCAATAAACTATTAGCCAAGTTCAGCCCTATGCAGAATCCGCGTTATTCAGGCTGCCTCCTAGCTCATTTTCTTATTTTATTCTAATTATAAAGTTTAAAATTCAAATTTCCAAATGATTTATTTAATTGACTTGTATTAAAAGTTTTCAAAATAATTGTAACTTAAGATAGATATTTGTTTTAAAATGACATTTCATTAAACTTCAAAAGAATAAACTTATTAATTCTAGGGCCAGTTTGGATAAACTTCATGATAAGAAATTGTACAAAAAGAAAAATGAAATATTCTAAGGAAGTAAATTCCGTCAAACTTCTTGCAAAAGTTAAAATCAACTTGTGCACGCCAACTTTTTTAAAACTAACTTCATCTAACTTCTTGCCTTTAGTCATAAACCATTAAAAAGCTCTCCTAAGTTAGAAGCTAATCTAAATTCAAAACTCAAGTGATTAATAGTTGATTTTGGCATTTTTTAGTCTGTGGGCTAGGCATGTTGAAACTTGAGCTAGGCAAAATCAAGACAGCTGCAATAGGTCAGGCCAAAATAAGTTTATAAGTAAATGTTGCTAGCCTAAATAACTCATTTTATTGATTTATTTGGTCATACTGCTGAATCCATTGAGCTTGGCCAAAATTTGCCACCCCTATTGATACTAACTATATTCATCAAGATTATCTCAATACCTTTATTTCCAATTCTGAAAAGATTGTATTGCAATTGTAGTGAACTTAGTTACTTACCTCTTTTATCAACTTTCTGTAAGTTTGAGTAAGACCAAGCTCTCTCCACCTCACCAGGTCAATTATGTTCAACCCTGACATCCAAGCACAGGAATTCTGACTGAGACCTTTCTCACCCAGATAACTTTTCAGTTGACCCAGCTTTACCGAGCAGAACTGCACTGCACCGTTCACTTTATCTCCCAAGTCTGTGTTCCACAGGGCAGATAAGTCTTGTTGGATAACAACATCATCATCCAGAACCACAACTTTATTCAAATTGCTGAATAAATCAGGAAGTAAATAGTGTGAATCAGAAAAAATTGAAAGGAACTCCGTTCTAATCTGGTTTGTGGATGGATTATCATAACTGAGAATTGAAACACGGAACTCCTCAGGCAAGGATAGAAGCAACGGATTTTCCTTTTGGATGTCCAGCTCAACATTCAGCACTTGAACAGCAGCTTCCTTATAATGGTTTCTCAAGAACCAGAGCTTCATTGCATAATAATTTTCTCCATCAGTCAAAACATGAAAAACCTGATTTGAACTTTCCTGAAACATTGTGCAGCAACAAGTAAATGATTATTATAGCCCCTAAACTCAACCTCTATCAAATTAGTAGTGCATGACTAGAAGCATAACATACTTTTGCATGAAATACGGTGGAGTTGATGACTACTGAAGCTGCAAGCACATTATTAGAGAAAATAACATAATGGTGCAATGAAGAATCAATAAACTTTTCTTCATCAGCCTTTTCGTCATAATGCGAGGATTTGAAATATTCTACAGTTAGTTTCAGTGACAGGCAGTGATGACTCTTTGGCATTGTCTGAACATTAAGTTTATATAAGAATGCACTCTGTTTCATGTGGAAGTTGGCTTCATCCTCAGTCAAATCAAATATTTGTCTCAATTTCTTGTCCACATTGTCGCAAACCACAGGGATTGATTTTACTTTGGTTATTGTATTTTCCATCTTTTTTGAATAACTCCCAGCCCTGTAAAATAATATTGACTGCCATGTAAAATTACTTGCAAATTTATAGCATTTTAACGGAGGAAAAAAAACAAGAAACAAGTGCAGTCAATCCTTGTCAAGAGACATAATAAAGCCATTCATATGCTTACACCTAAGAGCTTTGCATTTGGAGAGTTGGTTCATGAAATGATATTAGAACCCCTCCACCAAGTGGTCACAAGTTTGATCCTTCCTGGCCCCCAATTCTTCTAAATAAAAGTTAAATTTCAGCACATGGTAAAAATGAGCCAGTGCATTGTTCATGCTTCAAGCCCAAAGGCTTTTGCATGAGGGTGTGTTTAAGAGATAATAAAACCATTCATGTGCTAACACCTAAAACCTTGATCTTTTAAGAAAGTTGATTCATCACAATCCTGAAAGGTGAGGATGACAGAAATAGCTTTTGGTTTGAGGTAAAACAAAATAAAGGACATATTAAACCCAATGATGGAACAAAGTTGAGACAAGAAAGAAAGATAAGGCTATGCTTTGGAGAATAATGTATTAGGCCAATAGTTGTCTAGGGAACCATAAATGGTGTCAAAATAAGTATTTAAGTAGAACTGAAGTTCTAGACAATTGAACTACTTTAAGGACTCTGAAAACGTGAAAATCATCTGAATTCAAGAAAACTAGACTCTGAAAATGTGAAAATAAGCTGGAATCAAGAAAACCACCAAAAGCCTGATCTGCAAGCAGATATAAAAACTGAAATTTAATAACTTTTCTATAAGACTACTTGATTGAAGGAGAGATTTTGCCCAATTGCAACTATGAAATTCCAATAGCAGCTCAAACAGATCAGACAGGTAAAACTTAGGGTGAAAAGAAATATAATATGAAACAACATCTTACGCTGGTGGAAGATCAGCATCTGTGGTAGATTCACTAAGCATGTGCTCCATCTCCTGTATATTCTGTTTCAGTTGGCGAGACAATTTATCGTTTGCTGGGAGTTTTGCAAGGCTAGGATAATAAGCTCTAGCAACAAATAGTTGGTCTTTCAATTTCTTAACCAGAGCATCTTTCATTTCTTGTCTATGTTCTTGTTGCCAAAGGCAATAGCTACCAAATGTGAGCTCACATGACTTTCCACCTTCATCGGCAGTGCTTGTTTTAGGGCGGTTGACTTGTTCAACTTGACCACTTCTAGGATTCTGTTGCAGAATTTAATCAGCTCAAGTCGTTACATGAATGCCAATATATAAAATAGCATGTAAAGAACTTTGCTGGAGAATAATACTGAGTCCAGTTATATAACTTAATGTAATAACCTGAGCTAGTGAATGTTATCAGGCTGAGCTTGTATTAGTTGTACTATATTAGTAGTTGACCTATATTATTAGTATAAATAGGGAGTCTAAGTTTGTGATGAATTAAACTATTCTGAGCAATCAATAATCATTGAAAGATAGAGTTTCAACAAGGGGCAAGAGCAGTACATTCCGATTTCCATCATGACCATGACCTCCCTTCCACTGTGCAGAATAGAGTTCCCCCCCAAACCTTGAACTGTCTTGTATGCCATTATCTGTTTCTCATCTCAGATTTTTCCTTTTGCATTCTTTTTCACATAACTGCTGCAAAACCCAGTCTATGTTTTCTGTTTACAGTTTTACTACTTGAGGGGCAGTGTTAGAGAGCATGAGTTTGTCTATATTATGTTAATTCTTAGTATGCTGTGAATGTTATTGGATTAGGATAGTAATAGTCATACTAGATACAAGATTTGTGCTTGTTTAGATTATTAGTGAAAATTGGGGCCTGCATCAATATTATGAATTGAATTTTTAGTGCAATTACTTGATTAATGTGTTCAACAGAAATTTCAACCATTTACAGTAATATGCTTACATTTGAAGTTGGACGTGATTGCAGAACACCCTTAGGTGGCGCCTTAGAACCTGAAAATCATTAAAATTAAAAGCATAAAATATGAAGGAAATGAGAAAGAAGGTAAATGATGAAAGTAAATAATCTTGAATCAGTAGACCACCTCTTTGTTTATCATCTTTGCCAGCCTTATTGTTGGAATCATTCTTGCCTTCTCGAGCATATTTCTTGAGAGCATCCTGACATGAAATTATTGATAATTAATGATTACGCCAAAAAATATTGTAGATATGGTTGATTGGGTGGTTAAGAAAGAAGGAAAAGAGGAAAAGGTCGTGGGTTCGATCCTCCGGCTAACAAAAAACTAACAAAATAACAATTGCCGATAAAAAAAAAACTTGAGAAAAGAATTAATAGCACTAAATTCAATAGTTAAGCTTCGAATTCTATGGAAACCTAAATTTCCAATGCCTCACCATCTGGGTAATCTTTAATTTTTATATGTTGAAAGACTTCAAAACAAAAATTCACACACTAAATCCTTATGCAGACAATAAAGACACCAAATAAAATTTAAATCCCTATATATTAGATTTACAGATAAAATAGAAAACAAACTTTTATTGATCTTTTATGGGAAGTACAAAAGTCACTGAGTTAAACCCTATATACTATAAGGACCAGTAAGATTGGAGGTGTCCGTTGTAACTGTCTGACAGCGACAGTTATAACTGACAAGAACTAATACAGTAAAAGAAAATACAAAGAGAAGAGTACTCTCTTACACTATAACTGAATCTCATAATCATATTAGGATAGGAAAGTATCCCCAATTATACAAATTACATACTACTAATACTAGTATTATCATTTATACTATTATATAACCAGATTAAACCATATGCATTATGTATAACTGTCTAAGTGTCTGAGATAATAATATTCTTCTAAACTGCCATTTAAAAAATGCTTAGAGATTGGGCACCTTTTGATACACTGCTTTTATATTCTCTTGTTCTCTTATGTATTTTTCTTTTTCTATTTTTGGAAATTATTATCCTCCTTTTTTATCTGTACCTTTCCCCATTTTTTTCTAATCAATTTATTTCACTATAATTATAAGGAAAAATCAAAATCCTCAACAACTTACATGGATGAAATATTAAGATTGACATGGAACCAAAAACCTTACAATGATGACAGTTACATAAATGTGATTGACTCTCAGTCTGTTTGGTTCAAAGGAGTGCATAGGAGGGATTTTAATTAAGAGAAGTGGTTGGAAACTAAAGTAATTAACTATTATAACCTTAGAGTAAACAAATCAAACCATTGAGCATAAAAAGAATAATTAGGTCAGCACAACTCACAAACTCTAAGCATTGTCCCCTCCCTCCAAACCCCCCAATGTTGGAGGGAAGCAAAATCTGAGGGGAGGGATTTTTTTCGCCCTCTTATTTCCCCTTCCCTCCCTTCCATTCCCCTCCAGCCAACCACTGTTCGGTTTTCTTTTCAATTACAGTAGGCAAGAATAAACATGTACGTTTACATTCTTCAATTAAACGATATGAGAGAATCATCAGTTTATAGATGCAATATTTTATTAAACAAGTATAAAAATTAACCACCACAATATTATGTAGAGAACCTTTGGAAGAGTTGGTTCAAACTTTGTGATAAGATCCTCCACATGATTTGATTGTCCTTCCTGCAAAAGAAATTTACCAAAAAGACATGAATTCAGGGTTTGGGGGGATAAGATTTAACTTTTTGGATGTTTGTGTTATAAGTTCTATAATGTTTGTGCAACGGTTATCTGTTTCTTTTAGACTTCATTACTGATTACTGAGAGAGTATTAAATGTATGAATTGCTTGCTCATTTTTCTTTGTTTTGAAAACATACCATCAATAGTTGTGCACACCAATAAAAAAATTGAATAGTATTCACTCATTTGACTTCTTAAAAACAACAAATTATGCCGGAATTTTTATTTTCTGCAATCGGTGACAACTGTAACTTAACCACAACTATGACCAACAATATTTCGCCTAAGAATGATGGAGAGCTACAAATAACTTGGGGAGGGTGTTAACCACCATACCTCAGACTCATTATGGCCAACATCATGTCTATCATATCTTTCAAGACTTTTCTCATTCTGAATTGGAAAAGAACAGAGGTGAAGGGAAGAAAACAAAAGCACACAACAACATCAATACAATGATAACACACCGAGCTGGAAAATTTGTAACTATTCACAGATACATTTGAATTGAAAGCTCACCGAAGGAGTACTCTTCTGTTCATATATATATCCTGCAAAATCGCAATGATAAATGGAATCCAAGAGTCAGAAAAAAAAAAAACAAAGAAATCAAGTCAAGGCACAAGATCTATGATTAGCAGAGCATGTTCAAGTAAAAATAATAGTGCATTTATGACCACTGCTAATAAGTACACATAAATATGCTAATAAATACGCATAAATATATCCGAAGCATGAGACATTAATTTTAGAATTCCACTACACTACAGATTATATAATCATTAACAGAACATCACTATTTGCAAAAATAAGTGGAACGCAGGTTCCTCACGTTACTCAAAATTGAATGAAAAACTGTACGTCCTGTGAGGTTTTCGTATTCCAATTATACCTACATTCAACTTTTCCCTCATAAACGCGTTCTTACTATTACTATTATTGACAATAAATCTAGATGCAATTCCTTATATGCTTGCTCGTGCTGTTTTTTAACCAGAATTGGAGTTTTACTTCGGTAACACATGATGGCATTTAATGCGACGTAAATTACTCAGGTGAAACTCCAATTCCATGGAAGAACAACACCAAAATCACCTAAATAACTCTTATCTAAAAGTTTTATCATATTCATTATTACTTTTTTCACTATAAAAAAGAAAACGAGCACACGGATCTTTCATCGAGCTCGAAGTAACACAAGCACAGACGAAGAGGAAACTCGATTCGTCGATTCGGAACAAGCGAGGATTCAACGACGCCGTTTCACGTGCAGCGCGAGAAAAGGATAGATCTAGAGCACGTCGCAGTGTGAGAAGATAGAAATCGGAGGTGAAATTGACGTGGATCTGTTGCGGAGGGAGAATGTGGGAGAATGGAAGGGAATTTATAGAGAGAGATCTCGGCGAGATCGTACCGGAAGAGTGGAAACCGTTGTGGAGACCGAGCAGGAAGACGAGAGGGACGAGCATGGAGAGAATGACGAGACCGAGCACCGCAACTACGAGCCCTTTCCACCGCCTTTTCGCCGGGACGCCGTACGACGGAAGCGCGCCCATACCACCACCACCACCACCACCGCTCTTCATCAGTTTTCTGTTTTTGTTTTTTTTTTTTGTTGTTTTCTTCCTCTTTTTTTCTCTCTCACTCTATGGGGAGATAATATACCTCTCTATGTGTGTGTGTTTCTTTCTTTCCCTCTCACTCTACTTCACGCTTTTTATTATTTTTTTCTTTTTGAGATATTCGTGAGCTTATTGGATTCCAGAGATAATTATTTTATTTTATTTAAAATGATTTTTGGTGTATTTTAATTTTTAATCTTTCTCAACCGCCGACTGAGTTAGTTTTGTTCAGCAGAATTCGCTGCTCCTACGAGCTTCATTTGCGCGCTTAACGTGAGCCTCGGTCTCCCAGCCCTACGATATGAGAGTGTGAGTTAATAAGATGGATCTAACGGTCGGCTAAGTTGTTGTTGTACCGGTTATGGTAGGTATTAGGTAAACTTGTCAGGGGAAAATTACAGTGAGTAAAGACTAAAGAAGGGAAATTACTATCACTAAGTTTCGGTATATATATATATATATATATATATATATATATATATATATATATATATATATATATATATATATTATTTTATATTCGATCTCATTTAATATAATAAATGATAAAAATTATATATTGGATTCCACCAAATCTTAAAGTTAATTTTTTTAAAACGAATTTATCTAATCTAATTTAAAACCTATATGCATGATTTTATAAATTTATTTTAATATTTTTTTAAAGGGATTTTTTTTAATATTAAGTATAACTTGATTAGCACGAATTAATTTGAAATTCATTTTGTACCAATTATGATTTTTTACTGTGTAATATATTTTGTATTTAATTCCGAAGAATAAATTTTAATAAAGAATTAATATAAGATAAACTACGATATGATTTTTTTTTGGAACATGAAAAATAAGATAAGATAGCTTTACTAAATTATAAAATAAGTAACAACAAAAATAAATAAGTTAGTTGATAGTTAAAATGTTAATCAATATAGTGCATACGTTATCTTTTAGTAATCTAAACATGAAATTTCTCTTTCTATACCCAAAAAAAAAATCTAAACATCAAATTTCTCTTTCAAAATCCCAAAAAAAAAAAAAAAACCTAAACATGAAATGAGATAGATATATTACTTTACGGGATAAGATATTTGATACTTTAAATTAATTTTTATTATATTTATAGTTTAATTTTCCTATATCATGAGTTTTAAAATTTTTAAATTATCAACTAATTAGAAATCACCTCAAGTATAACTTTTAAAATAAATATTATAAAATTTAACAATCTTATTATACACATGATAATTTGTAATTAAATGATGGTATAAATTTTTTTACTCTATATAGATTTATTACCACTCAACAAACAACAAAATAAAGCAAAAGGTGAAAAACTTATATAATCTAAACCATAACACATGTTAGATGATAAACTAAGAAATCTGATAAGGTTGTATTTGATTATTTTTCTTCTTAAATTTGATATCATCCACTTAGTAATTATTCTTAAAATTAAGTTAAATCAAGTCAAATTTACTTTGAATAAAAGTGATTTCTTAAACCTAAATATTAAACCTTGTACAAAAATTGAAACTAAAAGTAAATTTCACAAAAAGATAAGAAACTAAGAGCATAATTTATCTAGAAATTTAACATATGACTGATATATCAGATTAGTAGGTTACGCGATTGTCATATAATCATTCAATGGTAACACTTAACCATAAAGACTACAAAATATAAAAAGAGAAAATTATAAAAATTAAAATTGATTAATTCTTTTTTTAGAAAATAAAAAACAAAATCCACCAACAAAAGTTGAGAGATGAAAAACATAATTTGGGCTGAGAAATTTAATGGTAGGAACAATTTTAGTCTTTCGAGAGCATCAAGATGCTCTTGATCCAATCAGTTTGCGAAGGCTACAAACAATAAATTCGCATAACGAGAGGAAAACCAACATTTTTCTTATATCACTTTGTCAGAGGAAGTTATATATGAAGTGACTGAAGACGAAACAATAACTTAAGTTGAAGTTTAATAGGTTTTACATTACAAAATCAATTTACGAGTTATTGTTGAAGAGAAGTTTAAGAGCTGCGTTTGCATGAAGAAAAGATCATCCTTAATTGAAGGATCATTTGCCTAGGTTGAACTCAATCGTTCTAAGTGGTCGATGATACTTTGCCATGGCATGTGTTACGGAATGCAATTTGCTTCTCCACTTATTACCATCAAATGGTTGACAAGGAATACAATGGTCCACTTTAACATATTGACAATCGTACGGAGCATCAAAAGGTCAAATGCCCCCCACATCATGCACAACTCTATTTCATGTAATTAATTGAATTCTTATTTATTTTAAGGGTAGAAATCAATTCCAGCACTTTATAATAATAATAAAATACACATTTCAATTCAAATATGTGATTCAAATTTAGACAAAGATCACAATCACATTCAACAATTCAAAATCAATTCTCCCAACCTCTAAAGCAAGAAAATAACTATAGATGGTAGTGGACAACCAGTGATCATTATGTTGTCAGTACATTCAGTATAGGTGGTCAAAGCCTCGGGCATCTGTGATGCATGTAGATATGTTGAAGCAGGTACATTTCTGATTGAACACCCTACTCTAGATGTTAGTTAATGTCATCATATTTGCTTTGGTAAGTCCACTGTATATAAACGTTTACATATCTGAAACTTCATATTTTTTTCTTTAGTTCTCTTGCAATGTAAAGTGTGATTCTATCTCCTGTATAGTTAATTTATTGGCACATATAAGTGATTATAGCTAACAAAAACTAATAAATTAACAATTAAAATTTGTTGATAAAAAAGTGATAACATCTTAAGGTTACAAAGTAGGACAAATGACATGTGAATTGCATATATTTACAGGAAAGTATAATTCGTATTACATTTGAACATCATCTATGCAAAGGAATAGTTGATTGTAAAACTTCAATCGACAATCATTCCAAGCAACATCAGTGTATGACTAATGAAGGGTAAAAAATTGAACAGGTGAAAATCCATGTATAGTTCTTAATCGTGAGTGAGATAACATTTTCAGGAATTTGAACACATCAATTAACTAGTCAAACCTTTAAACCAAGCTCCTCGTTGCTCACCATTTGAACTTGGCACAAGCACACGACTCATCAAAGAAGGAAAAAAAACATTAATCATGCCAAGTGCCTATGCAAACAAATTGCCGTCCGGATCTTAAATACCTCAATGCTACAGATTCTCTTAGAGACCAAAACAAGAGGCTATGGATGCTCCATGTTTTCTGTTGCAAAAGGTAAAAACAGTTTCTCTTCTGATGTGGCAATGGCTCTCAGAACTCTTGGGCATTGAAGTCTGGTGTTGATGGATACTCAAGGCCCTGAAGAACAGGCATCCTTCGTATATCTTCCTCTGAATAAGCAGGGATGAACCAGTATCTCTTGTCCATTCCAAAAACCTGAGATAACATAACAACATAAATCATAACATAGAAACTAGACCTATGTTTGCCAGTTTTGTAATGTTCTATCTATCCACTGCTTCTGCCAGTGCCAGTAGCAGTTTGGTCAAATTAATGGTGCATGGACTAAACCATCTCCAGAACTTATAGAAGTTGGCTAAAGTATTTGCACATTGCAGTCTTCTTATTTAAGAAAATGATGCTAAGGACATTGACTAAGATTAAAGTCCAAACCATATGACTGAATGAAGCCAAATCCATCTAGATTTATTTTTTAGGTTATATAAAAATTCAGGGAAAAGGAAACTGTCCTATTCCAGAATAAGGCATGTCTTTTTGCCAACACTATTCAAACCTACTTATTAAGCCATTGTTCATTGGCAGCCTACTCTGGAATCCAGTTAATTTCCTATGTACTTTCAGAAAAAATTATAATAATATCTAGATTCTTTTGCAAACATATACACAAATAATTGAATATATGCATTAATATTTAATAAATCTATACATGTTATACATAAATGTTTAATCTTATGGCATCACAGTCTAAAAGTGACCAGGCATATCATCTGACTAATTTTGTTTGTAAGTTGCAACATCAGTGGTGCACTGGTTGGAAGTGTAGCTGCTTAATGAGAGGAATAAGGGTGGCAAAACAATTATGCGAAAGCTAGTTCTTACCAGAAGGAAATACCATTTTATTCCAACTTCAATGAAATAAATGACACCCAACATAATGGATATCACTCCTTAGAGCCTAAATTAGCAGTCAAATAAACTACCCTTTGCAGCTAATATACATTTGACATTTTAAGAAAATGTCATGTTTGGATTGGATTGGGAATTGATAGATGTTTTACAAATTGTGATTCTTGAACACTGAACAGCAATAGTATAAGAATTAGGGTCCAGCAAAAGAGCTATCTAATATTGATTAAGAAGCATTTAATACATTTTATTAAATAGTTTCAATTACTTAGAAAAGCAAGAATTAAATGATTTTTGTGTTTCCAATATAATGAATGCTTTCCTTTTCATTAAATATGTTTTATGTTTTATTTTTGTTTACATAAATAACATCCTAAGGGCCCCTCAACGATATTCTCCTAACAGATCAAAGTGAAAGTGAGTCTTACATTGATCATCCCAGTATATTTTTGTTCAATTGCACTGACGAGATAGAATTAGTGCTTGGGTAGTTAAAACACATATTAGAAAGTTGTGTTAAAAATCATTTATTAAGGATTTAGAATGCCACAGGTTTAATACCAACTGTAAAGAACATCTAAAAAAAAAGAGTAAAAAGATACCAATAGAACGAACATGCACAAACCTGTTCAAAATTTTTTCTACGACCAAGGTCATAACGCCATTTTGAAGTAGTTTTCTTTTCATATGCCTGGTCACAAGAATGAAGAAAAAAAACTCTATCAGAACCCACAGTACATAAACTATCCTCCCATTAGGATAAGAATTAGAAAGTATTACATAGAACACAATAATATTTTCACAAACACGGTGCAATGCACACAAAAGGAATTTAACTCTTTTTCAGAATGACTAGCGAATGCATTATCAAAGATTCACAATTTCAATGCAAATAAATATTGTCATTCAACTCGGACCAGAGCTGCTTCTTTGGGTAAAAAACAGAAAAAAAATGTAAGGACAAACTTCCTAAATGAAACAAATAAAAGCAAGTTGCATGAAAACAGAGTTAATAAGTTTTTCCTTGTTAACAGATTTCTAAAGTAGAAAAGGGAAAGGGAAAAGAGTGCAAAACTTTACCTCAATAGTGGTTGTATTAGAAGCTACCAATGACACGTGCAAGACAAGAAATCCCAAGACACTCAAGGAAAAGGCCAGATTCAAAACTGCAGTCAATCCAACAGTGTTATAAAAAGTCAAATATGAAACCAACAACTCAAATAGAAAACATGTTTCAGGACCTAACCAAAAGTAAGAAAAGTTGTGGCAAGAGTGCCAGGTGTTCCAGGAATTTCTCCGTCAGAAAAGTATGTTTTGAAATGTGGCAGTAATGATATAGTCACAAGAGTGGTCTCAAGGAAAGTGTAGACCTGCAATAAGATTTAACATAATAATATTATATAATTACAGTATTCTGATATGGCAGCTACAAATAACACAACAAATTCACAAGCTTTCATGTTATACACTTATGGTAACAGGAAAGAATATCACAAGTCAGTTACTACAAATGTTATGCGTTTTATCTAATCATATAAAATAGCACTAAGAAACTGTTCTACAAGCATTAAATTAAGTTGTTTACCCAGACACTTTCTCAATCAAGTTGCAAGTTTAGAAACTTGGAGGCTCCAATCAAATGATTTAAAAGTCACACTAAGAAAAACTGATTTTCAAATAGTAGAAGGCTCCAACAAGCACTATGATAACAATTAAGTTGCTACTTGCTAGATATCTGACTTCATGTGAATATGAAGAAGTTGAAAAGCAGGAGGATGAAAAATGAACACCTCCAAAACAAGCTGAATATGACAAAGTTACCAGAAATATGGATGTTTGTAAAGATGAAGCATGTGAAAGGCAAAAGGATAAGGAACAACCACCTCATACAAAGATGATGTTGAAAATTTTAAGTTAAAGAGGTGATAATGGTAATGAAATGAAACACATTCTTGAAACTCCTAAGGAATCTGCAGAGGATAAATAATGGCCTCAAACCAGCTTTTTCTATACTGATAATGTGAAGTGTAGACTGTAGTGATCAACTGGTCAAGTTATTAACAATATAAGGTTCTTTGGTACAACATAGAGAGCCAGCAGTGTAGTTAAAAGGAAAAAAAATTAAGACTGCAGATATCCGCATCCAATATTAAGGATCCAATGAAGATATGATTAAAGAAATAACCATTTCCATTTTCCACACATGCTAAGGTATGATAAGCAAATTGGGACATGGAAGATGTTATGAAAACCATTCAAGTCACATGAGTGATCACTAATCAGTTGACATAAGAAGTTTTGAGCTAAGGTTTCCATACCAAGAAAAGGAGGAAATACTTGTAATTTAATGCCCCAACACAGTTAACTACCCAGACACAATGGTGGTCCATCTTCAGTACACAACGTCCACCTGGTATCAAACAAGAAAAGGTCAAACTTATCCTCACTTATTTCAATTTAGCAATATCAACTGAAAACTTTGGTGTGCCAAAACTCACAAACAGAACAATGATGACATCGAGGTGGCTTGGGCTGACTGCACTTCCGACAGTATCTGAACCGTTGATTTGCAGGATCAGACTGCAGATTACTTAATTCTACCCCATTCAACGGATCAACCTCTCCTCTCTCCTCATCAGCAGCAGGCTTCCAGTTAGGAGGCACAGTCCCCGGATCCATAAACACAACAGCAAAGTAACACCACAATAACATAACCAACTGCATAATCAAAACGAAACATCAAATAACCATTATCATTCAGTCCACATACTAAAAGACATGATACCTGAATGGTCTCAAAATTTAATTATTCTGAAGATTTATTCTTTAGTAAAACTGCATTTCTTAATTTGAAATGCTGAAGAGAAAAGGCCCCCGGAGGTAAAATAAGACATTTTTATTCAATTACTCGCCAAAAAAGAATAATATACATGAAAATTTGATTTTTAACCGAATTTAGTGTCCTCTTGTAATCCGTGTGAGGTACCTCACTTAGTGGGATAAAACTATTGTCGTACTTGGTAAGAAAATTCAAACTTTCCAAAATCATCACCAAAATAGTATTCTCCAACCTACACCATATAAACCCATGATCCATAATAAGCAAGCTAAATTTTAAAAATTATCTCACTTCTTCCTCTAATTTGTTTTTAAAAAGTTCCTGGTTTTAAAGTCAAATTCAAAACCCAAATGCCAAAAACACATATTCACATTCCCCTCCCCACCCTCCACCCAAAACAAAAATAAAATATTATTATTTTATTACTTCTTTTTTTCTTCTCTTTAAAACAAAAACATAATCGAAGCTTACCAAACAATGAAACAAGATCAACACCACGAAGGAGATAAGAGTATCAAGGCCTCCAAGAAACAAGGCAGGTCCAAAATTAGTCAACACAACAGCGTAATAGGTAACACCCACAACCCCAAGAACCATTAGTATCATGATCGAGCCTAATCCTCTCAGGGCAGTGCAGAACCTAAACACGTTCCAAGCCATGCCTGCTCCAGATCTATACATATTGGAGAAAAAAAGAAAAAAATAGAGGAACCCCACCACAATTTAGCGCCAAAAGATTGTTCCTTTAGGCACTGGGCGGTGATCCCAGAAGCGGAACACGACAACAGCAGCCAGTGGCGGAACAAGCAGAATCATCAATGTCCCCGAACGAGGAAACACGCGACCGGATATGGCGGTGCTCCAATTCCGGAGGCAAAGAAAAAAGAAAGTTTTGCTTGCGTGAATCTAGGGTTTATGCAGAATTGGATGGAAAATTGGGAAATTTTTTGGGCATAGACGTGTCAACCTGAAATGTTGTTGAAATTACCGATGATGATGATGATTGCTGTATCAGTGGCGATGATAAAATTAGTTTGACGCGTGGAGTGTAATTAAAATATACTAAATTTAAATTGTGTATAATTTAGGAATTTAGTTAGTATACGAGACCATTTTTCATTATTGCAAACATATAATAAATTCATTGTTTAGAAATTGAAATATAATCAGGAATAAAGAATTACAAACAATATACTTTTGATTGCTTCAAGAGGAAAATAAGGCGTCATAGGTTTAATAAAATAGATTAATAAGTCGTTATCATTAGTGATATTAATTAGATGTTCTTTTTAAATAAGTTAAGTTCAAATTTTATAGATGAAAAAAAAGTGATTGAAGATGACTCTATTAAATGTGTTGCTGGATATTATCCTAACACATGAGTACCAAAAGATTGAGTAAACTATGAAAAAAGAAAAGATAATAAGAATAGTTATAAATAGTTAATTCAATCCTTAAATATGAATTTGTAATGTGATGATACTTTAGTAAGATAAAAAAATAAAATTTTATTTTTAAATTTGTGAAAAGTACAATAATTTAGTCTGACCGTTAAATATTTCTATTAAAGCAAACAAAATATCCTATGTGACATTTGTGGGCAAATTTGTCAACAAATTTTTTTTACTTTGTTGTTGACTCAGGTGATAAGTATAATGGATTGATTTATTAGTAAAATTTTAATGGACTAACTTGTTAGTGGGAAAAATATCACGGAAAATTAAATTTTTATTAATTTTTTGTCTCTCTATCCATAATTACTCATTATTTTATCTCTTTTCTTCCTTGCACTCATCTACACTAAAAACTCGAGAGAGACCCTCAACTTCTACATTGACACCCACGACTTTAGCCTTGCTGACAACATAAAATCATCTAAGTTTGACAACACTTTTGATGCATCAACCACATCCTATATTTTCTATCGTAATTTTAAATCCTTGAACACCATATGCATTGCCATGCCTGGCCCCCAACTTCAATTACTTAATTTCTAGATCCTTTGTCCTCTCTTTATGTGATGCATATAGTATTAACATGATAGAAGCAAACAACAACCATATCAGTAACACTCGGATTTAAAATTAAATGAAACTTCATTCTTTCCTCTTACACTTAAAAAAGATTCCTATCATTTACTACACAATTTCATACACCAAATTGGAGTAGATCGAAAGAGAATAATTTTGGTTAAATTTGTTGAGGTGGAAAAAAAAAATAAAGAAAAGAAATTGGGGTTAGGGTTACCAAGGTGACAACGTGAAGCGCTATTAAAAGAACCACTAACAAAGGAATTGCATTCAAGATCCATGGATGCTCTTACGGCTTCACCATTATTGTAACTTCAATTATGCGCGACAACACGACGTTGTTTTACTCAATCACAGATCTGGATGATGGCGACACTTTTCTTTTCCATTTTTCCCCTAGTTAATTACCACTTAGACAAAGCCACTCTTGTATCGAAACATGGATTTAAGTCATTTCCTTTCTCTCACTTCAATTTTACTCCAATTTTATAAATAAAAAAAAACTTACACCACCAAATCGTTGTCAAGGGCCTTGCAAACAAATGAAGAAGGTGGGAGAATGAGGGGTTGTGTGTTTTTTTATTTATTATTTCTCTGTTATGAGAACATGTTAGAAATAAAGGATGTGTGTTAACTTGGTTGGAAGGGAGGTTGTTGCGGTGGTGTGACCGATAGGATCCAATTAATGCACTAGAAGTGTTGCCAAACTTGAAGGATTTGACATTGTCGGTGAGGCTAAAGTTGTCACCATCAAGTGTAGAAGGTGAGGGTCTCTTGAGAGTTTCATTGCAAATGAGTGCAAGAAAGGAGAAAGATAAAAGAAATGGTAATTGTGAAAAGAGAGGGAAAAAAAGAAAAAAAAATAGTAAAAATTCAATTTTGCTTGTGACATTTTTCTAATTAGTTCATTGAAATTTCACTAACAAATCAAATCAGTCCATCATACTCATCATCGGAGCCAGCAACACAATAGGAAAATTTTCATTGATAAATCCGTTCACAAATGTCACGTAAGACATTTTATTTGCTTTGACGGAAATATTTAACATTTGAACTAAATTATCAAACTTTTAGCAAATCCAATAATTAAATTTGATTTGTTATCTTTTAAAGACTAGGATGTCTGCACATTACAAATTCAGGAACTGAATTAATTATTTATCATGAGAATAGAGGAAAACATAAAATAATTATTATTATATTTTCCAAAATAGATAAACGAAATTATTATGGGAAAGATAATTTAATTAAAAAAAAACTTCCTTTCCATTTTTTTTTAATTTTGAAAGGAGATTTGATTTCATATACAAATATACTACGTACTCATTCAGTGTTTAGCATATAGATCCTTTGATTGTAATTTAACATTTGCAGTTGCAGGTATGTACGCGCATGTAATGCTAGTAATAAATCACCGTAAATTTTTACAATAAAAAAAATTTAATGATCATCCAATAACACCCTAAACTTTAGGTGCTAAGTACTGGTTAATTTGCTTAATCTTACTTTTGTTAATAATTTGCCTTGATTTTATTGTTTTAAAAATTAAAAGTATTGTTAGAAAATAATGAAAGGGAAAAAAATTATTTATGTTATTTCCTTCATAAAATTAATTCTAATCATAAATAATAGTAATATGATATTTTTAATTATTCTAAAAGTATATCAATAAAAAAAAACAACGAACCAAACAGTAACTAATACAAACTAAACTCAGTATCCATATATATAATAAATAAGGACTGATATTTGAACACTTGATAATTTCAAATACTTACTAATTAATATCCATCTATAATTTTTTTCCTTCATATAATTTATTGAACTTACATTTCTTTCTCTTTCTCTCTGGCTAGCTTGTTGAATATCCACCATTTATTTCCCTATGTAGTAATTAATGTTGATGGTGGAACCTTAATTTGAAACCTCCGCCGCCACCACTACCACCTCCGCACCCTCCACCACCACCACCATCTCCATGATGATGATGATGACAACTTCCAACAGAAGGTGCTGCAGCAGCACAACCAACACCACCATGTCACTGCCATGGCTTCTTGCAATGCTCCTGTCTTTGTTATCATCTCCTTTCTTCAATTCGTACCTCGGGAGCAAAAACATCCCATGTCTTCGATATTGTTGTAGCCTAACTAAGTCTCACACTGATCACTGTCCTATATCATCCCTTATATACAAGGTAAAAGCAAATGTCAAGTACCAGCTAGGAGATAGAAGTAGAAAAATAAAATTACAAAAAAGGAAGAGAATTAAATGAAATACTTAGAATGAAGGGGGAATATCACAAGGGGACTAAGAGAAATTGCCAGAAAGGAAGAAATTGTGTGGCCATGAATTGAGAATGATAAATTTTTAGTGAAAGAGAGAAAAAATGGAAATAAGACAAATTAATAGGTATACGCCTACATGGTTCTAGATGATCACTCTAGTATGTGTTAATTTTCTGTGATTCATAATTAAGTGTTATTACTAATTTTTTTTCATAAATGGTAAATTTTAATATATATATAGATATTCCTGGGCACACACAATCTTTGCATGCTAATAATTTCTCCTAAGAGAAAATTCTAATTTAATTGAATGTTAAAACCTTAAAGCATGGCCTGGTACGTACGTTCAGATTACCCCAATTGAACACTAAAAAAAAGATTACTCCATTTGCTCACTTAATTTATTACATTATGAACAAAAACAATACATGGAGAATGAGAGGAGGAAGAAGAAAGAGGGGAGTAGAGTAGGTTGGCATGATGTTATGTTATTCCTCACCACTCACACAGTCCTCAAAACTTTGCTCCAGTATATTGATATATTATAACGTGTAATTTGGGGATTTTTTGAACCCAAATAATATTTTAATTATTAATCTAAGAATATATAGTAATTTTAAGTTTTACATTCTTGGATGTCAGACTTGAAAAATTTTGTGAAAATTTCCTACCGCGAGTAACAAGTATGTTCATGCCAAGACAGTAACAGCAAATGGGAGACCAGACCCGAGGGAGGCAGAAGCATGGGCTTTTCTCCAAGCTCTCAAATGGATTCCTCAACTGGACCTCGCTAATGCTGTCATTGAATTCGAATCTGACTGCAAAGCCGTTGTGGATGTCCTTCACAGTAGTTTTAATGGAGTTTCTGAGTTTTATTCCATACTTGCAAATTGTAAAAATCATCTATCTCTCTATCCAAACTCAAGGATGAGTTTAATTAGAGGGCAAGCTAACCAAGATGCTCACATCGTAGCTAGAGTATCTAGGTTTTATGCTAGCCACCATGTGTTTGAGCATATTTTCAATTTTATCTTTGCACTTATCATGAATGAAATGCAATAATTAAGCTTCTTTCCTTTAAAACAAACAAATATGTACATTATATTCTCTCTGTTAAAATTGTAAAATTTAGGCCCATTTAAGTTATTTTGAGTCAAAATTTGATTATTTTTCTATTTTTGGGCATTTTATAAAATATTTTGTCATAATTCAATATTTTATATAAAATATTGCATTTTCACTAACTTTTGTGACAGAAATATAATTTGGGTACTTTTTCTAATCTTAGTCACAAAATTAAGTTTTGAGATCATAATATAGATTAGGCAGATTCATTTTAGATTGGATTAATATATATTAGGATAAGTATCCAAATTATATTTTATTATTTTAGCTCATGCATTCTACTGCATATTAGCCAGGGATTTTGCGAAAGAATTGCAAGGGAGGAGTGTGGAATTAGCGAAGGAATTGTGAGGGTCTCCGTCCGTTGTTACTTTGCAGCTCGTTTAAGAGACGGCTAAGTTCCGTCGCAAAAGATTAGGAGACAATATTATCCCTCAACGAATTTCTTGTAGTGATGGATCGTGGTAATTTTTGACGTATTTCAAAAGGCTCGATCAGAATTATTACAATAAAATTATTATAAATTTAAATTATTAGATAATAAATTTTGCTGTTGTAGTTTTGATTGAGTCTTTTCTTTTATCACTTTAAAATCAATCTACTATCAATTATTATTAGTTTCTAAAACTTTTAACAATTTAAAAATATTCCTATTATCTCCTTTTGTAATTTCTCTTTTGATTTGATCTCCCTTCCTCCTCTATTTTGACTAATATATTAAAATAATCTATGAACCAAAGTTGATATTTATGGAAACCAAGCTCTATTTTTCTATTTGATTAGGAGTAATATATATTAAAGTAATTTATGAACCAAGGTGGATACTTATGGAAACCAAGGATTTCACATTAGGATGAAGAAATTGAATTTAGTTTAGAAAAGGAATACAAGAAAAAGATGTACATGAGATTGAAAGGACGAAAGTCTGTGAGAAAAGTCCCGCACAAGTCACATAAAAAGCTATTCCAAGAAGCTTTTTTATTCTTATTTTCATTTTTTATTATTAAAAACAAGCTACTTTAATTTTAAGGATTTTTATTTAAATAGTGCCTGGCCCAACTTTTTTTTTAAAGATAAAAGAAATAAAAAAAAAACTGAGCCAAATACTACCTAAATATGAGTCAATATTCGTTTCATAAAGTATGAGTCAATATTTGGAAGATAAATTATATTTAAACCTTAATTTAAGATATTCGGACAAATATAATTTATAATCACCATAAAAACGTAAATATTAAATGGTTTATTTAGCATTTAGACAAACGAAGAAGATTATTTTCCTCATTCATCTATTACGAGTAACATCATGCATTCCTAGATGTACATATATGTCATTAGTCATGATTGCCATCGATCTGAAATAGTTCAAACTAACAACCATATGCATCAATTTTATTTTGTCAACTTCATGGCTAAATTCGATTAAAGATAACCCTTTTCCTTGCAGCATTCAATTGCATCCTGAAACATGTCCTCTAAGCTATACTTGAACTCAAAACCAGCATCAACAAGTTTCTTGGAGGTTAAATGTGGTTGCTTGGCACCTTTAATTCCCTTCAGCTCGCTAAAGAAAAGAAAACAAATTAAATAAATATTAGTAATGCAATGAGATCAAAATGAGATGGTATTAAAGGTTTAAAAAAATGGTCCACAACTATAATTTGTGACTGTAGTGTTAAGATTTTTCGGTCTCTGTGACGAAATCGTAATTAAGACTGCAATTTGAAACCTTGATGATGGATATTTATTATTTAACTAAGCATTTTGACAAGAAGGAGGAGAATAGAACTCACTCTACTGTTGGTAGTTGAAATTCCGGGTATTTGGCTGAAAGAAGTTCACCCATCTCTTCAATGGGTACAATGAATGGTGAGCAATTATATCTCCCTTTTGGATTAGGATGCTCAAGCAGGAAGATATGTGCTCTAGCCACATCATCCACATGTACCATATGGTAACGAATGACACTAATTTCTTCTTTTTTGCCTGCACAACATCAATTTCATTTTAACAAGAACTTAACTTACAAGGAACTTGAAGTATATATTGATAAAGTATGTCCCATGTAGTCCACATAATGAGACGACATATAAACTGCTTTACTTCCTCCCTTGAAACTGACTTTCAGGTGCAAAACTGCTGTAATGATCAATCACTTTAGTTCTTAACTTCACATAACCTTTATTTAGTTTCTGGCACTCTAGTCTCTCTTCTTTTTTTATCATATTTTCATTAATATTAATGATAAAAATAATTTCTTTTCAGTGAAAAATTTAAGTAAATTTATTCTTGGAGACTCACTCGGGATAAGATAAGTCTCAAGGTTTAATAAATATTTACAAAAAATATTTATAAAGAAAAAAAATATTAAGTATTAATAATTAAAATGAGAGTTTTCTTAAAAGGATAAAACCATCACAACTTAGATATAATTTTTTTTAAATCTTTTTTACATCAGAATTAAAAATTTATCTCAATAATATATATTAGTTACTAAAGTGAAACTTGAATTTTAAAGCACTTGAGACACTGCATCTAAGTGTCATAGTTTACCTTGAA
Source organism: Glycine soja (assembly GCF_004193775.1). Taxonomy (NCBI): domain Eukaryota; kingdom Viridiplantae; phylum Streptophyta; class Magnoliopsida; order Fabales; family Fabaceae; genus Glycine; species Glycine soja. Next base: position 46,556,461 of record NC_041010.1, on the reverse strand, counting down.
ATGATATAAATCAAACTCAATTTAACATGAAAAATAAACATAGAGTAAGGTGCAGCCTTCATACCCAACACCATAAGCAGAGCTTTTTCGATAGAGTCAGGAAGCTTGGGACAAACAAAAGGACCAACAATAAAAGGAGCAATAACAGTTGCAACTTCCAACCCATTATGTTCTCCAAATTCAAGCACAGCCTTCTCAGTCAACACTTTTGAAACTGCATAGGACCAACCAAAAGGCTTTACACTCCTAAGCATATCCACATCACTCCAAACACTCTCATCCACCACATCTTTTTCTTCAAGGCTGCTGAAGGAAACGGTGGAGCCACTAGAAGTGTAAACAACCCTCTTCACTGTCTTTGCTTTTAGGCCTGCTTTCATTATGCCTAGTGCTCCATCGATGGCTCTTTTGGTTACCACTTCCTCAGGCTCGTTCACTGCAAAATCAATTGGCGTGGCTGTGTGGAAAATTCCAACACATCCCTCAACTGCTGGATCAAAACTTTCTGGGTCGCTGAGATCAGCGTTGAAAATTTTTAGCTTTTCGGATGCCCCTGGTAGGTTTGTGAGGAAGCTAACATCTCTCTTTCGTCCTGTTCATGCCAAAATAAAACAAAAATATAAAACCTTGTCTAACATTAATTAATTGTTATAGTCAGACATACAAAATCATAGTGTATAATAAACTTTTTTTGTCATACAATCATATATCACGGAATAATAATGTAAAATTACATAGTCATTTTTCTAATAAAAGATTTGTATTTAAGTAATAAGTTATTGAGGTAAAATTCTAATTTTAATAAATAAACGACCCAAAAAAAGTAAATTGCTTATAAGTTGTTTTAATAATAATAATAATAAAGACAAAATTTAGATGTAATTTCTTATATTTTTTTTATGCTGCTTTCTAATAAGAATCGGAGTTTTACCTTGATAACTTGCATGATAAAAATTTACATTAAAGATCAATATATATTATTGAGGCATAACTTTGATTCTAGTTGAAAAATAACACCAAAAATACTTATGAAACTGTATCTATGTTATTTCTAATAATGATAAGGTTTGTTTACCTGGGTCAGATCTAATAGTGGTGTTAACAGCATATCCATCTTCAAGGAGTCTCTTGATGATCCATGAACCAAGGAACCCAGTGCCTCCAGTGACACAAACTCTACCTTTTCCCTCTGCCATTTGAAAGCTCTTCCTATTGCAGTGTTTACTTTTCTCTGGGTTATGCAGCTAACTTCTGATATGTTTGTTCTGCTTGCTATGTGTGTGTATATAACAATGTTGGTTGGTAGCTTTTGCTATCAACTACCGAGCTCACATAGATTTATAATTTTGGACATATGTACATGTTAATAGCTTATTGATATGTCTCATTTCTTTCGGTTTCTATTTTTTTTAATCATACGATGAAGTTGTGACTATCTGTAAACAATTGATAAAATATTAAAATCTTATATATCATCTATACATAATAAATTGATGTGATATATTTATGAATAAATATTTAGATTGAATTCACCTATTGAGGTCAAAATTATACATACATCAGAAATTATAATTATGCTTAAATCACACTTCCAGATGTTTGTCTATTATAATTATTTGCGATAACTTTTTCATCATGGAAAGATTCAATTAAACTAAAAAAAATCAGAGTAAAAAAATAATTCATGACCAAATTAAAATTTTGATAAAAATATAGAAAACACGAATCAATTTAACCTATATTAAATCATAATATATATATATATATATATATATATATGAATATTAAAAATCAATATTTAAATTGAGATTAAAACTCATTGAAAAGAAAAAAAATCATTTTTATTTTTCAAAAGTGTCTAGTAGCATGGAAAACATTTTTTATAAAATAAAATAATAAAATATATCAGATACGACCAAGTCACATGACATGCTAAGAATTATATGGCTGGATGACGCAGTGGACGTTTGATTGGCCGTCTTAACCTTATTATTATTTTGGCGACCTTCTCTGAGTTTATTATTCTTTTTTGAGAGATTCTCTTAGTTTATTATATATTATATAAAAGAATAAAAACAAAGTCCAGTTTGTACAACTCCCGAAAATTAGCTGGTTGATCGTTGATGTAGATATTCAACCTAGAATAAAAATATTTAATATAATATTTTGTAGACAAATTTCACAAATCCGTTGACTTGGAAGCGTAAGGATTCTCATTAAAAAAAACACAAGGCTGCTTTCTATAAAAAAAAAAACTAGAAAAAGGCTGCTTCTGCCCATCGGCAACAGCTAGGCCTAGGGCAATATTTCAACAATATGGATTTAGTAGCAAAAAATTGGCACATTCAGCTATCAGAGTATGCAATTTTTATATGAGTCGAGCATAGGTGCTGATTAACTTTACTGTGTAAATGAATGAATGGAAAAGTTGGGGATCACTACCCCTTCTAGAAATATGACTGGTCAAATGTAAAGGGTGCACTCTGGGGTTTAGGGATGAGAGTATAACATCTTAAGATGTATTTATCTTTATTTTTATCTGACTCAAAATTTTGTTAAAGTTATTTTTTTGAATCTAAATCTGATCAAGACCTAATAAATGCGAGATACAACAGGATAGATCAATTTATCATTGTTTTCTTTTTTAATAAATATTAGTTGCTAGAATTATTACTTTTTATAATTTAATATTTAATTGAAATATTCACATGTTAATTGACTCGTATCCTTAACATATATTAATTTTGTATATAGTTAAATTGTATAATAAAATAATATAACTTTTATATACTCAACTCAATTATTGGATGACATAAAATTAAATTTAAAAACAGGACAAAAAAAAGTAGGACCGTAAACGTAAATGAGTTGAACTATTTAGTTAAAAATTTGACCCATATGTATTATGATTTATGAGGACTGGTCTTGTTATATTCCAAGTTGTTCCAACCTAGAATAGTGTCATATATGCTTATAATATTTTTTTATGAACTAAAAAAAATCTTTAAACACATATATTAATGATTTTTTTAAATAGATAATAGTATTTTTTTATAACATGATATTATATATTTATAATAATATTATTTATTTTAAAATATATATTGTAAAATGTACTTTAATTTAAGTTTTATTTGTACAAGTAAGGTCAATAGGCAATTTTTTAATAATTATTATCATGTCCAAGTTTGTGATATATAATATTATAAAAACTATCTAATTGTCCAACAAGAAATAAAAGAGTAATAAATGTGTATATAATAAGTTTTTCTTCCCTATGAATTATAGTACTTTTTATTGTTGATGTGTTATGATTTAAGAGAAAGGTTAACAATATATTTTAAACTCCATTTTTTTAAACATATTCTCGATTATTGACTTAGGTTTTGTTTGGTTTGGTTAAGGAAAAAAAAAATAAAAAAGAATGAAAGTGAAAGGAAAGAAAAAGAAAAAGAAAAAATGAGAAGGTTATTTGATAAAAGAAAAAAAAAATGGAAGGAAAGAAAGATAAAAATTTGTTTTTCTTTTATTTGGATGTATAAAAAAATGAAAGGATAGAAAAAAAGACCTATATAAAATTAGGTAAATAACTTGAATAAAAAATAAGATATAAGATATAATATAAATTTGGACATTTTTGTAATCTGCTTAAAGGAAAAACGTCTTTCTGTTACTTTTCTTCCCAAATATAACGGAACCAAAAATCTGGTGGAGCCTATGTATATTTTTTCACTCCTTCCCCACTCGGATCATACCAAACGATGAAAGAGATTAAAAGAAGCATGCTTCCCCTTCCCTTTCAATCCTTCCGCTCAGTTTCTACTGAACCAAACAATGAGTTAAATTTATTAGAAATTATAATTTTTTTAAAATCTCATTTCATATTTAAAGATTTTTTTATTTTATAATTTTTAATTAATAATATATTGTGTGATAAAAACAATATATTAAAAAATATATTGACATTTGAACGGAGTATTTTTTTTTTCTTTGTAGTAACATTGACAGTAGTATTTGAATATTAAAAATAGATGATGAGTTTCTGTTGCTACAAAATACATCATTCTTTTGTAGCTGACAAATGATTATAACTTTTTTTTTTGGTTGGCAGAGATGATTAGAACTTCATAAAAAATAGAAATAGGATAAAATGAGACATATTAATAAGCTATTAAGTATTTTTGGTTTTCTATGTGTTTTTTCATTTGAAAATAATTATATTTAAAACAAGGTCAAACATTAAATATGAACATTTCTTTCGACACGGATAAATTTGAATCTTAGTTTATCATGTTGTTGTGAGAGTATCTCCTTCCATTGGGCCAAATCCATGTTGGTATAAGCTATTAAGTATTAATATGTACGAGTGTCTACTTAACTGGTATTTGAGAGCTGTTCAAAATCGTAGGAAAAAACAAATTATCTCTTGAGAGTATTTTTCTTTGTTACTCTATTTCTTAACTACACCAAGACACCAACCTTGCCTCTTTGAATGAAGAAAAACGAATTAACATCTATGTAGTTCTTTCAACGTCGCTATGTTTGACTGAAAGAATAGTCAATAGCAACACTTAAGTGACCTCAGATGATAGCAAAAGCCACCAACCAACATTGTTATGTTGTTTATTTATATACACACAGAGAGCAAGCAGAGTAAACGTATTAGAAGTTGAGTACTGCGCAAAGAAAAGTAAACTCTGCCACAACAATAGTGTTCAAAATGGTAGAGGGAAAAGGCAGAATTTGTGTCACTGGAGGCACAGGATTCCTTGGTTCATGGATCATCAAGAGTCTCCTTGAACATGGATATGCTGTTAATACCACTATTAGATCTGACCCAGGTAAGTAAGCCTTATTATTAGTAAGAAAATAAGTGTTTTTTTGTGTGCTATTCTCTTATCTGAATTAAAGTTATACCTCAATAATCTATGATGATGTTAATGCAAACCTTATCACGTGGGTTATTAAGAATAAAATTCATTTCTAATCACAAAGCAATGCTAAAAACATAAAGAACTACATCGAAATTTTGTCCTTACTATTAATACAACACTTAGATGCAGACTTTAAATATTTTTTGTGCTATTTTTCAATCAAAATTAGAGTTTCGCTTCGATAACTTATAACTTATACCTACTTTAAGTGCAAATCTTTATTATACGGAAGTGAACCTCCATCATGTTTGGTTTCACGTTTGGGGTATAATTTTTCATGTTTCAGATGTAATTTTCAGAAGCTAGCAGTTACAGTGTCCACGTTACAAACCTGATTCTTCAATTTTCAACAAGTTCCCAAACATGCTATTACAATGCAAAAAAAATCATGTCTATAACCATATCAATTAATGTTAGACAAGGTTATATATTTCTGTTCTGTTTTGACATTAACAGGACGCAAGAGAGACGTTAGCTTCCTCACAAACCTACCAGGCGCATCAGAAAAGCTAAAAATTTTCAACGCCGATCTCAGCGACCCCGAAAGTTTTGGTCCAGCAGTTGAAGGGTGTGTTGGAATTTTCCACACAGCCACCCCAATCGATTTTGCAGTGAACGAGCCTGAGGAAGTGGTGACCAAAAGAGCCATTGATGGAGCACTAGGCATATTGAAAGCAGGCCTAAAAGCAAAGACTGTGAAGAGGGTTGTTTACACTTCTAGCGCCTCCACCGTTTCCTTCAGCAGCCTTGAAGAAAAAGATGTGGTGGATGAGAGTGTTTGGAGTGATGTGGATTTGCTTAGGAGTGTGAAGCCTTTTAGTTGGTCATATGCTGTTTCAAAGGTGTTGTCAGAGAAGGCAGTTCTTGAATTTGGAGAACAGAATGGATTGGAAGTTACCACTCTTGTGCTTCCTTTTGTTCTTGGAGGCTTTGTTTGTCCCAAGCTTCCTGATTCTGTTGAAAGAGCACTGCTTTTGCCGTTAGGTATGAATGCTGCACCTTATTTTACTCTGTTTCTTCTTCCACTTCTATGTTTCGTGTTCTCAAATTGAGTTTTATTATTATTTGAATAATTTGATGGTCTACTGAGACACTTTTGAGAAAGTTCAACCCCTTTTAATTATTTTTTGTAAGAGTTAAGACAGCAATGTCAGGAACTAAACAGATTTTTTGTAAAGTTGAGAATCAAAGTGAGCAACATTTATAATCTTAAAAGACTAATGGTGCATTTGGATTACAAATTGCATTCAATTGAACTCACGTTAAACTCAATTCACCCACCACTTACATAGTTTTTCCATTTGTGCATTGGAATGCATAATTTTGTGTACCAGATTAGATTAGTGATTGATCATTATAGCAGTTTTGCACTTGAAAGTCAGCTTCAAGGGAGGAAGTAAAACAGTTTATATGACTTCTCATTGTGTGTACTACATGGGACATACTTTATCAATATATATTTCATGTTCCTTGTAAATTAAGTTCTGGTTAAAATGAGAAATTGATGTTGTGCAGGCAAAAAGGAAGAAATTGGTGTCATTCGTTACCATATGGTACATGTGGATGATGTGGCTAGAGCACATATCTTCCTGCTCGAGCATCCTAATCCAAAAGGGAGATATAATTGCTCACCATTCATTGTGCCTATTGAAGAGATTGCTGAAATTATTTTAGCCAAATACCCAGAATATCAAATACCAACACTAGAGTGAGTTCTATTCTCCTCCTTCCTGTAAAATGCTTTGTTAAATATACATCATCAAGATTTTAAATTGCAGTCCCAATTACGATTTTGTTACAATTTTTAACATTGCAAACAATTTGGTCACAGACTCACAGGGACCCAAAAATCTTTAAAGTTGTGGTCACAACTTACAATTATAATTGTAGACAATTTTTTTAAAACCTTATGTAGTATCTCATTTTGATTTTACTGTATAACTAATATTGAATTCGTTTTCTTCCTTTAGAGAGGTGAAGGAAATTAAAGGTGCTAAGTTACCACATTTAACCTCCCAGAAACTCGTGGATGCTGGTTTTGAGTTCAAGTATAGCGTTGAGGACATATTTACGGATGCAATTGAATGCTGCAAGGAAAAGGGTTACCTTTAGTCGATTTCAGCCATGAAGTTTAAAAATTAAAATTGTCCAAGTTGATTGTTAGTTCATACTATTTCAAATCCCTGGCAAAGATGCCTCATGACATGTACTGATGTACACCATTTAATGCATGATGTTTTTCTTAATAAATCGATAAGGGAAATAATCCTTTTCGTTTGTCTGAATACAAAACCATGTAATCTTAAGTTGTTGTTTTTGCCATTACATTGGCGAGTGAGTATTTACTAGTATTTGTCGATGACTAATAAAATTTAGTGGGCAAAAATCCCAAAATTACAAATAACGCATGAATTTGCTTTATTCAAGTAACAAATAAAAAACCTGCACCACATTGATAATTTCTTGTACTAATTGATTAAACTATATGGGTAGATTTTTTTTCCTTCTAAAACATATCGAAAACCAACATTACAAAGCAAATGAATTTTACTATTTCACACTTATACAGGCAACACATGTGTAGATAAAATCGCCTCCCGAGGTCTCCGTGTACAGGATTTTTGTTGGTGGAATTCTATTTCTCACACTATTGGTGAAGACGTTTTTAGAAATAGGAATAATCTCCTAGTTATAGATTCAAATGATAGTTAGCTGTTTTCCATGGGTTTAGTTTTATGCCCCCATGTTTTAATGTTCCTCTTTTTCCTCTTTTCTACTAAATCAGGGGTATGCTGTCGATGATAGGTAGAGCCAAAGGTGCCAATCTTGTTGACATGTTTGATTCTATTGAGATGTTTTTGCATACCTCCTCTTTTGGTTCAAAAGAATGTCACATATATGAAACAAAAATTCAATTTGACTAAAAATATATATTATTTGATAGATTTTGCCAATACTTGAAGGTATACATATAGCATTTATTGTAAATATAACTTCATGCATATGTCGGCGTTTTATTTACTACTATCACTAATCTTATTAACTTCATGAATCGTGATTCATAGATGACCCTTTTCCTTGCAGCATTCAATTGCATCCTCATACATTTCCTCCAAGCTATACTTAAACTCAAATCCGGCATCAATAAGTTTCTTCGAGTTTAAATGTGGAAGCTTGGGACCATTAATTTTCTTCACCTCGCTAGAAGAAGAAAATATATTAAATATTAGTTAGAAATTTAATAAATATTTTTCGTGGAGAAGGAAATTAAATATAATTCTCACTCCGGTGTTGGTATTTGAAATTTTGGGTATTTGGCAGAAAGAAGTTCTGCTATTTCTTCGACAGTTGCAATGAATGGTGAGCAATTATATCTCCCTCTTGGATTAGGATGCTCAAGCAGGAATATATGTGCTCGTGCTACATCATCAACATGCACCATGTGGATACGAGAGGCACCAAGTGGATTCTTCTCACCTGCACAATCCATTTGTTTTCATTAAGAATGTTTACAAGGAACTTTGAGGTATATATTGAAAAATCAGAATTTGTTGGTAGTTATTGTGAAATTTACATTAGATAAAGTCATATATAATAACAAGACACTTAACATGTTTTACCTTCACCTTTTAAGTACACTTTCAATAAAGAAGGTGTTATGTAGATGTTACTTAACCATTGACTTTTTTAAGTATGGTTACTTTCTGTGTACTCGGGGAGGGGAGAAATCATTGCATGGTCCGGAATTATTATATGTTTATGACTTCAGTTAATTTTTATATGACATGCATGTATTTGATTTTTATTAATTCTTTTTATAAATTGAAAAATTCCACCTATCATGTAAAAACTAGTCAGGACCATGAACATGTAGTAGTTGCATTAATTGTACAATAATTTTTTGTTGGTTTGGAAGGAGGGGAGAGAAATCATTGTATAATCCGAAACTATCATGTGTTTATTATCTTGGTTAATCTTCAAATATGACATCTAGCTAAATTTTATCAAGTCTTTCTCTTACATTAAAATAATTAGCTATATGCCATATGAAAATTGGTTATGGCATGGATATAGTGATTCCAAACTAAACAACAATTTCTCAATATAGTCAGAAAATAGCACTGCCGTAATTGATCAACATTTCAAATTTCAACATTTGACTAATCAAAATTGATCAACAAAGAATGGTCAGATATAGAGAGGGTCCTAGAAATTAAAAGCAGAAGCACTTACCAAATAAAAAAGCCAGTGAAGTATAAACTGAGCCTGGAAGCTTAGGACAAATGAAGGGTCCAAGAACAAAAGTAGGAATTAGAGTCACAACATCCAACCCATGCTGTTCTCCAAATTCAAGAACTGCCTTCTCTGCCAATGTCTTAGAAATTGAATACGACCAAGCAAATGGTTTCAAATCTCTAAGAAGATTTTCGTCACTCCAATAACTCTCATCCATCACTTCCTCTTCTTTGCCCTGCCAATAAACAGCAGAAGCACTAGAAGTGTAAACAACCCTCTTCACTGTCTTTGAATTGAGGCATGCTTTTAGAATGCCTAATGCTCCATCAATGGTTCTTTTGGTCACTATTTCCTCCGGCTCGTTCACTTCTAAATCAATTGGAGTAGCTGTGTGGAGCACGCCAATGCACCCTTCAATTGCTTCACTGAAACTCTCTGGGTTGCTGAGATCAGCATTGAAAATTCTTAGCTTTTTGGATGCAAATGGAAGATTTGTGAGGAAACTAACATCCCTCTTGCGCCCTGCTAAATACATAAAAACATTATTGCACAATTTTGGTTATATATCATCCATCAAAACTAAATAGAGATCATAACATGATAACAACAAAGAATAACAACTAATTAACATGCATGCATAAACGTGATTTTTTTTCTTTTATTTATACAAAGAGGTTGCCACAGACAATCCAAGAAAGGAATTGAAGAGGGAGAATTCAAAAACATCAACTGGAACTTAAGTTAATTAGACACACGCTCTCATTATTTGTTAGATATGATGGGGATAACAAATAAAATAAAAAAGATATAAAATTGACTTGATGATAAATAATGAAAGAGAAAGATAGGTTGTAGTTAGGTTAACAAAAATTAATAATAATAATTAATATTTATCGATAAAAAAATAAGAAAACTAATGACAAAAAAAAGAGTATGGTTATATTTTTTGTAAGAGATGAAGTATATTCTACACAAGATAATTTTATTCTATTTATTTAAGCAAGATCCTTGTAGTTAAACTTCTTGAATATTTAACACGGGTGTGGTGGTAATTTAAAATCATTAATTTTAAATTTTAGTTTCGCCATTTTCTTTTTGGTGAATATATATAACTTCATATTTAACATTTGTATAGAGTTTACTTTTTTTTTCAAAATATTTTAAAATATAAAAGGGTTACCTGGATCAGATCTAATAGTGGTATTAACAGTGTAACCACCCTCAAGGAGTCTCTTGATGATCCATGAACCAATAAACCCTGTGCCTCCAGTTACACAAACTCTTCCTTTCTCCTCTTCCATTTGGACACTCTTCCACTTGGTTTCGTAATCTTTTTGTTTCCTTTACTTCTAATATTGTTGGTTCTGCTTAAATCGTCATGAATGCATGTATATATACACACAAAAAGTATACTGTGTCTAATATGGTTTACCGTGTTATGTTACCTATGGGCGCATTCTTTCAAACAAGAAATTTCTCCTTTTTGACTAAATTAAACTTCCCTATTTTATATTAAATAATTGAGAGAAACAATGGATCTAAAAACAAAAACAAATAAGGCTTCTAGGAGTTAAGTTTATGATGCTATTGGCGGCATGATCTAACTGTGACTGTTTTTTTTAGGGGTCTAACTGTGACTTTTGTTAACAACAAATAATTACATAACTATCATGATTTTTTATTAGTTAATAATAACTGCTAATTAAACTCTAAAAACAAATGGAAATTCACAGCAAACTGTGACTGTTTTTTTTAGGGGTCTAACTGTGACTTATTTTTATTTTCTAATTAAAAATAGAGCTAAGAAATGTAGTTAATTTTTCTTCTTTTTTATGGTTATCCTTATAATAATTTTTCTTCTATGGTTGCATGCAATTTTCTTCCTTTTTTTTTTCTTTTCAGAGGCTATAATTCAGATGCATGTCTCATTTAAATAGGTTAAATACCATTGTGATTGTGAATAGCCGAATACCAATAGTTGAAAGTTACTTATGTTTTTTTTCCTACCTGATTGTTATCTTTCGCAAAATGATATGAAAAGCTAGTTAGAAGTTAGAAGTTTACAAACTAGTTGATTAAATTATAGGTTAAAAAGTAAGTTGTGTCTGCTATTTTTTTTAAATGATTTTACTTCTTTATTTTTTTAATTGTGATATTTTATCTTTTACTTTTAATTTGAGTATTCATTAAACTTAACTTAAATGGTTTTGTCAATACTTATTAGGTGAAATAAATGCATAATAAATCATTTTTTGCATTTGGATTTTTTTTACAAAATCATTTTTTTTAATTAATTTCTAAACTAGCCCAACAACCTAACATAAGGCTGGCCTGAACCTAAGAAATTCTAGCTCAGAAGAATATGGGTCGGACCTAGGCTGATCCATTTTCAATGTGTGGCCTAATGGGCCGGCCCAACCCATCTATTTTGTCAACCCTAAGTATACTTGGCAACGAGGTGAGGCGGGGGCGAGTTTAGTCTCCGCCCCCGCCCTTGATTCCCCAAGTCCTTAGACTCATCTCCACTCTCGTTTGGGGATCAGGTTTCCCCACCCTGTCTCGCCTCCGATCCTCACTAAGGTCTAAAAATTCGACTCATCTCCACTCCCGTTTGGGGATCAGGTTTCCCCACCTTGTCTCGCCCTTGATCCAATCTTGTTCTTTTATTCATAAAAAATGGAGAAAATAGGATAATTTTTTATTTTTTTTGTAATTGGACTGAATCTCTTACATGTTAAATTAAAATTTCAAGTAAAAATTGTTTGATCTCATTTATTTTTGGATAGCTTAAATAAATAGTGATCATGACACCTTATTTACCAAATACTTTGCAACAAATTAAGTAAAAATTGTTTGCTCTCATTTATTTTTTGAACTCAACATGAAATTAAGTAAAAATTATACATAATTATAAGGAAAACAACAATTTCATGCATAAAACAAGTATTAATCCATTAAAACTGATAATAAAAACTATTAATTTAAAATATTTATTATATCACAATAGCATTGAGGCATGGACCGCTATACATGATTTCATCCTAGAAACTAACTTTCTCAATTGATTTTTCCTATCAAAGTCGGGATGGGTCTAGGTCGATCCCCGTGGGAGGGAAACCACTTGTCATGCCTAGTTTCAGTCATATTAATGATGAAATTTAATTTTTATTGTTCAATATTGATGTTTGTATTTTTTTCCGATCAATTTTATGTATTATCGTAAGTTTAAATTATATTGATAATAAATATTTTAATTATTAATAAATTTTGTATTTTTGAATTAATTTTTTTGAAAATAAAAATATAAGTAATTATTTTAAAATAAATTGTAAGTAAATATTATAAAGTAGATTTATTGTGAGACCTATGAAAATGGTTTTAAATCTTAAAATGAGATTTACCTAAAAATTTAAAAAATATAAAAAAATAATATAACACTGCAAAATTTATCAAAAAAAGAATTTAATGTGATAAGAGATTAAGGGGTATCTTAGCATGAAGATGAGTTCGATGTTGCTTCATAGTAGGAACGCATGACGTGCAAATGTGATACAGTTCATTAAGAATCCACGTGTGCAAGTGCAACAGCAGAGCAGTTCCCAAACCTTAACAAAAACCAAACCCTTCTTCGTCTTCAGTTCTGTGCCTTCACTCTGACAATGGATCCAGCGTTACCCATTGTAGCGCTGTCGCTTCTCTTGGGTGCCATCATCGCCTTCCTCATCTTCAACACCTACTTCTGCAAGCGCCAATCCGAAATCCGATCCATCGCCGATCCAAATCCAAATTCAAATTCGAATCCCAAACTCGTGTCTTCCAAACCCCCTCCCAAGAAGCCTCTCTCCAAACCCCATTCCTCCGACAAGGTGTGTTCCAATCCTTACTTGTTAGTCTTAGGTTGTTGCTTTTGTGGTGTGGGTTTTTTTTTTTTTTTTTTTGGTTTTAAGAATTTGATTTATTTTAAAGTTTGATTTTTTAGCTTGGCTTGACCCCTCTTTTTTTTGTTTAGGATCAAAACAAGCGTCACCATCCGTTGGATTTGAATACCTTGAAGGGTCATGGTGATGCAGTGACAGGGGTATGCTTCTCCCGCGATGGACGAAATTTGGCAACTGGTATTTGACCATATATTGTATTTAATTGTATTTTTAGATCACAATAACATGTATTTTTCATGCATCATTGTTTTTCCTAATTTCCTTTCTGTTATTTATTTATTTTCACTTGTACAAGCAGTTAAGCATTTTGTGAAACTTGTTTCTTACATTCCTACTTTATATTGTCTTGCAAACAGCTTGCGCTGATGGAGTTGTGAGAGTATTCAAGTTGGATGATGCTTCGAGTAAAAGTTTCAAGTATGTGAATTTCAAGAGCCTCTTGATTTTTTATTTATTTGATAGGCAAATGTTAGTTTGTTTTAGAATGTTAGTTTTGTTAGCAGAGGGGATACATATGCATGTCAACTCAATCGATGTCAATCATATTTCGAATGCATGACTTTTATTCTCTCAACTCTTTTTGCAGGTTTCTAAGGATTAATTTGCCTGCCGGCGGTCATCCAACGGCAGTTGCATTTTCCGATGATGCATCCTCCATTGTTGTGGCGTCTTATACTCTGTCCGGTTGTTCATTATACATGTATGGAGAAGAGAAACCTAAAACATCTGAAGACAAACCACAAGCAAAGCTTCCTCTCCCCGAAATTAAGTGGGAGCATCACAAAGTTCATGATAAGAAGTCAATAATTACTATGTTTGGAGCCTCTGCAACTTATGGCACTGCTGATGGAAGTACAATTATTGCCTCGTGTTCAGAAGGTATCTTTACGACATCATTCCCCATTAGAATCTATGAAGAAATTGTTCTGTCATAATTTATTTATATATTCAGATTCAGGGTCTTCTCACCTAATAGTATGCGGCAATTGTGAAGGGAATTTCAATTTTAATTAGAAGTAGGTTGTGGAAAAAGAAATGCTTGTACGGGTAAAGGTCTACAAATTAAATAGAGTATACATTTGCTGATGAAATTATGTTGCCTTTGCTTCTCTAAACCTACATATTTATTTGACAACTAAATACTGCAAAGGTCTCATCTATCAATGCTGTCTTACATCACCTAATGAGGCACTTCTGAGTAAGAAAAATTAAATTGTTAAATAAAATTTGGATCTGGCATGAGATTTATGCTGTTCACTAAATCAAATGCACTGTATTGTACTTTTATTTTAATTTGCTAATGAAATTACTGTTGCTGTCTTTATGCTGAGATTTAATGCTTGATGATGGCTTTCTACAACCTGTTCTAAATTTGATTTTTTATTCAGGGACTGACATCATTCTTTGGCATGGAAAAACTGGGAAGAGTGTTGGGCATGTCGATACAAATCAATTGAAAAATAACATGGCTACTATATCACCCAACGGTCGTTTTATTGCAGCTGCAGCATTTACTGCCGATGTGAAGGTTAGCTTTAATGTGCAAATCTATTTAATTTATTTTGAGTTACTAATACATCTTAATGTAAGGAAACACATAGACACAACTAGTACTATTCAGTAAGAGGTAGCCTTTAAGCTTAATGCCTTATTTCTTAGTAGCTAGGGTTGAATGCCAGATTTAGTCAGTATCATCACCTCATCAGCAAGGCTGCGCCCATCATCCGTTTGGTGCTGGCCTTGAAATATGTTCTCTTGTATTTGTTACAAATCAATTAAAAAAGGGAACAAGCAACATGGCAAATATGTCAACCGATTAGAAAGAGATATTCTTCATTTCTATTGTATGTTTTTTTGTCTGAAGTTTATGGTACAATGCTGCTATAAATATTGCTCATTGAAGTTGTGCCTTTGCTAATAGCTTAAGCTTTTGTCATGGTGGTAAGCAGTGTTCATGCACCCTTGATTGTGTGACTCATCAAACCCAGGCCCTTCCTTATTTAAGCCATTGGGTGACTCGTTGGGTTGAACCCGACCCACAAACCTGACATGTACCCTTGTGACTCTTTGGGTATATTAGGATGAGTTGCTGACATGTAGCTGTGAGTCTGTTAGGGGATGACACATAATGTTTAAGGCAGTGCATGGATCTCTTTAGACAAATAAAAAAAAGTGATGTTCCAGTTCAATTGAAAATTCAGAATAGCTTCAGATAATAGCCTGTTAAAGTAACGCAACTGATCATAGGACTAGCTTGTCAAGGAAAGCTGTGTGTAATGATCAGCAAAATGGTTAATCCTCAATTTTTGTTTGTAATCTTTCAATAAATTTGCCTACTCCAGAACCAATATAGTGGCAAGTATATATCCCTTGAAACTACACTGTACAACTTGTGAAAGCCATCAATTAAATTAAATATCCTTTGAATGCTTGATTTGTGTGGTTTGTAACTGAAATTAGTGGAGCGTTAACATTGTAAGCTATATCAAACTGAGGTTAATACTACAACCACTTTTAGTTCATCTTTGACATGAATAGAGATTAATACAGTTGTCTAATAATTTGTTAGATGACCTCAGGGAGCCTCTCAATACATCACTAGTATCATAAATGTGCCTTTTATTATATTTTCTGATTGACAACTTTTATCAGAATGTTACTGCTTCTGTTCTTAAAAGATTCCTTAATGTATTCTCCACCTTTTCTTGTTTACTATGTTTGGCAGATCTGGGAGATTGTATATGCAAAGGATGGATCTGTGAAGGAAGTTTTAAATGTTATGCAGCTTAAGGGGCATAAGGTTTAATATTAGCATTATTATTTTGAGTTATTTAAAATTTAGTTTAAGCTCCCATTTTTACATATATAGACTTTTCAAGCCAAAAAATTTAAAGACTATATTTTCCTTCAAATGCATTGCATTTTTGTTTATGTAAGAGGTATATTATACATTAATTTTCATGATGCAGTACAGTCTTATATTTTCATGTATTACATTAGAATATCTTGGATTAATGGAAATTTCATGAGCATGATGTGCACACATGTGTGTGATTTTCAATTTAAACAAAAGAATAAAGATGGTCTATTTTTACATGCAAGCATATTAGCTCTCTCTATGTGTGTGTGTGAGAGAGAAATTTACAATTTAAACAAAAATAATAAAGATGATGTTCCTATTATCATCTTTTTGACTATGATTTATATGTTTATTGCTTGTGTGTCAGAGTGCTGTGACTTGGTTATGCTTTACGCCAAACTCTGAGCAAATAATCACTGCATCCAAGGATGGTTCAATGAGAATATGGAATATCAATGGTAAGCAAATTTTGAAAGATGATTATTTTTTACTTACCGAATTTTATTTTTTTTCTAGCAAACACTTGATGCCGACCTGCAGTTGCAAATAGTTTTAATGGTTCTAGACAAGATATGTGGTATATTAATGAAGAATTCAAACAGTACTGATGAGATTCTATGACTGAAAATGAGCATTTTTTCTTTTGCATGTTATTTTATTTGGCCTGATAAATGTGCTTGGTATTTGATCAATTAAGGGTATTCTTACCTCCATGGGGTCTGAAATGTTCATATGTGCTGTCTTAAGGACTAGGTTGTTAATTAATTCAACTCCTCTCACCTTTATTCTCCTTCTGTCCTGAAGTTCGCTATCATCTTGATGAGGATCCAAAGACGCTAAAGGTGTTCCCAATTCCTCTTCATGATTCTTCCGGTACTACATTGCACTATGATCGCATGAGTGTTTCCCCTGATGGAAATTTTTTGGCTGCGACCCATGGTTCCACATTGCAGTGGTTATGTGTTGAGACTGGAAAGGTTCTGGATACAGCTGAAAAAGCCCATGATAGTATGTCCAAGCATCCACCCTTTGATTTTTCCTTTAAGTTATTTTCTATCTGCCATCTTCAAGTCCTTGATTATTTTCTTCACTCGCAGGTGACATTTCATGCATTTCATGGGCTCCTAAAACTATTCCAATGGGTAAGCTACTAATTTGACTCCATTGCTTTTGGTTCTTTACCTAATTTATTTTTCTCAAGAAATTTCCATTATTGCCAAATCTGTTTCTTGTATCTTGTTTTCTAATCAGTATTAGAAGATATTGCAAAATAAATTAGGTAACATACAATGAATTTGATTTAAGATGACATTGTTCTTAGTTGTGATTATATATATTATGATGCCTATAAGGTTTATCTTATGCTAACCAGCTTGTAATTTTGTTATCTTAATCGTTGTGGTTGTGGTGCCTTTTGCAGGAAATGAACAAGTTTTGGTTTTAGCCACAGCCAGTGCTGACAAGAAAGTGAAGTTATGGGCATCTCCATCTATCCCTGCATCCTAAGCCACTATGCTAGTGCCCGGAATGCTACCATTAGTATGCCTTTGCACGCGCTGACACTAATTATGTTAAAGAGAGATGCTTCTAAAGTTCTGGGATTTGGTCTCTTCATAGTTGGTTCAGTCACTTCACAACTTTTTAGAGCTGCATGGTATCATTGAAAAGTTGAATGAGAAACAAGGATGAGCTGAAATGATGCAATCCCTTCAGTTGCTGCTACTGCTCAGACTCTGTATCTTTCCGAATTTTTTGACTAATAATTTATATAGACAGAGAGATAATGTTGTTGGTTTTCGTTGTGTTAGTGAGGCTGACGTGAATGGTGAAGTGTGATGCGAGAATAGTTTATTTGTAGAACTTTGGAAGAGAACATAATGGACATGTTGCTAGTGGCTACAGTTTGTCATTTAAAGAAGAAAAAAAAAAACATTTTCATATTTTCAGCACAATTATAAGGGCATTATTCCATTTAATTTTGAAATTAGGAAATGGTTGTATCGGAAAATAACTGCACAAACTGCAACCAAAGTCACTGCACATCTTAATATCTTTCTATAATGCAAGCCAACAACCCAACTACTAAATGGAGCTGTTTTCAGGTTCTGTAAAAACAAGAAGCAGTGGTTTTAGATTAATTATGGGGTACTTACTGAAAAGTAAGACATGATTATTTATTTATTTGATATTTATAGCTGAAAAATAAGAAACCACCCCTAAAAAATTTTAAAAAAAAAGATATTCCAGTAAAGAAGATATTTTTCCCTTTCTAATTTCCTTCTCTATTACAAATTACAATCCCTATACCCCAATGAGGCTGTCTCCCTCGTTACGATAGCAGTGGCCTCCCTAGACTCCTAGATACAGTAAAAATAGAAAAGATTAATGTTTAATATGGTAGTCTATATTAATTTTTAGAAGCAACATATATAAAAAAAAATGTTGTATAAGAATCAAACTTCACATAAAGGGTTTAAGCCGAAATGTAGAAAATCTGAACCGTACAATTTAATTTTGTGTTGTGTTAAATATAAACGTAAATATAGTTAAAATCAAAATGTTGCAATATAGAAGGCCAATTAATAAATGTATGGATAGATATAGCATTATAGAATTGGACCTTAACTAGGCTAATCTATTGAGGCTAAGTAGCACGAAACATATAAAAGTACATAGTGATATATAGGTGTACAAAAATAAAATATATAAAGCAGATGAATTTATAAGTAAATTAGTCTGAATTTTAAGATGTTGGATGTGAACATAGAAGAAATATCAAAATCAGCTATCCATCCATCTTGTAATTTTGGGCAATGAAGGTGTCAGTAGAATTTTTCTTGCGCATCTGCTTCCGATATTGATACCCCTGCAGAATAAGGTATATATAGTAGTCTCGTTATAGTGATGGGTTATACTTATACGAAATATTGAATAATTCCTATGAACAATTCTTTCACCCTTAAAAGTAGAATAAAAGATACTATAATTTGTAACTAATGCTTAAACCAATTATTTAAAAATATTAAGGTTACCTTATGGGTCCCGTAAATGTAGTCACAATAGGTAAATACTGAGGCAAAGTTGCTTTGACTTTTTCCACCAACGTAGTGATGGTAGTCATGGTATGCAGGCCCTCCATAAAATGGTATATATTTTGTGGGACTCCAAGGAAAATCATACCTTTTAACATGTAACAATATGAATAAGATTTAAAAAAGAAAACGTGGTGTGTATGTGATGTTAAGGAAAATTTAGGTCAGAAACAAGAAATATCCAATATATAAAGATATGCAAATTGTTCATATGCACTATATGTCTATGTTTCTTTCAAATTTCCCAGCTTATCAATAAAACTTTTTTCACTCCATTTTTTTATGAAGCATTTTTTAAAACGAGTGCTTCACAAAAAAAATGTCAAAATAACAATACAAGACTTACATGTGTTAAGATTTTTAGTGCTATTGTAGTATTAAAAATCTTTTCAAAATCATTTGCAAAAACAGTATTTTTTAATAGAAAAACGTATTTCACTCATTGTATATCTCCAACCGAATGTTCAATTACACATAAATATCTATTACCATTAACCAATAATCATATATTTCAAATATTACACCAATTGTTAGTCTAAGACATTATAAATATTATTCAAATGAATATCATATATCATAGTCATTGAAATTTGATATTTTTGAAACATTAAATGAAGAATAAATTATATATGCATTGATATTATAAAGGTTATTTGCAGTGCCATTTAATGACAAATATTGATAATATATGGTAACTTTGTTAGTTTTTACAATAATACTTTAAAAATTATATCAAGAAAATTGGTTAATGGTTTAAAAATTTTAAACTGAAAAATGAATATTAATTTATCATTTTTAATCATATTAATTAAAATAATTTAATCATGATTATACTTATAGAATTGTAGTTACTTGAGAAAATCAAAGTTTTACCCGCTATGAGTCTCGATGGCTTCTAGCTGTCGCAAAATGAACCATAGCCAATAGGTTGTTATATGCCCAGGAACCAGTGCTGGGCCTAGAAACGAGGGGATACCCAATATGATTATCTCGGCCCAATGGGCATAAGGTGCTGAGAGCCCAATTGGTGCTACATATTCATGATGAACCTTGTGAATCTTCTCAAATGCCCACTTGCAATGGAGCATCCTATGAATCCAATAATTCGAAAAATCTTCTATGACAAAGTAAATAAATAATTGCCAAAATAACTCCCAGCCTGATGGCAATGACAAACCAGTTCTGATCCCAATCCACTGAAAAAATTTGTGGGAATTTTTTTTTAAAAATCCAGCCACTATTATAACGCAAATAAAATAAAAAAACAAAAAAATGCATAACATATATAATAAACTATAAAGATAAACAAAAAATCTAAAATTAAGAAAAAGATCATTAAAAAAATGCATAAAACAAACAAATTGTGTTAGGAGTCAGATGAGCACTTTCTATAACGGAAGGGAATACTTTATTAAAATAAATAATTTAATATTAAAAGAAGATAGGCAACACCAAATTTTATTAAAGTATGGAACATATAGATTTGGTAATCCAGTACGTGGATTTTCTTGTAGTTTATTATTATTCAGAGATGGGGTGGATTCATTATATGTAAACTGCAACCTTTTAAGTGGATGAGCATTTTCTTTGGGTAAACATCTTAGTTTTTTTTTTCTTGCATTTATTTATCCCTTGTAATTCTAAATCTCTGCAAATCTTGTGTTGTTGTTTCATTTTAATAAAATATCTTGCTTATAAAAATTATTAAAGATAAAAAAAAAAGTTTTAAGCCCAAATGTACTTCAACCAGCATTTATATAATGGTTATAAATTTTATTTTTGTTAAATATCTCTATTTTTTCAAACAAACTTATAAGTTGGTAAAATAAAAAATAAGTTAACTAAAATTATAAACATGATTGGCAGGGACAAGGCACGTCCCCTCCCTCAAAGTGCATATCTTCTGCAGTAGATTAGAGAATAATTTGTTTTCAAGGATTTTGAGAATGTTTAGGTAAATTCTTTGTGTGTTTTCATTAAATAAAACTAATAGAATACTATATTTTTCATAACTAACACGTTTAATATAAAATGTGCAAGACACAATTGGGGATGCATGTTGGCCTTTAGTTACCAATGAAAGCTCTTGGACAAAGTGTGCTGACATCGATTTTGATAGTTGGTTCAAAGCTCTTTTTAATATATACAACCATTTTTTGTGCAAATTGGTAGCTATTATGATTTTTTTTTCTTAAAAAGTTGTTACAATATGAAGTTTACAGTAATTTTGTGGTGGTTATAATTGTTTTGGATTTCCGAAGATACATTGTTTACTTACTGATATATAGCTCTTTTGGAGAAATATTCATATCTAGTTAATGCTTACGAATCTCAATTGATATTGAAAAAGATTGTGGGGGGTATGAGAGGTGGTGATTTTTTTATTGAAAATATTTGCGTGTAAATTGATATACTTAATGATTTCTGTTGCAAAAGAACGGGTGACGGCATACGTAAAGTGGTGTCGGGTGCAGTGCATTATTTGTGTTTTATTTTGGTAGAAGTATTTGTATAACATTTTAATAAAGAATAAATTTAATGTGGTTAAATATATAATTTAAAACTAAAATTGACTAATAAAAATTTTAGTGTTGCAAATGCTGCTGTAATTTAATATAGAGGATATCCTTTCCCTCCCTCAATAGTCAAGACTTCACAAGGTGTAAAGAAAAATGGTATTTCTCAACCTTTAAAAGGATAAAGATGTAAAATAAAATAAAATAAAATAAAAAGTCTCAATCCCATCGCACCATCGTCATCTTTTATTTCTCCCACTGTGGCACTGTCATTCTGCGGTTGCATCATGTGCATATTTAATAATTGCATCATGCATGCAGACATGCAGTATTGTATGCCAGGTGTTCTTTATTTTTCTTATCTTTCTAAAATTGTTAGGATTAATCATCTCATTTTTTTAATTTAATTAATTAAACCGTCTGCTTTCCAAGAGAAAGAAATAATTTTATCTTTTTTTCATTTTTATGAAAAAGAGAATTTTATCTTTCTAAAATAATTGCAACTTTAGCCAGTTATCTTCTCCAATATAATAAGCCAGATATTTTTTTATTAATTTACCACATTCATTATTTATTGACTACAAAAAAATTGTGAACTAATCAAAATTATTTTAATAAAGATTAAATTTAAGAGACAATATAGAGATCTTATAATAAAATCAAATAAATTCCTAAGAAAACCCTATGTAAAAGATGGAGGTAGTACCTAAAAAATGACTAAAAATATTTTTTTTAAAGATAAAAGATCAAATTAAATTTAATAAAAAATGAAATAACTAAAAGTATAATTTAACTAATTTTTAACCTTTAACTTTATTATATGTATTTCTCTTTTACTGAAAATTTCAATACATAAGATCTCCAAACCCAACTTCTCGACTAATTAGAGATATTACATTAATTATAAATTAAATAAAAATTATTAATCATTAGAAAGCTTGAATAAAAGATTATTAATTTTAATGATTAATAATTTTTATTCAAGCTTTCTAATAATTAATAATTTTTGTTTAATTATTAGACGGAATGTAGTATTATAAAAAATTAAGCTTGATAATTTTTATTCAAAATTTTAATAATTAGTTTATAATTAACTTAATAATTTAATTAATTAAAATTATTTATTAATAATATATAGGAAAATCAAACTTACCAATTTATAAGATTGTGAAATATTACAATTAAAATTCAAGAAATGAAAATCATAAATTTAAGAAATTAAAAAAATCAAGATTATAATTTAACCAATTATAAATCACTGTTAATAATTTTAATATAATTATTGTGAAAATAAACACTTACCGTAATATATAATAATCTATGCTTTTTTTTTTGCTGGTACAAGTAACTTGAATATAAAAATAATGTAGTACTACAACGTTACATATTTGAAACGACAAAGGACCTAATCCTATTTGTCACTTGGCTAAATGGTCGCTGCTGAATTGTTTCACTCGGCTCAGACTCCAAGGTCCAATTAATTTACTTTAGTGTGTTTGGATATTAATTAATACAGTACCATTTAAGCCCTATAGTACATTGTGTTTGGATATTAATGAATACCATTAAACCTCACCATACCTTACCACTGTGTTCAGATATTAATGGATACCATTAAATCTCACTTATTTGCATAGCTTTTCATGTTTTTAAAGTTAAAATTTCAAGAAAATTAGAAAAAAAAAACACATTAAAATCATTTTTTATTAGCAAGAAATAAGAATGTTTTAATTAATACCACCGAATTCACGATGATATTCATCGTTTGACAATTTTTAAAGTTGAATTCAACCATGCGAATTCACTTTGGTCTTTAACCGAAAAACTAGGTTTCCCCTCTATGTTTTCTTCATTGTTAGCTACATATTCTTTGCTGGGCTGAAAATTTGCTCATAGGAATTATCTTCTACAAGCTTTAATAATATATTAGCTATTTACAGGTTACAATAACAATTACCATGATAATAGAACAATAAAAACTTCACAAATTCACAATTTCTAGTCTATTACATGTTGTATGCATCATTAAGATAATATCTTAATTTGATGATTAAATTAGTTAAACATATGTTGTTAAAAAAGTTATTCATCAATCATCCGTCTAACTTCGAAGATTACAATATTTATTCATTCCATACAATGAATGCTCAATATTTATTCATCAGTCTAAGTTCATGATGTATAAATGTAAGATTTAATTAAAACACATTCACAGTGCAATAAGATTATTTATATTATCATTTAATTCTAAATTATCATATTATTTATAATAAGATAGCTAATATTGTAATAATTATTTTAAAAAATACATCAAAAATATTTTTTTAATCGATTAACAGTGTATAATTTTTTATATTAATGTTATATGAAAATTAAACTCCAAGTACAATGCATGAAACAAACAAACAAGAGAGAATACCTTGATGGTGGGATAAGAAATTATCTGTAGTGGGCTAACTGCAATGACAAAGGTCTCCATGACATCTTTGTAGCACTTGAACATTTCCTTGAATGATCTCTTAACCGAGGGCTGAATTTTGTGTTTGTTTAGCTTCTCATACCCACTAAGCTCCATTAATACGAAAGGAATTGGAGCTATAGAGTAAAATAAGCACAAGAATAGAGTGTTGTGGCAATGAAGAACAAAATCAGGTTTGTTGGCAGAGTATTTGAACCATATTGTCTCAGCAAGGGTTAGTCCTCTGCCTAGTGCAACTTGTGCTCCTTCAAGGGTATGGTAAGGGAGCATTGTGAAAGAGGAAGAAAAGGAGGAAAAAAATATGGAAGAGGAGGAGAAAGTGAGAGATAGGACTTTATATATATAGAAGAAAGAAAAAAGAGAGGGAGCTAGAGAAAGACAGAGATTTTGGGTGATTCCACAAATGTCACAAATAACCTGATCACATATGTTTCATATTAAACCTGAAATGAGTGATTATGACATAAGAGAATTGACTTTGAATATCCTACTAATGAATGTATAAAATGTGTTGATTAAGGAATACTAAAATAAGATTTTTATAAAAAAAATGTTGCATTAATAGATCGTGTATAATATAGTGTGAATAAATAAGTTTGGCTGTTTGTGAAAGCTTGAACATTAAGGAATAAGGAATAAGTATATAATTTTGTCATCAAACCTAAATATTAAGAAATAAATATGCAATTTTGCCTCAACAATTTGATTCTCGCTCCCACATATCTTTCAATGTAATGAAGAACTCAAGATTAATTCTTTAGAAAATGTTGGTGTTCTAGTTAATTTTAATAAGTGCTACTATTATTATGATGAAAATATGAAAAGGCCGGATTCAAGATTTGTTTTTTTTTTTTTGAAAGGGTGGGTACAAGATCTTTGCAATAATCAAATAGGAGGTGGATTCGAATGGATATCATATCACCAAACATTTTATCATTTATTATTATTTTTTGGAATCACTTTTAGAAATAGGTCTTCACAATAATAATAAAAAATAAGTATATTCAAAATAGTTATCACAAATAGCATAAGGTTTTGTAATAATCACACAAGAAGTGGATTCGAAATTACTACCACTAAATATTTTTTTTATTTTTGTAAAAATATTTTATTTAATGTTATACATGGTAGTCACAATAATAAAAAAAGGAATTCAAAATGATTATCACTAACAACTTAAGGGTGACACAAAAGAGACACACTAGCCAGAAGAAAAGTTGAATAGTATATATATGAACATTGAAATTATTTTTTAAGAAATTCACAAAGCTTTGATAGAAAATAAGTTCATGAATTGTTTTCGTTCAAAGAAAATGTGAGACATAAAAGAAACAAAAGCACAAAACACAATTTTTTTTTTATAGTATTTCACTTAACTTAAAAGTTACATTTAGTTCTCTTTCAATCTTAAAAAGATTTCACTAACCAAATTTAAAAAAAGTATTATTCATACCACTTATGGTTATAATAAATGTTTTTTATACTTCTAACTACAACAAACAATCTCAATCTGAGATAAAAAAAATTCAAAGACTCCCTTCAAAACTAAATATAAATAAAATCAATTAACCCTTTATATGTTTAATTAAGAAAATTAGCTAATATCATTTAATTATATTATTTGCATTTAAGAAATATTTTTTTTTCTAAAGTATATTTCATTCAAATTTGATGTCAAAAATGAAAGAAATCACTGGAAATAGAATATCATTA
The DNA here is from genome assembly GCF_004193775.1 of Glycine soja. Classification (NCBI taxonomy): domain Eukaryota; kingdom Viridiplantae; phylum Streptophyta; class Magnoliopsida; order Fabales; family Fabaceae; genus Glycine; species Glycine soja. The sequence goes on along the minus strand of NC_041010.1, from coordinate 46,530,693 downwards.
ATTGAAGGATATATTTTTGAGATATCATCATTAAATAATTAAAATTTTATTTATATTTAAGTTCAATTTTTTGTTTGTTAATTATACTTAGATACAAATGAAGTATTCTTCAACATAAAGTCACTTCTATCCTTCACAAGCAACAAGCAACAAAGTATTTGAAAAATTACAAGAATATAATGAGGAAGTGAGGATATGTACGTTAAGCATAGATACAACAGGGCAGGGAGAGTTTATGCTCAAGGTGTTTCATTCAAGAAAAGTATTAGAGGAGTGTGAAATGGAGCCTTTGTGATTTCCCCATTCCCATCTTCCTCTGTAATCTTAATTTATACTTTTAATTTTTAATACAACGATATTTTATTATTAAAATATTATTTTGTTAATCGATAGACACAGTTGTCTAAAATTTTATTATTGCTTTCATACACTGAGGGAACAATTTATTTAAGAAAAGAATTTGTATTTGATTTTTCTATATATAAATTTTTCTTACATCAACCATAATCACTCATTGTAATTAAAAATTAAAATTTCAATAAGTTAATCAACGCTCACGTTTTCTAACACAAATAATAAAAGAGAATATTTTTTTGGTATATGTGTTTTAATTATAATAACTAATAAATCCACAACGTGTATGCCACTTCCCATTGTCCCGCACATACACTTGAAAAAAGTCCAATTTGCTTTTTAGCATTGGTTCGCACCTAAGGCACCTTCCCAATTCAGCTTCTAACGATGACACTTTGTAGCACGTTTTCCAACTTCAACATTCACATATTAAAAAACAACAAGGGTTCCTTTTCTCGTCGATTTCAACTCTCTCAGAAGCTGGATGACGATAATTTCATTGATAAAATCAAACGAAGGTTCTCACTGATTCTCCCTTTAATTTGCCACCTCACATGAATTGTATAATATATATTTATATTTATGCTTGACCTTGAATTGTTCCTATCTTAAAGAGAGCTCATACTGGAAAGTGGAGAATTAGCAACCATTGGTGCCATCTTCAACTTTAGGTACACTGCTTTATTGTTTTCACAATGAGAATAGGTGACCAAAATTTAATTAATTCTTATAATATTTGAAAATATTTCGAGAAATTTTATGTAAAATTAACTCTTTTTCTTTAAGATTTATGTGATTACTTCATAGCAAATTCTTGTCAAGTTTTAAGAACTTTTGAGTTTTGATGTGTGTTTTCTATTGGAAATATGTGGGGATATATTATTTTGGATTTTATGCTTCTTTGCAGAGGCAAAAAGCCAGATTATCTTGGAGTGCAGAAAAATCAACCGGCATTAGCACTATGTCCGGCAACTAAGAACTGCATATCGACATCTGAAAATGTCACTAACCTCACACATTACACTCCTCCTTGGTGAAATTTCCTTCTTTATTTTTTTATTTATTAAAGTTTTAACTTTGGTTTATGATATTATCTGAATCTGAATTGGCTGCAAAGCCTGCAATTTGTTATTGAATATATATTGTTGTTGAGTTTAATTTTACACTGAATAACTTTTAAAATAATTATTATAAAAATCAATAAAATTATTATCTATATAAAAAATATGATTAGATGATAAAATAAAACTTTTGTATGGTATTAATACATGAATTATTTTTTGTCCAGAATTTTTCAGATTGTCATAAATTTGTATTTTGATAAAGTGTATAATTCACTCAATTTCAAAATAACTGACTTTTTAACACCAATTTGGCAAAATGTTGCTTATGGAACAATTTAATTAATTATCACATTTTAAAACCATTGAAAGTTCAATTGGTGTTGCCGTGTTGGGCGCATTGAGCCCTTAACTTAGGAAATGTATTATCTCATGTTGAATTTGCTTTTTTTTTTTTTATTTCTCTTCAGCTAAGTTCCGAGCATTGAGCCTTTAACTTAGGAAATGTATTATCACATGTTGGGTATAGATTATTAATTAAGAGAACATTGATTATTCTACAGGAACTACAATCCTGAAGGTAGGAAAGATCATGTGAGCAGAGAAGAGGCAATGGAGGAACTGATAGATGTGGTAATTTTAATTAGGATCATGTTAAGTCTTAAGCTACTTAGTTAAAGAATCAATAAACAATTTTTTTAGGAAATCACGTGATTAATTACATTAGAAATCACAGTTACACTGGCAATACTGTTATATAAAAACTATTTATTTTAAATTGGTTGACTAGTATCTTAAGAACACTTATTAAAAAAGTGTATTGAGTTTTTGTATCTCAATAGGAGTATAATTAAGACTATTTATAGTTGGTTTGTTATAGCTACTGATGAGTTTTCAAATCATTAAAGTTACAAAAATCAGTTACTATTGTTTTTTATTTTACAGATAGAATCGACAATACTACCAGAAAATTTTACACCAAGGATTGTAGAAAGAACAGAAGACTATCTTAGATTGGAATACCAAAGCCCAATCTTGGGGGTATGTGAGTAACTCTCATATGGAAACTTAATTATCCTATATAAAGTTTAAAGAACCACATTAATTATAATTTCATGTGGTTGAAAAGGACTTTTTGTTTTGATTTCTTTCTTCAACTCCTAAATTAAGTTGGTGTCTAAAAAAAAACTCCTAATGTTAAACAGTTTGTGGATGATGTTGAGTTCTGGTTCCCACCAGACAGGGACTCGGTCGTGGAGTATCGATCAGCATCCCGATTAGGAAACTTTGATTTTCATGTCAATAGAAAGAGAATCAAGGTAAAAATTCACCATTCATTCAATATCTTTTTATTTAATACTGTGTTTGGAATTGCAGCTAGGTTCCAAAAATCTCGGTGTTCCACTATGATTTTTCGCCATATAAGTTAGTAGTTTAAGGTTACTATGATTTTTTCAACGTGGTTTATCGTGTTTCCAGACAAACTTGCATATGATGTTAGAATTAAATTAAAATACACTCATTGATATATTGTCATTTGTATTAACTTCTTTAGAAGTCTTGCTTATAGTATTTTTAATTAATGATAAATGCTAAATAATGTTCTAAATAAACTGATTAATAATTCAAAATAAAAAAATATCAAACTGTAATTAATGCATCTTTATTGTGATTTTCTATGCGCTTTCAATGAGTTTTCTAACAAGAACTTTCTATTTTGAATTTTTTAACTAGTATTAATTCTTAGTGCATTAGTCAATGTGACCCTTAATAATTAATTGATACTGTATATTTTTTTATACTATTATTATGTTTTGAAAACATATTCTAATTGACAGGCATTGCGACTAGAGTTGGAAAAGAAAGGATGGGCATCTCAAGACTCAATTTAGGACATCCTAACCCTAACCCTTAATAACATAGTGTAATATATTTAGTATAAAGTGGAAGTTTAAAATAGTTAATATTAAAGATGAACACACTTGACCATCTCAAAACTTTTTCTACTTAAGAGGATTAGTTATTTCCCCTCAATTTTTGAGGATCACAATAAAAACTATATTGACATTTGCAAGAAAAATTAATTGCTATTGTATTTAATATTGGAGTTAAGTTGTACATTTTTCATACTTAAGATCTGAGATGATGAATGTAAGGTGACTTTAGTGGTGACGGAATTAAAGTGTATACAAGCCACAAATTTTAACTTCAATGTCACCAATATCATTGTATGCAGAAAAAATGAATAGTAACTTTTTACTATTAGACTGAAAAGCCTGCATCAAGCATTGAAGGAATGGAGTTTCTTTGATCATTGGACTGCCCATCTCATAGTAACTCATCTTGAAGCAATTAATGCAGTAAAAACTAACTCATCGTGAAAAGTTCATTCTCTGCTTTATTTAAATTTTTACAGCAAGTAGATTGGAATGCATGGTTTTTGCCATGTTTTATACTTGACAAAGATAATGCAAACTATAAACACAAGCAGCGGAGCTGGTATGCACTTGGTTTGAGATAGGATAATGATATATTGGACACTCGAATGCTACTAACATGTCATTGACATATTCCATTTTTTTTTATATTTTTCTTTTTTATTACATCATATTATCAGTTATATGAATGAATCATTTTTTATATGGTATCCAAATAAATTTTTCCATTGATATAATATAAGCCATATTTTTATGATCATCATTTGAAGTGCTTCACTAACGTATTACGTATGCACGCGCAATCAACTTGAGATAGGGGTTGTAATGTGTAATAAAGTGAGAACCATACGTGTTTGTCTCCTTGCACAAATTTCAAAGTGGTGCTGCAAATGCAATGCAGTTGTGGTGAGGTGTAACATTGCAGCGTTTTGCCAATGTAAAGTGTCGGTAGAATGAGACAAATTAACATCCTACGAGATTTCTTTATGTTAAAATAATCTTTTTAAGTTTGGCAAGAAAAAGAGAGTACTATTTAGATAAGAAAAGAAGCTTGCTCTATAACAGTTTTGGATGCAATCCGATATCTGAAAAAAATTATTTAATCTAATTTAGATTTTTCTTTAACATATTGAATAGTATCTCAAAATTCTAAATAAATATTTTAATCCTTTACCCATTTTAATTAGTATTTTTAAAGAGTATTTAATTTGGGTCACTAATGATTTTCCAGGATAAAATCGATACACATTATTTAAGGAATTAATTATACTAAAATAGAAGGCAAAGTTGAAATTTTTAATAATTTAAAATAAAATGCTCCAAATTAATTTATTGAACTAAAATTCATAAAAATAGAGATAAAAAGTGCAATTTAGCTTAATTAAAAAAAACTATATGACAATTCAAATTATTTATCGTAAATCTAAAATATGATTTATATATTTATTTTTATTATAAATTTTAATTCAACATTTATCATATTGACCCAAAAAAACATTTATCAGACGTACATTGCCCAAAATAGTAATTTGATGTCTTTTTATTATTATTTAACTCCATTATATATTTATATAAATTTCGCCCGGCCCAAATTAACTATGAAGCAAAATGGACCAGCCAACATACTTGGGCCCAAAAAAAATCAAACAGCCTTTTTCCAAAAAAAGAACATAAAGGGAAAATTCGAAAGAATTGATGTTAAGATTTCGCTTCCCGAAACAAGGAACTCCGTTTAAGGAAAGGAAAACAGCGTACGAGGAAGAGAGGTAGAAAACGGCATGCAGTGGTGGGCGTCATGGCGGAGGTGTTATATTGGATCTCAACGTTTGTTCTAATTTTGACCCTTCTATGTATCCTCGGTTACCAGGTATTAATTACTAATATTAATTAATTGGATCATATCAATTCTTCTATTGCTTTTTATTTTTAATCACCGTAATTGTGCAGTAGTAATTAAACAACAGTTTCATTATGAATCAAAAAAAGAGCAACAGTTTCATTGTTTAAATTCTGGTTGAATCCGATTATTTCAATTTTTTTATTCAATTCTTATTTGCATGCATAAGATTTCAATTCTAATTGTAAAAAATGTTTGTTTTCATTTTCATATTTATGTATAAGATTTCAATTCTAATTGTAAAAATTGTTTGTTTTCATTTTCATATTTATGTTTTTATTTTTTATTTTTATTTTTTTTTGTATTGAGGGCTTACGGCTTACCCTAGGCTTGTGCGTATAGATTTTAGAACAATTTTCTGGAGGTAAGCCATTTATTTGGAAAAATGATTTGATTTTGGAAATGATTGCTTATTTTTAAAATCTGTCTTACGAAAGTTTAATAAAGCGCGATAATTTTCTTAGGATAAGATAAGATGAACCAAACACACCAAGGACTGCATGCATTTAGAAAGAAAATGGCCATCATTTAGAAAGCTTCTTTTTATTTTCTCTGTAAAAGATGAATGGTTTTCTTCTTTTTACTTTAGTTTGAGTACCATTGTATTTGGCCATTTCTAATGGATAGGTGGAGCTTTGCAATGTCATCATTGTCATGTGTATGAATTCCTAGTTCCTTCAAAATTGCTCTCCAACAATTTTCCTACTCCAGAAGAAGTTTTAAAACTCAGGTTTTTAAAATATGCTCTTGTTATAAGAAAATAAATAAAAACAAAAAAGCAGCTTTGAGATAGTACGATATACTGCTTGTATTTTTTTCTCCCGCTTTATTAAAGACTACATTGATGTCTTCAAAGTTTGAACTTGCACCTTAATTGTTGTCTACCATCCATTTCGTGAAAATGAGCAAAATTGCTGCTTACTGTTTATGAAACAAATTTGACATCCCTTGAAAATTTTATTGCAGCTTATATTATTGGTGGACTTGGAATTTGATTATATCAACCCATACGATTCAACGTCTCGGATAAACCAGGTTGTCTTACCAGAGTTCATCATCCATGGAATCTTCTGCTTCACCAATCTTATAGCCGGGCATTGGTTTATATTCCTGCTATCTCTCCCTTTCCTGTATTACAATCTGAGATTGTAAGTTTTTTTTCCCCTTTCCTTCTCAAAAAGTTTGTGTTTTATTGATTCTGAAGTTGTTAGTTTTAAATTATTGAATGTTGTTTCAGTAGGCTTCTCAATCTTCTTCGGAGCATTTTTGTGTTGATTTAGGGGTTGAAAATGCTGGTTACTTGAAGCAAAACTCAATAGAATGGAATAAATGCGTTTAACATTTTTGGATGTAAAACATTGTTTTTAGGGTGATTTGATGGCTTACAATGACTAAAATATTAGTGATTACAGGATTCGAATGGTATTTTTAACTAAAGGGTGTTGTCCAGCCTTTCATGCTGCCACTTGAAAATTGGAAGAAGAATGAACATCAAGTGGTTGTTCGAACAGTTTCCAGTGTTTTAATGTTGTAATTTGAGGGATAACATTGAAACCCTTGAAAAGATACTTACGACCCTGATCATAATTATGATGAAACCCCCCCAAATTTTGAGTTTTGACACACACACATATAATGAATACAAGAAGACTGACAACTCATAAGTTAGAAGACTGAAGACATGATTACAAACTTGTTTAATCAAGGACTATGAAAATTTGAATTGCATAACTTTTGAAGTTATTCCTACTTGAAATTGCATTGTAGTCTTAGATCCTTATAGTCTGAAACTCTTTGGAGATGGAAATTTAACTTTTAACCCTTCTGCCATGATATTCTGTTTCTATCTGTGTTAAGCATAGGTTGCATTTACATACAATTAACTTCAAATGATCTGGATAATTAGATTTCAAATTTGAATTCAAAATTTCAAACATCTTTAGCATTAAAATGGACATTTGCAGCATAGTGTAATCCTGTATGAGATAATAAATGGAATCCATAAAGCATTGCATTTCAACAACTTATCTGTGTAATTATGTGCTGTTATTACATATGCACATCATTTTCAGATAATTCACCTCATTAATCATGACATGGAAGCTAATGTCAGGTACATTAAAAGAGAGCACTTAGCAGATGTTACTGAAATCTACAATAAGCTATATTGGGAGAAAAAGAAGCGGCTGTTCAAAGTTGGATATCTTGTTTTGGTATTTGTATTTTCTATAGTCAGGTATTACGGTTAGAAATGCATTCTTATGTAAATTCACTAAATTGTCCTCTACTATTTCAAAGGAAAAGTTGGTGACTGTTCTCTCATCTGAATGTGTTTCAGCTTGGTATGGACCCTTGCCGAGGATGTGCATTAATTGGTGGCTTGCCTTCCATGCCTGCCATATGTTTGAATTACATTTTTGTTCAAGAATTATGTTATTCTTTGTATAAATGTTCCAGCTAATTAAACTCTTCGTAATATCAAAGAAGTTACAGGCTGATACATTCACTACATTGAGGGCAAATCCATCTTATGAGCTGAATTTGATTGGCAAGAGCCATGGCGAGAGCAATCTGTGATGAGCCAAGCTCTTTATAGAGGGGGGACATGTGACAATCCATTTTGGTGCTAAAGCAAGAAACAGAGAAGCTTGAGAAGGTGTGATTCTCTAAGTGAAGTTTTATATTCTTTCTGTGAGTTAGAGTGCTTTAGGCAGGAAAAAAGTTGTTTGAGCTCTCATTGTGGTTTCGGCACAAACGTAAACGCCTTTTGCCTAATATGTATATTTTTATTGTCATATTTGCTTCCTCTGCATGTAAACCCAAGAGTAGCACCACCACCACCACCAAAGACTGATAACTTTTTCTGTTGTTTTAAACCCTTTTATAGAGTTACAAATTCTTTATCCAAGGCATTGATACCTTGATAATTTGATAGTTAATTGTTTTTAAATTTATAATGTGTAACTAATAGTACATAATTGTTTGACAAATAATCAACCAGCTATGCCTGGCAAACAAGTATGGATATTGCTTAGGTTAGTAAGAGAATTGCTTTGTAAACCTAATGCGTTTAAGTTGCATACCCAAGCTTTTATTGAAAGATTACTTTGAGCTTGTTTGGATAAGCACTTCTAGTTGAAGAAAATAAGAAAAAAAAATCAAATAAATTTCTCTATAAATTAAAATTAGCTTATGTTGAAGATTATTTCATTTTATTTATTTTTTCTCCTGAAAGTGTTTATAGAAAAGTTTATTTAAACAAGTCTCATAACTTACAGTGAAATGGTTACATCTAAACTCAAATGAATAAATGGATATTGTCAGTCACACGTATACGCACATTCTTTTTTGCTATAAATAGCTTAGAGTGCATGATAACTTCTTTGGGTTCAGGTACACAACAAAATCAAATGAATGTTTTTCATACAATAACATTTCACATTAATTTCTAGACAGAGATAGTTAGGAAGAGAAAAGAGAGGAGCATGGTAAGTGTATAACATAAAGCAGTGATGTGATGAAGAGAGAGAACATAATGTAGGAATTTTAAAAATGTTATATAAGTAATAAGTTGTATAACTTAAATCAAATTGTTAAATGTGAAGTAATACTTCAACAATATTAAGTTATCGAACAATAGGTTAATTTTAAGTTCAGAAACATCTATTAATTTACATTTTTGTGAAGTATGTACAGAAACACAGTGTTTGTATGGTCATTAAGTGCATCATCTTAGGCCAACAATTACAAACTATGTTTGCAACAAAATGAATTTTGCAAAAAGATTCTGACCCTTCTTTTGTAAAATGAGTTTTATAAACCATTGATTTGATCTTGAAATTCATATCTAACAAGTTGGATCGAAAATTAAAATGCTCTAAGTTATCGAACAACATGTTAATTGTGTTCTTTTATCTTTAATTATTACATTCGATTCCTTGTGTTATTTTTTATATAAAATTTTAAAAAATATTTAAATAATTTGAAGTTTATGATGGGTTTAAGATGGAAAGATAAGAAATAAAAAAATTATAAAATTCGAAATATTTCATAAAGTGTGGGGTGAATATTTTGAAGATGGAAATGAGGTTTTTAATTCAAGGTAAAATATAGTACTTTGATCAGTAAATTCTAAACGAAAGATAATTTAAGATGATAATTAATTCAATTTTTAGAGAATTTATGAAAAAAGAAAATTAAATAATTTTAGAAAGAGGAAAATTTATTGAAATTTTATAGCAATAAAAAATAGAAGATTTTAATTGTAAAAAAGGCTATCCGACCCCTATAATAAAGAAATCATGCGAGTAATTATTAAAGAAACAAAGTTATACATGGATTATAGTTGAAAAATCAAAAGTGAAATTAAATCCAGACAATAATGCATTTTGCTCATTAATAAGGCACAAATTTCTTCGTAGGGAGTAGGTGACAATGAAAGTGTTTGACGTATGTAACATTTAATTCTGTGAAAGAGTGCACCTTACGCTTTCTTCTTTTCATAAAAAGTTTACTTCAATAACTAGGTTAACTTCAAGGGGAGATAAAAGCAATCTCTATTCTATCCTACAGTATAATCCTATTATTAGGGATGTTTTAGACCTAACAGAGTTGCTAACATGCTTCTTTCAAGACTATTAACCATTTTTAACTCAAATCACCTTTTCTTTAATGCTTTTAAGGCACGATGCAACAATTCTATTCGTACGTTAATGCTTTTATTTTTACTTTTTACATATTTAAGTATTATGTGTCAAAATATGTAATAAAAAAACAAATATTCCGTTACTACCCTTTATTTATATAAAGGTGTTGGTGTCGACTTTAGTATTTCATGGTTAACATTTTCCAAACGTTTATTTTATTAAAATATAAACACAAAACACATTTATTGTTGTTATATTTCAAGTAATGAAGATTGAGGAGCACTAGCAGTCTAGCATGATACTTTCTATCACTCTCGTTTCAAAAACTATCTTATTAGTTGAAATTCATGTAAATTTCATTAATTTGAAAATGAAACCTATCAAATAAAGAATGAGACCTGCATTGAAACAATTGAATAAAAAGCTTAGCAACTAGTAATTGTTAAAAGATATCAATGCTTTCAAAAGAAATCCAAATAACTTCCACTAAAACATAGTACTTATTTTACTACATAATGGGAAGTCACTACGTTGATGATGATTTCGGATTAGGAATATTTAAATATTTTTGAAAAATTCCTTTTTTGAAAAAAAATTGCTTGAATTTTCTTACTAAAACTTTGATCCATATACTAATACTGCTGAGTACCGACTCAATCAAAAACACATAGTTTGTTTGTTTTTAAATATAGTAAACGGTCCCTCCATACTACTGATACTAGAGTTACAGGGCTTCTTTCAACCTACTTTTAAATACAAGGATTAAAACAGCTTTTGATCTTAAACGTGAATTTCAATTCTAGTTTTTAATCTTTTAAATATGGATCATTATATGTTTATTTAGTTAGTATTTAGTTCTCAATAACCAATACTTTGATAAATAAAAATATAAAGAACAATTATTAAAGACACTAAGGACTATATCTTACTTTTCATTAACAAAGAGAGTTCATAATTTGATTCTTAACAATACAAAATCAGTTAATTTTATTCTAGAAATCAAAATTGACAAGTGTAAAACAAAGTCAAAGACCAAATTAATAGATGCACATTAAATTTAAAATCAAAATAAATGGAGAGGATTTTTTCTAAATAATACTTTTTGAAGTTTGAGATTAAATTATGAAGTCTTTAACATTTGGAACCGAAATGTCTGACCAGTCATCATTTCAAAGACCATTTTTTTGGGCAATTTTAGGAACTAAGTTAATAATATATTCAAACGAGTCAAGGAGACAGATAGGACGATGATCTAAGGGAGATTTGTTGAATTTTGGATTTTGTATTTTCTTTTTGTTGCCTTTATTTCTTTCAACTAAGTTGTATTATCATTAAAAACAATATTGTTTTCTGGTATAAGCCTACAAGTCACCATAATCTTTCACTCGAGACAATTTTACTCCATCTGAATAACCGTGTGTCCGTGTCTGAAAAATCAGTAAAAACACCAACATTTTTACTATCTACATTCGTCCATTCTTTCCAAATCTAAAATTTTCAAATATTTAAACATTAAACTCATTAAAGCAAGTATAAGATGCTATAAAGAAAATAACAAGCCTATACTCGTGACATAATAATAAATGGCTAGGTTGAGACAAAAGCTCGAACAAATTCAGTTGTGATTACATCCGAATTAGCCTAATCATAACACTGCACATTGCAGCATCTACCTAATCAGCCAAGGAATCAGATGCTCTGGTAGGCAAAGAAAATTGTAGAAACCTAGCTGCAACTTACACCACTAGCTACTTGGTCCTACGGTGTCATCGACAAAAGATCATAATAAGGTTTGAAAAGAGTGGAAAGTAGGCGATATAGAACAACAACACTGGAAACAATAAACAAAGAGTTCAGTCATGAATGTTGTCAGCGAGACTCCAGGTTGATCATCAACTTAACTATCAGGAAGAGATATGTTAATGTCAGTAACCGACTTCATCGAGTCGGCCATGGAGTGCATGTTAACCCAGTTTTCTCGACGAAAGGCCGAGGGAGGAGAAAAGTTCGAGTTAAGGGTTGTTCCTGAGTTGTTGTGCAGTAGGTGTCCACCCATGACATCCTCCTTTTCACCATTAGTAGGGGGTGGCGCAGAAGACACTGCAATGGAAGGGGTGACATTAGCTGGTGCATAATCAGACTTTGGCTTCTTTGGTTTCTTATCTTGCGGGTTGTTTGGCAAAAAGCTTCCCACCACCACCTGATAACATAAAAAGTGATCCTTCATTTGAGGAACAAATGTCTAACCAGTTCAAAGTAAATTGAACCAGATGCTACATTAAGGTAACTCCCTTGTGTTGTGCCTTTAATCAAGGCATGCAACTTTGCCTCTTTCATTTGACAACCCTCAATTGTTTGGGATGTATTTGAGCAAAAATTGTTTGGCAAAGTTTTCAATATCACAGAAAATGTAGGATGTTGGGGACTAATTTGAATCCAACCTTGTAGTCCTTACCACCCAATCCATGGTCATGATCACATACCTAATTGAGTTGAGAAAGGAATGTTTACCTGCACAGGACCAGCAGCTACAAGGAGACCAGCAACTCCACCACCTACAATGCGACCATCTGGACTTGACAATGAAACGCTCATCCCACCTGATCTGCTTCTTGTTCCTTGGTTGTCAGTAGGCATGAATGATCCAGATAATGAAAGTATCTCAAAACGGCCCTAGAAAATAATCCCAAATGTGAAACATAAGATTTTATAGCACCCATCAAGAACATCATACCAATAATTAAAGTAAAAACTAAAATTTCCAAGTAAATGATGAACATAAAGTGGTAAAGTTACAAATTGCCATCAAGTACCATTACCATCAAAGACATAATTCTACACCCTAGTATTTTTTTCTGTATTTTCCAGCCAAACCTAGCCCTTTTTTAACCATTTGCAGTCTCTACCTAGCAAAACTAAATCCTGGAATTCTCTCAAACTAATCAATGCTCCCATTCTAATTTTTGAAACCATAAAGGGATACTTCTGTTTCTTATGCTTAACATGCATGGTGCATATAATTGCATATCAAGAATAGTTTAAGCACCTCATAGGTCAAGGTTCCCCCAGAAGAATCAGGCTGACGAAGTGTAACATTTGAAATTACACCACTAGCAGATAGGATGCATATAGCACGGGGTCCTTGTTGGGAAAAAGATATAACCTTCATTGTAATGTCCTGAAAAAACAACAGTGCAAAACAAAAATAACAGTATTTAATTGTCTCTTCTGCAAGAAGAATTAGCACTACAATATATAAAGCATGTTAAGAGAATATCGTAATAAAGGTTTTTTCTTGAATGGAGAATATAGCACAAACACTTAATTGTTTTCACTTTTATTCAAACTATTTTTTATGAATAACTATAGCTAAATTTGCAGTGACTTCATAGGTGAGACTCAAAGATTGGTACTGATGGAATCATACACAATAATCATATGCTCATCATTCTATACTGCAGACATATAACCAAAATGTTGGAACAAATATATGAAAAGAAACAGAGGTTAATAACCATGAAAAAAGAAAAGGGGTGAATCCAACATGGAAGGAAACTAGACTGCATTCTTGGTCCTTCATAAACAAAATGTTTACCAAAAAAAATGAGATGGAAAAGTAGAGGAGTTAAAAAGATACAACAAATTGCCGTTAATGTTTGCATCTATGAAGGTCTTTTATTTTAGTTCTTGTCACGTAGTGTATATGCATTTTAACAAACAAACAAAATAGCAGTGTTTTTTTGTCAAGAAAGAACACTTCTTGCCAAACACAATAAGCAAACAATGTTAGTTAATTTGCAAATATCATCAATACAAGAACAGAGCATTTGTATATAATTGTCCATATATTACACAAATAAACAATAATTTTTTTTAAAAAAAACAGAGATTTAAACCATGTTATTAATACATTAACACATTCTATATAAACAGATCGATACAGGAAACAAATCATACTTCCTTAAATCATATTATCATTATTTGCAAGATTTACCCTCTAACACCAACAGATAACTGAACAAAGCACACCCTCTCCACATAATTGATATACTTGTTTTAACTTTAACCAGTTACACGATATGGCAGATGACAGAAATTTATACACCCATATATTCCAGACTCACAAGGGCATAATACTGGATAGTTGGAAATAAATTCAAAGCAAACTCAGGTATCAAATGAAGTTAAAACAAATGTTTTCCCCCTCCCTCAAGCATACCTCGCCAGTATTGACCGCAATGATATGGGGCATAAAGTTTGTACCAACAGAATCACCTGCAGAAGTACCAACAATAGATATTAACAGAAATTAGTAGAAACTTAAAGTAATTAATAATTTCTACAACTAGTAGTCATAATATATATATATAATAATTTCTACAAAAAGCAGTCATACATTTGTCCCAGACTACGTATATTGGGTGAGTTTGTTTAAACTTAAAAAAATAATAATTAAAATAAGTGTTTTTTTAAGAAGCCGATAGGATTTGCTTCTTAAGATAAGCAGAAAACTGGCGTTTTTTAAGCAGAAGCAATTTAGACAAACACTAAAAAAACAGAATGTTATTTATTTTATTAAAATAAACACTTATTTCAACAAATAAGTTTAAATAAACTTGCCCATTATGAATTATCTTATAGCACAGTGGGAGCAAATTTAAAGAAAAACCAATTAGCAAATTTAAAGTTAATACAACCAATCTGTAAAATGATATATTTTGAGAATAAACGTTAAATTTAAGGTTTTAATTGTCATCGTGGTAAATACTTCCCAAACCTTAAAATTGTGAGAAAAAAAAATATGGCAGACAAGTGCAGCTGATGTGGTATTGCAGCCACAATTGTGTTTGCAGAGTGCAGACCACAATTCAACACTCCGTTGCTAGCATAGAATCACATTTCCATGCGTGGAAACACCATCAAAGTTTTAAAATTAAATTCATTCACCTCACTTCAAAAAGTTCAACAACACAAAAAGGATGAATTCTTTTAGGAATTTGCAAATAAAAAAGGAGAGTTTTTTCAATGTATTCAGGGATGGTAGTCTAAAAGCTTGACAGGAAGCAAACTTTAAGAAGCAAGAAAAGTTATCAAAAATAGAAAGATACTACTAAATTCACAACAATGAAGTTATTTGATAAACCATGTTAGTGACACATAATCATGCTATTTACAAGCAATGCGTGTTATTAAGCATTAAAAGTACCAAATTCCATTACCAAAAAGATCCACTCCAACTTTCTTCGGCAGCTTGTACTCCATCGCTCGCGGTTTCCCCCGCTGCTTCCCGGATGAGAATTCATTAGCAAATGGAGCTGAAGATGAGATTGGAATGGGTGACAATGCCATAGAGTTCAACCCATCTGGCCCATATTTCCTTGGTCTACCCCTTTTCTTCTTAGCTGCTGTTCCATCCAATCCCACACTCGCTGGTGAGACACCAATAGCTCCAGCTGTTGCTTCAGGAACAGGTGGAGGAACTTGGCTTGGAGCTTCACTCCTTGGTGCCATGTGATAGGCTGATGGAGCTTCTGCTCCTATCACTGTAACCCCAGAACTTATCCCTTCTCTTCCTTCCATGCATATATCAAACTATTCACTCCTAAGTCTACACAATCTAACCAAAATCTGCAAGTCAGAAATGAGTCGTACAATCATACTTAGTAAGGAAAATGGCTCATTAAAGCACATGCCATTGCAAAAATTTGAGCATTCTAGCAAAACCAAGGATTTGAACCATTCTTAAACATGCAAGGAAACCAAAGTGAAAACCCATCAAAGGATTCCCACAAACTAGGAAGAAAGAAAACAAAGACACAAACTTTGGAGTTTTTAAGTTGTTTAGCTGAATTAGCAGATCCATTTAAAACTTTTAACTTTGCACTAAAATGCAAAAATCACATCACTCTAGGGTTTGAATAGAAAATCATATGAGGAAAAAATGCAGTTATTTTCTAACAAAGTTCATTTTTTTTTCCTTTTGTTTCCATCTCTGAAAAATCGGTACATGCTCAGTTATCAAGTTTTCAACTTTCAAGTACTGAAACTAGAAATTTGATTCGTAACCAAAAGGACGAAAAAAAAGGGCATTAAAATAAATACAAAAATAGGAAAATATTTTGCTATATTATTACAACTTCAAAACATACTTTGGTAAGAAAATTTTGAAAACATGTTTAAAAATAGCAAATTCAAACTCAGTATCATAATTTTTTTTTTTTAACAAACTACTCATTTACTTCAAATATTTCTAAGCCCCGAACTCTGAACAGAGCAAAAGCAACCAGAAAATACCAAAGATTTTTCTAAAAGAGCAAAATAAAAATAAAAACTCCACCCTTTTGCATAAACCCGCTTCGTATCTAGCATTTACCTAAACTTTTAAAAGACAGAAAGCTGAAACTCAAGGAAAAATTAAGTACACAAAAGGAAAAAAAAATAAAAAATAAAAACTATTTTTTTACATACCAACATCAAACTCTGAATACTGTTCAGAATACAAAGATCATGACCTGTCCATGCACACACTTCAGCAAGACTCTTCTGAAGGTGTAATCTTGTATTAAGATTTCTTTTCAGTTCCCTCCAGAACTTAACTTGCTCACTCAACCCAGAAAGTGAAAATAATATATATATATATATATATATATCTATATATATATATAATAATAATAATAATAATAATAAAATAAAAACACAGAAAAAAGGAAAAAGAGCAGAAAAGGGTGAAAAACCGTTTGCTCCAGAAATTTAAAACAACTTGGAAATTTCAAGAGTTGAAAAAAACCTGTTGGCTGGTTGGGTTTACCAAAGCTGCTGCTCGAATTGAAAGTTGAAATTTTTTAAAGGTAAAATATGGTAAAGCACAAAATAAATACTGCAACAGCAACATTAAATAATAATTAAAATAAAGGAAATGCTGTATCTTTAATATATTAAAAAGTTTTAAAATATATCAAATATATAATATATATTTTTATCAGGATCAAATATATAATATTTAATGTTTTTAATATATTTTTATCGTAATTTCAACAGTAGTATTTTTCTTTATTGATTTTTAAACGAACTTCTTAAAAGACAAAAAAAAAAGATAAACGAATATTTAAAACCCTCGTTATCACAAATCAAATAACAACATTAATAATCGTGAAAAAAGAGCAACTCAAGGGCAATGAAATAGGTGAATATTTGTTAAAAAAATATGTGAATTTTATTTTGAATAAATTTGTAAACCCCATAAAAATAGTATATCTAATTAGAATATTAATATATTGTATTTTATGATAATTTATCATATATTTCAAAATAATTTAATTTTATAATGATTACTTAAAAGTTATATATAAATTATTTTTCATTTATTTAATGCTCTAATATAAAAATCTCCCCATTATTATCGGGAAAATATCTCTCTCTATATATATATATATTCCCATTAATAATATATAAAAAATAAACTCAAAATACAATCTAGTTAAGAAGAATTTAACCTCTGTAAAGGACAACTAAATTCTGTTTTTTTTATAATTAGTGGCTAAAATGGTAAACTTTTTTTTTAAGAATAAGAAGTATTCTCATTTAGATTTTAGAGGGAAAAAAAAACACGCATAACTGTTCCCTTTTTTTTTATTATTATTATGAGATACTAATATGATTTTCCATATATGGATGCAAGTCGGTGTTAGATAACCAACCTTCCTGCGGCCGGTAACCCGCTTTTTGTCTTTTTAAAAAAAACATAAATTAGTATTTAGTTTTTTCAATTAAATCACAAATATCTCTACAAAGAAATAATCACGTTTAAATAATTTAAGCATTTAATATAATTATATGTCTTAAACTCAAATCTAAGATATTTAATTAAAAATAAGAGTGAATAGTTGATTTATGCATATATTGTTTTTTAGTTTGAGCCACAAGTACTTTCCATTGATGGCAATCAAACTTTTCATTAAGAGTAAGAGTCCGTAGTTGATTTATGCATATATTGTTTTTTAGTTTAAGCCACAAGTATGTTCATTGATGATGGCAACGTAGTTTATCAATCTTCCGTGGTTCATCTATATGTATTTAGTTTTATATATATTAGTATTTAATTTCTTGGTATTTTGTTTTAGATATATGAAAAATTTTATTTTTTAAAATATTTAATACAACTACATATTTAAAACTTAATTTTAATATCTCTTGTTAAGTTAAGCAAAACAAACAAATGCATTGAAAGCTTCAACTTGAAAAAAAAGAAGTTTAACAGGTTGTTGTCCAATCCATTTTGTCATCCTTTATATGTGTATTAGAATGTCAAGAGTTTTATAATTAAAACATTACAAAGGAAAAAAGTATATTATGTTTTATGTTAATTATTTTAAAATATATTTGGAGAAGAAAAATAATATAAATTAGAGACTGACATAAAGGTCAATGATTTAAAATTTTAAAATTGACAATGATTCACATGTTAACCGTACTTTTTATTTACATTTTTTTAAGAAAGTAATCATTTATTTTTCCAAAAGTTCTCGAAATAAAGAAAAAAATAATTACTTTTTTCAATGAGTTTAACTAAATATATGGTAAGGTGAGTTTGTTTAAATTAAAAAAATAAGTAATTTTTAAAAAAATGTGATTTGCTTATTTAATAAATAAAAATTACTTATTTTAACTAAAAATAATTTTGACAAACATAATAAAAAAAAGTAAAAATTGTTTAATTCATTAAAAAACATTTTTTTGGAAAAACACGCTTAAACCAACTAGTCCTAAAGCACAAACTTTTTAGTATCCTCAATTAACTTCTTAGAAAAATTGTCTCCATCCCTTTGATACAGATTATGCTCCTTTTCTAGCTAAAAAGTATCAGCAAATTGTTTTTTTTTTTAAGGAAAGGTATTAGCAAATTGTTAATGTAAGTCTTTATACACATTCTTAGTATTAATCTTATTTCTGATTTCATAATTAAGTTTTTATGCCTTTTAATTTATCAAATTTGATTTGTAGTTTTTTTTTAAAAAAAAATCTCAAAATTATATTTGTAAATAATAAAATTAATAAGTTTTAACCTTTTAACACAACCTACCTTTTTGCACATTTGGGTGATGGTGGTGAATTATATGTCTGTATGATTCGCACTTCCATCCAAAGGCACATCTAAAAATTTCAAGTTATAACAGTAACAATCAGATATAAATTTATGAGATTACTAACTCATGCTCGTTAAGATAAGAAAATTTATTGAAAGGAAAAAGATCATATTGTTTATGATGTTTTTGTGTTATATTATGATTTACATAATAAATATTGTTTTATTTAAATTTTTTAATTAATGCTCTGAGTGTCCCTAAGGGTATTGATTAATAAAATCCTAATATTTTTTATAGATTAGATTTTCTTATTGTTTTTTAAATTACGAAAATAATTTGTAATTACAAATATGTTTTATTAAAAATAATTAAAAAATTGTGCAGGCAACTTACTTCATAATGATTAAAAAATTAAAAGTAAAATGAAGTTATGTCATATTTGCATTTACATAGATTAAAAATTCAAAGTATATTTATACTAACCTATTTTAAAGTTAAAAGAATTCCTAAATTGACTTAAGTAATAATAAGAGTCTGTGTTCTTTAATTAAGTGATTAAGAATTTAAATATCGATTGAGAGTGTATTTGTGTCTGTGTTATTTTTAACGGAAAACAAAAGCAACTCTCATGTTGTTTTGTAATTTTTGCATAAGAAAGTGCATTTTTCCCATTTGATATTATTCTGAGGCATTTTCAAACACATAGTGACTCGTCTTTTGTACACACGTAATTTTTTATAAAAATTAATCGATACTTCTTGCAAAAGTAACTTCACTGGTTAGAAAAAAGAAAATTGTAAGTGTTTTAATTAAAACCTGCAACGTGCAATATCCAAGTCTGTTACATTACTTTTTTATTTTTAAAAAATAATTTGTTTGATACTTGTAGTCAGTAGATAACATCACATAGGGGTAAGGTTAGGTAATATTAGTTATTTATGATCTAAACAAAAGCTGCATGATCTAATAAAGAAGGGAAACAAAAAAAGATGATATATTTATTGCATGTTACCTGTTAGTTGAAATCTGAAAGGATACATTGGCACGTGACAGTGGACATTTGTCATTGTAGCAGGTGGCTCCTCTGTTGGGAATGACCAATTGACTTACCTTATCCGTGAAAGAAAGAGAAAATTATTTTTTAACTTTAGAAAAGAAAAATAAAGAAAAAGGCTAAGACATTCCATTTCATCAACAAATTTAATATGTCAATTCATATTATTATTATTTCAATTTCAAAATATCAGTATAAGTAATAATATTTTTATGGCATGTAAAATTTCTTTTGAATTAATAATAATAACATATTTTCAGTGAAATTAGTCTCTGAGTCAATAAATTAGTTAAAGATTATATTCATTTACAAAAAATATTTAACTATAAAATATCTTTTTTCTTTTAAAGGATTACAAAAATACCTTAGACGCTTGTTACTGTGAATGTGATGCTATATATATTTAGACAGATAAAATGTTACATGTTAGAAAAATATTTAGACAAACAAAAGTTTACATGTTATAAAAAGTTCACATTTCTAAAATGAAAATATAACACATTTTATAAAATAATGGAAGTTATTTTTATGGTCATATAAATTTTGGGTTAAAGATGAATAAAGATTCATCACTTAGGAAATATTTATTTTATGTGTAGTTTTTTTAGTCTCATAAATATTATTTTTAGAAATAAAAGATGAAAATATTAATTTTGAGTATATTATAAAAAAAATATTTGATTACCTATTAAAAATGGTTGGAGATATTTTTATATGTATGAGAATAACTAAAAACATGTATTTATTTGATATTTTTTCTAGAAATATATAATAATTACATATGTACAAATGTATGTAACAACTAACAACCCACAAAAGTTAAAAAAACCAGGGCCCAAAAAAGGTAGGTCACTATAACCCATCATGGTCCAATTGTAATAGTGGGTAGCAAAGAGAGTATATGTTTAATTTTACTTACCAAAAATGATTTGTAACACTTTTAAAGATAATCATTTTTGATATCTTGACAATCAATCTGATTATTTTTTTAATTATTGATTGTCCATACAAATCATCATGTCAAATTTTTAGTATGCTTTATACTCATTTACATATTTTTTAAAAAAATTCTTAATAATTATTTCATTCATTTCATAATTACTTCAAATTATCTATATTATTTTTTAGTATGCTTCATTCATTTCATAATAATTACTTTATTCTTAATAATTTTTTATCTATATTATTTTTAGTATGCTTCATTCATTTCATAATTACTTCAAATTAAACACATTTATTAATATAATTCTTAATAAATTGTCCAAAAATAGATTCACCTTGTTAATATAGATAATACTAATTAATTTCTCTAAGTTATAATTAACTTGATAGTTTTATATATGCATAATATTTTGATCCATCTTGTTTTGATGTGATTCATACTGGATGTTACATGATTATTATTTCAAGGAAATAAATATTTCCTTTTCCTTTGTCGAGATTAAGTATTGCTTAAAGGTGGGGTTATGACTTACCCCTAAATAAAATAGAGTCGAGATTAATTATTTAATTGCTTCATAATAAATGTGGGATAAAGTTTTTTCCTTATATATTTATGAGACTAAAAATTTTATCCATGAAACAAACATTCCTCCATGGATGATTATATATAAAAAATTTATATTATTAATTAAAAATAATTAAATTTATAACATTTATATATCTTATTTAATTAATTTTTATCCACGAAGACTATTCCTCTTTAACTTATCTTCAAACATAAAAATAATAGATTGTGTCTTTAGTTCGTACTTTAAATTTTTTTCCAAATTAGAGTTAAAATCATAGAATTATGTTAATGGTCGATAAGACCAAACACAAACATTATGCATAGAATTCCCCAGACATCATCTTTTATTTCCTTTATCATTTTAAACCTCAAGTTTTTTTTTATAAATAATATCTTAAATATTGTTAGAAGTCATAGATGAAAGCATTTTTAAATTTATAAAGTATTCATATTGTTTAATAATTTTCTAATAGATAAAACAATGATTAAAAAATCGAGTGAGCTTAATATCTCAAGAAATTAATTGCCAATTTTCAATGCACTTATCTTTATAATCGAGTGTGGAATCACTATGCCTCAAAATTCATTTCAAAGCTCATGATTTAAAGATAAGATTTTACCAATAAAGAATTGATCCTTTTGCTTTTGTTTGCAATAGAAATGGGTTGAAATTCAACAAAGTGTGGCTGTGTAGTGTAGGTACATTTCTACAAAGAACCAATAAATAAAGTCCTTGTGACACGTGTCGGACACCCAAGCCTGTCTTAAGTTTCTTTGGCATTTAGTGAGTCTCACACACTAGGGTCACTTTATCTCCTCTCCTCTGGATATTGTTCTGCACATGCTCTGTTGCGTCAAAACCCAACATGATTATACTGGGCCCACCCACCCACATTTTCAAAGTATCCATCACTCTTTCTTATCTGTATTTTGTGAGAATAAAATGCTACTTAATTAAAGAATTTGCCGGATTTATTTTTTAAAATAATATACATGCTTTGTCCTTTAATGAATAATGATAGATAAATTCGAACAATCTTTTAATATTAAATTTCGACGTCACAATAACATAGAAGAGTTATTTTGAAAAGTAAGATTCTTTTATTTCTAAAAATAATTTGTTTAGTCTAAATTTGAGTTTAAAATTTAATTTTCATTTTATAAAAGTGTTTTCTTTCGAACAGTGTAACATAACAATTGCATCGTTTTTGGTATATAGTAATAATGGACTAATATGCTACAGATAAAAGTAATAGTTTTCATATAAAATACATTAGTGGTTATATTTTTAGATATTTCAAAAAAAGCAGAAGATAATATCTGTTTGTTTATAATTATAATTTTCTTTTTTGTTGAAAAAGTTGTTTATTTTATGAGAAATTATTTAACATAACTCTCTATTTTAATATGACTTTTTATTCTTTTTAACTTTTGATTATTTTGAAAAGTTGAAACGAAATGTATAAAGAAAAAATTAAAAGCGAATTTTTCTTTCAAAAATGACTCTTTTACCAAAGAAATTGAATCAAATGGGTTCAATTACATTTTTTTTTTATAACCATCATAAGAGATTCTGATTTTTTTTTAATAAGTTTTAATTCTTTAAATTAACTACGAGATTAATTGTCAAGACTATTTATGTCTACAACTTTTCATTGATTCTCAAAAATATATTATGGAAAAATCCAAATTATATCCTCTGTCAAACTCGATACGTAGTTTTAAGACAGTGATTATAAAATTTATCAGTAAATAACTTGTTTTCTCTTTAAATACTGATTTCTCAACCTGAAAGTCTGAAACAGTAAAACTAAAACATCAGCCGACATTCGCGAAGATTAGAAACGACTTTATACGACAGGAAATCCAAAGCTATGATCATATCAATAAAGGAATAATATTGGGTCACCTGAGTCACTTACCCATTCATATTAAAATATTTTTAATGTCATATATGCACTATATGCGCCAATATTCGTATAATATCCCCCCACCCCCTATTTTATATATATATATATATATATATATATATATATATATATATATATATATAATTTTTTAAATTATAAAAATGGACTATTTATTAATATATAATAATGTAAAAAATGTATTTTCATAAATAATAATAAAAGATGGTCAAACATGGTTGGTATTATTTTGATAGCATTTATTGGGACTGACTTTAGACCCAAAAGAACAAATTGGGCACAGACTTCTCGACTATAATATTTCTTAAATCAACTAATGGGGTCCCGATCGAATTAATTGAAAATGAAGAAAAAATAAAATAAACTAAAATTTGCATATTAATTTAAATATTAAAAAATAGTTAATTTATTTAATAAATATTCTATTTTTACATTTCTGATGTAATAAATATTTTCTAATAAAATTTATTATTTTTTAAATTCTTAAATCAGTATGTTAACATTTTGTTCAAAAGTTTATAATAAGAGCTACTCAGTAGCAGAACTAGAAGGCTCGGTTAGGTACAGCCGAGCAAATAAAAATATTAAAAAAAATTAGATCAATCAATCTATTTCCATGTGGCCCTAAGAAAAGAGCCCCATTTACATGGTATCTTGGACTAAATCAAAGTATTAATTAGATGGATCAAGTTGAAACACTCACATGTCATTGGTTCAACTACAAAATCATTTAAGTTAGTTGCATATTCAAATTTCTTAAATGAAAAAAAAAGTTTGAAAATCTTAATGATAAAATTAATAAATACTTTATCAATAATGTAGTAAATCTAAAGAAAAAAAAGAAGTTTGAACAAGATTCAACCAAAACACACACTTATGCTGAATGAAGACCCAAACCAGTATTCCTCAAACAACAAAAAAGTTCACAATGTTGTTATTGCAATTTTCAAAGCAGAAAATTGGTCAGCAAACATACAATCATGTGTTGATTGTTGAACTTCCTATCCAAACTGTGAATCATTGAGCATAGGTTTTAGGTAGCATAAAACCAGCTCTCACCTCCTCAAATGAATATTCAAATGATTGACTAGTCTTTGAAGCAGCAGTAGGACCAGAATACACACTGTCTGGGGTAATGGCAGTCAGCATAGGGACTGAAGTCAAAGGAGTGGTAGGCACTGGAAGTGCCATATTCTTTGGGGTCATGTTTTCTTCATCTCCAGCTATATATGGCCTGGAGGGTGGAGTTGCTGTTAGCATTTGACTTTTTTGCTGTGTTGCTACATTCTGTGATTTTCTATGGTCTTCTTGAAAATTTGATATGTTGGCTTTAGACAAGACTGCGGGAGAAACAGGAGAGAGGGGCTTCCTAGTCAATGATGACTGAATTTCAGTGCCCTTTTCTGCACTGCTTGCAGTCTTCTTCAGCTTCACTGAATGACCAATAGCTTTAGAGTTATCCTTTCCTGCTTAAAAGTTCCATTGACATCATGCATTTAAACGCAAGAAAAAAGGTTTTGATTTTGTGCACCTTTCTAGGTAAGCTTTATTTGGAACACAAAACATTCGTTGTGTCATAAATAGAGAAGTGTTGTAGTAAATATACTTTCTTTCATGATACTAAAGCTTAAGGGTCTTGCTACTTACTAGTGTGTAAGGGGACTAATTAAAGAATTAATAAGTAAAGAGTTAGTTGAGATTGCATTGAAAATCAGAATAGAATGCACTATTATACTTTTCAATGAAAAAATTTCTACTTTTGATTAAATATTTTTTAATCTTTGCAAATAGAAAAATGTTCATCTTTTCGACACAACAAAAATGTTCATTTTTAGTCCCTAATAAAAAGTATATTTCGTTTTGCTCATTCATTTACGGAAATGTGTCAAGTATGCAGGGACTATTAGGGAACACATTCGACACATTTTTATAAATGACGGATAAAAAGAAGATAATTTTTTTAAGGAACTAAAAAAGAATTTTTTTTCTATTTGCAGGGACTGAAAATACAGTTTAATCTTTATGATAAAAAATGACCACTTTTAAATGCTTAAAAATAGCTTCAAGGGAAAATGTCCCAACAAAAATAAATATTTACTGATAAAACACAGGCACAGTATAATTTTTAAATACCTGAGGATTGAGTTGAATGGTAAATATTCTTGTTGCGAAGGATGGAGCCTTTCTGATTGGTAACATTACCCTTTTTATTAGATTGGTGAATAAGAGAGGCATGTCTTGGATCCTGAAGCATTGTGATACTTGGAATTCCTGTTGAACATCTGGAAACCTTGTACCCACTTTTAAATGCTGGGCTGGGTTTTGAACCGAAAAGTGTTTCATGCTCGGCCATCAGTTGTCCCTGAAGTTTCTTTTGATCCTAAAATTAATATGAAACAAAAACAATTAATGGGTAGAAACAAAAGAAATGTCTAAAAGAAAATTCCATACCATCTACTATGTAATTAACTACAAGAATGTTATGCTTCATAGTTCATACCCTCTGTAGTTGCCTTTCATTCTCTTTCTCCTGCCTTAAGGTGCTGTAGTCTTCAAGAATGGAAAGTAGCCGGCTCTATACACACATCCATGATAAAAACAATTCCTTAAAAGCTATGAAATGTGATACTTTGGACATAGTTTTCCAAGACCAAGAGAAAGTCTACCTAAGCAAAATTTCATAAAATCTAGTAGGCTAATTCATAGAAGTTGCACATATGATTTTGTTAAAAATACTTACTCCATCATACATAAACTCTTGTCCTCTTTCTTTCTCCCATGCTTTAACTTTTAAAATTATTGTCTCCACAATCCCTGTTTCAATAACATACAAATTAAAAGAAATGAGAAAATGAAGACGAGGCCCACAATTCAGATACTAAAAATTTAACTCCACTTGGTGTATGATACTCCTTTGCATTATCACAACTACTAGAAGAATAATGCAACTAAAAATAGACAAACAACCGAATACAGTTAATACGCTGACTTTATACTTCACCACGTCACATTGTCAATATTTAATCCAAATCTATATCATAATAATAGAAACTAGAGTTAAGCTAGTTTAGCAATAGTCGTAACTATATCATCCGTGTATTAGTCGACAATAGTTATGTTCTATTGAGTTTGTTAGGTTCCTATCCATTTAGTTAGAAAGTGTATGCATAGCTCCCTTCTTCTCTTGTTATAAATATACAATGGGCTCTTTGTATCTCCATCTTATTCAATCAATTACACAATGTTTTTCTATGACAACCCCCTTCTCTTACTTTGGGCTTTATGGGGTGTGGCCACATCCAGTTGGTGTTAGGTACTACACCTATCAAAATTTTAATAGGTAAAACAAGAACCAAATTCCAGAGGCCACTGCAAATTGATAGTAGCATATTTTAGGAACTAATTATGTTAAAGGAATACTCACCAGGAATTTTGCTTAACAAAGCACGGGCCTTCTCAGCACGTTTTAAGGTAAGATGCGCACCTCTTCCAGCATTATAACGATTATCATCCTAAAAAACCGCAGTAATTAAAAAAGATAAAGCAAAAAAAAGGAAATATCCAATAATGTCAATAGAAACACTGGATCACCCTATTGTACTCCTCCAGCCAGCTTTCTTCTTGACATGCAACCAACCACTTCTCAACCTTTTCAAGGATTTCTTTCCTGTTAAGAGCTTCTTCTTTTGTCTTAGTAATTAGGTGCTCAATTTGATCTGCAGAGTGATTATCAAAATGAATGATAGAACAACTAGTGACATGCATGACACATTTTGTTAAACAACAACAAACTGGTAAAATACTTAAGAAATAAAAAAAATTAAAGCAATCCTATGAATAGCATATGTCAGAATGGAAGAAATTTTAATTAATAGCCATATCATTGTTCTTCTGGTCATGACTATTTATCACCAGACGATCTTGTGACTGGCCTATGCCTTGGTTAGTTAACATGCATCTTTAAAGGCTTTAAATTAAGATTGCGCATACTGTGGAATCATTATACAATAAATGAAGAATGCTTTAATTAACAGCAATCTTCAAAAACTTATGGAAAATCTTACCATAGTCTAGAAGCTCAAGTGAATGTTGGCTTTGAAAAACTGTTTGTGTAGTCAGATGTGTTTTTCTGCATATTTCCTCTAACTCCAACTTCTTTTTCCGTAAAAGTTCTTTCATTTTTGTTGATTTAAGTACTTGAAGCCTTTCAACTTCCTTCTCAAGCTGCAAGGAGTAAAACTCATCCAGTTAATTACATAATAAATCCTGCAAACTGCAATACAATTGAGGCAAATTCAATTTAGGTGAAAGGGAAGAACAGAACGAAGACTATAGTCAAAGACAACAAAACTCACGTAAATAACGGAGTCAATTGAAAGTATTTTAGACTCAGTAAATTCAGATTCCAAAGCAGTAATTTTACTGGTCACATGGTGAAATTTCTGCTGTTCCTCCATTGGTGTATCCATCAAATCCCACATCTCTAATAGCGCAGCTGCAAAACTTTGAAGCTGAGGCAGCATGTAAAGTGAGAAATGGTACATGAAATAAAACTGTATTTGACAGGACGAAGGATAAGAACAAGAATGCTGACCTTCTGCATTCTATGTATTTTAACCTCTCTCAAACTTTGTATTTCAGATGTCAAATTCTTTATTGTATTGTCACTGACATCTTTAGTCACAGTGGAATTAACCATAGTGGGGCAAATCTCACAAATTTTGTCTTTGACATCCAAACCAAGGACCAAGCACAATGAATTGAGAGCGTTCAGTTGGTCAGACACCTGCTTCAGTCGACTGGCCTGCAATAACTCAAGAAAAATCAGAGATATTAACCTATGGAAGTTATTCTTTCTTAGGGTAAGATTGTAAGAATATGTCTAGAAGAAAACAAAATATCACTTTTTCATCTATACTTACTCAAGCATTAACAACAAGTCACACTACATTGCACCATTCCTGAACACATCATGAACAATATGCGTTTTTGTCTACCAAAAGTTTAGACAAAAAATAATATAGGATTAAAGACAGAAATCACCTTTTCATTTTGTAATTGAAGTAGCTGCTTCTGTAATTCCTCTAGTCTTTTCAAAGACAGGTTGTTCTCTTCTAAATATGCATTAGCCACCATGGAGCCATAAAGCTCACTGGAAATATTCTTCAAGTGATATAAGACTTCTGAAAACTGCTTCTTCCTTTTGGTTTTCAGCTTGCGCATCTCCTCAAGTTGTGAAACAACTGTTTCACGTGCTTTCTTCAAGCTTCCACAAGACTTTGGATCAAACTGAGGGCACACCAATAAAAGTTTGTCAACTGTAAAATCTCCCTGTGGCCAAGAATAAAAATAGCTAATTCACTCAATTCTGGAGTTCCAACAAGACTTACATGCAATGGTTGTTCACCCATTGCTGCACAGATGCCAGCAATTTCTGCCACATTATCAGCAATTTCTTGCTGAATTTGTGCTCTACACAGTTTGGCTTCATCCACTTCTTTTCTATACAAATCCAGACACTTGTGTTCAATTTCCCGCAACATTGCATCCCTTCGAGAATCAGACTCTCCAACTTCATCCCATATTATCTACCATTCACAAGGATCAAGCAAACAGAACATAACTAATGTTAGTCCAAAGTCCTCTACTCCTCCAGAAGAAGCTGTTAGGGAAGGGAACATGATAAAAAAGAGAGATTCTTGACAAATTAGATAAGGGGCAGAACCTGGAGTTCTTTTAGCAACAAATGACATGTTGTTTCTTGTTGACCAAACTGACTGCTAGTACGATTGCTGTACATAGGAACAAGTATGCTGAAAAAAACAAAACAAAAAGCCAAAATGAATATCAGAAAATGTATAAAATATATATGCTCACTTAAATACAATCATCAAACATGGAAAATTCCTATTAAATCTAAGCTTAAAACTCTGAGGGCAAACAATAAACAGAACAAAACAACAAGAGAAATTTCTTTTGCGGATAGAATGAGCACAAGTATACTCTTTGCTCATGCATTTACATATACATATACATACACATACACATACACATATACATATACATATACATATGTACAAACACTGCACAGTACACACATAATGAAACAATGGTTCCCTTATATGATAATAGTCCTTTGCTACTGCAAAAAGAATGTTGGTCTCATCTCTCTTATGATAAGAAATAAAAAATTCCATATAAAATATTTCAGTAAATCTGAAAATGCTCTAATTCCATTGTTACAAACAAAAATAGTGTCTTTTCTCTTTTACCATTCGTTTTCTGGAAAACAAAACAGAGCTGAATCTTAAAAATTGCTGAGGAAAACAGACCTTCAGATTCAACACGGAGACAAAGAATTGGGATTTTTTTAGGGTTTTCGAAATTGGAATGCAATTTGAAGAATGAAGAAGAGATGGATTTTTGAGAGTGAGAAGGGGCAAAAGTGTGACAATCAAAATCGGTTTTGGGAGGGAAACCGGATAATCGATTCTAGTGCAGTCGGAATTTTTATGCATTTATGCAATCAGAGAATATGAACCGTTGGATAGGCTATAATCTTGAAGGCGTGTCTTAACTCCAATTTACGATATAACAAATCTGCCGTCGGATCAAATTGAACGGTTACCATTCACTAACTTCGTAAATGCGTGGAAAATTCAAATGCAGGGAATCCAAACAGGGAGGGGGGAAGAGCCGTTTTCTCGAGCTTCGAAATCAAACCAGATGTTGACACGTCAGCAAGAAGGCACGAATATTGCTGACGTGGCCAGTGAGCGTTACTTTAATCTCTGGACAATAATAGCCTGGATCATTTTGAATTTCAAAAAATACAAAATGTATTGATTTCTTATTTTTACAACGGTGAACTATTTATTATTTTTCATTAATCATGCTTGAATGTTTATAATTAATTTGTATTAATGATTAAATAAATATTTAAATTTGAAGAAATAGCTTAAGTTTCATTTCCAAAAAATAAAATAAAATGAGAGAATCAAAATATTTACCTGTAATAATGGAGGTCGTATTGTTGGAAAAATATGTGTAAATTAGATTTTTTAAAAATATTTCTGGATTTTATTTTTATAATTTACAGATCAAGGCCTCTCTTTTTGATAAATTTAAGAAATTATAGTTGGAATTTCTGGTAAATTTTCATTTGCCTAAAAAAAGGTAAATTATTATTTCAGTCATGTAAGAATGATTTGGTTTTTAATGTGAATTTATCCTCTCGATCATAAAAAGTGAAGACAAAATTAATTTTAATGTACGATACGAACCAGGAGATTGAGAATTAATGTAAATTAAATGACTGATGAGTTAATTTTTTTAAGATGATGACTCGGGGGTTAAATTAATCTTATTTTTAGAACCAAATTAAATAATATTTTTTTATAATTACAAAAACATTATTATTTTTTAAGAGAAAAATAATGTCGCATATATGTTTGATAATTAAAATATGAGTTTATTCTAAAAGTTGATATTCAGAGCAATTCCAATATTAAACGAGTTTTAAATTTATATACTATTAAAATAATATAGATAAAAAAATATTGATGAAAAAGGGTAAAATAAATAATCTATATACTATTAAAATAATATAGATAAAAAAGTATTGATGAAAAAATATAAGATGTTGGTAGTATGTAATATTGATTGTTACATATTCTAGATGAAAAAATAATATTGATTGTTTTCTCATCAACACTTAAATTATTTATCATATGTGAAAGTGAATTGCTTATTTTAGATGAATCAAACATAAGAAAAAATATTGATTGATCGGACTACAAGTTCAGCATCTCGAAAAATTAGAGGTTAAAAAGGCATCAGGAAATAATTCAAAACTGGTCAAAATCAATGCCAGTAATTGATTTGAACCATTTTCTTTTATAACTTTTAAATATTCATTTAGTTTAAAATATATTTTAGAGATAAATAAAAATAAAAAATCCAATGAATACATACAAATTAAATTGTACACTCTAAGATTATAACAGTTTCAAATTAAAAATGAAAAAAAGGTGAATATATAAAATTAAGAAATATTATGATTTTCTATTTTTTTATGTAAATTACTAGCTGGTACATGACCTGCTAAACTTATTATGTTCAAAGTACTTTGAGCATTCCGCTGGACGTAAATACAATAGGTAATACTTAATAAGCATGTAGAAAATTTACATTCAACCATACATATGTAGTATGCATGTTCTAGTCACCTGGATATATAACCATGCAGAAAATCTCTTTAGATGAAATTAAAGAGAAAGGAGGAACCATTGGTCTTGTAGACTGTATATATAGTACGTATAGTTACATATTCTACATTGTAAGCATTATTACAACATAACTAGCTATCTGGTACCATTAGCAAAAAGCTTAGCAAAAAAAAAGAAGATAAGTTAATAAAACTTTGGGTAAATCGTCAAAACCAAAACCATTGCATTGGCATTCAAGAAGACATCAGAAGATAAAAGCATATCCTATAGTCTGGTATCTTACTCCGGGCCAAAGCTTGAAGTTCCTAGTCATCATTAAGTTGCTGATTGTTGGATGCTTTGAGAGAAAGCTGCTAATTAATTCTAATGAGGTTGATGATCAAAGTGCATGGATATGCAAGCAGCACTTTGCAAGCCAATATTGTTGTTTGATGCCAAATGAGGACGAGGAATGCATACTAAGGGATTGAAATTGTTTGGTAAGTTTCTTCAAAAATACTTTTAAGAAAAGAAAATAAAAAGAAAAAACTGAAATAAACTTCTCCACATATATATAAGTTCACAGTTAACTAATTGATAATTAATTTTAGTTTATGAAAAATTTAATTTCATTTTTTTTCTTCTCTCAAAAGTGTTTTTAAATAAACTCATCCAAACAAATCCTAATTAAGGGGTGAACAACTTCAAGGTTATGGAAATGGAGGAGCCACGTACAGAGAGGCTATGCAATGTGGAAAGACGAGCATGAACATAGGTTAACTCTGCTTGCGAGTTCACAACCTGTAACACAGATTCATATGTAAAGTGCTACATATATAATGTTCAAATTATGGCATATAGAACTGCATTACTATATGTTAGATTTGAGGTTGGAGTTTGCCATTTCCCTTGTTTGTGAAAGTTAATAGCCAGAAAACACTAAGTATTGACGTGTTAATTAAATCAAAACTTATACTGTGTGGTAACTGGTACGTAACATGCATAAAGTGTTTATATGTATGATAATATTATCATTATATATATGTCTCCAAATTAACTATCCTCGAGGATGCATGTGAAAAATAGGCAGCATTTCTTTCCGAGTGCAGTCAAAATTCATATGTGAGACTTTGATAACGAGGACAGAAAAGATTCCAAGGAGAGAAAGCAGTTTCATGTATCGAAAAAAAAGCAGTATCAACTTCTTCATAAAATGTAAAACTTTCAACAGAAAATCAATATTGATAAATTACCCTTCGCCATTTGTTTTATAATTCAGGTTATGATGGAAGCCTTATTTAATATCCAATAAAAGATATGGGAAGATAGTTTGAATAAGGAGATTCATTAAAAACCAACCCATCATCCAGTGGTTGTTAATTATAAGAAAAAAAATAAGGCTGTCATCAAGCTAAAGATTTGGTTTGACTATTCCAATAACATTGTACACATATAAATTTATTCTACAGCTTGAGATGGTCTGACTTAAGAAAACACTACTTTAATCATTTTCCATCAAGCTAGCTATAACTATATAATAATATATTTGAGTTGCTTTCTTGTGAAAACATCGTACCAATTATGAATACTTTGATAGTATCATGGTAAGCATAGTGATTGGTTTAGTTAGACTCAAGATTACGAGTAAGAAATTATTCACACGGGGAAACGGGTTGCTATTGTATTATAGTTTAATTATAATTGTAGAAAACTAGTGGAAGAAAGACGCTTTGTGTCTGTAATTTTTTTTTATTAAAAGAAGATCATAGATAATAAAATTTGAATAAAAATGAGAAAAATATAAAAACAGTTTTGGTGTATTAATTTATTTTGATTTTTTATTCAATACATATGTTTGCGTTTCCACTACCAGGCCAGTTTGTGTCTAGCTATGATAGTTCCTTATTTTTTTCTTTAGTCATGTGCACTTATTATTCACAACAGGTATTACAGTCGCAATATGATTTTAAAATCTTTAACATCACAGCCGTAATAACTGTTAGAAAATTAGAAACTACATATGCTCCGACAAATCCCCTGAACTTGAAAGAAGAATCAATTTCCTAGCCAGTTTGAAGAAAAAAAATCCATTTTCTCCTGTTCAGTCGGTGTTGCCACTTCAATATCTTATAGAAGTAGTATCTATCAGGAGGAACGGTGCCATGTTAATTATAATAATATGCTTTAATTTCCATATACTTTGAGTAAAAAGTAATGAACCCACTTAAAATAAATATAAAATAGTACGGCAAATGTCTGTTGCATGCAATTAAAACTTATTCCCCGAAGATATCCCAACAACAGAAGAGAAAAAAAAAATTTCAAAACAAGCTGGGGTCACTAGATTTCTGGATATATACTTAATTTGACTAGGATGGATTGAGAAGGGATATTAAAGAAATTTTTTAATGTAATGATTGATCTGGTCAAAATTATTCGAATATAAATATATACATTGACACTCTTATATGCATGTCAAACTTTTTATTAACTCTTATAATTTATCTATAGTTCTTTTAAAATTATTATCATATCATATTCTTTATTATATTATATATTTTTCTTTTTCTCTCTCTCGATGTCAATTGGCGCGCATCTAAGTATCCATGAATGATTTTCTAAACCATTCCTCTCACCTTTTTAATTTCAACTCTTAAAAGTTATATAATTAATACAATCGTATGCACCACATAAATAATTGCACTTTAGCCTAGCAGCTGATTTGCCGCATCTTGAGGTAACATCCTGTAGTTCAAAACACAGATACTCAAACTTAATTTCCGGCAAGTAATGATAATTATATTGTGGCATTATGTTCTAATCATTCCTAGGTGTTGACCACACGAGGGGATGATCATGGGGCCCTTCTTAAAGAATAATAGATTACCACCCTGTTGGTTCTCTCTCTCTCTCTCTCTCTCTATATATATATATATATATATTTGTACAGTTAGCATAAGTTATAGGCAAGCTAGGTCTAATTACAGGACACTGGTGAGACAAGCTTGAAAGCAATTCAAACATTCATGTATCTTCTATCATGTGCTGCATTGCACGAAGAGCATTTTCCTAAAGTCCTTTGGACCATGTTTCTTGAATTGAACTACCTACATGATAATGACTTTAATTAGATATATACTTAATAGCGGTTACACATATGTTTGGTTTGCAAGATGACTTTTTTTTTTTTACTGAGGTTTGCAAATGGGTAAGAGTGCAAATTAATAAGGTAAATTATTTGTGATTTATTTGAATGAGTCATTTTATATATATATATATATATATATATATATATATATATATATATGTATATATGTATAGTGATTCTGTTGGAGGGCTTTCTCTCTTTCTTCAGCTGCTGCATGATAGTTCCATTGCGTTCCTCTGCCTACAAACAGTCACCTTATATGGAAGGCAGAGTCATCAATAGATATATCATTTTTGTACACGTATAATTTTATATATCAAACTCATCATTTGTTTGACTTAAAGGATATATAAATTTGACTATTTAAATGAATCAGGTCAAAACTTTATAATAACTGGCTAATAACTTGTGTATATATGAATTATTTAAATGATTATAATTTTATTTATTATATATTTGTTAAAAATATAATTTATTTATTATTATAACACACATTTTAATTTTCAAGAGTTATATACAATATTTTAAAAAAAATCTTCCATTTTCATCACTAAAATTTCGTTTCTGAGTCATCTTATATGAATTTAATATAAAATGATATTTTATTATTATTTTACATTACTTTCTAAAGTGAAAATATCTATTAAATACTAAATTAGTAGATAAAAAATTGTTAAAAAAGTTAAAAAATTTGGCTGACATTAATTTATAACTGAATAATTTTGGCTGACATTAATTTGAAATTGTATAGAATTCAGGTTTATTCGTCTCTATCAAAATGGAAAACAATGTATCAATTTTATTCATTCACGATAATTCACAATCTCGAGCAATTAAGTAGAAAAAGACCTCTAAAAAAAAAAGTAGAAAAAGGCCAGTATTCTATTGTCAAAAAAAAAAGAGAGTACAAAAGAACCTATATTTTTTTAAAGAACCAATCGAACGTTCATAGCTTCACTTCCCTTTATGTAAGCATATTCAATTCATATTCACATGCAATATCTTAACACCAAATTAATTAAGAGAACCAACACACAAGCATTCTTATACCATAAC
Organism: Glycine soja; assembly: GCF_004193775.1. Classification (NCBI taxonomy): domain Eukaryota; kingdom Viridiplantae; phylum Streptophyta; class Magnoliopsida; order Fabales; family Fabaceae; genus Glycine; species Glycine soja. Next base: position 46,494,812 of record NC_041010.1, on the reverse strand, counting down.
TCCCCGTCTAAGCGTTTTTCATTTTATATACAAAAGAAAGGCAAGAGGCTGAGTCAATTGCAACAAGGGTTTGTTTAATTAATTTATCCTAAATTAAAATAGAATTAAATAATAGATGAATAATGTCATTCTTCATTATTGAAAGATAATTAATACAATTTTCTTAACTACATCATTAATAATTCACCATGAGATTATTTAATCCTATTTTTTCTAAGATAAATTAGACAACCCCTTTCAAGTTTCAACAATATTATGTAATTGTGTGATTGAAATTAATAAGAAGCCGATAAAAGGAGAGTTCGCTCCTTTGCCCTCACGCAGCTTAAAAGTTAAAACAAGCAATGGCCAAAATACATGCATATCCACTCTCATTGACTCTCTCTCTCTCTCTCTCTCTCTATATATATATATATATATATAATAAATGCAAAATATTAATAATGGTTCTTCACTTTGGTTTTGGCTCAGTTACAAAAACCTCTTTTATGATTACATCATCTCTTGGTCCAAATTCAAAGCTTCCCCTCCCAATACATACCTTGCACTCACATGATACCAACTGGAGAAAGTGTCAAGTGTGCGTGTTTTGGAGAGAGAAAGGGGGAAAAAGAGCATGCGTTTTTGTTGAATGAATTCAAGATCACGAGAGGAACGAGGACAAAAGAGGAAAAAATAGTAAGCCATATTAGGTTATGTCTCATGGTTTTCTTCACGCAAACAGCTAAATATGGAGGTTAAGCTTTTGCTCCTTCGCGTGGCTTTTAAGACTTCTTCTTTCCCGATTAATTCCTCTCATTAAATTACCATAGCTCCACCAAACGTATCCTAGTAATTAAATTCAATCCTACAAACACCACCATTCATGTTCTTCCTTTTCCTTCTTCTCTCCCTCTTTCAATCATAGGCTATGACATGAGTCTCACAAAATCCTAACCCTACAACCTAATCATTTCATACCCTTCAATTCAACACCTTTCCCAAATTAAGCTATAGCCAATAAAACAAAATAGTATAATAATTTTCATTAATGATGAGCAGCGGTAGTGGTAGTGGCAGCAGTAGTGGTAGCCCTTGTGGTGCTTGCAAGTTCTTGAGGAGGAAGTGTATTCCGGGTTGTATATTTGCTCCGTACTTTGATTCAGAGCAAGGTACAAGCCATTTTGCGGCGGTGCACAAGGTTTTTGGGGCCAGCAATGTGTCCAAGCTTCTCCTTAGCATTCCAGTGCATAGGAGGCTTGATACGGTCATCACCATTTGTTATGAAGCACAATCAAGGATCAGAGATCCTGTTTATGGCTGTGTTTCCCACATCTTTGCCCTTCAGCAACAGGTAACCATAGATTAATTATTGGTTTTGATTATAACTTCTGATAAATTTTTGATTAAGCATGTCTTTTTATAACATAGAGATGAAGAGTGTTCTTAGCATATCCATTATATACTAGTTGTTTAATTGTTTTCTTTTAATTTGGCTATCTTAATTATCAGTTTTTCTTCTCCCTACACTAAGCTAACCAGGTGAATCATAGAACTGGTCTGCGTTTTCAAGACTTATTTTTACTCCATTTTTCTTATTGACTACAATATGATCAGTATCATAATTAGACTATATTTTTTAGACTATTTAATTAATTTATATGAAATTGCTGGAAACCGCTAATTAAACATTGATACATGCATGACTCATATGTAACCTCCCAAATTTATTTTGTTTTGTTTGCTAGCCAATAAAGTGAAGCCAGTAAAGTGAAAACTGATCAGATAAGCCTCGTTTTGTGTTCACATAAGACTTGGATGGTTTTGAATCTCATTTTGAAACCACAAACCAATGGAGTATTTATATTTATTTATTTATTTATTTATTTATTATTATTATTATTATTATTTTATTGAAGCCAGTTTAGCTCGAGTTTCTAAATGAAACGGCAAGGAAATGGAACTAATCAATATAAAAGTATTAGTCAATTTATTTTTTTGTTTTTTTTTTCTATAAGGAGATGTGCCTCCCAATCCTTCAACAAGGATTTTGCAATTTGCATACATTGTAGTAGTAGCAATGTGGTTTGTTCCCTCTGAAAGAGGAATAAAAGTGAGATTTAGGGAAAGAGGAAAATAAGGGTAGGGTTTGCCAAGCCATGGAAATAAGGGAGACAGTTAAATTTCTATGCATTTGAATGAAATCCATAACTCTTATTTGATTAACAAATGATGTGGTCGGCTGTTACATGCATGGGTAGTCTATGGCATGGACCATTACTTCCTTGGTTCTTGCAGGTTTTGTGGAGATGGTCGGTTAGTCCAGGGGTTCAATTAAGTAATTTGATGGAGAAAATTAAATTAAATATTTTTTGTCCCTAGCTATAATTTTGTAAAATTAAATGACCTTGACAAAAAAAAGGTTTGTAGAAACTCACATCCATTCTCAATATAATTTAATTATATCTATTATGGAAGTGAGATTTAGAAAATAAACGGTGAAATCTTAACACATGACTATCTCAACTCTTTTTTTTTCTCACTTGAGTGGATCTTCCATATGCATAATCTGTGTAAATTAACTATGTTGTGATCTTTAAAAATTTATTACAGTTGGATGTATAATATATAGTAATACCCTATAACCATCTTTGACTCTCACATAGTGTAGTTATTTGTATCCATATAGTGGGGGGAAAATCTCCTTTTTTTAATTACCCTCACATTTTCTTTAGAATACTGTTATAAGCTTGGTACTTTGTACCTTGAATTGTACTTGACATGTAAATGTTGAGTGAATCTGATCATTTGGTACTCATTACTTAAGAAATATATAAGAAATATATTTTACACGTTCTTATTAGACAAAATTATAAACTCATAAAGTTTTTCAAAAGGCGATTAACAGTATTGTGAATAAGGATTATCGTAGTAAAAACAATTATATTTTCTTTTCTTTTTCTTTTTAATTTTTAAAAATACTCATATTAATCCATTATCTTTTTTATTATTAATGATTCTAGGGCCTTAAAATATGATTTCGTAGAAGGAAGTTTTTCTTCCATTTGCAGTAATCTACTTCAGTCTGTATTTTTTTTATCTCACTTTTACCGTAACGCAATAGGAAAATAAATGAGTTATAAATAATTTGGGTTGACTTTCTAGTGAGACTAACATAAAATTTTATCAAATAATAAAAAATATTAAAAATAAAATATTGTTAGCATTTCTCAATATATTTTTGGCTCTAGTATATATTTGTACTTGACAATCAAGTACTCTATCTTAGAATCATAGATTTGATTGTTCTATAATAAGTAGTAGCTAGCTAATCTTTATCCTCTAATATGTATTAGTCATTATTAGAAATGTATTAGTATTGAAATTATTTCATGAAGAATGCTGGTTTTTAAAAGAACTACTGTATATTGTTTTCTTCCTTCAAGCTTAATCGTGTTAGTTTGTTTATTTTCCGAAGTCACTTCGTTTGTACAAAACTCTTGCTTATATATTCTCTAGAAGTTTGTTTAAAGTTACGCGTTCATACTTAATCCATTCTTGCATTATATGTTCCTTAATTAGTCTCAAACCTACTCAGGATCATCACATTAAGAGGAAATTTTAGCATAATATGTTTAGAGAGAAAGATACGTGCTTAACACAATAAAAAAAGAAGAAGAGAGTGTCCGAATCTAGAAAAAGAGTGATGATATAGAAACCTTTATGTATCAAATACTCTATCATTAACATTTATTATTATAATTTTATTTTACTTTCATATTACATCATATATATAGTATATTTATTCTATATATATTTTTCTCATTTTTTTCCTCTCTAAGTGTTATAATATTCTGTATACACCAATCTTTTTTCCGAAAAAAATTAATGATGTAATTTCTAAAATAAAAAAAGTTAGTACAACATCAAATTTATATAAACATTTTGTTTGAAAACAATATCATCTGTCTTTTAGCTAAACCGTATCATACAAATTTTCTCTCACAAGATAAGTCAGGCGGAGACAAAAATAAGTTATTATGAATTATGATCCATGGATTTATTTTAAATAATAATAATTAATCACAATGACACATGCAATGTATAAACATTCCAGGTGGTGAGCTTACAAGCAGAACTCTCTTACCTACATGGCCACCTTGCTCAAATGGAGTTACCTCAACCACCACCACCTCTTCCACTGCCACAAACGATGGTGGCACCACCGCCCGGTTTCTTGATTGCAGACCTACCGTCCGCCACCGTGGCGGCAGCGGCGGCCACCACCTATGATTTGTCTTCACTTTTTGATCCACTGGGCCAAACTTCATGGGCCATGCAACAGAGAGCCATAGACCCACGTCAATACAACATGGCTGCTGCTCCATCAACCGCCACTACTGGTGCTGACATTCAAGCAGTGGCAAGTGACATTCCTCATAGGCACGGGTCTCCTCCATCTCCTCCTGCGTCAAGCTCCAATGCTTCACCATCTCTATCGCTTTCTAAATGATCAAACATCTTTTTTGCTTTATAAATTAATGAACTTTTATATATTATTTTTCCTTTGGTAATTGGAATTTAATATTAATATTAGAAACTATAGACGACTAGCAAGGGATCTTAAATTTTCAAACATATTTCAATATATGAGCAAGCATATTTATTATAATAATCTTGATTATATATATGATTGTTCTTTCATTCCTTTCTTTTATCCTTTTTTTTTGCTGAAAAAAGAAAAAAAAAACACAATGGATTTACTAGCTAGTATATAGACATATGCATTTCTTGCCAGCTAGTTATATTTCGAATTTCTTTTGCGAGTACGTGTTGATAGTATAAGATGTGGCTCTCGTCAATGAGTCATTATGGAAAGAGGAGGATGCATGTACATTATGATCACATAATGGTCATTGTTTGACCATGGTTGAAACTTCTGCAACCTTTTACATTCCATATTTGCCTCTTTGGAACTTGTGTTTAGAATTTTTTTTTTTTTTGCAAAATAAGCGGCTCTTCTATTTTTACGGCTAAGGGGATTTGATGAAGAATGACGAATTGCCAAACTTAAAAATTAGGATAAATATCGTTGTTGGTCCTTTATGTTTTAATATTTCATTTTCTTTTTACTTTATGTTTTAAAAGTTATGCATGGATCTTTTATGTTTTTGAAAAAAATTATTTTGATCTTTCCTTCAATTTAATATTGACATCACTCGATCTCTGTTCCCGTTGGCCAGCTTCTTGATCTACTGCACCCTAATATATCTTTAATCGTTTGTGAGACAAAGTTAATCATGATTAGACTTTACTTATAATACTATTACTTATAGGTAATTATAAACAAATCATGTTCATTTATCCTTATTTATTTGTGAAATAAAATTAATTATATTTATAGATGTAATAATTAATCATGTGATGGTTAATAATCTCATGATGATATTATTAATTTAACTATCGTTATACATTTCAATAATCTCGGGACACTATTAAGCACATATGAGTAATATGAGTAAATGTATATAATTGCGTTCCTTTGTTCTTAACCACTTTAAACAACACAGAGCAGTAAGTGAAAATAACTGTCTTTTCTTCTTTTCTCTTTCTTTTCTTTCTTTTTTTCTGTTTAACCTTCTCTCAGGATTATGTTGCTCTTTGGTCTCCCCAGCTTGTTCCTTTCTCTTTCTCTTGTTGACGTAATTTTAGACAACACAGAGCACTAAGTGAAGATAACCGTCTTTTCTTCTTCTTTTCCTTTTTTTTTTTCTATTTAACTTTCTATCAGGATTATAGTGGTTTTTTGAACTTTTTGACCACTGATTTTGTGAACTTTCGTTCCAGCGAGGCATGATAAGAGAGTGGGAATGGGGAGGAGCTGAACGCTAAGAGTGTCAAAATGGGTTTTGACTGATCATTGTTTCGACTGTGCAAACTATTACCTGCATAAATATAGCTTTAGAGGGCTAAGGTAGAGGAAATGTTATCATGCCATGATGCAATACAACAAAACTTAACTTCTGTTCTGAGTACTTGCAATCTGCTTGACATAAGCTATAAAATGCCATCTTGATTCTAAGGATTTCAATCTCATGGTTTCCTTTTAGAGTTCAAGCTTAATTTATCTCATCACTTGCACCTGAATCCGATACACATATCATTCAAGAGGAGTCACTTTTCTTCCTTTTCTTTGAAGTAAGCTGCAGTAAAAGTGAGAAAGATATCTTGAGAAACACAGTTACTCCATAGTACCATATAAGTGATAGTTTTTTCTTTTTTTTTTCTTAACCACCTATATAGCAAGATGTGCCATATCCCAGTAATTGAGGCCGGCTTAAAAGGAAAGCTACTAAATCTCATGTTTTTATAAAGCAAAATACCATTATGTTGTAGAAAATATTCAAAATATAGTTCTTTCGGTTAAAGTAAAAAAAAAATTCTTAAAACTGATTATTTCACTCACCGTTAAACTGATCCTATCAATAATTAATTTTTTTTATCAACAAATATTAATTATTAATTTATTAATTTATTAATTTTTTATTTCTTTCTTAACCATCCAATTAATTTTAAAACAATTAGTAACCTTTTCTTTTTTTATTTCTTTCTTAACCATCCAATTAATTTTGTATATGCTAGTACTTACCGATTGGGTTGTTCTAATGTTCATATCCTAGTACTTACCGATTGGGTTGTTCTAATGTTCATATGTTGACCTTATATGTGTTTGTGTTTTATTTTTTTATTTTGTCAAAAAATATTATAAATTTATTATCATAAATCTATTACGAATCAAATATTTATTCAATATAAATTTATAAAGATAATTCATAAAAAAAACTAACAACCAATATTATAATACTTTTTAATCACATATCCAGAACTTAATTTAAATAAGTAGATACATAGAATAGAATAATAATTTAAATTTAATTATAAAAAATATAAAATAATATTGAAAAAGGTGTGCCATGAGGCGTGGGGGACCTGTGTAGAAGTATTGATTGATGATTCTATTTCCGTCATAGATATTAGCATTGGCATAATCCCCCATGAACTGTCCATTATTTCTTGCCCTAAGCTGGCTGCCACAATGGCAATGAATTAGTAGTCCTTCTTCTGTAAGAGGCTGAGGCTAACGAAGCAGGCTGTAGAACTTTCGATACAATAAACTTCTTCAGTTCTTCTCACCCACCCTTTCCTGAAATTAAGGCTTTTCCTATAAGATAAGGTTTGTTTTCTTGTCCATGCCTACAATCTTCAATGCTAATTTCTATCTTCTCTTCTGAGTTTCTCTCGGTGGTTTTGTCTGTGTTGAGTCTGCAAGGTAATCCTTCTATTTGGTACGAGACTTTCCACGTCTCCCTTTTCACTTTTCCATTATCTTCCCACTTAATTATTCTCCCCATCGATCTTTTATGTTAATGAAAGCGGATTGGCCCAGTTGGAATTTGTAAGAACTGCCTCCATTTCTCAGAAAACGAATGCCGCCATGACTGTTTCCCATGTTTGATTTTTATATATATGTATGTAACATGTGCTTTCAATAATGTACCTGCACGTACGTATACTGTAACAGGTGGATTAATTAGGCTGCATGCGTTCAGACATGGGAAAATCTTAAATATATCTTAGATAGATACACGTTGATATCTCTCTCTCCTCTCTCTCTCTCTCTCTATATATATATAGAGAGAGAGCCTGAAATCCAAGGAGCCTTAGAAAGTCTGAGGAATAAAATGAGAGGAAAAAAAGTGTAAAGTAAGTGATTCGGTAAGAATGAAAAATAGGATAAAAGAAATGAAAGATTTAAATTAAAGTAATTTGAAAATATAAAATGGTAGGGGAGTTAAAACTTAGAAGTAGGGAGTGAGAAGAGAAAGATGAAGTGGACGGGAGGAGAAGAATTTTAATAGACAAGGTGTGAGAATAGATAAAAGGGGGTGTGAATAACAATTTACCTTTCAAGAACATGGAACATCAAAGTGATGAAATAATCAACAAAATAATAAAATGGTCCAGTGCTCTGCATTATTGATAATCTGCCTAGAAACAACAAAATTGGAAATCTATATAAGAAAAGAAGACAAGAAAAGTGATGAAATAATCAACAAAATTGGATTGATAATCTGCCTAGAAACAAATCGCGCCATACCAGCATGTGCAATTTTACGATGTAAATGAATATTTGATCTGATGAACGTCAAGACTCAGTCACTTGAAATAATAAAATGGTTCAGTCCTCTGCATTATTGGGTTCGTATGGGACAAACATAAATACACAAAACTACAGATTCTTCACGCACTAGTAACATGAAGAGAAGCGTTAATATTACACAGATTAATTAATTTAGGTGGAATCTAATTCTAACACATTTTCCCTCATCACTATTCTTTGTTTATTGAATGATTCTAATAATTATGTTTTTTTTTATAAGAGCTCGAACAGCTCTTCTGATCAATGGCATTCCCATTCCTGCCGAAGCTAGCTGAAGCCCATGCTTTTGCTCAGGATCCAGGAAATACAGCTTCAAAATATTATCTTCGAAACAGATTGCAAATCGATTTATTGTTGACAACTTCACTTCTGCTAAACACAGTCCACACGACCTTCTATGTAATTTTATGTAAGTGTAGGCAATGTTTTCATTCTATTTCAAACTCTAGGACGAGTTTATTCAAAAAACAAGTTAATTTTGTGGCTCATAATCTTGCAAGAGCATCAACATTTAATGCTAGCACTAACGATTTTAATTGTATTCCCTTTGCGGTCTATCCCACTGCTCTTAATTAAATGACATAATCTTTTTTCTCTTTAGAAAAAAAATGTGAAATCCACAAAGTTTAATAAATTCAATTAATTTTTAAACAATGACAATATGATAAAAAAAGTGTATTAACATTTCTATAAATGCTATTTATCTATCTTAAAATAGGTGTCAAGGATAAAAAATAATAATTTTAGATTTTATATTATAGTTTGAGTATACAACATACAACATACAGTTTTTGTTTGGTAGTGGGTTGTGCCCTAATGATCATGAAAATGTGTTCCATTGCCTCTTCAGGTCCCCGCATCTGTGGTTTTGACCAGTTGCAGGGTACTTCGTCTGATGTTCAGCTCAGTTTCGATCTTCAAGACACGGGACTGCTTGAAAGCCTACTCTTTTTGCAGATGCTGTGGGGGGCTAGCCCTTTTGTTAGTTTAGATTAAAACCAATACTTTAAAATAAGTGTTATCTTAGATTTTTACATAAATATAAAAAATTAATAATTTTTTTTTACAAAATCAACCTAAACATAAGAAAAAATAAAAATTGGACTCAAATATAAATTTATTTATCTACCTTGACCCTATTTAATCATACCATCTCAAAAATATCTATAATTAATTATGATTCTAATTTTTATAACTTATTTTTATTCTGATATCAAATTTCAATCAGTAACACTTTAGGAAAAAAATTATTGTTTATACATAATTAGTAGAATTAAATCACATTTATTAACTTTCTTAATTAATGTATAGTTATTTTTTTATATTTATTTTCTAATGTAGTACTACCTCGAGTGTTATATATAAAAAATAATTACATATTTCATCAAGATTAATAAAAGTGATTATATTGATTAATTTGTCATAAATTTTATTTTTATTCTAAGACTATGATTTATGATCTAGATGATTATTTTTAAAAAGATAATTTTTGACGGACGAGTATATTTTGTTTTATTGATAACTCAATAAATATATACACTTTCATGGAAAAATAAGTATATATCATTAAGGGTTAAATAATTTTTTAATACTAAAATAGCCCTATGCATTTTGTAATTAAGATGAAGAAAGTGTTATTTTTTGTTTCTTATATATAAGAGCAAAATACTATTACATCTAAATTAAAATGAAACTTATTAAGGGTCACTACAAAAAAACTCAGATTTAGCGATTAAAGAAGCGGTCGCTAAAATATCAATATCGGTTGCTAGTTATTCTTTTCACTGATTTGGCGACCACGAGTAAGTAACCGGTAGCCAAAAACCCAGTTTGCAAAGCTGTTTGCCGCCGAATTTACGCAGATTAATTAACAGACATTCTTCGAGCACTATAGAATTTTATGAAGATTAATTAATTTAGCTGGAATCTAATTCTAACATATTTTCCACGCCACTATTCTTTGTTTATTAAATGATTCCGATAATGGTGTTGCTTTTCTTGGTTCGATCTTCTATTTGAGTACAGAACATATTCACGGTATAGCACTATGAGGTTCGCTTTGTTAGAGTGTTCTTTTTTCATATGCAATACTCAAATATTGTAAGAGTGTGTATGTTTTAAGTTTTACAAAATTAATTTTGGAAATGTGAACTTGAGAATATACTCCTGTTTAATATAAGTTATAAAAATATTCTCTTGCATTATTTATTTCCAATAGTCTATATTATATGTTGTTTCTTCTTTCTATTCTCATGTAACATAATAACAATAAATATTTAAGGTTAATTTAATTATTTCTTTTGTCCTCTAATTTATTTTTAAATTTATTTTGGTCGGCTTATTATTTAAATGTTCAATTAGGTAATCTGTTCTTTAAAAATGATTCAATGGTCTTTTATTTTTAAAATATTCAAATAGGTCCTTTTATTTTTTTTAAATACATCTCACACCTCACCACCATAGAATACTCAGCAAGGAGAGGTGCAGTGAGAAAGGAAAAGGAGGAGGGGGTTACACTGATTCATAATCTTGATATCTAGCAGCTATGATATCATGGCCAGAGATGGAAAAAAACAAAAGAAATTCTCAGTACATAACCTTGGTATCTCAAAACTAGAGTATGTATCACTGTATCTAGTAACTCTCATTATGAATTTTTTTTTTCTAGAACAGTTAAAATTGCCTTCAGAAAACTTCAAAAAAATTATAATGCTGCAACTTCTATAATAGCAAAGTCTCTTAAAACAAGCTCTACCTCTTCCACCACCCCTAGTTTTCGGAACCACTTGGCTAGTACCGCAGAAGCTTCTTCCCCAACCATAATGCCATCTCTCTCCAAATCTATTAGAAATTCTAATGCTGTATTTATCTTACTTTCCTTCTCATATGCAACCAATACTGAAGCTATGCATTTATCACTAGGTTTGATACCTGCTCTTCTCATATTCTCAAATGCAATGAGAGCCTTCTGACTTTGCCCAGCCATAGCATAAGCATTAACAAGCAAACTACAAATCTTATCATCTGGGGTGATACCGGCAAGTTGAATAGCATCAAACACCCTTTGTGCTCCTTCAGCATTACCAATCATAGAGTAGGCTCTAAGCAGTGCCTTGTAAATCTCACTGCCTGCGAGTATTTCTTGCGCCTCCATTTGTTGAAGTAAATTCTCTCCTTCTTCAGGCATTCCAGCTCTGATGTAGGCCATGATCATCGAGCCATACGATCTTTTATCCAGAGGTTCGCCGAGCAATTTGATCTCTTCAAAGTACTCCTTGGCCCGGTCATGATTACCAGCCTTGCTGGACATGTGAACCATGGTAGTCAGAATTACTTGATCATAGATGAAGCCCCTTTGCTTCATGAGTGTGAGAAATTTTTCAGCATCTTCCAGTAGATTGTGCTCGCCATAATAATGTATTATTTTTGTGTAGTCACGAATATTGACTTCAAAGGATTCTTCTAGAAGAGTATGCTTTGCCACCTACAAATGTGTATAAATTTTGATGACTGCTACTATAACAACAACAATCACAAAGCCTTATCCCACTAGGTGAGGTAATTTTAGACGGTAAGGAATAAAAAAAGTAAAATGTTTCACTCATGAAGCAAATGAAATAAGTTGCATAGATTCAGGCAAGAAAATGACCACTTACCATGAAAAATAGTTTAATAAAAAACATGTTGCATAGATTTCTTTGCCTTTCTTTTCAACATAAAGTAAATTACTCCCTTGCTTCACAAACTTACTAGACAAACCAGGAGATTTAGACAGCTAGAGGAAAAAACTGCTTTCAGCTTCCAATCACCAATCACAGAGCAATCAAATGGATGACACAATAATTTTCATAATGCATGTATATTTTATATTTTTTTATTAAGGTCACTACTTTGTGGTTACATAAACCTCAACTTACATCTTTGCGAGGGGCTTCACATTTAAACTAACAAAATCAATGGGGAAAACAAAGCACAACCATATGCCATTTGAGACAATTTTGCAGATTCCTAGAGCAAGTAGATGTGGACCAAATGTCTACATCTGCTCCAGAATCATCTTATATTATTTCATATAGAATAACATCCACGAAGAACAGGATATTAACTCAAAATGGAAGTGCTATTACATGTCAGCCAGAGAAGTAAATGTGTCAAATTCCAAATAACATTTCAGTAGACGAAGCAGAAATGAAGAAAACTATATAAATATGAAATAAGATGTGAAATACCATAGTCATGAGAGTAGAGGGTAGTGGTGAGGGACTAGGATAGTTTGCATAGGTTCAAGCCTCACCACCACCATTGAATCAAGGAAACAGAAAATGTGAAATACCTCAAGGTAAAAAGGATGTTCCGTTGTTCTCAACTCTTTCAGAACTGAAAGCCAGTCTGCTCTGGTAGGCTTCATCAACTTCACCCATGATCTCAAAAGATCAGATATGGTGCCCTTTTCCGCAGAAAAACAAATAATCTGTCTCATCAAGGCTTTGGATCGATCGGCCATCCTGAAAGGAAGTTTAGATATGGCCTGTTGTTGTTCTTTTGTGACATTTTTGCCAACCTCAATCCACCTATACCTTCTCTCATTTCCTTCTTTCACTTCTTCTTTAACAATTTGCTCCATACCAACACCGACTAATACTGAATCAAAATGGTGTTTGCGGAAACCAGAATAAACGGGGTTTTGGCATAATGAGTTTCCTCGGGTCAGAACTAGACAAAATTTGGTAACATCGTTGGTTATTGAGTAGTTTGGATAATAAAAGTTGCACAGTAGGTTATTGCAATGGGTGGTCATCATTATAGTATGATCAAAAGCAGAACCTGTTCATCCAGAACTAGTTAGCAGTTGGAACATAAGAAGTTGAAGTATGTTCTTTTTTATCTCAGCATTCACTTGCCTTGCAGTGATATCCTAAACATGCTCATAAAATTCAATACAGAAGCAAACGGTTGTAATTAATTTATTGACATATATTAGCAAAGGGAACAAGCTAATACAACTTATTCCTGTCAAAGAGCAATTTTTTTCTCGAGCAAGATGCCAATTTTCAATGAGCAAAACATAACAGAAAAAGGGAGTGCGAATATTTTACAAAACTCACCAATTCAATGCACCACTCTACAAGTTCCAATTCGTACTGCTACAATTTTGGCAAACGTTGTTTCACTCACTTGTATTCAAATATGAGCCACCTCTTCTTTCTGGAACCTCAGGGTGGCTTGGCTTCAGAGTTAGAAAATTGGGTTCTCTTGTCGTTGTAAAGAACAGGGTAGAACTAAAAACGCCGAAAAGACATGATTACCCTCAACACGATCTACTTAGGGAGGGTCATTAAGTCAATTCACATCCAAACTCGAAGCCTATCGCAAAACGGAACCGTAATCTTCAATCCAACACTGTCTCTCACACTCGCTAGCATTAGCATAACATGCTTTAGATCCGGAAAGCGTCACTCGCTCTCCCCGCAACTCACTGAGTCAACTCGCCGTCATTGTCTTCGAACTCCACCAATCGGGGGAGCAAAGCTAGATCCTAGGCGCGTTACTGAGTCGTGACTCGTCCTTAACTCGGGAATGGCTTCTTCGGAAGCTGATTCCCGTCTGAAGCAGGTGCTCGTTCCCGCGCTCGAGAAAATCATCAAGAACGCGTCGTGGCGAAAGCACGCGAAGCTCTCGCACGAGTGCAAGTCCGTGGTCGAAATCCTAACCTCGCCGCCGAAGCCTCAATCGCCTGCCTCCGACGAAGCCGCTGAGCCGGAGGCCTCGGTCCCCGGCCCAATCCATGATGGAGGTCCCGTGGAGTACTCCCTTGCCGAGTCGGAGTCGATCCTCCGCCCGCTCATTGCCGCCGCGTCCTCCGGCGTCGTGAAGATCGCGGATCCCGCCTTAGATGCCGTGCAGAGGCTCATCGCGCACGGCTTCCTCCGTGGCGAGGCGGACTCCAGTGGTGGAGCCCCCGAGGCGAAGCTCCTCGCGAGCCTGATAGAGGCAGTGTGCAAGTGCCACGACTTCGGCGACGATGCCGTCGAATTGCTCGTGCTGAAGACGCTCTTATCTGCAGTGACATCGATTTCGCTGCGAATTCACGGTGATTGCTTGCTCTTGATTGTGAGAACTTGTTATGACATATACCTTGGTAGTAAGAATGTGGTGAATCAGACGACGGCGAAAGCGTCGTTGATTCAGATGTTAGTGATTGTGTTTAGGAGGATGGAGGCGGATTCGTCCACGGTCCCGATTCAGCCTATTGTTGTGGCTGAATTGATGGATCCCGTGGAGAAAACCGATGTGGATAACTCCATGACGCAGTCTGTTCAGGGTTTTATCACCAGGATTGTGCAGGACATTGATGGAGTTTTGAATCCAGTGACGCCGTCGGCAGCGGCGGCCGCGCACGACGGCGCGTTTGAGACCACCATCACGGCGACGGTGGAGGCTGCAAATCCGGCGGATTTGTTGGATTCCACTGACAAGGACATGTTGGATGCCAAGTATTGGGAGATCAGTATGTACAAGACTGCGTTGGAGGGGAGGAAAGAGGAGCTGGTGGATGGGGAGGTGGTGGAGAGGGACGATGATTTGGAGATTCAGATTGGGAATAAGCTCAGGAGAGATGCCTTTTTGGTGTTCAGGGCGCTTTGTAAGTTGTCCATGAAGACGCCTCCCAAGGAGGCGACGGTGGATCCACAGTTGATGAAGGGGAAGATTGTAGCATTGGAGTTGTTGAAGATCTTACTGGAGAATGCTGGAGCTGTCTTCAGGACTAGTGAAAGGTAAAATTTGTGTTGTATGCTATCGTATCACTTTACTTTTTTTCGGGATTTAGTTTAAACTTTAAAGTTGCTAGCATGTTTGGTCAGTCAGGGTGAAGGCATGTCTTGGTTTAATTATGGTGATATACTGTGATTGACAACTAGGAGAATGTAATGCTGTGTTAAACATGGTACTGGAAAGTGGTAATGTGACTACATTTTGTCAAAGTCCTGTCAAGGTTGATAACTCAAATTTTGCTTTCATTTGGGTTGTTAACCTTGAAAAAGAAATTATGGAGGATATTTTGGGAGTTATGATGTTTATGATGCAAGATATAGAAGGACTAAAGAGAAGTATGTAAATGTCATATCGGGCTAGTTTGTTTAAGCTTATTTTCAAAATAAATGCTTTTTTAAATCCAATAAGTAGTTATATGTTTTTTTGATGTGTTTGTCTAGACTACTTCTTCTTAATCAGTTTTATGCTTTTTTTAAGAAGCAAATCCTATTTGCTTCTTAAAAAAGTGCTTATGTTAAAGTTGTTTTTTTAAAATTTAAACAAACTCACCCATTGTTATATTGCTTGAATAGGCTTCACATGTGCCAAATGTATTCTGAACTATGAATCTGCTTTGGTTCCAGGAATTCCTTTAAGCAGAATATTTTATGATTTCTACTTGAATAGAACATCTCTGTTGAGAGAAAATAGAATTTCACATTGCTAGGTATTCAACTTCCTTTGAAATTATTTGTTTTGGTCCTCTATAATGGTTGTAATCATTGCTCACTATAATATTTGAAAGCAATATGGTGCTTATATAGGGTAAGTGTGTAACAGTTCCTGTTGATGTTTTCATCTCATCTCACTCCATTCCACACACACCTTGTACTTTACTTTCTGTTGAGCTAATAATCAAGATCCCACATAAGCTATATGATCTTTAGATTCTAAGTTCCTGGGTGAATATTTGGCTTCCCTCAGTGGGAACATTCTTTCAATCTCTGTCTTTTCAATTTTATGTAATTCCAGGAAGCCACTGTATAATAGTTGTTTAGTTTGTTTTTCATCACCCTACTGTTTGTACCTTTTGAAACAAGCAATTAGCAAATCTGGATTTTGCATAGATTTAAGGTATGGACAATTTGTTTGTTCAATAACAATCACAAAAACCTTTTCCCACTAGTTGGGTTTGGTTACGTGGATCCAGTGATGCCATTATGATCTATAAAAAAATCAGGCCTTTAGAGAGACCATTTAAGATTCAAAGTCCTTTTAATGCTTTTCCTTAAAGTTTTTCTTGTCCTTTAGAGACACATTTTACTAGGGTTTCTATTGGTTTTCATCTTACATGACCAAACCATGTTATGTCTGATTCTACTGTTCTACCATCTTTTCCTCAACAGATTTTTCCCTTAATACGCTTATTTTTTTTTTATCTTAATCTTTTATAACACTCATTCTTTGCAACACTTAGCTTACAATCTTATTGGCACTTTACCACCCCTAAATTTAATACCAATTCCATAAAGCATTGCTAACTTATGTTTATGCTATGATTTTTCCTTTATGCTTGAGCTGCATCCATTGATCATAAATGACCCACCATTGTATTCACATACCTGTTTTAACCTCATTATGTATTTCCTTACTAGTCCAAAAATAAGCAACAAGAACTCTTTTCTTTAGCACCTTCCTCTAGACTTCTTTTGGCACCCTAGCATTGCTAACTTATGTTTATGCAATAATTTTTTTTCCTTGCTGATATTAAAATCATATGCTTTTCTTGGTCAGTATATGACTGCTGTTGTGTATATGAAAAAAACAGAGTAAGGCTGCTGGCTTTTCTATGCAAAGAAAAGTAGAAACTGAGAACACATTCAACACAGGAAGGAAGAGTACTTTCTACTTGGGAAGATTTTTGTGTGTGCTTTAACAAGTGCAATGTGAAACATGCTATGGAACTGTGGTCTTCTTGTTCTTTGTGACTGTTAATAACTATCAAATATGGCATAAAATCACTCATGTAGTAGATGTATAGGATCTATGTATCAAATTATCCAAACTCATGCATGAAATTTTAGTTGTAGTATATGTATTAGTGTTTTTTTTACCTTTTGCAATGATCGGTGCTAAGTTTTGGTTTCCAATCCTACAGTATCTTATGCATCATTAGCTTGACTGTGCTAGTCATGTGCAATAGCAAAGTCTTCCTATTTCAGGCTATCAATAAAAGTAGATGAGAATGAATGCATAAAAGGAGAAATTCCCTTTTGTACTCATAATTCGTAATTCATCAGGAATTAGAGTAACTGATCAAATCACATAAAATTTTGTCCATGATTGCATGAGATTAATGTTGTGGTATTATATTTCTTTGCACAAGATGGACTATTACTGTGTTGTGATTTTTAATTCCTGTAGTATTGTCTTTTGAATTTTGTTATTGTATCATTTTTTTTCAGTTTGAACTTCTTTTAAGCTCTCATTAATGAAATTTTACATTATCTTTTCTGTCTTTTAGGCACAGCTGCACACTTTTTTCCTTCTATTTTATCATATATCCTTCTGGGATGATAAAATTTTTTTTACTAATGGTTGCATTGACTGTGGTGAAGCAGGTTTTTGGGTGCCATCAAGCAGTACTTATGTTTATCATTGTTGAAGAATAGTGCCTCAACTCTTTTGGTCGTTTTTCAGCTATCTTGCTCCATCTTCATTAGTCTGGTATCAAGATTTAGAGCTGGACTGAAAGCAGAAATTGGAGTATTTTTCCCCATGATTGTTCTCAGGGTTCTAGAAAATGTTGCTCAACCTAATTTTCATCAAAAGATGATAGTGCTTCGTTTTCTACAGAAGCTTTGTGATGATTCACAGATATTGGTAGACATTTTTATCAACTATGACTGTGATGTCAATTCAACAAACATATTTGAGAGGTTTGCTATGTTTTGTTTTATTTGGTATTCTCTATGAATAATTTGTTTTATTTTACATTTATAATTTATAATATGGATCCCCATTCCCCAGTTTATTATCATTTAATGTTCTTGGATTGATTTTGTACTCCATTTGTGCTGGTGTGGATGTGATTGTCTGGATTGTCAATTTATCTACTCTGTACTTATTTTAATTGTTGTGTTCCTTATAGGACGATAAATGGACTTCTTAAAACTGCCCAAGGTGTCCCTCCTGGTGCAACGACCACAGTTTTGCCACCTCAAGAGGAAACACTAAAATATGAAGCCATGAAGTGCTTAGTTGCTGTTTTAAAATCAATGGGAGACTGGATGAACAAACAATTGCGCATTCCAGATCCTCATTCAGGCAAGAAAGTTGAAGCAGTTGATAATGGCTATGAAGCTGGAGGCCTTCCCCTGGCAAATGGGAATGAAGAAGAGCCAGTTGAAGGATCAGACACTCATTCTGGAATCTCCAATGAGGTATCTGATGTTTCAACTATTGAACAACGCCGGGCTTATAAACTGAAACTTCAGGTAACCAAGTGCAGAAATTTTGGAATTGCAAGTAGATCTCTGTTATTTCTGCAACTGTTTGACATCTAGGAAGCTAATGCTAAGTTTATGGCAGGAAGGTATATCACTTTTTAACAGGAAGCCGAAGAAAGGAATTGAATTCCTCATCAATGCCAACAAAGTGGGTAATTCACCAGAGGAAATAGCTGCTTTTCTTAAAGATGCATCTGGGTTGAACAAGACTTTGATTGGTGATTATTTAGGAGAAAGAGAGGAGTCATCCTTGAAAGTAATGCATGCATATGTGGATTCTTTTGACTTTCAAGGGATGGAGTTTGATGAGGCAATCAGGGCCTTTCTTCAAGGCTTTAGACTGCCTGGGGAGGCACAGAAAATTGATCGAATCATGGAAAAGTTTGCAGAACGATATTGCAAATGTAATCCAAAAGTCTTTTCTAGTGCTGATACAGCATATGTCCTTGCATATTCTGTGATTCTGCTTAATACCGATGCTCACAATCCTATGGTGAAAAACAAGGTGCGGTCTGTCAATTCTAGAAGTTGATTTTCATATGATTGTGATTATGATATATGTAATGAGGTTCTTTTTGTTCATTGAGTTATGCAGATGTCAGCTGAAGATTTCATAAAAAATAATCGTGGCATAGATGATGGAAAAGATGTACCAGAGGAATACTTAAGGTCTTTGTATGAACGAATATCTAGAAATGAGATCAAAATGAAAGAAGTTGATCTGGAAGCCCAGCAAAAACAGGCTGTGAACTCTAACAGACTTTTAGGCTTGGATAGTATATTGAATATCGTGGTCCGGAAGCGTGGGGAAGACAGTAATATGGAGACCAGTGATGATCTAATCCGACATATGCAAGAACAATTCAAAGAAAAAGCTCGCAAAACTGAGTATGTTCTCCAGTATTTTCCCATTATATTAGAAGGATTCTTCTTAGTTAAATTTCTTTTCTCACGTCATGAATTAACCTTAATCTATTTTTGGCATGAAGAACCTTCTGTTGGCTTTTGAATCCTTCCAACATAATACGCATACCACTTTTACTAGTATATATCTGTTGCTTTACATGGTCCATGTCGATTTGAAGTGTGACGTGTGAACCTTAAATATTCACAGTAGGGTGTTTTTATGTTTTCTTTTGGATCTATTATGCCAATCAGATCACTTATTTGGAATTCTGAAGTTGATTAATTCCTCTTTTTATACTTCTTTTTCTTTTTATTACTGTTTGTTTTAAAACATTTTGGGGGGAAAGTTCTTAAGTGTGTTATTGATATTTATTTTCTTGCAATTTGTAGGTCAGTCTATTATGCAGCAACTGATGTTGTAATCCTCAGATTCATGATTGAGGTGTGCTGGGCACCAATGTTAGCTGCCTTCAGTGTTCCTCTTGATCAAAGTGATGATGAAATTGTAATAGCACTGTGTCTTGAAGGCTTCCGTTATGCTATTCATGTTACTTCTGTAATGTCCATGAAGACTCACAGAGATGCCTTTGTGACTTCATTAGCAAAGTTTACCTCCCTGCATTCTCCTGCTGACATTAAGCAGAAAAACATAGATGCAATCAAGGTTGGTAAATTATAATCCTTTTTAGCTGGCTTATGAATAGCTCCAAATTGAGGGGTAATTGGCGGTTTTAGTTTTGTTTTTATTTAAAAAAGTATCATTTACTTTTTGTCTTTAGAAACTTAGTTATTTGAAAAGGTTTAGAAAGGGTTATACACTTATATTTGAATTTGATGCTGACAAACTGTATTGCCTTCCCTTTCTTCACTCTTAATTATCTAAACACAGGGAAGGAAACTTTCAAACATAGTCAAGTGGTATTCCTTAAATGTTCCTTTTCATGTTTTGCACAACTCCATCCTGACAAATTAATCACAATTTCCCCTGATTTGATATATATTGGCCTGACTTTTTAATGCTGTAAGGGCATGTTTTAAACCATTTTAGAAAAACTTTTCTTTAATGCACTCTGTTGTAGAAGCGGTTTTGAAGAACTTATTAATTTTCACATTGCCGTGCACAAAGTGCTTTCAGCAGCAAGTTCTTATGCACCTCCTTCACATAGTTTGAACAAGTGTTAGTTGCAAAATGGATCCTGCTTGATGATTCAGAACTATCTAAAGCTTTATTCTTGGCGAGTTTTTTTCCACTATTGCATATTAATTAAAAAAGGCTGTCTTTTTTTTAGTGAGATCACAAAAGTTTCTGCTGCAATGTTAATAATTGCTGAATTAATGGAATGTGTTGTGGAAGTTTTCCTGCCTGAAGTGAGAAAACAATATCTGAAGCTGCTTATACTTAATTCCACTTAGGACGAATTATAAAATATCTGAAAGCAATTGTTAAACTCTTGTGGATTTGACTTCAGATTTTGCATATGAATTGTTGATAGGTGATTGTTACTATTGCTGATGAGGATGGGAATTACTTACAAGAAGCTTGGGAGCATATCTTGACCTGTGTTTCCCGATTTGAACATCTACATCTTCTAGGAGAAGGGGCCCCACCAGATGCCACATTCTTTGCATTTCCTCGAAATGATTCTGAAAATACAAAACAAGCGAAATCAACAATTCTCCCCGTTTTGAAGAAAAAGGGACCTGGGAGGATGCAATATGCAGCTGCCACTGTTATGCGGGGTTCATATGATAGCACTGGAATCAGCAGTAATACTACTGGAGCTGTCACATCGGAGCAGGTGAACAATCTAGTTTCTAATTTGAATATGTTGGAACAAGTTGGAAGCTCAGAAATGAATCGCATATACACTCGGAGTCAAAAGCTGAATAGTGAGGCTATAATAGATTTTGTTAAGGCTTTATGCAAAGTCTCCATGGAGGAACTCAGATCTCCATCTGATCCACGGGTGTTCAGCCTTACAAAGATAGTTGAGATTGCGTATGTATTATCTTTTTTTTTACTAATGCATGCCACTCCCTTGCTTCCCTCTGAACTTTATTTTTGCTCGAGTCTTTGGTGATTAGTATAATAAACAATAAATTTAAGGGCATTTTTGGAACCTTGATCTTCTTGGCAGTTGCAATGTCCATTGTTGGTTATAATCCGAGAACTTTGTTTTCCTGGTTACTTTTTCTCATTTGACACATTGCCCCTTTTAAATTCCCAAATTTCATGCAAAATCATTTGTAGGTAGGGAAAATTGATCATTTGAATTTTGAACTAGTATTCTGTCCAATTCTTGTAGATAAAATGTTGGTTTGCATGTGAAGAGACCAATTTTTTTTGGGGAAACAATTCAGAAAGTGTTTAATTTTATTGGTGAGGGAAAGTTACTAATGCCCCTAAAGATGACATTGAGAATGTGCAATTGATCCAGAAAATAAAAAATTGGGACAGAGCATTAGGTTTATGATTTTGTGATTCGCGATTAATTAATCTTTATACACTGCTGCCTTAGTTATATTGTTTGACTTTGAGGGGATTATTCTGTAACAGGCACTATAATATGAACCGCATCAGGCTTGTATGGTCAAGCATTTGGCATGTTCTCTCTGATTTCTTTGTAACCATTGGCTGTTCTGGAAACCTTTCAATTGCAATTTTTGCAATGGATTCCTTGCGTCAGTTGTCAATGAAATTTCTGGAGCGGGAGGAGTTGGCTAATTATAATTTTCAAAATGAATTTATGAAGCCTTTCGTCATTGTTATGCGCAAGAGTAGTGCTGTTGAAATTAGAGAACTTATCATTAGATGTGTCTCTCAGATGGTTTTATCTCGTGTCAACAATGTAAAATCAGGATGGAAGAGCATGTTCATGGTAGGGCTAATTTCTGTTCCGTAGAGGGCTTCAATTTGCATGGAAAATGTTTTTGTCTGCTGAAGTTTTTCTTTCATTATTTCTACTCATTGCTTGTGGACTTAATTCCAGGTATTCACAACAGCGGCATATGATGACCACAAAAACATTGTACTCCTGGCTTTTGAAATTATGGAGAAGATTATTCGAGATTACTTTCCATGCATCACTGAGACTGAAACCACTACCTTTACAGATTGTGTGAACTGTCTAATTGCATTCACCAATAGTAGATTTAACAAAGAA
The DNA here is from genome assembly GCF_004193775.1 of Glycine soja. Taxonomy (NCBI): domain Eukaryota; kingdom Viridiplantae; phylum Streptophyta; class Magnoliopsida; order Fabales; family Fabaceae; genus Glycine; species Glycine soja. The sequence goes on along the minus strand of NC_041010.1, from coordinate 46,472,280 downwards.
ATTAGCTTAAATGCCATTGCTTTCCTTCGATTCTGTGCAACAAAACTAGCAGAAGGAGACCTTGGATCTTCGTCAAGGAATAATGACAAGGAAAGTTATGGAAAGATATCTGCTCCATCACCTCGAACAGGAAAAGAGGGGAAACAAGATAACGGAGAGGTGACAGACAAGGATGATCATCTCTATTTCTGGTTTCCTTTACTGGCTGGTAAGGACATTGTATTAACATGAATTAGAGCTAATCTAGATAGCTCATATTTTGTTACTAGCTCAAGTGATTAGCGACTAGTTTCTGCTATTTGCAATCAAACTATGTTTTAAGTTGTATGGAGCTTAGTGGGTTATATATGTACTTATTCAAAACCTATTTTTGTACAGGTTTGTCTGAGCTTAGCTTTGACCCAAGGTCTGAGATAAGGCAAAGAGCCTTGAAAGTCCTGTTTGAAACCTTACGCAACCATGGCCACCTCTTTTCACTACCTTTATGGGAAAGAGTATTTGAATCAGTCCTATTTCCAATATTTGATTATGTTCGTCATGCTATTGATCCTTCAGGGAGTACCTCAGAGGTCAATGAAGTAGAGACTGATGGTCAGCTTGATCAAGATGCATGGCTTTACGAGACATGCACATTGGCCCTCCAATTGGTTGTAGATCTTTTTGTCAACTTCTATAACACCGTCAATCCACTTTTAAGAAAGGTGTTGATGCTCCTGGTAAGCTTTATAAAGCGCCCTCATCAAAGCCTGGCTGGCATTGGTATTGCTGCATTTGTTCGTTTGATGAGTAATGCTGGGGAGCTGTTTTCTGATGAGAAGTGGTTAGAAGTGGTTTTGTCACTAAAAGAAGCAGCAAATGCAACACTCCCTAACTTTTCATTCCTTGACAGTGGAAACTTTGTGACTGTAAATCATGAGTATGCTTCAATGGCTGAAGATGACAGGGATCCTGCTGAGTCTGGCTCACATGATAATTTAGAAAGCCCGAGGACTCAAAATCTTTATGCATATTTTTCTGATGCAAAGTGCCGAGCTGCTGTTCAACTTTTATTGATCCAGGTAGATTTATTTTATTCCTCCGAAGTCCAAACATTGTTAAAATGCCTTATAGAAAGAATGTGCTAAAAAAATTCCCAGTGGTAAAAAATATGACGAAGAAGCCATAACAAATGTTTCTGTTGAAGATGCTTTCCTTAGTATATCCATGGAAATTCCTTTGCAGCTTAATATTCTTTATAAATTACCGTCATAGATTACTATTTTAGCATTACTAAAATTGTACATGCTCTAACAAGGAGGAAACATTTTCCATTAATACATCATTTCTGTTAAAAACATGGGTATCTAGTTTTTGAAAAATAATGTTTAACTTGCTGAAATTGGCAGGCGGTGTTGGAGATCTATAACATGTACCGAACTCAACTTTCAGCAAAAACTATACTTGTCTTGTTTGAGGCTTTGCGTGATGTGGCATTACATGCTCACAAGATTAACAGCAATATTATTTTACGTTCAAAGTTACAAGAGTTTGGCTCTATGACTCAAATGCAAGACCCTCCACTGTTACGCCTGGAGAATGAATCCTACCAAATATGTCTCACATTTTTACAGAACCTCGTTGTGGACAGACCTACTAGTTATGAGGAGGTTGAGGTTGAGACACGTCTCATTAGACTTTGTCAGGAGGTGTTGGAGTTCTATATTGAAGTTGCAGGTTCTGGAACAGTATCTGAATCTTCTCATGGTAAACAGCTGCATTGGTTAATTCCTCTTGGCTCGGGGAAGCGAAGAGAATTGGCTGCACGTGCACCGCTTGTTGTGACCACTCTTCAAGCTATTTGTAATTTGGGAGAGATATCTTTCGAGAAGAACCTGGCTCATTTTTTCCCTCTCCTCTCAAGCTTGATAAGTTGCGAACATGGATCAGCTGAGGTTCAGGTAGCTCTCAGTGATATGCTTAGTTTATCAGTTGGTCCTCTTTTGCTACGGTCATGCTGATTGATTACGTTAAGATCGACAATGAATTTTGAGATATAGGATATTTTTCCTCTAAATCTCTTTTGTTCATATTTTCCTCCTTTCCTTTGCCTCGGGTTACTTGCAAAAGTATAGTTCGATAGTGTTTGAATAGTTGGCAGTGATTTTGTGTTTAGAATACCTTCCCGGTCCTTCTATATTTTAGAAGCCTAAGATTACCAATCCGAATTGATCTGTATTACCAGAAGGTTTAATGTTGTATCTTGTATGCTTAATTATTTTATCCCAATTTTTTAAAAGAATTTTGAGTTTTTCGACCATTGATAATTTCGTTTGTCAAGTTTGATAATTTTCTTGTTATATGGATATTACTTTTCGAGTTGCGGTTCAATGCGCGAGATCATTTTGTTAAAGTTACAGTTAACGAGGACTTGTTTATAATTCAAGAGAATTGGGATTTCACTGGTTTAGAGGATTGAAATTGAATTATTATTATTTTTGAATTAAAATAGAATGAAAAAGGTGTGGATCTCACAAGGGATCTATAAAATTTTTCTTATATTTTTCTCCTTTCTCTCTAAACTAAACATATCCTAAAGATTAAGACGAATACAATTGTATATTGTTGGTGTGCGAAAAGATATCTGGTTGATAAAAACAATGCTTTTGTTTAATTGTTTTTTTAAGATAAAGCAAAAATTATTAAAAGATGGGTGTAAAGGGGTATGCCCTTTACATCAAATGCCGTCCTATTTTAACAATAAGATGATAGACATATTTTAGGATTTTGACCACCACTAACTACGACATCTAAGCTTCATCATTTGATGTAAGTCCATACATCATAAACTAAACCTTGAATGAAACATAATCTAGCTTTTCCAACATGGACTAACAGGCTGATATTGTTGAAAAAATAAATTAACAAAATAAAAAGCAAATTTTTTGTTTCAAAATTTCAAAAGGAAATGCGTTTATCAAACAGACAATCATATAATATGCATGCATAACATAAAAGTGATCAAAATACTATAGATTAGAAGCACAAAATTAGATTTAGAATTACGCATCACTTATAAGATTAAAAACACCAAGACTTTACTAAAAAAGTCTCTCCATCAAGCAAGCAAAATAGTTAATTATTTGAAAGAACAGTAAGTCCAAAACAGTAAGAAATTTTAAGGCCAGTGTAATGCTTGAAACATAATAATGGAATCATATTCTATGCTATATGAACTAATAATGGTACTGTTATTGATGAAGAATACAAGTGATTTCTGTGTGTTATTTTTTGAAAGAACAAAAGATCGTGCTCTCTCTGTCTCTGTCCACAATGGTGTGTCAGTAAACAGACAAACAAGTACTTAACAAATTGAGTGACTCCAGGATTAGAAATCCGAAATTTATCAATTGCTAGAGTTTTAATTCAATTTGTAGTTGACATCTAGAGAGGGATGTGCAATTAATTCATCCTTTTCAAAGGTCACTCCTCAAAGTTGTTTGAATATACATATTTAAAGATCTGCAATTTGAATTTGAATAAATTAATTTTTAAGAATGTTATGTTTTAAATTTTAGGATATTGTTTAAATAAAGATAAGAATTCTTATCATTTTAGATTTAGTATGTCGTAGTTTGATTTTAAGATTAGGATGCTAGTATTTGAATTTCGTGTTATACATCAACTCTATTCTCTATATAGAGTCCATGAATAAAAGTTCATCAAATTCCTTCCGATGCCATCGTGGCCGACTAAAAATCATGGGTAAAAAAAAAGGCAAAGGCATTAGGCATTAGGCATTAGGCATATCTGTTTGATTTTCATTACTTACACAAATCAATAATCAATTATAAATACAATATTGAGCAGTTCTACGTAAATTGTGGTTGTCAAAATTTGACCAACCAATGTTTAACAACATATTCTCACCTCTCCCCTGCCCAAAAAACTCATTTTTCTCTCCATCAATTTTCCCCCTCTATCAATTATACATACATTCATTCTTGTCAGTGATGGCTAGATATAACAATTACATCCTAAACCCAAGCTTCTCTTATCACAAAAATGGCAGGGTAAGCAAGCATTAAACAACTGCCCCCACAAGCTACTGGGAATAATTCTCAAGAACTAGTCTCACAAGCTGTGGAACAAAAATAATTGGGTAGTTCCAGGTACATTTACAATCAATAATCTATACGCAATCGCCGCAATTCAGATTTGAATGTTGAGACAGAACTGAGAGTCCGACGAGCAAGATTTCGTATGTCCTCCCGTGAACAATCTTGTGAAATCCGGACAAGCTCCCAAAGAGCACCTCCACCAATCAAGTCCTTTGAATTCACTTCTGTAATATTTATGTCACGTTGGATGTTAAAGTTTACAAGAATGTATTTAGAAAAAGTGAAACATGATGAGAAGTCTGGTTACCATGTTGTGCCAAGTGGCAGAGTGCAAGCTCAATGTGACGCCTGATTGGTGCAGCTTCATTATTAGCATTTTGTACTATCCACGGAAGTGCGCCATCTTCTATCAAAAAGGATCTGCCACTTTTTATCCCTGAGAGTGCAAAATATAATTGTAAGGGGTCCAAACTACCTCTTAATTTTGTTAATTTCTCTTTGATGCTAGAAATATTTTCAGTGGCTTTGTGAAAGTAAAGTGGAGTGAGCAAATTGATCGTAATGGCTTGCTTAGAAACATGAAATACACTTTAAGTTAATCAATGCAGGACTGACATTTTTTTGTGCATTCCCGAGTAACAATTTGTCCATTTTCTATCTAATTTGGTGCTTAATGTTTTCAACGTTGAGAATCAAATAGTTATGAGGAAAGTAGACCTTGATTAGAAGCCCGAGACTCGCATTTTGCAAAGTTAGCAATTCCTCGAGCAACTTGGGAAAGAACATCAGGATGTCCACATCTTACAATTCCCAGTAAAGCCTTAATGCCTCCCTGAGATCTCAGAGTCATCAGTATTCTATCTGTAGAACATGAAGACAAAATTATGAATGATCATCAAAATAACATATATTGGTGGAAAATTGGAAATATGAAGAGAGCATTGATTTCAAATGCAATATCTACGAAAGCACCATCTTTAAATATGCTACAATGTAACAGAAACACTGAATGAAAAATTCCCATTGACATGACGCAAAAGAAAAGGTTTTATATAATATGATGAAATCAGCTAACACATTTCATAAAGAAAGTAGAAACAATGCTATTGTTATCTCCAAAATAAGTTACATGACAGATTCAGCTTTCCATGATTTCCCAAGAAACTCATAGTGGCCAATCATTATGAGTGCATCACCAACTTGATGTAACTATCTCAATTGTATCTATTTGGTAGCTAAAATTATATTTTTTAACATATATCAACATAAGTAAATGACTTGCTACAAAACAACAAAATGTACCATTTCCACATAGGTTAGCAATTGCTCCAGCAACCATTCGAAGGGTTTGCGGATCTTCAGCATCAGATGCAGTCATTGATAACAGAGTAATTCCTCCTTCAGCCATAATAAGTTCTTGATTTGCTTCTGATTTGCCACAAAAGAAAGGAAGAAAATATCAATACTAACATTAGCTAAATGCTCAGCCACAAATAAATGCAGCTAGTACCAAAGTATGAAGCAAGATCCAGTAATCTAAAACACACACACACATATTTAACACTACTATCAACATCACCATTCATAGCAAGATTGGCAATTGCCCCAGCAGCTACTCTGCGAACAGTTTCATCCTCATATCTTCGAAGAAGCATCAACAAGGAAGTAAGACCACCAGCTTCAACAATTCTCTTTTGATTAGCCTCTGTGTATTAGATTGAGACAAATTACTAAACAAATCATACACATAAGAAAAGATTTATAAGGATATAATAAAAGACCACAGTCTCGATTTCTGTCAGGCTTCAATGTGAATGCTCAGAAAATGAAAAAAGAGTGAATAGTCTGGAGGGCAGTGAAAAAAGGAGACTGCACGTTCATTTCAACATTCACTCAGACAAATTTTATGGAAAATTAACACAGCAAAGGAAAAAAAATTCAGAAAAAAATAGAGTTTTCCTGATGAATCACAACCAATTCAAAATAGTCAATGGTCAATATCTACCATGATTAAAAAAATAAATTACACAGCACGATATACAACAAGCTGTCCTGTTTCCACAATCTTAAAGTTTGTTAGCCAATTGTCAGGAAACAATTAATAGAAAGTAGATGACCAAATAGCAGAGCCTTAAGATGAGGCTAGCTTTTACCTTCAGCTGCTAGGTTGGCCACCACTTTCACGGCATGAATTCGTACATTGGCATCATCTGACTCCAGCAATGACAAAATCTTTTGCAATCCAACTGTTAAAAATAATGTGAGTCATAAACATAGATGACGTAATGTTTCAATTATAACTCAACACTTATACCTTGCTCAAAGAGTGTAGCAACAGATGACTTTTGGCCATTTGCAACATCCTTAAATTGGGAATGCCTAACTTGAGTCGTGGAGGAATCCAAGGCAGAAAATGTGCTCCCAGAGCTTCCATTTTCCAAACACCTTCTCATCTATAGATATAGCATTAAATCATACTGTACCATAGATTCAAAGCTATGCTATAAAGAACATAATGTAACAAGCAGCTAGAGGCTCTAGAGAGACCAAAGAACCTTGATTTTACAACAACTATTTGTTCAGAATAGGATTATGTTTATGACCTATATTTGGTGCTCTGCTTGTGTTTGTTTCAAGAATTTTCTACAAATGATAGATATATTGAACAGTGTTGTGCATTTTATGGCCACTTTCCATTAAATCACTGAAAACTCAATGACTCAATGTATGGAATTAAAACCCAAGCTAAAATGTATTACTCAAGCTGAATTCTCAAAATCTCAGTCAAAATAAAACAAATACCTGGTCAGCTTCAAAGTTCAATTGCAATAATTGACTCCTTAGTATTATGATTTCTTCTTCAAGTCTTTTTTTCTGATTAGCCTCGTCCTCCAGGATGTTGCGAAGCTTTATAATCTCCACATCACCTCCTGCCTATACACAAAAAGTTTCTAATATACCAGAAATCCATCCTCGGAAAATGATGAAACAGAAAAGTTAGCAATTTAACTGAAATCTCACCTCTGATGGCATATGTTTCCCCAGCTGACTTTTTAGATGTCCTACCTCTTCTTCAGCTGCCTTCCTCCGATTTCTTTCAGTTTCAAGCAGCATTTTGACCTCAGCAACTTCATCTGTAGAAGATGATGCAGGCCCCTGAGCCAAAAAGGCATAAACAACTAAATAATTAAAAACCCAAAAAATGTAAAAAGAAAACCTCTAAGCAGTGACTAATAGCTATAATAATTCAACCAGCCAATTGTTAAGTTTTTAACATTGGAACTGGTGACAATTTATGGGTAAACTATAATATTGAATTTACCACAGGGAACAACTACATAGAAAATATTAAAATAGGAGATTGCTTGCTATAAGCATTTGTCATGAAAAAACAATCCCAATTTGATAAGCAGAGACACATGAACGGTTTCATATTTACTCTCCTGTTTTCTCTGTTTCCTTGTTTCCCTAATTTATTTAGTTTCCTTAAATAGCTTGATTGTGATTCCTAAACTTTAGGGATTGACAGCCTTTATTATGTATATAAATAAGTGTGCAAACCATTCAGGAATACACAAGAAATCATTCTTCCCATTCTCATTGCACATAGCCAAAAAGGTAGGTCATTACTTCTACCAAAACTATGAAAGCAAATAATCAAAGAATTGGTCCAGGAACCTAGGACACACCCAACAACCAAAATTCACCAAAAATGCTGAATAAGGATTAAGGAAACAGTAACACATGTTGATGTCTTAAAAAAACTGTCACCATTCATTTTTACAAACAGTGGAAAAAGAATCCACCTCCAAGATTTGCAGTGTTACTGTTAATATTGTTTCAAAAGGAATATACCTCTCCATTATCAGCCACAAAACTATTGCAGTCGTTTCGTTCTTGATTCAACACCAACTTCTGCTCCAACTCCTTTACCAATTCCATGTACTCCATCTGGCATTTCAGTCTCTCTTTCTACAGGGTACAATCATACAATTCCATGTAAGACATTGAGCAAAGATTAGAGATGTTACCCAAAAAAACCTAAAAAAATAGCATCTTCAGTAACTTAAGTTTTCAAAAGAATAGGACATAAAGGTTTTGCACCATATCTAGTCTTTGCACCAGAATACAGAACAAAGAAACAGAGACAGCCTAAAAACTAAAAAGGCATAAAAAGAACGTTTGATAGCATAATAATGAAAATTAAACAAAGATAACATAGCTCATTCCTTGGATTTAATAGCTGAAAGGGCATTATTCCAAACTTTACACCACCATGAAAAGGTTAAAAAAAGGGATAGGAGACAAGTTGCACATTACACTCATCCTAAAATACTTAGTCCAGAAAATCTGACATACAGATGACTAAAACTTCATATAAGTATTCCAGCCACACAGAAACCCTCTTAATTTAGATAGATCACTTTTATCCTCAAACACACAATCTAGGACATTTTTTAAGAAAATAACACTTAACAGAGTCCATACTTCCTCAACAAGACAAGAAACCTGCTTAACTAAGGCATACACCAGAATTACTGGACTATGTTTAGGTTTTGTTTACAGCACTGAGGCTGGAACACTGCCCAAAATCAATTAGAAAGAGTTAAAGTATAATGATCCTGCATCACATACTTTAGCAATAATTTAAACCCTAGTCTATTAGCATACATCATTATGCATAACAATACAAAACATTTCAAAACTACAAGACTCTGGCTTAAAAAAGAAAAATAATTTGTTGTCAAGATCTTTCATATAGCTAATACAACAAACCTCTAACGCATCTGCAAAGTTCCTCTCAACCTCAGCAATACGACATTGTGCCTCCAAATTTACTTTTTCAACTTCATCCTCAAAAGCTTTATGTTGTCTTTCGTTTTCTGCAATAAGCTTATCTAATTGTATCTCAAGCTTTCGAGACAAGCTTTTATAATCAAATTCCTCCTTTATTTTCAGCATATTCTCAACTTTCATAGCCTGATGAAACAAAAATATGCATTAATTCATCTGTCACTAAAACAGCAAACCATATCAATTATCACCTAAGTCTTTTCATTTTAAATAATGATGATGATAAAATAAAATTTATCAGAAATAAATTTAAAATAGTTTACATTTTGATGGCTGATATGCCAAATTAACAGTAAAAGCATCACTTGATAGCCCTAGGAAACTCATTTCCCCAGGTTATGCTTCTTTTAGGTCCTCTCCCTTGGGTTTTGGAGATGGTTCACATATTAAGTTTTGGGAAGACACTCAGGTGGGAGATTTTCCTTTTTTCTGACATGTTCCTAGACTCTATCATCTCTCCAATTAGCAGTTTCCTATAATCCAATTTTATTCCTCTTCTGAATCTACTATTTCTGTGTCTAGGAATTTTAAGTTCTTCAGAAATTTGAAAATGGAATTCTCTGAATTACAATCTCTTTGCACCTTGCTAAATTCTGTCCATATCTATTAAAATTTAGACCAGAGGATTTGGTCAATTGACATTTCAGGTGTTTCCGATGCACATCCCATCATCCAGTTTCTCACTTCATCTCCAAGTAATGATTCCTTCTTTAGGAAATAATAGCTCCCTCAAAGGTTAAATCTTTTGTATGAGCTGTTGTTACCTTTGGAGATCTTTTAGTGTAGAGTAGTGCACTTCTTTGAAAGATCTTCAGAGATTGGTGTCCAGTGGTACACGCTTTCTGTTTTTAGTTATGTCTTTTGCTCTTGGATTAGTTTTTTGAGGAAATCTTATCCTCTTGAATTTGAATCTCCTTTCTCTCTTAATAAATTATTTGCTTATAAATTATAATAACAATGATGATGTCAGTAACAAGTCAATCAAAATATGTGATGATCGCTAAACTACAATAAGATACTTGAAGTTGTTAGGGGGGGATTTTTTTTTTGTTAGGGGGGAAATTAACTTGACGAAATTAGCAAATTAAGATACCAGAAAAAGTAGATTAATGAATGTCACAAGGAGGCAGAGGTGAATCAATGGGCGTAAAATTAAATTCATTTAAAAACCTTTGATGCTAGAGATCTCTAACAATGGCTTTTCAAAATATGTTCCAAGACTGACATCAAAATACTTAAAAATATAAAATATGCACAAGCACAATGAAACAGGTCTTATGGAATCTAAATTTAATAATGATATTTTAGTTCATGTTGTATAAATAGAAACTATATATGAAAGTACAGGATCTCAGATAGGAACCTGACCCTTTGGCCAAACAATATAGTACTAGAAGTCTCTCCTCGGTGACGTGGAGATGGGCCAACAGTCACAATCAATGAAGTCCTAGCTGTGCCTGCAAATAGGAATCAGGTCCAAGAAGAATATTGACATCTGATACAAAATTCTAAGACAAAGATACTGCAAATATGTCAATCAAGGATTTAAGAAACAAGTTTTGTAAACCATAAATGATATCTCACTAAATATTTGATCACATCAAGTTGAAGAACAGAAGGATATGATACCAAGATATCTCATATCTGAAAAAGATTAAGGCATCTTACCTCCAAAAGAATCTCGAAGCATCCTGGTAAGCTTCGAATCACGAAATGGAACATGAGCATTGTTCTCAGCTAGAGCATTAATACATTTTCCCAATGAACTAAGTGAAAGATTGATAGATTTAGCTTCCTCTAGCATGTGCCCTTCACTTCCTGGAGCGGAAAAACGGGGGAAATGTAAAGTTTCAGCACATACCAACTTAATAACAGAAGCTACCAAGTCATTGAAGTTAAGGCAAGGACTATCACAGAGTGAACATAACAATTTCAAAGGCCACAAGAAACAGGGAATATTGGAACTTGTTTGGTATGAGAAAATGTTATTTATTTTGATGTCTGTTTCATTTTTAATTAAAAAAAATGCCATCTTATTTTCATTTTGTTTCTTATTTTCAAAAGTTAAACAGTAAAAACAATAAAAATAAAAATAAAAGTATTTCCACTATTATCTAGACAAATATTTGAAGAAAAAAAACGAGGTGACACTTTTGTAATTAAAAGTGAAAACAAAAATCAACAAACATTTTCTCTAAGTAAACAGACCATTAAAGGGTAATTGGTTGTTTTCCAAAAAATAAATTCAATTAATATGCTTTTAACTAATAATACAAAAAATACCACATTGTTTGCATTTTTTCCTATTTTCAAGAATTTGTGATGGAAATAGTGAAAACAGTCCTTCACAAAATCTTGAAAACAAGAAACAAAATAAAAAGTTAAACAAGGGCTGTTTTCACCTTTTCCTCCACAAAAATCTTGAAATCAAATCAAATTAAAATAAGATGACACTTTTCTGATATATCTCAAGGGTGCTAGCAAAAGCAACTTTTCCTTTTCAAAATTATTATTATTATTATATCAATATAAATAAAATATATTTGCTAACATCAGATCATATACATACATATATAATATCGTAATTATAATATCATATTATTTTAAAATCTACAAAAAAAATTTAAAAAAAAACTATCATAACAAAAAATATTTTACTAAGATTTATATAACATGCTTTATTGTAGTTATTTTATTATTATCTATATATTATATATTATAATTGAGGATTCATCAAACAAACCATTTTCTTGCCCATTTTTCCAATCCTTTTGTATGATTTTTGCATCCATTTTTCCTTCTTATTTCAATGATTTTTCTAGCCAGTTTTGCTGGTCCATGTGATTGAATTTTTTTCACCCATTTTCATCATTTTTCCAGATTTTTTTGCTGCCTATTTACATTTTTCCACATTTTTTTCCTGCCAATTTACATTTTTCCTTCTAACTTGAATTATTCTTCCTGTCCATTTTATTCTCACTTATCTGCACCGTTTTTGGAGCAATTTTCCTAATCATTCATAGTTTTTCCTTCCTGCTCATTTAATGATTTTTCCTCCCATTTTCCTGTATACTGCATGCATGCACACACAACAAATGCTTCATGGAGAAGCCACTCTCAGACAAGAACCATTGATTTATTGATTTATGAGATCCACATTTCTACACATACACAAGTTTTAAGTTCAGTACGCACCTGATTTATGGACACGTTCTGAACCTGCTAAGTCTACCACAACCAACTTGCTCTTCCGAACAAGTGGTTTTGAAGGTTTAGTCAAATGAGAGGCATCACCATTTTGACTAGACACAATATCTTCATTTTCCAAGACAGACCTCTTAATATGAACCTGTGTAAGAAACCATAAATTTAACAAAATTGGAAATTATTTTTAAGACACAGAAAACAGTGACTAACTGGTTCAAAAGAAAAGGTAATCAAAACAAAGAATATTCCTTCACCGTTAGAATAGCATGACTGCGAGAAGATTCAGTATTCAATTTTGTGTTAGCAGCGACTCGATTAGCTTCACCTATTCTTAACAACTCCAAAAAACTATGTTGGTCTGTGATTTCTACAAGAGTTGCCCCGGGCATAGATACATCACCACTTCTTGGGTCTTCCACTATAGGAATATTATCATTTGCTGGATTCAGCAAGTCCTGGAGAGTCTCCATGTAAAGCTACATATTTTTTGTAGACAAAATATGAGTAAAATAGCCAAGAATAGTTATAATACAAAACAAAGAGCACTTTCATGATCAAACAAAATAGGACACAACCTCAATGGATACTAGAAGATAAAACTCAATATGATGCAAAAAAACAGTAATGCACATGTGAGTATACAACCTGCAGATAAGAGACAGTGACAGAATCGGTATCTGGTGATAAGTCAGCAAAAATATCCTCCATGGAACGAACCATGATACCACGGTCAGAGGCATCTACTTCCCCAAGTCGTCCAAGTGTAAAAGTTTTCCCAGTTCCAGTTTGACCATAAGCCATCACAGTCCCATTATAACCATCAAGAACACTCTACAAACCAGACATCAAGCATGTATTAAGCTATAGAGCATTCAAGAAATATGACAATATCTTTATGGATAGAATGCATTAACTATTAAACCAAGGAAAGAGGTTATCAAATCATAAAGAACACTAATATAAAGCAGAATTAGATAGAGATATCTCAGTAAAGGATGTTCACGAACAATTAGGATATGCACCATTACAACAGACCTCCACAACTGGCTTAGCCACAACTTCATAGACACGTTTCTGTGATGCAAATTCAGTAAGCACCTCATCAAACTCATATGTGTCTGAATCCCAATTGTTTCTACGAAGTTTCAGTCTTTTAAGCTGAAAGATAGTAAAAACACAAAAGGCTAAACATTAAACAAGGCTTATGCATGAAACAATCCAAGAAGCATATCTATAAATCAAAGCAAAACTTAAAATCTACAAACAGTTGCTAATCAAATAAAATTAATGTACCTCTGGTTGTAATTCAACACAGTCAGCAAAATCAGCATCCGCTATCATTTCTTCAGCATTCTGTGGTCTCAATCTTACAGCCACTCGAACTCTTCCAGGTACTGTACACAAAAATGATAATATAACAAGTGTAGCAATACCACCATACCACATACCACAGTATAAAGAGAGAAGAAGATTTTAATAGCCACACTGTTTTCAAGCATTGGCTTTCATTCAAAATATAAAAAATATAACAATGTTGCAAGGAAAATAAACTTCTGAACCCTGATATATCTAGAATTTCTAGAATTATTAGTGGCGCTTAAACCGTATAAGTTCCTCATTCGATTAGCTGTTTTGTAGCCTTTTCACTGTTGTAATACCAAAAAACTTCTCCAACCCAATATTCATTTACCAGATTGCAATAGATGGCAAATGATACAGGAGCATGCATGAGCCCCAAATAGTTTAGTTGTTAGATGAGGAACCTCTGTTTAAAGTAAAGGCTCTACCCAGCGTTATTTTATTTGCCCCTGGATTTTTAAGGGTGGTTTCTGATGTAAGCACAAGCAATTAACTCTAGGATTTGAGGCCTAGAACCTCCAGAGCAACGTAAAGGAAGAAAAGGAAATTGTATTATTGTCTGTCATTTGAATTACATCTTATCCTATTTATAGATATTCTCATACATTTCTGGATGAAATTCTCTAACAGATTTTGGCAACTTGTGCCTTGGAGGAAAATCTAACAAAAATGCTATTAAGGGAACAATATCTCATGGCACCATGATTCTGATTCTAGAAGACTGCCAGCACATCCTTAATTCATTGTGTAATCCTTCAGGTACTGAGGCTTGTTTAATTCCCTTTTTGTCCTTCTACGTTCTTCCTTGTTTGGTCCTTTTACTTGCTCTGTCTTTGCTGCTACTTCTGCATCTTTTAATTCTGTTGCTGCATAATGCTCCCTGTTCTGCTCTTCTTCCATATCAGTTTCTCTTCTACACCAAGTGGTACCAAAACCAAGTTGGTCCACTCCCAAGCATGAATGGAGTGCTCTTTCCAAGATCAACACAGGAGCTTCGATCAGTTCCATATCATCTACATATGGAACAGGAAAACCCTGTGAAGTAGAGGCTGTCAGCCTGGCACCCAATATCAATCAGGCTTTTAGGAGTGGATTCTCCTCTACACTACAACAGCAAGTTCCTGACAAGCTGAGCATAATCACGAGATTAAGTAGATACTTTGCGTTTGATTATGTAATCTACATCTGAGATGCTACTTGGAGTCTAGCCTTTCATGAAATGAAAATATGACCTATGTCATCTTGGTCGGGATATTAGAATTTCCAATGTCATTGACATTTTAACATACAAACCCATGCTTTCATTCTAATGACTTAGACAACTCAAAAGTCAAACCAAACAAACAGGTTATACTGTTATAGATAATAGAATCAAAACCTAAAAGAACAAATATTTCATACTACCCCTTTAAACCTCTTATAACCCCTTTCCCACAGGCACTACAAAAACCTCACAAATTAACACCATCAAAAGCTAGTAGACATTTGCACGAACAATACAAACCCTGCACTCACATCTTCACCCCAAGCTCTAATGACACAACATATCAAAAACTGCAGATCTAAAATACACTCGAGGTAGATAATTAACTAACCAATGTCCAGAGAGAGCAATGCATCTAAACGTTTGGTCCTACATCACAAGCAAGCCTCCCAATTCATCTAAACATCTAACAGTTTAAATTTCAAAGAAAGAAAAAACAGATATAAAACACCAGAACATAAATACACAGAAGCAACAAACAATGAGTGTTTATAAAAATACGAACAAAACGAGCCGTGTCTGAAGCAGTCGCTCTCAGAAGTGACAAACTCTCATAATTAGAGGTCATAATCATGAGAGAGATGAATCTTCCAGAAATAGCGAAGGAGCTAGCGAGCTTCATTATGGCGTCCTAATCGTAGATACTTACTAGTTAGAGCTTCATTACACTCTCTCTACAAAACACACTACACACTCTATTTGTGTCTGTCTAGGTTTTGGAGGGGACTCACCGGCGTCGCCGTTTCTGGCGGCGGCGTTGGGGCGGCGAAGGGCGGATCCCGGAGAGGGGGAAGAGGGGCGGGGGCGGGGCTTGAGCGGGCGATCGAACTTGGCGCTTCCCCTTTGGACGCCGTTACGGTTCGACGCCATCGTAGAGGAGAAGACGGAGAGCGGGTAGCTGTTTCGGAAACTCGAAGCCAAGTAAGGAAGAGAAGTCGTGGTGGGGCCCAGGGATTGTGGAGCCCACCGTGACTTGGATCGAGCCTTCGTTGGAAAAGAAAGAGTTTTTTTAGTACCAGATATCACGGGAACATTAATTCTGCTTGCCGTATATATGGTAATTGATCCAACACAGTCCTTTATTAGATAAATCATTTATTATATATATATAAACACAATTTGGATTAAAAAGAAGGAGATTGCGATATGAGAGTGGTGATAACGTGATAGTGTAGTGGTGTTCCTGTTTTTGCTGTTGCATCTTATTTGACAAAATTTTCGTTGGAGTGTGTGGAACGTTTATGTGTTATTTTTAGAGTTTTATCCGATAATTAGCGCCTTAAGTAATCAATTAACGAAATTTAAGTCACCTATATTTTTGGGAACTCAAATTTTATATCAGCTTTAAATTGACTAGCCGAAAGACACCGTTGTCTGGCTATATATCCTTTATCATCACATCATTTTATCTAATACTTGTTCTTCTAATCTAAAAATACGAAATTAAAGATACTTATTTTCTACTATAAATTATTCAAACAATAATTATTATGTCCTGTCACATTTTCTTCTTAATATCAAGAAGCATAAATTTGACTTTATCGTATATTTAATGAGGTGGAAATAAAAATTCCTGAACAATGAAAAAGATATTCAGAAAATCCAAAGAATGTGATTGACACATTTTTGTTTAATGTGACAGGTGTTGTTAGGGCGATGGATTGGAGCATCTGGGAGTACGGAATAGAAGGAGATTACAAGGATGTCAGGTTACAACTTACAAGCCACACTCCGTGTATATTGTCCGCAGGTTGCTACTAAAGATTATGGTAGGATTTAGTTCAGTTGTAAATCAAGTCATGTGAGTCAATTTTGTATATTTGAGTATGATTCTTACAAATAAAATAAATTAATAATAAATATGTATCTTACCATTGATGTATTGGATTTGGGTTGTAAATAAATAATAAATTTGATAAATAATGTAATAGAAAAAAATAGAATGTAGAAAAAATAGAATGCAAATAAGATAATATGCAAATTATAGATTCTGACCAGATCAAAAAAAATTATAGATAGTAATTATTTTGTCTATAGAAAATAAATAATAATCGGTGTTGCCAATGCTTCAATATGATTCTAAAATAATGTCAAGTAATTGAAATAGTGAAGGAAAAATTGCTCCTCAATAATGAGTTTGAATTTTGATTGAAAGAATTCTTCAGATGCAATACAAGGAGTATTTATAGAGATTTTATCTACAAAATAACACATAACTATCAATCCACACCTTATTTAACTTAATAGGTTCACCTAGTGGTTAAGAACTTTGTGCTACATTGTGAAAATAATTTATTTAATAGAAAATTTTATGTTTAATTCAATTCTTGTTATCTGTGAAAATAAAAATTCTTTAAATCAACGATAGTTACTATAAAAAATATTAATTTATGACACAATAGATTAGGATATCAAGGCAGTAAAAAAAAACTCCCTAGTTATTTGAGGCTTCAGGCTTGTATTTAGCAGCAAAGTAATTAAAAGCAAGAAACAAGACAGGGTTAGTACTTAGTACCACCCAACCACAGGAGAAAAATTGAGTTTGAAGTTAACTATTTAAGTTAAATAAATTATGATTTTCTAGCCTTACACCTCTTCATGGATCAGGGTATGGAAACTGGAAATGTAGCTAAATATGTTAAGTGTCAACTATCAAGTAATTGAACCGTTCACGTGTTTTTAGAAGCATGCATTCTTCATACATGTACTTGTATCAAATCTTAGGTTGAGTCTAACAAGAAGTAATGAAACATGTAGTACTCCGTAGAGGAACCTCTATAAGTGTAATATTTCAAAATTTCCAATCATTCTAAAAAAAGAATAGCTTTCACCATACTCTTGAAAAATTTAATAAAAAAAATTCTCAGTGTTTAATAGATTCTGAACATTCTATTTTATTTTATCCTTTAGTAGTTGAATTTAATTAATAGGGATATTACATCACTTACCTACTAATTAATTCCAAATTTAGCTTTGATTTATCTTTGAAAATTTAGGAAAATTATGTCTTAACTAAATTTAAGTGCTGAAAAATCTTACACGCACTATTATTTAAGATTTTAAGCCCGTTAACCTATCAGACATCCTCACAATTTTCATTTCATTCTCTCGTTAAGCAAACATGAAAAGAAATTTCTTTGTTCTCTTTACACTCCCCAAGGGCAAACTCACACTACACACACCTTATTTATTTTCTCCTTTTTCGACAAGACACCAACACCCACTATCTTTCTCTTTTCTCTTCAAACTCACTAACATCCTTAGTGTTTTGATCTTGGGATCGCATAACTCGAAGAAAGGAAAAGAAAATCAAGCCAAAACCCTACTCCAAACTAACCTAATTAAGGTGAGGGAGAAAGGTAATATTACTTATAATTTACGGATGATAGAGTGAATTAAATTTACTCACTTTTTCCGTTTGAGCTATCTAAAACCTTATTCTAGTTTTGTAAAAAAACTTATTTCTAATTTAATTTTTGTGTGGAGACTTTAGGTTTTTGTCCCTCAACTAATTACCCTTGTGTTCTACTTTTGCTACTATTTTCTCTTTGTTTGGTGTTATTTAGAGCTTTAATAGGTTAAAAAAACTAACTAATTTCCCTAAACCCTTCTTTTCTACATTATGTGCATGTTGGTTTCGATGGCTTGATCTTCAAGTTTCGTAGTTATTTGAGTGATTGATGATGTTGATTGATAGAGATACAGTTGCATACAAGGATCCATGAGATTAAAGCAGATACATGACCCTTCGATTGAATTATATGGACTATATATGTGAGTCCAATTTTTGCATGTGATTCATCTCATATGCAACTTTTGCATCTTATATCATGTAAAAATACAACCATAACCTAATAAAGAATCATATAAACAACTCACAGGGACCTCAAGTATAGTCTTAAACTTTTACACACTTAACTTTTTTCTGAAAAATATTGCTAACTTAAACGCTTTGAAATCCTTCAAATACATTAGCAAAAATCAACACGTATAAACTAAAAAAAAATTACTCGAATATTCTATCCTTAAACAAAAAATTTACTCCAATATTCTATCCATTAAGTGTGTTATGAACTCCCCTTTAAATTATCATGATACACGTTAAATATTCGTAGCAAACAGGCAAACACAAACACTTCGTTAGAGGATAGTTTATTTATTTATTTATGAATTTTGAGTCCCGTTTATGAGTCTAGCTGGCTATACTGTTTTTAAACCTGGTGCCCCTAATAAATTGGGCTTTTTAAAGTATATTTTATACTTTTTGGGTCTCTGAGTCCATAATCTCATTTTTTCGCTAACTTCACCCTTAGAGGGTTATGAGCCTACTTGGCTATTCTGTGTGCGTTTATATACAAAGAAATTGTATGTATGCATTGTCATTTGTTAAAAAATATTTATTATTATTATTATTATTGAGACGTAATGATGAGTAATTTTTTTAAAAAAAAATTCAAGA
The DNA here is from genome assembly GCF_004193775.1 of Glycine soja. Classification (NCBI taxonomy): domain Eukaryota; kingdom Viridiplantae; phylum Streptophyta; class Magnoliopsida; order Fabales; family Fabaceae; genus Glycine; species Glycine soja. Next base: position 46,453,040 of record NC_041010.1, on the reverse strand, counting down.
TTTCTTTAGAGGGTTTAAAATTTAAGATAAAAATCGTTTTTATCTATTATTGGCCAATGATTTTTTACTAATATATATTATTATATGAACTATTATTAAAACAAGGAGTTATTACTAAATAAATTTTAGAATTGATGTGGGATCGTTAGCCAATGTCAGTTGCACATGCCAACTTCTTAGCATCCAGCATGCCAATGGAATAATAGAGCTTTAAAAAAAGTTGAACCGATAATTCCACGCGGTTCACGTTTTAATTTTTATAATGCTATAAATAAATAAGTTTGTTGGAATTGGAAATGCTTACTTAAGATTGGGTTTAATTTTTAATTTTTCGAATGATATATCTCTTTACATTTTTAATATTTTATAACATTTTAATTATAAAAGGAGGAAGGGTAACAACCTACTTTTTGATAATCTATTGTCAATACATTTTTATTTACTTTTATATTATAAGTTATGTAATATACAATTTGGAGACTGAGATTTTTTTTTATTCTTCCAATTAATTATTTACAGTATTCTTTCTCTCTTAACCCTATCTCTTGTTTTTTTTTTTTTTGGAAAGCCTAATCCTATTATCTTTTGTGAATGCGCATTTCACAACTAGCTTTTTTGCCCCCCTCTCAATCACTTTAATTTATTCTTATTTTATTCCAATCACTAAATTAAATTTTAATATTAAAAGAATCAATAAATTTATTCCACAGTTTAAGTTATTCATCATAAATCTAAAATATACTATATATTGAAATATATCCTATAAAACTATATATTCAAATATATTCTTATTATGAATTTTAATTCTATTATAATTTTATGTATTTAAAAATATTTATTTCTTTATTAAGAATATAAAAATAAACATTACGTTATACAATATATGAATATATTGATTTAACTACTAGTTAATTAAATTTTAAGCATGTCTTATGAATTAAAAATAAATTAGTAAAACTCATCAAATAGACAAATACTAAAACTTCTCTTTTAAAATAAAATAATTTAAATATGTATATATAAGTGCAAGTTATAGAAATAGTTCTTATCATTAACACGTCAACATTAACAATTATTAAAGATTTTTTTTGTATTATTAGAATAAAACTTTACACTTTAAACTAATGAGAAAATCATGTAAATATTTTTTAAAATAAGAATCATAAAAATAAACGAATTTTCCATAAATAAAATTTTGTGTTTAGTTTTTCTTTAGAGGAAATTTTTGTTTGGTTAAACATGTGAAACCTCAAGTTGTATATATACAATCACAATTAACTTTTTTATAAAAATCACAATTAAATTAGAAAACGGTTAGTAATTCACTTTGAAACACATTTATTTTAATATACATTTTATTATTATTAATCTATTAAAATTTAGGATAAAATTATAAAATGATTTTTTTTTCAACTACCGTAACTAAAATATTATTTGACTTCTAAATGGAATCCGATCCGAAATATTCAGGTAAACTTGATCCTTCGTCACAAAGAAAATATATCCTGATCCCAAACTACACTCATTAACCCATCAGGTATTATAAAAGAAATTTATTAAACATGAAATGGAATTGATAGAATTTGATGAGTTTTAATTAATAATAAGAAAAAAAGTGTTTAAAAGGTGAATGTGATTTATGAAAAAAAAAAGTGATTTAGAATTAAAATAAAATAGTGAGGGAATTGATTGATACTATACTAGTGAGAAAAGAAAGGGAAGTCCTCCCCGCCGCCACTCCTCCCATCTCTCTGCTCTAAACGACACCGTTTTAGTCTTCTCCTCAAGTCATGGCCACACTCAAGAGCCTCTGCTTCAGAGGAACTGCCTTTCCCGTTTGCCCCTCCAATGTCACCAACAATAGAAACTCCAGGTTCATTTTCATCGTCATCTATTATTATTATTATTATTTGTGTCTTTATGTAAATTGGAAATCCGACTTCAGCGGTTTATTGATGTGTTGATTTCTGAAATCTGAGTAATAGCTGGGTGTGTTATTTGTCCGTTATAGATTGTGTTTATTAGTTCTTATTTTGATTTGTGTGAGTTATTGCTGAATCTGCATGTCATGGGAATAATAAAGAAGGGTTTTCTATGTATGTGACCATTGTTGGTTACTGCATTACAGTTCAGTGGTTTAGGTGTTAACTATGGATTTCTAGGTTTGTTTCATTTTTGGATAAGCTTTCTCTAAAGTGAAAAAGCTTCTAAGGGGCATGCAGGAGTTAGGGCCTAGGGGATATTCTCATTTTGGATTGAACTTGAATTTGAATCAACAATTAATCCACCCTTTGCACTTTAGAGATCGTAGTAGATTCGATTAGGTTGTGGCGTTTTGTGCTCCATAGCATTCATGCAACATGCACTGCACTCCCTACTGTTTCAACTCAAACCACCAACATGCAGTGTTGTTTCCAGCCAAGGTTGGCATACCACTTGTCTGTTTTGCACATACTTTGTTGAGTTTGTTCTATTGACCACACATCCTCTACTTCTTTTAGTTCTCACGGTAGTCTTCAGAAAAAAGTCCATGCCCTTCATCATCTCCCTTTGTTCTGTTACTCACTTGGCTCTTTTTTCTCTTTCTCTGTGTGTGTCTTAAATCCGCATTCTGTTCTACCGCACCCTATTATTCTATCTTTATGTTCAGTTCTCATTGTCCTTTCCTTTTATTTTTTTTACCTTCACTTGTCACCCTTGAAGCAGTTGTTGTTGACTTGTTTGTTTAGTTGTAGTTGTTAAGAGAGAAAACATATGATGGATTATGTTTGTCAATTTCACAGCGGAAAATATTATTTATATATTAAGACTTAAGCGTCGTACATAGAAGGATTTACAATTACCATAATTACATAATAATACACAACATGAAATCAGCACACGATTACCCTATTTATCTGTCACTTGTATACTATGTTTTGTTTTTGAGCATTTATACATGTGTAATATAAATTATTTAGTTTGTGTAATATGTCTTCAGAATAGTGATCGTGTCTGTTATTTGCTATAGCATTTTCAGGGCTAGCCTCACATTGATAACCATGTTTTAGAGGGTTTCTTACTGTTGAGGACCCCTCCCCCCCCCCCCCCCCCCCCCCAAAAAAAAAAAAAAACATATTTCCTTTGTTTAGATTGTTGTGTTTTTTAAAATAATAGCCTTTCAATGTAGCTATATGTGCAAATGATTAATTATGAGGAGCTGAATGAAATTTAGAGACATAAGATGGTAAACAAACGGGAGTCCCTTATTCTCCTCTTTAATGTATGGATGTATTAAAAGTTTTGTCCCTTGCAATTTCTTTGTTTGGCATAATGCAAGGTAGTAAAATGATCAACTAGAGTGAAAAGGATGCTTTATACTCTTTAATTTATGGGTGACTGCTTTATACTCTTTAATTTTTAGTCAAGTTTAATGCTTATTCTTTTCAAATTGGTATTTATTCTATTTGGCTTTTTAGTTGCATTATATGGTTTTATCAGTGTCATATATATATATTGCGCTGCAGAAAAATGCCACTCTTTCCAAATTTTGGTATGTTGATGTTAAAATATTTGCCTTTATTATTCAGGAGCTCATATTGGAGGCCTGCACAAGCAGCCGTGAAGCCCAATTTCCATCTCCCAATGCGCAGTTTTGAGTTAAAAAATAGGTTGGTTTGAAATTTACTGTTCTAAATCCATTCATTTTTCTACTAAATGTATTTATTTATTTATTCTTTTTTCATTTCTGAGAAAATGTTTTATATATTATGTGTACTTATAAATAATTTGGACAGTGTGTGTATTGTCCAAATTAGGTGGGAACTTTAGGATGCATGCTCTGGGTAGGATTTCTGGAAGAGATACAGAAAATGATCTTTTCTGATTTGTGAGGCATCTAGAGCTTTAAGCCATGTTCTCTCACTAATTTACACTTTGAACTCAATTAGCATTTTGTCTCCCATTTATCATTCGCTTTGAGATTTGGTTTGGATATATACAAGGCATCTTGGATCCTGACAACTGTTTGTGTTCATGTGTGTATGTATATATTAAAATAGTGCAGTTGTATTAGTACATATTTATGGAGTTTAATAAAAAAATTGTTCATGTGTTTCAGCTTCATTACTGCTTATTTGTGCTGCTGGTTTTGTTTACAAATCCGTATTAATCAAGCTATGTGTATTGTGTTTACAGGACTTCTCCAGAGGACATAAAGGCTCTGAGATTGATAACTGCCATTAAAACTCCATACCTACCTGATGGTCGATTTGATCTTGAAGCATATGATGACTTGGTGAATATGCAGATTGGACAAGGGGCCGAAGGTATTATTGTTGGTGGGACAACTGGTGAAGGCCAATTAATGAGCTGGGAAGAGCACATAATGCTTATTGCTCACACAGTCAACTGTTTTGGTGGGAAAATTAAGGTTATTGGAAATACTGGAAGCAACTCCACCAGGGAAGCAATTCATGCCACCGAGCAAGGTTTTGCTGTTGGAATGCATGCTGCCCTTCACATAAACCCTTACTATGGCAAAACCTCCTTGGATGGTATGCTTGCTCACTTTCAAAGTGTGCTTTCCATGGGTCCCACAATAATCTACAATGTGCCTGCACGGACTGGTCAAGACATTCCCCCGCATGTAATTCAAACCTTAGCTGAAAGTGCTAACCTGGCTGGTGTCAAGGAGTGTGTGGGAAATGACCGGATCAAGCAGTATACAGATGATGGAATTGTTGTGTGGAGTGGGAATGATGATCAATGCCATGATGCTAGATGGGGTTATGGGGCTACTGGTGTGATATCTGTTGTAAGCAACCTGGTTCCTGGTTTAATGCGAGAACTCATGTTTGGCGGCGTAAACCCTACACTAAATTCTAAGCTTTTGCCTCTGATTGACTGGCTTTTCCACATGCCAAACCCCATTGGTTTGAACACTGCTCTTGCTCAACTTGGAGTTGTCAGACCCGTTTTTAGGCTACCGTTTGTACCTCTCCCTGTGGACAAAAGGATAGAGTTTGCCAATTTGGTGAAGGAAATTGGTCGAGAGCATTTTGTTGGAAATAAAGATGTTGAGGTTCTTGATGACGATGACTTTTTCTTGGTTAGTCGTTATTAAGTTACCATGTAGGTTCGTTGTATCCTTTCTTGGGGTTTGCCAAATTTAAAATCCAGATGAGAGTCTATTGTAGTGAACTAGTTAATGATCATCTAGTTTCTTTTTACTGGCTACTTTGTAGTTGCAAACTGGTTCAAATTTATTCTGGATTTTTTTCTTTTGGTACTATGATATTGGTGGGGAGTATCAATCAATTTTATTAATGACTAATTTTCACTTGAGAATCTGATTGGTTACTTTTAGTGGGATCTTTAGTGAAACCTTATTTAAAGGGACTGAATCTGAGATCACTCGGACCATTGACTTGTTGATCTTTTGAATTTTAAGTACACTTTGCTTATTTACAGTTTGGCCTAGTTTTTAGAAGATATGTATCATATCCTGGTAAACACACTTGGAGATGTGACTTTTGCTTTTCCAAGAATCCCCTTATAAATTAAGTGGAGAATTAGTCAGATTGTTTAAAATATAAAAAAAAACAATTTTAAAATAAGCACTTATTATAAAAGTATTTTTTTAATAAACAAATAAAATTTGTTTCTTAAAATAAATAAATAAAATTAATTTTTTAAGCAGAAACCTCTTAGATAAACACATTAAGAAAATATGAAGTTGTTTATTTTGTTGAAATACGTATTTTTTTTTCAACAAATGAGGTTAAACAAATTGACCTAATAATTTTTTGCTTTCCTTCTCCTTATTTTTCTGTGTTGGATGGTGTAACTTTTTCTTATTAAGTCAAGAATTTTGCCAATTATACATTTCATTTGGTCCAATAATCTGTAATTAACGACCACCAGAAATATACTCTAGGAATAACAGTTATGTAAGGTATTGGATCACGCACGAATCTCTTCTCGACTCTTGATAGTTGATAACAAACGAACCATTTTGACATCTGCTGTCATTGTGATTGCATCAAGTCAGATAATGGAAACTTATCTATCTGTACACTACTCTTTATATAACAACGTTATTACAAACGAATTCATTAGATTAACCAAATACACTTAACAAGTAAAAGCTAGGACACTATTAAGTATTCTCTAGACACCATCAGGAAAACTAACAAGAAATGATAAATTTAAACTCTTAAACAAGTTGCACAATTCTATATTCCATGTAATGCTTACAATTGGCATATTACCTATTTATCTTTATTTTACCACTCTAAACTTATTGCTAGAAAATTAATTAATTTAACCTCCAACTAAGATGCAACCCCCCCCCCCCGAAAAAAATAAAAGAAGCAAAGTCAACAAACAAGATATAGGGCTAACATATCAGAAAAGGATCATTAGCACAGACCCTTTAATTTCTCCTACCCTTGGCCACACTAATAAACTGTATATATATTAATTAGCTAAATTGCTAGTTATTGTTGGTATTGTTGTTTTGTTCTGAAAGCTTCTTTTGGAGCTGAGACAAGAGTGCCTGATTCTCTTTGTGCAGAAGCATGGCTTGTTTCCTCAACTTCTCATTCTCCTCTATGATGGTTTGGTTCTCCATGTACAGTTTCAAGTTCTTCATCTGAATCTCTGATTTCACCACAACAATCCTTTTCCTTTGTCTTGCTTCTTTCAAGTGTGCCCTCCTTCTGCATCATCATCATTCAACAAGCCAATGTTTACAACACACACAGAACACAACCACACAAGCTGTGAGAAATAGCACAAAAGACTATGGTAGCTAGAAATCTACAAGACTATATAGAACAGTACCTGTTGAGCATGCCCAACCGAAGGTGCCTGTGGTTGTGGTGGTGTCTTTTAGATGGCCATGGACGAGGAAGAACCAAATAAAGGGTCTGTTTTGAAGAGATAGAGCACATGCTGTTTCCCTTCTAATACCAAGTCTCTTGAGAGAACAAAAGTTACAAGCTTGAGAGATAAGGTTCACTTACAAAAACTGAATAACAAATTAAGCAAAAAAATGGGATGTTGAGGTGTAACAAATAGGCTACAAGGGGTTTTTATAGGTGAGAAGAAACTTGGTAGGAAACTACTAGGGTGAAAGAAAAGTGTTATAATATAGCTGTGATTTTCTGTTTGTATGAGAGAGAGAGAGAGAGAGAGAGAGAGTGTTTTATAGCAATGATGGCACAAGGACTCATGATTACAAAGGGCAGCAATAGATGAGGGGAAAGCAGAAGGGGATGAAGAAAAAATGGTTCTCTTCTTTCTATGCCTTTTTGATTGCTTTGATTCAGAGTCTAACTTGGGTGGTGGGTAACATTTGAGAAATTGAGAAGGATGGGGGGAGCACATAGAAAAAAGTACCGTACCCAATAGTATTCTATAAGTTTAGTTACACTTTTTGGAATAATTTAGAAGTTTCCCTTTCAGTTTGTATATGTAAGACTGTTTAGGGTCCTCTCACTCACTCTTTGCCACCATGGGATCCTCAAAGCAGAAAAATAATAATACTAATCATAAAAGTCACGTGGGTTGTGATCAAATTAGTTGTGCTAATTATGGTAAAATAGAAAATAAATGTGACATCACATTCAAAATGGGTAATGCATTTACTCCAGGTTCATTTAAAATGGGCCAATGTATGGTTGCTTGTAGTTTCCGCAGTTATTGTTGCTGCTTACCACTGTGGTTGCCCACTTCCTTCAGGTAGTCCCATGTAGCACAAGTGCCACAGTCTCAGATTGTAAAGCTAACCGCCAAGGGCTTTTCTCAAAGAAAAACTTAGATTTTGTTGTTCCACAATAAAAAAAAATTCCAAAGCTTGAAGGTTAAAAAAGATTCACTTTATCTTATGAACTGATTCTTTTTAGAGACGACATTTATATTTGATAAAATTTTCTTTCCGAATATTTAATTTAGTTGTATATTGAGAATTTTAATTCAAGACAATTGACCTTTATCTCATTTTATCTATACACTGCGTGATATATGAATTGATGATACTAAGAGAGGAGAATCAAAATTATATATTTTGTCAGCAAATTTGCGGGTTTGAGGGAAAAAAAGGTTGGATTAGATGTAGGAGATGATGAACAACATCCAAATATGTAGTCCAAGGTAGATGAGGATTTATGAGTTTATTAATTAACTACATAATGAATATATGGTATTGATATGGTCATGCATAATAATATGCCAACAACCAATCGTTTGTACTAAGAAATGTTAGGTAAAAGATCCCCAACATAGCGCATAATTTGATATTAGGATCTATGGGAAGAGCAACAAGCTAGCATCCTAAGAACCTTTTATCCTTAAAAGCATAAATTTTGGGATAGATAAATAATTTATATTATTCATACATACTTTTTTACAACACTTTTTAGTTTTTATCTTTTTATGCAGTTCGTTTTTTCTTGTCTCATTCTTTGTTCCACAAAAAATGATACAAATGTGTAGTGTAAATACAATTTCTCGTTTAAGATTGCAATGACTTAATTAGGTTTTTGCAGCCTGTGCTTCACATAATCTAAGCTTGTTGTGATAATTTTAAGTTATTAACATAGAATTAACAATCTGTCATAGAAGAAAGAACAGAGAATGAACGAAGCTACAGATGAAGCTCTGGAGCCAATAGTGAACAAATTAATTAAGAGCAGTACGATTCTGACTGGTAAAAGCCATTGCTAAAAAATGCAGTAGAAAATTTATTGTAACATGTCTAGATGTCTCTTTAAGCCATAAATAATGGGACCGTTTTAATTTAAGTTGTAAACCATACTCTCTCCCTCAACTTTGTATCCCAATAATGATAAATCCATATATATATATATATATATATATATACTTCTTCAAAGAGATCACACGACTGAGAAATGCATATTGGTATCTACTTAAAGTAATTATTTTATTTTTCAATTTAATTATCAGCCTTAGTCTTGACCTTATAAATCTTTTACATCCAAAGGTATGTAATAAGGAGACTAATTAATAGTCCAGGCAGTAATTGTTAGATTCCATAATAGAATAGCTTCTTCCATATCCTTTTAGCATTTAGGATATTTGACAACATGAAGATAAGTAGGCTCATAACTCATAAGTAACATGCACTGTAATACAAAATTTCTACAAGAAAGGGGATAGCCTAGCCTAAGATAAGACTAAGACAATTGATCACTAACTTTACACATTGTCTTAATTAAGTAAATGAACTATAAAGTCCAATATTAAATATAACATCATTGAGCATCTTAGCATTCCCTTAAGAATATCACCTTTTAAAATTAATATTGTCAGAGAAATTTTATACACACATATATTATTAAGAACTTTTCAATTATATATAACTGGTATATTTTAAAAAACTTTAAGAGGAAAAAGTCATTTACTTATTAAAGAAATGAGTGCAACTTGATTTTTTTTACTGGGTATTAAGAGAAAGACAAATTCTTCCAAGAGAAAAAATTTAAATTAAAAGCTTGCTAAAGGTGAAACTTGTACGATAAAGCAATTAATTCCTTTTGTCATTTATCCATGATAATACAAATGTAGCCTAGTATCTTTCAATTTTAGGTTTCTACTTTATAGTATTATGTGAAAGATTATATTTATATATACTTATATGCAATTAGGTCAACCCTACTCCATTAGTACCAACAGGCAGTATTGGGGAAAAAGCACTACCTTTGGGAATTAACATCACAAAAACTGATTAAAAAAAAATTCCTTGTCTTATTTGAATCAGGACTAGCAAGAAACGATTAAGATAATAAACATTCATCTGATCATTTTGTATTTAGTGATTTGTGTCAGTAAACAAATTGGCCTCTCTAGATAATCAAGCACAAGTTTGTCTACCTTTGGTTAGAGCTAATTAATTTTTTTCACATTCAATCTTGGACTATTGCAAATTTATATCTGTTTCCGATTTTCCTACCATAGTGAGTAAATTTATTAGGTCATATCTAAGAACCTCCATTGTTTTTATGCTCATCCTTTGAAAATCATTTCTTTTCTTACTTCCTATACATTTCGACCGAAAGAGATTACAAGATTTTTTCAAAATCTACAAGTTGGCCTGAACCTCTCACAGTAGAAGTTGACGGATCATTTCTTTACCATCGATTTGTCAACACTACATTTTATTTTATTTTGCTTTTTATTTAAACGAACCTTGACTATTTTGATTATTTTTTCTCTTCATTAAATTAAATTATATTAAAACATGACATTAAAGTGAGATCAATTGTTGGAGATTTAATGAAAAACTATTTTTGGTGTAAGGGAATCACACACCCACACACATGTGATATAACAAATATCATATTTTAAATTTTTTAATTCTTCAATAAGCTCTTTTGAAACACTTATTAACAGACCCTTGTTTATATAAACAACATATGGTCAAAAGTTGTTATTTGTTTCATATAAAATCGGTAAGACTGGTCTTATGTACGTTAAGAAAGGTTTTGTTTCAAAAGTAGACCGAACCTTTCTAATCCTCTTTTTTCTCTTTCACATTATGGATTTGTCTTAACGTGTTAGGATTCTATTAAACAATGAAATTACATAACATTGTCATTATGCTTAATCTTTTACTCTCTTTCTCCGAAAACATAATCCACAACGTCTTATTATTTTATCCTCTAGATAGCTTATTAGAGACGCAATCAATATTAATTAATTGGTTTTGGAGAAACTAAATGCGACCAATTACATATCCGGGTCAAAACACCAATTAGATACAGCTTCATTACAGGACATCAATTATTTTTTTATTATTATACTAATTTAAAGAATTGGGTACGTGTTACTTTAGAGGCAGCAATCCAAGTCCAACTTCAAAAGAAGAGTCACATGGGGTGTCACGTGAAAGTCACGTGGAATTTGGAAGAAGCCAATGGAAAAAGAGTGGAGTATTGGGAGAGGTTCTATAGAGGTAATGAGGATATGGAGAGGGTAAGTAGTCAATGTGGTTAGGTCCTTTATTTTGTCCCTTTTCTTCATGTAATTGAGTACCAAAGCCATGCTCATTTATTTGGAAAATGAACCCCATTTTGGCTTCATCTTCTTCCCTATCATCATGACCACCTTGCCCCCTTCTCACATTCATTGGATGATTTTTGTTTATATATATATATCATGATGGTATATAGTGGAAGCTAGAATCTTGTCCAACTTCGGCTGAGCCATTTCACATGTTCCCCTTAACTTGTTGGCGGCAAAAATTACTTAGGTATGGTTCACAAGAAATATGTGACATATGGGAAAATTTATATATATTACATTGGAAGTGCTACACTACACATGATCATAGATAGTAGTTAACCAAGATGGTAAAATGAATTGATTGTTTTATACATTATGCGCTGTGCACAAATATTCCCCTCCTAGATTTAGGATGAAATGCATCAATGAGACACATAGGTGGAGCTAATGTGGAGATGGTGTAGCTAGGAAAGCGAAGTGTCATACTATAGGGCAAAGCGTGTGGGGTTATTTTGATCTTGAAGGGGAGTCATTTTCATTTAGTAAAGAAGCTAGAAAGGAAAAGGCAAAGGGAGGGGAGAAAAGCAATTTGCAAACATGGCTTTATATTTGGGTGGTGATTTGTATCTATTTTCATGATAGCGTAAATTTATGAAAATACTTTTACACGTTTGATCTTTACCAAAGATAGATTTCAAAGATGGGTTCTTCTTAAGCCCCTCATCATACCCTTTTGAACAAGGAAGGTTGAGCTATTTGACGAGGACAAGGACCACAAGCCTTCACTCATTTCTTGTATTACTACCACCAAAATACTTGCACTACGTGGAGGATGTAGTCAACTGTGATATCAAAATCCCTACCCATTTTCAAGATGCATCTTATAGCCTTTTTTCTAATAGTTTATTGGAGTACAATCTATATATATATATATATATATATATATATTATTTAGTTTTAGAGGAGATTCTTAATTTTGGGTGCATGCATGTGACATGTGCGGCATTTAAGATTAGTGGGTGATATATATTGAAGGGAGGTAATAATCTTTTTTCCCCCTCTAATTAATAGGACAACAACTTATCTTTAATTTAAATCTTTTACTCACACATCTAATATTGTAAAACCAGAAAAACTAAAAAGAAAAGAAGAGTAAAGGAAGAAACGTTACTTAATTAATTGATTGCTATCCCTACCTATATATTTACTTATTCGCTCGATCACCAAAGACATTTTTTCATATCAATTTTACTAAATGAGTTTCTTAAATTCGCTTAAATATAACCATATAAATCATCTTGAAAAAGAATAGAAATCTTATAATCCCATTTGTTTTTTTTAGTAAAAAAGTGGTTTTAAAAAATAATACTTAAATATATATTATGACTAAAACTCAAGTTTAATTTGATTAAATTTAATATGTGTATTTCTGTGTCATATCTCTTTAGTTTCTCCTGCCTCAAACCCACTAGAATCGGCCTAGTAATGGGAGATTTGAATAGTATGTATAATATTTTACTAATGGGAGGTTAGAATAGTCTACAAAAGGTTTTAAGTTCAATCTTCCTATAACCATTGTAATATATAAAAAAAAAGCTTCTTTTTTTACCTCCGATTGAATTTATGATTTTCAATTTCAATATTTCACCATACGTTATGATTTTGATCAGTTTAATAAAGTCCCCTCGTTTTAAGGTGTAAATTTGACATACATAATATTTTCATATAAATTAAAACAAAGAATAAACCATTTTTTTTAGCTTGTAGAAAAAACCTACCAGGATGATAAAATTAAAGAGTAACTAAGTTTGAGACTAAAGATCAGTCTCTTAATCAATTTAAAGAATCGAAGTTCTTAAAAATATTTGAAAGTCCTACCAGGAATCCATAATTTTTTTTTATCTAAATTAAATTATTGAAACCTGAATATTACCCTTGCTTCTTCACGGGGAAAAAAACAGTACTCACAATTTTCAATTAGCCAAAAGTGTCCCTTATTTAAGTATCAAATTAATTAAACTCCTTTTTGCCTTTGATCAAATAATATTGCATGGGGATGAAATGCATAAAAAAAACAACAAGGCAATATAATATTATGGATAATTATAAGTTGAAGTGAGAGGAGAGGAGCTGTAGTTTCACATGCACTATTTATGTATTGACACTGTTTGCTCATTCATCTCTCACCATCAACTATGTGGTCCACCTCAACATCACAATTTCCCTTACATTCAAATTAGAAATCTATGATCTTACTCTCTGCCACTCAATTATCCACTGTCATTGATTGCCTTCAAAATTGGTACACATCCTCATCATCATCATCACTTAGCCTCGTCTTCTATTACCATCATCATCATGACATTTTTAAACTTGTACAATTATAGCTCTATGAATTCATTTGCCCCCAGATTGTTACAGAACCTGGATCACTCTCATGCAGTACAGTTGTAGTAGCTGCCATCACCTTACAATGTATTGTATTTGCATATCTCTTCATTTATTATAGAATATATTGTGACAATTTTGAAGTACTATATATAGAGAATCTTAATAGATATTATCTACTTCTCTCAGACACATTAATTTGTTTAACAAAAGTTGAATGGTCAGAAAATCTGAGTGTCACATGCTTAATAACACTTAGTGGATGTAGTTGTTTTAGCTTTGTTAACACCCTAATATGACGCTGGCAAAAAAAAAACAGCCTAATATGATATCTTCACCTTCACAGTAGAATTTTTTCTTTGCTACTATTTTTTTTCCACTCGAAATATTCTTTTGCAAGAACGTGATGTCGATGATACTCAACTATTTGGAACATCCAATCAATTTAATAAGTGATATGATGATAAAATAAGTTAATAAATGTACTGTGTCTTGTTTAGGTGGGGTTTTTTTTAATCAGCTGTTTGGTGGTTTTAAGTATCACTTTTTTTTTTAGTTTTCTTGTTAGGTTCCAAATAAATTGTTATAGATCATTGATGTTATTTATATATATAACTTTTACGGCATCGTTCTTGCACTAATTTTTATATGATAAAAGAACGTACATCCCAGCACAGATTTTTTATCTGCATTTCAACTCGCAAATGAGAGGGCGAATCCTGGTGCAGCGGTAAAGTTGTGCCTTGGTGATTTGTTGGTCATGGGTTTGAATCCGGAAACAGCCTCTTTGCGGGGTACGAAGTTTTTTCAACTCGCAAATGTAAAGCTCATAACATCGTTTCTTGTTACAAACTGTTATCAAATAACGGATTGTGATCTTATGGAATTGTAAAATAACTGTAGAACATATAATATTTGTTAAATTATATTTTAGTTTTTATCTTAATGCATATTAAAAACACGAGCTAGATATCGTATAGTTCATTTTAAAACTGTATAGGGACAAAATCCACAAATTATATATTCTATCTATAATCAAATAATTATAAGCTTGTGATTATTAAGTTATCATTTCATCAGAAAATTAATAATAAAAGGGATAGAATAACTATTTTACAATCAACATGATATATATATATATATATATATATATATATATATATATATATATATATCATCCATAGAAATTAAATATGATTTATGATACGCACACATACCTTCTTCAATCGATTAAATTAGATTTCATTAGTATACGACAAATATAATTATTCAATGCTTTATTAATGTCATTATTTTTATAGTGAATTGTTGTTTCAATATTGATTTTAAAAATATGTAAGATGCAACTTAAATTGAAACAAACTTATTTGATTCATAAAAAAAAAAATATTATTCTACCTCTTCCTTTTACCTTAACTTCAAAACCAAAAGCGTAAAGGATTTTATTATTGAAAGAGTTTGAGCACTTAAAGTATCCTAGTCATTAATGGGTATTGAGATTTGCAAGTTGCAACACCCAACCTTTATATTTGAACAAGTAATTTAGTAGCGGGCAAATGCATTCTAATGCTTGCCCATAACAAATCATACATATACGGGAATTTTTCTTCCATTTATTCTTTTCTCCTTCCATATATCAAAATACCAAAAAATTCCCATTCTATCATTTTTCTCCCTTCCTAAACGCCAACATTTCAACGCTGAAATGCGCATAACGAATTCCAAATATTAAGGGACTTTTCATCCATTTATCTTTCTTTTCTTTTCTTTTTTCTGAAGACTTCTTTATTTTCTATTACTTTCCCTTCCTGCACACCAAGCATAAGGGATAAGATTTCCATTCTAGCACTTTGGAGGACAAAGTTGTAACATTAGCATTCATGTCATGCCTATTACATATTAGGATGTAAATTTAAGCCTAATTCAACTTCAAAAGTTAACTAACAAGATGACAGGTGTCCTTCACTTATATATTATATCTTTGTCTTATTTCTAACCAATATAGAACTTTAAATTTTCTCTAATACATCCTCTTATATTCAATACTTTTAGATTTGATGTATAAATAATATGATAGGTGACCCGTTTAGTAGATCTATGATGAATTTTGATACCATTTTAGAATGTGAATTTGAGTTTAACTGAACTTCAAAAATTAACTCAAGAGATAATGATTGTCCTCCACTTATATATATTTTATCTCTCGTTACTTGAATTTTTTCCAATAGTGAACAACAGCTTCAGATTCCAAGCATACAAGACACTTTCCGGCTAAAAACTTCCAAGTCATATTCAACAAACTGATACTTTAACATGCTTGGAAAGACAATCATAATGGTTCTGTACGTTCCCTAGATGGACTTACTTGAAGCCTGTTACTAACTATCATTTCATAACTTGCTATCATATTTGCATTTTATGAAGCAAAATGACAGGAAAACCCTACATTAAATACAAAAAAATGCCTTAAATATAATTACAGTGACCGGAAGGGAGGGGAGGGGGGGGGGGGGGGGGGTAATTGCAAAAATACAGGAATCTGTACAACTTGTATACCCAAATATCTTTGTACAACCTACAACTATGCAAAAAAATCAATCTTCTTCAGTGTCTTCATCATCGTTATCCATGGCATCACCCTGCTTTTGATCCTCCTCATCATGGTCACTAAGCTGAGTTTCTTCATCAGATATTGATCCACCCTTTGCATCAGCTCTGTTATCAATGCTAGTGTTGCTACAACTCTTAGTATCTGAGTCAGATGAACCACCATGGTTTTCTCTCTCTTGGTCACAATCATATGCAGAACCTTCAAATTGCTCCCTCAAATCGGGAGCAACAATGCCAATCATCTCACTTAGTACTCGTCGTTCATTCTGTCTGGCAACTGCAGCATCAGAAGTTGTGTTCTGACTCTCAGCCACAGCCACTACGATAATTGAATCATGCAATGCTCCTGAACCTTCATTATTATCTTTGCTTCTTGGAGATTCATTTTCTCCATGCAAGAAAGGGGCTGTACTGCAAGCCCGACTACCAGCCACTTCCGAAGTCAAAAGATCTGCTGTTCTGATTGTGCCTCCAGCTTCTGTATCCTCAATGGTCTTTTGAGTGTCTGAAGGATTATTTGATTGTGAATGATGTAAGCCTTCATGAGAAGGTTTTTGAGCATGCTCCTCCGTTTCTTGTACATGGTCATCATCATCATCAATTTGCATTGTGTCCCCATCTAAACACTTGTTCAAATCAATATTCTGTTCACCCTGATTTACAGGACTTTCAGTTTCAAGAACTCGCTCAGTGCCTACAGCAGCATCTCTCTCCACCATAGTTGCCGTGCCAACACCATCAATATCAGAACCAAAGCCACCTCTAACACGATGGTCATGATCAGCACTGGTGAATTTTGCCTCTTGCGTATTTTGACATTCTTCACTTCTCATATCACAGCCATGCTTCTCAGTGACACTTGCTTCATTGCTCAATGTTTCAACGTGAACTACGTTGAGCCTTTGTGCAGAAGAAGTTGACCCTGCCTTGGCACCATTTTGGCTATGGTATCCATCAACTTCTTTTTCTCTGCCAGAGGTTCCACCAATGATTCCATCCATGTCTACAAAAGTATTCTCATAATTTTCATCATCTTCTAGAGTTCTCTGCATAGACTTCAATTGTTCCTGTTGCTTAGCAAACAATACTTGTATCTCTTCAGTAGTTGAATAAAATGCTCGAAGCTGTGTTTCCCTGCATGGCAACACAGAACATCAGCTGAAAGATCTAGAAATCTACAATCATTAGGAAGAATGAGTCAGCTGTACATGATGCATTATAAAGCAGAACTGTCAGACAACACTTCATATAGTACAACTCAGTAGTACACTAACCAACTGGGACTCATAACATACAGCTGGAATCAAATCAATATGAATGACAATACCTACTCATGGGACACCAGGATCTCCCCATTTTCAATTGAAACAACTTTGCTGAATAGTGTATATTCAAATCAAAGTAACACAATTAACCCCAGCAGCCCTTCTTTTGCTATAATCACGGCCCTCAAATTAGTCATGAACATGCTTGCAAAGACATGGTCCATAGAGATGCCAACTTTCAATCTTGCACTCAATTATAATAAAGGAAGTATGAATAGAAAAAGGTTTATAAGCAACAAACACGCTAAAAACATCTTAATAAGGTTCCCTAAATCCTAGTCTCGCTGAACATGTTTCTACATCCTTTTTATCTCATTTCGTTTTTAGATCAGTTTAAAAATTAGTTAAGATCCATGAAAGAAATGTTTATAAAAACCTAGTATACGTGCTCCTTTGAAGATTTTATTAGAAAGACTTTGAAGCACCATCTAATTCAATCTACATAAAGAATAATTAGTAATTATTATAACAAAAATCCCAAGAATGCAATAAACAATTAGCTGGAAGAAGTAGCAGCTAGAGTGCTGCCCTGTGTCCTCTGATATTCTACGACAGTATCTGCAGCCTATGTTGGAAATTCTACATACTTTTCAAATTGCAGATGTCCAATGATTATAAACAACAAATCAAGCCTTACCGAAGCATAAGTCTTTCCCTGGCACCTTTCAACCTCCGCCTCTCAAAATCAAGATCTCGCATTGCAGCATTTATCTCAAGCTCAAGAACAGAAACTTTAGCCCAAGCTTCTTCTCGAGCTGCCTGCTAACAACATCAACAAATATCTCAGCTTCAAATAAGGAAACTTGACCCCCAGGAAAAAAAGGAGATTAGAAAAAGAGGATAAGATATAGAACAAAAAAAAAACTAATTAGAAAGCCAAGCAGCATATAAACTATAAAATTTTTCTTCATTCTTTGGACCAAGAGTATTTAGTCAGTTAAAGTCAAGGCATTTGTTATATCAATAACTTATTCTGTAATCTAGTCAAAATAACATTAGCATGGCACCTGGATGTAAAGCAGACATCATTCCAATAAAAACACCTTCATATCAAAACAAATTTCGTATTCAATGACATGAGATTTTCATATCTACCTTTTCGCTCTCAAGCTCTTTCCTTAATCTTCTTGTTTCCTGTTGTTCAAGTTCTACTTTCTGCTCCATGAATTAGAATTTATATTTAGCTAGATATCAAGCAAAATATGATAAAGCAATATGATACTCAATAGTCTATATAAGATTATCTGACTACCTTCATTTCATTTTCATTGGCAAGCTTCTCTTCATGTACTTGGGCTTCCAATTGACGGACCTTATTATCAGATACAACCAATTTTTGCCTGGTATCTTCCTGCAACAGAAAAGGAATAAAGAGGAAAATCTCTATCTGAATTCTGAACTGAAGTGCAAAATTTTTCTTAGGCTAACAGGAGCAAAAATGATGGAACAATACCAGTTTGGACCTCAAGGTTTCAACCAGCAAAGACATTTCTCTCTCTGACTCCTACAATATATATTGAGATAGCTTGTGAGCTCCTGAAAGTAGAAAGGGAACAGTTTCTTACTAATTTAGCATCAAAAGTTCAAAGCTTTCAAACCTGTAGCTTATTTATTGTTTCTTGTAGCTCTCTTTCTCTTCTTAAGGAAGCATCTGAGAGTCGTTTTAATTCCTCTTGAGCCTCAGACTGGGCTCTATGAACAGCAGCTTTTAGATCACCTGCAGCCTTTTCTCGCTCTTCTTTTCGTTGAGTCCACTCTTCATCTAATTGTTCCTTCAGTTCAGCTATATTTACCTTTTGGCTGCATCAGGAGAGAGAATTACTATACCATGCAACATAAATATAAAACATTACAACTTTAAGCATTTAGATTTAGCCATCCATAACACATTAGTGGAAAGCAAAAGTCCACACTCCTATGATCATCATAGTACTAAATCAGTCAAACTAAATTACACTCGTACTCACTGAACTTTAGCAAAATTACATCCAATGCCCCTTCTACTTTTGTCCCTACGCAGATCCCCTTCAAATTCAATTTATATAACAAAATAAAACCACATCCTCTTCCCATTAACACATACCTCCCTTATTTAGTAATGCTCTTTATAAATTAGGGAGGTCATGTGGGGTCAAAAAAGGAAGGGTCTCAAGTGCAATATTGCTAAAGTTAGGGGTGTATGTGTAAATGTGTAATTTGCCCAAACAAATTTAAGTGTTCTGTAACTTTTACATAAAAAGAGAAGTTCTTAAAATTTGGGCTTAAAGCATAACTCAACCTTCCAAGAAGTTGTAAGGTGAGGAATACCTGAACCTAATAAGCACTACTTAGGCTACATAACTAGGCAATGTGGGACTAAACACCCCCTTGCATAACAGACTACTATGACAGGAATAACAGAGGGAAACCATTTCTATATTGTGTATTCTCTTGGCAACATAAATCAATGAACCAAAGCTGAAACTATATCAATATGAATCAATTAAGTCTCCGATACGAAATATTGAAACAAAATGATATTACTATGTACAAAAGTATTGAAGAATTAAACCATGAGAATTAAGTAATTCATAGTTTCATACCTACTTATTATAGAATTTGCTTCAGCACATGACTGCGTAGAAGCACTAAGCCTTTCATTAAGGTCTTCCATGGCATGTTTTTGTGCAGCAGACGCTCTGTTGAGATCCCCTAATTCCTTATGTTTGAGATCCACCATTTGCTGTAATGCTTTTAATTGATCAAGGTAACATTTTGCAACCGACTCTTTGACTGATTTTAATTCCTACATAATAGTTCATAGTTTAGGTAAGACATTGTCAATTACAAACTATATGAATAAATAAGATGAAATCTAGATTAAACATTTCTTTGAGAATTCACAAAAATATAGAGATAGTTGTTGTACATCACATCTGCATTTTTTTGAGACAAGGAAAAGTCACAAATTCAGTTACAGGTAGAGTATCATGAATACCATTGCTGGGGGGGTCTTTAAAAAGGTAAAATAAAATTGTATGTTAAATGTTTTGAGAAAGAGAGAAAATGAGAGGCATATGATGAATTCTTTGTGTTTGAACCACACAATATATATATATATGAGAGGTCATTAATACAAGGATAGTTAAAAAAAAATACAAGAATATATAGTTACTCTAATTATCATAGTTACATAACATACAATCTGCCCTTTTTACATTATTTCTAAAACTAAGGATTAAGTTTAAAACATTTTTAGGGGAACCTCGGCTTAATCTAGGCGTTGTCCCTCGTTCAACAATGATTACATACACTTTCATGGCATTCAACAGCTGCACAGTTGTCACTACGCAAAGTATCAACTGTAACCACCTGATTCTCCAATTGCTTTCTCAATTCCTGTCAAGAAGATTGGATACAATTAAAGAGAGAAAAAAGTTTACAATACTCATTAATACTGCAATCCTTCTAAGTTAACACACCATGTTTGATCTTTGAAGACTTCGAAAATCATCTAGAGATATGGGACCCTCAGGAGCACCGATGCCTAAACCTTTCAATCTCTTGTTATCGGAAACAAAATCCTCTACACATTCAAGAAAAGAGGATAAAGGCACAAAGAAAGCAAAAAGCATTAGAAAGTGAAATAAAACTAAATATCAGCATCAACATATTATATAATATATCTTAAACATCTATGAAATGTGAGGTAAATTGCATAAAAGTACAATCGTATGCATAGGAAATTATGAATGTCAGCACACACATGAAACTCCAAATCCACATAAAATTAGACGCTTGGTTCCACTTACAATCATAAACCAGAGGAGAATGCAAGAATGACTAAAAAAAAAGTAAATGCAAGCTGCTGATCATAAGACTACCTGCTTTTCGTTTAGCAACTGCATTATCTGGCATGAGGCTGGGCACAAGCGCCTCTCGAAATACAAAAGCAAATGCCAGATCTGCAAGATAAGACGGAATTATAATAGTTAGAAATGGAACAAAACACAGAAGGCAACAGATACTCAAAAGCAGCAATTCTTCAATTTCATTAAAAATAATTACAGTAATTGTCCAACTTCAAAATAAATGTTAAGAAGCGAAAGGAAAAGTAGCAGAAGTCTTAGTACAATAAAAAAAATCTTTTATATAGGACAATGTTTTATTTTATTTATTTTTACAAATAACAGTGAAATCATAAATAAGAAAGGATAGATAGTAATTTGAATAATATTAACTTTCCCAAAGCCAATTTACAACAAAATAATTTAATGTTACACTTTTCACAGTTAAAGGAAATTAAAAAAAAAAACAGATAAAGGGGAATAGTAATCAGAACCAAAGTATTGACCAGTAAAACAAAACTGCAACTACGGTGAAAAAAGGTGGAATAGGAATAAAAGAAAAATTGAAATATTAAGCCCTTGTAAGGAATTCAAATTACCATACCATGCTGCGGAGGAGCAGCAAATGATATAATATCGCCATGGCAAACTTTCACAGCAGCGCCATTCTTTTTCAATCTCTCCCAGTTAAGGTAAGTTCCATTTGTGCTGAATAAAGTTTTACAAAAATCAGAATGTGAAAAAAATTGAAAAAAAGAAACTCTTTACTTCCTCTTAAGTAGGAGGGAAGAGAGGACCCCCAAGTTTTAAATAGAATCCACAACCAACCTTGCATCTTTCAAGAATATTGATGTGGCATTCTCCATATTTTCATTAGTAACTTTCATCCTGTATATTCGGCAATGATTTGCACTAACGGAATTTGAATCAATCTGGAAACGCACATCCTCTACCAATCGACCAATGCAGTGCTCATTAGCAGTTAATAAAATGTTAATTCCCTGGTTACAACAATTTTAATCAAAATACTTAATCAAATTAGAGACAAGACAAGCTCGTAAACATTTTGTTAAAAAAAAAAAAAAGAAGAGGAAAAATGGATAAACCTGGTGCCTTTTGCGGGCATTGTAGGAGACGGCAGTGAGAACGCCCCAAACTTGAGGGTCGGGGTTGTGAAGAGGCTGGGAAGCGATGTTGGAGGCAACGGAGACAATGCGCGCTCTAGGGCTCAAACTCTGCGAACAATTGTCTCTCCACGTTGTCATCGGAGTTTCCACTTTCGCCTCTTCCATCAAACCCTAATTACCTGAATTTCCCCTCTTCGCGCGCTTCCACCACTACTGGGAACTGTGAACTGTGAACTGTATTGGTAAGTGTGTTCACTTTGATGAGTCAGAGTCACGCACTCACTCACACAAAAAAAAAATAAAACAAACAACAAACATCTAACCTCTTCCATCAAACTTTTTTTTATCCTCATAGTTGAATAAATAATCAATCAATTTTATCCTTAAAAATATTACTCTTTCTTTTAAATAATCTTTTAAAATAATAAGATTATGTGAATAATCTCTTAAATATTAAAAATCCCGAGTTATTCTTTTTTTTCACAATCAAAGAAGAAAACTTCTTCGTTAGTCATTGAACATTAATAAAATATATTAATTCGAGGATTAAAGTAGATATTCAATATATTTGAGACTACTTACTCAATTTTATTATTTTAAAATTTAGAAGAGATTAAAGAAGTTTAGCTCAGTTATTTATTTGAGGGTGTTGCGGTGTGGAGGTTCATGACTCTCCCTGATACGTTGACGGTGATGGGTGATGGTGGGGTGCGGTGGTGAATGGTGATAGAGGTTTGCTTGGGAGAGGAATTATAAGAAGGGTATATTTAGAATTGTGGAGGTGTATCAAGTAAAAAATGGGACGTGTTAAGTAATTGTCCATTCTTATTTGTGTTATTACATGGTTGAGTTAATTGAGACTCTATCTTTATCTTAGAGTCAATGTTTATATAAATATAAATAAGTAATATTATATAGATTTATTATTTAAAATCATCTGCTAGACACACGATTATGTTTGTTAGCGAATATAGAAAACATGCGACCACATAAGGCAATATAGAGCTCTTTGCTTTGAGAAAATGTTATTTTTTTCCACTTTTAATTAGAAAGTGTTACCTCAAATTCATTTATACTATTTTAAAAATGTATAACAAAATAATAAAAAAGCAACTTTTTATTATTTTCGGCCACTGTTTCTTACACAAACTTAAAACAGAGAATAAAAATAGAAAATATTGTCTCTCCAACTAAACATCCTCTTAACGTGTGAAGAAAGAGCAACTTGTATAGATCCTCCCCTCCACAATTAGGCCTTGTAGTTGTAGTCTATCAAATCCATGTATGTAAGTGGCAAACCCCTTTGAACCGAGTTGATGGGCCATGATCTCCATAACAATGTCAATTTCCTTACACCATATTTGCCATACAATAAAATTGTGACCATTTTATGCAATTCAACCACCAAAGTAAAACATAAAACATGTACTTGATGTGCCACCACGAATCAGAAAAAAGAAGTGACACCAAAGAAGCAAAGGAAAACGAGCCAAAGAGTGCCATGACAAAGCTTAACTGAGTAGCATATAAGGGAAAACATAGCCATGCCCTGAAGGCCAAGTAGTAGCCTAATATGCCAAACACAGAAGCATTTGTGGTCATAGGTTGCAATTCGAACGGGGAGGTTGTGCTCCCTGCACTTTGAACTTGAAGGAAGGACAAGAGTGTTGGAAGTGTGAATGCATAGATTTTGTGGCGTTGTTTGGTGAAGGAATCGTGAGTAAAGTTGCATGTAACTGAGACAGGAGTGGTGATGAGGTTGAAGGTTTGGTGGTGGACATAATAGGTGGTTCGCCATTCAGAAGGACCTGTTGCCATAGTCATATGCTATGATATGTACCTGTTAAGCTAAGGAGTTGTGGTCTGTGGGGAGTGTGGATATTCTTTAGTTTCTAACTTTCTATTTATAAGCTTTTTGTGTGATTTAATTGTGTATTGGAAATCTTTAAAGTGAGTTTAAATATCATTTTATGAAAATTAACCTGATTAATGTAGTATGAATCTTAGGCAATCTATTCATAATATTTAATTACAAATTAATTTCTTAGCTTGTTTTCTATTCATGTTAAAACTTGTACATAATCTATTCATGTTAACTGAAATCGAGATTTTCTTAACTTGTTTTCTATCATCTCACTTGAGTGTATTGTTTATATATATATATATATATATATATATATATATATATATATATATATATATATATATAATCTTTAGAAATCAAACTCGAATAGCAAGAGGTACATCAACTCACACAGTTAGGATGAACTTAGGGAGACCCAAATATACTTTTAAACTTAAATGGTTAAAGACTATATTAGATAGAGTTAGACATATATCTCCTAGAATATAATTTTATTTTATTTTTGTTAAAATAATATTATATTGACACTTGGATAATTATTATCCATGATATTGATTGGCATCTTTTAAGATTATATAAATGTATTCATCTTTATCTATTACCATCAATGGAAAATATGAATTTTTCTCTTTATAACTTTAATGACAAACTCTTCGATATTTTACATGTAGTTTAGGTTAGCTGTAACTTTGAGTATTTTAACACACATTACTCAATCAACCGAGCTTGTACCACTGGACACTTGACTGTATTGTTTTCAATACCAAATGTAAATTGTTTCTATTTCTTTCTAAGAAATTTACAATAAGGTTTTATGGTCTTGCTTATGAAAGTTTACGTTAGGTTTATCTATCTCAACCCATCTTAATCTGAATTTAAAGTGAGTCCGGATACAAAGATCTCAAATCAAGAAAAAATGTACGGGTATCGTATGATGTTAAAGTTTGTGATTCTTGTCTTCAATTGAGTATCATCTTATCAACCAAATTGTCCATGCATGAATAATAGTATAAAAGGAATAACAGTGGAGGATCCGTGTTGACGTTCGAAAATGCCAAAAACATAGATCGCAGTGGAGAATCCAGGTTGAATTAGGAGTGTCAGTGCCTATGTTTTATAAGATTTGGACGTAGACCCCTTAAAAATGCCTAAATTAAAGTTTCGAAGACAATGAATCAAGTTATTTAAAATAGAAGAAGGTTTTTATCATCACTAGTTTTTTAGTGGCTGAATCATCCTTTAAGGATCTTCCTTATCGTTCTTTTTCTTTACTTCAATTTAGACTAGGCCAACCTTATCCAACAAAATACATACATCTTTGAAATTACAGATAGATATTGAAATTTTGTTAATTGTTTGCTAAAAAATTCTACGATTTGAATTTGATGGAGATTTCGAGTTGAGTTACATTAATACTTGTTTTGTATTTTAAGTTGAACAAATCTTAGTCTTCATAGATGGCTTGCCTCATGATTCTGTTGAACTTTGAGTATGCTACAGATACAGTTTTGTAACTATACGCATTGAGATCAAGACCTTAATTTCGATGTATATATTATCAATGTAAATTTTTTATAGTTGTCCAAGCATTATTACATAACTAAGGTAAGAAAAAGTACAAGAGGTCGGATTTTTGTTTCTATTATATATTACACAATAGATCAAAACTAAATTTAAAATCATTAAATAATACTGTCCTCGACATAAATATTATTATAAAAAATAATTTATCCCTCAGCCAAAAAATTTAACTCACCAATCAAAATTGCCAGCATATCCTGCACTTAACATCGGCTCCAATATGAAAAATATGATATGTATTTCGAGTCCAAGGCTAATATGAATGTTATGTTAATTTGGAAAATCCTCTATATAAAACAGATCTTTACACTAGTATATTTTTTATTTTTATTTTATTTAATCCGTAATATCACATTGAAATATCTGCATAGATCAACCTATGACTATGACCCAGTATCGTTGTCCGAGATTGTTCAATCTAGAATTTTGTCCGCATGTTAACATTATTACGTAGCTAATATAATAATAATAAATTAAAACGAAATACAAGAACCCGTCAACCACATATTGATCATTGTACGATACAAATTTTTGTCTAAACTAAAAATATGCACAAGTAACAGTAGACAGTGTTGTGCCACTAAATTGTGAATCTAACTAGTTGATGCGACACGATGAATTTGTTTATAGTTTGTGAAGTAACGTAGCAACAAACAGGTGATTTACTTGACCACGCTTTTTTGTAAGCAATGGATGTATATGGAGAGACATTCTAGCCAGTTTCACAGGGGATAAAAAAACCTTAAATGTTTCACATTGAGATCAAGTTGTGTAAAGTACAGTCAAACCTGACATCAGCCTATCGCTTGAGCTTCATATTGTATAGTGAATAAAATAAATTCTTTTGCCATGCGAGCAATGTCACAAATTAAATTTAAAATCTCTACAAGTCAACACCATGCACATCACTTCACAATTGTGAGGAGGCAGCAACAAAATGAAGGTGTAAAAAGAGGTGAGACCAAATGTAATCAGAAGTTACAAGTTAAAAATTTGTTACTTAGGAATAATGCTATAGCAAATGATTTTTTTAGTATTTATATTTAAAGTGACATACATTGCTAAATATTAACCATTAATTACTAGTGTATGAAATACACCTCAAGTCCTCAACGAATCAACCTCCCTGATCTGGTTTAAAACAGGCAATACATGCTGCCTAAGACCAGAGGATTCACGATACTTTGAGGCCCGATGCCTAGTAAAATATCGTCAAAGAGACTAGACTTCCTACAGAAACCCACACAGGGAAAAATAAAATCAGATGATACAAGATAAATGTCAAGTGCACTTGGCCATTTGCTATGTGCATGTTTGGCACGGCACAAAGTGTGGGAACGCTCTTAAGATAGCTGTTATGACTCTAGCTGTATCAATGTTGTTTGGAAAACAATTTCTCGTACCTTTGAACATCATCAGCTCATGTTATTTACCATTCCAGTCCTTCTACCATGGCTGCTCCCCACGCCTCCTTATTTCTTTCCCTTTCTCAACCCAAAATTACTTGATACCAAATAAAAAACAATGGATATTCGGAGCAAGCTTGACTTGCACAAAAGAAAATTTTAAATATCTAAACACATTGTCATTGGTCTTCTAGGATCTCCCTGTGTACATGCATGCATGATGTGCTGCAGTATTTGTAATTATACCGGTGGAAGGGAACTTTACCAGCAAGTGATGAATTACAACAGGAACAGTAAATGTCACCGGCTAATCCACTTTTAGGTTCTGACATGGTTGGTGCAGTGGTTGCACTATTAGCTTGAATTTTGAGGGCAGCTATTCTCTTCTCGGCAGCAGCTGCTCTCTTTTCTCTTTCAGCAGCCTGTGCCATTCTTATTTGGTCCTGTTTTGGAAAAAAATGAAATTTTAAACAGTCCCTGTACAGTCAGCAGTTATGAATGGAAAATGTTCAGACAGAAGAGTTACATAATCTCATAAATGGGTAGCATGATTTCAACACATCATAAAAGTTACAAAAGACATGGCCTTTATAAGATTTTCAGCAAGCAAAAAATCAGTATCTAACCTCTTTGGATAATTGCACACCACTTTTTAGTTGAGATTGTCCCTTAACCGATGTTGAAGCAGTTACTTGCTTCTCTATAGTTTTCGAATCATTCTTAGGCAAGGTGGCTTCAACCTGAACACCACGTTCAAGATTCCTCAGAATAGTATTTTTTTACCACAGTTCACAAGAATGATGAATAATGAACAAAAAAATTTGTGTGTAGATATATATTTATATGATTGGAAATGCAAAATATGAAAAATCAAAGCTTATCAATGAAAATTCTTCAGAAAAAAGTGTAGATGGCTGAGGTATTGGCCTAGGACTGAAATCACAAGCAACAGAATAAAGCACGACAAAAAAAACTCACAAATTGGTGAAGTACAAGTTTTCCTTTCATTTTCATAATTCAAAAATTCACGAAAGTTCATTTGTTCACTTGCCCAAGACTCAATCGTCACAAGCTAATTGCATGACGTTTGGTAGTCAAAGGTGGAAAGACAAACAGAGGAATGTTATTCAAAGGAGCAGGTACCATTTTCGCCAAAAAATGAGGTCATCATATAACATGAGTTGAACATTGAAACCAATTAAGATGTACCTGAGCCTTCTTTTCTTTTGCTTTACGCAATTTCTTTAATTCTTTTGCTCTAGCTTTTCTCTTAGCATCTTTTTCTGCCTGTACTAGCATAAAATGAGGTAATCATTACATTGAGATGGAACTTCTTAGATTTGGTCACCAAAATCAAAATTTTAAGATCATTAGAGAGAACAATGTGGTTAATACAATGTAATCATTTAGATTTTAAATCATAATTCAAAACTTGTTTTAACAAGTAGCAGAATCACCTGCTTAGCAGCTTGTGATTCTTCCATTTCTTTGGTCAATGCACTGGGCACTTTTGCAGCTTGCCAATCCCATTTGTCAAGATTTGACGCCATAAACCTTCTGAAAGTATTCCTCACTTCTTTGTCATGTGCCAACATATATGGGGTCCTCCCCCTTTCATCTTTGATGCAGGGATCCAAGCCCTGTTCCAAGAACTCTAAAACCTTTAGAGAGTCATCCGATTGTGCTGCCTGATGTAAAGGAGTTGATTTACAAGATAGATCATCCTCACTTTCTCCATTACTTGAAATTGGGAGTTCATCATTTTGTTTACTTGAAAAAGCTTCAGCTTTATCTTTGTCATCCAACTCAGCCATGTCCCCCTTGCTGGAGGTTGGACTGACATTTATTTTAGAAATGTGAATTGATACTGAATCCTCTTGGTTGCTTTGCAAAACTTCCTTTTCATCTGCTTCATAGGTTACCTGGATCAACTGGCTATATACCCGCTTTGCTTCCCTGAAAGTAGGCCTCCGAACAGTCAAAGCAATATTTCTAATAGCACACTGCTGATTGGTAAAGTACGATCTCTCTCCATCATAAAGCAGTTGACGACTACTTGAAGGTGCATGTATAAAAATGCAATTGGAAGCATCAAAATAAGGTTTCCAATCAGTGAACAGTTCATGAACTTCCTAAAACATTGGCAGGCCAATAATCAGTCCAGATTTACATATCGGTGTGCACAAATACAAATGCACTCACAGTCTCGCACACAAACAGAGAAGACAATAAGTAAGAAAGCATTTTCTACATCTCCATGTGTGTTCGAGAATGAATAATTAAGTAAGAAATGTAAGAACCGTTGTAACAATCGATTTGCCAAAATTCATGACCAATTATAAGGACCCATTTGCTTTAAGAAAATGATTTCTATTCTTACTTCCGGCTTTCACAAATAATTATAAAAATGTCACCTTGTTTTTATTACATTTCCTATTTTCAAATATTCATACCAAAAAGGATGAAAAAATATTTTGTTGTTCTCACTATTTGCCATAAAAGCACAAACAAGGTGACACATTTTGTAATTATTTGTGAAAACATAAAATGTTTTCTCAAACCAAATAAACACTAAGTAATCATAAATGCTATTATGGATTCAAAAATTTTGACAAATTAAGCATTGTAGCTGTTACCTTAATTATAAATAATTGAGAGAAGGCAGGCTACGCTATATGAGGAGAAATTTTTGGTACATATAAAGTTAATCATATGGTATACATTTTCAATATAGGAAATAGCACAATAACAGATTATATTGCCCTTGCCCAAATAAATTAATAAAAAAATTCAGTAATTTTCTAAAAATACCTTACCAGAATAATCTCAAGTAATTATAATTTCAAACATACAAGTTCCCACTTTCCACATTTGGAAATGAAATACGAAAAAATAGCACCATTTTCAATCGTTTATTAACTTGTATATAACTAGCTCCAATTCAAAGACTGCAACACAACAATTGGCTAGCATGGAATTATCAATAAATAAATAAATTGGCTAGCATGAAAATAAAAAACTTGGCAAGCAAGACAATATAGCTTTGATTTGAACACCTTCTTCAATGCAATTTCATTATATCGACGAAGTGAAGCCCCAGCAGAATGAGCAGCCCTGCCAGAAGCATCTTTAGATGATTGTTTTTTTCCTGCCTTCGCCCTTACAACATATCTGTATAAGAATGATAAGAACTTATGAGTACAAACAAAAATAAAACTTCTTTTACAACTTTTAGCAAATAGAAACTAGTAATAATAAAATGAATAAGAAAATAGTGACAAAGGTATTTGGTCAATTGGGAAGTACAATAAATGTTTTACTGCCTTAGGAAATAAAACAGGGACAAGGAAATAAAAAAAAACTGCTGAAAAAGTTAATCAACTACTTACATAAGCTCAAACACAAATAATACAACATTTCACGCATTCTCCTTCCAAAACTAAGTGAAACAGACTACAAGAACAACATTTGTTTTCATTCAGATAGAACTTATTGCACCTAATCACTTGCTTGTCTATTCCTCATAATAGATAGCTAAAATGAGAATAACTGAAACAGTAAAAATTGAATCAAAGTTATATGGGATTTAATTTAATGCCTCAATGGAAAAAAGAAAAAGATGTCTGTATGAAAGGTGTTGTCAACATAATAAGGGTAGTTCCTAATGTGAGAGTATTGGATTATGCCTGTACTCCAATACTCTAAGGAATGAGTAGACAGGATTTTTGTGAAATAATGCTTTTGAGGGATTATAGTGATTGATACTTGAGAGTATTGGAGTATGCCTATACTCATGCAATGTTGTCTACAATATGCTAGGAAGGCCCAGCTGCTGAGTCAACTGTAGCTAATCTCTACCATATATACTCTAACAACAAGGGGTTTTATGCATACAATTTCACCCAAGCTTTACAAGATAGGCTTGCAACATTACATGTCACGGAAGAAGCATCGAGTTTTGACAGTTAATTCTCATGCTAGACTCGTCCAGGTAAAAGAAAATCAATTGTGTGAACAGCAAAAATTGACCCCAAGTCCTAACACAAGATTTCCAACAGACTAGACCTCCAATAGGACAATAATCAATACAGATACATGCTTCACAGATATTCGAATATTAGTCTTAATGCACGGTTGAATAGTGTATGCATTATGCATATAATATTCCCCCTCAACACAGTCTGCCTAAATGAAACTAGAATCATATTCATTTTTTATTGAATAATACTCCCAAATATTATAACAATTTTTCTATTGTTTGATAGCAAGAAGCATATTCTAACCTGTGAAATGTCTTGTGAGCCACAACAGCATCACCGTCAAAGACACAACCTGCGAAGTGCCCACCAGACGCAAGCAGAACAATCCTCAAATAGGTATTGTCTCTGGGCTCAGCAGTCAAAGATTTCAACTTCTCAACCACTTGATTCTCAGCCGTTTCATTATCATACAATACATTTTCAGTCACATTCATAATCAAACACTTCCAGACAGAAACTCTCTGCCCTGTCTGAAGACGGAAGAATAGTTTCGGTTTAAAACTTTTGCTAGATTTGTCA
The DNA here is from genome assembly GCF_004193775.1 of Glycine soja. Classification (NCBI taxonomy): domain Eukaryota; kingdom Viridiplantae; phylum Streptophyta; class Magnoliopsida; order Fabales; family Fabaceae; genus Glycine; species Glycine soja. Next base: position 46,421,346 of record NC_041010.1, on the reverse strand, counting down.
CACAATACACTTTGACTCTGAGACTCAGTTTCACTATCATCGTCAATTTCTGATCCTGATATACTTGACACATCATAGTCTTTGACAAATTCAGATGTCAGAACCTCAAAATCTTCTTCCTTCACAATATTCTTTCCAGCAATTGTCAGCTTCACCTATAATCAATACAACCCGATTATAGAAGCTAAAGGATAACCACTAGAATCTACTCATATCCTTAAACCACAATGCACATTGTCATTGTGTTAACATTTTGAATTTACACATAAGCATATTAAGTTTCCAAAAAACAAAACAATCGGAATAAGTTTTAGCTGGTATTCTAAATTTTACCTAATTTCACTGAAAACAGAAGCACTCAGGATTTTTATTTTTTATTTTTTATTTTTGAAAAGAAGGATAAAACAAAATTGAAATTTCAAAATTTTTCTTTTTTATGAGTCTAGTTTTCATGCATTATCTCTATAAAGATTTTTCCATTGTCAACTAATCAGAAATCATTCTATAAGTAGTTATTATAAACCTCAACAAACTTATCATACATACTAATTAGTTACAATATTAGTGTACTCTAATTAAATTATCTTTCTAAATGCAAAAATGGGTATTCTAAATTTTACGAAAATTCACTGAGAAGAGGACTGTTCTGGAGTGATTGAATATTACGTTGAATCGATGAATGTCGGATTTGAAATGGGAACGCTGGTCCTGAAGGGAATCGAATTGAGTCTTGCAGGTATTGCAGGTCCACCTAGGCGCGGAAACGACCGCGTTTTGAGGGGCATCCAAAACGACGTCGTCGTTTGAGGATGGTTCGAGGGTTTGGGTTCTGGATACGCTGTAGTGGTCGGAAACGGATGAGTGAGGAGAAGGGAGAAGGCGACAACAATCGAAGAAGTTCGGTGGAACTTCGAAGATAGAACGGTGTCGTTTCTCCTGTAACGACGTCGTTGTGTTGGTGGACTTTGTTGCAGGAAGATTAGTCACCATAGTAGCTGTCGATATCCAGAGAGCCTCCGAAGCAGCCTCACAAAAACGGAATAAATAGTTTACACCCAAATTTATCATTAAAAAAATTAACGTTTTGATCATCAAAATTTTTTATAATAAAAAACATTTTTCTTTTGAAACTTGAAAGAATGGTTATCAACATTTTTTCTATATCTACCAAATGTACATTTTATTTCTTAGGTGAACAATTTTTGTTTTTATATTTTAACTCTTATGCCTCCATTTTGTGACAGCTTTACATTACTGAAATTTTTACTACTTACTAAAATAAAATAAAAGTCAGACTTATGTTTTATCTCATGTGTTATATTTATATTCTTTCTTTGTAAATTAATTATATAGAAAATTGCATTACCCATTTGTTGTACAAGTTTAATACCGTAGGAAGTTCTACTTGTACTCCCTTTTCCTCTATGCACCTTCCCACTTTTTTTTATATTCCAAAAGTTAGTTTCTATAATAGAAAAAATAATTTCAAAAACATTTTTTTTAAAAGATCAAGAAAAAAAAAAGCAGAAATTATGAAGATAAGAAAAAGGAGTGCCAGAAAACCTCCCAAATATTACTAATGAAAAATGTCATTATGAAGGCATGCACATAGTCCACAACAAGACTAGATTAATAGATTATGATTTGTATGAGTATGGGACATAATCATGATGACTGAAGCTTCAAGAAAGTAATTTTCCAATTTAGTGATTCTTTTTTGGAAGAATGGTAGTAGAAATCTCTTACAAACACCCAAAGGTCAGGATGAAATTGTCTGTCTGTTGATGATACTCTAACTGCAACCAAAGTACATTACTTCCAAAAAGCCAAAGAGAAAAATCTCCATGATTCGTATCATATTCATGTGGCCACACTCAAGCACAAGTGCACAACATAGCTACAAGAGATGGTCAAAACTCAACTTTTATAAAAGAATCAAATTATGGCGTGACATGCGCCACGTTGTTAACAACAATCAAATTATTACTCTAATTTTATGAAATCATCCTTAACACAACATTAACTCCTAAAAGTATCATAAAATGGTCACTTTTTTCCTATTATCTATTCAATTTTAACTCTGAACAAATCAAGTAATCTGTGATGAAAAATAAGTCATGTACCAAAAAAATGATTAGTGCACATACATAACAAATATATCAATTATTAATTTATCAATCAAGAACTAAACTTACTTCCTTTACTTTTATTCACTTTTAAAAGCACCGAATTCCTAAATAACATCTACAACTCGACTTCAAGTTAATTATTGAGAGAGACTCTTTGCAATTATTTTAAAATTTAAACAAAACAAGTTTTGTTGACACAATCACACTAATTTAAATTAACATGGCTAGTTTGCCGCTGAAATTCAAGAAAAAATGACGAAGTTCAAAATCTTAAAATGAAGATAAAAAAGTTCCACAAGAGGAAATATTTTTGACATCTTACTAATTGTTAACTATCATAAAGTCATACTTCTCATTATATCAATACTAACTGCTAACAATCTAACACCATTTTTTCAAATACAAAGAGAATCAAAAGAAATTGGATCAGTGCGTTTAAAATCTTCAACAAAAACTCGCGCGTGCGTCGCCTAGATTTCTAAACCATTCACGAATATTAAAAAAAAAATGTCAGAAAATGTAAACTATTCGCCGCACAGTCCTCAGAACCAGATCTGAGTTCTATTCTTGTTGTATAAAAAAAAACACACACACATTAAAATGCGATGGTCCTCACTCCGCCCCAAAGGAAACACGTAGGACCCACTCATACTCCACCACGTGGCCTTCCCTTACCCAGAGGATAACCCATTCCACAAAATACTAAATAGAAAGCACCACACCAGATACCACCACCCAAAAAACACCAGAATCTTCCATAACTCAGAAATTAAAACTAAAATAAAAATACACAACTAACACGCCCTACATCACCACATGCCTGAATTAATTTATAACAAAATAAATAAATAAACCAAATTCCCCGTCCAATAATATCCCGGAAAAAAAGCGCAAATTAAAAAAAAAAACTAAAAAAACACTTACAAAACAAAACCAATAAAATATTAAAATTACATAAAAGTAGCAGAAATCACAAATGCAGACAATGCAGACACTGCAACAGTGAGAGCCGCAGAAGCTTTCACGTGAACCCCGTCATTCTTACCGGCGGAACTACTCCGCTCAGCTTCTGATGATGGCGCTTCCGCCGGAGCACCAGCGGGACTCTCTCCCGCGGGAGCCGGAGGCGACGCGGGAAACGGCGAAGGCGCTTCCGCCACTGGTGACGGTGCAGGAGTAGGAGAAGAAACCGATTCCGGCGCCGGAGCGGGAGACGGCGACTTCGCGAACAGTTCCTGCGGAAGAAGAACGCTGTCGACTGAATAAATCGAAAGCGGAGAGGAATCCAGAATGGTGTCCGCAATCCTCGACGAATCAACACCGGTGTGTAACGTGAGGGAATCTCCGGCGACGGAAACGGTCAAATCGAACTTTCCGGCGCCATTGGAAGCGAGAGTATTAATGGAATCCTTCGTTGTTTTCAAAGATCCAACAGGAAGGTACTTAGCGGCTGCGTGATACTGTAAGAGCGAAACCACTTCAGCGTTCGTGAGCTTGCTCAAATCAGGTACTCCTTTCGCCTTAAACGCTTCATCGTTAGGAGCGAAAATAGTCAAACCTTTATCCGCCGTTGCCTGAAACGTTTTAATGAGTCCGTTAGAGGAGATAAGTGAGGCGAACGTTTTGCATCCGGCTTTTTCGATTAGCGCCGTTATGTTAACGTCGGCTGACGGAGGAGGAGCCGCGAGGATCCCCGGCGCCATTATCGGCGCGCTGATTTCGATGACGGAGATGTTGTAGGGGATACTTTTGACGGATTTGATGTAGGAGGAGTCGAGTTTGGAGCCGGGAGCCGCGGAGCCGAAGCCGACCTTGCCGCCTTTGAGGTCGGTGATGTTGACGGAGCCGACGTTGCCGTTGGCATTACCTGTGGTTTGGTAGAGAGTGGTGGAAAGAGTGGTCCCGTTGGTGATCTGGTGGAGCTTTGTGTTGTCGAAGTAGTCGAGGAGGATATGGAGGCTGAGGAGGTTCTTGACGACGGAGAGGGGGTGTTTCGCGGCGACGGCGGAGAAGGCGGCGTTGTTGAGGACGAGGACGGTGATGGTCTGGCGGGTGTTGATGTCGCCGGCGAGGCCGGTTTGGGAGAGGAAGTCGTTGAAGTCGCTGTAGTCGGGGTTGGCGGCGAGAATGTCGGTGATGTTGTGGGCGGAGGCGGTGGCGGCGAGGAGAGTGAGGACGAGGAAGGGGAGCAGGTGAGCCATGATGGAGAGAGTAGAGAGTGGGAAGTGGGAGTGAAAAGTTAGAGAAGGAGTTAAAAGATGGGATGGAAGAGTCTGGTTAGGTTAGGTTAACCATGGTTAAAGATTTAAGGACATAAAGGAAAGGAAGTTAAAAAAAATATTAGGAATATATTATTTAGCATATTTCTTTAAATACATCTCTCTAATTTGTTGGAATTATTTATTGAAAAATATAAAATAGAAAGCATCATTAAATATAATATAATATAATATAATATCTATCAAATTTTATTACTTTTAATAAATTTTTATTGATAAAATATATTAAATTTTAAAGAAAAGTATGTTAGAGAATATATTACTAATTAAACAAAGCATGCATACGCGGTTTTTTTTTTCTTTTAACGTCGGGGTTTACTGGTTAAGAACTAGTTTACGATTTTCTCTATGAATGCAGAAAGAGTTTAATTCTGTTTTAAAAGTAGTTTTGAATTAATCCACAAGAAATGGTAAAAGTATGAGATAATACAAAAAAGATTGGTGAACATTGATATTGATATCTGCTTGCAATAAAGAGATAGAAAGTGTATTGAAAGAAATACACGACTCGTGAGATAAGTGTAACTATATGTAATATAGTGTGATTGAAAGGAAAATACTATATAGAAAAAAATATATACTAAAGTATATAATATGTCCAAATGTACACATATTGTAATAGTATAAATGATAATAAATTAACATTTAAATTATTTTAAAATTTAACAAGTAACAAGTATATTATATATGATGGATTATGATTGGATGAGCATGTAAAAAAATTTATATTATTAATATATAACACTTTTTTTCGTTGTTATTTTAAAAATAATTGATTTAGTTTATTTGTTAATTTATAACACTTGCTGGTATAAATAGAAACTAACCATAAAAATCCTGACCACCAAAAAGCTTACGTAGGAGTATTAGTTATTGATTAGATTATAATGTAAAAATACTTTAGACTCTTAATACACATCCTACTTCAGTGTTTCCTTAACACATTTTAAATAACTAACTTGATTCTATAAAGTAACAATCGATCATTAACTCTTTTTTATTTATTATTATTATACAAAATCTCGATTATAACCTTGAGAAGCCTTCATCTCAATCGATCATAGTAGTATTGTAACGCACTACTATGAGTCAATGCATGTCGTAGGGTGTTTTGGCATTAACGGGTTTTAACAAGGGAATGGTAATAAACTAACCATGGTTAAGTTGTGGAGGGCCATGTGAGGGGGGACAAGGATGATTTGGTCACAGCTGGAAAATGGAAAGAGGGGTCGTGGCATTTGTTGGCTTGGTTGCTGCTCTTTTGGTGAAATGACTCGTGTGCCCTTGTCCCATTCTTCTGTGTTTTTCAAAGTTTTTAAATTGTGTTTGGGGTCTTATGGAACGCTGTCTTGCGTGTGTTTGTAAAGTTCTAAGTTCGAAAACCACTGCAAGGGTTTTTGTAATTGTAACGTTACCAACTTTACCAGAGTATAATAGAATTGTTTGGTTATGTTTTTTATACTAATAATACATTTCATTAAGTGATAGTGATATTTTATGAATTTGTCACTTAACCGATAATATGATAATATGTTAGAAAATTGGAAAAAAAATATATTAAAAATATATAAATATATATATATATATATATATATATATATTTATAAGTATCTGCTAATAGTTTTGTAACCAAGAATAGAAAGAGATTTAGAATTATAAAAAAAAAAATAGAAGAAGATTTGGGAGTCGTCTTGATGAATGAAGAAGGATTATGGGTGAATTATGAAGAATTTTTGTAACCAAAATAAAAATAAAAGACTTGCCAATAACATATTTTTATGAAAAAAATGTTGATTAAATTTTATGTAAACTTTATCAGATGAAAAAGAAACTCGTGCAATTTAATAGATTTTACATGAATTTATCAAATAATAATCATACTTAATATTAATAAGAATCCATATTAATAGATTATCCATGGATAGAGTAGTGAAGAGGAGAGAGGGAAAAGACAAAAGTCAAAATTGATTATAAAAATTTCCATTCACTTGTAGTATTATTTTACCAACTTAGCCGACTGACACATTTAATTTTATTTTTTTCTTTATGTGAATGCACATTTAATTGTACTACTACTAGTATGTATACACGTATGAAATCAATTATAATTTTTAAATTAACTTTTAATTTTCATTAATTTTAAATATTCACACTATTTTTAATTATAAACTTAACTATTAATATATAATAACGATTCATTATCAATAAAATATTTATGAATATTATTTTAATTAACATTTAATATTTCATTTACATTACTATTTTTTAAGTTGTTTCTATTAAAACTTATTTTTATTAATAAAAGAATTCATCATCGATTGCAAATTGAAATGTAAAAGATAGTATATTAAGGGAAATGTGTTATTAATTAAGCACGTACTAATCAAATTAAATGGAAATTATTCAAATATTATTTTCATTGGAAAGAATAAAATTCAAAATGCGTTAAAATAGTAATAACTTGTGTTATATAAATGTATATTTTTATCACTATTTATGATCAATGCAAGCAATATAATTTAACTTTTAAAATTTATCTAGAATGAATGCATTTTTATGTGTTATTTATTTTGCAAATTTGTATAAAAATAACTATAAAAAAATTAAATTTGTGTCGCTAAAACTTAAAAGTATAAGATAGTTAATTTTCTATATTGATATATTTAAATGGGAATAAAAGTTAAGTTTCCTTTGAAGAGGGGGGGGACTGCATGAATCGAATCAACAAGTGACATGTTTATCTTATGCAATTTTAAATATTATTCGTTTAAATTAAAATTTAGTTCAAAGTTTTCTTTTAAATATTTATTGGCATTCGAATTAATTTCAAAAGGCATTTAGTATCATCCTTGTTAGTTATTTATAACATATATTATTGTTTGAGGCAAAATCATTTCGTGCTAATGCAATTTGCTAATCTCACTAATTAAACCGGTCCTTATTGCCATATCGTATAGGAAAAGGGATATGCACATTTTTATAGTTGAGTTGTAATTTCAGTTTTTCTAATTTTTTAAATTTATGATTTTGGTTTTCTTAATTTTTAATTGTAATATTTGGTCTCTTTAATTTTATAAATTTGTAATTTTGATTCTCTTCATAAGTTATTAATTAATGATTATAATTATTAGAGATATTAAATTAATTATAAATTAAATAAAAATTATTAATTATTATAAACTTTAATGAAAAACTATTGACCCTAATGTGATATTACTGCCAGTAGAATCGCATACGACTATAAAGGTAGAAGAAATGTTTATGAAAAAGATGAGAAATACAATTGTAAAAAATAAACATTAATAAATTTTCATTTAATTTTTTAATAATTAATACTTTTGATTAATTTATAAATAACCTAATAACTCAATTAATCATAATTATTTATTAATGATTTATCAAGAGAAACAAAATCACCAATTTATAAGACTAAAATCAAATATTACAATTAAAATAAAAAAAATAAAATTATAATTTTGAGAAATTTAGAAATTAAAATTATAATTTACCCTATTTTTTCTCTAAAAGAATCCTATTTGACTACATTTAGTAGTATCATATAAAATAATATTATATGCCAACTTGTTATACATTTCTTTGTATGAAACTTTGTACCTTGAGAGAGCTAGCTAAATTAAAAAACGAGAAAGTGGTACAAGCAAGACCATACATACTGCATGCACTTATCTGTTTGTTTGAAAACATAAACTTATCTGTTTGTTTGTTTGAAAGTTCAGCACTCAATCCTTTTGACCCTCTTCCAACGGTTACTAGTTATCATGAATTTGTTCCCTTTTTACCTGCTTCAAATTCAACTCTTACATGGTCAATGTGATCATTCCAATACTCCCCCAGTTTAGTTTATCGGTACCTTTTCTATTTATCTTCTTAAAACACTAATCAAATATTAATGATTTGCTTTTAATTTTATGCTAAATTATTTTTTTAGTCCTTTAATTATTTAGGTTGAATTTGATTCTTTAATATTTTTGACATTCTATTTAGTTTTTTAATTTTTAAAATCGATTCAATTTAGTCATTTAATTTTTTTTATTTTAATCCTTTAATTTTTAAAATTGATTTATTTTTTTAAAAATATGTATTTTGTAACGATTTAAAATTACTTAGTGACAATTTTGAATTGTCATAAAGTGTGATTTTTTACAATTATGAAAGATCAAATTGAACCTAATAAAAACGCTAGAAGATTAAATTGAATTTAAAAAATAAACAAGAGTACTAAAACCTAATTTAACCTTAATTTTATCCTCTTTATCAATAAAGAAAATAGAGTAAAAGAATAAAAGTGAATGCTATAAAAAATCATAATAATTATCAATGGTTATCAATTTTCTCAAAAATAACCCAATCAAATATCGTAAAAAGAAAAGGCGAAAAGAAAAACTAGACATATATTATGAACGATGCCATGAAAAAAGGTTTTTGGAGGTAACTTGCAAAATCTGATCCCATAACCATATTAAATTTTCTAAAAAAACCAAAAATCTTTTATGCATTCATAGAAAACTGAAAAGCAATACCCTTAATTATTAGGAAAAACACGTCTTCCAGTTTGAATCTTAATTTATAGGTAATTTTGGAGTGTATATATATATTATTGTTTTCTTGATATAAGTTTGCGTATACTATTTAAAAAATATCCACACAATGCATCTTTCCATCTTTAACAAAATGATTTTTTAGGGGTGTTCATGAATGGATATAATCCAATGTGGACCGAAAAAATGGATCCAAAAACCCAAAAAATGAATGAATCAAAAAATTGGAAAACCAAATTTTTTTATTAAATTGGATTGGATTTATTTGACTCTAAAAACCAAATTTTTTCATTCGTTTACCCATTAAGTTTTTATTATTAATAGAAAATAGATGATAACTCATTTTTATATTAAAGTTTAATAACAAGAAATTCGTAAATTTGTGCAATAACATTAAAAACTGACAATCTTTTGAACAATAAATTCATTATCATTTAAATAATTATTAAAACTAATAATCTGATGTTGATTGCAAAATTAAGATATTATTAAACATGTGCAACACATGATAATAGTTAAACATGCATACTCTTTTAAATATTAATTATTTTCATCATCTCCACCTATAGCTATACTCTTGTACGGTCTCTCTACTGGCAATTCTGATAATGATTCTACATAAAGAATTAAACAGGAAAAGAAAGTTTCACTTAATTTCTTTTATAACTTTTGGAATGTGAAACAAATAAAAAAGAGATTAAAAGCATATTCTGGAGCACATGGGCCCAATTTGGATTGGTGGTAGTTGTGCTAGAAGATATTGTCACACAATTGCCATGAATACAAAATGAGAATCTGTTTCACACTTAACTCAATCATAGTGTGTCATGTGTATCTTCGGCCTTATTTGAGGCATAACCGTGTGCATTGATATTAGACACTCCTCTACCCTCTTTTTTTCGTGAATAAGCTTCATTTGTTTAATATCCTATTTAGGTGATTTTTTTTTCTTAAATAAGAAGTTAAAAAATAAAGTAGGTGTTTGACATCTAACTTGAGCTAGAGAGTGGGGAGTATGATAAAAGAAAAAAAGATAAATTCTTTTTTTTTTACCTAAAAAATATTCACTCAACTTCCGTTTAGAGCAGTTGAGTTTTTTTTAATAAAAACTAAATAATTTGGTTAAATGGTATTAAATATTTTTTTAACTAAATTTCAAAACATTTTTACATTAATTTTTAAAACATAAGAATAAAGGATTTGTAAATAGACGTAGGTTTCTTCGTGAAAATTGAATGAAATAAATTTTATATTTAACGACTAAATTCATGCATACAACTACAAGAGAAAAATAATAGCCAAAGATATAAGAAATAGACGTATACTTGTTGTGAAGTAAAAGATAGACTCGTCATCATAAATTATGTCCAATATGCTCTCGAAAACAAGGTTTATGACAAATTCATTACCCTGGTTCAACTAAGTCTTAAAGAATCACTATACTTTATTGATAAAAGCTAGAAAGAAAATAAAAAGAATTACTACACTCCGATTTAAAAGCTTTAAAATTCATATACTGCCATGTTTAAAAAACCTTGTTTTCAATGTCTTTCTCCCCTCATTTCCGGGGCAATTTATCAATCTTTTTTCTTCCCAGAAAACCCCCGGGGGAAGGGATTTACAATCACTTGATATAGTAATCAGAAAGATATACAAAGAATAAAAATAAATAAAGGCAGTCATTTGAGACAAGCGGCTAGAATAGGATTTCAGGATAGCCATTAACAAAATAAGAAGCACCCTGATTCATTGTTTTAGCTACTAACCTTGATGCCTTCGTCTAGTCTAATTTCAGTTATGTACACAGTTTTTTTTTTAAAAAATAATTTGATGCATATATATGCATCAGAATATGACTTCAATTAGAGCCAAATTCCTCATTCCAACGCTCAAGCTCTTCCCACTTACTTTTGTTTAAGCTCGGCCTAATGATAGTCATTGCCTTCTTAAAATCCTCGTATCTCAGTCCTCTTACCTGGTAAAACTGAATATAGTTAGCTTTCATTTACAAGATTATACTAATCCTATCTAAAGACATAGTATTTCATAGCATGCCTGATTAGCCTTTACAGTAAGAATGTCAACACCCAGCTCTCTAATTGGCATCATTGCAGCTTCTTCACACAAGGCTTGCAGATCACTGCCAGAATATCCTGCAAACCAAGAATAACAAGCATTATGGTCATATTTAAAAAGGAAAAAAAAGAAAAGAATATATCAACATTCTAGTTTCTTGCTCATCATGATTCAAACTTGGAACATGCAAATGCGAATTTAGCTACAAATATTACGTTCAGTCTCTTTTACAAGCCTCTCAAGATCTCTACCTGCAACATAAAATACCAGTTAGTAAAAATTTAGCACGTCGGATCCTTGATAACACAAGTAAACTAATTAGTCCAAATTTGGTAATAAGTTTCACACAACCAGAGTAAATAAATTATAAGCCAGCCACCATAAAACCAGAATACATTAGGAGAATAAATAACCAGGAAATACACTCTAGCACCAGTGTATAAAAATCAAAAGAAGTATCACAAAGCATAAAATATGAGCAAATTGCTTACTAGGTAAGGAGAATGCTTGACCCTTGAGTTTGTGTTTCAGCAGAAGCTTCCGAACATTTTCATCTGGTAAAGGTACGTATATTCTCTTTACCTAGTAAAGATTTCACAGCAAACCCAAGAATAGAGTAAGTAGAGAAGCAGCATGTGATTCAAAGATCATTATAATCACTATCCATGGCAAACAATCATGCATAGATTTCAATGGGCACAAATGACATGTCTCTCGAAAAATATAGTTCAAGTGCTTTATTTGTTTTATTGAAGACTAATCAGTTTTTCTGCACAACATTTCAGAAATGTTGTAAGAGGAATCATAACCGAGAACATAAGTCCAGGGGAAGGAAGTACATGAAGGCCATATTGCCATGCAATTAGAAGCTCCCTATGAAGCAATTGCTAGGAGTCTAAGAAATTTGTCAAGGTACATAGAAGAGAATACTGATTTTTAGAATAGAAGTTTATGGTATACTACTAAATACAGACATGCTCAATACTTCAATTAGCAAAGTATATGCAACATAATATCATCAATGAAAGGGTTTCTATTTCATATGACCATTTGAAAACCACTATTCAAGACAATGATAGAATCACATTATTTATCCATTACTTAAGGTAACCTAGCCTTTTAAAAATAAAATAAAAAAATATCCCTGTACGATATTTCACACTATCAGCTCAAGCAATAAAAAATTATATATATATATATATATATATTTATATATATCAATGAGAATAAAACTAGAAGATCATTTATATCTAACAGTGATAAACATTTATCATTTGAAAATCACATCAGCAACATGACATTCTGAAATTATATTTTCTACACTTCCAGTATAGGACATTAAAGAAATTCTTACCAGTCTCCTAAGAACTGCATCATCTAATTCTTGTGGCTTATTTGTTGCACCTATATTAAGAAGGAAAATGAAATTTATGAGTTTAGTAAGACTAACAGATTTATAGGATTCACTTATCTATATTCAAACTCACATAATATTGTGAAATAATAAAAGAAAAAGATAAAGCAAGCAATTCCACATCTACAATAGCTAAAATCAGTTTTGCATTCATCATATACAGCTTTTAGGAGGACAGATTACAATGCAAGCCACCTAATAAAGGAATTAATATTGTTCTTAACATATCACAAAATGTGAGATACAGCTGAATTTAAAAGAGAGGAAAATATAATCATTGTGTAATGGCCTCATGATGTTCCAATAGATGAGATTAAACAGCTATTTCTGGAACAGGCCAAAAGCCCACCTACCAATTATAATCGCACTATACATGCTATTCTGTTAATTACCACTGTACTGGATCTAAATTCTAAATCATGCTCATTTTTAGAAACAGAATGATCAAGTATCTTCAGATATATCGCTTACCAATTACAATCACAATATCATCAGGATTGGAGGTCACCCCATCAAACTGGATAAGAAATTCAGATTTTAATCGTCTGCTGGCATCATTCTCATTTGCCAACCTTGTTGACATTATACTATCAATCTGTTATCAGTTAAGAAAGAAAATTACTATTGTTATGAACAGAGAAAAAATTGAGATGCAGAGAATACAACCTTTTCTTTCTGCTTTATAAATTCTCCTATTTAACTAGCATGGCTTCAGGAAAATAAAACTAATAGTTAAACACAACAACGTAGCACGACTTATTAACTTTACACTATAGAATTTGGGACAATCAATGATAATGCTGGTGAGCTGGTCACCCTGAGACTGAGAGTGCTAGAAACCAGGGCAGACTAATGTGATAAAGAAATAATCTTTGTTTCACTAATAAATTGACACTTGCTTATATGCATCACCAATCTTAATAAATATTTCAAGTCATTAACCTAATTCTGTTAGAAGATAAAATTACCAGATACAACTTTTATCAAAAGGGATCCTTAGCCACATCATTTTAAAACAAGCCCTCTATGCTCTTCAAGAATAATAGTTCAATGAAAATGGTTAGAAATACAGTAAATAGGGTGTGTGGATATATTATTATTATTATGTAATCAAGATAATTAGGTCTGGATGGCTGTAATCTTTGTATTTATGACATGACACTTATTGTATATAATAGCCTTCACTGTGTAATTGACACAGAATTCATCACATGTTTCTTGTTTTCTTTCTCTCAACAATTAATGTTGTGCTCTGAACCAAGCTTCAAACAAAAATAGTTGAAATGCAGATAACATTTGGACATTTTTCAAAACTTCAAATAGTTATCAAACAAAGCTCCAGGAGAATTGATTCTGAAGTGGTTCATTGCTTCTAAAGCAAGCTAAAAAGAATTTCCTATTCCTAAACATATTCTTCTATGATGTCTTTCTAGTCATATATAGTAGGGGGGAGAGCAATTTCTCTATCTATACATGAGAAATACCTCATCAATGAAAATTACAGATGGCTGTCTGGATATAGCTACCATGAATAGTGTCCGGACAAGCTTTTCAGCTTCACCCACCTATTGAGCACAATTAATCATGGAGAAACTTCTGAAGTCATAACCAATTAACCATTACTTAAACATATTAACATAAGAAATAAATGAGTTAAACAAGGATACTGCTAGAATATATGAAAAATTATCCAAAAATATCTTGATTTTAATTTTAAAATAATTCAGAATATCTAGGATTAGGACTACCTGTTTGGGATTAACTTCCATATTTTCTAATGTTTCATGATTTGTAATCATACCTAGCAGTAGTTTAAATAAGGATTTTGTAACACATATAACACATCATATCAAATCAATTAAAAAGTCAAATTTCCATGTATAAATTTTCTTTTATTTCCCTTTCCTCCCTCTATACTTAAAACCTTATAATTCCGACTGATACACAGATAGAGACATACCCATTTTGATGTCAAGGAAGCTGCTGTGACATTAAAAAATGTTGCTTGTGATTCTGAAGCCACTGCTTTGGCAAGCATGGTTTTTCCATTACCAGGCGGACCAAAGAGAAGCAAACCTAGAACAAAAAATGTTCAGCAATTTCAATATTTGGCCTTTTCATTCCACAACTTTCACCATGATCCAATATATAACCAAATGCAATGAGGTCCTAAGGCATTACCTCTGGCTGGCCTTCGAAGTCCCGTAAACAAGTCTCTTCTTTTAGTTGGCAAAATGACCATCTCCATTAAAGCTTGCTTTGCCTTTTCAAGCCCAGCTGCATTTCCACACTAATAATCAAAGAAATGATAGTATATAAAATATAGAAGCAAATGTGCATAGATTCTTACCAACATCTTCCCATCTAACAGAAGGACTTCTATCTACTATGGCAGTGTTAATCATTTCAACTAGTTTGTCATCATAATTTACACCAGATGCTTGACTAGATTTTGGGCTTCCAACTTTATTCACCTGACCTCCTCTTTGAGGGGGCTTTTGTAACACATTTTTTCTAGTACTCAATGTCTTAATTGGAGCGGCAGCAGTTTGACCAAGTTTTGAGGTGCTCTGCAAACATTTTTGAGGGAAAAAACATTAAAGGTTCATTATAATCATATTCATAAAACTAGTACGCTATGGCCAATATAAAGCGAGAACATTCAATGACTGTAATTTAACAGGCTTGCAGAAAAGTCCAAAGGCTCTGAAGTCTGACCATTAGCCAACATAATTACTTCTTAAAAATACAAGTATAACTGCCTACATGGAAGTAATCCAAATCCCCTCTTTATGATACAAAACACCACCTCCATTGAATATCTATTGATGTTTAAGGGCAACACACAAGAAGAACTTAATATAAGTAAAAATAATATCGTTACTTTTGAATTTAAATACCTTATTTAATATCTCATTAATTGTGATAAACTTCTATTGTAACAGTAGTTAAATAGGACGCATAAGTGGAAAAAAAAATTAATTGAGACTAAGTACCTTATTTAATATCTCATTAATTGTGATAAACTTCTATTGTAACAGTCGATAAATAGGACGAATAAGTGGAAAAAAAATTAATTGAGACTTTTTTTAGCGCAACCACGAACTCAAAGCTCAAACTCCAGACAACAGGTTAAGCTGAAATAAACCCATGTCAGTTGATCCAGTCTCGTTAGTTTAGTTAACGAGAATTTGAATTGTAAAACATCAATAGCTTTGGAAAAAAAAAACCAAAAGTCTACAACATCATGGAAAAGAGATAATGCAGTTTTAACAGTTAATATATTCCTTAAAGTGGCACTTTGCAATGCCAACCTCAAATTTCAGAATTCAGAACCACAAAACCAAAAAATTAATCACTCTGCAAACAACACCTACTTTGAAAATCTAACCACCAACTACATTCATACCTGATTTGCAGATGAGCTGCCAGCTCGTCTAGCGAGAGTCTGCAACCTCTCAGAAACCTGACTCTGCCATTTAGATATCTTCTCTCGATACGATTGCACCTTCTGCTGTTCACTTTAACAGTTTCCATCAACCAAAAAACATTCATATTATTAGAACTCATAAACACAAACCCTACTTTCTCGTCATCGAAGAAACACCTAATCGGCGCGAAATTGCGAGAACCTGGTAGTGATGTAGGAAGGAACGGGAGTTGAATTAGCTTCGAGGAGGATCGAGTGCGCGTTACGGTAGTGAAGAAGCGCGTCGTCGATCAAGCCCCATTCCTCTGCCCTAACGCCCTTCGCGATCTCTTGCGTTGCTAAATCGAAGTAGCCTTTGAGCTTGTATGCAACGCGCTCGTTCGAAACCGAAGGAGGAGGAGAAGCTTCCATTCGATTCGTTGAGGAAGAAGAAGAAGGAGAATTGGTGTTGTGATAATTGTTGTTGTTATCATGTGTGAAGATGGAGTTGAAGGAATCAATTATTCCCTGCAAGAAACTCATTCCTCAGTTACAAACGCGATTCTGTGTTTTCATCACTCGCAAAAGCCGATTTCAGTTCGCGTGCGTTTAGCTTATTTAGATTAGACTTTAGGTTTGACAAAAAAAAAAAGGTGAGCTTGTTTAAAGAAAGCAATTTTAAAGTAGATAAGATTTATTTATTAAAAAAATATTTATTTTAAGTAAAAATAATTTAAATAAATACTTTTTTAAAAAATAAATTTTTTTTTTATTTTATTAAAAAAACTTTTTTGTAAAAAATAAATTTAAATAAACTCATCGTCCAAAGTATACTGTGGAAGCTTGCTTGGCTCAAAGCCTCAAACAGCCACGACAATGACGTGCTTCGGTGCAAAATTATAAACATCCAGTTATTAATATCATAAAAGTATATTGTGTAAGCAAAGGAATAACTGGATGTTTAGAATTTTTTTATGATATTAATAACTGCCTACATTACTTGGTGCAATGTTGGGATTTTATTTAATTTGATATTTATAGTTTAAAATAATTTTTAATAGAGTCTAATTAATTTTTATGCATGGCCAGTGTAATATCTTTGACACTGTCAAATAAAAATTACTGATGAATTTTGAGGTAATTAGTGTAAAAATTGATAAATATAATAAATCGTGTAACAAACTTATAATATATAATACTTTTGTATTAAATCACAATATAATACAATTTTATATTTTCAATCTGTTTTTTCATTTTAATTAAAGAATAGAATAAATATGTTTTTTTTTTCTCTCAAGTTTTTTTAAAATACAATTGTAGTTCTTAAACGAAGAAAATTTAATTATTATTTTAGTCCTAAATTTAAGAGGATGTTTGTTTTACTTCCTAAAATTTAAAAGTATTTTTCTTAGTTCTTGAATTTTGACAAATTACTTTTTTTCCTTACATAATTCACACTTTAACATGATTTTTAGCACTCTTGAGACAGTTTTTTTAATAATTTGTGATATTTTTACAATGTAAAAAAAATTAATTTATGATAATTAAAAATCACCACAAAATATTAATTTATTATGCCAAAAATTAAAGAGTAATTTGTCAAAATTCAAAAAAAAAAAATTAAAATTTTAGGAATTGAAAAAGCACATACCCCAAATTGAAGGACTTAAACAGTAATTAAGCCAAAAAAAAAAAACTATCTTACTTTTGTCATGCTAATTTAGAAATATTCCACTTTTCATCCTCAAAAACGTATTTTCTTACAATTTATAGGTCTACTAAATAACCTAACAAATTCTTTGAATTTGCAAATGGCATATGAAATGGGATTGGAGAGAAACTAGCAAATCTACACACAAAACTCAATGTTCTCCAAATAAAAATTAATCAGTTAGTATGTACAGTAAATACACATTCGGCAGATCAATGATACAAAAAAACACTAGTGGTTCAACTTTATAACACGAGATATCCTTTCAAAGAAGATGGGGCACATGCTTGGGCTGAACATGATGTCCTCCCTCATCCATTCTGGTGCCACTCTTTCAAATGTGCCTAGAGATATAACATGGTACAGCAGCTCTGCTTCTGCTTCCTCCTCTCCAGGTGATTTGCCGATCCACGATAAACTGAAGGAGTAACCTAACATGGTTGCAATAAAAGAAACATGTTAACCAAGCAGTTACATATCTGCAAAATGTTAAATGGCTAGAATTTTATTTAAAACATAGAACCAAGATCAGCTTTGTCAAAGAAAGACCCAAGAATGAAACAAAGGTCTTACTGAACTGAGAATAAATTTCACCGGCAACTGTGTGTCTGAGACTCTGTGGTACAGATAATGAGCAGAGTATCTTCACCCTTTCTCTCTATCTTGTCGCAATGTGTTTTTATTCTCATTGCACAATTATGATCTGTGTCCTATTTCAATACTCTCTTATTTTAAAAAAATAAATCCCAAGTAAGGCCGTAACTTTCCCTATTTTTACCTTTAGGTAAGGGAAATTTTGTTATTTGTATGCAATTTATAGTTACTATATGTTAGGTTATTTGGTGTGCTTACACATTGGATAGGAAAGAGCTAATTATGCCCATTTCCTTTTCTACTTTTATCTTGCCTTCTTATGATCTTATCCTATCCATCCTAATCATATGTTGAGTCTTGACCACCAAACAAGCCATCAGAATTCCAAAACTATATCCAGATTGAAACAATCTAGCCAATTATTAATATTCCAACAAACTGTTAACTGAAACAAGTTATAAAAAGATTAAGAAATAATAAGAGAAAGAAATCAGTTACAATCCAAAATTATGATTTACCGCTTGATCCATGCAGTGCAGACAGGCATATTCGTCCTGCTTGATAATCCAAGGATAATTTCATGCTCAGTGCATACTCAAAAAGAGTTTGAATAAGCCAGTTACCATGACCACTTTCATGTAAATCAATGCCTGTAAAACCCAACGAAGGATATATAAAAGATACCAAAACCCCAACCAAACAATTCACAAATAAAGCATGAATAACAATTTTTAACACCAACCTGATCGATCGTTAGCCTTGGTACAACACTCCAACAGCTTTTTAACAACAAAATGTCAGCATATTAAGGTCATTCATTTTCCACCCAAATGAATTAAATGGAATGCATATATATAGATAAACACATACTTGTATATTCCATTTTTAGGGTTTTAAATACTCACATTGTCAGAAACAGTCTCCTTGCAGGCATTTGGTGTTGACTCTCTCTCCACAGAATTACCTTCATTTTCCAAAGATATTGACCTTGCTTCTTTCTCCAAAGCAATCTGCTTTGTATGTTTTCTTGTCATTCTTATAGATGAGCTGTTAGAGTTTGCCTTAAACTGATCATCTACGGTCTTGATCTTGCTGTTATTATATAAAACATGAGATGTTCTTTCCTGGTGAAGCTTTAGCAATTTCTCAACTTCTTCAGAAAGAGCTTCATCTGCCAAAAGTTCACACCCAAATAATCAATAGAGAAGTAGAACACATGAAATTGAGATACATTTAGCGATGGGAATTCAAATACTGAGGTGAACTTACATTCACAAAAAGATGCAATGAAACATTAGTCAAACTCCAACATTGAATATAGATTCCCACAAAAGTTCCGAAGAAAAAGATTAATTAGGTAGCTATCCAAAAAAATAAATAAATCACCCACATACATGCAGAAATTCTTTTATTTAAGCAACTTATTATAATGTTTTGGTTAAACTCCAAACATCTCAAACCTTATAATTATTTAATATCCTGTAAGAAGTATTCATGTGCATCAGGAACTGAAATAAAAACTTTGTAAACATCCGTACTACAATTATTGAACAAGCATTTAACTTTAATTTCAGGAACCACAAAAACAATCGAGAGCCTCACTTTTTTCTTTTTCCTCCATCAAAAGCTTTTGATAATCCGCAACCTCTTTCTCTTTGGCAGCCCTGAAATTTAAAGTAACACATTTGAGTAAACAAACAAAACAAACCATTCCTTTAAAATCCACAACAGAAAAAAAAATTAAAAAAGAAAAGGTTAAACATATAATTCGTTCCAATACTGCGGATTCTGAATTTGGTTCCTACCACCATTAACTCTCTTACACATTCTTAATTTGGTCCCTATAAATGTAGCGCATTCTTAATTTGGTCCCTATAAGTGTAGACCGAATTAAGAATATATAAGAAGCTTAACTGTTAAAGTATGACAACAGGGATCAAACTGGCAATGTTTCCACATATGGGGATCAAAACGGTAACATTTGCACATATAGGGGCCAATTTAATAAAATGTTATGCGTAAGGACCAGATTGAGAATCCATGGCATGAACAGGGGCTAAATTATATGTTTAAACCAAAAGAAATAAAAGAAAAAGAAAAAAAGAGGCTCCATTGTGGAAAACGTGCCTAAGTGAAGAAAATTCAGTTCTCAACTCATTGACTTGTTCAACAAGCCCTTCCTTCTCGCTCTTCAAGTGCTCTATCAACTCTTCCGCAGCTGCAACACTCAAAAGTCTTCGAAATTCAGAACACGTTCATTCGTCGTTGTTCTTCGGAGAATTCACGCGAAAAGAAATGGAGAAGAAACGTACCGGTCAAGTAATTCACGAATTTACCCTCTTGTTCTTTGTTTATGTGATCCAAATCGGAGAGTTTCTTAGACTGCAAAGAGAAAGAAAACGAAGAATCAGTGACAAAGCCTAATAACCTGCGTTGGTTATCGATGAAAGAACAAACCTTGAGTTTGGTGTACTTGTCGTAGAGCTTCGAATACAGAATTTCCATTGCAGATACGTGATTTTCACTGCACTGGTTTTGGAATGGCGCACAAATTCAAATTAGGGCCGGAAAAAGGGGAGTTAATTTGAACGACGTACGCACCGTTTTCACAATGTTTTTCCCTTCTAATTTTCGGGTCGGATCCCAACACTTAAATTTGGGTAGTCTGACCCGTTTATAATTTCATGCGATTACTGCTTGGGTCGGGTTCCTTGTTGAACTGGATATTTGGCTATGTTTGTTTCACGGCTAGTAGGATTTGAAAATTTATCAATTTCATAAAAGATATATTAATTAACTTAAAAACTAAAATGGTAAGTATTTATCCATAAAAATTGATCTAGTTGATAAGAATTCATATCTTATAAGGATACGAGTTTGAATGTCATTATTAATAGGATCATCTGATTGATGAGTAATATGCAAGTATTTTTATAAGTTTTGAGACATATTTTGAGAAAACTTAACTGAATTAAATGAAACTAAAAATAATTTAAAAAAATTGAACTACACATATTTCATCGTCGCACCTTCAAAAGTTTTATTAACAATTTAAATAGTTTAAGATTAACTATATTATTTTGACTAAAAACAGATGTCCTACTTAAATCGTGTTACATATCATATATACTTCTTCCATACTTTTAAAAGTTATCAAATTATATAAATTAAATTTCTATGTATATTTGTAATATCCATCAAATTAGTTGCTCAATGTATATTGAAACATCAATTTAGTCTAAATTATTACTTGTCCAGGATTTTTAAGGGATTAGTATGATGCCCTTATACTTTTGAGGACCAAGTTAAGTATTCGTCCACTATTAATTAATTGATAGTGTCATCTGTTTTAACTTTAATTTACTCACAAGAAACCAGCAAAATGATCCTATCAGTATGCTTTTTTATAACCTTAATTTAAATTTTTCTTAATTTTTTTACATGAATTTAATCATTAGTTTGCACCTTTTCCTAATACTATATACATGTGTATTTTATTGAGTTTTGAGATTAAATATACTGCATTAGTAGGATTTACTTGTTGCTGGGATTGACACAACGTCAAGCACGGTGGAATGGATTATGGCAGAGGTGCTACGCAACCCAGATAAATTGGTAAAATCAAGAAAAGAGTTATCTCAAACAGTTGGAAAATATGTAACAGTGGTGAAGGAAACTCTTCGCTTGCATCCGCCAGGTCCACTTTTAGTACCCCATAAGTGTGATGAAATGGTAAGCATATCTAGCTTCAATGTGCCTAAAAATGCACAAATCTTGGTCAATGTGTGGGCCATGGGAAGAGATCCAACCATTTGGGAGAATCCAACAATTTTTATGCCTGAAAGATTTTTGAAGTGTGAGGTTGATTTTAAAGGTCATGATTTTGAGCTCATACCCTATGGGGCAGGCAAAAGGATATGCCCTGGATTGCCATTAGCTCACAGGACAATGCATCTAATAGTAGCATCCCTTGTACACAACTTTGAATGGAAGCTAGCTGATGGGTTAATGCCAGAACACATAAGCATGAAGGACCAATTCGGGTTAACCTTGAAGAAGGTCCAACCTCTTCGAGTTCAACCTATTCCAATCAAGCACGACTAATTATATATAGTAATGCTATGAAGAGGGATTTATATATGAGTATATGATGACTATGCTATGTATTCATTAACAGTGTTTTATAACAATTTACTTATGAAGGTCCTGGAAGGTGAGGCTTGGGCCTTATGGTCTTCGCTTAACTTTGCCTCAGACCTGTGCCTTTGGGAGGTTTATTTCGAATCCCATTGCAGAGTAATGGTAGACAAATGCCATATCAGTAAAGAAGATTCATCTGAAGCTGGAGTACTGATGTCGGAATGTCGAACCATGTTGTCAAACAATCAATCCTTTCACTTAGATTTTGTAAGAAGACAAGCAAATGTTGTTCATAGTCTTGCTAGACTCCATCCCATTCTTGTCTTCAGTTTTATTATCATATTCCCTAATGTTGGTGATTTGGTTATGAATGAAAGTACATAAGTTTATTACTGTAAAAAAAAAAATATACTTATGAATATGGGAAAGATATATATCAGTATAGTTTACTAAATAAATGCTGTATTATGACAATCACTTGTTTACTTCACCTTTAAAATCACAATGGGTGTCACTCCTTCAACTCCACCATTTATTTGGCAGTGGAAAAAATAATTTTGAACAACCAATAAATATTTAAAAGCCTATTTCACTAGTGGTTGTACGAAGCTGAAACCCAATTAACAAATCTGATAGGAAACACTGAGACGCACACTCCCCATATCTAACAAAATAGGCAATCCAGTTCCATGAATGTAGTACACCACATGGAAAAATAGAAGCCACTCATCTAACAATCCGTCTCGAGATTCCTTTTTTTTTTTTTTTAATTTATTGTTCAATTGCATGTTTTTTTCTTTCTTTTCCTTCATTTTTCTACTTACACAAAACAAAACAAAATATCAATAAAGGAATAATTTCTCTGCCACCAGTGGCGGATTCAAAGACCCTAAGTTAGTGGGTACAAATTATAAAAAATAAAATTAGTGGATTTAATTATATAAATATAAATAAAATAAAATATAAAAATATAAGATTTTATTTACATATTTAGTGAATTTTAAAAAATGAGGGAGTGCAAGTGTACACCCTCAATCCAATGTAGGTCCGTCACTGTGTGCAACTCATTTACTAAACCTGTGATAAATTTGTGAATCGTGATTATAAAGTCTCTAGCTAAAAGGATGTATTTCTCTACCACTATTTTTCTATTTGTTTTTCCTTTGTATAAATAAGTACGATATAGGACTATATCGAAAATATCTAGAGGTCAAAAGCTTAAGCCATGGACTACCAAACAATACTTCTGCTTATTACCTTTGTGAGTGAAACCATTCTTATCTTCATCCCTAAATTATTCAACCATACTCCAGAATCTACCAACCTTCCACCCGGGCCACCATTTTTCTATCATAGGAAACATCTTGGAAATTGCCACAAATCCGCACAAAGCAGCAACCTAACTTTCTAGAATTTATGGACCTCTTATGACTTTAAACTTAGCAGCATAACTACCATAATAATCTCCTCTCCTCAAGTAGGTAAACAAGTATTGCATGAAAATGGCCAAGTCTTTTCTAGTAGGACAATCCCACATTCACTCCATGCACTTGACCATCACAAATATTCTGTTGTGTTTATGCCACCATCACCCAAATGGAGGAACCTTAGAAGAGTTTGTGCTACAAAAATATTCTCCCCACAAGTGCTTGATTCCACTCAAATCCTTCGCCAACAAATTGCAATATTGGTCAAATTTCAATTCTATAAGTTAATTTCAATTCTGTATTTAAATAAAGTTCCTTAATTAATGATTGTAATGTACATGATTTTTAAAGAGTTTAATAGTCATACTGGACAAAGTATTTTTATACTTTCGTGAATTGTGATTGGATTTTTTTTGTATAATCATTTTTTTCTTAAATGATTAATTTGTTGCCCAGCCCTTAATACATTTGTTGGACCAAATTATGTATATATTCATTGATCATTATTATTTTATATTTTCCACATAAATTCTAATTTTAATTCACTCATGAGAAATCAGCAAGTGATCCAATCACTATGCATTTTGTATAACCTTCATCTCTGAATTTCACTTTTTTTTTTTACATGCATTTAATCTTTAATTTTCACCTTTTCCTATTACTGTAGGTATATATCTCTGAGTATTGAGATAATATTGTATTAGTAGGATTTACTTGTGGGTGGGATTGACACTACATCAAACACGGTTGAATGGATGATGGCAGAGCTGCTACGTAATCCAGGTAAAATTGACAAAAGAAAAGAGTTATCTCAAGCAATTGGAAAAGATGTAACAATTGAAGAATCACACATCTTAAAGTTGCCATTTTTACGAGCAGTGGTGAAGGAAACCCTTCGTTTGCACCCTCCAGGTCCATTTTTAGTACCCCACAAGTGTGATGAAATGGTAACCATATATGGCTTCAAGGTTCCCAAAAATGCACAAGTCTTAGTCAATGTGTGGGCCATGGGACGAGATCCAAGGGAGAACCCAGAAGTGTTTAAGCCTGAAAGATTTTTGGAGCGTGAGATTGATTTTAAAGGGCACGATTTTGAATTCATACCCTGTGGGACAGGCAACAGAATTGCCATTAGCTCACAGAACAATGCATTTAATGGTGGCATCCCTTGTTCATAACTTTGAATGGAAGCTAGCTGATGGGTTAATTCCAGAACAATGAACATGAATGAGCAATTTGGGGTAACCTTAAAGAGGGCTCCAACCACTTCGAGTTCAAACTATCTCAATTATATATTAGAGTTATGCTCCTGAATTTATCTGGACGTATATTTAATATGAGAGAAATATGAGTATATTTCTCACTAATATAACTTTAGGATAGGGTGCCTGCTTTATTAATCCTTTTTAAATTTAAATACTTAAACCTCCAACAGTTCATTCCATCTCATGCTTTTTTATTTAGGTTGATTTTTGAAGGACTGAGAACGCATGCAGAAATGTTCTACTACGTTAGAGTTGGGTTTGATTTATCACGATTTAAGATGGAACTCATGAGTTTATATTTTCCAGTTAGAGCAAAGCCGAAAGCTAACCAAGGAAAAAATAGATTAAAGAATATTTGGAGATACAAAATCTAAATGGCGACTTGAGTTGATATTTTCTTTATATTCTAACAAAATTTAGCTATCCTATCA
The DNA here is from genome assembly GCF_004193775.1 of Glycine soja. Classification (NCBI taxonomy): domain Eukaryota; kingdom Viridiplantae; phylum Streptophyta; class Magnoliopsida; order Fabales; family Fabaceae; genus Glycine; species Glycine soja. Next base: position 46,395,912 of record NC_041010.1, on the reverse strand, counting down.
GCTCAATAATTGGCTTTGCATAGATTGTAAAGTGTAACAAATAACTTCCACACATGTACAAATGTGTCGTCAGACCATACTTCCCATAAGAACCCATAAATTGTCTCTGAATGAAGATACTCCAAGAAAAAATGAAATAGCCATGACAGTTTCTTTGTTCATGAGTACTCTGCATGATATCCAAGACTAGTTCAGGTAAGCATAGTATGCTTCACAACATGCTGAGAGTGATTTAAGGGTCCAAAGTAGTCGCAGGAGGTGGAAGGTGACTTCCTGGCCTTGACGCCCATCCTTTGCGACTCCTGTATTCCTCTATAGCCTGGAGTCTAAGTCTCTCTTGAGAAGCATTCTTGAATGCCTTCATTACACAAGAAAAACATTTTACTCAAATATGAATGGCCTGGTCCATTTTAGAAAGCTAACATGTTCAAGTACTTACCTTAGGAGGAACAGCTAACTTTGGTGGGGCTTGTACAATATCTCCAAATTTTATTTTTTCTTGTCCAGGGAAGTCCATTTTTTCTTCATTGGATTTTTTGTGCTTCTTCTTTTTTGCTTCGAAATACCTGAAAGAATTTATGATGATTGAGATTACACTAAACTAAAGCAATGTCCTGTGTTATTCTTTTTGTGTAAAGAAATTTCACATGTTCAACATCAAATGTCATATAAACCACCTCAAAGATAACAAAAAGTAATTATTTGTCTACGCATGCATGTATGTTCTATAAGGATAATAAGCATTGGTAAAAAAAGTCCAGTATAATCTCACCCTTAATTAATGTCTCCAAAAAATAAACTGAACAAAAAAGAAAAAAGCTAGTCTTATTTGAAATTTAAAATCCATCAATGTTAATAAAGGTGTCAACATGGATACAACCACAAATCCATCAATGTTACAATATTAAAAAACGAGTATAAAGTCTTAGTAATATATAATATTACTAGGACTTTATACTCTTTTTTAATGCACCGCATGCATTTAAAGGAAATGCAATGCTAACAAAAACTGATAAGTAAATAAGTACTTCAGCTGTAAATAGATTTCACATAAAAAACACAAACGGCATCTCTCTAAACTCAATAAAAACGGACAAATATGAGGGCTTTTTCTCACTTACTTTTTCTTACGTTCCTTTCTTTTTAACTGGGAGCTTGTTTTATCCACTTCCATTTCAAACCTGAGATCTTTAACCTCCTTCCTCTTTCTTTTTTTCTTTTTCTTGTCAACACCACCACTTTCCATACGCTTTTCTTCACTCCTATCCAGAAGTTGAGGTGCCTTCAATTGTCCATTAGAGATCCCCTGTTTGACATCTACAGTTTCAACATCACCTGTGTCCTTTAAGGCAGTCTTCTGCACAGAGAAAATAATCATCCAATAAATACCCATACAAAGATTAGGACATAAATAGGACAGACTATACGTTTAAATTATCTTATAGGTGATAAACAATGGAAGCAAGGTTTTAAAAAAAAAGGGTCTGTGACCAGGATTTCAGCCGCAACATCAACAACATGATCAAATCAAGATTCACTTTAAAACCACAATTTCCCGCAACATCAAAGATTGCAATGAAACCACAATGGCCGCCGCAACTTAAAACATTGAATGAAAGTGCAAAGAAAATAATAATTGTGTAATGTGCAAGATGATCCAATTCAAGACTCACTGAGTTATAAATCAATCTCTACAGTAACGGAGCCAACAAAGGCATCATGTTCTCAGATTTTTCTTTTATCAGCTAAAGTAAATTACATTAAAGGGGTACCGCTGATAAAAAAAAAATTAAAGGGGTACCCCCCACAAAATGCCAGGTATTACACACATCCCACAATTCATTTACAAGAAGCAAAGCAACAACTTCACATAGCCTAAGCAAACAAATTCTTACAGCAACCACAACTCAATGAACCAGAGTCTCCTTTTGTCACCAATTCATAAGACTTCATAGACAATCAAAATAAATAAACGATGAGCCACAAATTAAAAGAGAAAAGGCGATGAAAGATTACATTTTGGGCATGCCCACCAACGTTTTTCTTGTCATTTGAAAACCCAATCGCCCCTGAATATATAATAGAGGAATGAGAAACACAAAAAAGAAGAGATGGCAGGTGAGAGAGGAAGGCGAAGAAGAAGGACCAGTTGGGTTTTGTGTGAAAGAGATGATTTGACGAAGTTTGGAGGGCAAAGCGTCATGTTTAGAAGCATCAGGTGGAGGAGGGAGGCCAGTGTAGCCACCATGAGCAGCCCTGTAGTTTTTCTCTCTTCTTCTTTTTCCCTTTCCTCCCATTACTCTCTCTTGCCAAACCCTAAATTCTCTTTCTTTTTATTCTTCAAAACAACACATTACACTTCAAACCCTAATCTCTCAAATATTCAGTATAAAAAATACATTAAATAATCACCAAGCACTGTTCATTAACCGGTGTGTTATTCCAACTTAGATAATTATGTTAAATAATTTAAAAAAGTTTATTATCTATAATAATTTTATTTAATTTGAATAAAATTACTTTCAGATTCTCAACAAAAAATTGAAATGCTTTGTGCAAAATATTTTTCAATTAAATTAAATACATAACAAAAAAGATTCAACTCAATTTTAAAATACTTTTTATAAATGTATTTGGGAATGAAATTTTGATACTAGAATTAAATTTTTGAAAAAATATTTCGAATATGCTATGGATTTTTTTAAGAAAAAAAGTATTAAAAATGTCTTTCAAGATTAAAATTTTATTTATGTAAGGATATTTTATAAAATAAAACTTAAAAAATTTATGTACTGACTTAAATATATTTTTTTCACCCAAATTAACTTAATCCTATCTTAACTCAAACCAGAATCAAATTAAAAGATTTTTTTACCATTATTATTTAAAAAAGTACTTCTTCCATTTTGTTTTAATTTTTTTGTTTATTTTATTCTAATAACTAGTGTAATAATCCATACATTCATGCACATGCATGTACACATGCGTTATGTCTATGCATGTGTGTATGCATAAATGTAGTGATATTTTCAAGTATATTTATATGTATTTATTAAAAAATAAAACAAAAAATAAATCAAATTAAAAATAAACAAATTTGAAGTGTATTGTTATACTAAAACAAATACTTTTAAAATATATATTTATATTAAAAAAATATTTTGAATTTTTATATTTATATTGAAATTATATTAGAACAACTTAACTTATATACAATTAAAATTATGTAAGTAATTCTAAATTATAGGTACCTCAAATTCGAATTATTATTTATCCATGCTTCCTTAATAAACAAATAGAATAAATATTGATTTGTTTCACCCTTAGATTATTTATAGTAAAGGTTAAATTATTCATTTGGTTCCTATAGTTTTGGTTTTATGATTCTTATCTTTTTAATTTTTATAGTTTAAAAGTGATTTTTTTAGTTCATATAGCTTACATTTTAATTCTCTTTTAGTTCATGTAATTTGAAAACTAACTAAAAAAATAAGAATCATGAAATTATAGGGACTAAAAAGATTACTTTCAAAATTACAGGGACTAAAAAAGAATTAAAATGTAAACTATCAGGACTAAAAAGAACACTTTCGGACTAAAAGAATCGTAAAACTATAGGGACCAAATAACTAATTTAACCATAAAAGAAACAATTGAATCTTCAAACTATTAATTACCTTAATTAACAACTTGAATATATTAATTACCATAATTACTTTTTTAATATATCAATTGATTAAATCAATCATTAGTTCAATCAAATAAATCATACCAACTTTTTTTTAATGTAAATGAGTTTGCTCGAAATATTAATTAAAAAAAAATATTAAATGAGAAGATATATTGATTCCTAAAATATAACATAATACCTTAAAAAACACATTCCAAATAATTTTTTTTTCTTTTTTTCATGTGTTTGATTGAATTTTATTTTATTTGTTTTAACATAAAAGATGAATTAATTATGCAAGACCTAATTTCACCCTTATTTATCACGTGTGCAAATAGACACAATCAACAATTAAATACAAATATCTTTATATAAGTTTAATTTTATTTTTAGATATATTAAATTTTGAAAGTAATAAAAATGTTATCATTTTGGAGTTTAATTTAAAAAATAATGAAACAAAACACTATAAAAAGTATTATTGAAATAAAAACCAGACAATTAATTGATCATTGACCTCTCAATCAATAAAACGAAGATGCAGTAAAAAACAAAATAGTCAATAAAATGCCCCCAATGAGTTGCCCTCTAATGGATTGGTGAATTCATTAACCTAATGTAAAATCAAAAGATTACTTTATAAGTAATTATATGACCATACGTTGTTATTATTTGTCTGAATATCCATGCAACAAATACCCATATTTTATGTCTTGTCTTTGAAACGTTTTAAAATTGACTTACAAAAAGTCCTACCAAAGTTGCAGATATGCTTATTATTTTACAAATGTCTAACAACAAATGATGAAGGAAAATTGAAGCCATAACTAAGGATGAGAAATGAGTAAGATCCTATAATACATTATCCCATAGCCATATTTAAAATTAATACTCATTCCAGTATGAATAGTAATTTTAATCCTCATTCACATATTCACTAAATACTTATATGTTTACTCCCGCATCCACAACTTGCTTGCATTTTGTTTATGTATAAAATTAATAACAGTAATAAATAAATAAATAATTAAAAAATTACTATAATTATAGGAAAAATTCATTCTTAAATGATCAAAATATAACATTAAAAATATACACACAAAATATATTGGTTCTTCCAAACTTAAATCATAAATAAACAAATTATAAAAATAATCATCCCAACAAGATGATTGTTAAAATTAATATTCTAATTATTTAACAAAAACTCTAATTAAACTTCACATTTTATATATATATATATAAATTATTTCAATATATTAATATACATGATGTGTATGGGACATAACAGGTTGGATACTATATTAGTGTACTTACACCCATATCATGTAAATTTACAAGTATATATCCGCTTTGTACCCAATTCCAATACTACAGGTAATTCCCGCTTGTAGGTATTTTTGCACGTACCCTCAAGATTCAGGTACACTTTATCATCCCAAACCACAACAAAATTTGATCTAATTAGCAGCGCCTATCCTCGTTAGCAACACCGACGCCAATTCATTAAGTTAATTATAACAATAGAAATAAAAAGGGAAGAAACAATAACAATTGAAACTTGGTTATTATATTAACAAATATTGACGACTCAAAGCTCTGAATCTAATCAATCGCAACGTCTGAAAAGCAGCAGCAGTACAAGAAAGAATAGCTATTAAATTTTCATTCTCTCTAATAAAAAAAATGGTGACAAAAATGGCTCAAACCTCAGTCGCAACTCAGAAGCTAGTCCAATATCAACACTATAGCACAACCGGAGGAGCAAAGAACCCTCTGCTAAATCTAAGGAATCTAACTCTAGTGGTAACAATAGAATGTTACATATGTCACAAGATATCTCTAAACCATAGGCGCAACCATTGTCATAACCTCAACCTAATTTTCCTAACTGATATTGTATAGAAGATCTGTAACCCATTAATGTATACCCTAAAAGCTATGATTTTATGAGAGGCTGAAGCCCATCACCTTCCCATCCAAGCTTGAGCATTTGATCGACCACTTTCAAGCTTAACTGCAAACAATAAGTAGCAGTATTAATAACCATGGAATGGAACAGTTTAGGCATTCGAACAATTGAAGGCATAATTGAGAGACTGTAGGTATTATAATTAGATAAATAGTTGGCTTTCATGCACATAAAAAGATGCACATCTCATTGGTGGCTGTTATCACCTAAACTTCTAACGTGGCAAGAATAATGTTTTTATTCTATGCAGTTGGTTCCAGAGATACACAGAAATATCAATCTGCCAAATTGCACAGATGTGAAGTAGTGACTCCTAGTAATATGCACTTTTAAGAAACTAGACCACAAGGGATATATGAAATTTATTCTGTTTACTAATTTACAAGTCAGTGGAAGGGAAAAAAAAAACTTCACTTCAAGGACCATTAATATTTGACATTTGAAAAGAAAAATTTAACTTACAGCTGGGTCAGTGAAGATTATCAATTGTTTATCCAAAGTGGAAACCAAAAGATTTGTGTTATCCTTGTTTAGAGCCAGAGCTGTGATATCCTGTCCTTCTCCCAGCTTCAATACATGAAATACCTAAAAAAAATAGTAGGGCAGAGTAGTTAGCACTGAAGGATAATCAGTTGAAGATGCACAGTCCAAGGGTAACAGCTACTACACGAGACTCATGAGCTTTGAGAAAACTGTCTTGTATTAGGACACCCACAGAAAATGTTGTACCAAGAACACTTACTTTGTTTCATTAGAACTTAGAAGTCAATTATTTTATTTGAAAATACATATCTGCAGATGTTTTCTATAATAATTCCCCTAAAAGACCAGAAATAAAGCTTGTTTTGATTATTGCACTTCCAGATTGAATGCTTGGTTATGGTGTCTGAAAATGAGGAATAAAAAGAAGCAATCTAATGAGATAAAATGTAAATGTAAATTTATATTTATATTTGAAATTTTAATCCTGTACCTCCAGAGTGTGCATATGCAGGAAGCAAATTGATGGTGATCGAACATCTATTTGGGTGTTATCAAAAGTTTCTTCTGATTCTGAATCAAAATCAACAACACCTGACTTATTCGACTGTGAATCCGGACTGCTATTATAGGCTCTACCATTTTCAAGGGAATTCATGCCAATCAAAGCACTTGTCCCATCAACAGAAATTTCCATGCAACTGATACTGCAAGAGAAAGATAACAGTGCTCTTGCAATCGGAGTACCATTGAGTGTAAAAGTACTGAGAGTATGCTGTGATTCATTCCAGGTCATTACAACCCCTTCAGAGGAAAGGCAAACAGTATGGGCCTCCACACCATCGAGCCTTCTAATTAAACGTCCCCTTCTTATGGAGTGCAAGAGGACATCTGATGAATGGGAGCAGGAAACAACTATCCCAAGATCTGAGTTAACACAACAACTATGTATTTCACTGTGGTGCCCCCGAAGTACCTGTATAGGACCCTCGATTCGACGTCTCCGGTCTTTTTCTATCAAGTGTGATGAACTATTACTGGTTGAAGACAATGTGCCTGTCCCAGTGGAGTGTTCTGATACGGCACTAGAGTGAGATGAAAGTGCCCTATGTATTCTCCAGAGTAATACTGTTGTGTCTCGGGATCCTGTAACTAGGTAATTACTATCAGGTGAAAGACCAAGGCAAGTTACAGGAGCACAGTGCCCATAAGCTGTTTCTAATGTTTTAGCTCCATCTGAGGATATTAGCCTAATACTATTATCAGCATGCCCACCTAATCAATCAGAAGCAAAACTACAAAATTAGATGTCAAATAATAAGTACGCCAAATAAACTACAACAAGATGTAGTCCAAGTTTCTAAAACTCTGTAAGAGCCAAGAGGATGAAAAAATATAATATATTTTAATAAAAAAAAAACAGATGAACTATTTCCAAGTAAAGGTTTTGGTAATCCTACATAACCCAGGAGTTGAAAATATGGCGATTCAAGTCAGCAATGAACATCATCAATCAAATTTAAAAAGATACAGTAAAGGTTAATAATAAAAAAGAATATAAAACTACTATTCATATATCCTGATAGATAGTGAATAATTATATTCTAATTTATCATTATTATTATTATTTCTATAATTGTAAATTTTCGAGATTTGATTGACAATTTGAATATGCTAACTTGGACTACCACAACATTTGGAACTAAAAGTTGAGCACCAGTCTTGGGACATATAACTTTATGGGCTTCTCACGTACCAATTGTCATGCTTTATGGGTTACAAACGTACAGAAAATGGTTTCACCTGAACATAGAGATTATAATGATTGTGGATACTAAATATGACCATTATGCCTATGATTTCCATGTTGAAGGAAAGTTTCATTCAAAAATGATTTAGCAGTCAAGCCAAAATGCCTGCCACAACTGAACTGTCTATTTTAGAAATCTGGCTCTAAGATTTAAATACTATTTTAGAGATATAGATTAGTTTAGTTAGTTACAAAGTCCTCATAGAAGACAAATTTTGTGATTCTTTTATTTTGTTGATGTAAGCTTCTGTCCATGGTGATTAAACATTGTTTAAGCTTTTGCCATGGATGGTTAAGCATTAAATTGTTGTTTTGCTTCTGCTCTTGATGGTTAAGCCTCGTTGCTTCTGCCAAGGGGTTAAACTTTGAGGTATAGTTTCTGCTTGGTGGTTAAGGTTTGATAGTTTCATGGATTAATGATTTGAGCTTTTGCCAAATGGTCTTCTTGTTGATTTCGCTTGATGGTTAAGCTTTGATGCTTGCTTTGGACTCTTGGAAGAAGATTAAGAAAGTCGAAGTTGGTCGAAGATTTCTAGAAGTTTCTGTTTTGGGCGATGTATTTCTGGCATGTTTAGCTATATTCCAAGTTTTCAAACTTTTTTTTTTTCATTTCCTTTGATGATGATGTATTGTCTTCTCCAAGGTAGAAGTGTTAACTTCCAGCTTGTGGAGGGGTATTAAAGATATAGATTAGTTTAATTAGTTACAAATTAGTTATTAGTTTAGTTAGTTACAAATTAGTTACAAGTTTAGCTATATAAGATTCAATGTATTCATGTAAAAATTGATTTGCTCATTTTGAACATTATCTAAAGTAATACCCAGTTTCTCTTTTCTCTCCTTTCTATCTCTCTACCTTGAACTTTATCAAATACATAGATACTTGAAATGATTGCTCCTGTGTTCAGCTGCTTCTGCTAGTGTAATTTGATACAAATGTTCAGAGGTAGAATTGAAGAACTAAAATTTGTTATATGTTTTATAAGATAAAAATTAATAATAATTGACAAAATAATGTATACCTATGTGTAATCCTTAAATATGTGTTTTTATTTATCTTAAAAATGTTTTCAATTAAATTAAAGACGGAAAATTTTGAAAAATACAGGTTCAAGCTGTTTTCCACACCAGTTTTGACTGGTTCTGAAATAAGCCAGGTATTTTTAGTTACTAGACCAGTTCTTGGTCTAATGGGTAAGATCGCTCATGACATCGAAATAATCCCACACATTTGTGGTTCATACCCTAACACAGATTCCTTGTAATTGATAAATGACAGTATCTAATTGATTCACAATGTTGCAAGGCATGAGTATAAATCAATCAAAAGAGCTTGTTTGATAAAATAAATACTAGAGGCAGCATATCCAAACAATCTTAAGCTTTTCTATTATTTACCAGTAATAACTTCTTTGTTGCTTGTTATAGAAACAATAGCTTGGCTTCTAATTCCAGAGACAGCAAATGCTACTGCTTGGGGGAATTGCCACTCCCCACCAGATGCAGCCGGTGCTTTGAACATGCGCATAATTGTACCACCAGCAGAGGCTAATGTAGCTTTTCTATGTTGAAAGAGGAAAGGAGTACCCTGGCCATCAGGTGTATTGGGTTGCCACTTGTGTTGGGCAACATGAGCTGCTGGTGCATTCATGTCAACAACCACAACCGTATCTGAAGATGCATGAATGGCAGCTGCAGGAAGATTGCAGCGTTCTGGGAATGGAACAGCATATGGTTTGACTTCTTTTGGGTTACGGAATATTGTCTGATATGATAAGAAATATAAGCATTGTCACTATATTCACCATCCATTCATCATCAACCATTAAGGAAATGTGAAACAATTGAAGGACATCTCAACTCTTTATTAGTATTGATGCTCGGTCAAAATGTAATTTCTCAATAAAAGCTGTCTAACTGATAGAGAACCAGCAGTTACCTGCAAATGCAGAACTTCTGCTAATGGCATTTTCTTCAAGTGAGGAACAGTCAGAAGTTGGGATGGTGTTTGTCCAAAATAAGCAATCTGATCTTGTATGGCACGCTGTTGTACCTTTACTTGTCATGAACAAAAGACAATATTAAGCTACATAAACATGAATAAATTATGATTTGTTTAGTATGATGCAACAATAAGTCTATCGGATTCCTGTAAGTATTTGCAACAGATAAATTTATAGGATTTAATTACATGGACTTCTCCAAAGATTAAAAGTAATTACACTTAAACTGTAGTTGTTTCAGAAATTAAACCTAACTTCCAGGCACATCCCTTGTTTTGTTATTTTTAAGGGTATTATGGGCCTCTCTCCCTCTTTCCCTCGTCAAGCACTAAATACCATGTTAAGGAAGAGAGAAACACGAGACGTGATGAAAATCCATTTGTCTCAACTACACAACCGAGAATATTATTTATACTAAAAGTATTAAATACAAGGATTTTACATATGAACTAATTACCATAATTACATAATATTATACAACGTATAATTACCATATTTACATCCTATGCAGCTTTTTTAGGGATTGCATTTTACTCAAACAAATAATTGAGTTGAAAATATGGAGATGTGAAGGAGACATACTGGGTCAGAGATTTTATCAAGATCCACTGTCCCTTCATAGGTAGTATAAAAGAAAACATTATTTGCTGTAACAGCTTCCTTGCCTCGTTGCTTATACCTGTGCAGACCAACTTACTTGTAAACAAGACATAAATGATCAAGGAATTATTTTAAATGGATATTTTAAAAGAATAGTTATAGATACAATGGCATAACAAACTTATGAAAAACAAAACAAAAAATGAAAAGAAAACCAGCAGCAAGCCAAAGCATGCATTCACACATCAAACACATGGGCTGAAATTAAAAAATGGTTAGAAGCCTACCCAAATATGAGGTCAATCCACTCATGCAAATGAGCAGATACATACTCGCTCTCTAGAGCCTTCCGGTGCTTGTGAATAAAATCAATTGGATTTTCAGCCCAAGCAGGAAGCTTTACAGTATCTGATATGGCAGAAGTAAGTTATTAACCATGATATGCATTTGTGAGTATACAATGACATCTTCACTAAAACAATAAACACTAATGCAATATCAATGAATATACCAAGCTTTCCTCCCATTTGTGTTGTGCCAAAATCAATTGAATTTTCATTTGTGAGGACCTCAGGTAGGTAAAATAGCTCAGGAACCTAAAAAGTGGAAATAAAAAAACTGTTTAAGATAACAGTTTCAATAAAACCATTATAAACATTCAATAATAATTAAAGCAGTAATGCCTATGGAAGATACCCAGAGAGAAGCCCCTTAATGTACACAAGTATATAAACCAATCATGTTATAGAATTATATACATACCAATTCCTTTACATCACTCATGTCCTCAAGAACTCCATTCCAAGTAGCAAAAATATCAGAAAACATCCGATCTGCATGGTCAAATTTTCCACCTTGCAGTTGGATTGCAAGGGTAGTGAACGGTTCAACCCTAACAAGATAATACAAAACCTGTAAAAGAAGATAATATACATTAGTTACTCCAGAATCAACAACTTAAAAATCCAAGAACAGCCTTTACATACTGGGCAATTACTTCTATTGCTGTTCTATTATGAAACAAAAGTGAAAAATAAGGCATCAGAAGACAACGATTACAATATACAAAAAAGGAGGCTTGAATTCAGAAGACAAAAAAGAGTCACCCAAGCAGAGAGCAAACTGTTGGAAATAGGAATATTTTAGGAGATAAGAACTTTAATGTTTTTTTTCCAAGTAGCCTAGATACTTGGTATAGCTAGGTTAAATGCATCATAGGAAGTAATGGTATCTTAATTGTTCTCTTGTAAATTGTTTTGGCATTAATTTTGTTTGTAATACTCTTGAATAATAATATATCCATTCTGCTGGGTGGATGATTCACACAAGCATATATTCAGAAAATATTGGTTTCTCTCTTCTAACATGGAATCAGAGCTCCCAAATCCCGATCTAAGGAGGGCTCTGCTTCTGCACAAAAAGTCACTGTAGAAGGTTTGACTGGGCCATTGAAGCTGTCAGACGTTAAAAAATACAGCTGGACTTTTCCAGCAACGTCTCAGGTGACTCATAATTTCCAGCAACCATTCTAGCCACCGTCAGACTTTTCCGGCAACTTTCCTGGCCATCATTATATCTCGTGTAAATTGTTTTGGCATTAATTATGTTTGTAATACTCTTGAATATAAATAAATCCATTTTGCTGGGTGGAAGATTCGCCCAAGCATATTCAGAAAATATTGGTTTCTCTCTTCTAACACAAAATATCAAGAAAACACAAGCTTAAAGATAATTTTCTTTCATATATTGTTTTGGAGCCAATAAATGTATCCCTTAGACCTTACTAGATTGAAACTGCTTAGAATTATTTACTTCTGTAAAGTGTAATTCCACTTCAGTGTAAGAGTACTTGGATTTTTAGAGCTTAAATGTTAAGCATTCCTTATTGAAATATTATCTACATTGCACTCATTTGGTAAATGAAACTCAGAGTAAGCAAATAAGCCCAGGACCCAAACATCATTGAGGGTACTAAAAAAGAGCATATCAGCTATAATGCTAACAAACTATTATGATCAATAAAGACACTAGAAATATATTAAAAAAATGTGGGGGACAAACTGTTCCGGCACTTGAGTAGTGTGATCCATAATGGAATTTGGGGATGACTGGATCATCAAAGCTAGCATATCTCTCTTGAAATCTATTCAAACGATCAGGGTTGAGTGCACCAATAGGCTGCATCACACAAAAAGATTAATCATGAAACTAATAAATGCTTTTCCTTCAACTTATTAAAGCAATATTCAGTATATAATACCTTCGAAAGGTCTCGATAAGAAGAAGGATTAGAAAGATCCAAGCTCTCTGCACTGTAATCAGAAAGAATCCAGGGGAAAACCGGATACTGCCAAAAATAGGTAATGATGATAAATGAAAATCATGAAGATAGGATTAAATAGATTAATGAAATAAAGTAACTTAAAAGAGGAGGGGGGGGGGGGGATTACTTGGGTAATATCATTATAACTACGCCCAGCCAGTGTATTGAGTTGCATTAGATATTCAAAATTGCTGATCTGTGCAAAGGAAGTACAGAACTCATGTAGTCATGTACATAGGTGATGAGTATCCAATTATAATACAAATTACTTTTTCTTAATGAATTTAAGGCTCTTACCTCCCACCTAGCCCAGCGTTCCATAAGTTGAATTCTCTTTAAAAGTTGTTCAGGCCTCTATAACACAAGAAGGAACTTTCTTTAGATTCTTGAGCCACAACATGCAACCCAAAAGCTATACTAAAAATATATATAACATCAACATAAATGTAAAATTGCAGTACACGTGAACATAAATTTTATATATTTCATTCACATTTATTCATATATTATGCCCAGATGCAGAAATTTTTTCACAAAATCATATAAAGGATATTACCTGAGTAGCCAAATATATATTGTTTAAATGGGGAGGTCGTGCTTGAACAATTGTGCGATATGCATTTCTTCGCCCTTCACCATTCTGAAGAGGAAATTAGCAAGAAAAATGTTAGACATACTAAACCATTACTTAGCCTCCACCAAACAACTTAGGCTTTTAGAAGAGCTGATCTTCAATATGGTTGCCTTCAAGACCAAGTAATCCTTTCCACTCCATTATTCAAAATTAAATTAAGTTTCAGCATTAAGGTTCAATTGGCCAGTGCCATTGTCCACAATTCAAGACCAAAAGGCTCTTGCAAGAAGAGCCATGTTAAAGAAATAAAACTATTCTGGAACTTCCATGTAAAAGCTTAAGCTTTTAAGAGATTCCTAGACAACGATTATAAGTGTACAGCATTTAACAGTCATCAGGAAAATGTTAAGGCAGTATTAAGAATAATCTCAAAAACAAAAGGATTTTTTCTTGGGATTTAGCTCCTCTAAGATTAGGCTGTACTTTAGAGGATAAAGTAAAGTCATAACCATTGATTAGAAAATCAATTGTTGAGATTTCAATAACTACATAGTTTGTCATACATGTGCGTGAATTTAATCACAATCTCAACATTCGATTTTTTAATCAATGGTTATAACTGTAGTTTATCCTCTTAAGTACACTCCCTTACTTCAAAGGAACGAATCCTTTTTCCTGAAAAATAAAAGGAAAGAAATTGGTATATTTTAGAAAAAATACCCCAAAATCAAAGAAGAAGTTTGAACGGTCCACCATAAATAACTCCAGAGCACTTCTTCTAAGGAGGTATCTGTAACATGAACTAACACTTATCAACCACTAAAGTCATGCTTTAAAAAAAGTACACTGCAAATGAACAATAAATTTCCATAATAATAAAAACTATGACACAGAAAATTTCATGTAGCTAAGCAAAAAGGGAATAAAGTGGTTCAGCCTTAAAGTGACAAAAGTGTTCAATTCTTAGAAAACTACAATACACAATACTAACAACAGTGGAGGAAACTTAAACTAATCATGAACATTCCCTTATAGGCTCATAGACAAATATCAAATACATCAATGGCTAAATGCACATTAAACATCTGTTAGGAACCAAGAATAGAAACAGAAAAGAAAAGAAATATTTTATTGAATTAAATGGAAAAAAAAACAAAGGAAAAAAGGAACCTACATGCTATGGCCACCCTTTAATTAACCAATTGATATCTTAACTGTCTTAACTACCTAACTGCTAACAACACACCATACTTGTAATGACAACACTAATACAACAGAATAAGTGGATAATCTATGAATCATCTCACCTCCGGCTATAAATTTGATGAAGAGATGACATTAGCCAGCTGCGATCTTTTTCTTGTTTACCTGCCTCAACACTGGAATCAGAACCATCCATTGTGGTGCTGGTCTCACTGTTATCAACTATAAAATTTATCCTCCTATTGGTTACCTACGAACAGAGAATAGTTCCTTACATGGGTGCTATTACCATACCTTCGAAAAGAAAACTGCTGAAATTATAGGGTTTAGGCAGGGAAGGTGGAAATTAGAGAACATAGACTGAAAATAACAGGATATGAAATTGATATGAAGTGTTGTGATTGTGAAACAAAATACTAATAGTTGAAAAGTCATCTCCTTTTTCAGAACAATTCAGGATCTCTTGCATTATGGGATTAAATCCAAATATCCTTTATTGTAGTTTATTTTATTCCTCCAATCCCTTGTTTCGAGTTTAGGGTAGCTTATTTTTAGAAAATAAGGTGTATTTTATTGTGTTCTTTTTGTTTGGATTTTCAAAACTATCTTGTAAATTAGTTTACAGAGCCTACTTTTGAGATGAAAAGAAAGAAATGGTATGTTTCATAATGCTGTTTTGAAAAAAAAATTAAGAAAAAAAATCTGCTGATAAATTTGTTCTAAAATTATGTTTTAAAAATAAATAAATTTAAAAACTTATTTGATACATCATTTTTCTTAACTTTTTTTTATAATTTATTTATTCATGTGAAAGAATTTAAGTACATTATTGTGAGATAATATGAATAAAATAGTGATCTTTGTAAACTCCACGGATTTTAAATATATTTTCCACACTTGTGGATAGAGACCATGCTCCCTAAAATTACAATTTGTGAACAAAACCCAACTTGTTGAGAAAGAGCATGCTCCAATACCCAACACTCAGTCACCATCACTGCATGCACCAAGACCACCTTATGGCCAGTTTACTTTTAAAAAATATTTTGTTATCATTTCTAGTTTTCACTTCCAATTACGAAAATTCCATTTTTTTTCCACTTTTATTTCCAGTTTCGTAAAGGAAAGCTAGAAATGAGACATGGAAAACTGTAACAGAGCCATGATCTAAAGCTTTTAAAGATCTTGGGAGTTGGACAAAAAATAAAGAACATGAGATATATAAGCTTTCCAAAAATAGCAAAAGGACATGATACAAATCATGTTATTCGAAGAGATAATAGCGTGACACCTATCAAGAAAAAATTACAGAAAAACAGTTAAGGTGATTTGGACATGTGTAAGGAAAGCTGAAAAAGTATCTTGTATAGTTTTTACTTTTTAGCCATGTGAAAAGGGGTAGTGGGAGACCAAGAAATTCATAAGAGGAAACTAAGAAAAGAGACCTCATGATAAAAAATATCCTTGAGAATTTGGGTTTTAGCCAAGTCCAATGGTGTTGTGTGATCCATGTAGTCAACCTCATCTAGTGGGTTGTTATTTTCACTTGGTTTCCCATTTTCAAAGGTTTGCATAGGAACAATAAAAATATTTTTATTTTTGTTTTCACTGTTTATTGTGAAAATCTTTGAAGCCAGAGAAAAAAGAAAAACAATGTGAAATTTTTATAATTAAAAGTAAAAATAGAAAACATTTTCTAAAATTACGCAAGCCATTGATTACTTCCATAGTTGATTCCCCTGCATAGTCACACCTCAGCTTTGTGGGTCCAAACACTCCAAATAAATGCTAAACCACCAAATCCACAATTGCAGGAAACCCAAATCTTCAACACATCATTCACATAACCAAAATTCCCAACCCACCCCGTAATTTGAGCCAGAAGCAGAGCTGGGAGTAGAATGACAGCAGCACCGACCATGTAAAGCCAGATTGTAATAAGAAAAAGAGGCAAGAGGAAGAGTCAGAACCTTTTTCTGTAAATGTTCAATATTGCAGGTGCTATTTATGAACCACTTGTTTTCACTCTTCTGCTTATTTTGGGGAGATAAAATGGAAAACAGAACAAAAACAGCTCATACACGTTCTCTAGTTTCTGTTTTTAACACTGGAAAACAAAAATTATTTTAAAAAATGATTTTCACAAAACATGGTTTTAAATTGTTTATCAAAAACCGTAATTAAACAGGTCCTAATGTTGGTTTTTTTTCTCCTTGTTTTGCTCCTAATATCATGCCTCCTTGGCTGTATTTTATCTATTTGTGTATTTGTTTGGAATTATTTTTACTAACCCAATAGTCCTATTTATTCTAATATTAGATTTCTAATCCTAATTAAATATGAACAAAATAAACAAATAACTTGGAAAATGAGATAAAATTCCCAAGATAAGGTTACTCCGAAAATAAATTATCCTCTAACATACCATGCATCATTCTCTACCTAACTGATATTCTAATAAAAATCAGAAGTCATAATATAACTTGCAAAAAATATCAATACAAAAATCTTCCAACGTCTAATTATTTTCTTGTATATCCCACCCTCATTCACCTAGGTAAGCCCACAAAATGCATTTTCCAAGTGGCTATGAAATGCAATAAATATAGTACACAAAATCTACAATCCCACAAAAGCAATTTCATCAGGATCATTTCAGTATCAAGGGAGGAATTCACAGTATAACTCGATGCATCTTTGGCAAAATTATACTACATTAAATAACACCCATAAAACTTACTTGAAAGGTTCCCCGTATGACCTTAAGCGGTCGGACCATTGATGACGGTAGCTCAAGAACAATTCTTTCATCAAGTTCACTAGGTACATACCCAGGTGCAATGGCTGAAGAACTCTGGACAAGGTCTTCATCACTTGCATGTTGAGTAGCACTGGATTCTAAAGCTTCCTGAACAGATTGATCAGCTGTTTCAGACAGTCTAGTCTGATTGTCTCCTTTATCATCAACATCACTGGCCCTGGCATTCAAATTCTCAATTTCCACCTGTTCTTCATCTTCATTGACTGTCTCCAATGAGATTGCTTCTGCCGACAAAATTGGAGTGTGCTGGTCATTTTTCTCCCCAGAATAATCCTCATAATTGGCTGCAGAACCTAAATGGTCGGAGCCATGATAATTCCTCCTCAAACATCTTCTCATCCTTGAAGAACTTTCCATTAAATCTAGCTTCCAGAAAACCTATAAAATTATAAAATGTTTAGTTAATCAAATGAACTCATATTTTGTTATCTGATGTATTTAGAGTTTTTTTTACTAGAAAGGAGAGTACAAGCAGGGAAGATAATGCATCCTCCAATTAAGGCATAACAAGAAAAAGAAAATAGAAAAAAGAAAAGCCTAAGATTAAAGAAGCAATCGAATCCAATGACTCCTTCGATGCCAACAAACTGATTGATGAGGCAGCCTTCCTATTGTGGACATGGCTATCGAATTTGGAGAAGGACTTTTCAGTACATTTTAATCAGTGGTCTAGTAACATTAGAGAAGGATTTTTGTATTAGTAAGGAAAAACACATAGATTAGCAGCAGTTTTCTAACATGGTGTAGCCTGCTTGGTTCCTTCCTAGACTCTATTTAGTCTGCTTCGGAACCAATTGTAAGGCCACCCATCCAGATGTATTTCAGTACCTCTGGTACTCTGTTATCTACATATATATAAATATCTATCTTTGCTGATAAAAAAAAAAAAAAAAAAAAGAAGCAATCGAATTCTTTGCAAAACCAAAGACCCCCATATAAATGTCAGGAACACAACACAAAAAGGCTGAAATTTGTTTTAAGATTTTCTGATTGTGTCACAGAAATAGATAGCAAGAAACACAATGCACGTCTCCTTGGAGTCACTTTCTCATTATATCTCAAAAAGAGAATTTACGGTAGAACGGGATGAGATGCTACAAAGAATGAGTTTGGTAATGACAATGTGAAGAATAGTATCACAACATACACAAGGTGGACTGTATAAATGATCTGCAAAAGGCCCAAAAAGACTTCTCATTTCTAATAACCGGTGAATAAGTTTGCGCCATGCGCGGACTCCAGTACTGATTCGATGCCGAGAAATTACATCTACATAAGCACGCCTGTCAATCTGGCAAACAAGAAATATTTAGCACGCAGTTTCTCAATAATCTAAACTCCATAGAAACAATTAGCAAACAAACCTCAGACCGTTGCATATTCCTTGCTAGGGCAAAACTGGCAACAAGAACAGCGATATATTTATAAGAAAAGGCATTAAAGTCTTTCCCATATACCGCCTTTGTATCAACGGGGTGCAAACATTCCATCCAGGAAACACCCATTGCTTCAGAAATATTCCATCTCTTAACCCGCTCCATATCACTAGCATTCCTCCGCTGTGCAGATGTGGCCATTGCAACAGCACTAAGACCTCTTCCAGAACCAATTTTTGCAAATCTCTCAAGATCACGAGCAGCTGCCAAAGCAGCAGCTTTTGCA
The DNA here is from genome assembly GCF_004193775.1 of Glycine soja. Taxonomy (NCBI): domain Eukaryota; kingdom Viridiplantae; phylum Streptophyta; class Magnoliopsida; order Fabales; family Fabaceae; genus Glycine; species Glycine soja. The sequence continues at coordinate 46,376,794 of NC_041010.1, read as the reverse complement.
GAAGCTTTGTCCTTCGGAAGGGGTGATGTTTTATTAGGGACTTCTGAAGGTTTTTGAAAGCTTGAAAACGTAGTGAGTTTAGTCTGTTTCCGTTCCATCAATGAAGTATCACGCCTAAGCTGGGAAGTTGTTGCAGGAGCACGGCTTTCACCACCTGAAGTACCAGCCGCAACCATAGCCAATGCCATTGAAGCAGGTGGAGATGCAAAAGCAGCAGCCCAAGCTGGAGATATCATAGCAAGAGCGGCCTGAAAGAAATATCAGTTAACAAAAGTAGCATAACGGAACAGAAAATGAAAGTGACTATGTTGATACATTGAACTAGGACAACCCCTTCCCATTAGAATATAAATACTTTCAACCTTTTTGAAACACTACCCATTCAAGTCAAATAACATATTTGCCCCCATTCTCTTGCTATTTATCAAGCTAAATTACATTGTTCATCAATACAATCACTTGGGCCTCTTCTTTCACTATTCATCCAAGTCATTCATACTATAAATATTTCCAACCTTTTGTTTGCTTAATTTTCGTTCAGAGATTTTTTTTTTAATTTTATAAACTTTTTACAATCACATATTCTCAAAAGCAAAGCATATTAATTTTTTATATATATCATGAGACTTGAGGTATATAATAATATAATTTTTATGATTAAAAAATAAAATTAAGATTATACAATTAAAGAACTAGATTAGTGATGTTTTAAATTGTGGAAGGATTCAAGTTATATGAACTATCTGCGAAAAACTAAATAAATATTATTTTATATAATCAATAAACTAAATTGATGCAATTTTTTTTAAGAAAACCAAAAATACCAATGGTCAGCAATACATATTTTTTCATGTGATTGTAAGTATTTATTTGAGATGATATTTAAAATTTATATACAAATCTTCTGAATAAGTCTAAAACATGAAGATAAAAATTATACACGAAGTTATTTCTATCTAAATCACATGAATAAGGATGTTCGTTTATAAATAATACGGGTAAATATTTTATCAAATGCAAATAAAAAAAATTAACATACAAATCATAAAATGAATATTTAATAATTTTCTCTTTATATAAACTACTTATAAATTGGTAAATAGCCTATCCATGCATTGCACAGGGTACCAAACAAGTTACAAGCACATCATGTTTCATGCACATGCGATGTAAAGTACCTCAATTGGCAAGGAATCAGCAGCTAATGCACGATCATCTGCAATAAGAGGATTTGAGCCATCAGCAGTAGCAAGCTCATGAATGCCAGCCAAAAGGGGGCGCCACCTCCTTAATACAGCAACAAATGGTGGTAAAATAGCTTCAAGGTACTGTTTACGAAGAGGCTTTTGATCTCTGCTAACAGCATGGTATACCTGACCAGATGTTGTACAATGGTAACTACAATGGCCGTGCACAGAAAGACAAATGACACAAGTTGTGCACTGCAAAGGAAGAATGAAAATGGACAAGCTGATAACACAAACCTCAGAATAAAGCACGCAACATGCTACCAAAACTCTTTGCCTCTTAGAATCAGAAATTGGCATGTTGAGAACAGGTGAGAGAACACTGTTCAAATTACAAATAATAAATAAACAAAACAAGATTAACCCTTCTTCAATACCATCAGTCAGATTGGTTCAAATTGGAACTGTTTAAATGAGGCAAATAGAGAAAGAAAATTATGCTACTAACAATTTTCTATAACCTTGTCTTAATAATAGATTTTTTATTCTATACTCCCAAGGGTAGCAAATGAAGGAAGTTGATACATATTCGTTATAAAAGAAAAAATTCATTAAGACAGACAGAACAAAATTGGAGGGTTAGGGATCCTCCGTAATAGATTTATTCACAGTTGGCAACCATAGGGAAAGTAAGGGAGGGAAAAGAAGTTACTGTGCAGCTGGATCTTGTTCTTGTATGGATCTTGTTCAATGGACGTTCATCATTCATGGATCATAAAATGAACTACAAATAAGTTAGATTGAATTGGTTGTTTTACCTCCACAAAAGTGCTGACCGTGGTTTTCTTCCTTCAGACACTGCATCCTCAAAACTTGTATTTCTCATCAGCATATGATCTTCGCCATCATCATCTTCTCTCATTGATAGAAGAACCATTCGAAGCATGCATAAGAATGGCTGGTCACTATCTAACAGCTGGTACAGAGCAGCCATCCCTCCCATTCCTGTACCTGACCCTCCACCTATACCAAGACCACCACCAAGCCCAGACTCATCTAGCAATAACGCTTGGAGCATTGCCACTGACTTCTTCACCAAAGGAAGCTCAATCCAGTTTCCATTGGCATCTTTCTCAATAGCAGACTTCCAAAAATCCCATCCACTCCCACCACCACCAAATGGAGCTGGACTTGGAGACAGGTTGACACCATACCACAAACGGCTCCTATATTTCCAGCCATCTGCTAAATCCTTAGCACAGGACCCATATGACACAAAAGCACAAGAAACAGATTCGTAAGGCTCAGCTGCTGCTGCTGCAGCAAGCCTTTCCATCACTGGAGTAGGGATCTGACCAATTCCATCAGCCATTGAAGAAAGGACCTAAAAATATCATGACAGAATGAGTTTCACCAATATAAAAATAAATGAAAATGAGAACTAGCCAATGCAAATGAAATGAATAGTAAGGCAAATAATTGGAAAAAAAATAGTCTACATGTATTTTCTTAAATTTGAAGAATAAGCACAGAAGTTAGAGATAAGAAGATAAAACAGAAGGTACTGAAAAATAAAAATTTATATTAAAAAAATATTTGGAGAAAAAGACAGTATGACACCATGACATGGATTTTGTATGAACAACAGAAACAGGATTGCGGATCTACAAAATAAAAACTACCATCAATATTTATGTGTAACATGTATGCATGTCTAGTTTTAGATTACTGTATGCATACATCTAGAGGGACTCCCCCGGAGTCACTATCTAGTGACCTGCAATCATCCACAACTTCTATTGATTCTTCAATTGTTGACAATGAATTTGAGTGATTATTGGTTGCATGCACAGCAGAAAGTGGAGATGGCGAACTATCTGGAGCATGTGCAGAAGAGGATTGCTTTCTCTGTAGTCGTAAATGATCTTCAACAAGCATAAGAATCACAATGGCATTCTCTACTAAAGCCACAGACAACTGGGCAGCATTCTCAGCTTCAGCCTTAGCATCTTTTGGTGACAAACCCTCAGCTGCAACACCAGCAGCAGCCGCAGCAATAATTTGAGTCTGCATCAAGTTTTGTTTAAATGAGCTTAAGATTTTATTAAAGCTAAATGAGAGCACCAGAAATTGAGTCTGCATTAAGTAAAACATATATGTAGCCATTATTGCTGTTTTTTGTTCGACTCTTCAACAAAAACAAGAAATATAGATAATAGTACTCATCCTTGTACATAGGATTTTAATATCTATCTGTGCTTAGGCATAAGAGGGATTTGTTTATAGTGTGTGCACAGACATTTAGAACCTTAAATAACTGGAGGAAAAAGAATATCAGAATGAATAACATTATCATGCGTTGGCATATACTGTACAAAACTCTTCATAAGGAAAATCAATAAGAATAGAAAATAAGATGTACCTGAACCTGCAATTCTCTAGCAGCAAAATCCAGCAAGCCTCCTAAAAGTCTCCTCTTAAAAATAGGTAACGATTCTTCACGTCTTCAAGACAGAAATTAACCCATAAAAGAATGATTATAAAAACGACATGAAACAAATAACAGGTAACTTCCACTGTAAACTTTCAATCAAAACAAGGGAATAATATGGTAGCATAGCAGGAAATTGTAAAACTCCTTAAAATTCTTCATAATCTTTACTACAAACCTGGACTAGAATCATTGCTCTAAACATTAAATTCTTCAAGCCCTATCCTGACAAATTGTTCCTCTTATGATTCCTAATCAACCAATGTGGAACATATACCCCTATTGCTTAATCATATTTCATCAAGTGTTGGCAACTTATATTCAATTTTAGAATTTACCAAAACCTGGTACAAACTCCAGTGGAACATAAACTTTTTCAAAGGTTCAGCATATTTTTCTTTAGTTACTACCTTCACGATACAGCAAAATATTCCCTCCATTTCAAACTATCTGTCTTTTTGTGAATTTTGGTTGTTTCAAAATATTTGGCACTTTAGAAAGCCAGGAACCGAGGAAAGCATTAATTTTTTTTCCTAAACATAACATTGTTTGTTAGTATCTCACTCGCCTAAATGCTCATCAATTTACAATTACAACTATAGTATAATCAGTGCAGTTTTGTGCTGGGTATGACGCTGAGTTATTCACCCAAAAAAAGTATGATACTATGAGCAGTTTTGTGCATCCTATACCAAATCAAGCCCTTCAGGAAAATATGATTCAATAGCATTTATACATGAAACATGGCTAAGTGTTATTAAATAGCGGTTATGGCGGCGGCATGGCACCATGTTGGGGCAGTTTTCTATAAAGTGTCAGTGTATGATGGTGGCATTGCAGGTTTCGTATTGTGACCGCCAGAAGCATGGCGTCCATTGCAGCATGCCGCCCATGGCAGAAAAGGCAGTTTTGTTATATTAAAATAACAGGAAAAAAAAAAGAGGAAATGGGCATGTAGCCCAACCGGCCCAATTGAAATATAGGGTTTTAAACCCTAAAGAGAGAACCCACGACAGAGAAGGTTCCAAGTTCTCTTGCGTAGTTGCATATGATGCTCCTGCTACTGCACAACTTCTTGCTCAGACAGCGACTTCTACACCGGCGGTGCTTCTTCACCGGCAACCTTTTCCGGTTCCGGCGACTGCCATCTCCAGTGAGTTACATTTTCTCTTTTTTTTAGTTACATTTCAGTTATATTTTTTTTGTTTTATTTAACTATTCTTTTTGGTTAAAATGCAATTTTCATCCCCCTATTTTTTAATTGAGACATTTCATCCCCCATTTTTAAAAAATTCACGATTTTAGTTCCCCATTTTTTAATTGAGACATTTTGTCTCCTACTTTTAAAAAATCCACAATTTTAGGTCCTATTACTAATTTCAAATGCTGATCTATGTACTCTGTAAACGTTGATTGACATATGTTTGTTTATTATCCACATGACAAATATCTTATTTTAAATTATTTAATTGCTAACAAGCTTAATTTATTAACAAAAGAATTAAAAAAGCACACAATCAAGTTTGAAATTGACCAAGGGGACAAAAATAGCAGATATTTTAAAAGTAGGGGATGAAATGTCTCAATTAAAAAATAGGGGGATTAAAATCATGGATTTCAAAAAACAAGGGGACAAAAATTACATTTTAGCCACTCTTTTTAATACTGACTAGCATCTCTTCTTCTTTCCTCTTTCTCTATTTTTTTAATTTCTTTTTTGTTTTATTATTGTATAACTGTTCTGTTTTCAGATTTTTTTTGCTAGCTTCCTCTTCCACCATTTGCCGCCACGCCATTCGCCATATGTATATGGTCCATTTTGGGGTTTCCATCATCCACCATTAACTAACAACACTGATGGCAACATGATGGGTTCCAAACATCATACTTCCTAAAGAATTTAAAGAATAGGTAACCCTCACCCTATAAGCTAGCTTTTGGGGTTAAGTTAGGACCAAACCCAAAATTCTAAGAATATCTAACAAACCCCCTCACCCAAGAGTCATTTGGGCTTGTGCATAGACAAAGCAGGTATAACAGTGTTTTATTGTGTAATGTTGTGTGTCAAGGATGAACACAATAAGCCTTTATTTACAATGAGCAAATAGGATCAATATTGATTACATAGGATCAATCTAATAATAAGTAATAAAGACTAAATCACTAATTATTATCTGATCATAAATAACAAAATAATATGTAATCTTAACACACTCCCTTAAACTCGAGCATATACATCATATGAATTGAGCCTGTTACAAATGTGGTCAACGCAATACAAACTAAAGGCATTTTGATGGACGACGCATCACACGCCGTGAGCATGAACTTCACGCGTCGGGGCCCTGCGTGGGACCGTGTGTGGCAGTGTTTTGAGTTGGTTGCACACGTGTGGATGGCATGGCGGTCTTCGGGGATCACAACGGGTATTGTTCACTCGTGAAAAAAGCAAAAAGATACATCAAGGATGCCTGGAGGTGGAGGGAGAGAAGATTAGTGTCAGACTCGCCAGAGATGCATCATGCATCATGTGTGTGAACTTCACATGCTAGGGTCCTGCATGGGGTCACATGTGGCGGTGGTTGTTAGGAATCTTCTACACTCTCTCACCCTCACACACTCACAACATAGTAGAGTAATGAGAATTGCACAAGACACATAATAGGGAAATAAAGAATGAATCTTGTATTGATCACACTCTAACAGAATTCTGTTACAAGAGAGACACTCCTCTCTTACACAAGGCAAGTCCTTGTTACAATTACAAATGAGCCACCCCTTTCATCAAAGGTTAAGTCTTATTTATATAAACTCCTAATGCTGATCTGTCATAACTGATTTACTATAAATAAGTTATGACCCCCAACTACTTACTTTCTATCTTTTCTGCTGTAAACCAGCAATGGCTTTGGTACAGTCACAGACTGACCTCCACCCTTATCCCTAACAGTGGTTTGAGTTGGCTGTGCATGTGGATGGCGTGGTGGTCTTCACTGATGGGCGACAGTGGTTGAAGGTGAGCTCCGACGAAAAGGCATTGGGAAGTCTGCCAAAAAAAGGCAAACAAGCTATGATAAATGAAAACAGAAACAAGAAATGTGAACAAAGTGCAGAAAATAAGGCCCGGCAAAAGACACAATCCTGGAATGGCCAGAAACTGACTGGGCTTTGTGTGCCTCAGTTCAGGGAGTCTGGCACTAGAAACAAATGCCGTAGATATGGTCGGATGCACCACCACACGCCGAAACAGTGGGGCACTCAAATGTTGTTTGACGTGCAAAGGGAGGGCGTGTGAGAGAGCGTCAGAGCTCTGATGAGGTCACCGTCACCATCATGTAGATCAGTGGACGGTGATGTTGGTGATGGGGTCACCAGATGGAAAGGTCATCAAAGCTTTGGCAGCGGTTGCCGACAAAGGAGAAAATCGCTGGAAAGGGGGACAGTGAGCAAAAAAAGGAGAGAAGTCCACTGGAATGTGGAAATAGGACGCCAGAAGTAGGACGACAAGCAGAGTGGTTCACAGGGGATAATAGGTTCCTGATGGAGCACAATTTTCGTTATTCCTCTGTCAAGAATAACATGTGCTCTAATGCCATATAATGGTGTTTTACTGTGTAATGTTGTGTCAAGGATGACCACACTAAGCCTTTATTTATAATGAGCAAATAAGATCAATATTGATTACATTGGATCAATCTAATAATGAGTAAAAAGGACTAATTACTATCTAATCATAAATAACAAAAAAGTATGTAATCTTAACAGCAGGTTTGTTCTTCATAGGAGAGGATTGAACTCCTAAAAACTTGGTTAAAAGGCTCTGATGCCATGTCAAGGACCAACAAGGATTAAGCCCTTACATATACATAGGAGCTCATGAATGGCTATATATTGAATACTTTCATACTTAAAAACAATAACATGTTTAGTTGGAAAACAATGCAAAACAGCATCAAAATAAAACGATATTGTTAGGATATAAGGAGAAGGAAGAGTTAGTTAATATAGTTAAACTACTAATGAGTTAGTTAGTTAGAGGGGTTTATTAGATACAAATAGAGGAAGAAGGATAGGAGAGAGGGGGATCTTATCATTTGTAGATTGAGCATTAGCTCTTTGTGAAAGGAGAAATCCTTTGTGAAGGGGAAACCCTTGGAGTTTTTTCTCCTATTTTCTGTTTTTTTCTTACTAGTCAATAAAAAAATTTATTTTCTTCCTCATTTCAATTCTTGGTTCCTAACAAATTGGTCTGACCTGCCGGAACTTCAAGGGGAAGCCAGTGTTAGAGATGGAGGAAGCACAAATTTGGGCTAAGAAGGTGGAGCTGCCAGTGTTCATGGGGACAGACCCAATTGGTTGGATTGCTAGGGCTGAAAAATTCTGAGGTACAAGAAATTCCTTCGTTCCATAAGCTACAATATGCATTCATGAGCATGGAGGGTGCTGCGACACATTGGTTCTACATTTGGAGCCAAAACAATCCAGATTCAGATTGGGAGTCATTTTCCACAGCTTTGATCAAAAGATTCGGAGATCGCCATGGTAACCACATCTTTGAAAGATTGAGTATCTTGAAGCAAGAAAAGCCAACTAAGACAAAAACCCACATCAAAAAATGGGAGACTTCCACAAAGTTCTTGAAAGGGAGGACCGACATTTCAAAGCGGAAACACATGTTGCGCAAGATATTGAATGAAAAAGTTGATTCCCATGCCTCTCAACAAGACAAAAATAGCATGGAGGGAAGTGGGTCAGAATTCAGTGAAGCAAAGGCTAGTTCTTGGGCAAGAAAGGAGGAACTACCCAACTTTGATAGAAACATAGAAGGGGGAACTGATTTGAGTTTTGAGTGTGACAATGACCCATTGCAGTTCTTGAAATAAAAAAACACAAGTAAAGAAGGTTCAGTAATCAAGAACCATACCCTTTGTGGTGGAGAAGAAACCAAAAATGATGAAGCAAAGTTAGCAGGAGAAAAAAAAGATTGAAAAGGTTATGGAGGAAGAAGTTGATCCACCAATAAAGAGGGAGAAGCACAAGGAAAACGGAGTGACGAATGTGGGCTGCGAAGACGATTTTCTTGATAACCCAATTACAGATATGATCAAGAAGGAAGTCGAAGCTGGTGATTCAACCAAGTCACATTATTTTCAAGATTCAGATTTCCATAAAAAGATTGTTATGGTGAAACAAAAATCATTCATGAAGGTGGTTGGAACAACAATGGTGCTGAAATCTTGGAATGTCAACTTGTTGGGTGTGCCTTTAGCATTAAATTTTGTTGCATCTATGGCTGACAGCTTAGCCATGGAGCTAAGGCAAACGGAATGTACTGAGCCAATCAAGCTGATTAAAGTTATATGGAGTCCACCCTTGTCCCTCCCACCACCGAAGCCACCGGACCTCAGTTTGCATGCAGGGGTAGTGTGTCGTTCCTAGTTAAGCTACAAGGGTGCAGTTGTCTTCCAACAATCAGACAAAATTTTAGGAAGTTTCAGTGTGCAATTCCAGTTTTCAGATTCCAACCTTGAGGACAAGGTTGATTTTAGGAGGGGTGTATTGTTGGGATATTAGGAGAAAGAAGCGTTAGTTAATATAGTTAAAATAATAATGAGTTAGTTAGTTAGTTAGAGGGGTTTATTAGATATAAATAGAGGAAGAAGGATAGGAGAGAAGGGGATCTTATCATTTGTAGATTGAGCATTAGCGCTTTGTGAAAGGAGAAATCTTTTGTGAAGGGGAAACCCTTGGAGGAGAGTTTTCTCTCCTATTTTCTGTTCTTTTCTTACTAGTCAATAAAATCTTTTATTTTCTTCCTCATTTCAATTCTTGGTTCCTAACAGATATGGAACCAAACACAATTTCTGTAACAATCAAATAACATAACATAAGAACTGGAGAAGTAAATACTCAAGAGCTCATAATGGATGCATAAAATTACCTTAGTCGCTGTTCTCCAGTGCTAGATCCACCAACAATAGAAAGCCATTCTGCACAATGAATAGTCTCTTCAATATCCTGGACACAATGAGCAGCACTGAGCAGTAGTAATGTCAATTAGGAAGACATGAAAGAAGTGAACAATTCTAACAAATATCAACCTTCCATCCATCCTTTTGACGCATTGAATGCTCTAGCATGATGCTAAGGAAATTATGAATAAGGTCTTCTATGTCTCCAATGGTTGTGGAATCAGATAATTTAATTGGACCCACCTGTCAAACAGTTGAACAAAAGTACACAAGTAGCAGAGTTAAAGAATCTTCACAAGAACCTACAAATATGTGTCCGTAGTACACAGGAAGATGGCATGAATCTTTTGTCTATGTATGACAAAAAAGATTAGAGAGAAAAGACAACTAAAAAACAAAGAGAGGTGGAGAGAGGATAAGAATTTTGTTTTTGATTCACATTATTACCTCATAGTTTGAGATCAGGACTTCCAGAATCCACTCAGGCCATTCCTCCATGGTTGTCAGACCGCTTCTATTTTCAGGATGACTGCAAGCCAAAAATAGAAGATCCTGAAATCACACACAAACAGCTCAAAACTAGGTGGTATTAAAAACATATCAAGTAGGAAAATGTCCATAATTGGAAGTCTTACTTCCTCTAACAAAGTTCTATTAGCAAATTTTCATTCAATATGGCTGTGGCATATACATGAACCTTCCTTAAGTTAACTCTGACAGAGTACTTAAGGCCATAAAAGAACAGAACTGCTCTCATAGTATCTGAAAGAATATGAAAGAGAGATTCTAAAATGAAACTTAAGATACAATACCCCCCTATTAATTGTTCCATTTGATAAGAAAATGTGTATGGAAAGGACTATGTGAAAACATAAAGAGAAAATAAAATAATCTCTTTTTTATCCCTTTGCATGTTTACCGGTGAGACTCTGAAAGAATCCATGTGTTGAGGTTAAAAATCAGGACTTGAAAAAAAAAAAAAAGTGCATTTGTTGATTGCAAAAGAACAGAAAATAGGAGAGATATTCTCATATTCTCCTCCAAGGTTTTTCCCTTCACAAACAATTTCTCCTTTCAGTTTCACGAAGAGAAAAAGCTCAATCTAAAAATGATACAAGGTAGAATGCCAATGCTTCGTACCTTACAACCTCCTATCTATTTACCTCTCAAATCCCATCTAACTGACTAACCCTTCTACTAACAAACTACAATAACTGTCTTAACAAACTCCCTAACTCCTAACAGTTGAAAATTGATCGGGGCAGGGATTCCAAGAAAATGAGGGGAAGAGTGACAAAGCTAGAGAAAACCGAGAGATCTGAGGAGCAATCCGAACTCTGTTACAGACAGAAGTATTCTCTGAACTGAGATCAATTACAATATAAAGTTACAGCTATCTTTACAATAAAATTTCATTACAAAGCAAGTTTTTTAAATACAGCTACTATTCATGCTTAAAATAGGGGAAGAAAAGGGGGGGGGGGGGGGGGAACTGCCACTAATCATGGTTAAAATAAGAGAAAAATGTAGATTATAACAAGCAATTCTTTCATTAGCTTTACTTTTAGTGTTGTACCAGCCTAGTTCAAGAAAAGTATGTGTTCCACCATTATCTTTCAACTCTTTAAATAAGAGCAAACTTAAGGCCTAATAAAATCTATAAAATACAAGAAATTCAAATGCATAAATTAAGAAGTACATCAATGAACAAGTAAGCTGTATTGAGAAGTCCATTTACATGCAACAAGCAAGAGCAAAAACACATGAAACAGAAAACACCTCATAAATCAAATAAAATGCAATTTAAAAATATTAGATGCATGCTGTAAAAAATGAGCACTGTTAGGCTAATACCTGTAGCGCTCTGCTCTGTAGTGACCTAGGTGCAAAGGGAAGGGAATGCAAAAGCACCAATAAAAGTTGTGAATGCTCAAAGCGATGACCAGAATCATAGAAGTTTAGCCCATCCTCTGAAGAAGAGGCATTAATCTGAAATGGAAAGAAAGCAAGCCAAAAAAACAAGTAAATGAAAACATCAGCTAATGAGGATATTATAACCCTTTAGAAACTTGATCACCTAATGACATTTTTCAAATGCAAACAAATTCATATTGTTGAATATTTATGCAGATAAACTGAAAATTATAACAACAATCTATAAGCTTATAATGGCCAAAAATGAATGGGCTTATACTGAATAAGAATGGTAAAGACATATTGCAGATATAATTTTTATATATAAAAACAAAAAGAAAAGATAATTGCCATTTGCACAACATTATATGAATATAGAGTATGGATAAGAAGAAGGAAGGTAGCCATACCGAGGCAGCCAACAAAGCTGTGTAAACATTGTTAGTCATTAGCCTGTTGGGTGCTGCTTGAAATGCCTTCTGTAAAGCATAAAGTAGAAGAGAAACCTTGTCTTCAAACATAGTACCACCTTTGTCATGGAGTCCAACACCCAAAAGGTTGCTTGTTGTATCAGGACCAGCACGGGAACCAAATGTCAGATGTCCCGAAGCTACTAAAGCACCTAAGAGACCTATGATCCCAACAACAATGCCATCACTTTTATCAGCATTGTAAACATTTTTTCTAGCACTGTCTGCACTAATGGATAGACTTATGCCTCCCAAATTCTTGGCAGAAGTTATTTCAAATATCCTGTCACTGTTAACATCAGAACTAGGATCAGGGCTACTACCACTATCAACAGATATAGAACCTTGGTCATTGTCTTGTATGATGGCTTCGCTTTTCTCCTTTAACCCTTCATCCTTCTGACTTTCTTTTATCATTTCATTACCACCAGCAATCTCAGTTTTTTGAGATTCAGGATTCATTGACAATGATTCCAGAACACCACTATCTCCAGCTTTAGCTTCCCTCTGGAGCAGAACAAGAAGAGTTTCTATGCCACCACATGCTAGGAATTCTTCCGCAAATGTATGAGCTCTAGATGTATTTGGCTGGACAACCAACCTGTAGAAAAGATGCAACACCCTAGCAACCTGAAAATGAAGAAATATTAAATTAGTACAGATTTATTTAAATAATAAAAAATTAAAATCAAACCAAAGCATTATATTATATGTATTATATGTAACATTCAAGATTTTACAAACTTCAAAAGAATAACATATAACATAAGATTCATGATAGCCAGAACATGCATATTACTTGCATTAAATTTATCACAATTTAACACACAACATACTGCAAAATATAACGTATTAGTAACCTGGAATTACTATAGATATTCAGCCAGCTGGGTGTTTCACAACTGCTGGGCCTTATAGTGCCATATAAAATGCAGTCCAACGCATGGCTCCCACAAGTGTGGGGTTTAAACTGAAATAGATGTACACAACCATACTATCATCAATGAAGAGACTGATACCATGAATAGATCCCACAACCAACATCACCATGTCACAGTGCTCTCCATTAGCAGCCACTGTGCCATGGCAGCACCATCCCATGACGGCATTGCAGCAGTTGAACAAAATGCCATTAGACATTAATGGCATTGCAACTTATGGAAGCCGCCTCTGCCATGAGGCCATGGCAGTCCATTGCAGAAAAGGCGGTTTAGGCCCTATTCTTTCAAAAGAAACCCAAGAGTTAAACTGTTAAGGGGCTCAAACAACCTTCACAACTTACTCTACAGACAAACAACCTCTGCTCTACAAAACTGAATGAACTGTGCAACCATATCCTCCAACTCCACTGATTGTGAAAACAGCCCATCTGTGTTTCCTCTCCCCCTGTTCTGGACTTCAATTTTCTCATGTAACCTCTCCAGCCAATTGTACCTTCTCTTTCTTTGTTCTCTTGATTCCTGGTTTATGTTCCTCTTAGTTCTCTAGAGCCATTATTTCCTCAGTTCATCTATGGTCCCTCTGCACATTATTCCCTTTACATTGGTGATAGATACTTTTGTTGAATTTTATTTCCTAGAATATGTTACTAATTTATTGTTTGTCATATAGTTTTTCTTATTTATTACATTCAACAATTCTTTTTGTATATTTTGTATGTAGGTATCTGTGTGTGTTACCATGCTTATGCCATAAGCAGCTACATCATTTGCAATATTATTATGAAGGATTATTGGCTTGCCACAATAACATTGTCATGTGACAAGGCAACAATCTTACCACATGAGTATTGCATGGGCCCTTTTTATATAATAATAAGAATAGGTGAAGAGACATAAGAAAAGAACCCGCTCAAACATGGAAATGGAATTCACTACCAAAGCCCCCAACCTGGTGGAACTCCATAAAAGAACAAAACCACTAACTGAATGCCAGATGAAATTAGCACCTATCACATTTTTTTTTTTTTTGATCAGCAAAAGATATGTATATATATTAATAAAGTACCAGAGGTACCAAAGATACAGATTACAAATAGATAGCCAAAGGTATGGGTCCGAGGCTGACTGAATGGAGTCAGGCTAGGAACCAAGTCAGGCTACATAAAGGGAGAAATTAAAGCTGACCATCACTATTTATAAAAGCCTATGCTAAGGTTGCTAGACCAAATGTTATAGTGAGTGGCAAAATCCTTCTCCAAGTTCCTAAGTCAAGTCCAAAGTAAGAAAATATACCTATCACAAAATAAAGAAATACTTGCTGGATTCTAAGTGACAAACTTTTAATAATTCAAGAACTCAGTTGACAACATCAAACAAGTAATCATGAAACCGGAAGCCATATAAGAACCACAGAAAGTCTACAAGGAAATTCTATTATAAAGCAAATGCATTTAATAGCATTGACTGGGCTCTTATGTCTGTGCATAGCAGTGTCCTGCCTGACAATGCCTTCTTATTACTGACACACAAAAAAAGCGGAAAAGACACTTTAAGGTTACTTCTTTACCTGATTAGGTTGTGGACAGTCAACCATGAATCCAAGTAAACATCGGACATCATTCGAGGCCAATGAAGGAGGTGCTGCCACTATGAGAAGTTCAACTACCACCAAGAGCTCATCAACCAAAGCATTGATTTCTCCTACTGGACGTGTAGCCGCAGTTAGAGAAACAGTATTCAGAGAATCAATTTCAGGAACAGTCCAATAACATCTTCTGCAGCCATCAAGAAGCATCTGAATGGCATTTGCATCTCGCATTACCATTGACTCGGTGAAAACCATATCTGCAAGTGATGATAGAAGCTTCTTTTGTATGCCATAACTACACAAACTCCAAATTTTTAAATCTAACAGCAGTGTAGTGAAGAGCTGCACTTTAAGTGCATGGTTGATCGTCTGAGATTGACAAAGGGATACAACAGCAGCAACAAGTTCCTCATCTCTTACACCATCATGCTTTCTAACATCAAGCAAAGATAGAGTTTGAAGAAGATGATTCAAAATTTTTGATAGAACCTCTGGCCCTCTGCCATGAGCCAGCTCTTCATTGTTCCTTGGATGTTGAATAGCTGTGGATATAATTCTAAATATTGGGGCAGCAAGAGATGCAGTGGCCGAAGACAAGGGTAAATTCTCTTGCTGAGGTTCCAGTGTATACTCATGTACATTGCTTATTGTCAAGGGAAGCAAAGACAAGGGACCACCATAGGCCAAAGCCCACAAAGCATCCACAGGTCGCATTCGTGCAGCAACATGGACTTGCCCAAGAACCTCAGCTGGACGTCGATGCACTCCTGAATCATGATAAAGGAACCATAAGAAGACTAGAAAATGATACAGAATATTATTTACACCTTATATTGCAGTGGCAATAAATACACATTAAAAGCTTCAGGATGTATACGTTAAATACAGAAATGTTATGATAAGACCAATGCAATGAATGCATCTGGGATCCAATAAACAGTTGGTTGTTCCGTAATTAAACACTGGTAATAAAAGAAAAGCTCCAACGATCATTGATCACAGGAATAGGTCTATGACAGAGGACTGTTAAGAATTAAGAAGATATTTTGAGTACAGAAAAATATGCATGGCGCATAAATTTACCAATGTCTGAAAGCTGCCTTAATTGCGATCACCCCTAACCCGCCTCACTTGCAGCCTCTTTGGGGGCTGCCTTAATTGAATCCTCAAGGGTGATGTTTAATCCCACATTGACTAGATATGGCTTAAATAAAGCTTATAAAGCTTGGGAAATCCTCACTTTACATGCTAATTTGGTGGGGTTGACTTGGGTCCTAAATCCTAATTCTAAGATAGTATCAGAGTATAACCAAGATCCATTGTTGGGCTAACCTAGATCAATTGGGCCACCTGCATTCCCACATTCCAGGCTGGTAGCCTAGAGCATGAAGGGGTGTGTGTTGAAAAGCCACTTAATCACGGTCAACCTAGCTCGCCTTAGTTACGGCCTCTTTGGGGGCTGTCTTTTTTTTTTATCAGCAAAAATATATAATTATATTGATATGAGTACCAGAGGTACAAAGGTTACAATTTAATACATCAAACAAATGGTTCCAATATCAGACTTGATGTAGTCTTAATTGCAGCCTCAAGGGTGGTGCTTTTTTAGGCCACATCGACTAGAGATATGGCTTAAATAGAGCTTATAAAGATTGGGCAATCCCCACATTACAAGCCAATTTCGTGGGGTTGACCATTTGAGTTAAGCCCTTAGTTCAAATTCTAATAACCATCTTATCTAATCTATTTGTATAGTTGCAAGACTAAAAGCAATGAAAGAATGAGATAAACAGAATGCAATTAAATAGTCAACTACACATGATATCCTTACAAGACAGAGCTTAATGACAGAAAGACCAGTAATAATATGTCTACTACTTAATGAATTTCACATACTGTTTAATCACCCTTTAATTTAATTAATATTCATAGTAAATCATTTTCTAAACAACAATGCAACTTTATATGCATGGATAAATGAGCTTAACGCGAGTCCCTAAATGTTCTGCTCATGACTACCAAAATACAAACAATTATTGATTTATTAGTTATATAATTTTAAAACAAAAGAAAAGAAACTTTCAGATAAGAAAAATCAAAGACATGGAATTACTGTAGAAAGCATCCCAGTAATAAGCAAACAGAAAAATTTTAACTGCTAGAGATTAGAGAAAGAACTTCTAATGTGATGCTTACAAACACTAACCAAAATATAGTGAAAAACATTTTTTTTCATCATATAAATCCACAAACTAACTTTCCAAAGATTATTTACCAGGTATCAGGGGCCTTTCTGCATGAAAAATCAATATGCTTTTATGCAGGGTATGACAATTCATTATTCACATATTATCATAAAAGAATCGATAGAAATTATCCAACCTGAAGCACCAGAAGGTGAAGCATCTGGACAGAAACGCCCACTAAGCAAACTAGGATGATAGAGCAGGTGAAGCCAACCTCCAATTTCTGCATCCAAAAGCACACTTTCCTCTGCCTTACTCTGCACATAGGCATTTGTTGCTAGCCATGGTAGCCCAGCAGCATTACCAAAAGAAGGCACTATATCCCCTCCTCTAGAAGCCAGGCATGCCATTCTTTCTGGGCCAATTGGTTCCTTGAAGATGTAAACAGGACCCATCTCAGCAAACAGAGGGCATTGACGACGACGGCGTTGTAAACCAGCCATAGTAGGAGGAGGGTTAGTTCCTATGCAGCAAAATGCAAGGGGTTTTGAAATTCGAGGGAACTCAAAAGGACGAGTTTCATATAAAGATCCATCTACATATAACCTGACTTCACTTTCTGCTTTCCCAAGAATTCCATGCTTGCCTACATGTTCAAGACCAATGAAGTACCAGCATTGCGGTTTGAAAGCATAGGTAAAATGCAAAGAAGATTTCTTTCCCTTTCCGCCAGCAGTTTCAACAACCAAAAATTGAGCATGGAAATAAGCCTCTATACCCTGATTATCACCAGATAAAAAACTGAACAGTCGTGGCATGTGTGCTGTACCTTCACCAGCAAGTGCACTAGCTGCAGCAGCAGCTGACATAGCTGACGATTTACCCGACCTAGATGCTGCAGCTGCGGCAATTGCAGCAGCAACTGTAGCTGTATTTAATGTGTCGGCAAATGATTCAATGTAGATCCATGTGGCAAAAGCATATCCACTGATAAATGGCCAACGGCTCTCACCTGGACCAAGCAAACCAGAACTTTCACCATCAAACTCAAAGGTGCAGGCTGGTCCCATTGACTCCTTTCCGCTTATTGCTTTCTCCAATGCTAGTGTTAACCGTGGAGCCCAAATTGTGGTAAGTGTTTTTGTAATGACTTGAAACCATCTGTAAAGATCACTCACGCTGAGAGAATGGCCCGCTAAATATTGTATGCAGTGGCACAAAGGAGTTCCATCCCACCTCATTTGCCCATTTAAGCCAACATCCACTGTGAAAATTTTTTCTGCTGTTCTCAACAATACTCCCAACAGACCAGCCGTTGAGCACATTGCTCGATTTCTAGTGCAAGCCCTTAATATCACAAGTAGTCCCCTAACCATCCGTGTCCTAGGTGACATCACATCGTCAGTATCACCAGCATAAGAAAGCCAAGGAATAAGTTCACCTGCCACGATGGCAGCTCGGGAATTCAGCATCACACTAGGAGGATTATTATCTTCATCCTCTTCAAAACTTTCAACACCACCCATTGTTGCAAGAAGTGAATCTACAATTAAGAAAGGCACACTATCCATTTCTTCACCACTCTCAAAAATTTCTACACCACTTGCAATATTCTTTAGCTTGTCCATACCTTCAGGTTTCCCCATAATAGCAGAATCAACTAAATGCAGCAATTCTGGAGACACGTTCGGCTTTTCATGTTTATTCCTAGGCTTTGGTGGAGAATTGACAATAGAATATCCACTGGAATCAAAACTAATTGATGAGGAAAAATCCTTGGGTGTAAGAGCAAAATGTCCTTCTGAACCAGGGCTATAAGAAAGATTATCATGATGCTTGTCAGCAACTGGGGAAGAATCATTCTGTATTGAGTTTGACCCAAATGAATATCGAAAATCCTCTGCATTTCCACCAAACGGGTGCTGTTTATTATCAGAACCAGATGACCGGTTTGAATTCTCATACTCATCATTCTTGTCTTGATCTTTCAAAGATACTGGCTCAAACTGGTCCTCATCCATTACTGTAGTTACAGAATCAATACCTTGTTCTTGCAAGGTTTCCCTTTCATCTATAAGTTCAACCCCAAAATTGCTGCTAGAATTTACATTTTCCTGATGAGGACTCTCAACAAATTGTTTTACACCACTCTCTACTATTTCATCAGTATCTAATTCATTAACAGATATCTTTATCTCTTTTGGTTCTTCCTTGTCTTCCATCAAGTTATTTTTGAAGAAGCTAACAAATATTCATTGAAATTATGAAAGCCCAATCCACCTGTATGTAATAATTAGTAAAATTCCAATAACCACAAAAACAACTTAATGAAGAGTAAGTTCTATGCAAGCCTTTTGAAAGAACATACATTATGTCACTCATCAACCACGAACACCACAGTCCATATGGAAAGAAACCAATCAGAATGAAAATAGAAAGAGTTTCCATGGGTGTGTGTCTATACTCAGATCTCGGCAATCACTTCTGAATGATTCATGCATTCAGCAATTCATAAATAGATCAGACGGCTCATAATTTATCTCAGTCAATTAACTCAAAACACATTCAAAATCTCAACCGTCCGATCTTCACCCAACAATTATAAATGCATGAATGCAGGCAAAAATGACTGCACCGAATCTGGATCCGGCGTGTGTCTATATTCTATATACATATGCATAAAAATGAACCTAAACGTAGTAATAAAGGTGATTTGATGAGTTACACACTATTTATTGGTCTGGTTAACCAACAACAGGTAAATGTTTGACAATGACAACTCATCAACGATTCTGGTACCAACCGTCCTGCCTAGCAACTAACAACAGTTACAAAAACAAGCTTTAGTTTGACCAAACACACAAAATAAATCATCATAAGGACGAAAACAAATCTGCACATATAACAGTCAACAGTACACTAGTAGAAAATTCATAAGCTTCGTGTGGCAGCTCAAGCAAGTAGCTCATTCACTTAGATTTGAGTTGAGGACAAATTTACAATAACTAAATGAAGTAAAGTTCACAAGTCGAAGCACAAAAACACTGAGACTCGCTCCAGAATTTAGTTAACTTAAACATTAGCGTTCAATTCAAACCAACGAGAACGCAACAACGGTAAGCAAATACAACCAGAAAAAGTCGTCGTTTAGCGAAAAACGCTAAAAACGAGCATCGGATCTTGCTCGGACGACGAACTCAAGCAATAGAATAGACTCGGATCGCCTCGCATTGCGAGAACAGATCGAGAAACAGCAGATCTCTCCACAAAGCCGCGCGCGATTCGATCGAAGCTTGCAAAGTCAAAGAAGAAAAAAACGCACGGATCGTAACGAAACCGACATTGCTGCTTCGGATGCAAGTAAAGCGAAGAACAAAGAAATAGCGGTTACAGTTTGCGTACCTTCTAGAAGACTCCGGGGCGGAGTGGCGTTCGCGTTCGATCGTCGGTTCCAATCGAGGATTTGACGGAAATGGGGGAGAAGGTGAGGAGAGAGAAAGTAGAGAGAGTGTATCGATGAAGGCGAATTGGGCGCGAGAGAGAAAAAGAGAAGAGAGTAGAAGGGGGTTGGTGTTGGTTGATACTTGCAGGCAGCTATATAATGTAATTGATTATTGCTGTCTGCAAATGGTTTTACCCCATTTTTTCATTTCATAACGATTACTTAACTCTGGCGTTGTCTGCTCCGGTCCGGCCAAACCGCCAGCGGATCATCCAACCGGTTCAAATCATTTTTGTTTTGCTTTGGATTTTATTTTTTCAATAATCCTATTGGGTCAAGAATATATTTTCAATAAAATATAATTAATTATGTATTTAGTGTCGTCTAATTGTCTATTGTATTATTTTTTTTATTAACACTAATTGGAAATAGGTAGTGCCTCAACTACCAATTTCTTTTATTTTCTTAATTTTAAATTAAAATACAAAATAATTAAAAGAGGTAAATAAGTGTTACATTGGAAGAATTATTTTTTTTAATAATTGTTTTATTCAAAGGTAATTTTTAGAATTAGTTAGAAGATGAAATAGTCTTAAAAATATATATACACATAATTTTATTAATAGTTATAGATTATTATTATTATTATTATTATTATTATTATTATTATTATTATTATTATTATTATTATTATTAAAACACGGATCAATATATATTGGGATGATTCTTCTTTCCCCTTTCAAGTTTTTGCTTTCTTCACCTCCAAGTAGTTTTGTATCTCTTTTTGTTACTTCCTTTTTTAGCTTTTAGAATGAACAATTCAAAAGGTAAAAAAAAAAAAAAAACCAATTAAAGATTGAAGAAGCAACTTGAGGGTGCAATAAGCAACAACCTTCTTCAAAAGTCATCCTTCACTCATTTCTTATTTTATTAATTTCAAAATCGTTGTACTACCCTTACTTATATCTTCTCCAACCTCCAACGTCTTTCCCTCTCTCTTTCTTTGAATTTCTCCAACACTGACATTACCCAATTCTATCTTTTGTTTATTTGCTCGTATTTTTTTTAGATTACCAAATCTGAGGTACAATTTGTTTGTATTTCGAAAAACCTAATTCGTAGTAATAGAATTGATGTTCCAAAATATGTAATCCATAGAAATAGAATGGGTGTGAACATTCCAGATCACCTATTTTGGAATAAAATCAAAACAATTACGAATCATGTAATTTGAAACATTTATAAATGTTGTTTAAGCCTTCTCCACAACCCTCTCCCAGATCTCGCTCAACAAATACAAAATATTATTTTTTTATATCTTATGCAAAACAACATTGTATAAAGCCAAACACTTTAAGTATCACCTTCGTTAACCTCATGGTGGGAAACAACCTCATGAAATGACTCAACCACACTGACAACAAGTATGTCATTGCCCCTGCATTCTGGTAAAGTAAAAAATGAAACCTAAATATCTGAAATACTTATTACTTTAATTACTAATATAAATATCATGTCATAGTTTAATTGTTAATCTAATCAGGGACAAATAAAAAAACTACAATATGATTTGTTGGAAAAGTTAGAATAAGTTTATCTATTGAGGTTAGAGTCTTTTGAGTTATTTTAGTCTCATTCCCAACTCACACATTTGTGCTAATTCTTTTTTCGAATTCAACCTTGAGGTCAACTCGTACCCATGGAGAAAGATGAAAGAAGGGATGATTTTTCCATCTCTCTTAAGATACAATAACAATACGACTGAGTAGATAAAGAATGCTAGGAACACATACTAAATACAAGCTATATGAATAGGATAATCTCAAAAGTAGAGTCTTTCTTTGGACCAAAAACTTAAAGATAAATATGTCTTGAGGTGTTTCGGTCAAAAAAATGAATATATGAGTGATTAGAGGCATCCACTTCGTATATGTATGTCTGTGATTATTCTTGAGAGTTTGAGCTCCCTTTAGCAAGTTCCAAATCTGAGTTCTTCAAAACTTACATATTGTCCATTCTCAACATGTCAATAGGGGATTGTATGGGGTTTGAAGTTACTTTGTCAACATCTCAATCAGAATTATCTGAGATTCTTTTCTTCAACCTTAACCTCCTACAAACCTTAACCGTATGGTTATGGATTGAATTTCGATAAGCAATTCCAAAGATGTTTTAAGCTAATGCGTTTGAGGTGGACTATATTGATGTGTTTTTTTTTTTTTTTTTTACTGTTGACTTAGTTGAGCTTTGATGGTGTTGGTAAAATGCTCCAATCAAATTAGAAATTAAAAAATTAGCTAAAAATTAAAAAATTAACTTATTAAATTATAAGTATTTGATAAAATTAACCGTTTAAGTAATGAAAAGTATAAGATGACTGAAAAATAATAAACTGTGATTTATTTAAAAATGACAAACGGAAAATTTGATAAATATATTAAGGATAAAAAGAAAAAAATATATAAAACTAGATAAAAACTAATATTTTTAAAAATATTATAACGTCTCATAAAACACTAAAAGTTATTAAGAACTACTAATAGAAGTTTATTTAACGAACAATCAAATAAATTTTTAACTAATAAAAAAATTAAAACTAACTAAAAATACATTATCAAACATAGTCAATAATTATTAGTTATCATTTGCCTTATTTTTATATGCAAGTGCATGGTGTAACTTTGTGGATTACTAACCTAGTTAGGTTTATTATAATAGACTAATATTTTGGTTTGGGCATTGCACATATGAAATTTAATATTTAAATTTTATGATTATAATTAATTATCATAAAAAAATGCAAAAAAAATTCACATCATATGATTAAAATGAATAACAATTAATCTATAAATTTGTAAGGATAACTATTTATATCGTAAAAGAAATACAAATTATACAAAAAAGTAGTTAGTTTGAATGGAAGTTTTGTGGGTGAAAAAAAAAACAATGGTTAGGAAAAGAGAATCCCATTACAAATGATTAAATAGGTTCTCTAACAGAAATTAAATCATCTATATAATCAATAGATATTCTATACTGATGAGATGTATAAAAATAATTTTGTAATGTCATTCAATGACTAATCATTATTAATGACTTTTTAAGGTAATTATTATAAAATTTAACAAACTTATCCTATGTGTTAATCAATATAATTGAATCACTACTGTATCATCATTAAATTTTAACATGCCAGTTATTACCTTATTGTTTAATGCACATCATTAAATTTTAACATTCCAGTTATTACCTTATTGTTTAATGCACATCATTTGCAGGTGTTTTTAAATTTTGAATTTCCATAAATATATTGCATTGCTATAAACAATCCGGTATTTGAATATTTATTAATATCAAATTATTAAATTAATTCTTAATGTCAGGTTTCATAGTTAAAAATTTCTAAATTTTAAATCCTTTATTTAGTTCAAACATTTTGAGTTTGAATGCTTTGTTATCATTTTTGAGAAAGAATATTATTAGTAATTTGGTTTATTATGTTTTATAATTAAATAGCATTATACTAATAAAAAAGTTTCTTTATATATAATATATATTATTTTAAGAAGAAATGATAACAATATATTATTATATTAATATGTTCTTTTAAAAAGTTGAAGTTTATTAGAAAGAGTAAAATAAAATTTAGTAACTCATATTAATGAGACTCCCATTAAATGATTTTTTTAATAAATTCTAATATATCTTTTAAGTATGGACTTAATTTGGGTTTATTAGGTGCAAGGTCCAACCAATACAAATGTTTGAGTCTCACATGTTACAACACAACACTAGCGCGATTCATAGGTTCCTATGAGAAAATTCAAAATCCTAAACTTGGCATGTCTCTGTTCTTCTGATTCACAATGCTGCGGTAAAGAGAAAGAGAGATTCGTGAATCGTCAACGATACATAGTTCACAAGGTGATGGAACTTCCACCCATTCTGCAAAACAAAGACAAACACGCCCAAATTTTACAAAACCAAACATCTTGGTATAAGTAACGTTACTTCAAGATCAAATGTGATCAAAATCATTTTTGTAAAATTAATTTAATTCAGAATTAATTTTGTTCACACTCAACCAAACATGTTAAGGGGCTGGAAGATCTGTAATGAATGGGTTTCATCTTCCTTGTTTTGCACCTGATGCCTTGTATAACAGGTAGTCAAATGGCTTGACATATAGATGGATATATACCAAAAAAAATTTAAAAAATGGAAAAATATAAACACTAAAGAATTGTAATTTTATTTTGCCATAGCAGGTTGATATTTATTAACCGTTTCATTATATTTTTAAATATAAAATTAAAGGAGAGATCCATTTAGTCCAAGAGTAACTTTTTTAGAATTATTCTTCATCTCACTTCTTTGGAGATCTAATTAGATATCAAGAAGAAAATGAATAATGAGATGATAAATAACTGAATTACTATTAATAAAGTAAAAACAAATTATTAACAAAAGTAGGTTGACATTTTTTTCCTATTTTGTCCACAATCTTAGAAATAGAAAATAAAATAAAATTAGGCTAATATTTTTTAATTATGAGTGAAAATATTTTAATACAAATATATTATAATAGTTGATTTGTAGTTATTATTATTTTTAGATTTATACATAAATTATGCTTCTCTGTCATTATGCTTTATTGGTTTATTCATTTCATTGTGCTTTACATCACTCCCATGCACATTTACTCTCATATTGGCATGGCATGATTACAGAGTCAACATTTTCAATTATGAATGTTGGTATTTTATTATCGCGTGTATAATTTAGAGACCTAATTGAGAGTAAGTTGCAAATTATAAAGACTACGATGATAGTAAATTGAACAACAGACTCAATTTGGATTTATTTCTTGAAAAGTCCAACCAATACAAATATTTGACTCTCACAACACAAGGAACAAAAAAAAGCCGCGAATTCATAGGTTCCTCTAAGAAAATTCAAAAATCTTGAACCTGGTTCGTCTGTGTTCTTCTTCTGATTCGCATTACTGTGGTAAAGAGAAAGAAAAAAAAAATTGTGAATCGTCAGAGATAATACATAGCTCACAAAGGTGATGGAACTTCTTCATGTTCATTCTTTTGATTTCTTATTCTTTTTTGTTTTTTTTTTCCTTCCATTTAGTTTTTCATCATTTGGTGGTGAATTCTCGAGCACCCCATCAGCATTCAAAGCTTCAAAATCGAGTCTTTGATCAGAGCTTACAATCTATATGCGACTTTCAATCATGGGTCATGCACTTCTTGTTGTGTGTCGTGTGTGTATTACAAAATGAGTTCGTCTGTTTCAAGATTCAGTTCTGTCTCTTCTTGTTGTGACCATGCATGGTTCTGAAAATGCCGTAAAAGGTGTCAAATGGTGAATCATTTTTCTTTTTTCTATTTCTATGTGCAAGCAAATCTTCTTTGGTTTAATGGACTCAAGATTCCACTCAACTGTGTTATTTCTGTTTTTCTGAAGTTAACTTTCTTTGTGGTCACAATCACTTTTCTTTTTCTTGTATTGTATGGATAGTAGAAACTAGAAACAAGTCAACCTAATGGTTCCTTTGTATATGATTCAATTTCTGTCTTTTTTTCAAACAAGGGAGTGACAGAAATTCTTATCTTCAAGCTGCACTCAAATAGTATGAAAACCTCTGACTGAGACTCTCTCTGGTTGAAATCTTGTATGCTTAAAAATTTGTAACCTTGTAGATGCTGGGAATGTGAACACTGAACTTTTACTTCATATATGATTTCCATCTAATGATCAAAAGTATGATTTTCATCTAAACTAATGAGAAATAACTCCTGATTTCTCATTATGTTTTTTACTTCATAAATGGTTTATGCTTTTTTGCATATTTGTGAGACTGTGATTATAATTATGCAACAAAAAGGAATCTTCTTTCCCTTCATCTAGAGGTGGTATGGTATTCTAATGTGCTCCCCATTTGTTTAATAGATATGATTCCTAAGTCTAAATTCTTTTATTTCTTAAGGGATGAAACTCTCCAATAGCTATTTGATGCTCAATATACTAATTAGAGTTTTTGATCCGTCCATGTGTGAATATGAGTTTGTGATGGTTGGTTTTCTAATACTTTGGGTTAATGTGGACATAGATATTGTTGAAATCTGTTGGTGATGGATTCGTCTGGTCCTGCAAGGGAAAAGGGCAAGGCAAAAGCTGTGGCAAGAAGAACTAGGGCAAGAGCTAAGGCTAAAGCTAAGGCTAAAGCTAAGGCAAAAGATAATACAAAAGCTAATACAAAAGCTAAGGCAGAAGCTAATACAGAAGCTAAGGCAAAAACTAATACAGAAGCTAAGGAAAAAACTAATACAGAAGCTAAGGCAGAGTGTGCTCCTCCTCCAGAGAAGCCTCGGGTTCTGCTTGCTTGTTGTGGAAGTATTTGTGCAGCAAAATTTGAGCGTGTTTGTAGACATTTTTTAGAATGGGCAGAAGTGAAGGTAGTTCTCACAAGATCAGCTTTGCCTTATATTGGAGATCAAACATTTCCCGATGATCTACTTGCATGTATTGATGAGCACGAGTGGCTTACTTGGAAACAGATAGGTGATCCTGTGGTCCACATTGAGCTTCGTGAATGGGCTGATATCATGGTCATTGCTCCATTGTCATTAAACACTCTTGGCAAGGTAATCAAACTTTGCTGCTTCTGTCTCTTACACTCTACATTGTCATGTGATACAAACACTATCATGCATTAAACTAGCTGTCTTGTCTCTTGAGACTAGCATTTTTATGCAATTGAGATGAGTCATCTATTATGTATGCTACTAATCATCATGTAATGTTCAATTGTTACACTTGGCTTTGGATCTTCATTATTTAATTTAATGATATGAAAAATAAAATATGTTCATGATGGAGAGAGAAAATGCAATTTTTATAAAATAAACACCAGCATAAGAAAATGATGTTGTGTAATTTGTGTAGCGAACCTCATTCTGTGGAAGTTTTAGTTGTTGTAAAGACTCACCATGATTAGTTGTTGGAGTCAAAGACTTAGCACATTCATGTAGTCAATTAATTGAAACCGTTGAATGAAGATCGAACGACTGATATTTTGTCTCGTAAATCTGACTTCATGATTTCGCAAATGCATGAATGCAGGGAGTCCATTTTCTCTATCAGTAGGATTCTGGATTTGATAAAAGTATGACTCAATAATAAAAAGGATCCAAATCTAACGTTTACATCACGTATTGAGATGTGTGCTTGTTTCTATTTTGAGTACATCAATTGTAGGTGTCAATTCCAATTCTCTTTCTTCTATTTCTTACTTTAACTTATAGAAATATGTTGTTGTAGATAGCGGGAGGGTTGTGTGACAATCTTCTGACATGCATTGTGAGAGCATGGGACTACGAGAAGCCATTTTTTGTTGCACCATCCATGGAGTCTTCTGAGTGGATAGACTCATTAACTGAAGATCATGCGATGGCCATTGATGAGCTTGGCATCCATCTCATCCCACCTGTTCCTCAGAGGGCATCTGAGTATCACGCAATGGCACAACCTTTCACCATTTACTCAAGTGTGAGAGCTTCTTATGAGTTAAAGATGAAAGGAAAGTATGGTCAGGTTTAGCAGTTTTGACCATTAATAAAGACGCAATACTTAATTGTTTTCCTTTTTTACTTCATTATGAGACCATAAGCTCCACAACTTTTTTATTCTGTATTGATTAACATATATAAGATTGTGTAAACTTCGGATCTTGTCTCAAGTAGTTTACTGGTAAAGTAACTAGAGAAGGGACCAACCGCCAATTTGCAAGCCACAAAACTTCAGGTCCAAATTTCTAATAAGTGATGTTTAGTGCTTAAGCACTTTACGGTTCATACATTTGGGAGTAACACTGGAATGCTAATATACCTTTTATCTCAACTTTTTTTGTAGGCTCGGTTGAATGAAATTATTACATCTACTGAATTTCCTTCGACGGTTGATAGAGTTGGATTGCGATTGCTACCCAATGCTAGATTAAGATAAAGTCACTGCACCAGTAAAAAGGTAACATTTTACAATTCTTTTCAAGAAAATCTGTTGTGCATCTTTTTATTCTTTTTCCTACAAATAGATCATAAATATTTCTTTAATTTTTTTGGTAATTTTTAATTTCTTATCATTATCAATCACTTTAAACTTATACACTTTTTTTAATCTTGTTTATAGTTTTATTTTCTAATTATACGAACTATTTATATTTTTATCATTTTCAAATATTATGTTGCCATATCATATTTTTCTTTTAGTATATTTTTAACTCAAGATTACCTTTTTTTTTTTAAAAAAAAAACTGTCACAAAATTTTCTGTAATATATAATTTTAATTCTTTTAAACCTTTTCAATTTCTTTTAAACACGACTTTTAGTTTTTTAAAAACATCATATATTCTTCTGAGGTCATTAAATATTTAACTATAGTTTTCTATGTTATAAAGCCATTATATTACTATTTTGATCATTTTTAACTTTAAACATTATCAATCATTTTAAATTTTTAACACTTTTCTTTTATAAATTTTATTATTAAGTTTTTATAATTTATAAATAATTACATCACTCTGAAAAATTTTCATTATAAAAAAATTATTTACAACTTTTTGTTCTTTTTTAACCTCATTTCTTGTCATATCTTTTTAATTTTTTTTTTCCGTCAGAGAAGATAACTATATTTTTTATTGTTAAATTTTTAAATCTTTCTGCATCATCAATCATTTTATTATGTACCATGATTCTGACCATTGGATTAATTTTGGCATTGTAGGCCATCTCACACCAAATGCCTAGACCTGGACGAAAAAGGGAGGTGGGCAGAGAAAAGAAAAGATGAACTGAGGAGAAGAATGGAGGAAAAACTCAGAAGAAGTGAAGAGGAAGAAGAAAACTTCCCTTTTTATAGTTTTCTGGAATCTTTTGGTGATCGAAAGGACGCACCGCTTTAGATTGTTGGATTGTTTCCAATCAACAGCTGGGAAGGACGCGACCTTTGGTCATCCCAACCACGTTTAGAAATTCAAAGGACTCAATCATTGCGCCTTTTCCGAAAACACAACAGATGAGAACATTGACAAAATGTTTCTTTGAATGCCTTGCCATTCGAATCCGACACTTAACGATCAAATTTACCTCCATGGACTCGGTAAAATGATATCTCTCTCGGACTAGACCCCCACCAGACCAATAAATGAATAATATTCAGATTCGGCTAGATGGCAATACCCTAGAAGAGAAAGCTTATATAAAAGCTCCTACAGTCAATTTCAGAGCTTGGCGGCATATCTACTACATAGACTCGGCAGCCTCTATACTCGGTGGCCGGTCGAGTAGTATACCCTGATCCCGAGTATCTAGCAAATTTAAATAAGAAAAGAGAAATTTTATTATCTTTTGTCAAAAAGATGAAGATAAATCCTCAATACCAAAAATTATTTATTATTAGAGAAAAGATAAGATCATATCTTTCTGATTTACATGATCTTGGAATGGTGATTGAGATAAGATAATTTAATCTCACCTCTATAAAAAGGATAATCACAGTTCATGTAAATGTAACACCTTAAATTCTTTTTTTTTTAATTTTGCTTAAAAAGTATTTAAATAATGAATATTACATAATACACATCATTAACTTTAATTTCTATTTCTAAGTTGGCAAAATATCTCATTAATTTTCTTTTTATAAATAAGATGAAACAAAATAAAGTAAAATAAACACATTGCTTGAATAAAGTTTTCGCCTCACAATTAAATTCATAAATAAATAATCGTAGATTTATACTATGAAGCCTTTATAAGTAAATAAAGCAAAATAAATAGTGTCACAATAAAAGAATTTTGGATACAGCCCAAAGTGTAAAAGTAGTGAAACGATTGATATGCATATGCTCCATATAAAAAGAAAGATTTTCAATGAAGATCGTGCCCCTCAAATATACATCAAAATATCAAAAAAGATATTTAGGATCAGAGCAGATAACTATTCAACTAAAAGTATTTAACTACACCTAAGGTACAGACATAGAAAGGTAATCAATCCTCCTCAAATGAAGGCTCTAAGTCTTGTGGCAGCTCGTAATACTCTTCCCCTTCCTCGGGTGTCATGTCGGTGTGATCTCCTTGGTCCTTAGTGACATGCACGGGACGTACTAACTCGAATCTCCAACTCAGGACATTACCTCTCACATCAAACCTCACTAGGGTCACTATGAATTCTTGAGCATCATGAGACACTTCCATGTCTAGATAAAAACGGATGTCTTTAAACCACTCTAGTTGCCTGTGAGGCGTAAAACCCCATGGAATGTAGCAGTACCGACGATGATCAATGGTGATGGGCATGATATTTGGTTTATCTATCGATACCATATGGACCAGAGTGTGACACGTATAAATTGGCGTGCGCGCGTGTATCCCGACACAACCACATTATTTTTGTTTTCCTATTATGCCAAGCTCGCAGAGGGTGCAACTTCCTTGACATCTCCTGAACCTGAAAATTGTTGGTTGTAGGAGTGAGTCCTCCGCTCCACAAACACTACAACAGACACAGTCAAACAACATGCAACCTAATTAACCACTATGTGTGGTTTCTTTAAGCAAACAACACTCTTGAGATCCTAAAAGCGCTACTAACACACTTATCACCTATTAGGGCCTAACCTCTATCACCTATCCTCCTAGGTCTGATGGTATATCATGTAGATGATAGTCGAGAGTGATTGCCACATATTGATATATCATACACCAATCCCTAAGCTCCTAATTTTCTCTGTGTAATTTTTTCTGTCGGTCTGAGTTGTAATTTTTGTCTGGGTGTTATTGTAAATGATTCTGATTTCAACGTAGATATTGATGTTTGCATACTTCTGTGATTCTAATTTGAGCATCAAAGTGTTTTCGCAGGTATCCCATTAGTGTGTCAAATGGTGAATCATTTTATTTTATTTTATTTCTTCGTTCAAGCAAATCTTCTTTGGTTTGTCTTGGACTCAACTGTGTTATTTTTGTTTCCATATAAACTCGTCAAAATGGATCTTGATTTCTCATCCTGATAAATGGTGTATGCTTTTTACATATTTTTCATACTCATTGGATGAAAATCCCACTTAGCTATTTAATGTTGAATATGATAATTAGAGTTTTTGATCCGTGTATGTGTGAATATGAACTTGTGATGGTTGGTTTTCTAATTCTTTGCATTAATGTGGACATATATAGATATATTGTTGAAATATCTGTTGGTGATGGATTGCTTAGAGCCAGCAAGTGAAAAGGCGAAAAAAGCCGAGGCAAAGTGTGCTATTCCAAGGAAGCCTCGGATTCTACTTGCTGCATGTGGAACTATTGATGC
Source organism: Glycine soja (assembly GCF_004193775.1). Lineage (NCBI taxonomy): Eukaryota > Viridiplantae > Streptophyta > Magnoliopsida > Fabales > Fabaceae > Glycine > Glycine soja. Next base: position 46,345,223 of record NC_041010.1, on the reverse strand, counting down.
TGTGAAATTTGTTCATTTTTGTGATTGTTTTGCTGAACGGGCGGAAGTAAGAGCAGTTGTCACAAAATCATCTTTCATTGGTGCACAAACATTTCCAAGGGGTGTACTTGTATATGGTGATGAGCATCAGTGGCCTATTTGAAAAAAGATAAATCGTGTGGCTCACATTGAGCTTCGTAGATGGGCTGATGTCTTGGTCATTGCTCCACTGTCAGAAAATACTCTTGGCAAGGTAATCAAACTGATCAGTTACTTTGACCGGTTTTGTCTCTTTCTCTCCACATTAATATTGTCATGTAATACAAACGCTACCATGAATTAAACAAGTTGGCTTGTGTAAAACTTGCCTTTTTATGAAATTAAGATGAATCATCTATATTTTATGTATGTTCCTAATCATCATGTATGGAGGGAATCCATTTTCTTCACTACTAGTAGGACTCAATATTGATAAAAAAAAATTGCTTTTCTCTTGGCCGGTTCTTGTGACTTAACAGTAAAAAGAGAAATACTGGCAACACTGAGATATAATCTTAAACATATTTTCTTTTATTGGTTGAAATTTATTAAAATTACACAATTATTTTGTGAGTCCCATGTCATTTTTAATGAATCTTTGATTTTATAATTTTCAATAAACTCCAACTAATTAAAGACAATGTGTTACAAAGTGTGTTCCTAACAACACTCCAATAAAAAAGGAACCGAATCTGAAGTTTAAGTACATAAGTTGTAGTTGCCAATTGCCTCTTTCTTCTATTTCTTACTTGTAGAAATACATGTTGCTGTAGATAGAGAGAGGGCTGTGGCAATCTGCTGACATGCGTTGTGAGAGCATGGGACTAGCATTTTGTTGCACCATCCATGAACATTTCTATGGGGAGAAACCCTTCCTGAGAACATACTTGCATTGGCATTGATGAGCTTGGCATCACTCTCGCCCCAGCTAGTGGGGAATATGAGCATGGCGCAATGGCTGATCCTTCCACCATTTCCTCAACTGTGAGACTTTTTTATGAGCAAAAGATGCGGGAAAGGAATAATCGTGGTCAGGTTTAGCAATTTTGACTTTGACCATCATTATATTATGGTATGCAAGTCAGGACCCTTCTTTGTCTTGGCTTCTTTTTTTACCATAGTGAGATCATATATATTTGATTTGATAATAGTCTCACTTAGCAGTATCGTTATGTCTCCTCAGTTATTAATTTAGTGTTGAATATGATAATTAGAGTTTTTGATCCGTGAATGTGTGAGTATGAGCTTGTGATGGTCAGTTTTCTAATACTTTGCATTAATGTGGACATAGATATTGTTGAAATCTGTTGGTGGTGGATTCCTCTGAGGCAAAACCTAAGTCAAGAGTTGAGGCAAGAAGAGCTGAGTTAAGAGCTAAGGCAAAAGCTATTTTAGAGAAGCCTCGGATTCTTCTTGTTGCTGCTTTCGGAAGTGTTTGTGCAGTAAAATTTGCAAAAGCTATTGTTTGTTGTAGTTTTGCAGAATAGGCTATAGTGAAGGTAGTTCTCACAAAATCAGCTTTGTGTTTTATTGATGAACAAATACTTCCTCAGAATGTAACTGTATATCGTCATGAGAAAGTATGGAATATTTGGAAAAAGCTAGGTGATCCTCTGCTTCAGGTTGAGCTTTGCAATTGGGTTGATATGATGATATCATGGTCATTGCTCCATTGTCAGCAAATACTCTTGGCTAGGTAATCAATCAAATTTTGCTGGTTTTGCCTTTTTCTATCTACATTGTCATGAGATGATGAATAATTTATTATATATGTGCCAAATCATCATGCTTGGATTTTAATCTTCTCTATTGTTGAGTAATATTACAATGTGTTCATGTTGGAGAAGAAAAAAATGCAATTTTTACTAAGGACTCGCTATGATTAGGAATGACATCCTGTAATATGTAACCGAGAATACCTTGTTACTGTTGTAAAGACTAGTTATGATTAGTGATTAGTTGTAGAAGTAACAGATTTAACATATTCACACAATCAGTTGATTAGAAGTTTAGAACCACTGAATGAAGATTGTACAACTCATCATATTTTATTTCGTATATCCAACTTAAAACGCACATATGTTGCCTTTTTCTTGGCCGTGTCCTATGACTTAACAATAAAAAAGGATCCAAATCTAACGTTTACATCATGTAATTGAGTTGTGTGCATGTTTCTTCTATTTTAAGTACATCATTTATAGGTGTTGCTGCCAATCATTCTTTTATTTCTTACTTGTGAAAACATGTTGTAGATTGCGGGAGAGTTGTGTGATGATCTTCTGACATCGATCGTGCTAGCATGGGACTACAAGAAGCCACTTTTTGATTTGATCATAGTTTCATTGAGCAGTGTGTTTATGTCTCCTCCTAGGGTCTTGCTTGTGCACCTCTATACTTAGATTTTAACTGTAGATGTTATGCTCTTCTTGATATACACACATTGCATTGTTCACTGTCGTATCATTAAGTACGAAATACGAATGGCAAACCAGAAACCAGTTTCAATAATGTTTATTGGTATTTTTGTTTTTGCTCACTGGTATGGGTACGAAGTAACCTTCGCCATACGCAATGATTAAAGGTATGTTCCAATCTTGATATTGGGTATGAAATAAATCGTGTTGAGAGAAATAAATATAAATATATCATGATAATAAACTGAAATAATAATCTTATTATAATAGAGAAAAAAAACAATGGATACGAAGTTTTTTTATAATAGAGAAAAAAAGTTATGCAGAATAGAATTTTTTTATATAATTATTTAATTATAATTTTTTATGTATGACAAGTTTATTAATTTTTAAAATAATTATATTAAAATAATTTAAACGATTAGTTGAATTACTGTATAAAACTTACACCTTCATTATATAAACTTTTTTCTCATTATAATAAGTCTTTTTGTTATGGTTAGATTTGCACATAAATTGTGTTTCTCTTTCATGATGTTTTATTGGTTTATTCATTTCAGTGTGATATAAATTACTCTCAGTTTATTCTCATACCGGTATAATTACATTGTCAAATTTTCCAATTGAACATGGCAATTTATTACTGTCACGCATATCATTTGCGGTCTAAATTGAAAGTAAGTCCTAAATTATAGGAATTATGATAACAGTAAATTATATAATTTAGAGACTAGATTTTCCAAAAATAAAAATATAATTTAGAGATTATAATAATAATAATTGTAATAAGTCAGAGACTAATTTATTCGGGGGAACTTAAATTCAGAAATTTATTTATTAGTTAACTAAATCCAGTTAGCGCCTTTGTAAAAAAAAAAAAAAATCAGTTAGCGCCTCACAAATCGAGGGAATAAAATGAAGTCTTATTCAATACAAATGTTTAACTCTCACAACACAAGGTGAACAAAAATCCATAGCTTCCTCTGAGAAAATTCAAAAATCTTGAACCTGGTTCTTTCTCTGTTCTTCTGATTCACACTGCTGCAGTAAAGGGAAAGAAAAATTCGTCAGAGATACAAGGTGATGGAACTAATTCTTCTTCACTTTCATTAACTCTTTTGTTTTCTTTCTCTGTTTTGTTTTTGCATCATTTGGTTTCACCCCATCAGCGCTCAATGCTTCAAAATCGAGTCTTTGATCGGAGTTTCCGAATTATACGCGATTTTCAATCATGGGTCATGCACTTCTTTTTTGTGTCGTGTGTGTATGACATAATGAATTCGTCTGTTTCAAGATTCAGTTCTGTCTCTTGTTGTGATCATGCAAGGTTCTGAAAATGCCGTAAAAGGTATCAAATGGTGAATCATTTTTCTTCTTTCCAATTCTGTGTGCAAGCAAACTTCTTTGGTTTGCCGTGGACTCAAGACTCAACTCAACTGTGTTATTTCTGTTTTTTTTTTTTTAACTTAACTTTCTTTGTGGTCACAATCACTTTTTTCTTTCTTTCTTGCATTGTATGGATAGTAGAAACTAGAAACAAGTCAACCTTATGCTCGCTTTGTGCATCACTCAAAAAGTATGAAACAAGTCAACCTCTGACTGGGACTCTCTCTCTCTGGTTGAAATCTTGTATGTTTAAAAATTTGTAAGAAATTAACAAATAACATTTGCCGTAAAAAAAAAAAAAAAAAAGAGCATGTGATGGTTGGTTTTCTAATACTTTACATTAATGTGGACATATATAGATATTGTTGAAATCTGTTGGTGATGGATTGCTCAGAGGCAGGGTGTGCTATTCCAACGAAGCCTCGGATTCTACTTGCTGCTTGTGGAACTTATGATGCTTGTAAATTTAAGGTTGTTCATTGGAAATTCGCCGAATGGGCAGCTGAAATAAAGGTGGTTATCACAAAATCAGCTTTGCGTTATCATGGAACTCCCAGGAATGAACTTGCATCTGTTGATGAGAATGATTGGCTTACTTACAGAAGGCCAGGTGTTGCTATGCTTCACGTTGAGCTTCGTAATTGGGCTGATATCATGGTCATCGCTCCATTGTCAACAAATACTCTTGGCAAGGTAATCAATCAAACTTTGCTGGTTTTTGTCTTTTCCTATCTACATTGTCATGAGATAATGAATAATCTATTATATATGTTCCTAATCATCATGCTTTGATTTTCATCTTCTCTATTGTTGAGTAATGCAATGTGTTCATGCATGTTGGAGACAGAAAATGCAATTTTTATTATATAAAGACATGCTATGGTTAGGAATGATATTGTGCGATCTATGTAATGGAGAATACCTTGTTGTTACTGTTGTAAAGACTACTTATGATTAGTTAATTCGAACCGACTCATATTTTATTTCGTATATTGAATTTAAAATACACATGATTCATGATTTCGCATATGCATGAATGCAGTTAATTAATTGCCTCTTTCTTCTTCTATTTCTTACTTGTAGAAATATGTTGTTTGTAGATTGCTTTAGGGTTGTGTGATAATCTTCTGACAAGCATTGTGCGAGCATGGGACTACAGGAAGCCACTTTTTGTTGCACCATCCATGAGCACTTGTATATGGGAAGACTTTTTCACAGAACGACATTTAAATGCAATTGATGAGCTTGGCATCATTCTCATCCGACCTGTATCTATTACAACAGCTAGTGGGGAACGTGAGCATGCAATGGCTGAGCCTTCCACCATTTGCTCAGATGTGAAAGCCTCTTATTATAAGCAAATGCAAAAGATGATGCAGAAAGAGGCTAGTACTACTAGTACTAGCTAGTGCTCTCAGGTTTGGCAACTTTGAATATGGTGTATAAGTGTGGATAATGGATGGCTTCTTACTAGGACCTTTTGTCTTGGCTCCTTTTTTATTTGATCATAGTTTCATTGAGCAGTATCGCTTATGTCTCCTAGGGAGTTGCTTCACTTGCTCTTGTGCACCTCTACTTAGATGTAAATGTAGATGCTATGCTCTTCTTAATAAACACACATTGCACTGTCACATCATTAGGTACGAATGGCAAACCAGTTTCGGCTATCTTCCTTGATTAGTGTGTGTGTTTTTTTATCAGTCCTTAGTGTGTGTTTCAATGTGCAAAATTGATTTTAGATGAGCTGATTTAAAAAAAAAAGTGTAATATTTTTACTTTTGAAAAAAGCCCATAACCGTATAAAAATATTTAAATTAAATGAAATAGATAATAAAAATATTAAGTTACATTAAAACAAATGAGTAAATATAACAGGCAAAAGATCCAAATTTAAACTAATTTTACATTAAGCATAAACAACTTGATTCAGCCTTATTATGATCTTTCTTGATTACAAGTAATTTTATTTTAACAACAAAGCATACTGATTTTAAGTCAAATCAAGTTTGACTGAACTCGCCGTAATTTCATCACCAAACTTGTTGAAATTGCTACAAATTTCTATAATATTCTTAAATATAATATGTATGAAAATGGTAGAATATCCTAGAACTATAGTGTGTATGAATATGATAGAACAATCTAGAACTATAATGTGTATGAATATGGTAGAACAATCTAGAACTATAAGTGTATGTATAAGATAGAAGAACCTAGAACTATCATGATGCTAATCTATCATGAAAACTTTAGAAAAACCTAAAATAATGTAGAAACATTCACCACCATTGAGAGGTTGATGACTTGAGCCTATAAATAGGCAATTGGTATGTTGTAATTGATCATCTAAGAAATCAATGACATAACCTTCTTTCTAAAACAATTGTCTAAAACTATCAACTATCATCATACCAACAGTGGTATCAGAGCTACGTTCGGTCATACATTAGGCATAGTTATATTACCTACCTACCATTCTAAAATCCTCCCAACTACTTCAAAAATTTCCTTTGTACTATTAACCCACTCCAATAATATTTTTTCTTAAGCTATGGATAACACTACTCAATCGTCAACTATTTATCTCCTTATCTTCAATGGTGAAAATTATGGTTTCTGACGTGTTAAAATGGAAACATATTTTCCATCTCAAGATTTATGGGACATAGTAGAAGAAGACTTCACCGTTCCCGCGGATACTTTAGCTCTTAATGCATCTCAAGAAAAAGAGTTGAAGAAAAATAAATGGAAAAATTCAAAGGCGTTGTTCACCTTGCAACAAGCGGTGACTGATCCAATTTTTCCAAGAATTATGGGAGTTAAGACTGCCAAATAAGCGTGGAACACATTGCAGGAGGAGTTTCAAGGAAGTGTTAAGGTACGTTCAGTTAAACTTAAGTGTAATATTTTCACTTTTGAAAAAAGCCCATAACCGTATAAAAATATTTAAATTAAATGAAATAGATGATAAAAATATTAAGTTACATTAAAACAAATGAGTAAATATACCAGGCAAAAGATCAAAATTTAAACTAATTTTACATTAAGCATAAACAACTTGATTCAGCCTTATTATGATTTTTCTTGATTAAAAGTAATTTTATTTTAACAACAAAGCATACTAATTTTGAGTCAAATCAAGTTTGACTGAACTGCCGTAATTTCACCACCAAACTAAATATATATATAATTAATAAATTTTAACATTGATCCTGTTCTAATCAATCAGGGCATGGCGATAAAATAAACTAGTTGTTATTTACGAATGTTAATGATGACAGTGGATATGGGTATTAGGTACTTATTTGTATTTTTTTTGGGGGGCTTCTCTTGAGTGTAATATACCTATGTGGAGAAGACAGTATTAATGTGGAAAAAGAGTATCAGAGAAGAAGAAATACATATTTTATTGAAGGCAAAAAGAATATTACAATAATATCTTATTAGATCAATTGGTATATTACAACCATGTATATGCAACTGCAAGGGATACTTAAAACAGATAAAAACTGAGAAGGGATCATTTAAATATGATTTAAATATATATCCATGTTTGGTATTTAGTCGTTAATAAATTTTTTCTTTAAATCTAATCCCTAATATTTTAAAAGTTTTATCTTACTCCTATTATTTTGGATTTGTTATATGCTTACCTGGTCATTAATAAGATAAGTAGACATGTATCATGTTGTGCCACATGTATTTATTGTGCCACATGTACTTGCTAGAATGAGATTACATGTTTTTAAAAAAAATTTAATTAAAAACAACATCATTTCTGCAAGCTCTTTCTTCCTCTTTTTTGCAACCTCTCCATGCATCACGTTACCATCGAACAACGTCCCACACCACCAAACTACAGATCGTGACGCCAGAACACCACCACGACATGAACACGGTGCGTGAACACCACCATCGTCTCACACTGCCATCGTGCCCTCGTTCACGTGTGCGAACCCAGTGTCATTCTTTATATATATGATTATTCCATAGAAGACAGTAACAATTCCTTCCGTTTATTTAATAGTTTAGTTGCTACCGTTCTTCAACATGCATCTATATTTGGATGTTGCAGGGCTAAGTTATCTGGATGCCTATTTGTGTGATAAAGTAACATGTGAAGCTCTGTTTATAAGTACGCTTATTATTTGTGTGTATTGTGTTTGACTTGTTTAAGAATAGAATAGCTCACACATTAAGTCTGAGTCTAAAAATAAATGGATTTTCTGTTAACAATTGAACATTATTATAAATAAAAGTTTGGTGCAAGGTATCCACAGGTTCAGCGGATGATTAATTTCCATTAATTATAAAATCTGATTGATCACATTCAGTGGAATCTTTGATTCGAATCACATTTTTCTCATTCATCTCTTGTGAAGTTACATATACATAAAAAGCAAGCATACATAGGATTGGTTTTTGAAGGATTGTTATTGCTCCCACTACTGCTAATCACAGCACTATTGTTTTGGTTAGAATTAGAAAATTCAATTGTACAATCAGAAATACTAAGATTAGGTCCCCACCCTTTTCCTTTGGCATCATCAAACATGGTCAGGATGGAACGTTTGGGCACCTCCATCACCCTTGTCACCGCTATCACTGCGAATCTTTGTTACAAGAGAGAAAACACCATGAGAACAAGATGCAGGCACAAAATAGTGCTTGACAGTGATCATGTAAGGAAGCATTTCATCATCATCACTTCTCTTTGTCCTCAAGGTGACTATAAGATTCTTTCGGCCACTGTCACGTCCATAAAAGAAGGAGTAGGACTTGAGAACCCCGCCTTGCTCAATAGGGCTTCTCTTCTCTGGAAGTTGCTGCATTCACTTTGGTCCATCTAGACTAATGTTTGCTAAAAGAAGACCTTGATCTTCGACTCTCATGTTCATCTGAAAATGAAGGTTCTTTTTTTCATGGCTTGATGCGTGATCAAGGATTGTGATGGACCCACTCTTGTTCGTGCTTGCTGCTGTAGTTGGTTTTGGTCAATTCTAGTTCGCTGGTTGTCCTTCCAAATGAGAAGTACTCTGCACTCCAAAGTTTCCATAACTTCTTCATCAGACCCTTTGAGGCTATTTGTTTTGAGTAGGACAGCCACGGAGGAATCATCAAGAGGAAACCGCTCAGAGTAATTGCCACTGGGAATGTTTCCCATGGTGGAACCTTTGTGTCTACACTAGATGTGATATACAATGGTGAATATTAGTACTCTGAGTTGTGTGGCATAGGTAAGACAAAACAAAACCTCTAGTAATGCAGAGAACTAAAGATCAGGAATGTTGAAGATAATGTTGCGCAGATTAGAATCCTCTGAAGTGAGCCTTATTATAGTGAGTTTAATTATTCAGTGGATCCCCTAATCCGTGTTGTGCAGGTAAACAATGATAATCATATAGAGACCTTTAAGTCAGTATGGTAAAAAAATTACTGGATTTTACAAAAATAATTCTTTTATTTTTTTGGTGTACTACAAAAGTCTAATTCTAGTTCATCATGTAACTGAATTGTTCTCAAATTCTCAAAAGCACAAGGGTGACACCACTCCACATTTAACTCGTCATGCAACTGAATTATATTCTCAAAGGCATGAAAAGAATGACTCCACTACTCCACAAATTTTAGCATCCTTCTGTTCTTAATGACACTTGAATGGCACCTAACAAAGATTTGGTAGAGATATAAAAGAGAAGTATCAACTATTGCTCATGGCAAGTAGGTTGCGTCGAATAATAAAGAAATGAGTAGTGTCATCCCACAAGAAATTAATTGAGTCAATTATCAATTACTACCAAATTGGATTACTTGAGCAATAAAAGAATAACAACACTAATGTGAATAAAAAAAATTCACATATATGAAAGAAATTAAATAATAATCAAGAGTGATTAGTGAATTTTTGTGGGATATATATGTGTGTGTTTGTGTGTGTAAAGTGCGAATGCAAGCTGAGTTCAACAGTTCAAGTTGCATTGCATTCATCACGTCCTAATCAAGATATGGCAATAAACTAGTTATCTCTGAATATTCATAATGAGTACTGGATAACATAACTCAGTTCTTAATGCTAAAAGGATGCGTTAAATTAAAATAAAAAAGCATTTTGCATGCATGTATTTCAGAAGCATTTCTCCTGAAAAAAATATCAACCTTATCGATCACACATTTGAAAATAAAAGAAAACAATAATAAGTCCACACCTTAATTAATCAAAGGAAATCACAGTCGAGGATCCAAGAATGGGGGTCGGTCATTTGTCTTCTATTGAATCTAACAAAAACAAGATGAGTGTTTGGAGAGAAGAGGGAAGGGACGCATTAGTGTTGTGCACTTGTGCATGAAAAGTGAGTAATCAGTTAAAGAACCAAGATATTTATTCTTGAACTTAAAGTCCAAAGAGAATATTATGTTTGACTCTCACGAGTGGTTACAACAAAAAGATGCTGTGATTAGAAGGTTCTTCCCAGAAAATTCGAAAAGCTCGAGCACCACCCCATTAACGTTAAAAGTTTCAAAATCGATTCTTTGATCGGAGCTCCCAATCTTTACGTAATTTTCACTAATGGGTCGTACACTTTTTTGTGTGTGGTGTGTATGATAGAATAAATTCGTTTGTTTCAAGATTAAGTTCTGCCTCTTTTTGCTGAGTGATTATGCTCAGAATAAATTCGTCTTTTGTTTGTAGGTGCAATCAAATCTTCTTTGGTTTGTCACAGACTCAATTCTAATATCCGGATTTGAATAGCCAGGCTATTATGGAATTTTCATTAATATCTTGCCTTGTTTTGCTTCAGTTAAAAAGGAGTATTTTCTGACGAGATTTCTGCAGTTTCTACAAAATATATGGTTTTCAATTGTTGTTGTCAGTTAAATAAGGATAGAATAATGGTAGCGAAACTGTGAGGAAAAATTTCTTATAACAAATTTATGTCATTCTTTATATATATGATCGTTCCATTGGATCATAGAAGACAGTAATATATAATTTCTTCCATTTATTTAACAGTTTAGCTGTTACTTTCTTCAACATGCATCTATATTTGGATGTTGCAGGACTAAGTTATTTGGATGCCTATTTGTGTGATAAAGTAACATGTGAAGCTCCTATTTATAAGTATGCTTATTATTTGTGTGTATTGTGTCTAACTTGTTTACGAATAGAATAGCTCACACATTAAGTCTAAGTTTGAAAATAAATGGATTTTAGATTAACAATTGAACATTGCTATATAAATAAAAAGCAAAAATTTGGTACAAAGTATTTGTCAATTTTGCTAATAACTAATCTTCATTGCAAAGTGTGGTTGATCACCTTAGTAATATCTTCTCTTCTAACCAGGTTTTTTTCAATTACAAGGCTTAGAACCTGAGACCAGAATCGATCCCAGTTCTATTCAGACTAAATATTTGTTGGTTTTTTACTACTATTATTAATTTGTTACGTGTTGTATTCTCTCAATTTTATATATGGTCAATATTGGTCATTAATACCTCTATCAACTTGAGAGTTGTTTCCACAACTCATGCTTTTCTAAGATGCAGCACTCTAAAACGCCAGGAATCAAGTTAGAATAGGGAAAGAATCGTATTGAGAATGTCATTCTCTGTTACGTGACTCATTTAAATCTCAGGATGCGCTTTTACAATGCAAAGGAATCAAGGATCATTGCCTCTAGTCAAGAATGAAGCATCAACCTTACGCAATCACTTTTATTCCTTATTCCGAGTGTGGCATCAATTGTTTACCATTATCTTTACGCGGGCACGCAAGAATAAGTGAATAAAGAAATGCAGATAGAGAACAAAAGGTCAGGAATGGTTGAAGAACTATTTCTTAGAAAATAATAGAAATAAATAAGAAGAAAATGTAAAATCTCAAACTAAATAAAAGAATAATAGTAGTAATACAATATATAATAAGTACAAAGGAAAATAATTTTAAAGGAGAAGTTTTAAATAGTCTTGGCTCCTTAGAGAGAAAATGTCTCATTAGTAGAAGAATCTGATTGTGTTGTGCTTCTCTTACAAGATACGACAACTGGCTGGCTCAGATCATGTATAACGAAATGATCTTCTAATCTTTTCTTAACACCAATGTTCTTTCTCTAGCAAAGTAATTTTTATAAGAACGAAAAGAAAAGAAATTTAAAAAAAAAAGAAAAATTGATTCACTAAAAGCAAAATCTAGGAATTTTAGTTTTACGTAACAAATATTTCATTTTATAAAAAAAATTAATATAAGTAATATATTTTTTATAAATTTTAAATTATAAAACAAATATAGCCTTAATTATCTTGAACTAGACCTTTTTTAACTGGATTTAGTACACAACCTCTATAAAATTGGTGTTCATTTAAGTTCTAATAAGTGGTTGTAGGTTACACAATTTTGCGCATGTATCTTATTTCATGAGTGTCACTTGGAGATTAGCCCTTATCTCACAGGGACGACCCACCAGGGAATTCTCAAAGAGTGGTTTGTGATCCCACCATTGTCATTGGATTCATTAAGAGGTATTTTTTTTATAAAAAAAACACATATATAAATACTTCAACCTTAATATTGTCACAATTTATAATACATCTTGTCATAGGAATTAGAAACGGAACAACTCTGTAAAAATTTCTTTTTTGGTGTATTTTAGTCAACAAACAATTTCATTGTTACCCGTCGAACTTCATTCATAGGATCACCAATCACACGGAGACGAGTGTCCATTATTGTGACTAAATAATGAGCTTTAGTTTCATTTTCCTCGACGACTCAAGTACTTGTTAATGTGTCAACCCTTTTGTAAGTAAATCCGTAATATTGTTTTATGACCTGGGTTAGGATCATCTTCAAGTAGAAAAGAATCAAATTCATAACAAAAATCCTTAACTTTTTTAGATTTTTTACTAATGAACTTATCTTTCCCAAACTATAAATTCAAACACAATAGATGGATATTGAATTTAGTTCATCATATATAATAATTGCATAACATAACATGAGAACAATTAAAAACATTGAAAGAGTGACATCGATCATAGGATATCACCAAAATTATTTATAAGTAGAAACACTCAACATATCACGTGTGATTACACTGAATAATCAAACTTCAAATATTTTTACTTTTAATACTTTAATCAAGAGCATATAGGCATACTACTATGTAGTGTCCAATGAAAAGAAATTCATGAAATACTAGAATACCATATTAATAATAGAAACATAGTGAAAAAAAACTTTGGTACTACAAATATATTATAACTTATAAAAGAAGAATACTAGTAGTGATAGACTAACAATGTATCAATATCAATAATAACTCATGTATGTAGCCATAAATAAAGGAGTCATAAGTCTCAAGTAAACTCTCAATGCATTCATATTCAAATTCTTTGCGAATCCTGGTTAACAAAGAATACATCATAGATGAATATATATATATATATATATATATATATATATATATATATATATATACCCATTTGTGAATCCATGTGGCTTAGTAACACATTAAGAAGAATTAATTTTCTCAATCTCAAATAAACTGTTGTCACAACTATTTATTTTTTTAAAAAAAAACTAACTCAAGAGATTATGATGTCTTTGTGTACAAGTAAACAATTCCACCATCTATAACTCATACTAAATAAACATTAATGTTCAAATCTAACTCAACATAGATACTTAAAATACCTTCTTATATTTAAACAAATATAACATGTGAATTTATATATATATATATATATATATATATATATATATATATATATATATATATATATATATTACTTTTAAGGAAAAAAATTTATTCACAAGTAAATTTATGGTAGACATATTATTAATAAAGGAATAAGACAAAAAAAATTGTCTAAGATGATTAGAAAACAAAATAAAATAAAATAAATGAGAAGATGTAAAGTTTCAAACTAAATAAAAAAAATAATAGTAGCAATATAATTTTTAGAATATGACATAACATAGGTTAACAATGGAATATAACGTATAATAATTTTTCTCATGCTATTGAAAAGGCTTTGTTCCAGTTGCCTTTTGAAAATTCATATGAAGTCTGAATTTTGCAGTTGATAATTTTACATTTTTACTTGTTTCGTAATTTCAAGAGAAATAATTATCTCGTAAAATTGTAAAACTAAGTGACTATTTTAAAGAAAAACTAATACCCATTACATCCAAACCCGTAGTAGCATCTTGCTCCAAGAATTTTGTATGTCTCAGTCTATGAGCATAAGTCCTCCAGTAAAAGTGGTGTAACAAGGCAAGAAGTCTGACAAAAAATGTAATCCAAATGGTAAGTGCATAAGATCCAACTACCAGTGATCATTCATGCACGCATACTAATATAGCACCATCCTTATTTATAATTAGAAATCGGCCTACCCTTCTAATAAGCTTCTTCTACCTCTTGATTCTAGTACTTCAATTTTCTTTATGAAGAAGGTACTTCAATTTTCAAATTAATTTTAAAATTAAACATGCGTTCATGGGGGAAATGCCACAAGAGAACGAAGAAGGCTTAACGCCCCAAAAGAATAATTTAATATGAATTCGGTTGTCGATCAAACACGAATGCACCATTAAAAAACAACTCTATATTAAAAATACAATTGCTTTTTGACTGCAAAAATACAACTACTTTAACAACTTAAAAAAGTATTATCCAAACGACAAAATAAAAAATAATAATAAAATATTTTAATCATTAATGCATGTAAGAAAGTTTAGAAAGAGAAACACCGACTCTGGCCATGCTTGCTTTGACCTTCTGAGGTCTTCAAAAGTGGAACCTACGTGGTAAGCACCAACTCTCCTTACACCAAATTTGAATATTAAGAAATTAAACGAAGATTTTTAATTAAAATGAAAATTTTACTTTGATAATTTTTACTACTCCTGTTTAATTTAAAGCATTTATCATACATTATCGAGAGATTAGGATATCACCATAGGTTCCTCGTTCTCCCGTTAGGTAAAATATATATAGCCACACAATTTACAAATTCACTAAAACACATCTTCTAACACCAATGGCGCCACCCATCGCGGCACAACTCCTGGCCTTCGCCCTCCTTGTCACCGCCGTCTCCGCCGCCGAAACCGGTTACCACAACCATACTGTCGGCGGCGGAACCGGCTGGTCCTTCAACTCTACCACCAACACATCCGCCACCAACTACTCTTCTTGGGCTTCAACTCAAACCTTCGACCTCGGCGATTATCTCAGTAAGTATTCACTCTTTTCTCTTCTCATTACATTATTATTCTACTTTTTATAACACGACGTCGTTTCGTTTAACACATTTATTACCTTCAGTTACCCTCTTCCATTGCCGCGAAAACAAATGCAAAATGAAAATGAAATCAAATCCGATTGAATCTCAAAATTCATCGCGAATTTCACTTTTCTCAACTCTCTAAAGAGTTTCATGAAGCAAGCGCGAAAATCTAATTCGATTTTCTGCTTTTTTTTTTCTTCTGATTCTTAGTTTTCAATACGAACTCGAACCAAACGGTGGTTCAGACATACAACAAGACGACCTATCTGAACTGCACCGCCGATTATTCCGACAATGGAACCTTCGTGTACAACGGCGGAAGCCGTGGTTTCGGCGAAGCGTTGACCGTCGTTGTTCCGTTGACCATAGTTGGACCGAACTACTTCTTCTCCGACGCCGGCGACGGTGTGCAGTGCCAGCGCGGCTTGGCCTTCGAGATCGACGTCCAGCGCGGCCTCGGCTTGCCGCCGAGTCTCAACCAGCCGCCTCCGCCGCCGTACCAGGAGCCTCCGGGTCCCGACGCCGCTCAATCTCCGCCGATCACGGTGGCGCAGTCTCCCAGCGGCAGCGCTTTCGCGAACCTCGCAGACGTGCGCGTGGTTGTTTACGGCATCGTTCTGGGGTTGCTGCTGCAGTTTCTGTGAGGAGGAATAGGTTAGCTTACGGTGGGTGCGCAATATTGGATATTTTTTGTTACAGCTCAGAGTTTCCGCGGACGGCGAAATATTGGACTTGTTTTTTATCATTTCCTTTCACATTTCGTTCATTTGTGAGTTTTTTTTTTTTTTTAATTCTTTATAGTTAACAGTATTTTGGATAAGAAGATCCTATGCTTTTTCTTAGGGGAACTGTAGAGAAGTGGAAGTTGTTGTAATTTTTGGTTGTTGCACGATACTTGGAATAATAATATTTTCTGGGCATTTTTTTTTTCAAAGTTTGGTAAGATGTGCGAAAAGAAGAAAAAAAATGATAAGGTGAATAATGTATGACTAGAATTAACAAAATTAAAAAAGTCACTGAAAACTGTAATTTATCATCACCCACTTTAGTCTAAAGTTACATGCAACAACATCCGACATAAGTCATAATATTAATATATGTTCCGGTTCTAAGAAGATTATAAGTAATTAATTTAGGGACATATGTCTAGGGATCTAGATGAAACAAATTATAATATCGTCATTTTTTTAATTTTGATAAATTTAAAGACAAATTAATCATTTATTCTAATTAATTTAACCGTTAATTTCATCCACATCATTACTATATGCTAGTCATATCAGCCACACCTTGCGATAAGCTTCAAGTTTGTTATGAATGGTCTGAAACATAAGCAAAATTTGGTCCTCAATGGAGTTAAGATTGTATAGTGTTCGTATGTGATAGTTAATGCAGCCCAAACCCTTTTCAATTAGATATTGAGCAACTCTTGATGGACTAAATTTTTCTACACCTACGGTGATTCCGGGAATGAAACGGAGCTATGATGTCAATCATAGACAAACGTTATGTCTTAATCAAAATTTAAGTTAGCCTTTTTCTCCTTCTCATCATGAACTAATTGATGTGGAACAATGAAATGATGTTTTTAAGTTTAAAAAAGTCGTAAGTTAATAACTTGAGACCGCTGAACTATAAAAGGCCTATTAGATGGCTTGATAACAAAAGCTTTGGCCTTTTAGTCGGAAGTTGCACTAAACTAAACCTTTGTATGGGCCAAGCCTTGTGCATTTAGAGTGTTGCTAGGTGCACCCAGTATTATTGCTGGTGCACCCAGCATTCTAAAAAAATGATAAATACTTGGTTTTCCTCTTCCGGATCAGGTTGATTCGTAAGAGACTTCCGGATCAACTTGATCTGTAACTTCCAGATCAACTTGATCCGTAAAGTTGATCCGAAAGAGGAAAAATAAAAATTTTGTTAATTATAATATAATTAAATATATTTATTTATTTTATTAATTATAATATATTTATAAATATTGATTTATTATAAATAATTAATGCTAATCAATCATAACCATAATTCATGCTAATCAATCAATCATAATCATAATTCATGCTAATCAATCAATCATGCTAATCAATCATAATTCTCTAAAAGAGGATATAAATAATTTCAGAGTTAGCAATTTTTAGAATCAATCAATCATGCTAATCAATCAATCATAATCATAATTCATGCTAATCAATCAATCATGCTAATCAATCATAATTTCCTAAAAGAGGATATAAATAATTTCAGAGTTAGTAATTTCAAAAACTGCATTATGATTGCTAACTTGAAATTATTTATATCCTCTTTTAGAAAATTATGATTGATTAGCATGATTGATTGATTAGCATGAATTATGATTATGATTTATTAGCATCAATTATTTATAATAAAACAATATTTATAAATATATTATAATTAATAAAATAAATAAATATATTTAATTATATTTTAATTAATGAAATAAATATCTTGTATAATTAACAAAATTTTATTTTTCCTCTTCCGGATCAAGTTGATCCGAAAGTCTCTTCCGGATCAACTTGATCAGTAAGAGACTTCCGGATTAAGTTGATCCGGAAGTTTCGAATTAACTTGATCTGGAAGAGGAAAACCAAATAAGGGTAATTTTATCATTTTTTTAGAATGTTGGGTGCACCAGCAATAATGCTGGATGCACCTAGCAACACTCGTGCATTTATCTAACCTAGTTATATCCCTAATGAATGAGTTCTTTTGTCTTTTATTAACTATAGGATAATAAAGTTCATCTTACCTTTAAACTCTTGAATCGGTCAAATAAAGATTATCATGTAAATACATTAGTATCCAAAATATTTTTACCATCAAAATAATTTTTTAAAATAATTACTAATTTTATTTTCTTCATATAACTGTTTTAATCATTTATAAGGACAAACATATGTTTTCATTTTTAATAGTCTACTTTTATTTCTTCTAAAAAAAACAGTGTACTTTTATTTTAAATTCCTTGGGTAATGAAATTAATATGACTCATCCTGATTCATTATGTTTTATCCTCAATTTTATTATGAAATAATGGAATCATAATATCTCCTTTTTACTATATCTCTCTTCATTCCATTATCCAAACATTTTTTTTTAAAGAAAATGACATTGAATCTCATTTGAAATAGACAAATAATATGTGAATGTGTCCTCACATAGGATAAGAGTTTAATGTTTTTGTTGCAAGCTCAGGAAGTTGTGATCTTGGACAGGATGATTACGACCCTTAGTCACTTGATGAATAGTTGTACACTTATAATTAGTTCTTTTTTCTTTGCACCAACCCAAACATAACCCAAAATCTTTAAGAAAATGACTTGAAATCTCATATGGAATAGACAAAAAAATATGTGCATAAGCTCTCGGAGAGGATGAGTGAGTTGATTGTCTTTGTTGTGAGCTTGGAAAGTTGCGACCTTGAATAATTTTACATTTGTTGAATTTGGTGTTGAACTAATGAGTTGTTTGCAAAAGACTTTACTATTCTTGCCAGGTGTTTTGTTCAAAATGAGTCATGAGAAACAGATAAAGACGAATAAATAAACTACTTCTTGCAAAGGGTGATATTTTTTGTGCATTAATGCACTTAAAATAAAAGTTTTGCACCAAAAAAGACACCCTAATCCTTCGTCACTACTCCAATATTTGTATGGGCAAAAAGTAAAATATATATTTAAATCATTATTTTAATGATTAAAATATGAAATAGGCTAAATTATAATTTTGGTTTCCTAGTTTTTTAAATCAATGATTTTTATGTTTTTAGATTTTAATTGTAACATTTGATCCCCTAATCTTATAAATTGATAATTTTAGTCCTCCTGATAAATTATTAGCAAATATATTTTATTAATTGAGTTATTAAGTTAATTATAAATTAATCAAAATTATTAATTATTAAAAAATTAAATAAAAAATTATTAATTTTAATTTTTCAAAATATCGTGTTTCTCCACTTTTTTGCAAACACTTTTTATGACTTCATTATCGCACGTGACTCCACGGACAGTAACACCACATTAGGGTTAATAGGCTTTTATTAAAAAAAATTAATGATTAATAATTTTATTTAATTTATAATTAATTTAATATCTCTAATAATCACAAATAATAATTAATAATATATCAAGGAGACCAAAATCATAAATTTATAGAAGTAAAGGACCAAATGTTACAATTAAAAATTAAAGGGACCAAAATTACAATTAACCTATAAAATATATTTGCTCTAAATTTTTTACTTAAATAAATTAAAAAATAATTTACCTGGTAAAATACTATTTTATAAATTTTAGTCCCTCCATTAATATTTTTAAGACATTATCATCAACTTCTTTTTGACTCTTATTATAAGATTTCATTTTATCTTTCTTGTACATTGATTGTTTTTTTGAGTAAAATACTTTGAATCATATTTTTCTTTCTTTTATGAAGATTGAAGAAGATTAGTATGTTTTGAATAAAGTTAAAGATAAATTTTAAAAAATATTATAATTATAGATAAATTTAATATTATGACTTAAATTAACTATTATTTCTTTTGTCTCAAAATAATTGAAAGTTTTAGTCTTTAAAAAAATTTAAAATGATTGATGTTGTCACTTTTCAATGAATATATTAAAATATTTATTCCAATTTTATTATGTAACAAATAATTTTGTATGGAAAGACTTAAGGATACATTTATTAAAATTAAGAGAAAAAATAATAATATTTTAATAAAATTATCTCCTAATAAATATTATTTTTATTAGAATATTTACTTTCTTATTTTTTCTTAATCCGTCTGAAAAAAATCTTAAACATATGTAATTTTGACGTGATCACGTGTATTTTATTAAGAAAATGAAACTTGCGTAAGAATGAAAGTGCTGAAAAAACCAATAAAATGCATCAAGAAAAAGAAAACAGAAGGATGGTAAATTGATGCTGAACGAGTTTAGTCAGTCCCTTACAAGTTTCATTCCAATCATGCGAAGGAAGAGGCAAAGAACTCACCACAATCCCTCATTTTTACGTTACAAATAAGAAAAAAACCACAGTTTTGAAACACACACAGAGAAACAGAGAGATTCTTCCATTACTACAAAATAGAAAAATAAAACTTCAATTGCACCTTTTGGTGTCTTTTTCAATTCTCATCCCAATTGGTGTTCATTTCCCCAATTTTGACCCTTTGTGATCCTTTTCTCAAATCTCACAGTAAGTTTTGTTTTGGCTTGATTAATGCGTTGTTTCCTAAATTTGCGTGCTTTTTCCATTCGGGTATCTTTGGTTTTGATTTGTTTTTGGTGTGTTTTCAGCTTTGTTTGGAATCTGGGAAAAATGGGGTTGTTTTCTGGGATATTTCTGGGGATGGTACTGGGCATAGCATTGATGGCTGCGTGGCAACGCATGATGACGTACCGTAGCGCCAAGAGAATTGCAAAGGTATGATGGTTTGGTTTGTTCTGCTTATTTCGAATTCGGGATTTTGATGATCAATGTTTTGGAAAGAAAAAAAAATTATGGATTTCATTGTACTGGGCAATGTTGAAGAAAAGTTGATGAATTAAGAAAAGCTGATGATCAATGGATCAGTGCGTGAAGTCTTTGAATATTTAAATGAAAATCTGGCAGATCATCCAGAGGTTTATGGAATGGCTAATGATAACCTACTGGTGCGTTTTATTTTATTTTTTATAATTTCATTGTACTGTGGGCAAAGTTGAAGAAAAGTTGATGAATTTGAAAGATGTAATCAATCAGTGAGTGAGTCTTTGAATATTTGAAAGAAAATCTTGGAAGATCATTAAGAGGTTTTTGGAATGGCTAATGATAACCTAGTGGCACATTTTAATTGTTTTTATAATTAAAGCATGCCATTCATATAGAAGATGTGCAATCAATGTGAGAAAGAATCATAATAGGACAGCAGTAGAAAGAGTATGCTTTTGTTAAGCTATTAGAGTAGATTCAAGTAAACTAGTATTTCAATTCTGATTATGAAAACTCAAATGGCAAAGAAAGACAGTAGTTATGTAGGTTTGCCTATTCAGAACTGATTTCCTTCACTTGGAGAGGTACTCTATGCATGTGTTTTGTATGTGCCATCAAGTGTTTTCTTTCCTTTTCTGAATCCTGCATTGAGGAATGCTAAAATGAATTTAGGATTGCCTTGCTATAATTGGAGTGGCATATTAATTTTGAAACAAGAAATATATCTTGGTCTGTAATTGTCACAGTCAGTAGTTTGATGAAGTACAAGTCTATAAGTGCATAAGTGTAAGTCTGTGTGAAACTGCACAGTGGTCTATTACCTGATATTATAAATTGGGTGTGATGGGAAAATTTAAACCAGGAATATTTGCTAGTAACATCTGACACTGTTATCACTGTTATGAGTTACAAGTTTATCAGTCGTATGTCTGTATCCTATGCCTGTGGGCTGTGGACTTCAGCATGGAGTCCGGATCCTAGATTCTATAGATTAAACTACAGCCCTGGTAGAAGACAAGGAAAATAGGGGCATAAAAAAGAAAATAAAAAAGGAAGGCATCATAAATTAGAAGGATTCATATTAATGATGAATACGGAGGCACTAACAAGACTCAAGGCCCAAGGGCCTTTCTGGGCTGAACACATTTATATTTAACAAAAAAAAGTGCTTTAATATGTGCATATATATATATATATGTGTGTGTGTGTGTGTGTGTGTGTATACATATATGTATATATATGTATATCTTATTTTCCTTATCCTCACATTCTTCATTTTTCTCTACAGGCAGTTGACATTAAACTCCTTGGGTCCCTTAACAGAGATGATTTAAAGAAAATCTGTGGGGATAATTTTCCTGAATGGATATCTTTTCCCATATATGAGCAGGTGAGGTTCTCATCTGTTATTGTGATTACTTAGCTTTCTACAGAAATGATTTGACACATCCTCCTATTATTCCAGTTAATCTGGTATATATTATTGGAAAAGCATCAAATGCAGCTGCAAAGTCAAAATATAACACTGTCTCTTGTTTCCCAATTGATTACTGTGCATGTTCTGTGTTTGACCTTCCTTGCCTTGGCCTTTTCAGGTGAAATGGCTAAACAAGCAGCTGTCCAAACTTTGGCCATTTGTGGCAGATGTGAGTAAACTTTCACACATATTATATGTTTGTATGATAATACAACAGTTTTTGAGGTGTTGTTTGTTGATTTTTTACTATATTTTCTATGTTATGTCTCTTGATGTTTCCCTTCTGTAATATGTTATTTATTTCACACAATATTTTTAATTGTATTTTTTATTAGATTTTTTTATTTATTATGGTATGACATGATATTGCTTTCTAGTTCTAACACCCCAGTAGTTGTTCAGTTTTAAGGAGGAAAAGAGAGTATGTTGGATCTGATGATTATGGGGAGACACTAAATTCCTTGAACCAGTACCTATCAGATTGCTGCTTCTGATAACTTATTCCTTGCTTTTGTCATGTTCATTGTCCTCATTATAACCACATACTGAGGTGATATGAACATTACTGTAATATATGGTTATGATCAGCTTACTTGTCCCGAATCACACCTTTTAGTTGTATTTCTCCTCCTTTCCCTTGATTAATTTAATTCTCACCATTTGAGATCTGGGGAAGATTAGATGTATGCAGCTTTACCCTGAGTTGAGAGGCGATTTCTGTGATAAGAACTTGAAATGTAATCCTTAGGTCTGGAAACAATGCATTTTTTATATATATGTATAAACAAATATCCCTGTTCTCTGCAACGTCCATCTTTCTTTCCTTAGGCTCTAGGAGACCTTTCTTTTTTGGTTTTCTTGCAAATCTTTGCTTCAGAAGAGTATTCTTGCATTGCCTAAATTGCTGACTTTATCTTGATTTGGGTTATGTTTACTTTTAGGCAGCAACATTGGTGATTAGAGAATCTGTTGAGCCACTATTGGAAGAGTACAGACCAACTGGAATTTCTTCATTGAAGTTCAGCAAGCTGTCCCTTGGAAATGTTGCTCCAAAAATTGAAGGTATTGATCTATATAATTGCCTTCGTTTTTTCCCTGCTAAATTTACTACTGCACTTAAATGTATAAATTCAGCCGAGGTTGATTTATCATTCAATTTTGACAACATTTCTTTTAGGCTGCTTCATATGTAACAAATTTTTTAGACTTTATCCAAAAGCAGGCTATCCAAAGTTTTTGTGTCCATTTTGGTTTTAATTTTTCCCTGTTTATGCTATTTGATTTGCTGTTGTTTGTTAAAATAAAATCTATAAATATATGAAAATGAGTGCTGCATTGATGAGATTGTATTAAAATGTTTGATCTACACATATCAATAATATTCAGTAAGATCAAACAAAATGTTGTAAAATGCAATTTTTTTACCAGCCTTATTGTTTCTCCCTTTGTTAATTTTTCTGTTGAATTGTTTTCATGTATCAAGAATTAATACATTCTTCATCTATGCAGGTATTCGCGTTCAGAGTCTTAACAAAGGTCAAATCATAATGGACATTGATTTCCGTTGGGGTGGTGATCCCAATATTGTTTTGGCTGTTGAAGCACTTGTTGCATCAATCCCTATTCAGGTTAGACTCACCAGTGTTTTTCCATGTTGAATTCACATTCCTATAGGAAATTTTTCAAAATTTTGAGTGTTATTGTTTTTTGCTTCAGTTGAAGGATCTCCAGGTTTTCACCATTATCCGTGTTATATTCCAACTTGCTGATGAGATTCCCTGCATTTCTGCTGTTGTCGTTGCCCTACTTGCTGAGGTAACTTTTGAGATGGAAAAATGAAAAAGGGGTGTGGGGGATGAGGATGCACTTGAGTTTCACAATCTCCCATTTTGTGCAAGCCCTTTCGTGCTCTCCTGCAAATCAAGCAAAATTTTTTAGATAGACCATTGAATTGAAGTTGGATATGCATGTCTTCCTTTGATGAGATGTTACATTCAGTTGGTTAAACAAAAATCTGAAAAATCTAGATAATGAATCCCTTCATATCAAACATATATGTTCATCACATTAACTATCAGCTTCTGTGGTCTTACCAACTTATCATAGGGTGATGGTAGAGTGTGATGATTTTTTTATAGTTCAGGTGTTTAATTTGTCAACCTAAGTCAATATTCAAATTGAATTCTTGGACTAATTTTATCAGCGTTTTTTACTACATGATAATCGGGATGCTAATATTATTTTCACTGACTTTTTCATTAACATCTAATCAGCCAAAGCCTAGAATTGATTACACTTTGAAGGCTGTTGGTGGAAGTTTGACGGCACTGCCTGGAATTTCTGATATGATTGATGTGAGTTCTATTTTATGAACTTGCCCCTTTCACCTTTTACTGATTTTTAATTAATACTTATAATATACTCTTTCTGCAATTTCCAATAGGATATGGTGAACTCAATCGTTACCGATACGCTCCAATGGCCTCATAGGATTGTTGTTCCTCTTGGGGGCATACCTGTTGATACTAGGTAATGTGAATCTTATGGAAGTTTTTCTTTTCCTGTATTGTATTTCTATCTGCATGCAGATAAAAACATGTGGTTTATTAATATATCTGATAAACAGTTTTTTAAATTGTTTGAAATTGCTGTAGAAATATTCCTCAAAGAATGAGCTTCTGTTTCATTTTCTGTTTCCTCTGCCCCCTTGAAAAAGAAAAACAAATTGGTATTTAGGAACATGCCAATTTAAATGGTGATGCTCAAATATTTTACACTGCTTAAGCACCTTTGTTTTTTGCAGTGAACTGGAGCTTAAACCCCAGGGAACGCTTAGAGTGACTGTAATTAAAGCGAATGACCTAAAGAATATGGAAATGATTGGGAAGTCTGATCCTTATGCAGTGTTGTATATTCGACCACTGTTTAAGGTTAAAACAAAGGTTATTGATAACAACTTGAATCCTGTTTGGAATGAGGTGTTTGACTTGATTGCAGAGGACAAGGAGACCCAGTCACTCATTGTCGAGGTTTTACGCAACTAATTCTCTTTTGTGTCACTCATTATGTTATAAGTTATAACTGTTATTTATTTAATCATTAGTTGAGATGCTTGCAAGCTGACCATGATACGACCTGATTGCGATATTAAAAATTTACATATCATACATAATGGTGAAGAGATTGAGGCAGATATAAATCTTAGGATTGTTGCTAGGTGAATGAAACGGTGGAATGCTTCTGGTGTTATTTCTTATCAAAAGGTGTTGCTTAAGCTTAAAGGAAAATCATACAGCTACTAATGGACCTTCATGAGCATATAAGCTTAAGTGTTGTTGTAAAGATAAGAATGTTGTAAGGAGTGAATGGACATGCAAGAAAAAATAAGATCATGAATGAATATAATTGAGAGAAAGTAGGAGTAGCACCCATTAAAGAAAAAGAAATGGTAGAATATTAGAATTACACTTAATGATGGTTTTGCCATGTGTGAGTAAGACTTATAGATGTCCCATTGTGAGGCGTTGATTTGATGGAGGATAGCCCAGTAGTTAGAGGTAGAAGATCATGAATAACTCAGTGAACTATTAAAAAGGACTTAGATTATAATTGGCTTATCCTAAACTCTTGGTTTTTGACATAACAATGGACATGTGTGACATATGTAGCCGACTCTGTCTACTTGATACTTTATCTTCTCCCCCTGAAGGTTTATAATCTGTTTTCTCAGTCTACACCTGCTAATATTTTAGTTTGAAAATTCTTCAAATTTTCTCCTTCTAACTGCACAATCCTTATTAAATTGTTTTTGTGCCATGATTGATTTAATAAAACTATCATAAATAATTTTCATTCATGGCTCTGAAAATAGGTTTTTGATAAAGACATTGGGCAAGATAAGCGATTGGGAATAGTAAAATTACCACTTAATGACATGGAACCAGAAACTGAAAAGGAGTTTGAATTGAGGATGCTGTCATCACTTGATACACTGAAAGTGAAAGACAAGAAGGATCGAGGAACCATAACAATGAAGGTATAAATAGACATACATTGATTTGTTTGCATTTGGCCATGATTAACATCAGTACATAGTTTTAGTTTCTGGTGCTATGATATAGATGCAAATTGAGAGTGACAACCACCCCCTCCCCCGCTCCCCTTTTTTTCTTTCCCTCTACCATTTCTAATCATACTATCATTGGCATATTTTAATCCCTCCGACCCTCCCTATGTTCACTGGATTAAAAGTCAATCTCATTGGAATTTTAGATCTTTTATCACCAATTTAACAAGGAAGAACAGTTAGTTGCACTAGAAGCAGAGAAAAATATACTAGAAGAAAGGAAGAAACTTAAAGAAGAGGGAGTTATAGGAACTACAATGGATGCGCTAGATGGAGCAGCATCGGCAGTTGGGTCCGGTGTTGGAATGGTTGGTACTGGTGTTGCTACTGGTGCTGGACTTGTGGGGACTGGAATTGGTGCAGGAGCTGGATTTGTTGGGACTGGAATTGGTACTGGAGCCGGGTTTGTTGGCAGCGGCATCGGTGCTGGAGTTGGTTTTGTCGGCAGCGGTCTTGGTGCTGTTGGTAGTGGACTGAGCAGAGCAGGAAAGTTCATGGGAAGGACAATCACAGGCCAAGGTAGTTCCAGAAGGAGTGGTTCAAATACTCCTGTCAATGTGGAGGAGACTGGTGGTGGTGCAAAACCGCTGCAGCAGTAATCCCCCCTTCGGCACTGCTTGAATGTTTAGTTTAAGCTTTTCACAGTAGATATATAATATTACCTGTTTTTTGTTCTTTTTTCCAT
This sequence comes from Glycine soja, assembly GCF_004193775.1. NCBI lineage: Eukaryota > Viridiplantae > Streptophyta > Magnoliopsida > Fabales > Fabaceae > Glycine > Glycine soja. Next base: position 46,318,320 of record NC_041010.1, on the reverse strand, counting down.
ATTCTGAGGCTTCTGTTAATGGAAATAGATTGAACACTTGTAGAAAAGTCACTTCAGTTTTAGTTGTACCATCTTTTTCTGTAATTGTTTCACAGGGACGTGCAATAAAACACATTGTAAAAATTCATATATTTCATTGGAAATTAAAGTGATTCCAAACAATTTTTTTTTTGTTATTGTTATAACTATGGAATTCCCTTTGTTCATGGCTTCTGCTTCTGCGACTCCAACCACCTTTGCAATCCCTATCAAACTATGCTACTATTCGTTGATAATCTTCATCACTGACACCTCCTCCTCTCTAATCAAAAAGCTTACTTACAATCTCAATGCATCCTTTTCACTTAAACATGTTGGGGCTACTTTCTTGGTACTGAAGTAAAACATGTTAAGGATGGATCACTTTTACTATCACTAACCAATTACATAACTGATCTTTTAATAAAAGTTGGCATGTTTGCAACCAAAGGAATGTCCTCTCGTATGGTAGGAAGGAGTAGACATTCCTTGTGTAATTATATTTTGTGATCATTGATACATACTATGCATGTTAATTTTTTAAAAAATAATTATAAATAAATTATATTGACATCTATGGCCGTTCCGTCAAATTTCTGTCAATATTCCTCTTTATTTTCCTGCATTAAACTCTTTATTATTTGAAATATATTACTTTCTTTTGTTGGAAGTATAGTATTCTCAGGTCATAGGACTAACACTCTTAAGGAACCCAGAGTATATGATAAAACATGATAAAATATTATATATATATATATATATATATATATATATATATATATATATATATTGTTTAATTTGTTTATTCCTATTTGATATGCGACTTCCTACTCAAATGCATTGCAACAACGTGAACAAATGCTAGAGCACTTGAGAGTCAATGAGACTGGCCCTTTCGAGCGGAGGTTCGAGTAATCTGAGGAAAGAAAATGATGCATGATAGCCAACGAAAATTTCCTGATGAGCGGTTCCTTATATCCTGTTAAAAGGAAAAACACAGAAAATAGATAGAGCAAACTAGCTTGATGCATGCTCATTGCTCCCTGAAAAACAACTTTCTGTATTTGTCAACATAGATGATGGATCTTTCTGGCCTGAAACTTTCTTTAGCAAAATCAACTTCCTTTGATGGTGTCCCTGAAAAACGAATTGCACAATAAGCACAATTGTATGTATATATAGTAATCTTGATTTAGCAACAAACTATCTCGATCAACAGAAACAATCAAATAATCCCAGCAATGACCATGAACAGAAAATACTTTAGTCTAGTAAGTCAGAATTCTACAATACTTCTATAACTATAACAACACAAAAGAATATCTAAAAAACATACTATTATCTGATATATTACGGAACCTAGACAAGAATCGTATAAGAACCATTGATGTCCATCGAGCACTCAAATGCTCCAATACCATGAGAACCAATCTTCCAAGCATGACAGAATTTGCAGATACTAGTGGCATACCAGCTGCACGCGTGACCAAAACAGGAAATTTTTTAGATACTCGTTGAGTATTCCCTCTCTGCTTTCTCCACGATCACTTTGTTAATTGCTCTTCGGCTGATGGTCTGCTTTAGTTTTGCTATTTATTCCCCCCTTCTTTGCTTAATTTCTCCATGCTCCATGGTAGTGAATCTCATAATTAGGACAACACATTGATCTTTTATCCCCGATGTATTGTATACTTCATATATGCCACTATAAAGTTTTCATACATTTTCTGGATTGATACTCCTGGCTAGTTCTCCCTTGTTGGTCACACCTGCAACTGGTATACCACAATCATCTGCAAACAATATCATGCATGGGAGAATGGTTCCTAGCTATGGTATTCGAGTGTTTGAGGCTTGGTGGATATCAACAGAATACCCACCCGGGTAGGCAAATTAAGACATTGGTAACACCATGGCGTTTGAGAGGCTCTATGACTAAGTCAGTGTTTTCTTTTGAGTCACAGGTTTGGCAGAAGGTGCCTGGTTGAGATTTGAAAGGAGTCTTTTGTGAAGAGAGGAGGTTGTATACTTGTATTGATATTATTATGTTTCAGTAATTGGAATACGAGGAAAAAGAGAAATTAAGAAACGATGGAGAGGCTGTGCAAACAATGTACGTCATAACTTAGCAATGGAGCATGCATGCAATACAGCAGAAGGCAAAAATCTTAAATAGAAGGAAAAGTATCACTATTTTGAAATTAAGAAGATATAACGAGACCCCAACATGAAATTTATTTGCGTTCAGTGTATCAGTACCTATATTCCAAATATGAGCACAAATCACGTATATATCAGGCCTTTGTCATGTGCCAAACCGTGCAATGTCACCATCAATTGAGTAGTTATTGCAACCAGCAATCATGCGCGAACGTAACACCTTCTAAAAATGATTTTCTTAAAAAAAATTACTTATTTTTGGTATCCTTCCACACTAATGTCTCATTCTCATAAATTACTAAGTGGTCCAGGAATGACATCATCCATGGTTTCAAAATAATTGTATGATATGTAAATAATTTAATATTTTAAATTGATTAAGATTTTTTAAAGAATAATATAATTAATTTTTGTTAGGTAATTAATGACTATACATTTAATGTAAATATATATTTAATTATTTACTTATTATATATGTTTATTAGTTAAAATCATAAATAACATGATAATCCTATACTATCTAATAATTTTTTTTTCATGTGTTTGTTCCTTCAAAAAAGTCATGAGACAATTTTCCGCCACACAATAAGATTGTAAGTCTCAATTTTGTCTCTCGATCACTCTCTACTAATCTAGCGAACTTATGCTCTCTCTTTAAATCCATAATTACTACTTAAGGAGATAAATCATATCATAATTTTATGGACGGTTTGAATTTTTTATTTTTTGAAAAAAGCAAAACACTTGCAAAGTCACATGAGGTGACCTAATTAGAGCAAAGATTAATTACATAGCATAGCATTGTACGTACTATATATCACACCTTCCATAAATGTATAACAGCAATATAAACCCCACCTTCACAGAAATGATTAAAATTACCAAATCACATCCTGATACAATATAACACCCTCCATAAAATACTGGTCATCATCATATTTCCAAAGGCCTTTATTCATCCCGTGAGTTGCAACAGTTACAGCGTACGTATGTTGATAGGAACACCTCACATATAGGTACATGCTTGCGGGGTCCAGGCACATGCTTGGCTTCTGCATGCAGCATGCAGAAGATTAAAACGTGAAGGCGAAACACTTCTCTTCAATAGCACAGCGCTTTTCTTGAATCACTCCTTTAGTTTTATTTCCTTAATTTGTGAACTTGTACAAGCACGCCCTCCTGCATCACATATATGCATGAGCAATGTCAAGGAATCCGAATCATTCAAGAATATTGATGAAGTTTTTATATATATATATATAAAAAAAGTTGGATTATCACATCATGCAGCATGCACCATGCATTTTTGCATGCGGGGCCCAGGCACATGTTTGCCTTCTCCATGCAGAATATTAATTAAAACGTGAAACACTGCTATTCAAGAACACAGCTATCTTGCTTCCCCATTTTCTGCATTCATTATTCCTTTAATTTAATCACCTTTGAACTTTTACAAGCACCCCCTTCTGGCTCCTGCTGCATATATCATATAATATTGGTATGCTGGTTTGTGAATGTGTGATAAAATTAAAAATACTATTTGAAGAGAAAAGAGGAAGCTTCGTGGAAGCTGCATGCGATGGGTACGTCGTGCTTATATTATATATATGTATGCAGACGTGAAATCAAGAGTGTCACTTACTTCATCTTGTGTGGTCCAATATTAATGAAACCAATTCTCACTCCTCAAATCTCAAACACCCTCTCCAACCCCTCTACATGAAAACCTGTCACCACCACTTCACAGCCTTTCCTTCACTCAGTTCACACCAGCAAGCCCGAAAATGGTGCTGACATGCTCATTCAAGCTCTCCAACGCCATGGTGGTGGGATTACCAATGTCTTTGCCTACTCGGGCGGTTGCTCCATAGATATCCATCAAGCGCTCAAACACTCCAATATCAGAATCATTGTCCCGTGGCACTGACAAGGCAAAGATTCACAGGAGAAGCCTAGGCACGCTCTACCGGCCTTCTCTATACCACTTATAGTCATCAATTTAGTGGGTGAGTGGGACGAGTTACACTTCCCAATTCACCTTTTTCTTTGGATAAAGGTTATTAGAACAAGAAGTGGCTTAGCTTGCCTTGAAAAGTCTCCTTCAAATTGCAAGAGATGAATGGGCTTCAAAAACTAATTCCCTGACTAGGTTGGTCATACAACTATTTACCTATCTTGATGATTTTTGCCATGTTGGACAGCTGTGGCACCAGCCAAAAATGCCCCTTCAGATGTGTCAGATTTGGTAGCGTCATCCTTTTCTGCTCCACACAAAAGGCACGTCACTCTGTAATTCTTCTCCTAGTTAAAGTCCTACATAGTAGTACAGTACTTCTTGTATATCTATCACAATTCACAACAACAAACGAGACAAGAAAAAACAAAGTGATTTCCAATATACTTTTGCGGTGGCTAAACTTTATTTAACACCATGTGCATTGAAACAAATCCATTGTTATACCATTGCTGAAATCTCCTCACATATTCGCTTTACCCTTCCGGCAGAAGACCACATCAAACCCGTGTTTGACCTAGCTAGCCAAACTCTTCTTTCTCATAAAGGCCACAAAATCACCTTATTCCTCGACACACACGTAATCACTTGTTAACTGATTGATAAGTGTATCAAATATCCAAATAATAAAGATTTAAAAGTTGGAATATTGATTTTCACATAAACTTTGTTTTGTACTTGTATCCAATAATTTTCAATTTATAAGAGAAAAAGATAAGATGAGATATAAAAGATAAATTTAAAAGAATAAAGTACAAAATAATAACTATTAATAGAAAATAAAAGAAAATTTAATGAAATGAGAATGTTAGGACCTAACATGTCTTATTTGTCTAAGATATATTATTTGTGATTTTTCTCTATCAATCAAGTGAATTTAACATACCCACATCTGTTAAAATACTTGTCACTGATGTCTTACGATGACAAGCCTATTTTATCTATTTATCTCACAAATATCTTTGCAAAAAGTCAATAGATAAAATGCATGAAGTTCTAATTCTAGATGTTTGCTTTGATGCATGGGCATAATACAATCACTTTATGTCTAGCAATGATTTTATTAAGATACTTCTTCCTTTTAGTTCTATTAGAAATTACCTTCTGTCTAGCAACTAATTTCTAAAATAGATGCATGCAAAACCTTCTTTGTTTTTCTATTAAGGATTACCCTCCCTCGCAGTGACGGATCCAAGACCCTGAGTTAGTGGGTGCAAATTATAAAAAATAAAATCAGTGAGTTCAATTATATAAATATAAATAAAATAAAATATAAAAATATAAGATTTTATTTACAAATTTAATAAATTTTAAAAAATGAGGGTGTGCAAGTGCACACCCTCATACCAATGTAGGTCCACCACTGCTCTCGATCACCTAACCCCAAAGATGATGCAAGGATGAATAATACATTAAATTAAAGGATAATAGGAAATAAAACATTTGTTTGCATTGATAAATATGAAGTATACAATATATCTTTTGGTTTTTTAGGCCTACCAGACTCTAGCTTTAGCCTCTCATAACCATAAATGATCTTACAACAAAAGAGAGATAGAGATGGAAAAATGAATAAAAAATGATGAAAGAGAAGAAAGAATTTCCTAAGGAAGAGTTCTCAAGATTTTAGGTGTGAATTAGAGAGTGCTCTGACGGTGTGTCTTTTTTCCTTGATTTGACTCCCTTTTTATAGTTGTTGGAGACTTGGGCTTGACTCCTTTTTTATGATTGTTGAAGTGGACTGGACTTGAGTCTGATGCCAAAAAATCTTCCTTATTTATATGATTGATATCTTCTGAATTTTTGTTGCTTTTAATTCTTCTTTTTTATATTTGCAAGGTATAAATAAGAAAAATATCAATTTCTATCATTTAAGTTAAAAATAACTGTTAAATAAATATTTTTTAAAATATTTTCAATATATTTTTATCATAAAAAATAACTCATATTTAACCGTTAAACTCACTTCCACAAATGCATCCTCCAATTAATTCATAGACTTAGCCTCATTGCACACCCATAATCCCTCTTCACAACAAACTCACTCTCCTCAAATCTCAAACACCCTTTACACAGCTTCCACCACTACTACTTCACAACCATTCCTTCACTCGGTTCACTCCAGCCAGAAAATGGTGCTGACATACTCATTCAAGCTCTCCAACGCCATAGTTATAAGTGAGACTTTTCTTATTGCAACTTCGGGAAGACATGTTTAATCTCTGGGAGTCTTGGAGCTATGTGTTTTGCATTTGCCTGCTGGTATATATTAGTGCTGCTGTTGCTAATCCCTCGTTCAATTGTGATTGATATTCATGTGGTTGATATTGTGGTTTTCAAGTTCTCTCAATCTGTCTGTTACTTGGCAGTTGAAAAGTTAACATTAGTTGTAAGACGGTTAGTAGTTAGTGAACTCATGATAACTTGCTCAGTATATATAAACTAAAGATAGCCACTTTATTTGTTTGTATCTCTGTCAAATATAATGCAAGAATAAGATCTAGAATTATAGTAACAAACACTTCTCTCCGGATAGATCAGTAAGATTCTGGTGTTGTTAGCTTTTTTGCCATTTGCGGCAAATATTGGAAGAAATTCACAATTACAAACTATTGGAATGAAATTTTAGTAGCAAAGAAAATATATTTAAAAATGGGAGAGACTAGAAGTTTGGGAAGAACAGAGTACTTGTATAATTGATCACTTCTTTTTTTTTGGTTTGATACAAACTTTAAGATATTATTCCTAATTATATTAATGGATTCTCCTAAATCAATGATCAGGATTTTGCCATTACAAATTTAATCTAATGACTATCACATGACTCTTTAGAATCTTTTTTATAGATAAAAACTTATTAGTCATGTTAGAAGTCAATCATTAGAGAGTCAACTATGGTTAGAAAGTAGTTGGTAGTTAGTTATGATTGTTAGTTGTTAGTTAGACTTGTAACTAACTTCCTCTTATATATATAAAAGCTTGTACCAACAACTAAACTACATAGAAGCAATAATTCATTGAATCAAAGTTGATTTTCTATCCCAAATTCTCTTTCTTCTTCCTCACGGAACTCTTTTCTGCTTCTGCTCAATTTCTTCATGCTTCCATTCGATTTCATGAATATCCATGAGAACAGGACCAATGCCTATCATTTTCAGCGGAACTTGACCAGTGATGGCTATGAGAGGCACACTATCCATGTGTGAGTGCTTAGTGGATCTCTATGGAGCAACCACCTGGGTAGGCAAAGACCTCGGTGACACTGTGGCGTGTATCTCCGAGCCTTTTTTGGGGTCACGGGTGTGAACTGAATGATGAAGAGGTTGTGAAGTGGTGGTGGAAGCTTTGACGGGTTTGGGAGAGGAGTTAGAGAGGGGGTTTGAGATTTGAAAATTGAGTTTGTTGTGAAGAGAGAAAGTTGTATTGATACTAATGTGTTTAAGCAAATTATTGGAGTAGGAAGAGGAAGAAGAAAAAGAGACTATGGAGGCTGTGTAAAGAATGTTAGCCATGGTGGATATAAATAAATAAAGGTAAGACAAATTTGTGGGGTAGTGTTGGCTGAGTTGCTCACTTGCTCAGGAGATAATCTTATTTAAGTTAGGAAGCTATACAGTACATTACATTTATGCTTGTGTACCTTTTATGCCACTAGTATGAGCATAAATCACATGCATCAAGTTTTCCATGTGCATACTAAGTTACTAACTGCTAAGCCGTACAATTGAGTAGATGTACTATTATAGCAATCAGCAATTAATAATCATGCACAAAACACTTAAAATGGATTATAATTTTGAAATTTTATATATCAATATATGATTGCTTTTACATTTTAAAGAACTAATTTAATTATGAAAACTTGAAAACGACTTATGTAATAAGAGAAAGATATTGAAACTGAAAAATAAGAAAAAGATAACCATTATTTCTGAAAGAATCATTAATAATATGTTGATCTAAATTAGATAAAAAAATAAGTCATTAGTTATTCTTAAGCGTAGAATGGTGCACACATTAGAAAAACTAAAAAAAATATACCTAGCTAACTCTTAAAGGAAGAAAACCAAGAAGAAACATCCTTTGATTACCAAATTTATTAACAATTTTGAGATTAGCTATATTAATAAGTTTATTTAGTACATTGGAATGGAACAAAATTAGTAATAACTAATAGTAATAAATTTAATTAACAATATATGGAAAAAAATTACACAAGGAAAAAAGTTAATGACAATCCACTGCTCTCAAATTTATTTATAGTAATGGAATATTTTTATGGTTATATTATAGTAACGGAATATGCTTGTATTGAAATACACAAATATACTTAAATTGCAACAAATATTCATGATTATATTAAAATCCTAATCAAATCAACTATATATATATATATATATATATATATATATATATATATATATATATATTAATAAAAGAGAGGGAAAACTGATAATTATAAATAATTAAATAAAAAGAGAGAGATGCAATGCATAAAGGAGAAAAAAAATGGTACCTTTTTATGAGGTAGGAATTAGGAGAACATAAGCAAAATCAAATTACAACAAAATGTATGGAATAGAATGGAAAAAGAAGGGAGAAATAAAGCATGGGAAGTAATAGATATAGTATGAGGAGCAAATGCTTAACAAAAAGAAAATTTTAAAAATGTCAAGAGAGCAAAAATAAGAACAAAAGAAATCAATTGAAGCAGATATGATTAATTATATCACTAAGCTACAATTCCTTTTCATAAATAATTATATTTAGTTTATGTAATATAACCCCTCACCCAGAAGTTTGATTAATTCTATTGAATTCCGTTTTCATCGCCTAATTAATTTCGGTTTGCTTAATTTTCTTCCTAATTTAATTAACTTTAGTTGCTCATTTTATCATGAACTAAGATAATTAAATAATCACACGATTATTGTGAGAGCAAATACTTGTCATTTTATCAATTCCTTATGACTCGTGCACTTGAAGAAAATTCAATACAATATGCAAACATAAAACATCAAATAGGTCTCGAAACTAAACAAGAAAGCTATTTGTGAAAGAATACATAAAAATTGTTATTCTATTTCTAGTCCAGTCTTACTATCAGAGTATTGTATACAATGAAGGGATTTTATAATAGCAAACAAGGTATACTACTTATGTACCTTGTTCCAAATCAGTGAGGGTAGTGTAAACAAATAAAATGAATTAAAGGCAAAAATAGTGACGGGGGAAAGACATGATGTAGGGGTAACCACTAAACAAGCATTGACCCAATCGCTTATACATTAGATCATAGCAAGGCACTTCACTTGAAATTGCCAAGATAGAAAGGAGATGGAGAGGGTATTGTGCAGAGAAAATGAGTGTTCTCTGCTTATGACTTAGTTGTGAGGATCATTCACGTAGCTTACAATTCTGAAGATAGGGATGATTAAATTTGACATATTTGGTCCAGTAAGACCGATACTTTGTCATGGCTATCTCTAACCACGGTTTCATATTACCATTGTAGTGTACGACTGCTGCATTATCAATCTCCGAGCGATCTACACTTGGATTGTAACCCAGACCGAGTACGTGCCATGATTTATTAAGTGGATGTGTTAATCCATAGAATGTCATCAGCCCTGGAGGCAATGTCCCCAGCTTCCACAGCACCCTGTCTTCATTCTGGAATCAAACAGGAAGAAAAGGGTCAGTGAAAGATCATTTGAAGTGGATTTGGCACCTCTAAAGAGTCTCACTTTAGAAAATAAAGTGGGTTATAACCATATACTGTAACATCAATGGTTGATGATGTAATAAGATGCATGGGCACATAATAACAAACTATGGAAGTTGTTAACATTACAACCGTCAATTTTTCAATCAATGGTTGTAATAGCACTTTATCATCTAAAGGGTAACTCTCCCTTTAGAGGAGTTAAATCTGTCTGTAGTCATCTTATTATGTAAGAACAGACATGTGATGTAAACCAATGTTATGTTCAACTGCTCACCAAATTCTGCCACTTGTGATATATGCCAGTGATGTCCTTCTTTTTCCACACCTTCAAATCAAACATGTTCATCCCGTATGCCCAACCACAAGCATTTGGATCAAAATTTTTTGCAATATGCGGATTTGAAAAGTTAAGGTACTTGTCAAATCGGTGAAAACTCTCTCCGCATGTTAAAACAGCACCATTTACTTTTCCATTAAGATTCACAGCCCATAATCCAGTCAAATCCTTCTGGACAACAATGTCATCATCAAGAAAAAGAATCTTATCCAACTTTGGATAAACTTGTGGAAGATAGAATCTCAGGTGGTTGAGCATTGACAGATATTTTGGATTTCTGTACTTGAGATTTGAAGCACCAGTAGTAGTTGGATGGCCTGCCTTGAAATAATACTCTTTCATTGTTGCAGATTCAAGCTGCCTCAAGACTGGGCAGTAGGATGAGTTCAACCACTTAAATTCATCAACATTTTCAACATTGATTGTAGCTTTTCCAGGAGGATTCAACAAAAACCACATGTTCATGGCTCCAAAATTTAGTTTATCAGTAACAAGGTGAAACACATGCTTCGAAGGATCCTGCAATGTTGAAGACACAAACATAAGATAATGAAGGCAAAGTTTAATTATATTATTTACTGAGTCAGGGATGCACTGCACAAACAAAATATGTCCGGGTTGTACAGTGCAAGCACAAATTATTCATCATCTATATAAAAGAATATCTATATAGACATGCACATACACACTGGTATGGTAAAAGACTGTTTAAGTCACCTTTGCATTCACAATAGTTGAGTTGACAACAACAGATGCAGCCAAGACATTGTCCGAGAACAGGGCATAATGATAGAGACTAGGATTCTCCAAATTCTCACTTCTGGGGAATTTTCTCTTTTCAAGAGGAAGGAGGTAGTAATCTATGGTAAGGCGCATAGATAAGCAGTGAATTCCATCCGGTATGGTCTTGGCAGCCAACTGACTAAGGAATGTGCTTTGTTTCTTCAATCCCCTAACCTGCTCATCAGCTGTTTGTAGCATTGCCCTCAATTTCCCAGTAACCAACTTGCAGTCATACAATTGCTCTTTTGCCTTGGAAAGAACTTGGCCCATAGTTTTGATTTTTTCATGATCACTACAGATAATTAAATATTTGATTAGTAAAGTTGGTTAATGGCTTAATGCAAAGCAAATGGATATCACTTTAGAGAAAATTGCTCATAGCTTTCATACCTGTGACGCATGTCAGCATCAGAAGTTGCCTCACCTAAAGCACGTTGACTTTCTTTAAGCTGAGATTCCAGTTCTTGGTACAGTTGAAGCTTGTTCTTCATCTTTGCTATACTCAAGTAAACCTTAGCCATAATGATTTGGTCTCGCATCAACCGTACTGTAGAATCAGCATTTTCATTCTCATTTTCTTTCCTCCAAATGTTGTATTTACCTAGAACTGCCGAATCAACAGATTTTGAGTGTTCAATAGCTGAATCTTCAAGTTTTACAATTACTTCATCATCCTGTTTTACCAACTCAGCAGCACGCTTTTCCTTCCTTTTCTCTACTAATTGCTGTAGAAGATATATACAAAGAACAAAACAAAGTTTATTTCCAGAATTGTTCTGTTGTTTCCAAAATAGAGTATCACTCCACAGTACAGACAAGACAACATTGAACTTTACACAAATCTTAGGGTTATTGGTATGCAGTTGCTTACTTGCTTTCAAGTCAAATGTATTTTGGAAGAATTACTTTAGGAAGAATAAGCTTTACATTTGGGAATAATCAGCCACAAGTTATAAGAATGAATTATTAGGATAGTCTTGGGTTAAATTACTTGAGTATAGATTTAATAGAGTTAACAAAATTTAATTTGAGATAACATTTTTGTTGGGTTGCAAGGAAAGCCTAATACCACAAAGATCTTTCATCAACAGACCAAATGAAAATCACACAAGTCATCTAATATAACCCAAAACCTTAAGGTATTAGGTGTACAAGTCATTGCAACTTATATGATACTCAAGTAACTCAACTTGGACATTCTTATTCCATGTGGAACTTTTTTCTTAAAATTGGCAGTCCAACAACTTATATTGTATGTATGGACAAAATGGTAATATTGCAATATGTCAAAGTATATTCTGGCACAACTTCATTTCAGCCGGAAGTAAAAAATGTCAGTCCGGCATGTTTGCCTACCATCATGTCAGGTTGGGGTTTGGGAAGGATTATATATATCAGCAGTGACTAGTGAGGTTGTTTCCATAACAGCCACAAACTCTGTGCCCCCCATGATACAAGGTGTGGCAAACTACCCCAGAATTCAAACTTACATATGTAAATGGTTTCCAAAAAAGCTGTATGCAAGTTAAAACAAGAAAAATATTCACGAATGATTAATGGTGCTTACCCTTCTTGATAGCTGAACAGGACTGTCAGTCCACTGAGCACGACCAACTGCATTCATAAAAAGTATTCAATAAGAAATTAAACCAAAATACACCATAGGCACATTACCCGACAATACGATACCACCTGAAAATCTTCCTTCCTTCCCATTTTGCTTCTCTTGTCTAAAATTGTCTGCTGGTTGGTTTAGCTATAATTAAAAATTAAAAAAGAAATGGATTATCACAGAGCAAAAGAATGCCATTTTTTCTTTAAACAGGAAATGAAAGCTTCTAGCAGAAGCATATCAGTTTTCCAAACCTGATTCATAGCATTTGAAGTCCTTAATCCAGCAACTCTCCATGAAGCAGACAGATTATTTTTTCTGAAACTCTCAAGACTCAAAGGCCCCACATCATTTGTATTGGACACAATAACATCAAGAACCTGAAACATAACATTTATTAGAATCCCAGGATGCAAATGAACTCTTACATAATAACATTACATGAAATACAGAACCAGGGTATAATGTAAATATCATCTTTCACTTGCCTCTTTCGAAAAAAGCGATTTAAGATCCTGCAGTGCCTGCCATTCTTTCAATTTGGCAACCTGCTACAGCCAACAAAATTAAAACAGACATAAAAAACAGCCAGAAGCTATATATATATATGTGGTCCTGTTTGGGTCAACTTCTCCATAAGCACTCATAGGAGAAGAAAATCAGAAAAGTAAAATGCACTGAGCTTTTTTATAAGCTAAAATCAACTTATGCACCTCAAATAAATAAATAAAAAAACGTCTACAAAATTAAGTGCATAAGTTGATTTTAGCTTATGCAAGAAGTTAAATTCATTTTACCTTTTTATTGTCTCCTTCTATAAGTGCTAATGAAGAATTGTATCCAAACAAGATCCTAATTATAAAACCAATAAACCCCAAAATGTACAACAGAGGCTACCTTTTCAATCGAAACAGCTGAATTATCACTTCGATCTGCAGAATGCATTTGAAGTAAGTAATTAAATTAAACCAACTTAAAACTTATAGGCATACGCATGGAACAAAAGCTCAAATGCAAATTAATCACAATAAATTAACATTATAACACCTCATTTCCGACAATTAGAAAGTCCCTAAGAAACAAAAATGGAGAATCCAAGCATGTAATATAGAATTCCTGTAAATCTGATTTATTGTTTGACACTCTACGTGGATGTGCCAACACTAGAAACAAAACTAATAATTGAAAACAAGTGAGATTTGAGAATGAGAGAATGAGACCGTGAAGGGGCGATACGAAGAAGAAGAAGAGAAGGGGCGCGAGGAGGCAGAGAAAGAGGAAAGCGAGAAGAGGGAAATGGGATCCCTTGGTTCTGTTGTTGTTCGGTGCCATTGCGGATCTCAATCCAAATCCAAATGCTTGCTTTCTTGCTTTTACTCCCTCGAATCCATCAGAGAGAGAGAGAGAGAGAGAGAGTAGTATGTGTGTGTGTGTGAAATGTGAATGTATGCTTTCCTTTTCTCTTCTGTTAGGAATTTCGGATGCGATTTTGGGTGGGTCTATTTCCAACTTGCCCTCGCTTTCCCCAGCTGTTTCTTTCTGTCTCTCACCTTCTCTCTTTCAAATTTTATTTTAAGGATCATAAAATAGTTCTGTGTAACTAAGATCTAAATTATAATTGTATCACTTATTCTATCACTTTTTTTAATTAATATATAAATGGTATGAAATTATAAATTCTAACATTAGATAAATGGTTGGTTTGAATGATAATAAATTTTATTTTTTAACTAAAGTTACATATTTGAATTATGTGTTATTGGTTAGGTTTTTAGGTAAGAATTAGTTTTTCATAGATATTCCGTATCAATATCATGAGTAAAAAATACATGCATCTTATTTAACCAATTAAGATAAATTTTATTTTTTAGATTATAAATATTGATACAAAGTAATCTCACAAGAAATGATGAGTAATTTTGATTAAAAATCATGAATATAAGATGGATATTTCTGGTTAAAGTAAATTTATTTCATACTTTTTATTATAAACCATCAGCATTTATTGAAAAAAGTTTGTGAATATTTTAAAATTAAACTTTATTTTATACCCTTTTAAACCATTTTAGGGCCCATCATTTTAAATGGTTGAATCTCCTTTATAAATCAAATGATATTCATAAAAAAAAAAAAAAAAACCCAAAAACATGAATATGCATGATTCCTAGTCCCCCACCCGCAAATTTACCATCAATTTGTGTAAGCAACGCTACTATGTGTTAATCTTGCACGACTGCATCATTGTTTGTGATTTTGATAAACTTGTAAAATTGATTTAGTTTATAAATAAATATTTTGAAATAAAATATATTTTAATTTTAATGATTTTACTAAATCCTCAATTAAGAAAATAAATGATAATCAAATACAAACACATAATTTAATATATTGAAAATTACATTTACAATAATTAAAAATTTGAAAAATAAATTACTCAATATTTATTATAACGAACGGTATTTTATTTTAATGTATTATAACAAATATTTTAAAAACATTCTTAGAAACTTTTATTTTAATTATGTACAATACCTGATTTTTAATTTTTTTTTTTGGTGAGATGGATTAAGAAGAGCGGCACACATAAAAAGTCTAATAACGCGTAGTGACAATCTTAATTACTACCCTGACATCAACAATGGAGTAGTAAAAGTCTGTGTGGTTCTTGACGTAATAACCAGTCCAATAAATAAACCAACAATTGCAACGGTGTTTTCTAATTTATTGACTTGTATGTAAAGCCACGGATACGTCTGAAGACAATATTGTTTTGATATAGTACTTTGTGATATGTAACTCGTTTCAATTTTAATTTTTATATTATTCTGTATATAGCTAAACAACACAAATAATTAAGAAATAACTACAAATATCAATTAACGTAGCAGGGAAGTTAGTGTCAATTCTGTGGCGTATAGACTTGCCAATGTGGGAGCTCGACTTCAAAATGCAAATGGAGGAATTCATATTATTCCCCCCTCTTATGTTTTAGATGCTTTTTTACGTGATCTAATTAACTTTTGTCAGCTGATTCTGCTTGTGCTTTAATTTTTTCATTCTACCAAAAAAATTCAATACCGTAAAATAATTTTATATTATCAATTAATTATAAAGTATTATTGATGTATGAAACATAGTAAAATAAATTAAAAAGGATTTTATTTAAAAATAAATAAAGTTTTAAAAAAATAATGAAAATTTTGTAATTAAATAAATAAAGAAATTTTTTATTAATTAAAATAATGTTTTTAAGTATAAAAAAATAAATATATTTCTTAGAAAATAAAAATGATATTTTATTTATTCATTTGATTTGAAGTAAAATAAAGTTTTTGTTTATAAAATAATAAAATAAAGAAAAATGAGTAAATAATAGACTAAAAGTATTCTAATTATAAATAGACATTTTAGGTCAATTTTTATATTTACATATATTTTTACAATCTCTTCCTCTCAAATTCATTTTTCCTTTATCTCTCAAAACCTTCTTTTTTTTTTTTTGCATATATTCAAATCTGTTCCAATAAAACCAGGATATTGGACTCGTTAATCGTTGGATCGTTATGCAATTTGAACACCAAGTTTGGAACTCATTTCAAAACATTTCGACCGTTGGGCTTTGCAAGGTGAGAGAAATGTCCATCGCATGTAACTTTCATTTTCCCATATATACCCAAACTTGTTCTAATAAAACTAAGATCCTGAACTTGTTAACTGTTAGATTATCATGAAATTTGAACACTAGGTTTAAAATTCATTTTCACACATATCCACCATTGGAATTTCAAAAGTAATATCTATGGAGGGAGAAATGATCATCGCAAGCAGATAGTGCAATTAAGGCTCTAATCTTTTCTCCTCTCTAACACTTGAAAACCCTAATAAAGAACCCAGAGCAAAAGCATGAGAAATCTTAGAAAACGCTAATGATGCCGCTATCACTATCGGACTACATAAGTGAACCCACTTAGAGGTAAGAGATGAGTTTATCGCAATTGAGATTAGAATGAACAGGTGTAGGAATCCTCAGAGGATCAAATTATGATTTATTTTAGGATGTTTATTGTATTATAATTCTTCATGTATGATTATAATTAAGAGATTGTAATATTAAAATCATGAAATTGTGATTAAAATTGTGTGTAAGTGATAAATTGAATATTTGATTAATTGTGAAATAACATATTGCTTTGAGATCATAACTTTATTATTGAAATTGAGTATAAGTGCAAAGTTGAACATGCATTAATTTGTGAGATACACGTAAACATGTGATGATGAATTCTGACATTATGAGATATTAAATTATGGACATAAGATATGATTGTGAATAAGTGTGTGGTTAATACCTGATGTGACAATATTTGTGTTATGGGTTGTGAGTTGTGAATTATACAATAACCGAATTGGTGTTTATCTTGAGAAAAGTGTTTATGCGCAAACTATTAAAGGAAAAATGTAGGGTTCCAGGTTACGAATCTAAAGTGTTAAATTTTAGCGCAATGTATTAAACGTGTTTAAAACACAAGTGTAAGATCGTGAGTATTGTATAATTCATGAGCAGTGTATGCATACAAAAGTTGTTTTAAGGGTTGGACCTGAATCAGGAAGGTGAGACCCTAACAGATTCTTCGGAGTCTAGGCCTTAGGGATAAAAACACTCAGTTTGAGTGCTCCTTTAAGCCTATGTTGATCCCATATGGTTGGGGCATTCTCGCAAAACAGAGTGACCCTGACTAGTCACCTTATGATTTTACTTAATGAGAGTGACCTGACATACCCATTGTGTGGTGTGTCTTGTTGTGTACTCCTAAGCGTCCCAGTATGATTTTTCACTGACATGATACCACATTATATATAGGCTTGAGTTTCAGTATAATTGTTGCATAATGCATATAAATTGTTTATTATGAAATTTGTGAGTGTTGTTACGTCTTGCTCGAGTGAGTGATTCATGTATAATGTGATTGATGATTTCTATAATGAAATTTAAATGATGAGGTAGTGAAGTGACGTGGATTGTATTAAGTTGAGTTATGTTATAAATAATTCTATAATGTATTTTGATTATATCTTTGTTTATTTGTATTTTATTTAGAAATGTGATAACTCACTTCCCATGTGTTGTTTGTGTTTAGATCATGTGATGATCTCAAACCTTGTATTTGTGGAAGCAAATGGCTAGGTGGATGACTTAAAAGAACATCATTCTAGAGGACGTTGTAACACAATGTTCTGATAGAATGTGACATTGAAGCATGAGTTTCTGTTACAATTGCATGATGTTTTGAATATGTTGTTTTATCTTATTTTATTTTGCTGCTTAACTTGCTTCCTTTTGTAAACTTGGACGGTCTTGTTTGAGCCGAATATGTTTTGAATAAGTTTTATCTGATAAAAGTGAAGTGAATGTGATCATTTTTTTCACGTGAATTTGTTTATGTGATTTGAATAAAATTGATTTAATTAAATTTTAAATTTTTATATATTTTTCTTAATTATATGTATGCCGGGATAAAGAGTGTCAAAATATAACTTTTAAGATATTTATCATAAAAGTTAATAAATTTATCATACATAGGAATATAAAATTCGATGATTATGCAAAGATATTTTGTATTATCAATATAAAATAGGGTAAATAGCTAATTTAACTCAACACTACATGTCTAAACCAGCTATGATGGATTGAAAATGGGATAAATAACCAAATTCATTCATGAAATTATAAGACACTGATATTCTTGAAAAATAAAAAAAAATCAAATTTAGTTTATTAATATGTAAAAAGTGTGATGAATTAATCTTGTAGATAATTTAATGACAAATTAGTTCATAAACTTATAACTTAATGTTAAATTGATCTTAAAAAATATAATTTATTATCAAATTAATTCTTGAACATTACAATTTAATAATAAAATAATCTTACAAATTTAACAACATAATTAATTTATTACATTTTTTGTATATTAAAAATTAATTTGTTGTGATGCTTTTTCATTGTCTTAATTTCAATCAACCTTTCTAGCCCAATCATTCTCAGGTCTAAAAGAATTTTAGAATTTTATAAAAAAACAGAAAGTCTTGGTAGAAGTTAAAATGATGGAAGGAGAAAGCGTTATCAAAATGATCAAATTATGTTTTCTTGACTTTATCACTTTAATTTATCTACATTGTAATAACAAAACGATCGGATCTTATTAAACATCTCTATAAAAAGCATATGATTTTTATAAGCAAAAGAAGAATTATATAAAAAAAAAAAAGCATATGGAATACTCCGACCCATACATAAAACAAGGTGGTCGAAATTAACCAAAATATTTTTATAAGCTAGAGAATCAATTGTACTAGTATGAGAATGTAAATTTTTTCCTAACAACCTTGCCTGAAAACCAAAACCAGAAACCGAACTTGACCATATTTAAGATGACAAGCACATCATATCCTTGAACACATTAGAAATTGACTTTTCTGTTATCCTTATTTTAACTGTCTTTATGTTGTTCATGTAGTTATATTAATATTTAATGTTGTGATTCAATTTTAAAATTATGTAATTTTCAAAGGATTTTAAAATTATGTAATTTTCAAAGGGTAACACAGATATGCTTAAAAAAGAGACAACAGAAAAACCAGATCTAAACACAAAACACACTATTCATTTCTTGTGAGTCAAATAGAGTATACCAGTACCACCGCATGTCATAAAATATAGAAGAATCTTTTGGTTTTCTTTCCCTGCATACACATGAAGTATACCTCATACCTCACGTAACACTGACCAAGAGGTAATAACTGCTTACATTAATAAATGACTTAATATCAATTAATTTTTAAATTATTTTAAATAATTCAATTTAATTTTTAAAAGATCCAATTTGATCCTTAAATTTTTTAAAATAAATTAATTTAATCTTAAAATTTTAAAAATATTTAATTTGATCATCAAATTTTTAAAAATGAATCAATTTGATCTCTAAATTATGTTAAATGGTTCAATTTGGTTCTTAAATTCTTAAAAATTTTGAGAACCAAATTGATTTATTTTAAGATTTTGAAAATTAAATTGATTTATTTTTATGAATTTAAGGATCAAATTAAAAAATATTAAAATTTAGGGATCAAATTAAACTTTTTAAAATACTATAAAAATGAAATTGATAATTAAGCTTTAATATCCGTCTTATGATAACTATGTTTAAGGTTTTTTTCTCACTGGTCAAGAAAACAAATATTCCAAGAGAATTATTATTTGTTAGAGAAAATTTTTACTAAAACATTATTGTTCTCTCTCTTGATTTCATATTAAGATTTTTAAGATAACATTTTTTATTACATGATAAAATTGGAATAGATATTTTAATATTTTATTGAAAAATAAAAATATCAGTCGATTTAAATTCTTTTTCAAATGTTAAAACTGCAATTATTTTAGGACTAGTAATGCTTTTTATTTTGCATAGTCTTCAATACCATTGTTGCAAAAAGGACAAAATGTCTTTAGGAAAATCAATAATCCCCCTCTTGTGCAGAGCTAATACCTATCTAACATTATTAATCTCTGAGAGAATGACAAGACCTTTAACGACACAGTACATTTCCAAAACTTATTGAAAGTAAAAAATCAATGCATATGGGCATATGATCGTTGAGTCTTGTGCACAGCCATATATGAAATGAAAGTTTGTTAACTCAAAAAAATATCACTATATATGTAAACATGTTTGTTTTAATTATGCTTTTGCACTTAATTGAACATTTTACAAACTTTGTGCAATTGTGGTTGCTTTCTGTGAGGATTGATGGAGTTGAAGTGAAAATCAATGACTTCCCACAGATTCCCTTGCCTATCTGGCTATCTCTGAAAGAAGGCCTGGTTAATTTGTCTTTCCATGACAGTGTTAAAGTAGCATTTATTTGCATTTTAGCCAAAATACTAACATTTCAAAATTGGGATCCAGGAACCTCTATTAATCGTTTTTTCCCAAAGAGTTAATTATTTGTTGTATGTTTGTCTCTTTGGAGTTGTTCAAATTCCAACCTTCTCTGTTGGAAAAAAAAAAGTCCAACCTTATCTACAATGACACACGGGTGAGGTTTTTTTATACTTTGCTGATCACACTCCTCATTTTTTCATTCTTTTATTAATTCCCACTTTCCAAATTTATCTTAATTTAAGAGTCTTTTCTAAAAGAAGTCAAAATTATGAATTATCTATGTTTGTTTGTACGCACAATGAAAGCTGAATGACAAAATAAAAGTGATTACTTTTTTTAATCAAGGACAAAATATAAAAGTTGAGTAAAAGTCACAGTTCAGCAAAAGAATTTCTCTGGCCTTCTCACATCTAATTGGAGCAAAAAAATTATTAGTTGCAAGCACTATAAAAAATTAAAAATTAGTCATGCAATTTAGTGATAAATTAAAATTGCTTTTTCTTCGTTAGAGTCACAGAAAATTTAGTGATGATTTTTTAAAATTTATATATAAATTGTTTCATCTCTAATGTTATTTTTTTTCTTGTAGCTAGCTAATAAATGAGAATCAGTTCCTATATATAAATGAATTATGTGAAGCTGAATATAGATGCAAGTTGTATGGGAAATTAATATTCGTTCCTACATTGGTTTTGCTAGGGTCTCTGATTAAATATCACAGTTGAATGGTTCTTTCGGTTAATTGGTTTTTCAAGCTTATTAGATGCATGGTTCTTGTGATCCTTTACATATACATGCTGAACCCACTGAAATAAAAAAGGGGTCTGGCTTGGCATGAAAGCTTTACTCACATTATTTGTACGTGAATTAAAGCAATAGTAGTGTGTACGTCGTCTCTTGGATATAAGTATTTGGTTAATTAATGAAATTCGTCATATGATAAAGAAATACTATCATCATATAAAATAATTTTTTCCCTATCTTTTGTTTCAATTTGTTTTGTTCCTTACCTATGGCAAAAAGCAGAGATGTGGACTACCTCCGGATATCCTAGGAATCGAATCATATGCAGTGTCCTATGAGGCTCTGACACACGCCTCTCTCTATTAATAGACTTACACACTGCATGATACTATCATTTAACTTAACCCAAAATACGTTCTATTAATTAAATTAATAATAATAAAATTTTAGAATACTCAGAATAAGCGGGGCGTTTTTTTTTTATTTCTATAATCTATAATTTTTATGGAACGAGCAGGGGGGAAAAATAAGTTAAAAAAACAAGGACAATATGAAGAACACAGCCATGCATATATATGGATGTTAACTTTTGCGTATGTAAAACTTGAGCCCTTGTCCTTGCAATTTATTTTTTTGTGTTTTTGTTTTTGGGGTAGAATCAATCGTTACAATGTGCCAATGTGGTGGTCCTTTAAATTTTAAAATTAATATATTAATGTTACAGTAAGATTTCAAATTAAAATTCCAATGTTTTATGCATATAAATGGTTCTAAAAACAGATATTATGAAAAAAAATAAAAATTCCCTTGGTTAGTTTTTTCTCCAAGTTTTCGGTCAACCTGCTGCAAGAGGAATGATTCATCATTAATTTCCTAGACGTACCCTTGTTCACATGGGGTTGATGCATACGTACGTGTGAATCTCTTATCTATTAACATAAACAAACAAGTCCACAACACAGAGAGATAGTGTGTTGGTGTGAGAAATTAAAATGGGTAGAGGAAGGGTTGAGCTGAAGAGGATTGAGAACAAAATAAATCGGCAAGTTACCTTCTCGAAAAGAAAGACAGGTTTGTTGAAGAAAGCCAAAGAGCTCTCAGTGCTGTGTGATGCTGAGGTCGCCCTTGTCATTTTCTCACCTCGTGGCAAGCTCTTCACCTTTCCAGACGATGCTCAAAGGTCTCTCTCTCTCATAATTGTAAACACCTTAAAAGCTAGTTTTTCTTTTCTTTTCAAATGTTTTTATGCACTTGGTTTTTTGGGTTTTTCTCATGCCCTTTTTCTTTCTTTTTTCTAGTTCCTTTTAACAAAATGGTCAGTACTTTCTCCTCCTCCTTCTTTTTATTTTCAAAACTCTTTGCATTTGATGTATTTAACTGCACAAACCCTAATTCTAACACTATTTTCACCCTTTTTTATTTATTTATTTGTGTGGCTAGCTATTTAATTCTATAATCATTTTCATGGTTTTCTTTCACTAACACGTACATGCATCTGTGATCTGAGTTCTGACAAACCCTCATGTTTTATCATACTTGGTCCTTTTTTTCTGGATTTTTTGTTCTCTATGACTCCCCCTTTAATTTGTTATTGGGGCCTGAGGGTTCCACTCGTGGAGGAAAAATCAGAGATTATACAGAAGAGAAGCATTATACATAGTTTGTTTTCTGTCACACTCACATATCATAATTACACCCCCCCCCCCCCCCCCTCTCTCTCTTAACTGGGATAAAATGCATTACTAATACAACAGTACAAATCTATGACGTTTTTCTTTCTCACAAAAAGAGAAAAATGAGGGGAAAAAAAGACAACAAAAAATAAAGAAAATCTTGCAATTATATGACATGAGAGGAACAATTTTTCTCACAAGCAGAGAAAAATGAAAAACACACACAGAGTTATATGATACGAGAGGTGCGATTATGTTCATGTTATGATTTAATCTTCAAATGGCAGCTCGAGGTATTTAGATTTATTTTTCCTTTTGAACTCATCATATTTTCTTGCTAAGAAAATAAAATATTAATTCCAATTCATGATCTTATGACAAAACACTTGTCATTCATGTGGATCTGTCTAGGGGGGAGGGGCAATTTTATATATTCCTCATAATAAAGAGAAAGTCTGTCTTTCTTTATTTTGGTTGAAAACAAATTACGGCGGATATTGGCAATAATTCAAAACAAAATCATTTAAAAATGTTTTTTTCTTTTTTAAAATCATATAATGTAAATTTTATGTAATTCTGGAGGAAAAAATAACATCTCTGGTTCCGATTGTAAATTGTATATAATTTTAATATAAAGAAGTATATCATACATAAATTTGCCCTTTCCTTTAATTCAACCCTAGCCTTTTGGTATTATTTATCCATCTCAAGATAAACCAATTAATCCAGTGTTCATCATCCACTTAAACTGTTATTCAATTCGTAGTTAAAAACTACAAAAATATACACTTAATTATATATTCTTCCAAAAATATGATGAAAGAAGTACTTGTTTTTGAAAATAAATTCATTTCGGCAAGAAATTTGAGAAAAATATTTTGATTGGAACTATCAATTGGTTTTGCATATATATTTGATATCTAACAAATATTGATAATAGACTATGTCATATTGTTACTATATAATTTTAGAATTTTCCTAATAACTTTAAACAAATAAATTAGAATTAGTTACTACAATGATATTACGCTTTTCATTTCCAATGAGAGAAACTGTTTAATATTATTAGTGAATCAAATTGAAAACTGTTCCTAATAACTTCATCTTCTTTTTTTTTTTTTTTATCGTTATAGATGCAAATACCTGGATAATATGATACATTAATAGGGTAGCAATATATGAATGAGTTTAGGAGGAACCAAAATAAACCCTCTCCTTTATATCACCCCCAACTCTTGACAAAAGAGGTTCAAGTTGGTTTTATTATCTTTGGATTTATTTTGTGGTTAAATGTCTCCTGTTCCTTATTGCATAGAACTATATATATATCATGAATTCTTACCGAATTTCTTTCAATTTTCAGTATTATAAAAACCTATGATCGATACCGGAAGTACTCTAATCAAGATGGCAATGTTGAACTTGAAAATCAGGTATGTGTATAATTTCATCTCTGCTCAAATTAATTTTTCACCTTAAGGACTCTTATAATAACTTATAGTCAACAGCAAATTAATTTAAAAGATAAATACATTAAGATGTGTCTCCAAACAACTAGATTAAATTCCATGAAAATCTTTGTCTATTAATCATCCCATCAATTGTATAATAATAATTTGAAGTTGATATATATGTTTGTTTTCTTTCTGTGGTCTTTTGACCTTAATTGTTAATGTGAATTTGACAGCTACTGAGTTAATAGAGCCTTTGTTACCTAAATGTACTTGAAATTATACGCATGCAATTAAAATCATGTTATTGTCTTTCAATAATTATTACATTTTTTTCACATGAAAATAATTTCATTCTTTTCTGAAAGATTACATAAAACATTGTCCTGTTTTTTAGGTTGTAGTACATTTCTTTAGTTTATTCTTAATTTTAATCCATATATAAAGCACTATAGTTAGCTAATCTTGTTAAAAATTATTCTGATGAATTTCTGTTTTGACAATCATCAGGGCTGGTACCAAGAAATGTCAAAACTAAATGAAAAGTATGAAGCTGTTCAAAAGACACAAAGGTTATAAATTATACTCTTTCTATATTATTGTTCTCGATTATAATAATTTCACACAGAAATTCAGATACATGTTTTTTAATCACATACAATATTCTAGGCGGAGATGGAGATTAGGATATTATATTTTTCTTTAATCTGCGATTTGATTGCATATATCAGGCGTTTGCATGGGGAAGATCTTGGACCACTGAGCATAAAAGAGTTGCAAATTCTTGAGGAGCAACTTGAAAAAGCTTTATCACAAGCTAGGCAGAGGAAGGTACGTGTAAATGTATAAGCCCTCTGTGCACTTCTATTGCTGTAATATAAAAGAGAGTAGGATCTTGTTCTTGTAATACAAATTTTTCATATTTATTTAATATTTTCAAATTACCACATCTAATGGTTAATATTAATCTTTGAAGTTAAAAATTACCGTTAATATTTTAAATTTGCTTCTTTTTTATTTTTTTTTAAAACATAACTATTAGATTATTTTACGTCAGAATAATTTTTTTTATCTATAACAAACTAGCCTTATAGGTACAAAAATAATTGGTTTCAATCAGTTTATGTACCGCAGCTAATTGATACGAACATGGATATTGGATGATAATGCCTGAAAAATTGTTCCATTTGCAGACACAACTGATTATTGAACATGTGGAAGAGCTTCGCCAAAAGGTAATTAATAAGAAAGGTTAAGTTAGTTTGTTTTCTTGTATAATTGTCTTTCTGTAATTTTTTAGAAATTAGTATATATTGTCTATGCATGGTTCTTTTTTATATTCATTTTGATGATTTATATACTAAACTTTGGTGTTCTCATTCATATCTCGCAGGAACGTCATCTTGAAGACCTTAGACTCAAGGTTTTGCACTATGACATCGACAACCAACAATTCCAGCATAACATGAATCATATTAGTGCAAATGCATGTCTCTCTATTCCTATTTTTTCTTTTTCATTTTCTATTCATTGATTATTTCATGCTTTTTGAAGCCTCCTTTTCAGCTTGAGCCTTATGGATTTAATCTCAAAGCAAGTCTGTGGGGCTCTACTTCCACTAGTGCTGCTGGAGATGGGAGCTTTCCCTTGCTGCCTTCCCAAACCTACCCTGAGCCTTTCTTGCAAATAGGGTATATTCAATTCGAGCCAAATTTCCTTTTATTCCTATTTATGTTATATATACCTCAAATTATATATATATATATATATATATATATATATATATATATATATATTATATACACACACACGCATGCATAATTTGCATAATTATGTGGCCTTTGAGTTTTGAAGTAGTTTCAGATTTCAATCTATGGTGGCTTCAGTGTTTCTGATTCAGCCAAACATGTTTGCATAAGACATATGGAAGAAAATTAATGTTTTTTAAACAAGCTGAATCTAGAATGTACTTGTGCAACTCTGTATAGAGCGGCGCTAACTGGCATGCATATTCGAATATATAAAGATGTGAAGTAATTTAATTTATGTGATTATAGACAGATCGAAATTAAAAAAAATAAAATTATCCATTTAAAAAATTAGGGTGTGTTTGGTTTATATTTTCATTTTCTGTTTTCATTTTTTAAAAACTGTTTTTATTTTTAAAATATTAGAATTCTAAAAACGTGTTTGATTTAACTTCTTGTTTTCTGTTTTCAAGAAATAAAAACACTGAAAATGTATTTTCAAAAGAAAATACATTTTTAGATTTACTTAAAATTACATTTTTTGTCATCGCGTTTTCATTATATTCAAAATGAGGTTCTGGTTTAAACTGAAAACATTAAAAACGAGATTTTATTGTTTTTAGTTTTTGGTTTGTTTGAAAAAATATTTTAACTGAAAATAAAAATAGAAATCCAACCAAACATATTTTCATCACCATTTTCTATTTCCAGTGAAAATGAAAAAAAAAACAATCAAAATCAAATATCCTTAGTAATTGAAAAGTTTAAACCTTTGGTTGAAATTGATAACATTGCAAGTATATCAAATTGGTATCAATAATCTCCAAAATATTTGAAGCAATGTCTTAAGCAAAAATGGTCCGAATAACTCATAATTAAACTCGTTACTTTCTTGCAGGTATTCTGTTCAAGGTGAGCCATCCATTGTCCCAAAGACCATGGCCAGTGAGACTAATTTTCAAGGATGGTTCCTCTGATTTAACATTAGATTATATGGTTTACTTTATTGTTTCTCTCTCTCTCTATATATATATATATATGACTTTTGGACTTGGGTTCTTATTGTTATTATGAAGAAAAAACATTTATCTTCCAGACTTGTGTGGGAAGTTTGCGGATTTCTATTCTGATACATATATATTGTCTATATATATATGACTTGTAACTTTGGGTCTTATTGCTATGCTTTTACTATTTCAATCAAGGATATTGTTGCTAGGTATCTATCTATGATTTTCTTTTAAGACCATCTTTTATTTCAATCTTTTTTTTAAACAATCTCCTTAATTAGTCCTTCTGTGGCTCTATCGGTTAAAGTAGCCAATGAATTGTAAAAAGAGGACGGTGGAAAGCCGAAGTATCCAAGGATTTACTTTTCATCTCATTTTTTTTTTTTGGTGTAACAATGCAGCTAATCAAGATAATAAACAATTAATACGCAAGTGAGTGTCAAGAGAGTTCAATTTTGTCAACAAACTGGATGAATTATTTTAAATCCCTTAACGTTATCTTTGATTATCACGATTAAAAAAATGGAAATAAGTAATAGACCATTCTTAAGTAATGCTAAAATATTTCTTCTAAAAAAAACAGTAATGCTAAAATACTAAAGCATAATAATAGCTTCAAGATATAGGAACGGCGAATTCAAGATCGAGGTTGTGGGCTATCCTCCTTCCTTCATTAACAATTTAAAAAGTTACAATCCTGAAATTTAATTATATAATCAGTGAGTTTGTTTAAATTTATATAAAAAACTTTAAAATAAATATTTTTTATATAATCATTTATTCAGCATATAGGTAACTATTTCTTCCTTTCTCAATCTTTATCTTTTACACACTACAAAAATGGTTGAAAATCAATTTGGACCCAAAATTAAAGCTCCCAATTAAACTGATCACATAGCAAATAATACATAGCTTTCTGCAAGTTTCTTGCCATTCATGACATCTTAAAACAGATTTAGTTTCCCATCCATTCACGAGGAAAATCATGGCTGTACAGAAAGAAAACATAGACATATAACAAAAAATAATAATGAGAATATAAAAAAAATATTGACAAAACGACTGGATTTGTTTAATATAATCTTAAAAATAGATCAAGTAAATAAATTTTAAAAATTATAATCAGAAATAATTTAAATTAGGGTAATAAAAAGATGTGGGGGGGGGGGGAGAAAGTAAACCAAACTATTCTTTTGCATGATTAGATTCGGAACAAAATGACTAAATGAAAACAACCAAATAAATAGTAAAAGGCCTTCAAATTGTAAGACAAATATTTTGAGATTTCCAACAAAACCGGATGGAAGGTAAAATATAGAAACAATGATTGATATGGCATGCTTTCCCTTTTCCCTTCCTTGATGACTCTTTGCTAATTTCTTTGCCAATGATGAACCACAATCATGTGTGAAATTATGAAACATCATCCATCATGTCCATGGTGATAAATTGGTGATAGCAGCTTTTCCAAAGGGTTTCTACAAACCCAACATGACAGGCTGTTGCTTCCCTGTGACCTTCCATCGGTCCGGTAGTCGCAGGGTCAGCTTCAGGCTTGTTAGAAGTTCCTCTTCCGGTATTGCTTAATTTTCCCACTTTTTTATTTTTTTAATTTCATTCATACCATCTTTTTATTTGTTTGTTTTGGTTGATTTCTATGTTAACTATGAACATGTTGATTTCGATTAAGATTTCTTGGTCTTGATACAATTTGGTTGGCTCTTTCCCTAGCTCCTTTGATACCCATTTTGATTATTAAGTGGTTATGCATTTTGGTCTTGTGAATTATTTGATTTTTAAGAATAATTAAAATTTGTTTGATTAGTTGTAAGAGTAAATTACATTTTCTTCTTTTAGATATATATAAATATTACATTATCTTTTCCTCTTGATGAAATTTACACTAACATTAAGGTATGGGATCACTTGCGAAGGACAAACGTATTATGGGTGTAAGTGGAGGAAAGAAACAATGATCGTTCCTAGAATATATAAAATGAGAATAAGTGATTTATGATAGCAATATCCATCCCTTTAAAAAATATAAAAAAAAATTGTAGCAATATCCATCAATCTACCTAATAGGGAAAGGGAATGTAGTTCCTGTGCAAAAGGAGTGTTGCTATGTGCACTCAACCAAATTGCTGGTACATCCAATAATTGCATAATTTTTCCGTTTTGTCATTTCATAAAATTGATATGGATTGGGTTAATCCATAAGCCTCATATGGATTAATCAACTGAGTTAATAGGTTAATTATGTTATAAAATAATTAATATCACTATATATAATACTAAAATTTCTAATATATAGTTAATGCGTATATAAATTATAGTAATAAGTTTTGTGATAATTAATTTTGATATAATAATTAATATGTTTATTAGTATGAGATTTGCGGATTGTTCAATTCATATCAGTTTTATAGAAGGGTAAAATGGAAAAATCACACAATTGCTTGGTGTACCAGCAATTTTGTAGGGTAGACATAGCAACGCCCATGCAAAAGTCATCATTAGAGGTATAAACCCAACAAGTGTTTATATTAGCCCAATTATTCTCGTAAAAAAATAAAAGCCCAATTGAAAGGTTACCGCACAAATAGGAAAATTATATAGTAGGGGATTCCACGAAATTGATAGAAAGTTGCTATTCTCACCTCCAAACTTAACTATTCTCGCCATCCATGTGAGTGGATTTTAACTGAATTAAGTATTTTTGTTGTACACATTACTTGTTGTACACATGTAAAATGGAATCTGTTACAATATTTGAGGTGGGAAATAAAACTATGCAACATAAATATGATTCCATTGTATAAGAGAATCATACTTTCAATCAATGTCTTTCATAAGTCTCTTTTAATTTAAAAGGACACTGATTTTTTTATTTCAGTATTACGGATTAACTTATCTTTATATTTTTTATATTTTTCTCCTTTTTTCACAAGTAGTAGGACAAAGGTTTTCCTCCTAGCTTCTAACCTTTCTATGACAATAACAAATCCAATTTCCTTTCCAACATCTCAAAACCACTTCAAATCGTTTTGCTCAACAAAAATCTAAAAACAAAATTCTTTCCTTTAGTAACAAAACACATATAAAAACATCATATAATTTGAATCGTCTATTAATCAATATACCTCATAGTTATGTTCAAACCATTGTCATTTTCCTCAATTGGGTTTCCTAAACCACTATCATCTGTTTTCTCACTATCCAAAGTACTTTAAGGTAAAAAAAAAAAAAACTAGATTACATAGACGAAAAAAAATATTTAAGCTAAAAAAAATCTTGAGCAAGATGCAATTAGGGTGGTGAGTGGTGACGGACAGAGGGTTCCCTCCATTCTCAATTTTTTTTTTCAATTTTTGTGTCATTGAGTTCGAATTACAAAGATCAAGAAACCCGTCTACTACTTTTGAATTGTTCTCGAATTTTTTTTTTACATATCGAACAAAACTTTCAAGGTTTCAGTCAATTTCCTCGATAACAAATGTTGTTCTTGAATCCCATTGAACTTAGATTGCAATTTCAAGAACATATAATTTATAACCACTATTAGATTTAAATAAGCCCCGATTGTTAGAATTTTAAATTAAAATAGTTAACAACATAGTATTAAACTGACCTAATCTATTGAATACCAACAATGAGATGTATAGTGAAAACTTTGTTAGGAGAGGTTATTTTCATTTTCTGCATATGCAAAGCTCTATGTTTTCAATTTGGGTAACCACAAATACATGTAGATGAAAACAGGAGCAACTTTTTGTAATTGCAATATGGGTTAATCTCATCACGATACTCGCAAATTCAATACAATTCATGTGGGCCTAAGTCCTTATAAGTTATGACATCTTCACAAGAATCACAACAAAGGTGAGGCACAAAGACCAGTGAAAATAATAGATGTTTCACTATATTTAACATTAAAAAATTCTGAATATTAGTCATATTAGATGTTAAACTAAGGAAAATTTTGTCTTTAAGAAATTAATTAGATGCTAAAATTGGTTGAAATTAAACAACATTAACTGCCGATGTTTGTCAAATTATGTCCAATTTCATAACAAGTAATTAATGAGTGGTACTTGTTATTTGTAGGTTCATCTAAACATCGGGGAAGAGAGAGTCATAAAGGGCCTCTGGTTGTTTGCTTTGGGGAGATGATGATCAATTTGGTCCCTACAGTAGCAAGAGTGTCCCTTGCAGATGCAACTGCCTATAAGAAATTCCCTTCTGGAGCCACTGCCAATGTTGCTGTTGGAATTTGTAGACTAGGAGGCTCAGCAGCTTTCATTGGCAAGGTGAAATTCTCGAGAATATAACATTAGCTATGTGCTCAATATATATTTTGGAACTATTTTTTCCCATTAATATTATTTTTATTGTTTGCAAGAACTCTTTATACAAAATCCTATTGCTGTTATTTACTGTGCCTTTGCATCAAATGTCTGAATCAGGCCTCGTTTAAACAAACTTCTCCGTAAGTATTTATAGGAGAAGAAAATACTACTAAAAAGATAAAATGAATTGAGCTTTTTGCTCAAGTTAAGATGAAATTATATACTTAATTTTATAAAAGCTATTTTTATTTAACTTTTAAAAAAGTTAAGGTGCACATATAGGTTGATTTGAGCTTATAGAGAAGCTCAAAACATTTACTTTCTTCTCCTATAAGTTCTTATAGAGAAATTTATTCAAATAGAGAATAATATTAAAAACAATTTGAACCTGTCTGTACACAGCGATGTGTTTTCTGGATAATGCCTAGCTTTTCAACCAGAACATTTTGTCGTTCCAAAGTTTTTTATCCCATCATAATTCAAGAGCAAAGAAATTTGGAATACATTACAATTTTCTATCTAATTTTTATTTGAAGTTTAACAAAGTTCCATGTTCAAGCAAAGTCTTTATATGTGAATCTTTCTTTCTTTTAATCTACCAGTGTCCATTTGTCTGACAACAGTGTCTTTAATATTTGCAAGGAAGGTGGGAAATGATGAATTTGGACATCTGTTATCTGATATTCTGAAACAAAATGGTGTTGACAATTCTGGCCTGCTCTTTGATGATCATGCAAGGACAGCGTTGGGATTTTATGCTCTTAAGAGTAATGGAGAACCTGAATTCATGTTTTACCGAAATCCAAGTTCTGATGTGCTCCTTCGTCCTGATGAAATTGATATGGACCTCATAAAGAAGGTAATATAATTAGTGCATTATGGAACCTAAGGAAATCCACCTGTTTCATTTCATCTTCCATAAATAACGGTTGAAA
This sequence comes from Glycine soja, assembly GCF_004193775.1. Classification (NCBI taxonomy): domain Eukaryota; kingdom Viridiplantae; phylum Streptophyta; class Magnoliopsida; order Fabales; family Fabaceae; genus Glycine; species Glycine soja. The sequence goes on along the minus strand of NC_041010.1, from coordinate 46,285,815 downwards.
TTGTATTTTCAAATGAAAAATTGGTTTTTGAAGTAAATAATACTTTTCAATAAAAAATGCTACAATTTATGTTCCACAAGTTGCTCCAAATCCATAGCTCTTAAATCAACATAATTGTGCATTTCAGTTATTTTGTTTCATCAAGTATCTTATGCTATGCAGGCCACAATATTTCATTATGGTTCAGTAAGTTTGATTAAGGAACCTTGTAGGTCAGCTCATCTTGCTGCAATGAATGCTGCTAAAGTGTCTGGCTGCTTCCTTTCTTATGCCCCAAATTTGGCATTGCCACTATGGCCATCAAAGGAGGCTGCTAGACAGGGCATTATGAGTGTCTGGAACTATGCCGACATCATTAAGGTACATGTTTCGTGCGTGCGTGCGCACGTGTGTGTGGATTCTCTAAATATACAAATAAGTACTTCAAAATGGTCTTTCAATGTCATTTTTTACATAAAATTGCCCTCCCAAAGGGACCCCAGTTGATGTCAAAATCTGAAATTTGAAGAACCAAATTTGTTCTTTATACTTGACATTGAAAGGCTATTTTGATGAATTGATGTTAGGAGGACCAAGTGATTACATGTGTTTTTTTGTGCTTGAAAATGGCTATTAACTCTATTTATCTACATACGGTCTGTTTTGAAGAACAGGTAAGTGTGGATGAAATTCGACTCTTGACTGAAGGTGATGATCCTTATGATGACACAGTGATCATGAAGAAGTTGCACCATTACAATCTCAAACTTCTGATTGTCACTGAAGGAGCACGAGGCTGTAGATACTACACCAAGGTTTTGATCCATAAACAAAATCTTGCATGATCTCTATTCTACTTATGTTCACAATGCTACAATAAATGTTACTGATAGGAACTTGGTAGAGTATTTAAATGTTTGATTCTCCCCCCCTTGACCTCTAGTTTTTAAGGGAGGATTCTCCAAGTGCTTGGCTGCTTATCAATTGGTATAAGAGATGATTTCTTATGTCGTGGCCGTTGTATACCATCAAATGGAGTATTTAAGTGCTAGGTTCTCCCCCAAATAGTTAGTTTTTAAGGGAGGTTCCACTAGTGATTGGATCTTATCAGTCACAGGGGCCAAGTCCTAAACACTATTTTAGTGTAAATATCTAATCCTAAATGCATAAAAATGGAGCTCAAATGTTTCCTCCCATCTATTTGCTAATCCAAAATTGGTTAGTTATGTTTAATCATATAGATGTTCCTTATTGTTGCACAGGACTTTAAAGGATGGGTTGCTGGTTTTGAGGTGGAAGCAATTGACACAACTGGAGCAGCTGATTCCTTTGTAGGAGGACTTTTGAGCATTGTGGCTGCTCACAATCACATTTATAAGGTGACAAATAGTACTTTTATATTGAGTTATCTAAGGGGGTTGCTTGAAATTCACGAATAAGATGCCTGCATGAAAACCTCAAGACATTTAGTTTCACATTGGGAATATTGATCCATTAACAAGCTCATACTTGGGATAATTTCATTTCAACATGTTTCATTGAATGTAAACTTTAAACTTTCTGTTTTTTTTATAATTCCAATTATCATCTATGATCCATGTAATTCCCAAGAAATTGAAGCTAAGAGTTCCTTCCTCTGCCATTTTTAGGATGAGAAAAGATTGAGGGAGGCTCTTGATTTTGCAAATGCTTGTGCTGCTTTCACAGTGACAGGTAGAGGAGCCATACCTTCTCTCCCCACAAAGGATGCTGTTCTCAGAATTATGTTCTCATACTAAAGTTCAAAGAGGAGTAGCACATTTGGCAATGTGCTTCCTAAATTGGTTAACTGTGAGGTGTTGAATTCAATTCATGTTAGTTGAGGCCTGTGGCATGTCCTAATTTTGAAATAGGATAACTTTCATTTGCCATAAGCATTTTAACAATTTGGTGAATACTAACATTTTATGAACTAATGTCTTGCTTATTACTTTTCTATTGTCAAATTTTAGATTCCTGTGTTTTTAAACAATTTATCTGGGAATTACACAAATTTTAAAATAGTTGACTCTAAACTGAAGCGGAGGAATTTTTTTTTTAATATTTTCTCTCTTAATATAAAATCAAAATAATATTAGTATCAGAGAAAAACATTTACATTGGATCCTTAGAAGATAAAAAGTCAACTTTAGGGAAAGAAAGTAATAAAATTTAATGATGTGAAATTTGCAAGCTAATTTTCCTATAAATGCACGCTATTATATATTTTTTTAATTGATGGAAATTGAAGACGATATCAAAAGATTTATATCACTCACATACCATGTTCAACTAATTGAATTAGATCCCTTTTGTGCATGCTATTATATATGAAAAGGGCTTCAGAAATGAGGAAAGGCAAACATATCAATAATTAAACCCTAATCATAAGGCTAGAAAGTTCTTTATATAATACAAGCGATAATATTATTCATCTCAGTATTAGGAAACATGTGATATTTATACATTGCAGTTGGGCTTCTTATTTGATATTTGCATAGGCAAGGATTAAATTATGTTCAATAGCTAGACCTGAGTAGTCCAATGAACAATTCAGTCTCCACTTCTGAACTTGGACTGCTTTCTGCATAGGGTTGAATTTCTTTCGGATCCTTTGTTGCTGGCTGTGGCTGGATACCACCATACTACAAGAGAATTTCAGTTAGTATTAGGTTTTCAGTCCAACTGAAAGGTTTCTAAAATACAAAAAAAAAAAAAAATTGTTAAAAATACACTCTCTGATGTATTCTTTTCAACACAATTATTTTTTCAATTGGGTGAAATTCATTTAAGTTCTAAGTTAATGATGTAATTTGCACCTATTTAATGATCAGTTTCATTTATTCTTTAAGACAACCTACATGAATTTCACTTAATAGTGGAATGTGTGTTGAAAAGAAAATGATAATAAAGAATGTATTGTTTGCATTCCTCCAAATCTAATACAAGTGCTCAACAATCATCTCCAAAATAAATTATAGACAGCTAACAAAAGTGTAATTTCACCTGCTCACACAGCCTAGCATTTTCAGCATATAGGGCTCTTTCCTGTATTGTAATCAAACACACTAGTTAGCACCTCTTTAATGTAATCCAAGCTGAGATTTCTTTATTTGTTTTTCTCAAGTTATGAAATCATGGGAAATAAAAACAACTTTCATTCTCTTTACAAAAAAATAAAGTCATGAACTCAGAATGATACAGAATTAAATTCAAACACAAAATATCAAGGAGTAATACTGATAACACCGGTTTCAGATGGCAATTAGTCACAACTATGCGGTTGTCCCCAGTTGGAATTGGACTTATGTTTGAAAAGGGTTCCAAATTTGTTTTTCTCCTCTTTTTGCAGTTTCAATTTTTGGTTAATATAAGGTCCAAATGACCTAACATGGAAGGTTGAAAAATCAATGATTGGGATTGTGATTAAATGCATAAACATGTATAATATATTATTTGTTTACTCTCTAAATCTAAATTAAAGTGAATCTCCAAACCTAGAAGAGCTAAATTTAAAGTAACCTTAAATGTACCACAATGAGGCTTATTGGATCACATAACCTGGAATCAAATACTCTTATAGAAGAAGTCAAGTTCCATAGGTTTACATTGGCATTTAACAAAATCAAATGAAAGATGGCATTCGCAAATTCAACTCCAACCAACTTTATGAACAACATACCTTCTCTTTTAGTTGATCAATTTGTTCCTTGTAAACCTGATTCTGAATAATAGAAAGTTGGGATTCAGATACTTATCAAATTAAAATATTAAAATAAAAAAAAATTATGAGCTTGTTAAGCTAACCTTTCTTGCACGAACACTGCTTACACTCCTTTCCAACTGTTGTTCTATCTGTTGCAGTTCTTCTAAAGAGCATGACCCCAAACCTTCTCCCAAGAGCTTCCTAAGGGATGAATAGTACAATGCAATATATTCTTTTTGTTGTGAGTGAAACCTAACAGTGAACACAACTAATTTGCGAAGATGGATAGAAAAGAAAGAGATGTTGAACCGTTTTGAAGCTTCAAGAAGCTCAATCTTCTTCATCAAGTTTGCTGTTTCTTGCTTCAAATGCTGCCACATATTACACGAGTTCATTCAGTCCTCAGCATTAATCTAAAGTTGAATGATTGTCTATGATAAAGAAAACAGTAAATAAAAATAGAAATAAAAGAAATGCCAATTACACAATACTCTTTATTCTCACTCTTGTTCATATCTAACATGCATACTGTAGGAATGTTCAAGACATGAGTGGAGGGTTTCTAGAATTTATGATTTTCAAGATTTATAAATAGTTTTGTTAGGGATTTCACGTTCCCTATTCTAAATGCGGCTGTCATGTTTAATGCATTTAGATTAGGCATTTAATTCAATGGGCTTCATTTTAAGTGGTGTGGTGTGCTTTGGTGAACCTATACCTTTCTAAAATTGGTGTGAATGTAATGAGTTGATACCAATAATGGCCATTAGGGATTTATAGGAACCCTAATTAACCATATAGAAGAAACTAATTGGTTATGGTCCATGATATATTCAATAACAACATATTTTTTCTTCTTTGCATTGGGAAGAGAGATGACAGTCTTATTAAGAAACTAAGGTAATTAGGAAGCCAATGCAATTTAGTTAAGGAAGAACACGTACCATTCCTTTTTTGTATGTGATTGATTATCAGAGATTCCACAATAGTTGACAACCAATTGTTATTGGTCCAGGTATTTATATAAATTTGTAGATTTATAAATATTTGATAATGTTGGACAATGGCCAACTGCAGGTATCTATTAATGTTTTGTTATTCATAATCTGGACAATTGATCTATGCTTTCCATAGCCTAAGGTCACAAGTGCACGTGTTCATAGGCTCGTTATGTTAATCTTGGAGAACAGTCGGCATTTCAGATTTGCATTGAGGTCCGAATTTTTCTTTCAAGGCAATGATTTTCACGACATAATGATATCTTTGAATAGGTGTTTTGTTTCTGTTTGCACTACTCATTTTTATTTTCCAACAGATAATATGGCAAGAAGTAGATCCTAGATTTTGGATGTTTTGTTATTGGATGTTTGCATCTTGAAACTTGACTAAAGTTTAAGAGTAAAGTTTTTGCCACTATAAGAGCAGGTCATCATATTTAGGATATGTGGTTTTTCATTAGTATTTTTAAGAATATGAGGAGGTAAAGTATGAGGAAGATCTCCATTAATAGGCCACAAGACAACCTTACAAATGAATTTGACACCAAATACAACTCAAAACTGTAAGACACTAGGTTTGTGAACCATTGTCATTTAGATTTTGATCAACATGTTTATTTCTATCCAATGTTGAACTTCTCACTCACACTTGCACTCTAATAACCTTCCTAATTAAGTTCCTAATTAAGTGTGAGTCACATGGTATGCTTCCTCAAGTGGAGTCTTTTCCAACCACAAGTATCCAATGGTGTTTATAGAGCTTAACTATTGCTGACAATAGCATAGATGTACTTAAAATTGATGATAATGAAACCAACCATTCCGAAATCAGTTTCAGATTCGGCTAATTTCCAGTGTTAGCTGAACTGAAGGTCAACTGAAGGCAAAAACTTCTAGTTAGAATCTGGCTAATTAGTTAAATTGGCCCGTTTGTTCAGTTGAAGTAAACTTACCAAAACACTCGATGTTGGCTGAATAGGGTTTGGGCAGCTGAATTGGAGAAATTATTGGGAAAAAATGTAAATTATATTAAACCCAAAATGATACAATAATAAACGGGGCATACCCCGCAGTTAAATAAAATCAAAAGTCTTCCTAATACAAGAAGACCTATATTAAAATGCTAAAACAAATACAACATGTGCGCTTGTCTATACATAAGAAACTTAATCTTGCTAATAACCTCTATTACAGAAAATTGATAATCTTCAAAAATCAGCTTGTTCCTAGACAGCCAAATGCAGTAGACTGTAATTGCTATAGCCAGACAACGTAATTTTCCTTGAACACCTGATGTGGATCTGCCCCTAATTAAAGAGTCAGTAATGCGCTGTAAAGAAGTGAAACGTCTGCGGAAAGGAGCCAAATCACGAATGTGAGCCCAAACTTGGAGAGATTTCCTGCAAGAAAAGAACAAATGAGCATTTGACTCAGGCTCATTTGAACATAAAGGACAGAGGGAACCCTTGTTCAAAAAAGCAACTTTGTCAAGAGTAAGCAGCCGATTCCTTTTAGCAAGCCACAAAATGAAAGACATCTTAGGGGGGATTGCTGGGTTCCATATAACAGAACACCAACTAACAGTAGGCTTGACACCTCTAATGTATTCATAGACTTTGCCAACAAACAACTGTTCATTGGTGCTCCAAGATTGAATCCTCTTTTTGGCCTCTTCCGTACTTTGCTCTTTAGAGATAATAAAGTCCCTTATTTGAATGATTTTCTTTATCAAAACTGAATCTGATGAAGAAGTATTGTAATTCCACACATCGCTCCCTCTGAAATAGTAATGGTGAACCCACCGAACCCATAGAGAATCTTTCTTACAATGAAAGTCCCACAGGATACGGGAAAGAAGCGCAAGGTTAAAAAGGCCTTGAGATTAAAAAGGCCTAAACCCCCTTCTTTTTTCGGAGAACAAACTACTGACCAAGCAACCAAGGGCTTGTTTTTGCCAATATCTGCTTTGCCCCACAGAAAATCACGGCACGAAGCGTTGATCCGATCCAGAACAGATTGCGGCAAAGGAAAAATCCCCATCCAGAAATTCACAATTCCTTGAATAACCGCTCTGATCAACTCTAACTTACCTGCATAAGATAAAGACTTTTTGCTTCATCCCTGAATCAGGCCAGTAATCTTGGAAAGCAAGGGAACATAATGACATACATTTAATCTAGATGATAAAAGGGGAACACCCAAGTATCTGAAAGGGAAGTCACCTAAGCTAAATCCAGTAAGCTGCTGAATATGAGAAAGCTCATGAGGCCTAATACCAGCTGAGTATATGGCAGATTTATCAGAGCTGATGGAAAGCCCTGAAACCCTATAGAAGTGCTGAAGCTTGGCAAACATAGTTGACACAGAAGGGATATCTCCTTTAGATAGAAGCATAATATCATCTGCAAAAGCCAAATGAGATAGCTGAATACTTGCACAGTTGGGATGAAATTTAAAATTGGCATCATCCTTGAGGCTGCTCATATCTCTGGAAAAGTACTCCAAACAGAGCACAAACAGATAAGGGGAGAGAGGATCCCCTTGTCTAAGACCCCGCTGCCCTTTGAAGTGACCATAAATGGATCCATTGACTGCCACACTAAAGAAAGTGGAAGAAACACATTCCATGATTCAAGTACAGAACTGGGCTGGGAAGCCAATGGACTTAAGCATCCAATCCAAGAATTCCCAGGAAATCGAATCATAAGCTTTATGCAAGTCAATTTTCAGGAGGCATCTCGGAGAGGATCTTTTTCGGGCATATTTGCGCAAGATCTCTTGAACTAGGAAGATGTTGTCCATCATCTTTCTATTCTTAATGAAAGCAATTTGAGTTTCCCCAATAATAGTCTCAAGCACTGGGGCTATGCGGTTGGCCAGAATTTTAGATACAATCTTGTATAACAAATTACAGCAAGATATGAGTCTAAAATGGTTAACCTGGGAGGCCTGATCATGCTTAGGAATAAGCGCAATAATAGCATGGTTGAGCTGCTTTAGAATTTTTCCAGTTGTAAAGAATTCATTAACCGCTGCAAAGATATCATCACCAATGATATTCCAAGCCTTCTTGAAGAATAAAACATTGAAACCATCTGGCCCAGGAGCTTTATTATTATCCATCACAGAAATAACGTTCCAAACCTCTTGCTTAGAAGTAGGACAAAGTAAGGCCGTAAAGCAATCGGTGGGAACCTTAGGACCCCTGTTGCAGATCAAAATGGAAGGAGTTTGGGTCAGCTCATGAGCACTAAACAAATTCCTAAAGTGATTCACAAAAGCAAGGACAATTTCATCTTGGGAGGAAGTGTTATGCCCATCCTCTAACCTTATGGCAGCAATAAACCGACTGTGTCTGTTGCGCTTGATTAAAGCATGAAAGAATTTGGAGCATTTATCAGCCTGCAGGAGATATTTGTTTTTGATGAGCTGAGCAAATTTCATAGACTCCGCTTTTCTAAGAATAATGGTCTGCCCTCTAGTGCGGTTTGCCAGAGCAAGAAGGGAAGGATCCTGAGGATTTTGCTTTAGAGAATTAAGCATACTGTTATATTCAGCCTCAGCTAGCTCTACTCGGTTGGAGATGTTGCTGAACTCCTGCTTAAAAAGATTCTTCAAGGGAGCTTTAAGAGCTTTCAATTTCTTACAGACCTTGAACATGCTACAGCCATGAATATTTTGCTTCCAGCCATCTGCAACAATTCTTAAGAAATTTGGATGATCCACAATAGCATTGTTGAATTTAAATGGAGAATTACCTCTAGGCACTACCAACTCAGTGGTGACAACTAGAAGAGTATGGTCTGAGATAGAAATAAACTCCATAACTTCACAAGCAGAATTTCCAAAGGAATTGAACCAGGCTTGGTTACATAAAGCTTTGTCTAGTTTGCTCCACACCCTGCCATTAGTCCACGTGTACAAGGGGCCATGAGTGTTGATGCTCCCCAACCCCAGGTCAGAATAGCAATCAACAAAATCTTGCAACTCATAAGCATTGGGCTCAGCTCCATTGAAACGGTCGGTGGGAGACAGAATGGAGTTGAAGTCACCAATGAGGAGCCAGGGGCAATTCATATTAGCATTGATACTATTCAGATTTATCCAAAGAGATCTTCTTGCCATAATGGAGTGAAGATCATAGATGAATGAAACCTGAAGGCGCTTGGCAGTGGTTTTACAATCAATAGCACAATGAATCAATTGGGCATTTGACTCCAAAACAGAAAGATGAATCTTATCCTGCTTCCAGAGGATAAGAATTCTGCCAGCATTATGAGAAGCGAAGTTATGGGTGAAGTGCCAGTCACTAAACTTTCTTCTCATGATTTCCTCAACTGAAGCTTTATTCAACTTTGTTTCCAACACAACCATGACATTAATTTCCTTCAGCGAAGGAAGTTCTGCATCGCATGATGCTTCAGAGGCAAATTAAAGCCTCTGATGTTCCAAGAGGCAATGATCATGGATTCGGACGGGAGGAAGCCTCCTCGACCCTAGCTATAGCTTTATGATTTCTTCCTCTTTGGACATCAGCTTGCATATCCTCAATACGGGTTGTCTTTATGAGTGGCACTTTTTTACTTTTTTTCTGGTGTTTTGTTTTCACCTGAACAAACCCCTCTTCTATAAGATCATTCAACTCAGTGTTCCCTGTTTCTTTGAGGTCAGAAGAATTCTGAAGGACAACAACATGATTTGCAACCAGAACATGTTTTCTGTGAGGAGGGACAGACAGATTAGTCTGGACATTCTTTGGATTATCAGAGGGGCCTGCTGTATTGGTATGTGGGGGCATTGCTGAATCACCCACTTGTGGCTGATCCAAGGTGGGGCAGGCTGTGATGAGAACAGGCTTATTTGTAGTGACAGTTTTACAATTAGTGAGGCGGTGCCCAATCATCTTGCAGTGAGTGCAAAAAGAAGGTCTATTTTCATACTCAATCTTTTGCACAAAAGTCTTCCCTGTAGGAAGTCTAAATCGCACTTCATCAATGAGCTCCAAAGAAGCATTAACCTCAACTAAAGCTCTAGCAAAAGAAATAGACCCCTTAGAAGCAGTAAGATGGTCAGATCGAATGGGCGAACCAATCTTGGACAGGATTTTCCCTAAGGCTTGAGGATTCCAAAGCTCCAGAGGTAGATTTCTGAGTTTAACCCAGACAGGGATCTTGCTGAGCTCCTCATTGCCAAAGTCAAAGAATGCTGACATAACTTTCAGCAGTAAGGGTCTTCGAAATATGAAGTAAGGACCTGCAGAGAGGACTTGGTTCAGATCGTCCTCAGACTCAAATTTAAACACCAATCAAACACTTTCATGACCCGACCTTAGCTCAATTGGAGAAATTATTACTTTTAGGACTTAGTTACCTTAGGTACTGATTGAAGGTTGGCCATTCGACTGATGAAGCCTTAACAGAATTGGCCAAGTCGTACTGAATTTTTCTAATTTTTTTCAATACTAAACGGATTAATTTGTGTAGCTTAATTAAAATATGAATCTGATAAAAAGCATAAGATTTCCCATGATTCTCGGATTTTTTTTTATCATAGATAATAGTTAAGATCAGCTAAAGATCATGCTCCCTTAAAAATAAATAATAAGCGGAATTTCTAACAGTTTGAAGTTCAAAAAGGTAGAGTGAAGAGTTGTTGGATACTTTAGATCATGCCTAAAATCAAGGAGAAGTTATCAACCATAAGAAAGATGGACCCACCACAACTTACTGAACTTACCATAGTCAGCCAAATTCAACTACCAATCACCCGGATTAGCATAGAATTTACTGAATATGGCCTTAATGTTACGTTTTAGGCAATTATAGATAGAAAAACTGGTTCAATAGATAATGAGTTCCTAACACAGTATAAATAAGCCTTGTACTGAATTTCACAAGACACTCAATCAAAATAATATCTATTTTATCCTGCATTATTTTTATTTTTTCCTTTATAGTTTTCATTTATCATTTTCGTTTATAATTTTCAACTTTTATTTTTGACGTAAATCCTCTTTATAGTTACCTACAAAAAGTACTTATTAAAGTAGCTTGGGAAAGAAGACCCCCTTCCCGATACTAGGTGGGTGTTTGGATCTACGTCCTCCAACAAATACCCACTTAACGGACACAAAAAATAAAATGAAGTAATTTTTTCAAGTTTCTGCGAATATTCATGCTAAACGTGGAGAGAGAAACTCCTGATCGATGTTTCTGAATTTTCTGCAAACAAACTGTCGCTTGATCATTATTTTAGAATCGTATTGGAGTAAGACTAGTCGATCCATTTGGTTAAAATTACTTTGCACGACCATAGAAGCACACGCAATTTTTTTTCTCCCCCAAAGAATTTGGAAAACAAAAAATCATTATGAGGAAGGGAAAAGTGTATGTAGGCATCTATATTAACCTGTGAGAACATTTTACAAAGCATTTGTGAGAATATCTAGAGGTATATTTGTAATATAATGTTTAATATTTAGATATTCTAGCAGCAGTTGAATACTAGATAATGAATAGGAATGCCAAACTATAACTACAAAACAACAAAAAGGGAAAGAGGTACAATAACCTGCATATTTTGTTCATCAGATCTGTTCACTGTTTGAGCACTCCTGTTATGCCTGCGGTATCGTTCAATTGTGTCCTGCATGCTGTTTCATGAAACTCAATATTACTATAAACAGATCGATCCATGGTCAAGAAAAATATGTAAGTAACCAGAATTTGCTTAAACATCAGAAAAGAGACATAGAACATATATATATAATCAGTGTCTTCCAAAGTTTCTTGCACGAAAAACAATTAACTACTATCTTTGAGAAATTGAAAATGGGAGAGGAAGTTTTCTATTTTGAGCGGGAGTGATATCCATTGATACTAGTAAAGTCATAAGTTATTACCTTGCTTAACTTGATAATACTTTATCTTGATGAAATTTAACTAATGGTATAACTCTAATGTATGTTCTAATTTCCTCCTCATTTTTTGGATATATTTTTTATTCTAGACTTTCGGTTAGGTTAGCCTAGGTTATGGGAGTCCTCCCCTATATGGATCAACACTTTGTCAAATTTTTTTTTCCAATATGGCACTTCTTTACCTATATTCAACTGACGTTTATTATTTAATTTTAGTTTGTATATTTTTGTTCATAATTATAAAAATGTCAATTTATTTTTATATTGTTTCATGTTTTTAATATTGTGTAAAGAAATGGTGAAAATAGCACATTTCCTTACTTTTACCATCTAACTTCACAATTATTATAACCATTCAAACCTTATTCTAAGCAATTATAACAAACTATTTTTGGGCTTTGATTTGGGGATGCGGCAGGTTACAAAAATATATTTTTTTTACAGAAATTCAAACCTTATTCTAAGCAATTATAACAAACTATTTTTGGGCTTTGATTTGGGGATGCGGCAGGTTACAAAAATATATTTTTTACACGAAGAAGAAATCTGGTCCTAACTCAATCCCAAAAACTAACTCAAAAGGTGAGGGTTGCCCTCATCTTATATACTATATCTTGATACTATCTCTAGTCCATGTGGGACTTGGGAGCTTGGATTTTTTTTTCCAAGTCACGAGACATTAGATGACCATATTTCAACTATTTTTGTTACATTCTTAGATAACAAAGCCAATGCCTTGAGTTCCAAGTTACCATTTTTAGTTAATTTTTCCTTATACATATATCACTATTTAATAAACCAGGTAAAATGCTTTGTTTTGTCTCTTAAGAACCTCAATTGTAAAAGCGACTTGAAAAGGCTAAATATAGTCTATAAATTTGGAGTTTTTTTTTTTTTTTTACAAAGATTGGATTTAGGTGTATCTCCTTCATACTATACTATACAATATTTGTGTGTTCTTTCTAATCATATTGTGTTTTTCCTCTCCATAAGAAAATATGTATATTTAATAATGTGTTGAAGTTATTCAAAGTTATAACTCAAACCTGAGTGCAAGCTGACTTGAACTATCTAGAAGTTCATGTCATCATTTCAAATGTTTTCTCTTTTAAGTTTGTAATTTGTGTTTCAAAATTATTGCGTAATAGTAAGAAGCAATTGGATTGGGGAAAAAAAAGGATAGTTCTTTAATATGTATAGGATAGACAGTGCTTATATTGAATCTGAAAGCAAATGTGTGACAGAGGAATTTGGCATGAGAAAAACATTACCATAAAGTGGATGTTGTGGAAATATTTAAATATTGAAATTAAAGAAATAAAAAAACACGAAACTCTTTAAAAATAAGACATGAATAGCCCTGACTCCTGAGGTTTTGAAATATCTCTTTATTTCACATTTTTTGGATAAATAAATTAGTTAAATAAATTCTCTTTCTTTTTGTTGGCTTCAAATTATTAAAAACTACATCATTCATATCTTCGTAATTACACGTTGATTAAATAATTATTTAAAAGATTTATCTTAAAAAAATATATATCTTATAGTATGATCGATTTTTTCTCTAAAAAAATTAGATACCCGTACAACATGCAGGTTCATATCTGATTATATTTTTTTAAATAAGAAATCTGGTTATACTTTAAATCAAACTGAGGTGACAACTTACAATTTGTAAATATTCAGCTCATATTCCAAAGCTGTGGCACACATGCACAAAAGTACATAGAAAATGAGCACTGAACACGGATCCAATTCCTCTGAAGTAAACAATTCACTTTAAAGGTAAAATAAGTCATTTTGGAATTTATATAAAAATCAACTATTGATTTTAAATGTACATAATTTTTTTATAAATGTGTTGAAATACCAATCGATAATTTTTGCATCAACGCTTAAAATTAATTTTGCACTTTCACGTTATAGGAAGCAATATCCAATAAACAAACTATCCAAAAATTTGAACAAGATTTTTTCAAATTATTGACTATTGTTTAGAATTTTCACCCCATAATTATATCCGACTAGCTTCACAACCAAAACCCTACCCAATCATAATTAAGTGTTGAATACTTCGTTGAAGTCAATCTGACACCGACTATTGTTTTGAAGAACCGTATACCAAGCCAAAGCTTGATACATGAAATTAAGCTACTGTTTGTAAACACGCCTAATGTGCCACAACTTGGATTCAATATAATTCCACCGTATGCATTCTTTTCTAATAGATAGGAAGGCTGAAATTTTGATATTTGATATATGGTGTAAAAGGGTACAAACATCCTTTGTACTTATTTATAATGAGATTTTTTTTAGCAAAAGGAAAACAAAAATTAATTCCACCTAGCTTGTTACAAGTTACTATATAAGTTTTTGGAAATTTATTTTGGTTGGTTTGTTAAGAGTTCTATGTAGGCATGTTGATAAATTATAATTGGAAGCAAAGGATTTTCACCTGAATAAGAGTAAGGCAAAGCATATGCATTACAATTTTACCAAGAAAGAACAAAGAGAACAATGACTTGGAAATAAAAATTGAAGATGTCATACCATAGGTTTCTGAGTTCAGCTATCTAGAATCACTATTACAAAATAATGGGAAAATGAATTAAATGCCACACATTGTATACAAGTTAGGGTAGTTAAAATGGAGAAAGGTATCACGGTTATTTGTGACTGCTAAATACCCTATCAAACTCAAAGGATGCAGCCAACTATACTCTACAAGTGAATGCTGAATTTTAAAGGGAGAATAAGGGGAAAATGTGAGAATAGCATAAATGAATATATTAAAGTAAATGTGTCGAGATAAAAGGAAAAAAAATTGATGGAATACAGAAAGATTGCAATGGAAAAGATATAAGTGAGACATATACTGAGCAAAATACTAAAGGAAATCAGTTAAGGTGATTTTGTCGCATGCAAAGAAAGCTATTGGAGGCACCGGTCAAGAGATTAGATGGTATGTTTTAGTCCTATAAAAAGAGATTAAGAAGGACAGTACACAGAATTATTAAAAGGGGATTTTATGATGAACAATATCTTCAAAAATTTGGTTTTTAGTTGAGACTAATGTCATTGTACGATTCATATATTCGATTTCATTTAATTAGTGAGATAAGAGTATTAGTCTCCACGGATATATTAATCAGTCCTTAATTAGAACTACATTGACAGATTCCGAACTTGTCTAAAGCTAGTTGTATTACGTATGATTAGAATAGCCCTTGCCTTCAGCGTTAATAATATCCTTTTACTTTAAAAAATTATATATATTCTCAAATTGTAATTCAAAGCAAACAGAAGTGAATAGTTGCAAATTCTCATAATTCAGCTCAAACTCATCAGGTGGCAGTAGCACACAAGAAGAAAAAGGTCACAGAAGTTGCATGAAAAACTGGCACAAAAGATAGTAATCACAGTCAAAACCCTAGCTTGGTTGAATTAATTCGAAGGGCCAGTTTCACATGCCAAGCCTTGATCAGTAATTCGACGTTCAAATTATTAGTCTTAATGCTGTTGTGGCACAACTCAGATTAATACACTTTAATTTCACTTACAACTAACAATATAAGGTTTTATTTAAAATAATAATAGTAATAATAATTGTGTGCAATTTTCTTGCCTCCATATAGCACAAAATAATTGTCACAAGCAGCCAACCAACAAGCTGCTAAGCCCTTACACTAAAGAAAGAAGGAAAAAAAAAACACTTGTCTCGATTATATAAAAGAATGAGACTGCTAAGAAATTGTTTAATATCTAGTGGTGTTGTTGAAAGGAATGCCGTTTGACAGTTCACGTGAGAGGAAACCTACATGTTTATTGTTTAGCAACACAATGTACTAGCTAGAAAGTAAATTTTGAAAAAGTTAAAAAAGGAGTAACTTTTATAAACGAATAAAATTTATATATATCAAAAGTGATCCTGCGAATCATTTAAACAAAACTAAATTATGAAATATCATTTTTAAAGGCAGAATCATCATTTTCACATCAACTCTTCCAAGTTAAATCTTTTAAATCAATTCGATCAAAATGAAAAATATACACTACTTTGCTACAAAGTACAAACTAGTAATGCAAGCCGAGCAGAGTTATGACTTAATAGCAAATATATATAGGCCAAATGTGGAAAGTTATAGAAAAAAAATAATTTATTACACAGCTTAGTTTAAAAGTTGTTTAGCTAAAAGACATTATTTCTTCCAAAAAAAAGGCTAAAAGACATTATTGGAAATACAATTCAGTGTTCAATCTTAATCTGAATTAGTACATTTGAACTGTGAATCACATGAGAAGCCAAGAAAAGCAAACAAAAATATTTATATGACATCTAGTCTTAGAGCTTGAATAAATTAACTTTTAGCTTTTTCTTTGGAGAAAAATATGAGCTTCATCATATGTCTATCAACTATTAATCTTAAAATAAACCCTACTAGCTTACCTTCCTTTCTCTAAGGGGGCAAGGATTATGTGTAATTTATTTTCTTTATGTATTTTAATTATTATAAATATTCTCTTTTCAACTTGTTGAAGATCAAAAGGAAGTAGGTTCACCAGCACAATGACTCAACAAGAGCCACATACATGTAATAAGATCTATTACCACATTTTAGCCCTTTATCTGTGGAAGTTTTTTTGTTGTTGAGGGAATCATGCACAAAAAAACATGCAAGTTGATATTAACGACATTTAAAACAATAATCGCTTTAAGCCAGAAATAAAAATCATAGGAAGGATAGAAGAAATATATTAATGTATATAATTTAATTTCTTTTACTACAAAACTTAAGAGAGCTTCTGATAAGTTGCAGTTACCCTGAAAACAGTGCAACTTTAAAGCAAAAATAGTAGCATATCATGCCTCAGTCATTCAATGATCATATGGTTGAAATAATCCTACAAACATACAATGCTACATTGCAATTTTAACTACATGTTCCATAACTTCATCAATAATATATTTTAGTCAACCTCATTTAATAGGATAAGACTTTGATGTATTTTTAATTCCTAATAAAATATTTTCAATTGTACCTTTTATGCAACTCAACAAGAAAGAGAAAAGGGAAAGGGAAAGTACACGTACAGATAAGTATGGTTTTCAAATTATGTTTTTGAGAAACCACTCACACATCATACTTAGTTACTAATGACTATATATAACTATGGTTATTAAACAAATGCATCAGACAACCAAACCTAATTAAATAACAACAGTTTGCAGTTTCAACTATATATAATCTAGAAGTTCTTGCTATTTTAATAATAATAATGAAAACATAAACAACCTCGTGAGGTTAGTGTGCCTTTAGTTGTTTTGAAAACTGTGGTGATACACCGTACATTATTTCATGGAACTTCACAAGCTCCTCGCTGATGGAGTTTTATTTTTCCTTTTCTTTTGACAAACTATATCAGTTGAACAAAGTTGGTTCACTTTGTTGAGTCATATTACAAGTTTGAATCATGAGACTCATTTCTTCAACCCAAAAATAATATTAATTTATTGATGGAGAAAGATAATATTGGAGCCATATAATCATAGTTATGTAGTGCAAGTCATTATATAGAGTCCTTTCTCTCTCTATTATGTGTCTCTCACGAAATTAGATGTCAGTATTTTAGTACATATGATACAGTGCTCTATAACCTCCATGCATGTGATGATGGCTCCTTTTCCATTATTGAAGGAAACAAGTACATCAACTTTCAGAATTTTTCCTCTTTATACTATAAGTTCGCCCTTTTATTCAATTACAAAAATGAAATAATGGAGGAAACAATAATGATATTTTGACACCACTATGAAAGTATGCAACCACCATGTTAATGTAACGAGAGATCTAACGTACGAGAAATGAAAAAAGTGGTAAAGAAAGATGTAAGTGGAAAATGAGGTATGGAAAGATTCCTATAGAGGAAAGTTTAAAAACTTTGACAGACGCTACCTTACTCCCACCCACTGCACAAAGTGTAAGTATTCTGAAATTTTAAACAATTGGTATTCAAATCCAAAAGTCAAGTTTAAGCATAGTTAAAGAAAGGTGGAATTAGCTTCAATGCACATGTAATTAATTAAAACGCTTTGGTGATTTGTATCTCTAGTCTTTGGCACAACTTGTGCTTAAGATTATTAGCTCTTTACATCAATAAAATTTGTAGCTTATAATCAAAAATAAAAATTAAAACACCATTGAGATTAGCAACTAATTAAGCCATTTAATGTCATCAAATATTCAAGATTTCAAGTGTTTTCGTAAATCACTTCAACACTTGAATGTAAAATCAAAGTCTTACTCTAAACTGAATTGCTCAACTCCTCAAAGCACCAAAAGAAAAAAGAAAGAAAAGGCTTCAAATTAGACTCCTTAGGTACTATTCATACCCAACAGTACTTTTAAGGTTAGGATTAAAAAATAGAGAAAAAAATCAAATAACTCTCCCCGTATCTCATTACACTTCTGAGATTATGATGAAGATCTTTAGTACTGTTGAGTCCGTATATGGTGTAATTAATAACACATACATATATCTAAATGAAATTTACTTGCTAAAAAATTGAAAGGAACCTTTGCATGAAGAGAAAAAAAAAAGTACTATTATATTTAGCATATGCAGCGCAATCACACAAAGCAACAATTTGTAACAGAAAAAGAAATGTTATGAGGATCCATATATTATAAACATACCTTGAGCTTGCAAATTCATAAAGCTTTCCTCTTGGAGAGAAAATGATGAGAGCAACCTCAGCATCACAAAGAACAGAAAGTTCAAAGGCCTTCTTCAGCAACCCATTACGCCGCTTTGAAAAGGTGACTTGCCTGCTTGTGGCGTTCTCTATGCGCCTCAGCTGAGTCTTTCCTCTCACCATCTCTAAACACCTTTAATGTGTGAATCAACACCAACAAAGAGAGAGAAAAAAATATGAATAATATTTAGAAGGAAAAAAAAGACTCTTCTCTTTCACTAAACTGAAACAAGTTGACTATATGGTATCTCAAAGGGGTCCTAACCAAGTAGAATGAACCCAAAAGAAACTATGCTTTCTTGTGTGAGAGGTTTCCACCAAAATTGAGCCTTCTCCAAGCAAGATTTGAAGGCCCAAAAAAGCTGAAACATAAAGAAGACTCCATCACATGAGAATCAAACATCAAAAGACAACCATTAAAAGCCAAAACAATTGTTGTGTAAACCTTGCAATATGGAGGATGTGAAGAGGGAAAAGTGAAACTAAAGCATGAAAACAAGCAGAAGAATAATAACCATTTAACACAGAGCCCAGATATATGCAGATTTTAAGGAAACAAAAGTAGCAGTAACTTTACATGACTTCCCAAAAATAAGGATCTAAAATCCAAGAAACATAAATCCCTGAGATGGGTTTTCTTTTTTGCACATGAAAAAAGTATATATGATTGATTGAAAATTGATTATTCTTACCAGCTAGAAAAAAGGGGAAAAAAAAAAAAGCAACTTGAAATTATAGTAGTTGTCAATAAGCCAAGAGATGAGGAGGGTTTGTCAAAGGGGAATCAGATTTGCACCAAATTAGCAAAAATCCCAGAAATCTTTTGACCAGTGAAGAGAAAATAAGGCACAGAAAAGGGAAGGAAATTTGAAGAGTTTTTGGAGAATGAAAAGAGAAATACCCCAAAAGAGAGGGTAGCTAGCAAAGGAGTGCAGAGAAAAACTCAGAAAAAGTGGAATAGCAAGGCATATAGTATAGACTAATCAGACCAAGCTTTCCTTATTCATCCACCTATCCCCAATTGATTCCCCCAGCCTCACCATATTAAGAAACAAAATTGTTTTATGGTAATAGAAAAATTGAAACCTCATCCTTTTCTTGATTTGGTAAAAACCAAGTCCATGGTCCAAAACAGAAAACGTTCTAGTGGTGTTAATAAAAGGGGGAACGGAAGGGGATATATTAGTATTAAAAATATTAAAATGACACCCCCAAAATTGAATCAATAATAGTAATAATAAAAAGGGGAAAGGAAATAAATAAAAAAAATAATAGAATATTATTTTATGACTCATTTGGGAAAATTAAAATGAAAATTAAGTAGTGGTAGGAGAGAGAATGTTACGGCACCGCCTGTCCATGTTACAGGCCACCACAACATAATTATGCGTCCAGCCATGTCATTCCACCTGGGAAGAATTTTCACACTGTTGTAGTCTTGGTTAAAATTTTTGATGCTATGTCACAAACCCAACATGATATTAGGATTTTTAATGTAACATTCAGTTTTTTAAAAATAAATTAAAAAATATTTTTATTTAAAATAAATTAAGTTTTAAAAAAATATGAGATTTTTATAATTAAATAAATAAAGAGAAATAATTTTATTAATTAAAATAATGATTTGAAGAAAAATAAAAAAAAATATTTTATTTATTCATTTGATAGGAAATAAAATAGAGATCATTTTATATAATAGAAAAAACTAAATAAAAGGTCCATAATACCTAACTATAAATAGAAACTTAATAGGTCATTCTTTGTAGTTTACTACATATATTTATGCTCCCTATTCCTTTTAAATCCGTTTTTCTTTCTTTCTTTTCTAAAATCCTCTCTTTTTTTGACATACACTCAAATATATCTCATTAAAATGATAATCCTAAACTCATTAATCATTGGATTGTCATGAAATTTGAACACGTGGTTTGGAACTTATTTTTACACACACTCACCGTTGTGATTTTCAAGATAATATTTGTAGTAGAAGAAATGTCCATCACACTGAGATTTTTCTTTTCCAGCAAACACTCAAAGACCTGTCCCAATAAAACAATGATCCCAAACTCGTCAACCATTGGATCATCGTGAAATTGGTACACCACCTTGGGAACCCTTTTTCACATATTCTAACAGTTTTGATTTGCAAAATAATCTTTTTGTAGAGAGAAATTAGTCTCGTATGTTGACAGTAAAATGGAGGCTACAATCACTTCCCTTTCTCTCTAATGTTTAGAAATCCTAACAGAGCAAGTGGAGAAAAAAGTTGAGAATTCTTAAGAAACTGCTAGAGACACCGCTATCACTGTCGGACTACACACGTGAGCCCGCTTAGAGGTGAAGGATGAGTTTATCGCAATTGGGGTTAAAATGAACATGTGTAGGAATCCTTAGAGAATTAAATTGAGATTTCTTTTAGGATGTTTATTGAATTGTAATTTTTCCTTTATGATTATAAATACAATATTGTTGTGTTTGATGGACCAATTGATGTACTTATGCAAATTGGTTGATAAAATTGAGTGTTCTTGGTGTTTTCGTGTTTTTAACCTAGAATTTTGATTTATTGATTTTGATATAATTGTATGAAATTGTTTGAGGGATTTTACTTTTGTGAGAAACATTTTTGTATAAATTGTTTATACTTTAGACAAGATTTGCTAGATTGGTATGATAAAATGTTATATTGAGATTATGAAGTTGTGATTAAAATTGTGCCTAAGTGATAAATTGAATGTGTGATGAATTGTGAGATAACATGTTGCTTTGAGATTATAACATTGTTATTGGGATTGAGTATAAGTGCAAAGTTGAACATGCGTTGATTTGTGAGATACACGTAAACATGTGATGGTGGATTGTGACGTTATGATATGTTAAAATTGTGGACATGAAATTTGGTTGTGAATAGGTGTGTGGTTAACACTTATGTGACAATACTTGTGTTGTGAGCTGTGAATTATACAATAATCGAACTGGTGTTTACCTTGAGAAAAATGTTTATGCATAGTGTTAAAGGGAAAGTGTAGGATTTCTAGTTAGAAACCTAAAGTGTTAAATTGTAGGGCAATGTGTTAAATGTGTTTAAAACACGAGTGTAAGGTCGTGGGTATTATATAATTCATGAGTAGTGTCTATGTGCAAAAAATATATTTAGGGGTTGGACCTGAATCAAGAAGGTGAGACTCTAACGGATTATTCGGAGTCTAGGCCTTGGGGTAAAGACACTTGGTTTGAGTGTTTCTTTAAGCCTATGTTGATCCCATATGGTTGGAGCATTCTCACAAAACAGAGTGACCCTGATTGGTCACCTTATGATTTTACTTAGTGAAAGTGACCTAACATACCTTGTGTAGTGTGTCTTGTTATGTACTTCTAAGCACCACAATGTGATTTTTCACATACATAATACCACATTGCATATATGTTTGAGTCTTAGTATAATTGTTACATAACACTTGCTAATTATTTATTATGAAATTGATGAGTGTTATTACGTCTTCCCCTGAGTGTGTGATTCATGTGTAATGTGATTGATAATTGAAAAATAAATTTTAAATGATAAAGTGGTGAAGTGACATAAATTGTATTAAGTTGAGTTATGTTATAAATACTTCCATAATTTATTTTGATCATGCCTTTTTTTATTTGTACTTTTTTTAGAAATGTGACAACCCACTTCGTGTGTGTTATTTGTGTTGGATCGTGTAGTGATCTCGAACCTTGTGTTTGTGGAAACATATGACTAGGTGAATGACTTTAAAGAACTTCGCGTTAGAGGACGCTGGAACACAATGCTCTGATAGGATATGACATTAGGGATGAGTTTTTATTTTAATTGCATGATGTTATTTTATTTTATTTTACCTCACTGATTTAATAAATTTTTTTTGTAAACTTTGACGGCCTTATTCTGAGCCGGATATGTTTTTAATAAGTTTTATTTGGTAATATTAAAGCAAATGTGATCCTTTTACTCACATGAACTCATTTATGTTAATTGGAAAAAAAAATCATTTTAGTTAATTTCGTATTTTTATATATTTTTCTTACTTATATGTATGTCGGGATAGAAGATGTCATATTTAACATGAAACAAAATAATGTCATTCACTTTGTTTCCTTAAAATAGGAATATCATTATTCGATAACAAAAATGGGTATACGCATTGTGTCTTGCTACTCTTTGGCATGTAATACGAAGCTAAAACTCAATCTTGGTTTGATAAATTTCTTGGTGGTATCATTAAAAAAATTATATTGTTCAGATAACCACTTCTATTTTGGGGTATTTGATTTATATATATGTCATCAATAATATTTACTCAAAAAATACATTTTGCTACTATTTATGGTTGCTATCAACACCCAACTGAATAACAAAAATATCACTACTAATATCAAATTCCTTTGTTTTTGTACTCCTTTGTTTCTGATTTATGTGTCATGTACAGTATTATCAATCTAATTTTTTCCATTCACACTTCACATTTGTTCTACTACCCTTCGAAGGTGGGTTTCTAGAAATTAATTTGTGATTTTATTAGATTTTAACATTTTGTGTAAAGTTTTTGTCTTGAACACTAATTGATTTTTTCAGAAAACACATTTTCATTGGATAATTGTTTTTAAATCACTCATGTTTCTCATAAAACAACTATTTGGTTGTCCTATCCCAAATGATCATATGCCTAAAGTTGTGTTGATTATAGATTGCAAATGGGTCTGTCATAGACATGGTTATGTGCAGGCTGAGAATGAAGGGGGTTTCCTAAAGTCACAAGAATAGTATACTCCATGCATCTCTATTAATTTGGTTATATGTGCAGAACAAAATTTTGATACAATTGTATACTAAACTTATTGAGATGTTAATCTTTTTATATGTTTATTTATGCTTTACCATTTAATAATAATAACTTTTATATTGTAAATGGAATTTAGAAATAATGAGTGAAGATCAATAGAATTGGGATGAAATGATTAAAACAATGACGAAGATTAATAAAAAATCAAAGAAAATGTTCAACACTGCCTATATCAAGGATCAAGTTAGCAATTTATTCTGATATCATATGTTCAACATTCTCATATCTAAGATAAACTTAATGTTAATTTCAGGATGTGTTGAGTACCATGTATTCATTTATGAAAAGTGCAAAATTCACTTAATTTGGAAGGAATTACGGAATGCAATATTGTTTACAATTATTAGAGGAGGTCTGTAAAAACTGAATGCTGATGAAGGACTTTTGCAGAATAACAGAATTTGGAAGTTGGGATGCAAATTATATCTGAGTTCCTAGGTGCAACATCTAACTTTGTTTTGTTTTAATTTTTTTTTTAATTTAAGTACAATATACTATATTAATATATGTAAACTTTTGTTTATAACTCTTGATGGCATATTTTATGGGAAATGATGCTTGAGATGTTTTTACAAACAATCTTTTTTATCAACTTATTATTTTGTGTGGATAGAGTTTATTATACAAAATATATTATATATTTTAATTTTATTACATTTAATTTTCATTTACTTCTTTTTAATGATGATTTATGTTTTATTTTTTAAGTTTTTACAACTTTAAATAATAAGATGTGTTAAGTATCATTATAATTGATTTTCAACTCATAAATATTTGTTAACATGTGAAATATTGTATTTTGTATTTTGCTTGATTTTCAACTCAGTTTTAACTTTTTCACGTGAAATGTTGTATCGTATATTAATTTTAATTGTCCTTTATTAAGTTCTACAACATTATAACTAAATATGTATAATTATATTATAAATTTTATAACCTACTCATGTGGACGCACGGATATTGAACCGGTAAAAAGGAGAAAGGGAATAAATAAATAAAATTAATAGAATATTATTTTATGACTTATTTGGGAAAATGAGAATGAAAATTGAGTGGTGGTAGGAGAGAGAATGTGAGGCTCCAGTTGCAGGTGCATGAAGTGTGGGACAGGGAACACACTTAAAAAGTAAGAGAAATAGTACGATGGTAGAAACACATCAACCTCGTCCGTACGATGACGTACCTCAGGAGCCAATGAGATATCGATAACACACCACCATGTCATCAAAGTCTTTGTGGCATAGAGATTTTAAATTATTGTACCGTATTATTATTACGTTTCAGATAGGAGTGGAATCTTATTCTAGTCTCCCAAATCGTTGACATTAAATCATTTTTTTAAGAATATTTTAGTACTATTTAAAAAAAAGTGAAAGATATTTTACAAATTTGAATGTTAAGAAAAATTGTAAAATTAAAAATAAAATTCACTTGCATTTATAATTTTATGAATTATTAGATGTATTTTATACTTTTTTTTAGAGAAGATGCATTTTATACTTGAACCTTTTTAAAAATGGTTTTATACTTAAACCTATATAACATAGGTATATGTATCTATACAGATATTCACACAAAAAAAATCTATAGATAGATATTAAAAAAAGAGTATTTTATTAAATGTAAAAAGTATCATAACAACGTATATATATATATATATATATATATATATATATATATATATATATATATATATATATATATAATTTTGGATAGATCAACTACACGAAATTTTATTGTTTTTAATACAAAATTAATTTTTGATTGATGTTATTTAAATAATTTTAATTTTGTTAAATATTTTTTAAGATAAAATATTAAATATAAATTATTTCAGAATAATTTATTTTGTGATTAACTTTAAAAATAAGATCTATGATAATTGATAGATAATAAATTCCGCAAACATTTTAATAACATTTTATTGTCTCACGTGTATAAATAAGATTTGGTTGAAAGAAACAAAAATTATTTTAATAATTATATGTTTGGAGAGTTAATCTTATTTTCAGATAAGAAATCTTGTTTTTAGAAAAAAGAAAAAAAAACTTTAAGTTTGTAAGTTTTGATTTTTCGTGACTAGTTGTAAGTTTTAATTTAAAACATAGACTTTCTCATCAAATGTCATTTAGACTTATTTTTGCTGCTGGAAACGTGATTTATGCAGCAAACCTATTAGGCTAATATACGTAATTGATGTGTAAAATACAGATTGGGTTGTTTGTGTTGGGGTTTTACAATCAACGTTGCGTTGTTTGAAAAAATTGTACAAGAGATTGACAAATTAAGTATTGGTGATGATGGGTTAAAACCACCGTCAACTAGTAAACAGTAGAGATTGTGTTCGAAATGGGATTGTTTTGAGTTCAAATTAACCTTATCAACTTATTAAATTGATTAGTGTGTCCAATTAGATCAATTTCTAACGTAGTTGAGACGTCAAGTTTTCTTTAGTATTCGTATATAGAAGGGAAAGATCAATAAAGTAAAAACTCATTATTTGCTACATATTTATAAAATTATAAATAAAAAAATACATAAACTGAATATCTTTAGGAGAAAGCAATTGAGATTCATTTAAAATATTAACTTCTACTGTATGTTCTTTCATATAAATAAATTTAGGAATCAAAATATCAAACAATTGATCACATATTTTAAAAAATATATTACCGATTAATTATACCATATCATATTAATAAAAGAATTTTGGATTATATATAATAATAATAATAATAATAATAATAATAATAATAAGATAACACTCTAAACAAATGTTTTTAACTCTAAATATATTGCTTTGAAAATAAAATATGTTTTCTAAAGAAATAAAACAAACCATCTTAAGCCATTCTGGATTTTCATATAAACAATTAAAATATGTTTTCACTCAAAAGTGTCCTATGAGTGTTTTTTTTCTTCTTTTCATATTAGAGCGTCCAATACTTGTTTTTATAAGAGCGTCCAATGTGTGTTTCTATGCAATACCTTTTTTAAGCACTATGCAATACCTTTAAACTACCTTTTAAGAGTCTTTGGCGGAAAAATTTTAAAATTATGAAAAATTTTAAAATTATGAAAAATTTTAAATATTGAAATTCTTTTATTTGAATAAAAAAAATAGAATTATGAAGATAAAAAAAAATATAAAGGAAAGAGAAAATAAAATTAATATATTAAAAAAAAAGAATATGATACATCACGGCAAGTACAGGAAAATTAGAACATAATGGTTTACCCCACCATATACTCGACCACACCATTGACCTTCTCTTCAAACATAATAGGTAACTGTGTGCAAAGCATGTTGCAGAGAGAGAAAGAAGTGGAAAATTAGGTTCTCCGCCACCCTCCAATGCGCCGCTCTTGCCACTCCTGCCAAGCCCTTCCTTACGGCGGTAGACAGTACAACATACACGAGCGGATCAACGAGCTCCAAAGTCGTTTTTTTTTCGATTTTTTTTGTAGTATTTTTTTGAATTGGGAGTTTGTTTTTTGAGGGGTGGGGATGAAGGTTGATGACAAAAGGCAACAGAAGGAAAGCTCTTGGGCAGGGATGGGTTGATGAAACAAGAGACAACGAGCGATGGATCTGGCACGATGGTGTTACGTAAATGTGTCCTTCTTTTTTGGAATCAGAGGCAGCGATGTACGAGGTGGGTTCTGTTTTTTGAGGGAGTGGGGATTAATTTCGTCATTATTTTTGCATTGATTAGAGGATGAGAGCAAATGTTCATTTGCAATTCCACCATAGGAGGTTGAAGATGCTTCACATGAACTTGTTTATTAAATAAGATTAAATAAAAATAAGGTTTAATTACCCATTTAGTCCCTATACTTTTCAAATTTATCCATTTTA
The DNA here is from genome assembly GCF_004193775.1 of Glycine soja. Taxonomy (NCBI): domain Eukaryota; kingdom Viridiplantae; phylum Streptophyta; class Magnoliopsida; order Fabales; family Fabaceae; genus Glycine; species Glycine soja. The sequence goes on along the minus strand of NC_041010.1, from coordinate 46,258,714 downwards.
GTTCCCATAGTTAATAAGTGATATTTTTAGTCTATGTAGATTATTAATACCTATCGTTAAAATTGTTTAACACCGTTAAATTATTGTTATCGACCGTCCTTCTCTGGAGCTCTCTCTTCCGGGAGGCCCCCGTCTTGCAACGGATATTGCACTTCCACCCCACCTTCATCGTCGGCGTCGGCTGCAAAATCGGCGTCGTAGTCGACTTCTCCGACACATGCAAAGGCGAGAAATGGAGAGGAAGGTTTTGACGGCATGATGTATGGCGGGGCTTTTCGTTTGAGACATAGCACTCAACGATGATGAATTTGAACCCGTGATAGTTGCAAACCCGTGATTGTTGTTGCCATTGGAATCAAATAAGGACTCAAGGTTTATACCTGATTGAGGGGTGGTTGTAATCATTGTTGACGACATTGGAAGAATAGATCTATGGTGAAAATGAGATGGAGGGAAGCGGCGACGAGAATGAAAAGAAACAAAATATTTGTCATCATTGTTGAGTGCTATGTCTCAGACGGAAAATCCATCCGTACATCATTCCGTCAAAATCTTCCTCTCCATTTCTTGCCTTTGCATGTGTCAGAGAGGTCGATGGTGACACCGATTTTGTAGCGGGCGCCTATGATGAGGGTGGGGGCGGAAATGTATTATCCGTTGCAAGGCGGGGGGCCTCCCGGAAGAGAGGGAACTCCGGGGAAGGACAATCGGCAACAATAATTTAACGATGTTAGACAATATTAACAGTAGGGACCTATCGGAAATTAAATGGTAAACTACAGGGATTAAAAAAATCACTTATTAACTATAGGAACTAAAATGAAAAAAGTCATTTATTAACTATAGGAACTAAAATAAATATAGGGACTAAATAGATAATTAAACCTAAAAACAATTAGTGACGAGTTTAAAATACTAGTACTAACAATTCTAAACCACCAAAAACTGTAAAATTTGTATTATGTTTATATCACATTAACGTCATTGGTCTTAGATTTGGACACAAACATCAAATTAAATCTATTTTAAAAATTAAAGAATTAAATTAAAATTTTTAAAAATAAGATGATTAAATAAATTTATAAAATAAATTAAATAACCAAAATAATAATTCAACATTATTATTATTTTGAACTTAGTGCACCCCCAAGCAAAGGAAGAAGGTCAATTTATCAGTTGAGTAGTCCTTTGTTGTATGTTAAAGAAGAAGAATTAAATAGTCAAAATACCTTTTAAGTGAATTTCCAGTTCAACAATTTGTCATCTTTACTCTATCCTCCATATAAGACATGTCATTTCAAGTTCTTGTGAAGAGAAGCCTCATGCATTATTTATTGAAGAATCGGAATAGGAATATCTCATCTCTGAACAAATATTTTCTCTCAAGCATATAAGGGAACACTTTATCGAAGATTGAAGGAGAATCGATAGCATGGACATCTGAACAATGCCTAATCAATCTATTAACTTAATTTCATACATTTTTTTGTAATGGTAAAGCTTTCTATCGAAACGTTGGTTTTATATACTTAATTTTTGAGTTATCTCTTGTAAAAGAACCTTGTGATCTTGTGAAAGATTGAAGAGACTTAGTTATAAAAAATATTTGGGTAAATAATCTCGAGCTAATATTACATTGTTGTAAGGCCTAAAAAAATGATACAAAATACTCAGTGTAAACACTTTTGTTTAACATAATTTAAAATAATTGAATCTATTCATAATATTATTGAACTTGAATTACTTGATTAAGTTTATAAGGTTTGAATGTTTTATGATAATTAATTAAAACTCCTTAGGTGATAACTATAATTTTATGAGAATTATAAAAATTCAAATAAAATGACTAAAAAATTATTTAAGCTTTTTTTTTATTATAATTTTTTTAAATTAAAATTAATAATTATTTTTCTATATTTAAGGTTAAAAAAACGTGAATTATGTTGAAACGATTAAATAATTGAACACTGCAAATCGTGGTCCCTCTTCTGTATCCGATGCACGGAATCTAATCAACGGCCAAAAAGTGAACACTGCAAATCGCTAGAACAGAATCTCTCTCTGGATGGACGTCGGAGACCAACCAAACGATGTAGTAACTATCACACTTTTTTTATTAATATTGTTTTAAAATGAATTACGGTTTTTTTTTTGCTGATTTAAATAAATTACGGGTACATATTATTAAATAGTAGTAGTATAATGTACTAGTTGATATGAAATGTAGTATATTTAATTAATAATAAATAATATATAATGAATAAGATTTGTTCACGAGTATATTAGCGAAAGTATACTTCTTAAAAAATGAAATAATTCTAGATTCTTAATGTACTATTTTTTCATTTTTAAAATAAACTAAAGTTTTTATGTGATCAACTACTCTAATTTCTATAAAACTTCTTTGATCAGCTCTTTTTTATTTACAGTAACAAAAAAAATGTTGCCCACGCAGTGTACAAAAGTAACAAAACTTTCATCCTTAATTTTTTTCGTTTATTTTATTTTCTTTATATTTTATTAAATTATTATCTAAAATTTGAAATAATTTTTATTTGTAAATAAACATATAATGAAAAAACACAAAATAAAAAAAAACGAAAAGAAAATAAAAATATTAAGAATGGAAAAAAATATTTAAAAAATAGATGACCTGCAAACCACTAAACATAAAAACCCATTTTCAAAGTTTTCAAATTTAAGATAATGTCCATAAATAAATAATGAAAAAATACAAGAAAAAGAAGAAAAAAAACAAAACAAAAAAAGAAAATGAAAAAATATATTAGAGATATGCCAAAAAAATAAATAAATACAAAAGACACAAATACATGACGCATGAACCAGTAAAAAAAAATCCTTTTCCTCGTACATGTATTTTTTGTTTAGTGGCTCATGCCTTTGTGTCTTTTTATATTATTTTCTTAATGTTTTCAATGTTTTTCATTCTCCTTTTCATTTTGTTGTTTTTCTTCCTTTTTATTTTACATTTTTCATTATTTATTTATGTATTTATAAACATTATTTTATTTTTTTAATTTGATAATTTAAAAAATAAATAAAAAGATGAAGAAAATAATTTTTTTTATTTATGAACTCATCCGAGCCTAACCGCGACAAGCGTAGTGCGAAAAGAGAACCTCAATAGCCTTCGGCTGGAGCGGACCAGCGAAAAAAATTAGACAACAAATATAACCTACATGATTTTATAATGAAAATCTACTTTAACTATTTATTTATAGCTTTTAAAAATTTACTTATTTATAAGAAAAAAAATCCAAAAATAAATTTTGATGAATGTGTTGGATGATTCTTACGGATTGACAATTACAAATTGAGAATCTGTAAGTTTCATACAGATTCGTAATATTCAACTTTAAGTTGCAGAGAGAAAAACTTACCTCATTCATCATTGGACCGCAACACCCACCATAAAATGACAATTACAATTATGAATTGCAAATGAACCACGTGATAATGCACTTTTATCAAACCAACCACAAGAAATAAACAGGGGTAAAATTAAAATTTTAAAAATTATGTTAGGTGTAAAAGAATTTATGTTGGGTGCATGAAGAAAAACCTTTTGATATATTCTATTATTCTACTGTTTTTTTTTTTTGTTACAAGCATTTTCTTATTCTAGTATTCACGTATAAAAACTAATGTTGTTTTTGTCCGGCATTTACTTATTCTAAAATTCATACATAAAAACTATTTTTTAAAATATATGTAAATGACGGAAATATTATTATTATTATTTTTATTATATAGGATTGCTAAAGTAGTTTCTGTTAAATAATTTGAAAATAAGATATATTAAATTGTAATATAGGTAAACTAAATTTTAATTAAATTTATATATTGTGTTATAGTAACCGTAATATGTTTTTTGGCTTTTTGGTTTATTATATTTTTAAAGTATTATTTTCTTCTGAATGTTGTACATGTAATTGTTACCTTTATAGCTTAGACTTTTTAAAGTACTTGTAGTTAAATTCGAAAAAATGGGATACATTTTTATAAATTTAATTGGTGTTAAATTGGTAATAAACAGAGGAATTAAATTGATTGTATTTTAGTTAATGTAACATTTATTTTGTGCTTTAATTTAGCAGTAGTATATTTTTAAATAATATTTAAGTATTAATGTTATAAATATACTAGCTATTTTTATTGTGTAGAATTTTTAAATCATAGTTAATTTGAAAAACAGAGAGATTTTTTTTATAAAGGAATATTAGTAACATTTTCTACGACATGCGTTTTTTGAAACTCTTTATTTGTATGTCTCATTAAACGAGGTAAATTTGATTCCTATTTAATTTGTAAATCTTATTTAAATTTCAATCTATTGTAAAAAAAAAAAGGCATGTCAAAAAGACTATATCGAAAACTATATTATTAGCATTGCATTTTATCGAGAGATGGCTAAATTTTTCATCAGCTAGGTAGTTATATTAAGTTTTCCATAAATATTACTAACATTATTAAAATTCATTGCAAAATAGTAAAATTTGTTTCAAATTATATTTGTCGTGAATGGTAAATTAGTTCTTCCCAGTACTGCAATACACTTGTTTTTATTTGTCTTTTAAAAATAAGCGTATAAGTTGTTGAGTCATTATAATTTTAGGGCGCTGTATCCAAACTACTTTCATGATTTATTGTACACAATATTTCAATACTTCCCTCTAACGTTATGTTATATTCATTATTTTGAGCATCGTAATAAACATTTTATTAAAAATTATGCGATACTCACAAAAAGTGAAAAAGTTAGTTACTATATCCAACACCAACTGCTCTTGTATGGGAAACATGAGTTGCTTTTAGGATTGTTTCCACAGTTAATTACTATTTCGATAGCAACTAGAAAGATGGTTTTACAATAAATTTCTTGATTTATATTTAACTTCACTAAACAAGCTTGAATATTAAATCAATAGACAAATATGTTCATGGGAGATTTTAAAAACGTGTAGGTTGGTGTAGGAGTAACTAATATTGTAGCATTCGGGTTTTTATTCCCTCTATATTCTTCCCTCATATACTTAATGCATAATAAGAAGAGAATGTTAGACAATACCAAAATTTTAATCTCAATGTGTGTCTCATTTGGGTTAAACTTGAAGCTAAGCCCATTAAACACAAGTAATCAGTGCGGTACGGCTAAACGCTTGCATTGGAATTCAAGGAATAGGTGTTCATAATGTCAAGGGCTCTTTGTTTTTAAGCAATATCTCTACTGTACTTGACAGTGATGTGCGTCTTAGATGTTATACATTAAAATTCTCATTCTCTTCTGAAAATTAATTGCTGGGAAAATTGAGTACGAAATTTGTTAGTTGATGAAGCACGTTATGGGGCATGAAATCACAATGCAATTTAGAGAATATTTTCTAGGCACATTATGTTAGCCCTTAGCATGTGTCTAGGCCAAAAATATTACCAATCTTAAACCCCCAAGACACAAGAAATTGGAGCTTTATGTATGCATTTCATGCTTAGCAATAATAGCTAATAAAAATGTACAAGTTAAATAAACACTACAAATTATTGAATAACAAGATGAGAAATTAATCTGCATGGACCACAAGTTATGAGTCTCCTATAGAGATCATAACATCAAATGAGTTTTTAATCACAAACGATAACAACAAACCGTAAAGAAAATTGAGAATGTTAATACAAGTTTCACTTGAGGAAGCAATCCATGCTCCATATTTGACACTGACTTGGCCAAAGATGGACTCAGAAATTCCTAATCTTTCTTACAAGCTTCCCCAACCAAATTAGACCATAAAAATTGTATGTAAGAAGCAAACTAGTTGTATTAGGCTTTCTTATCCTTTCTTTTGCTAACTTTCAAATGGTATATAAGCTTCTTCTTAGAGTCTGTTTGGCCATGTTTTAGTGTCTCAAAAGCCAAAGCATGCTACTACTAAATATGTTTCTAAAGAGACATACAAAATCCTTTTCTCTCCTTTGGCTTCGATTATTGCTAATCTTGCTGAGCATTGCTTCAGTTAATGGAAATGAGCAGAAGGCATTTGATTTCTTCTCCCTTTTCATTCCTTATTAGCAATAGATCTATTTGATTTGTTTCATATTAAAACTTCTAACCTCTAGCATGCATGTTAATCGTTGCTTTCGTTATGAGCTTAACCATTATTTGACTTGTTTGCAGAACTTTTACATTGTTTTTTTGGGAGCTCATACAGAGAGCAGAGGCAATGCACTTGACACTTATTTAAATGTTCTATCTGCTGTGAAGGAGAGGTAATCAAACCAACTCACAAACACTTCTTATATTTCTCTCTTCAAGCACACAAAAATGAACTATATATGTTGCTCTCATTCAATCAAATTCTCCCTAGTTCTTAAAAAGCAAAACCACCCTCTTAAACCATGTGAGAAGCATTTTTTTTGTATTCTCTCTTTTATTCCTTTGGCTTAAATCATTTGGATTTTCGTTTGTGCTTACTTAGCTTCCTTGAAGCAAAAGAATCCATGGTATATAGTTACACAAAGACCTTAAATGCATTTGCTGCAAAACTGTCAGAGGATGAAGCAAAGAAGTTATCTGGTATGGATAGTTTTCAATTTTCTCTAGCTCATTCATCTTTCTTTTAAATACTATATATTATGTTATTAACCCTTTTTGCATGTGTAGCCATGGATGAAGTGCTCTTGGTGTTTCAAAACCAGTACCGCCAGCTGCACACAACAAGATCATGGAACTTCATCGGGTTACCTACAACTGCTAAGAGAAGATTGAAATCCGAGAGTGACATAATTGTTGCTCTTTTGGATACAGGTTCATCTTGGCTTTGTTCCCAATTTCAATTTCTTCTTTGTGCATTATTGTACTTAATGTGAGATATTATATGAATGGTACTTCTTAATTTAATTGTAAAAATTGTGTCTCAATATTGGTGAGGCAGGGTTCACGCCTGAGTCTAAAAGCTTCAAGGATGATGGGTTTGGTCCTCCACCAGCAAGATGGAAAGGATCTTGTGGCCACTATGCAAATTTCTCAGGCTGCAATAAGTAAATTCTCTTTCTTTGTTTACATTGTGTCACTGCATTCTTAGTGAATAGTTTGCAATTACATACAGAATCTTAACAATTTTACTTTATAAACCAGACGAAAATGAAGTAAACTATATACACCATCAAACACTTATTTTCAATAGCATTATGCAACAACATACAAAAATCACTCCATCGTAAACCCACTTGTAGTGAAATCAAGCTCGTTAAATCAAATTCATGCATAGCGAAATTTCAAAAATATAATCCAAGCCCACATTATTCTTTTAGTTTTAATTTTTAAAAATCTGCATTTTCACATTTAGAAAAGGAACTTGTTTTTATGTCATAATTGACATGAGAATGAAGTTTTCCAAAATAAAAAAAACGAGGACGATTTTTGAAAAAAAAAATGATCTAAATCAACTAAGTCTATTCTAGTTGACTTGTAATAAATCTTGACTTTCAACTAGAACTAAACCAATCACAACAAAATACAAGAATGGTCTTGTCAAGCAAATATTTAATTTCTTTCCAAAAGTAACCATAAAAAACACAGGAATTTTTTAGAAAAGCAATAAGGAACTTCATTTCAGAGCTAAGATATACTGATTTAAGATTTATCATCAAAATGCTTGCAGAAATTTTAGCTAGATGCTGTTTTTTTAATTTATAACTAAAATGGATTTTGAAGACAAGTTTAACTGAATTTCACAAATATACTGACCTTTTAAAGAGACAAGTATGCCGCTGGTTTAAGAAATCCAAACTTTTAAACTCAAGTTGCAGAACCTTTCAAAAGAAAGACTCTTCCAAAAATTGGCATATGCCACTGTAAGTGAGAAGCACACAGTATTCTTTAGTAAAAGGCGAAAGAATAGTTGGCTCTGTGCTTATCACACGACTCCATGACTAGTATCAGAAAAATTCTTTCATTTTATAGCATAAGTAGTTCAGTTTCACTAAATACACTACTCGATGTGGACTTTTGTAAGAAACAAAGAAGCAAACCCTCTTTCAGTTTTTTCATCTCTGGGGCCTCTATTGTCCCAGTCCTCCCTCATGCCCTGTTGAATGTTTAATCTTTTCAGTATCAGTCTTTCTAAATCTCAAGATCCCAAAATAAAGGACAAAGCAGAAATTTGGCCTCGAAGCTCTGCTTCTGCAGAAAGAGACCAACACATAGTGCATAGTGCCTGCCTGCCTGGTGAATGTCCAAGAAATCGATGCTTCAGACTTTGCTCACTGTTGTTTCCACACATTACCTAGATAATTAGGATTCTCCTTGCAGCATACATTACCACAGCTAAATTTTCCTTTACCCACAAAATCCTTCACAAAGATCCAATTATTAGTGAAACAGCTGAAGTGCAGATCATCCGATTCAATTAACATGTTAGAGAACAAAAAAAAAAAAATCAATTGTAAGAGAATGTTTGGAAAAAACTATTTGTATTTTGGATATAAATCTCTGTAAAATTATTTTAACACACTATTGTTGAAATTAATCCTGTCATACGCAAGGTTTTGTTATAAGCCACTGTAATATCAATTTCAAAACAAAGGCAAATGATACTAGTTGTACTGAAAAATCTATATAACAAATTTATTAAGCACTTGAAAGTTCAATAACAAGGTTAAATATACCAAAATCAAAAGAAAATTGACAAAACTAGATTCTAGACAAAACTTTTGAAACTCATGTTGCAGTGACAACAAACACACGATATTCTTTAGTAAAAGGTGAAAGAATAGTTCACTTTATGCTTATCACACGGCTTCGTAATCTGCCTAATAAAAAGTCCATCGTTTTATAGCATAAGTAGTTCACTTTCACTTAGTACACTACTTGATGTGGGCCTAGTAATAAACATAGATCGGACCACATTCACTTAAGTAGTTCACTTTCACTTACTCTGTTCTCTATCAGCTGTGGTGCCTCTGATGTTACAGTCCTCCTTCATTCACTGTTAAGAACGCCTAATCTTTCTCTCTCTTTCGGAACTTATTATCACATTGTTTCTAGATCTTAATATCACAAAACAGAAAGAAGAAGGAATTTGGCAATGAAGCTCTGCTAAATTTGGTCTTGAAGTTCTGCTTCTGCAGAAAAAGACTAACACACAGTGCCAGGTTAATCACCCAAAAAATTAATGCTTCAGACTTTGCTAACACTAATAGTTGCTTCCACACATTACCTAGATTATTAGGATTCTTCTTGAACCATTAAAACACATCAGAAGTACATTCTGGAAGAAATTTACCTGTACCCCCATAAATGGATGTATGTTATCTTTCACAAATATTTTATTCATAGCAAATCAACTAAGAGCTAGTCACGCTAGTTAAAATTAATCTTGTCATTTGCAAGGATTTGTTCTATGCCATTGTAATATTGATAAAATAAAGCTATACAACTGCCTTGAGTCCTTGACTAATGCAAAGGATAACAATTATCCTGAAAAGCAAAAATAAAAATAAAAATCCTATATATATTAATATAGATAAAAATAAACGAACACTTTCAAATACCTCTATTTTGTTAGGTATTATGTACCAGTTACGCATAAATCCTTGCTATTAAACCCTTGAAAGTACAATAAGGAGGTTTCTCTTAGTTCTTATTCACAATCCACTGTTAAGTCGGGGAGTGTAATGTAGATACTAGATACTATTGATCTGCATGTTTTCAACATTAACTTGACAAATTTATGAATGGCTTAGCTTAAGATCTAACTTGTGAATTCCATCTGCATGTCAACTCTTTGTGGCAAACTTGAAGAAAGATTATAGGAGCCAAGTACTTCAAGGCTGATGGAAACCCTGATCCATCAGACATACTCTCTCCTGTGGATGCTGATGGCCATGGCACTCACACTGCATCAACTGTTGCAGGCAATCTGGTCCCAAATGCAAATCTCTTCGGGTTGGCCAACGGAACTGCTCGTGGCGCCGTGCCATCGGCTAGGTTGGCAATTTACAAAGTTTGCTGGTCATCTAGTGGATGTGCAGACATGGACATACTTGCTGCATTTGATGCTGCTATACATGATGGTGTGGATGTAATATCTATTTCCATAGGTGGAGGGAATCCTAGTTATGTTGAAGACTCTATATCAATTGGTGCATTCCATGCCATGAGGAAAGGTATAATCACAGTGGCCTCAGCTGGAAATTCTGGTCCAAGCCTGGGAACTGTAACCAATACTGCACCATGGATTGTAACTGTAGCAGCTAGTGGCATTGACAGGACCTTTAGGAGCACTGTACAGTTGGGAAATGGAAAAAATGTTTCTGTAAGTTTCTTTCCTTTGCCATTCACATATTCTGAAAGACTAAAAGTAATTTTATCAATACTTCACCAAAACTATAATACTTTGTTACTCTCCCATTAATCAAATTTTCATTTCATGACCAAGGTTTACATATACTACTATGATAAATTTAAATTGGAAATTGGAATGGGTAATAACTGAGATTTCGATGTGGTGTAGATTCTATCAGTGTAGCAGGTGGCATGCATGTAACTTGTGGCATGATTCAGTGATCCATTTAAGTATAACTTGTGAATGATAAGGATTTTACAGAATGCAAGACGAAATAATTAGTTGTAGGAATATTAAACAAAATTCGCATAACATATCACAAGTCATGTGGTTCTATTAACAACCAATGTGACCTTCTGTGTCTTGTTAAGAATTTTTTGTCATTAATTTACATGTGTATACATCTAATAGTGGAGGAGGTGCAGGGGGTAGGTGTGAATTGTTTCGATCCAAAAGGAAAACAGTACCCTCTTATCAATGGGGTTGATGCTGCCAAAGACTCAAAAGACAAGGAGGATGCTGGGTAATTTTCCATTGATTGTAAATAGCACTTAGTAGATTGTTCAACATTAACAAGGAACATTTTGATGCACTGACAGATTCTGCTACGAAGGCACATTACAGCCAAATAAAGTGAAGGGAAAGCTTGTTTATTGCAAATTAGGAACATGGGGCACTGAATCGGTTGTGAAAGGAATTGGGGGAATTGGTACTTTAATAGAAAGTGACCAATATCCTGATGTTGCTCAAATTTTCATGGCACCTGCTACCATTGTGACTAGTGGCACAGGTGACACTATTACCAAATATATACAATCCACAAGGTAAAGCAAGCTCTTATTTGTTCTTTGAATAACTTCTCACATCGATATATAGGTATCAATTTGTTACAAAATAAATCCTTTGACCGGATTATCTCATACTTTCAATTTTACATGAATTATTGTTCAACTAAGATCACCATCAGCAGTGATATACAAGAGCCGTGAAATGCAAATGCAAGCTCCATTTACTGCTTCATTTTCATCTAGAGGCCCAAATCCAGGATCCCAAAATGTTCTTAAGGTACTAATACTACTAGAGTAGTGCTAGCTACACACTTTTTTTTAACACGCACTTTATTATTGATTAAAATTTATTAATAACTATAAATCAGGAGAGATAATCATTAAGTGAAAAGTGAAGATCACCAAAATTTGTAATTTTCAATAAATTATGACCAATAATAGAGAATGTGTTCAAAAGAGTGTGTCAGTTTATTTTACTAGCATTTCTCATACTGATATTTGCAGGTTTTCATCCTTCTATAGCTGGTGCTCCTTCTCTATTTTGCTTGTAGTTATGACCATAAGCTAGGCTGGTATTTAATGAACTGAGGGTCTTTTATAATCTATTTGATGCAGCCTGATGTTGCAGCTCCTGGCCTTGACATCTTGGCATCTTATACTCTCAGGAAGTCACTCACTGGTTTGAAAGGGGACACTCAATTTTCAGAATTTATTCTAATGTCTGGGACTTCCATGGCATGTCCTCATGTTGCTGGAGTAGCATCTTATGTGAAGTCATTTCACCCACATTGGACTCCGGCTGCAATTAGGTCTGCTATTATCACCACAGGTAAGATTAAATCCTATTTCCACTTTTCTTAGTTTTAGTTTATTTGTTTATATCATATGCCCAAGTTGAAGGCCTTGCATCATAAGTATGGAATAATCATTATATGTACTGGCAATGTAGAAGATTTATACATGGCCATCTAATCACAAATCATAAAAAATTATAAGTTAGTTAATTTTTACAATAATTATCTTAAAAGTTATGCTAATGATGATTTCTGATTGATTGATAATATATTTTTTTCACACTGACAAGGCATAGAAATTAAACTCTAAAAGTCAACTTTACATTTTTTGAGATTGATGACTTGTTTTTATAATATTTGTCAAGCAAAACCAATGAGCAAGAGAGTTAACAATGAGGCAGAATTTGCCTATGGTGCTGGTCAATTGAACCCAAGAAGTGCTGTGAGCCCTGGTCTAGTCTATGACATGGATGCCTTAGGTTATATCCAGTTCTTATGCCATGAGGGTTACAAAGGTTCCAGTTTATCAGCTTTAGTTGGTTCACCTGTAAATTGCTCCTCTTTGCTTCCTGGTCTTGGCCATGATGCTATCAACTACCCCACAATGCAATTGAGTCTGGAAAGCAACAAAGGCACAAGAGTAGGAGTTTTCAGAAGAACAGTGACCAATGTAGGTCCTGCTCCAACCATCTATAATGCCACCGTTAGATCACCTAAGGGAGTGGAAATCACAGTGAAGCCAACTAGCCTCACTTTTTCTAAAACCATGCAGAAAAGGAGCTTCAAAGTAGTTGTGAAAGCCACATCTATTGGAAGTGAGAAAATTGTATCAGGCTCCCTTATATGGAGAAGCCCACGTTACATTGTAAGGAGCCCTATAGTTATCAACAATCCATAAGGTTACAGTTAGCATTGGCCTAACTATGCTCATAAAGTTGCCTTCGTAGCACTTGTTTTGCATAATGTATTGTTGACATTTTGTTTATCATGTGATTACAAATATCTCTTGCAGTCTGTATCCAATACAATCGTCAAATAAAAATGGTGTTATAGTTTCACATTCAAGCTTCATGGTAAGTCCAAATAGAGGGCATGATAGAACAAAATTGGAAGCCCTTTGTTAACATTTTAATGAGTTTAATTTATGGATTATATTTAAAAGGTTAAATTACTCTCTTGATCTTATGTAAATTTTTTAGTAGGTCTTTAAACTTATTTTTATTGGGTCATCAATCATGTAATTTATTTATTTGTAATTGAGTCTTTAGAATTTTAAAATTGCTATAAATTATCATATTTTGATACTTTCAGGCTACTATAAACAAAGTTCCTAAAAAGTTTTTAAATCTCTTAGCTACTAAAAAATTCCTAAATAATTTAAGGATTAAATGAGTAAATTAACTTATTTAGAACTATAGAATTGATTATTTGTGGTAACATTTATACATTTGTGGATTAAATTGATCATTTTGAAAATATAAGGACTAAATTATCAGCAAATGCATAATTTAGCAATTAAATAAGCTATTTAGAAACTAAACAATGGGTGATAGGAAAGTTTTTATCTTGGTACTCTTTTTGTATATGGGTTTAAGCTATTGTTGCAAAAATGGGTGATTACAACCATCATTAAGAATCTCATCCTTAAACAAAACATGCAAAATGTGAAATATGAGGATTTTTTTTTATATATTTCTAGAATCACTTCGTGCACTTTCCATATTTCTTTCAGAATGATCATTCTGGAAGTAATATGAGAAGTTTAGGAAGCAATTGCTCGAAATATGATGAAGAGAAAGTGTACCCTTTAAAAAGAGAAGTGTTTGTAATAGGTACTTGTTTAAGTTGCTTCTCTCATTTTTTGAAAAAAGAAAAGATTGTGGCATCATTTTCTTGACTAAACATTGTGGATTGGTTTTATAATTTTAATAGGGGTTTTGCTATTCTGACCCCATTGTATGCTCTTCCCACCTTCATCTTTTAAAAGGAGAAAAGATAATCTACCCTCCCATTAATTCTCTATACCCTTTCTCCTTCCCCTCCCTTATTGAAAGCCATTTTGCAGCACACCCGACCCTTTTACCCTTCGTTTTTATTCTCGGCCTCCTTAACCTTGTTTTGCGTTGCTTGTAACCCCATTTTGTGGCACACTTCAGACCACCATTTCATTTTCAGCTGTTGTTGTTGTTGGTTGGCTTTTGCTTCTATTTTCGCTTGGGGAACAAATTAGAATTGCAATTCTGTTATGTATCTGGGTATTTTTTAAATAAAAATTAATGGTTGAATTGATTGTGATTCCGTTGTCATATTTTCAACAAAAACACGTTTTCGTTATCAAAGTTGTTCTCATTTCTGCTAAACAAACTACACAATGAAAAGGTGAATCTATTATATAATTTGTCCAATGAAAATTGGATTTCATTGTGTAAGTGGTGAAAATTAACAACTCATAAAAAACATGCATGATTTCGTTGACAAAATTACACAACAAATTTGTGTTTCCATTGACTAGTTGATTTTTGCCATTGTGTAGTTTTGTCAACAAAATTACGTTTCTGCCAAGGGTGTTTTTGAAATTCAAAAAAGCCAAAGAAATGATGGTGTGGAAAGAGCAGAAATGTGGGTGAGAATGGAAAAGCCCAGTCTGAAGCCTAGGTGTCTTGATGGCCTTTTAACGCCTTTGTGGGTGTTCGTACTCCTTTCATGCATTTTCGAGCATGTCGCAATCTTCTTGTAATTATTTAGTCGAAGCTTTCTTTGGGCACATCTTGTTCTTAAACCAAAATCCTTTTTTCCGCACTAACATTTATGTTGCTTATGGAAGAAATGCTATATTTGATATTCATAAGTCAATTGATGCTTTGGGGCATAAATTAGATGTATTTCTATTATTAAAAAAAAGATGCATTTATATATATTTTTTATTTTAGAGAGTAATGTTGTATTTTTTTTTCTATAGACCACATGTAACTTTCTATGTAACAATTTTATTTGAATCTGAAAGAATCAATATAATTTGAACCGGATAAAATCAATATAGACAACAAAGTTGGTAAGATAAAAGATGATCCAAATTACTGTAAAAAAAAAATATGATCCCAAAACGCCAGCTTGAGACTTGAGGGAGAGAGAACAGTTATTGACGCAGCCCAGTTAACAGAAATTTGACTGACGCGGAGGAGAAGAAAGTTGCAATAATAAGAGATACGTTACTGAATTCAGACATGACAAGTCAACACATGATTTGGAAGCATTAATTACATGCATTTAAATAATTTATGAAGCATTAATTCTATATATATGGTACAATATCTTATAGTAGTAGTATTTTGTAATACTTTATATAGAAATATTAAATGAAAATATTATATTTAATTTCTCCAAAATAAAATAAAAAAAACAGTACTTAATGCCTTTTAATATATTGACTATAAAATAATATTATTGTTGACCAATGACTGACCACCACTCCGACGCCCTGCAAACTTAATTCATGAAATTATGCTAATTAATGGCTTGAATTTAGACTTTGGCCATTATATAGGAATGTAGGTGATCTTGGTCATTTCATGGTCTTTGACTTCTCAATATATTGATAATTGATGTGCATAAATAGATTATGTAATTAAAATATATAAGAATTAATAATATTTTTTTATTTTTATTGTTTCTTTCTGTGTGAATCATTGAAATTTCGATATTCTATGAGTTTTTGTGCAGTAAGTGCCTTAAACTACTAATTCATACTGTTTTGGTGGTTTTTATTTTGTAGAAATACAAGCAAGAGATAGGAAGAAAAGTTGAAGCCTAAAGATTTACACTTAACACACTAGGCTCGCTTAGCGAGCTGTTATCACTTAGCGAGTTGTTGTCGCTTAGCGAGAAGGTTTTCGCTTAGCGTGAAGAAGCAGCTTGGAGAATCTGAAGTCATGTGAAGGAACGCTTAGCACACGTAGCGTTCAACCACTTACTCGTGCTTAGCGCGTTCAGCGCGTATTTGCGAAATCTCAAGCTCATGATGATTTTCAAGTGAAAAAGATAGAGAGAAAAAGTTGTTCATGTTTAGATAAGAATAGAGTCCTAAAACTTGAGCTAGAGGAAGAAGACAATCATTGGGAGCCAATCCTCTTCTCGGATTCATCTTCATTCCTTGTCCCTTCATCTATTACACCCTTTTGTACAGTTAAGCCCTTCATGGTCATAAAGGGCTAAACAACCCATTGTTGGGGAGCTTTCCACCAAACTCTCTTGATGTAAAGATTCTTACTATCTATTTAATATTATTAGTAGTTTCATTGTCTCTTTATGTGTTTATTTCCATGTAATTGGTCTGATTATTCATGTATATGCTATGTTAGGGTTTAAGCATTGAGAAATGTGGTCAATCCTTTGAACTAGGAAGAGCATCTAAAATGTTTCATCACTAGGGATAGTGTGAAGTGATTTAGCCGATTTATACATCTTTATTAATCATGCAGTTCAACTAATTTAGTTCTTGAGGGATTAAGAAAGGAAGCAGAGGAATTAGGCTCTCTCATGTGAGGAATCACGGTTAGAATACCTTAAATGTAGGTGATAACTAGAGTACTATTAAATAGAGAAAAATTAATTAATTTACGTCAAGAGAGGTACCGGTAGAAAGCCCCTAACATAATCAACTCCTGCATTCACATTCCTAGCTTCACCATTCTCAGTATTTGTTTTCTTTGCTCAGTCTTAATTTTAAATCATATAATTGTGTAATTTGTGAACAAAATGATTCAATTTGCATTCCTTAAATTCATTCATTGACCGCACACAAATTGAGTATACACTATCTTGAATATAAACAAAATTCATGCGAAAATGATACTCGATCTTATCATTTTAAATTACTATTTAAATGAATTGGTACACTTGTGAATGAGTTAACATATATATCAAAGAATCCCAAATTCTGAATATCAACTCTTTAGTCTGTTCACCATATATATCAGAGAGTGACGTTCGGGTACCAGATAAAAGATATGCTTATTTCCTTTTACTAGTATGTTTTTTCTTTTCCTGTAATTTTGTCATCCCCTTTTCTATGCAAGCATCTTCCTTATTTAATTTTGGTTCTGAATTTCAGATTTCATTGTAGTTGCAGCTGTCCAAAGGTTTAATTTTTTTTTTTCTAGTGCTGGTAAAATGATGCATCCACGTCTGTAAGATTTTACTGACCCATTGTTTTTAGCTGAGTGGAGTTCTAATTAAGAAAGGTTTTTCATCTGGTTGAGCACACACAGTTTTGAAAGCCAGAAAATTATCACGATTTTTTTGATTAATTATATTATATATATTTCAGTTTCTACCGATGAAGACCTCATCTAATAATCCAGTAATTCAGTTTGGGTCGATTCTATACATGTTAAGGGTTTTTATTTTCCTGCAAAAGTTCGCATAATATTTTTATACCTCTAACTTCTAAGAAATTAAAAATAAATTATACAATTTATTAACTTAAATTAAAATATTTTACATAATATAATGTTTTATTTTTGCTGATCGATATAATTTCTTTCTTACAAATGGAGATAGTTAAGAAAAAAAAATCAGTTCTCTAAATTATTGTGATTAATTAATTCTTGTTAATATATTCTATAAGTATCTTTTGCTAGATTTTTAGACCTCTTTTGAGATTCTAAATTGTAACTGCAAGCATTGAGCCAAAATTAAAGGACATGAAATATTATTTGTGACTGAGAGACTCATATATGACTTCTTGATTGAATGATTTATATTATTAAAAGAAAAACAATATTTTGTCAGATATGTGACTTCATTAATTCCAAGCATAAGTTTCCTGTTAGGATTTTGTGATTTGCATTTGCCTGTTGACGAGAAAGTTAAAATGATCATGTAGTGAAACATCTAACACATTAATTGGCAGGAAGCATATTTAAGCAATGACGAATAGCAATAGAAGAGACTGGAATGAACTATCCTATGAGATTCTAGTAACAATCTTGATGTTCCTCAATGTGGGGGACATTGCAGCAGCCTCGATGGTTAACAAAATCTGGAATAAAGCTTGTCACGACCCGTCTCTTTGGCACACCCTCGATCTATCCATACGAAGCTCTTACTGTCTCTTCTGAGTAGATCAGATCGTGGATGGCTAGTTCATCGCTGCTGCTGAAAGGTATAACATTAATTTCTCTTATTCTTATAATTACCCTTTGTACATGCATGTGGGTTATTATATATACAACCTTCTGAAACAATATTTACAAAGTCAAAATAATGATAAGGGATGTATATGATCTGGCCGAGGGGATCCCACACGGCTCCTCTCTTCTCCAGAATTCATACATCGATCCCTTATCAGTATATGAACAATTATCTCTCGAGGACAGATTTGGTAATAGTATATATAAGCTCTTTGGTATTATAAAACGTATACGTGTCTTCTTTTGTAGGATGCCAAATCTGAAATGACTAGTTCTACCAAAGAAGGGTGACTTCACGAAAGTAGCAGTGGATATGGCAATGAAGTTATGGGTAAGCCTTGAATCCATTACCCTTAC
Organism: Glycine soja; assembly: GCF_004193775.1. Lineage (NCBI taxonomy): Eukaryota > Viridiplantae > Streptophyta > Magnoliopsida > Fabales > Fabaceae > Glycine > Glycine soja. The sequence continues at coordinate 46,240,223 of NC_041010.1, read as the reverse complement.
CTCTGTTGTCTCCAGACATGACATATTTCCCACAATTCTCGAATACTGCAAGAAAATCACCGAGATGAAATTTTCTTGCGGATACATCTTTGACGTAAAGCATTCTGAAGCCATGGCTAAGTGCACCCCAAACTTGAAGGTATTAAGTATTCGGGTCATAGTAGCGACCATGACGGCTTTGTGCTGTGTGCTTACTTCCTTGGAACATTTGGAGGGTGAATGTCTGTCATTGTTTCCTTCTGAGTAGATCAGATCGTGGAACCGTTGTTGTGGGTATTCGTGATATACAAAACCATTTGCCTCCTTCGAGTGTGGGAAAGCTAATATATTGTGAAGAAGGAAAGTGCCTTAGGTGCAAAAATGGATGTGACACTACTCCTATCAGGCAACCATATGGACCCTTGAGGATATATGGCGGGAGGATGAGATTAACTCTCTCGAACATTAATCTATCTGAATATGCTTTCTTAGTGCAGCATCATCAACCTAGTCATTAATTTGTATCTCAGTTGTTTTTTTCCCAAAGTCCAAACATATTTTCTGGTGCAGTTAGCCTATCCATTTACTGGGATAAGACTATGATTGTTAATTGTTGATTTGGCTAAGGATTTATATAAGTACTTATGCCGGGAAAATATTTATGTGCTATTATTGATCAAACAAATTTATGAATTATGTGCATGATTTTGTTTGAGAGTCCATAACACAGGTACATTCTGGCAGTAAACTGCAAAATTTGTTGGATAATAATGTATCATCTAAAAATATTTCAAAAATTTGTTAATGGTAAAATTTTATAGAACTTTGCAAGGGAAAATATAAACCAATTTCTGAAAATACATTTTACTCCTTTACCGAAGTTGCAAAAGCCCTTTCACTAATCAAAGCTAGTTAGCACCCATAAACTTTCTACTTATATCGGTTTGCAACCTTTTCCAAAGACAAATTAAGATTTAAAGATTTCTAATTAACTGTCTCAATCATCTCTCGCTTCAAAATATCAGTGTTCACTGTGAATGTTGCATGCTTGATAATAATGCATATGGCTACCGAAGGTGAGCTTCCTATTTCAGGAGTGGCTTTTGTGACTTTAATTAAGGCGCCAACTAGACTGTGCAGTTTAGAAGATTTCAGCCGTTTGATTATTTTAACCAGCATGTTAGAAAATCTAGTGCTGTAAATTTTGGTTGCTATTGCTAACATCATCGTTATGAAGCAGCTAAATGAGAGGAAGCGGTAAGGGACCTAGAAATACTCTACTTTATTAGTTCAGGGTTCATACTACCATTAGCTTATACTTTCCCTGCCATATATTTTGATAGTGATATCTTCTTATGAACTAAATCTTGTTGCATGTAGTATGATGAAACAGAAAGAAGAGAAATGGCAAAGAATTCGTTGGAGAGATACACACATTATTATGATCGGTGGACAAGCAACCAATCTGTATGCACTACTCCATACTTTTCCTATTCAGTATCATATATCTCTATTTTTTATCTACACCGTTCAAATTTACTATTTCATTTTTTGTTTTCTAGAATTCCTTTGGTGTAAGGGTATATGATTAATTTTCTCTTTCTAGCAGTCAAGGCAAAAAGCTCTTGCAGATCTACACCAGATGCAAATTGTTCATATATGTTATGCATACTTTTCTTTTTTGTTTTTGATAACTACTATGTGAAGGTATATTTTATGATTAAGTCATATAACAATTGTTGGATTTTCCTCTTTTACTACTTCTTTTTGTGTAAACCGCTAGGATTTTGACACCACCTAAATTTTTGTCTAATACGTGTTTAAACGGGTGAATTCATATTATTTTGGTGGTGTATTTTTGTAGAAACACAGAATAAAACTTGGAACAGAAGTTGATGGTCTGGAGACTCTCATTCAGCGAACTAAGCACACCCAGCGCGTCGCACTTGCTTAGCAGGCAACATTCGCTTAGCGCGAGGAAGTCACATGGAAAGTCTGATATCACGTGAAGGTGTGCTTAACGCGTGACCACTAACTCCTTGCTCATCACGCAGATGTGCTTAGCGTGAGGTCGCAAAAAATAACCGAACAAAATTGTGCTTTAAAGGGGAGAAAGGAAGGGGAAATAAATTATTAATTCATTTGTTCAGCATCCCACAGAGAGCAAAGGCGAGGATTCATGCAAGAAGAAGAAACATCAACCGTTAGGAGTCATTCCTTTCTTTCATTTCCATTCTTTTCCCTTTCCTTCACCCCTCTCCACCCTTTTGCAATTATAAAGTCTCTCATGACAATGAAAAGCTAAATCACCTATTGTTGAGAGTTTAGCAATCAAACACTTTTGATGTACTGACTCTTATTATCTATTTAATGTTGTTTCAATTTCATTATCTCTTTTTTGTACTTATTTTTATGCTTGTGGCTTGATCATCCATATTCATGTTATGTTTTAGGGTTTGGACATTGAAAAATGTTTATCTCTTAAGAACTGAAAAAGAATATCTAAACAATTCATCTCTATGAATAGAATGACATTATTTAACTTGTTATACATATCTCCATTAATAATGCAATTTAACTAGTTTATCTCTTAAGGGGTTAGAGATAAATTAGGTAAATTAGACTCTTTCATGTGAGAAATCATGACTAGAGTATATGAGTAGATGTAGGTGGTAATTGGAATAATAATAAATAGAAAAAATCATTAACATTGCATCAAATGTACTTTTTGTAGGCTAAGCCCCAACATATTCGTATTTTGCATCAATCGTTGTTTCACCGCTCTGAGTGTTAGATAATTAGTTTAATTTTATGTCAATTTACTTTTAATGTTCTCTCTCACAAATAATTAAATCAATTCATTAATTGCTTAAAAATTGGATAGAGAGAACGTACTCCGAGTACAAACAAAGTTCTCGTGAACTCGATACTCGGACTTACATTTTATTTTACTACTTGAACAAATTGGTATACTTGTCAATGAGTTATCAGTTTTCACCCATCTTTCCCCCTCCCTCCTCTTCCCAAAGTTTTTGTTTTAGCTTGTGAGTGATTTTGACAACTAAAGTGAACTGCACTAGGATAATCTGATTTTTAAGCATGTTTTGCAACATTTAGGAACAATGGAATGTGAAATTGCAAATTCTTGTTTTCCCTTTTAATGAATCAGGAAAATAAAAATATTAAAGCACTAGGTAAATCTGGCTTCTCAGCATGTTTTGCAACTTTCAGGAATAATGGAATGTGATGTTGCAAATTTTAATTTTTCTTGTAATAAACCAGGAAAGTAAAAATGTTAAATTATTCATTCTTTCATTGTAATAAAGAATTGAACCTTGGAATAATTTTTGGTTATATAATTAACTGACTAAAAATAACTTGCCCAGATCTTAGTCTTTCCAGCATTCCTCATAGTTGCAAAAAAAAAAAAAAATTCTTAAAACTTTTATGCTTCTTTCTTAGTCTTTTGATTATTTCACTCAAGTGTTTGTCCCAACAGATGAGGCAGAATCTAGTTTGGGGAAAACCTAATATTATTTTCAGGTGTATGCTTTAAACTTTTGTCATTTACATGTTTAATTAAAGAAAGCTCAAAAGATTATGTTTTCTGCTATGCTTTTAACTGAAAACTTTGGAATTTTATGTTACAAGTAGAAATCTAGAGAGGCTTGTAAAAGAGAACGAAGGTAATATTTGTAGCTAAAATGCACATTTGTTTTCTTTACTTCAATTTATTACCTTATCCTATTAAAGTTATTCTATTATAGCTTTTATGACCATAGCATGGTAGTTTCTATGAGCTGATTTTATTTACTAAGAGGATAAATTTTTGTCATATGGATAGTGGCATGTTAATACTGTGAATTTCTAATTTGATGCTGGGGGATAACTAGGTGAAGAGATAAGAGATTAATTGTAGTGCTTTCTTTAGTCCTGAACTCTTATTTTGTCTTGGATTTGGACAACGACTGAGACTGATGACACAACTTGATAAGCAGGATTTTCTTTTATGATTTTTCTATGAAAATGTATGTAAAAGAAAGGGAATTATCCTGAGAGATATACCTTGACAACTAGGAAAAAAATGATAGATGTGTTCATGATTTTATCTGTAAGTGTTGAATGATTTCATGGAATAGTTTTTGTTAATTGTTGGTATTATCCCATAAGTTTTTCTTATTGGTTCCTCTATGTGTTTACACTGATTTCTCTATTTAAGTGCATCTCAAGACACGAGCATCCAAAACTTAATTGAAAGCACCCCGTCAGCTAAAATTCTCATATATGTTCACACATGATCGATTCATTAACTTAATATTTATTCATTTTTTATGAAATAAATTCAAGGGTTTAGTTTTTTTATATATTGTCAACAACCAAATATTGTATTTAAGGTATTATGGTGTTATTCTTTATTAAAATTATCATTTCACCTAGATAATTATTCTTAATTTTAGTTATAAGAAAGTGATTATTATAATATAATCTTCATATTAATTAAACAATCATTCCAATTATTTTTTATAATACTATATCTAGGTTTCATTTTAAATGATAAGGATGCTTAATTTTAAATAATAGTTAAGATTAAAAGTAAACAGGAATACATAACATTCAACTGAAAAGATTTTAGAAAGAAATATGCAAATTGACAACTTTAAACCCATAGGATTAGGTAATAATAGCGGTGTGAATTATTACATGTTGGGGCGGTTAAAAGCAGTCAATAATTGCAAGTTGAATAAAGGTTAATACCGACGGTAATTTGAAATGTGTCAAAAGCTGTTTATGACACGGGTAGTTTTGACAGGTTTTTCAACTGTTAAAAATATTATGTGATAATTTTTAACTTTCATAAATACATTTTTAGTCATCAAAAATTATAATTTTTTTAGTGTCTTTTCATTTATACTAGAGCTGTAGTTATTTTTTATGGAAGTGGCCATAATGGTTACAAGGACATTCCAAAAACAAAAATTACTTGGAATTAAAAGTTATTAAATCTTGTTTTAAATGTTATATATAAAATGATTTTTAATTGATTAATAGTTTAAAATAGTTTAACTTACTATGGTCGGATTAGCTAGTGATAGAGGGGGTTTGACTAGAATGCATGACATCATAGATTTTAACATGTGCGTCCAATGTGCAAAATTTTTATACAATATTATATTTAAATAAAAGTTAAATTAATCTGTATATAGGTCATTGAACTGTTTCGTAATTTTTAATTAGATTTCTGAAATATTAGTTTTTAATTGAACCCCTGAACTTATAATAGAACTTGCAAAGATGAGAATATTGACATGAAAAGGTAGAATTAATACTCAGCGCGAACTTGCAAATATAACAATACTGAATTCAGAAGCAGGCAATAGATGCTTGAGAACAATATTGTAAAAATCCGAGGATAATTTCATAATTATACTCTGTAGGTCCCTAAGTAGTTGAAATATTTTAATAAGATTCCTAAATAACTTTTTCAGAACTGCAATAAAAATCAAAACCAGATCTGTATATTTGCTTCAGATCGGTGTCTCTGCTTTGGATCCGTCTGAGAAGAGAACCGCTTGCAGTTTTGATGTCGGAGAGGTTCCTCTTTGGTGACGACCATGACGTTAAGTTCTCCGAGAGAGCGGCCAAGGAAACAAAGGAAGAAGGGTAAATGTCATGAGAAAAGATAACAAGAAAAAGATATCAGCTATTGATTAAAATTGATTAAATTAGTTACTTGATTCCTGATTTTTTTGTTTTTATAGTTTGAAAGTGGTGTTTTTAATTTTTATAATTTATATTTTAATTTTCTTTTAATTTTTATAATTTTAAAAGTAATTTTTTAATTTTTATTTTAATATTTTTTTAATTTCTATAATTTGAAAGTAATTTTTTTAGTTTATATATTTTATATTTTAATTTTATTTTAATTCTTACCATCAAAATATGAATAATATTATCAATTATAATTAACTATAAAAATATTAATAAGTAATTCATAACTAATTTATTGTAAGATAATTTGTAATAAAAAATAATTGATAATTTATAACTAATTTGTAACTAATTATTTTTATATAATTTTCTATAATAAAGACTAAAAAGTAATTAAAATACAAATTATAAGAACTAAAAATATCACTTTTAAACTATATGAATTAAAAGAAAATTAAAATACAAATTATAAGGATTAAAAAAAATATTTTTAAATCATATGAACTAAAAAAAAATTAAACTGTAAACTATAGAGATTAAAAAATAACTTTCAAATTATAAAAATTAATAAAATAAAAATCATTCTAGCAGAAAAAATTATTAGGTGATTCTCCACTGTTAAATTTGTATAATTAGTTGTATCGATATATTTATGTACTATAAAAAATAACAACATATTCTTTAATATATATTTTTACAACACTACTATATCGTACTAATCTGTTAGCACGAAACAATGAACTTTTTTTTTTGCCACTTACGGTTTTTTTCTTTCCCTAATTTAATTTAAAATAAAAAATAAAAAATGATGAGCCTTAGCAGAATTAGAAACTCCCGCGCTCCTATTCTATGGTTCTCTATACTTGCATGAACGAAAGAGTGACATGCAGAATTTTGGCACAGTATACAGAGTATGCATCAGTACGTTCAATTCCTTTAAGCATGTATTCTGTCTACATAATAACTGAAAACTGATTCACATCCTAAACCAATGTGCACATTATTTGAAAATCTTCACCTAGCCTGCCCTCCCTTCCATAGACCGTATCACTCCTTTCTCCCTGTAACCACTGCTAGCTAATAAGTAAATATATATGGAAATGATTCAATTAAGGACAACTTTAATTATCCCATCAATAATGAGCATGAATATCAAGAATTCAATCCAGCCATTGTAAGTACCATTGCACAAATCTAATTGGAGTAAGGATTCAATAATTGAATATGTAACTGCAGTAATAACAATTATAGGATTGACGGGTGTTTTATTCCTTGTGGTCAATACATGCTTGGTTTGGTACGTTCCAGGATAACGGAATTCAAATGGTTTTTGCATGCAGCAAAAGCTATATAATCATCTTTCTCTTTTAGTAATACGATTTCCAAAAACTGTTTCCTTCAGGTCAATATATGCTTGGAAAATAGGTTTAGAATCGCAAAAGAGACAATGGGTAGTACACGTGCAGTGGAATGAATAAACTTTTCAAATTAGTTTGCTTTAATATTACTTTATACATCCCTGGATTCTTGGGAAATAAGTTTGAGATAAAGGGTTGCCTTGAATTAACTTGGTCATCACATTTTTTTTTCTTCCATTTTTTGAGTGTCTTGCTTTTTCTGTATCGACTTTCACTTTAAGTTGGTATTTTAAATAATAAAAAAACAATACGTTCTTGAAAATTTGTTTTTTGCATGAAGTTTAGCTGTTTCAAGTACAATAACGTGAAGCCAGTAAAAAAAGTAGAATAGCGTGAAGTTGAGTTAAAGTAGAGTGTTCTCTTTTACTTAGATTCAAGGTGCCTTTTTTACTAGACAAGTCTTTAATTTGTTGTGTTGCGCAGGCCTTTAGTGGAGATTCCCCTCGATACACTGCTTGAGTCTCCCTCAAGACTCCACCCCACCACAACAACTTGGTCCGGTTGGTGGGGTTCTATTTAAGACACAAAGGAACACATTTTGGTGTACGAATAATAAGCTTTTGTTGTGTTATGGATTGCATAATCCCTAAGCCTTTTCCCTTTTTTGTACAGGTTTTGGATAAGCTAATTTGTATATGCTTTTTTCTCTTCCAAAATTTGGTGTTCCGATAAATCAAAGGGGTTATAACTAATATAGAAAATTTGAAATTAATAAAAGAAAAAGGAGGTACTTAAGGAGTTGTTGCGGCGCAGAAAGCACAAGCCTTAATTATTTAATTTCTTGATTTATTTACCCAGTATACTTTTCTAACTTAATAAAGGTCCCATTATATACATATGACATACCAGTGAAATTGGTCCTCAAAGTTTAAAAAATATATAAATTTAGTCACTTTTTTCCTAAACATTCATCATGATTTTTATACTCAAAAGAGACTAAATTTACATATTAAGTTTGAAGAATAATTTTTTATATGTAAATAGACCTTAACCAAATTCATTACCTAAAAAGATTATGTACATTTTTCGTTTAATTCTTATCATACAAATATGACTAATGATACATATAAGAAAAAAATATTTCCTGGTAAATATATGCATTATATAATGTCACTAAACTAGTAGTAACTTTAACGTTTGAAACATCGACTTTGTTGGATATTTAAATAAAAAAGAAATAAAAATGCATTTCCTTACATAACTATAACACATCGATATCTAATAAGTATAAACACTTTTTTTTTTTGAAAATAGTTAAGTTTGTTCTCAAAAGTGTGAGGCATTATCACTTTAATATTTAAAAGTAATTAATAAAATGTAAAAAAGACTTTGCGAGTACAATTCATTATTCATCTTAATTTAAAATTGAAGAAGTTGCGTAACTTAAGTGATAATATTATCATGCTTTTAATAACTAAAGTATTAGTGACAATAAATAATTAAATTTAAAGACTTATTTGATAACACGGAGAGTTACTTTGAATTCTTTCTTTCTTTCAAACACTAATATATATAACAATATTTTACACTTTTAGCAACTAAAATTAATTGTGGCTTATCCTTTCTCATTTCTTTCCATCTTTTTTCTTATCATATCATTTAATTTATCTTATCTACAAAAATTTCTCTCTTAGTTGGTATTAGCATGTATTCACGAAACATTTTTCTCCCCATAGTAGGGTTAGGGTTCTTGTTCATCTTTTATCGAAAGGACGAAATCTTACATCCTATTTTCCCTGTGAAGTTTTCTTAATTTCCTTTTCTTATGTTCTTTTTGAACAATCTTTAATTAGGAAGAAGACTATATAAGCGAGTTAATTGACATACAAATGAACATATATCCTGTTTACTGGAAGCATCTCCCTTTAATTAAAGTCACAATTACACATTATAAATATGATGCCCTTTATCCTGATCGAAAGCACCCTTTTGTCTATTGTTGTTTAATCCATTCAACCACATTCAGCCGACACAAGGTATGATAATTATAACACAATTCCTGATAATTTAATTTCTCAAACGCCTCTTCTTTGTAATCTCGCTTCATTGTGATCAATGTTCAATCACTCCCATTTTATTTTGTTGTTATTAATTGTTGTTGTTGTTTTGATACTGTAATGATCATGAGCATGCAGATCATAATGTCAGAAGCACCTGCAAGCATTCCATCGAATGCAATCGTTGTTGAAGTACTGAATAGAGAGAATTACTCAAACTGGAGCGCGCTTGTGAGGAACTACTTGATAGGCAACGGTCTCTGGTACGATATTATTCAGGATAAGGATGATGAAAAAGAAGTGCCTTATATTGAGGACAATGATGAAGACCCAAAAAATCATATTGAAGGCAATGATAAAGGTTCAAAGCCTCGTTTTCAGGGCAACTTTATTGAAGCTCTAAAGCCTCCATTTCCAATGCCTTCTCCGCAGGATGAAGAAGATCCAGAACAGTCTTATATTGAAGGCAATGATGAAAATCAAACATCGAAAAAGAAGAATGAAAACGATTCAACAAAATCAACGTCTGCCAAAGAGTAAGATAAATAGAGCTCAAACTTTCAATTTATTAATAAAATTTAGACTAAATTACAATAACACTTCTTAAGATTCCATGTAATCATACAAGTATTTCTGTTTTTTTAATCATTACATTCAAAAGAGTAAAATTACGTGTAATTTGATATAAAAAGAACTCAGAAAATTGATTTGTTATTAAATTTTTGGTATAGATATTTATTTCCCCACAATATATAAGAAGTGTTTAATTTGTGGGTTGAAAAGGTCCAGGAGTCGAAAATGGGAATACAAAAACCGCAGGGCTTTACACGCCATTCAACTCTCTTGTGGGAAGGCAGTGGGGCAAATAAAAGAGTGCAAAACAGCCAAAGAGGCGTGGAAGCATTTGAAGACGTCGTTCAGCGAAGACGTTTACGCCCACTACGATTCAAAGCAATCACGCTTTTTTAGCGAACTTATACTCCAAACTAACGTGAGGAAAGGGTTCCTGGACGACGCGAAAGAGAGCATCAGCATCTCCCCTGAAGATATTTTCACAAAATCCCCGGAGGGGAAGACCGTGCTTCATGTTGCAGTGGAAGCGGGACACGTGGAAATTGTGAAGATATTGGTTGAAATGGGGAAGAAAACGTTGGTGAAAATGCAAGACAAGAAGGGGTACACAGCGCTGGCTCTAGCAGCTAAGTTAACAGACAATAAGGAGATGGTAGAGTGTATGGTGGAGATTGGAGGGGATGAGCTGCTATCCATAGCGGCCAAAGAAGGTCCAGTTTATGAGATTCCGGTGCTTCTGGCTTCAGCTAGAGGCCACAAAAAAATGACTAGATTTCTTTTCAACAACACCCCCTGGCCCCTCCTACGCCGAAACCGTTGGCAATGCGCTCTTGTGCTTCTTTCTCGATGCATCTACAATGAGATATTTGGTAAGCCTACTAAATAAGATATCAGCGACTTGATTCGCTTCAGCCATGCATGAGTTATTTAGTTGCTTTTTGTCTGGGTACAGATGTTGCCGCAGCAATAATCCAACACCCTGATGCACAACGAATGCCTCTTAATGATGAAGCAAAAAACTTACGGCCCATATATGCATTAGCCCACATGCCTTCAGCTTTTCGCAGTGCAGAAACCAGACTTCATTGGTGCCAGCTTTTAATTTATAATGGTACGTCCAACCTTTCACATACATGGCTTATTAACTATTACACTTAAATATTTTTTTTTAGTCTTTCTTAAAAAAATATTTTTTACTCTCTATATTTATATTTAAAATAGTAGTAGCATATTTTGATTTTCTTTTTTCATTTTCGTGGACCATATTTTTTTTTGTTTCATTGTGATTCTTGTCACTATAGGTTTATGCAATTTAACGAAAAATATTTATAGAGACCAAAATAAAAAAAAATGAAAATAATAAGATACAAAATTAGTAATCAAATTTAAGAGGACCAACATGAAAATATATTAAGCTAAATTTATACATTAAAAAATCTCAAATACCTTGTCCTCAACCAAGGCATCATTGGCTCAATCTCAAGTAAGATATTTTTAGTTCAATTTTGATTAAGACATCTTCAACTCAATCTCAATTAAGATATCTTAAGATTAGTCTCTAGCAAATCATTTTCCTTTTGACCTCAACCAAAGTATCTACAACCATATCTCAATTAGAGTATATATCTTTAACTTGACCTCAACTAGACTAATTTCACCTTAGCCTTAGTTAGGAAACCTTCACCTTGATCTTAACTAGGGCATCTTTAAGTCAGACTTGGCCAAAACATCTTTAGTGTAACATCCTCTATCCCACACATATATGTACTAATAATAAAAAGAATAAGAATGTGAAATTAATTAAAAAAAAAATTAAAACACATTTAAATAATAGCATTTTAAAAGGATAAAAGGCTCACATTCACTTTTCTAACATCATAATGGAATGTGTCCAAATAAATAATAAAATCATCTCGGCTCAAAACAAGATAGTCCAAAACTTTATGCAATTAATATAAAAATATATGTTCCAATGTCACATCTTATCAGAACATTGTGTTCTAGCGCCCTCTAACATGAGGTTCTCCATAGTCATTCACCTAATCATTTACTCTCACGAACACAAAGTTCGAGATCATCACAGAATCCAAATACAAACAGCACACAAAGAGTGAGTTATCACATTCCTAAATATTAGAGAGAAACGGAGCAACATAGATATATATATATATCATATAAACAAAATACAATTTACTTAAACACAACTCACGTCATTCCATTAGCTTTTACATATTCCATTCAACCCATGGTTGAAAACTAGTGATTGGTTTTTATCTATAAAAATTTTGGATTTGCTCAAAATGATCAAATTATATCCGGTCTTGTTTTCACTTTTCCAATAATTTTAGATACAATTTTAAAATTTGAATGCTTTGATTGATAATGAGTTAAACTATTAGATACTTTATCTTTTTGATATTTTATGAAATCTAATGTCTATTCAATGACAGTGTAAAATAATTTTACATTATCATTCAATCATAAATTATCATTTAAATTATTTTAAGATAATTATTTTAAAAGTCAACAAACTTTTCATACATGTAGATTATGATTGGATGATTATATAAAACTTTTTACATTGTCAGTATGATTATTTTTCTCTATTTTCTATTTGTTTCTTGATTTTTTCAAATTTTATAAATATATTATTATGTTAGTTTGTTAACCAAACTAACCTAATGTAAACCAACCCAATTATAAGGTTTAGATTGGGGTGGGTTACTTGAAAAAAAAAAAAAAAGAGCAAATTCAATCCAGCACAATTATATTTCATTGGATTAGATTTTAAATTAAATCAAACTCAATCCAACTCAAGTTACTTATATTCTTATTAAAAATATATTCAAGTTTGATTTTTTTACTGCAAATTTATTCTCAATTTCATTAGTTAAAAGGAAATATTATGATTTGATATATGATGCATAATATGGTATATTAGATATATGATAATGATACTAACTACATATATAAGATTGTCTATATTCATGAATATGCTTTGTGTGATAAATATTTGATAGTCTTAATCACCTAGAATCGTCTCAGTGGCAAGAAATTTTTATAGTGTAGTGTTCTGTGTGAGTTGTCTGGTTTCCCACGCAGTGAGATAGCTGCAAAAAGAACTTTAAGTTTGTCATTATACACACAAAATAAATTGATTTTACTTAAGATTGATTCTTATAAATATAAAAAATATAGATACTAAAGAAAACTTTGTACGTAACTTTTGTTATATAGCTAGATTTCACGATTCACGTATACGTTTATTGGTTATTAAATTAGTAAGAAATTTAAAAATAATTAACCATATTATTAAAAGTAATCTAGTAATTATTATTTTGAGGGGTTTGAGTTTGACAAGTACACAATTTGAAGTATATATAGAAATAACATTTCTCCGATCCTAACAGCTTTTTGTTACAGTTTTGAGAGTAGAGGACCAAAATAATAATAAAAGCATCGAGATCGTATTCCATGAGCCCGATGAAATAGAAAGGCCATATGTTACGACACATACTTTACCAGGTTTGTTTCTAATTCGTCCTTACTTAACTAAAAGAGAAGTTCATTAAATATAGTTTTAACTTTTTATTGTAAAGTAAAGTAAATCTCATGTTAGTTCTGTTAATAACGTGTATATTTTAATAATAATAATAATACAGTACATTAAATGCTTTAATATGATTTTTTAATACAAATAAAAAACTAATATTATTATTAAAAATGAGAACTATAAGTATAAAGTATAAAAACATTACATGTGACTTAATTAAGTAGTTAGACAAAATAGAGTCACGTCTTGTGAGATACTTAATACCACTATATAACAAGGAAAACTCAAATATAAATTTAACTTTTTTTTTCTCTCTCATAATATCATTTGTTATATTTCATATTTTTGTATCATAATAGTTGTTGTAAAAAATAAAACTTTTCTGCAATGCCAGGTTTAGGTCGACTTTTTGGACGATTTCAACTGTTCGTTCAAACTTTAATAATTTCAAATTTTGAAGGTACGTAAAATCATGAATATTCCATCTTTCTCAATTTTAATATAATTTTATTTAATATTCTAGGAAATATATTAAAAATAAAATTATATATTTAATTAAATACTAAATATAAATATAAAAATATAAAATTTAAATAATGCCCGGGTTTTAAAATCTAGTGCATCGGTAAATGATTTTTACCATGCTTTTTAAGGCTTTTGGGTAATTGATTAAAGTGCCTGTTAATTATATTTTTCAATGTTTTCAGTTATTCAGAAAATACATGAGAAGAAAATGAACCACTACCATGCAATGGAGATTTTAAATTGCTTGTGCGAAAGAATACCAACGATGGTTGAAGAAGAGTTGCGTGAGGCGTCAGCATACGACGCAATGTTACAGGCAGCCAAGAATGGAATTACGGAGTTCATAGAGTCAATGAAAGGTGCAAATCCTGACCTTTTGTTAGCCATGGATGAAAGTAAAAGAGGCATATTTGCACATGCAATTGTGAATCGTCAAGAAGGGGTCTTTAACCTCATACACGACATAGAGACTAAAGAGATTTTTACATCTTGTGAAGATGCATTAAAAAATAACTTGTTGCACATTGCAGCAGAATTAGCGCCTTCCCGTTACCTTGACCGCATATCCAATGCAGCTCTGCAAATGCAAAGAGAACTTCAGTGGTTTCAGGTAGGCAATTAAATCCAATTCATTATATATTCTTGAGTTTTGATACCATGAAAAATACTAACAACATGTTCTTTTGTTCTTTTGTTCTTTTGTGCACATTCTTTCTAATTGGTTGAATAAAATTAAACGCAAGAGCTTCTACAAAAGTTAACAGCATACACTCTTGGATAAATTTTTCCAGGAGTATTTATATGAAAGAAAATAAAAAGATAAAATGAAATAAGCTTATTTCATAAGATAAAATTAGTTTATGCATAACTTAATTATAAAAAAAAAATATTTTACTTTTCCAAAATAATTGATTTTAATTCTTGCATAAACTAATTTTAGATTGTGAGAGATTTATTTTATTTTTTCTTATACATAAATTAATTTTAGATTTTGAGAGAAACTCATTCTGTTTTCATGCATAAACTAATATGTAGAACTTGATACTACTTTCAATCCAAAACCTTAGAACATTATGTTTGTGGATTTTTTTTTTTTTTAATTATATGTTGTTCAATTTGTCTAACACAAGATTTCACTTTCATAAGTATGAATATTTTCGGCATAATGGATTGCATGCAGGAGGTAAAGAAGGTTGTGCCTCGGTGGTGCCATGAAGCCAAAGATGGAAATGATAAGACGGCATCTGAAGTATTTACCGATGAGCATAAGGAGCTTCTGAAAAGAGGTCAGCAATGGGCGAAAGAGACGGCAGGTGCTTTCACACTAGTGGGCACTCTCATCATAACCATGATGTTTGCTGCAGCCTTCACTGCCCCAGGGGGTAACGATGATAAACATGGCACACCCGTCTTCTTAGGTGAAAGCACATTTACGTTCTTCATCGTATCAGACGCTATATCCCTCATCACATCTTCATCATCGGTGTTGATGTTTATTGGAATTCTCACATCGCGTTATGCTGAGCAAGATTTCATCAAGTGGTTGCCCATGAAGTTACTCTTTGGTCTTGTTACCTTATTTTTGTCTGTGGCATCCATGATGTGTACATTTTGTGCTGCACTTGCTTTGATGCTAAAGGGATACTACAGGATTGTAATAGCAGCCATGTGGCTTGCACTTCTTCCAATCCTTGTGTTCGTACCTTCTCTGTTACGTCTCACCTCAGAGATTTCCCGATCTACTGTGAGATTTGATAAGCTTGCTGCAAAGAAGAAAAAGAATAGGGATTCGGGGTCAATGTAGCTGTTTTTTGATTTTTCCTTTGTGTATGCAATGTCGATCGATCTTGTTCAAACTTTAATAGGCTGTATTTAGATGGGCATGGGATTCTTTGTTACATTTTGGGGTGTTCTGGAGTGGACTGAACAGATTCACTTGTGCTTCAATCAAAGGCTTTATTCATTAATAAAAATGTTTAGCTTATAAAAAAAATTGGGTTTTGTTTACACTCAAAATCATTACATGTCATTCCTACCGCTCCAGGGGGGTTACGAAGGATAATTATGTAGGGTGGGAATTATTTGGCCCTAGCTTAAAAAGAAGAAAATATGACTCTTTTATTTGTGTGTAAACAGGTAATTAAGCAACAATAATAAGAATCAATCCAAATTATGAAGCAGACATCATGATGTAATGAAGAAACACACTGAAAAATTATTTGTTTAGGCTTAAGATCTCACGGGTTAATGGTACGGAAAGCAGAAAGCTCAAACAACCTTAATACTATCAATTGGTAACAGGCATTGTTTGGAAATTGGAAATTTGGTTCCTCCGTTGTAGAAACGGCCCATGAGCCGAGTAATTATCCAACCCCAGGTAGTGCTGGCTCTTTGTGGTTGATTTTGAAGCCACTCCTAATCATCATCCTTCAATGTGAAAGGAAAGAGCCTCATTAATCTGATGGCTTCCTCAGAGACATCTTAAAACACATTCACCGTCTCACAAATCTCTAAAAAGTTTGAGATATGAGAGTATTAGGATTCTCTATCCTATTCCTACCTCCCCAGAGAAGGGGTCTTGCCTCAAGAGACTCAAATGTGCTAGATTAACTTGAAAATTATTGGCTACAGTAATATATGGGAGGATTAATTAACAACAATGAGTCGTCCTTGGTGAACCCTAGTTGTTGCAATAGCCGCCAAGAGTTTGTCTTGGCTGCTCAGGAGGTGGTTTGTTCTTCCGCCATTTTGGTTTTTCAAATTGCCTAGAGTACTTTTTCTTAAAATTAAAGGAAGTTAGTGAGGAGTAGATAAATACATGAGAAACTTGTGTAATTTTACAAAATCTTAGAGATAATTAGTGTAATTTATTCATTTTTTTAATTTAGTTTTAACATCATGAACTTTTCATTTTCTCTACTTTAGATTTTTTTTTAATGGTTGCTGCATGCTAAACCGTTTCTTGAATCTTGACAATAATATTATTAAACAGTTTGTTAATTAGTGCATTGAAAATCTTTCAAGAATTAAAGTACTTTGAAACTATAATATTTAATATACTAACAAAGTTAAAAGTATAAATGTTTTTTTTTTAAATTATAATAATTGCACTAAGAATATTTATTAATATATCTTATTCTTAAATTTAATTATTTATCATATTTATTAAGGAATTGTTTCAAAACTTTTAATAAATGTATACAGTGAGCTAATAAAAGTATTGTGATATTTTCATATTATTAAAAAATTTCTTCCATTTCAGAAAAAATGGATTCTCAACTATTATAATAAAAAAAATTGACAAAAGGCCAAAATCATTCATGAGAAATATTGCTTTCTGGATTTTTTTTAGAATTACATACCAAACATGAAAACTAATAACTTATTAAAAAACTAAATATGAAAACTAACATTCCAAATTAAATTCAAATTTTGGAGAAATTAAAATTTGTTTACCTACGAAACGTTCACAATAAATAAAATATAAGGAGACGATAAAAATATTTTGTTTATTAACTTAACTCACTTACCTCTTGATGCAAAACATAGTTTTGACGATTGATCATAGATTTAAAAAACTATTATCGAATTATTCAAATATAATTGTTAAAAATTATTCAAGTTTTCCCAAAGAAATAAATAAAAAAATCCTAAACCTTGAAATGTAGAAAAAGTGACAGATCATGGGGACCCTTCATCTGAAACTTATTTTGCAAGGATGTATAAAGGAATAAAGCAAACTAATTTGAAAAGCTAATTAACTTAACTAGTTTACGTACACACAGTCTCTTTTGTGATTCTGAACATATTCTGGAAGCATGGAACTGAAGCCAACACAACAGTTAATATTGAAATTAGTATTATAAAAAGAAAAGAGGATGA
The DNA here is from genome assembly GCF_004193775.1 of Glycine soja. Lineage (NCBI taxonomy): Eukaryota > Viridiplantae > Streptophyta > Magnoliopsida > Fabales > Fabaceae > Glycine > Glycine soja. The sequence continues at coordinate 46,222,587 of NC_041010.1, read as the reverse complement.
CTTTGGAGTCACCATGCATAAACCAATTCATGAATTGTATTGGAACCAAACCAAACGAAACAAAAAAATTCTACAATCCCTGTTGAAATATACTCGATCTGATGAAGTCCATTTCATAGACTTTGCTATAGACTCTGATTAGTTTAACTTCAAGTGACACCACTTCCCTCTTTATCCAAACATAATTGAAGCATTTATCTGAAAAATTATACTGCTGTAATTTAACTTTCCATATTACGGAGAAAAAATACCAAATTTAAAAACTAAAAATATAACAAATTAGCATAAAATGAATGGAGAAGACTTGTCTAGTAAAAAAGAGAACATAAATCAAACTATCAAAGTAAGAAGGAACATTGTACCTTAATTCAACTTCACGTTGTTCTAATTGAACTCCATGCGTAACTAATTTTCATGAATGTAATGAAAAATTTTCGTATTCAGAATATCATCTTTTCTACAAGTGAAAAAAAGATGAAGAGAAGTAAGACTCTAAAAGGAATGGAAAGAAATGTGACGACCAAGTTAATTCATGGTAACCCTTGATCCGAAACTTAATTTCCAAGGATGTATAAAGGAATAAAGCAAACTAATTTAAAAAGCAAACTTAGTTTACGCACTGTCTTTTTTGTGATTCTAAACCTATTCTGGAAGCATGGAACTGAAGGGAACACAACAGTTATTGAAATTAGTATTATAAAAAGAAAAGGGTATTATCTTGGAGTCACCATGCAAAAACCTATTCAATTGTGTTGAAACCAAACCAAACCAAACAAAGCCAAAAATGTCTGCAATCCCTGTTACCAATACCATCTCTGAAATCATGGAGAGGATGTCTTCTTTCCGTGGTTTTGGCCAAAACATCACTGAAAATATCAAACACCATCTCACTGCCATCCAAAACAAATGTTTGGGTTCAGCAAAGCTTGACCTAAGTGACCCCAAAACGAAAAAATGGTTGGGACAAGTCACCGAGTTGTTCTACTTAGTCGATGATCTCTGCGCCAAGGCTGCTCTGCTTTCAAAGCAGAGGAAGATGATGCCATTGTTCCCTACGTGCAACCTTAAACCACTGCTCCAACTCAGGAAAATCGAAAAGCAGCTGGCACGGGAAGTGGCACCAATGAAGAATGTCAAAATGTTGCCAATCCGGGATGTAGAGGAGGAAAAAGAAGCAGAAACCGTGGTGCGAGGTTATGTCAAGGAAAAAATTATGAAAAGCATCTTGGACAGGAAGAAAGGTGTTGTTCGAGCGGTTGTGATTTTTGGGATTACAGGGTTAGAGAAGGGAAAAGTTACTGAATATGCTTGCGAAGATGAGAATGTGAAAAGTGGCTTTGACGTGGTGGTGCCGATTGACGGTCTGCACCTCGAGCAGCATTTTGCTGATTCTGTGGTGGATCGTGTGAAGCATGAATTAGAGGCGAAGAAGAAAAAGGACTCTGGTGAGGGAAAAGGATTCTTTGTGGTTCTGGATGATTTTCACAATGAGAACCATGGGGAATGGCTTCAATTGATGACGAAACTGAAGGAGGCAGCACAAGCACACACATCAACTGGAGGTGGTGTATTACTTGTAACTACACGGAATGAAGCCGTACTTAAATCTGTGAATCATACATTTTTTTCAGTTCGCTGTTATCAGTTTGATAGCTTGGATCTTTCCGAGTCACAGCCTTTGTTTGAGAAAATTGTAGGAACAAGGGCGACGACAATTGGATCAAAGACCAAAGGCGATTTGCTAGAGCACATGTGTGGAGGAATCCTCGGAGCAGTAAAATCAATGGCAAGGCTAGTGAGGTCCCAGAATCCAACTACCGAATCAGATATAAATGCATTGAAGGATGAATTTGTACAGGAGATGCTGTTGAAATATTACAGTGAGTTCGACCTCCCCTCTTGGCGTCTAAGACAGTGCTTTGCTTATTCTTTATTTAGATTCTATCCTTCAACTGATTTTGTGAAGGAGTTTGTGAAGGAGGAGGAGCTAATTAGGCTTTGGATGGCGGAGGGATTTCTGGGACACTCTTCTTCTCAACATGAACCAGAAGATTTGGGTCATGAGTGTATACAAGAATTCCTCCGTAGGTCAATATTCAGTTCTCAAGAAGATGGATGCATCAGCATTAACAAAAGTAAAGCCCTAACAATAATCTTGGCTGGCAACGACAGAGTGTACATGGAGGACAACGGCACCACCGACGACAATATTCGCCGACTGTTGAAGGGTTCCAACATGGATGTTTCAACAGGCAACTTCAGATCCCTCTTTAAAAACAATAAAAGTGTGCGCACCTTTCTTCTAGAAGAAAAGCAACAACGGGTTCCAGACCAGGTGATGTTAAGCTGGCTTGCGTGTGATGCAATTTTGTCAGCATTCACGAGGCTGCGCGTGCTGACTCTGAAAGATTTAGGCATGAAGGTGTTGCCGGCTTCAATTGGGGACTTGAAGAGTTTGAGATATGTCGATTTGTCTCGCAACAACTTCAACAAACTTCCCATTTGCATAGGTGAGCTGCAGCATTTGCAGACCTTGCTGTTGTTCCACTGTCTCAAGCTGAGAGAACTGCCGGATGAAGTGCACCATTTTCCGAGTCTGAGTCATCTGGACGTGGACAAATGCATGAATCTGATGCACATGCCGTCCGCGTTAAAGAAACTGACTTGGCTTCGGTCATTGCCCCATTTCGTGACCAGCAAGCGCAACGGCCTTGAGGAACTCCTTCATCTCAATCAGCTCAGGGGAGATTTGGAGATTTCACACCTGGAGCGTTTCAAATGTAAAGGATCAAGTTCAAATAATGGAAAGGATCATGATCATCCTATCTACTTGAAAGAGAAGCAACATCTTGAAGGCCTCACCTTGAGGTGGAATCATGATGATGAGAAAAAGAAGCACTCATTGGAGGACTACCAATTACAAAATCTGGAACCACATCCAAATTTGAAAAGATTGTTCATTATAGGCTATCCAGGTAATCAATTTCCAACTTGCTTGTTATCCCTCAAGAACCTTGTTGAGATTAGTTTGTACAACTGCCCCAAATGGAAACATCTCCCTATAGTGGACCAGCCCCTTATAAAAAAACTCACACTCGTGAGTTTGGCCGATCTAGAGTTCATAACAGATATGGACAATAGTTTGGAGGAGCTGCCACTAGAACGAGTGAGAATATTGGACTGCCCAAACCTCACGAGTTGGGGGAATCCGGAAACATGCAATACTACTGCATTCAGTGGTGCCTTATCAGAATTGGTAGTGGAATACTGTCCCAAGCTGGATAGTATGCCTCTGTTTCCTAAGATTAAAAATAAGCTAGTTTTAGATCACTCCAGCATGAAACCGTTGTTGAACACCCTAGGATACAAATCAGATACTTCTCCTCCCCTATCTGAATTAAAACAATTGACCGTTAATGGTTGCGAAGATTTGAAGTCCAATATCAAAGGTTGGAAACATCTCAGCAAACTTGAGACTTTGCATATTTCTAACTGTACGCAGATCAATTTGCCGAGTGAGGAATGGAAGGGTTTGAAGGGACTGACTGATCTGGTCATAGAGGATATACCAGATCTAAAGTCACTTCCAGAAGAAATAAAACACCTTGCCTCTGAGGGATCTCTGGATAGTCTTGAGATAAAGAGTTGTCATGAGTTAACGACGATGCTGGATTTTGGCGAATACCTCCACTCCTTTGCATATATATTAATTGAAGATTGTCCCAATTTAGATTCATTGCCTGATAGCTACAAAGACAACTTTTTCACACCATTGAAAATCCAAAACTGCCCATTGTTGAAGGATTCATACTAAAGCAAATCAAAGATTCCGCAGAGCTAGAGTAGAATTTGACCATCAAATTCTAACAAATTCAGTTCAAAACATGAATTCAAGCACTAGTATTTATTTTGTACCTATTTGAACCAATGCGGGACACTTCGTTGGGTAAGTGATCAATCCCATTTCTAACATGTACGATTCAAGCACTATTATCCCCCCTTTTTTACCTTACATTTGTCTTAATATTGCTTTTAATGGTGGTTGACTTGTAGGATATATTCAAAAGACAAACAAGACGGGAGATTCAAAAGAAGAGAGTTTAGGTGCATTTTGAAATGTATTAATTCATTTCTTTTATGAATTTACTCATGGCCTTTAATTATTTTAGCATTTGTTCTTTGTACAACTTTTTAGTTGTTATTTGTATAAAATTACCCTAATTCATTTTTAGCACACACATACATATGGAGAAAAACTAACAACAATTTTTTTATACATTATTTTCAACATATATATATATATATATATATATATATATATATTTATTATTGAATGAAATTTACAACTGTTATAGGTTTCACTTCTTACTAGGTCTTACTCGTGATTTTGTAGTTTATAATAAATTTTAACTAATAGTAGAGATTATAAAAAAAATGGTATATTAAAGATTGCATTTTTTTTTTTTGCTAGAAGCAAAGGTATATATCTCAAAAGCCAGAAACCATGAGACTAATCCTCGAGCCCCGTAGAGATCACCAAAGTGGATTTTGTGTCTCCTAAAAGTAATTGTCATGAATGATTTTGAATTTTGTTTAAGGAAATGTCCATTTTATTTTCCTAAACTTGTATTAATGAAAACTTTAGTCTTGAAATTTTAAAAGGATGTATAACTCAATCTCCCTTTTATTAATTTAATTATACTTTTAGTTCTCTTTCTTTTCCATTGTCTCAAATTTTGTCCCTAATTTTTGTTTTTTTGCACTATTAGTCCCCATACTAATTTAAATTTAGCGAATTTGGTTCAAATGGCATGATGATGTATCCTATTATTATTTTTTGTCAGCAATAATTACTTCATTAAAATGCACAAGATGTGCTCAGACAGAATACATAAAAGGTCCATCTGTTCATCATTTCGACAGAAACACATGGCTCAACAACAAAACAAAAGCTTATAAAAAGGTCCCCCACAACAAAGAGCATCAACATTGTCAAGTGAATAATTGTTCTCCACTGGACCCTACAACAACCCCCATTTCCAAAGAGGCCGGATCTTAGCCTATACACCACCGAAATGCATAAAGGAAGATTCGGACCTATATAAGTTATGGCGATTGCATTGTCTACCAATATGAATACACATATCCACTTCATCTATGTACCTGTCACTTACAGCCAGCAATTTATGAAGCCTTATTACATGATTTATGATGTGGATTTACTGCATCATGTGACATTTTTTAATTGTTGCTATTTGATTGCACTTTTTATGGGAATACTTGTCGGAATTAGGACCTCACCTAACTATTTCAATTAAAAAGATTAATTTGAGACGATTTTGATCTAAAACATAGGGAAAAGGTGGGAAGTTTTTCACGATTTGAAACAGAATCCAATTGATTTCTAAACTAAGAAGACCTCTCCCTGTGTTTTGATTCTTTTTTTTTTTCATAAATCAGAAATATATGTTCTTTACCCAAAATATACACAACGTGTGTATTTAAACGCCTTGCTTCAAAGTTTAGCAGGCACACTACACCAGAATTTGTTTTTACCATCAATATAACCTTTACCAGCCATATAAATCCTTTAGCGACAATTAACCACCCAGGGTCGGTAAAAGTATTACCATAGCTTATAGCGAATGCTGGTAAAGACCCATTCATGCGGAAAAATAAAACTTTTACCGGCAATGATACTGGCAGTTTTTAGGCCACAAAAGACCATTTTTAAATTACTCATTTCTTACCCGGGGCAGTTCACATAAGAGGATCTTTATTTTTTGAGGGATGTTTAACTTCCATATTGGCATCCATCGCCCTTCAACATGGAAAGAAGAATTATCTATCAACTTCCCCGTAACATGAAAATAAGCGGACTTCACTGAATATATTGGCATATCCATAAAAATAAAAAAAAAATAAAAAGAGTGTATTGGCATAGAAATAATATTTTTGGACATATTGCTGATTGAAAATTTCAGCAAGGAAAGATGTGCGCCACTTGCATTGTGGGGTCAATATATAAGGCCACATACTCTTTAAGTGTTACCATTTCTATTATACTAAACAAACCGTTACAGGTAATTTTGTTACGAAATTATAATCAAATTCTCTACAGAATAATTAGAATTATTGGCATGTAAAGAAAACATATAGAGAAAGATTAAACTGTCATTTTAAAAAAGAGAGAGAGATTGAATTGCATTCTTTTAAAATTTAAAGACTAAAGTTCTCATGAATATAAGTTCAGGAAAATAAAATGAAAATTTCCTTAAACAAAATTCAAACTCATACATTACAAAGAAATGTAAGTGCTTTTGTGTGGTCTGCAAACATATATATGTGACTATATGACATATAAATGACATACAAAGCTACTAATAAACATTGTACAATCATTATATTGAAGTGGAAATGGAGATGCCTCACAGATCATTCAGCTATTACAGTACAAATACGGTCCTTTTCAAGTTCTTGAATCCCAACATAGAAATGGATTCTCAAGAGCCTCCAATATATCCAAGGCTAATTGTAAACCGGGCAGCAAGCAAGGATGGTTCGAGGATTTTGTAATTAGGCAAGTTGACTGTAGCAATGACACAAACCTTCTGGTCTGACTTGGATTGGGGACCGAAGTCTAAAAGATAGCTTTCCAAGATTGTATCAGGTTGTAGAGAACAACAATCATCATTCCATCTCAGAACTGGCCCTTAGAACAGAACAGGGGATATCGTGGAAGTGGAGCTGGAGGCAACCACTCTTTGCTTGGGAAAAGGATCAACTACATGTTTGATGACAATGTTACATCAAGTAATTTTGTAGGATCACACAGCAGATACTTGGTCGTGGAAATTGAGTGGGGCCAATGACTATGTTTATGTTACATCAAATATGTTTCTATTGTAATTAGTCAAGGCTAAAATAAAATTCACTAATTTATCAAGAAATAAACACAAAATTTGTTAATTTATCATAGACTAAAATAAAATATCAAGGATCAAAAATAAAATTATTATTTTATTAGGGACTCAAAATAATAAAAATTTATTATGAATAAAAAATATATTTAAGTCATAATTAAATAAATAAAAAAAATGCATTTCCTTACTTAACTAGTTCAAAAAAGGTATTTTGTGTCTAAACTTGAAAGTAGTTGGGTGTAACTTGTTTTGAGATATATAACTGTTGTTGAAAGTTCAAATAAAATGTTGTAGTAATTTATAATAATTTAGTGTAAAAATATCCAAAAAAAAAAGATGACACCAAGGCTTGTCTTTCATCTAATTATCACGTCAAATCACTTATGGTATCTAGAATTCTCTCTCTTGGTGTCTATTAGTATGTATTCACAAAACAAATTGAGTAATGATATTTGGTCACCCTCATATTTTAGACACTCCATTGACATATATCATTCATATGGGTCTATCTTTCTCTTTGTCACATTAAATATGTACCTGTTGTAGTTATCACTTTTTTCTATTATTCCTTTCTCTCTATAGGTGTATATTAGCACATATAATGTCCAAGAAACATTAATTTTCTTCCTTACAGGTTCTTGTTCGTCTTCTATGGAAAGGAAGAAATCTTACATGCTGTTTGCTTTGTGAAATTTTCTTTCCTTTTCTTTATTTTTTCTTCCTTTTGAACATTATTCTGGAAGAAGACTAAGCAAATAAATTGATATAAAAATTAACGTGTTCTGTTTAGTAGAAGCATCTCCCCTTTGATTAAAGCTAGTGTTAGGTGCTGGGTTTGTTGTTGCTGGTTTCGAGGGTCCAGCAAAGAAGAAGAAGAGAACAAGATAGCGCTTGGAATTCAAGGACCAAACTGCCTCCTAAAGCAAGGAGAAGGAAAAGGATTCTGATACTTTTTTTTCATATCTGCAGAAGCGCTATTACAGTCATATATACAGTAGATATCGGAGAACAAGAGTCCGATCGACAATTCAAAACGGAAAGATAAGCAAATCAGAGAATATCCTAACAGCACAGTATTCCCATTATTCTCCACTACCTAAGGCACTATCTACAAGATCCTAACCTACTCCCTACCACGGGCCTCCTCACGTACGGTTACGCTCTTCATTCATGCTCCTTCACGTACGGTGCAGAATGGGAAAACAAAAACCGCAGGGCCTTACACGCCATTCAACTCTCGTGTGGGAAGGCACTGGGCCAAATCAGAAACTTCAAAACAGCCAAAGAGGAATGGAAACACTTGAAGACATCCTTCAGCAAAGACATGAAAGCGCACCACGTTTCGGGACAAACGTGCTTGTTAGACCCATGCACAAGGCCTCTCCAAATTTACTTGAAGAAAGGCTTCTTGGAAGAGGCGAAACTGAACATCAACGTCGCCCCTCGTGATATCTTCTCCAAGTCTCGAGAAGACGGAAGGACCGCTCTTCACGTCGCGGTGGCGAGGACGGGGAAGCGACGGTTGCTGAGAATGCGAGACAAGAAGGGCTACACAGCGCTCGCTCTAGCGGCAAAATTAACAGACAATAAGGAGATGGCGGAGTGGAAGAGCAGCCAAAGCAGAAGAAGGAATTAATGAGATTCCCGTGCTTCTGGCTTCAGCTAAGTGACACAGAAATGACTCGATATCTTTTCAGCCACACTCCCTGGTCCCTCTTGAGCCGTAACATTTGGGAATACGGTGTTGTGCTTCTTTCGCGATTCATCTACAATGAAATATTTGTTAACACCTTGGATTTTTTTTTTTACGAAAGATTCAATAATTAACATTCTTGATGAGTTACTTAATTATTTGAATTTTGTCATTGTACAACAGATGTTGCCGTAGCAATACTCCAAGACCCCCTTGCAAGAGAAATGGCCCTTGGTCATCCAAACAAAGACCTTCGCCCAATATGCATTAGCCCACATGCCTGATGCATTTCCCAGTACAGGAACCAAACTTAATTGGTTGAAGCAGTTCATTTAAGTTGGTTTTTAATGGATAAAGACAATGTTACAAAACACAGACAATAATATGTAAATATTTTAGAGAGAAACAAATTGTAAGAGTTATCTTTATTCAGCTACCAACACAATATATTTATAATGCTTGTAGCAAAAATAGAACAACTGATTAAGATAAAACAGAAATATTTTCTCCTAAAATTTAAGAACTACTTTTCTGGAATTTAATAATCACTACTTTAACCAATAAGTCTTATTCAACAAGTGAAATAATAAAAGATAAAGATATCACATGCAGTCTATACATCAATTTTCTTAACACTCCTCCTTGTTTTAGGATCTGTAAAGTCTTAATTTCTTTCTTAAAAACTCAAACTTACTAATCAGTAGTGGCTTGGTGAATAAGTCTGCAACCTGAATTTCTGTTTTGCAATATTTGTCTTCAAATACAACTTTAAATCCTTGTTTAATTAGTTGGCCGACATTTAACATTTTGGTCAATTTCAAAAACGAATAGGACATCAACAATACATCTAGTGCCAGCAGAACTTGTAATTACAATTGTCCCCTTTCCTTTAACTGAGATATAATCACCATTATCAATTCTGACTTTGGTGACATTTGTTGGCCTCAAATCTTTGAAGGTGCTCTGTCAAAGGTCATGTGATTGAGTTAAACTGATTAAGTTGTGAAGCAACCATTATGATATAAAAATGTATTTCAAATTCGGTTTTTCTATTATAGGCACTGAATAATATTTTAAGAAATTAAAAATATTTTTTTATTGAAAATACTGATTAAGTTATACTGTTAGTTTTCTTACTATTCTTGAAATTGATTTTCTTTTTTTAATTATCAAATTTGATCTCACTTTTTAATTAACTGTATAACCTTTGTCCATTTTTAACTTGACATCCAACGTAAATGTTGACATGATGCTCCACTACACAACCATATCAACATTTCTATTAAATATTTGACCTCAAGCTAATAGACCAAAACTGTACGGTTAAAACAGAAAATTTGCAGGGAAAAATGAGAGGATTAAGTTCATTAAATAACAATGATAAGAGGCCAAAAATACAATTAAATTAAGAACATATATTTATTATATTAAAAACATAAACCATTGAATATTTATATTTTTAATAGTAATTAAAAATAAGAAGTAACCGTGTATTTAACGTTCATTAAGTTAAACTTGGTTCTGTAAAAAAAAAGTTTAACTTGGTTCACAATATTTATAGAAATAAATAACATTTCTCCCAATATATTTTTGTTACAGTATCAATGGAAGAATTTTAATATATTTAACGTACATTATCAATGGAAGAATCCAGATCGTAATCCATGAGCCCCGTGAAACAGAAAGGCCACGCATTATGACACATACTTTAACAGGTTTGTTTCTAATTAATTCTTACTTAAATCAGTGCTACCCTATTTTTGGTGGAAATAAAAGAGAGAAACAAATAAACAAGGAAAGCTAAATAGAGAAAGTGATATAAAAATTTGAAGGTAAAATGACGTAAAATGAGATAGAAAAAGTGACATATCCTTTTTTTATTCAAACATACTGTAATGTGTGGAGTAAAAAAGGAAGAGAGAGATGGAAAAAGTGAAGTAATGAGAGATAGAAAAGAAAGTATATGTTCAATATTTTGTTCTAAAATAGCATAGTGGTGCCTGAAATAGACTTTCTTCAACTCTTTATTAATCTATAGTAAACTCTCATATATATTAGTCTGTTAATAAACAATATATTTAATAAAACTAACATAAAAAGTAATAAAAGACAGTACTAATATGAGAAAAAAACAATAACAATCCTTAAATCAAAATTGGAAATATCTAACCATTGAGATTAAAATCCTGTTATAAACACCTTTTGTAAGACTCTAATGTTGCTATTATCACTCTCTTTGTTATCCTTATTACTAGCCCACCATTATCACTATGGTCACCTCCACACCCATCATCACCACCATCACTAACTATTATATATTGTTATATTGTTTCCACTTGCCGTTACAATTATGATTTTCACTACCGTTGTTGTCATCATATGATGACAATGGTTGACCACTACGATAATGATGAAGATAGTGATCATGATGATGATGGTCTTATGATAAATGTTTATAATTAAGTTTTAATTTCAATGGCATATTATCTTTATTATTTATCCATTATTATATCTTTCATTTCGATTCATATTTTTGTATGGTATAAGAACTGTTACAAAAAAAAATGTTCTACAAGAGTATAATTACTTTCTTCTTGCAATGCTAGGTTTAGATGGACTTCGACAATTTCAACAGTTTGTTCAAACCTCAATACTTTTAAAATTTTCTGGTATGTACGTGAATACTTCCAGCTAACTTAATATGTTGTTTATCTCTGTTGCTCCCATACATTTTGCCCTGTGTAATTGCTTAAAGTTCTTGTTAAATGTTTTCAGTATTTCAGAAAATGTATGAGGAGAAAATGAACCACCACCTTGTACTTGAGATTCTAAGTTGCTTATGCAAAAGAATATCAGAAATGTCCGACGCATACCTGAGTGACACGTCAGCACATGATGCAATGTTACAGGCAGTCAAGAATGGAATTACTGAGTTCATGGGATCAATGAGATATGAAAATGCTGAACTTTTGTTAGCCATGGACGAAAGTAACAGAGGCATATTTGCACATGCAATTCTGAATCGTCAAGAAGAAGTGTTCCAACTCATACACGATATAGAGAATAAAGAGTTGTTTACATCCAGTCAGGATACGTTAGGAAATAACTTGTTGCACATTGCAGCAAAGTTAGGGCCACCTCGTTCCCTTGATCGCATATCCAATGCAGCTCTGCAGATGCAAACAGAAGTTTAGTGGTTCCAGGTAATCAAACCCAATCCGTTATTTATTACGTTGCACATGTTTTGATTCACGTTAAATGATTTAGAATTGCATTGAATTGTTGGTTTCATATTTTTAATTAGGTAACTACTACATATATAACATGTAACTAATTCTTAACGTGGAACCAAACATGATTTCATGTTGAGGAATTGATTAATACATGAACAGCTATTTTACAATTAAGAACAGCGCTGCTTCTTTTTTTCTTATCATATATATCATATAAACTACTATCAGTCAATTTAAATTGACAGTGAAGACCCAAAAACCTCATATTCCATCATGATTTTCCACCACATCAGATGCTAGCTAAGCATTAAGGATATCATAATTCTTTTAATGTAGTTCATCGTGTTTTCAAACACACACTATATTTATACTTCACTCTCTTTTTTTCCCTTATCCGTGATTATTTTCCCATTACAAATCGTGATGCTATACCATTGTTGTAAAAGTGATAAGAAAAAAGGAAGCTTAAAAGGGCACACCCTGTTGATAAATATTTGTGTTTTAATTTAAAATTTATAAATATATATTAATTCTATTTTATAAAATAAAATATTTATTTTAGATTTTCTTAAGATTTTGTTTTAATGAGTCAAACTAATTTGTTAGATTTGTTTTGACAATTGTAGGTTAGTTTCCAACGGTCATATTTCCAACGGTCATATTTTGTTGTTGCAAAATGTCTATATATTCTCTTTCCTCCTTTCTAAAAACATGACAGAACAACAGTCTCATCTTTTTCTCCCAAAATTTTCTATTTTTTCTCTTATAAAATAATTTATTTCTTGAGAGTAAGAGCATTAGTGTTCATAAGGTTCGGGGATCCTTTCGCTGCACACGATCGGAATCAACGGGTTGTCGTATCTTGGGAGAGGAGCGCAATCAGAATTTCTTACCCGTGCAGTGGGGGCGTTTTCTCTCTAAAGATAGCGTTTACGCGCTTCAACCCAGACTATTTAATTCTTTTCCTTAATTTAATTTTTTTTCTTGTGCTTATTGTATGTTATAATGCATTATTAATGTGCTGTCAATTAAATTTAATTTGCTACTACTATTTTGTTATTTAATTCAAGATTGTGCATCTTCTTCGTATTTATTTTCTTTCATTTTTATTTTATTTTTCCAACAGTCTTAGAGAGAAAAATTGTTTTAGAGAGAAAATGTTTTATACTTTCTTCTTGCATAGTCTTTTTTGCAGTAGCATGATGTTGTATCAAAATATCTATAATGGATATGATTAAGTTCCTTTCTAGTAAGCATGAAAAATTAATGGATGAAAACACAATGCATGATGTTCCATTAAAAATGTTTTATTATATTATTTCATTTCCTTAAATTTTACATAAGTGAGAGATTGTTGAAAAATATTTTCTTATAATTTGAAATTTAAAATATATTTTCTTCATTAATGATGGTTTTGAAGAGAAAATGCTTTTAGAATTAGTTTATGTGAAAAACTAAAAGCATATTTCTAATTTCATTCCTATATGATTAGAAAATTATCTTTTACTTGGTCAAATGATCTTGTGAACACAAGTCTTTAAAATCAGGACATTTGTTGTTTGGTTTTTAATTTTTATTGTTTAACGTTATTATTACTACTGCAAGTATTTTGTTGTTACATGTTGACTGATTGTCTCTTTATTTATAACTCATTGATAAAAGATAAGCCTGTGAAAATATAATACAAAAATAATAAAATAAACACTTTGGTGAAACTTTATATTTTGCATGTCGTATTCTTAAAAGAGTACCTTATAAACAAAAGAAAAATCTTTATGAGCTATGGAGAAAAAGAGAACCAAATCTGAAATATCTTAAAGTGTGGGGGTGTCTAGTAAAGGTTAATATCCCTATTAATAAGAAAAGGAAAATTGAAAAAAAATATTAATTATATTTTGTTGGATATTTTTTACATAATACTACTTATAGATTCTTAGTTATTAATTCAGAAGTATATGAAATTTCTAATGGTACTATTATGGAGTCTAGAGATGTGACTTTCTTTGAAAATATTTTTTCTTGAAAAATAAATTGTTAAATCTTTGTATGGTTTGAAACAAGCTCCAAAGCATTGACACAAAAGTTTGATTAAGTTATTCTTTTGTATGATTTTCAAATTAATGATAGTGATAAATATGTGTATGTGAAACAATTTGATGATAATAGATGTGTCATTTTATGTTTGTATCTGGATGACATATTGATATTTGGTGGTAATATGCATTTTATAAATTATGTGAAGTCCTTATTGTTTAGAAACTTTGACATAAAAGACCTTGGTCAAGTAGATGTGATTTTGGGAATTAAGCTTATAAAGAAAAATGATGGCATGACTTTTACCCAATCTTATTATGTTGAAAAGCTATTGAAGAAGTTTAATTATTTTAATGTGAAACATGCTTTTACTCCTTATGACTCATCCATGAAGTTAAAGAAAAATTTGAGTAAAGGAATTTCTTCACATAAATATTCTCAAAGTATTGGTTCTTTGTTGCATTTGACAAACTTCTCTAGGCCTGACATTGCATATGCAGTTGGTAGATTAGGAAGGTATACTAATAATCCTGATCATTCTCATTGGATTGCATTAGAAAGAGTTTTTAGATACTTAAAAGGAACCATCAATTATGGCATTCATTATACATGTTTTCCTGCATTGAGGGGTTTAATGATGCAAATTGGATTTCTGATTCTGATGAAATAAATTGACAAGTGATTATGTCTTTGCTTTTTAGCTGGTTGTGCAGTATCATGAAAATCTACTAGACAAATTATTATTTCACATGAAAGCAAAAATTATTGCTTTAAATACTGCTACTAGTGAGGCTGAATTTCTTAAAAATGTATTATGTGATTTGTCATTGTTAAATAAGCGTATACCTCCAATTCCAATGCATTGTGATAGTCAAATTGCTATATCTAAAGTAACAAGCAAAATTTTGATGAAAAAAGAAGACACTTAAGAGTGAGACATAAGTCTATTAGAAATTTGATTTCTCATGGTGTCATTTCTCTTGACTTTGTCAGGTCATAAAATAATATTGCGGATCCGCTTACAAAAAGGTTGACATGTCAACAAGTATTTGAGTCGTCGAGAGGAATGAGATTAAAGCCCATTATTTAGTTACAACAATGGACATCCGTCTCCGTGTGATTGGTGATCCCATGAATGGAGTTCAACAGGTAACAACGAAATTGTTTGTTGACTAAAGTACACCAAAATGAAATTTGACGGAGCTGTTCCGTTTCTCATTCCTATGACGAGGTGTATTATAAATTGTGGCAATATTAAGGTTGAGGTATTTAAATATGTGTATTTTTGGTTTAAAAAAAATACCTCTTAATGAATCCGATGACAATTATTGTAGGGGTGGGGGTCACAACCCACTCTTTGAGGATTCACCTAGTGAGTGTGGTGGTGGAGCTGCCACTGTGAGATTTGGGCTAATCTCTAAGTGACACTCACGAAACAAGATACAAGCTCAAGGCCGTGTAACGCGCTACCACTGATTAGAACCTAATTGAACACCAATATTGTAGGGGTTGTGTACTAAAGTCCGGTTAAAGAATATGTATTTCAAGACAATCAAGTCACTACATTTTTCTCGGATGGAAGTTCATAAACACTAGGTATAAGGCTCAAACCCGGAAGGTTCCTTATACCGAAATACAATATTACATGCTCTTTCTCTTATGTTTTTATACAAATTATCTTTCAGAAAATATATTTTAAAATTTTAAATTATGTGGGAGAATGTTGATAAATATTTGTGTTTTAATTTAAAATTTATAAATATATATTAATTCTATTTTATAAAATAAAATATTTATTTTAGATTTTCTTAAGATTTTGTTTTAATGAGTCAAACTAGTTTGTTAGATTTGTTTTGACAATTGTAGGTTAGTTTCCAACGGTCATATTTTGTTGTTGCAAAATGCCTATATATTCTCTTTCCTCCTTTCTAAAAACATGACAGAACAACAGTCTCATCTTTTTCTCCCAAAATTTTCTATTTCTTCTCTTATAAAATAATTTATTTCTTGAGAGTAAGAGCATTAGTGTTCATAAGGTTCGGGGATCCTTTCGCTGCACACGATCGGAACCAACGGGTTGTCGTATCTTGGGAGAGGAGCGCAATCAGAATTTCTTATCCGTGCAGTGGGGGCGTTTTCTCTCTAAGGATAACGTTTACGCGCTTCAACCCAGGCTATTTAATTTTTTCCCTTAATTTAATTTTTTTTCTTGTGCTTATTGTATGTTATAATGCATTATTAATGTGCTGTCAATTAAATTTAATTTGCTACTGCTATTTTGTTATTTAATTCAAGACTGTGCATCTTCTTCGTATTTATTTTCTTTCATTTTTATTTTATTTTTCCAACACACCCATCTTGTTAGGTAAAGACATTCACGTCTTCTTCATCGGTGTTGATGTTTATTGGAATTCTCACATAGCGTTACGCTGAGGATGATTTCCTCACCAACTTGCCTTTAAAGTTGCTCTTTGGCTTAGTCACCTTGTTTTTTTTCTGTGGCATCCATGATGTGTGCACTTTGTGCTGCGCTTGATTTGATGCTAGAGGGATAGTACCGAATTGTAATAGCAGCCATGTGGCTTGCACTTCTTCCGATCTTGGTGTCCGTACCCTTTCTGCTGCATCTCACCTTGGACTTTTTCCATTCTACCGTGAGATTTGATAAGCTCAATGCAAAGAAGAAAATCAAAGAATTATGGATTCATGGTTAGTGTAGCAGTTTGTTTTTCCTTGTGTATTTAATATATGCGCCACTATATATATGCAATGCCTATCATGGGATACTGATGTAATATTTTGTGTAGATAGGGGCTTCGTACGATTCTTAATTGTGTTGCATTTTTGGGTGTTTTGTGCTGAGTCTACTGACTATATATTCACTCGTATAAAAGCCATGGGTCTTAGTTTGGAGACATCAATAAAATTGTTTTGCTCTCCTCGATATCACTTCAAATTCTTCACTAGGATGTTCTTGCCTCTGAATAAATACATTATAGATTTTTATTTTTTTTTTGCTTTTTTTTTATAGCAAGTGTAGAATTATTGAATTCTTTTATTATAATTTTAATCGATAAGTTTATCCAGACAAAACAGAAACGAATTCTTAAATTTGTTGATATCATGCATTAGTGCAGTCATATTAATTAAAATTACTTAATTTAATTATTTTTATGTATCTTAATGCTTTAACTATTTGTTTATATATATATATATATATATATAGGAACAAGAAGAAATATTACTTAACAATTTGAAATACACAAATTCACTCTTTTATGATGATATAAATAAAGATTTATCGAAAGAAATTTATCTTTTTACAGTGGAAAGTTATTAAATTAAGTAATATAAATTAAAAAGTGAACTCTAAACTAGAAGGAAAAAAGCACACGTTCTTACTTGTCTTTTTCTAAACTAAAACCCATAAATCATCTCACACCATGCATAGAGATCACAATTATGTCAGCCGAAAACCTCTGCATGAACGGGAAGCCAGTCAAAAACGAAGCATACGTCGTCGTTCACACGCAGTCACGCACCAAATTCTTCACAACGAGGACGCAAACGAAAGAAGAAGGTGGGAGTAAGAGCAACAACAACAACCCTTCATGGAACGGGAAGTTCATGCCAACGACTGCATCACGATGGAGGTGCAATGCAAGACGTGGTTCGTCTTTTGGATGGGAAGGGTCGGAGAAACGGGGTTATCAATTTCTCGGTAAGGGTGCTGAAGGAATCTGCAGAGTCTGAATCTTTGGTGGAGATTCAAAATAATTTGAGAGGGTTTGGGATGCAACTGTCGATGGGTGGGGATGATGATTCTAGCGGAATTGTTACTGGGATTCCAGTTTTCTGGAATTACCCTCTCAATATTCCAAGATGCATGAGTATATATATGTAATTTGGAAGAAAAAAAAAAAGAAATCTTGACTAAACTTTTGTTATTTGTAAGAATCTAAAGAATAAAAAATAAGTACCAGAAAATTTATAATAATTTACTTATCCTTATTTAACAATTAAGTTAGATTCCTTTATTCTTCTTGATTAGATTGAAGTAATTTGTAATGTGAGCATGTTCACATTGTTTAGTTTCTGACACTAGTGTGTATAAAAACTACAAGAAGTGTTTCACGATCGAAGAGTTATGTTCACTTTGTTGACCTCTCTTTTTGTATTAATAATTTGTTGACCTCTTCATTTCGGGTAATATAAGCCTCTAATTTATACATTGAACAATGCCTTTGGTATACAAAAAGAACAAAAAGGCATGTGTTTTAAATTTTCGTATATGTATAATTGGTTTGATTCGATTTCTTCTACTATTAAAGATTTAAGGATGGAATTGTATGAAAAAATCGTTAAGGGATGCAAAGCTAGCCCTTTTTTTCTACTTCCATTCCAATATGTTATATATTTTGAGAGAGAAAAAGTTCCTGATGATTAATGCATGGGGTCTCAATTATTTAATAAAAATAAAACTTTATTACGATTTCCGAGGGTAACTCAACATATTTTTAGGCCTACAGTAAATTTTGATCTTAGGAACTGAGGAAGTAACAGAAAAACTAGAGACCTTGATAGGTTGTACCCTCCCAGATTCAAACTGAGTATGTATTTCTCTCAATTTTCCTGTACTTAACTATATAAGGTGGTTGGTTTATTTGTGTCATGTGCTGGATAATTCAATGGTTAGGCTTTTGGCAGGGATGTATTTGTCATGTGTTGGTTAATCACCAGGAAAATGACCAAAATAGTGTCCAATTAATCACCTTCAATAAGATGCATGATTATTAATGCTCCAAAGTTAAAACCCAATTTATTCATTATTCACCACATAAAGTGACTCAAAGCTGCTGATTCTGTTTTCTGTGAGATTTATCGAACATGGCACTTATATTTTCTATACTAAAATTACAGCACCAACAATATACACGGATTTGGATATATTCTCATTCTAGCCTCCATGACCTTGTCATTTAAAGAGATACAGTTATACACAATAGGTTTGGGACCTTGTGCAATAAATGTGACTTCTAATATAGGACACTGTGTCTACCTGATCATGTCATCAGCTGAAATGAGAGAACTCAAATTCATATTAGTTAATACACATTCTGCTGGAAACAAACTGTTCCCAATATGGTTAGGGGAGGAATATACACAGCACTGTGGTTGATGTGAATAGGGTTCTGTTCACGTAATCAATGCAATGCAAAAGGGAACTAGTTCAAACTTCTTGATGGTGGTTGCCAGTCCTCAAAATGTTAAACTTGCAGAGAGGGCAAGTAGCATTGATTAGCAGCCATTTGTCTATGCATGTGCAGTGAAAATGGTGATTGCAAGGAAGTTCTCTGAGCTCAGCACCATCATCATAGGCAGAAAGGCAGATGCAGCATTCCTGTTATTATTCCACAACCATTCATGTCAGAAGTGGGATTAGTTAAGCAAAACTGAAATTTGCAGTTCCAAAATTGGGAAAGTGAAACAATCCATCAGCCCATATAGCTAGGAGGGCTAGCAGAAACAGCATACTAAGCATTAAAGTAAGCAACATGAACTCGGCTTTAAGAACAAAAGTCTGAAGTACAACCAATAAGAAACTATATTTTAAATATTTTACTATGACACGATTCAGATATTATTGTGCAAATGTTATGAGGAAAAATCATCCCATAACTTTCTACATATCTTCTTACTTCCTAAATGAAAAAAGCATTAAATATTTGTTTTAGTTTCAAAGACATTAATGCATTTATCTTTTCGTTATATATACTTTTTATAAAGTATCAAGAGGATATCGTAGGAACATGGAGCAAGGCTCTATACATGTGCACAAGAGCTTACTTACAATTTTACAACTGGCTAGCTAGTATCCAGAACATTATGCTGATATTTTCAAATTTGTAAAATTTTTATAAATAAAAAATATTAAAATTATATTAAAAATATGTATAATTAACATAAATAAATAAATAATAGACTTAATTATGATTTTATTCCTTGAATTTGAGGTGTCTTCTTTTTTTAGTTCCTACAATTTAGAATCATTTTTTGTCCTTGAATTTTAAAAAATTACTCTTTTTAGTCTCTTGCATGATAAATTGACACTTTATGACAATTTTTAACTGTCATAAATTAATTTTATATTTTAGTCGCTTGAATTTATATTTTAAAACTGTCATAAAATGCTAAAAAATCACCACAAAATACTAAAAACCACCATAAAATATTAATTTATTATGTCAAAGACTAAAAAAACAGTTTGTCAAAATTCAGGACTAAAAAAAATATTTCTAAATTTCAGGACTAAAAAAACACCCCAAATTCAGGAACTAAAACATTAATTAAGTCCTCATCTTAAAATATGTACAATTAACTTAAATAAATAGAAAACATAAGTAACTTAAATTTAAGCGGAAAAAATAATTTTAAAAAATTAATGAGAGAGAGAGTGTGTGTGTGTGTTTCGAAGCATAACATTTTGAAAGATAGGATCATTCTTTTTTACCAAACTAGCAACTTACTGCATCTTCTAAGGCAATAACATGTTCGGTGGCTGTCTCACTCTCAGATTCGGTCATTATTCCTCTTGAAGATTCTTCAATATCACCTTCTTTCTTAAATTCCTTTATTATTATGAACTTATATTTTGGCAACTGCTCAATCTCTTCCTTCGTTGCCCCTTCCTGTTACCACATCAAAGGTCATAATTAAGTCTGAAAACTTGGAGCTGTAAAAAATAAAAAGTCCGAAAACTTGGAAGAAAAAAGAATATAAAAAATGAAAAAAAAGGAATTAGACAAAATTGAAAATAAATCTATGTTGGTATAAAATATTACTGCTTGATGAATTTGTTGAAATCAAAGGGATTTAGGTAGGGAAGGAGAAAAGGGAGAATTTTTTAATAATATAACATATTAACTATCATAAGGTAATGATGCCTTACAGAATACAATGCTCTACAGCTCGTTCGCTAGTTCTTTTATTTTAACTAAAAGATATTATGTGTAATTATCATAATTATGCAAGCTTTATTTAGGGGGAAAAAAGGAGATGAAAAAAAACTATTTTACTATTTTTTTGCAAAAGCTAAAAATTTAGCTTAAAAAATGAGGAACTCGAGAGATTTGTGTTTGATTTTTAAAAATGATATTTTTTCCTTTCAAAAAAAAAAACTAGTGTTTTGTAGAATAATTTTCAAAACTAATGTTTAGTAGGGTGTGAAAAAGAGAGTAAATGGGGAAAGATGGGACGGCACAATGAAGAACATGTCAGAGTAATAAAAAACTGAAAGTAAAAAATCAAAACAATCTAGAATTATTTTTTTCATTTTAAAAACTGAAAAAATGTACTACTTTTGAAAATAGATTTCAAAGACTACTCTTATCAAACATCTCGGTTTTCAAAAACAGAAAATAGTTTTCAAAAACAAGAAATAAAGCAAGCCCTACCTTTTTTAAGCTTAAATAAACATGCCATTTTAGTAATAGAAAACTCTTATTCTACGATAATCACTTCCAAGAAATCATCTGATATACTCTACAATGTTCTAATTCACAATAATGATATTATGAGATATTTTCTAGATATTTCAACAGAATCATAGTAGTTCCTCATAAAAAAATAAAAAAGAGTCCTAGTAGGTTTAGAACATATGTGAATTAAACCTTAGAGAAGGATACTCTAGTTTACAATGAAAATATGATGTCAATTACAGGTCAGAATTTAACTTGCATGATTCAAAATGCACACATACTACTAGCAAGAGAGACCAATATACACAAGACAATAACGAAAGACCAATAACTCAGTATTCATATCCTCCTAAACATATCAACGAAAGCATTAACTGTCCTTTTGATGAATTTTTAAATCTTATAAGGTTTCAGTAAACCAAAACAAAAATATTTTCACTTAATTGATTATATTAAGAATTTCCCCAAAAAGTTTAAATTCAACACTGTTGTTCGTATAATAGACATACAAAACATCCCCTCCACCCCATCCCTACTGACATTTAACTGGTTCTTGTTCCCTCTAATGATCATTTGTTTTGCTTCAATTTTCTAACTAATGAAACCCACTGCACAGACATGCAACATTGACCACTGGCTACTCATTCCAAAATTTCATTTTTCCCATTTAGGAAATGAACAGGTATAAAACTTGAGTGATCTCAAAATAACCTCTAGACCAAAAAACTAAAATTAGGGAAAAGCTTATTCACCTGATCTGCCACCACATACAGAATGGCAAGTATGCACGGCAGACAACAGCAAACAGCGATTCCAATAAGACATGCAACAGCAACACAGATGAGTACAATCATGACGTCGAAAGAAAGAAATGTGATACAGAGCCTGCATAACACAAACATGAATGGTGATTACAAAATGTGGCAAGGCAGAATACTACATAAAGAGAACAATTTAACAAATAAATATTGTTCCAAATTCCAACTAACCAGTAAAGCTGAGGTGAATCCCTTGTCAAACTCTGGCCACCAGCAGTTACCCAGTAGAACCCAACAATCCACCATATGAATGAAAGCATGGTATTTGCAGACTCAATGTGTTTTGTGATGCTGACAAAACAATGAACAATAAATTAACAAGCATGCATAAGGTAAAAAACAAACAGTTCTACACCCAACCTAGAATGCTAAATACAGCAAAGCATTGACTACACTCACAAGACGATACTCTCAATTATGACACAATGCATAAGTAGAGAATGAAAATGGACCAATGCATCAAGGCATGACACAATGCATAATATTGGATGATTGAAACCTTGTGAATTTTCATTTCGTCCCTCCCTACCACTTCCATTCATTGTCACTCTAACCGCACATAGTCTAGAATGATACTTCTTGCACATCACCAAGGCATACACCTCCTCCCATAACAGGTAGTAGAAAAATTAGAGCATGACAAGCAGGAAACAAGGCGAAACCAGCTGTACTCAGATGGCAAAAGCCTCACACTCGTGAAGTAACACCTATAGTACTGTAGTTTGTACTCATCACATGAATTTGCACATAGAAACAGGACATCTACCATTGCCTTTTCTCAATTTTAAGGTCCATCTTTTCCACAACTAATAATCAATATATCAAGTATCCTTTGTTAGAGGCAATCATGGTTGAGTCGGCAAAATCACTATGAACGACAACTTTCTCCTAGTATTTAACGCGCAGTTGCATACCACGAATAGAACAACTCACGCCAATTAATCTACGCACGGTGTTCGATTAATTGTAATTGACTACACTAATGCAAAGTAAGTAAGTAACTAATGACACACCAAGAGGTGGTACCTGTTTCCGTCACCCTCGAGAAACTGTTCCGAAGGATAAAACTCTTCATCACTCTCAGAACTGAAGCTCCATTCAACGTTAGAACCGGAGTGGGTCCCACTAATTGTTGTTGTTCTTCTTCTTGTGAACTCAGCAACGACGCAGAGAGAGTGCAACGCGCCCTGCAGCAGGTACCCCACAATCCACGCCCTGAGTGGCACGCAGGGGTCCTCGTCGGCGCTGAGCGCGAGAACCGACGCGCCGATCGCGAGGAACGCGGCGTTCCACGCGACGTCGAGCGCCACCACCGGCCGCGAGTACGCCCACTCGCTCTGCCGGCCCTCCACCTCCGCCGCTGCAGCCTCCCGCACACGCACCGACGGCTCCCGGAGCATCATGCGCCGCCCGCTCGCACGCCGGAAGAAGGTCGCCGCCGTGCGCAGAGACGGCGGCGCGCGGCGGCGGCTCCGGGGGAGGAACGGTGCGGTGTCCAACAGAGGAGGGGAAGGGGGGGAAGATGATGATGGGTTTGAGTTTTGCATTGGAACGGATATTGAAAGTTGAAACTTGAAACTGTTTGGGTTTGAGAGAAGAAAAAAAGAGTTATTGTTTTGTTTTGTAATTGTTGAGTTGAATCTGGGAATGGGATCTTTGAACAGTTCCAGTGAGCTTTTGGAGTCACAAGAAAGATGGGTTTTGTATTGGTTCTGAATTCTGACTTTTCTCTCTGTTTTTGGACTACAGTTAATTAATACATGAAATAAATAAGGTAAGAAATTAAGAATGTGTTTTTCTGGCTCAATTTTGGTCAAATTTCATATTAATTTTTAGATTTGAAAATTAATGATTTTTTATTTTTTTTTATTTTTTATATGAATAATCCATGTTGTTATTTAATGAAAATTTTATTACATAAATTATTAACATAAAATTCTAATACTACAAAAAAGTCTACTTTTGACCAATAGTTAAAAAACTAAAGCCCATTTTACCCAATAAATAAATTCAGAGAATTTAGATGAGGCTAAATAAAGAACAAAAACTGCTATAGTTTATTTCATATTTCAGTTTTTATATATTTTTCAATTGAAACAGTGTAATTCAATGAAAGCCAAAAAAAAATCAAGAAAAAAAAGGGTTCGATTGGGATTTTCTGCATTTTTGGGATTTCTGGATTTTGACATGGAATCCGTTGAGAGTAATTTGTTTTTGTGATAACTACTAGTACTACTTAACATCTAAAAATCTTTACAAAAAATAATATAGCACTGAATATTAATCTTTATAAAATAACTTTGAATTCTTAATAAAAATCTCAAGAGATTTATAATCAAAACTTTCAATAAATAATTATTGGTTGTTAAGAAATTCAAAAACCTTTCCTACGCATATGAGCTCAATTCAATGACCTGGAAATGGATTATTTGGGAACGAGGAATGTAAAACTTGGTGGTATTTTGTTGCTTGATTGTATGCATGAGGTTTATAATAGGAATCTTAAACTTCGAATTCGATATTTTTTAGGTTGGATTTAATTTAACATTTAAGGGACACAAAGACAGAGAGAACTAACGTGGAGCGTGGACTTTTCAATGCTGCGAGCCAGTTTTGTAGAGCTGTCTTGAACAGAGCTATTTTTTATCTGTTAGTACGTATGTGATAACGTGGTTCAATAATTCAATTGAAAATTCTTAACTTGATCAACTTTTATTTTTTATCACTTGTGTGTTTTTACAGAATAATCCTTCATAACATATTTGACTTGTTCATTTTTTTAATTAAAAAGAATTTAGATGAGTTGAGGTATGAATTGGCAAGATGAATTAAGCGCCGTCATTGTGGGAAATGAGTTTTTGTTTTTACCAACTCAAATCAACTTTTATTGACGTGGGTATTTTTTTATCAATGAGATAAGAAAATGGGTTGTATTTTATTTTTATAATTAAATTAAGAAATAAGAAGAAAATAATTCATAAAATAAAATTAATGATATAATAAAGGCAGATAAAAAAAAGTTAGTAGTATTTTCATTGCAAGTAAAATTCACTTGCTTATTACAAGTAAATGCTTTATTAATTAAATTAAACTGAGTATTTTTAAGACTTCCTGTTCTGCAAATACTAGGGTCACTTTTTTTTTTATTTAAATGAAAGGAAGTCAAAGAAACAAGAGATTAACCGACTAACAAATGTTGAAAAGTTCAACCACAGTACATTGTTTAACGCTATTGTTTTGGCATACATTTTGAAATTTTTCATAGAAATGAATGTACAAAATAATTAGACTAAGATTCATATGTAAATTTCATTAATTTCATTTTACTTATATATTTTTTAATAACTTGATATTGTCGCATTAAAACAAAAAATAACATGTTACATTACAACATCTATAATCCAACAACTCACTTTGAGGTTCTTAAATGGATCTCACATTTACATATTATCTATATCTACTTTTTATAATTTAAGAATCTTACCTCTCCAATCCAATAACTCTACAAATTTTATTAAATGGGTTCAATGCATTTAAGATAGTATAACCCACACTTTAATTATTAGGAGTGTAACTGATTTGAATTGAGTTGAATTTAGTCTAATTCTCAATACATTCCAATTAAATTTAGTCGGATTGAGTTGGGTGAGAGATGCCGTGTCCAAGATTCGTGCGATGAATCTTTGCATCAGTTTACCCAGTTATAAATTTCATTGAAACTTTGTTTGAGGATTAATTCCTCTCTTGGTTGTTGCTTTGTACTCTTTTTTTTTTTTTTCTTTTATGCGTTGCATGACTCTTTTGCTTAAAAAAAAAAAAGTCTGATGCAACTGTATGGAAGGCACTCCTTGGTGCATGTAGAGTGCATGGTAACTTAGAATTGGGACAGTGGGCAGCTACAAATCTTTTTGAGTTGGAACCCATGAATGCTATGCCTTACATATGTTATGTTGTCTAACATGTATTCTGCCGTGCATACATTCATTTATGAAGATAGAGGACATCCAAGGGAAGCTGAGATTTATTCCAAGATTGATGAAATTATAAGAAGAATTAAGGAAGCTGGTTATGTTCCATATATGAATTTTTCATTGCATGAGATGGATAGAGACGGAAAGGAGGCTGGTCTTGCTTATCACAGTGAGAAACTGGCTGTTGCTTTTGGATTACTTGCTTCTCCACCAGGTGCACCAATTCGGATATTTAAGAATCTTAGAGTTTGCGGAGATTGTCATTCTGTCATGAAATATATATATCAGGAGTTTTCACTCATCATATCATATTGAGGGATTCAACTTGTTTTCATCATTTTAAGGAAGGAGAATGTTCATGTGGGGATTACTGCTAGGATTTCATTTTAATCTTAATACTTGTCTTTCATACAGATTCAAGGAGAATTGATACATGATAGTTTCAAGCTTATAGGACAGTGACAAAAAATTTGCTTTGTTTCTGTTGTACTATCATCAAGGTTAAATTCATTTTTATGATGTTTGAAGTTCGAACATATAGATGAAGAAATAAACCTTGTTCTAGGATATTAAGAGCTTAATGTATACAGACATGGATTTTGAGACAGAGGAAGCAAAACTAGTTTTTATTAATTAAAATTTGAAGCAAGTTGTACAAAAGATAGACATTTTTATTTTTCTAATTTAATGTCTCTGTATGGGCTGCAAAATGATGAACGGCAATATCTTCCACGACTAATAGTTTGTTTCATTAAATATTTGCATCAGTGAAGAATCTAGCCAATAAATATAAGACAAATTGACAAAATGCGTTCCTCTATCCAATGAGAATATTCATTTCTTTATTCAGAGATAACTTTCTGAAATTAATTTATTTTTATCCAGTTTGTGGCTGCTACCTACAACTAAAACGGTATAAATTATAACAATATATGTTTTGGATTAAGGGAAAGTAATTTCTCTCTTTAGATACCAAAAAATTAGTTTCTACTAGAGAATGGTTAATCCTCTGTGCTTAAATGGAAGAAATTTGTCCTTGTTTATTTTAGATATTTCGTATGATCAGCGTACTTCATATTCAGATGTATCTGAAAGAACTTATTTACCACTTTTCTAGATTTATCTTATAATATAAATATAAATGTTTTGAAAAGGAATTGAAAATAACTTATCTTTTTAAGTTATTTTTAGCTTATTTAAATAAGCTTTATATTTTTGCCGGGCTTTAAATAAGCTGTTTAGGATAGCTTATGAAAATAACTTACGTGAAAATAGTTTAACTTTGTTTTATCTTTGATTATACAAATAACTTATCCATGAAAACTTATATAATAAGCTCTTGTTTACCCAAACACATCAACAAAGAAGAAAGGACTTCATTGTTACAAAAGTAACAAAAACAAAATAAAAAGGGGTCAAAAAAAAGATGCCTACTCATCTGATGATTTCACATAGTCCACTTTAAGAAACAAGCAGCTTGAACTATATGAAACATGAGCAAAGAATTGCAAGAACTCATTATCTTTTACAAATGAGGCATGCATCAATCACAAACTACTTAAAAAATGGTTACAACCCCATCACCAGGCAGTACTACTTCATCCACGGGATTGTGGCGTGTGGGTCCTTGATAAATAAGCTACATGGTTTTAAGGTTCCTATGAGCTGTATAGTCAATGATTGTGCAAGGTGGACTACAGAGACCTAGACTGTTAGGGATGGTAGCATTGCTGGTGTGGTTATCTATTCATCCAAAAACCCATGTACAAAGCTCAAGAATGAATTCAACTTCTTGCATGCTCAGGAATGAGACGCCTACGCAACTCATCGGGTGCATCCGCCAGTTCTGCATTGTTTTTTTAAATTAAGTAATGGTAAATGATTTAATTTAACAGATAATGGTAAGCTTGTCACCAACTTACCTTGAGCAGTGAAGTTGAACAATGGAGGCAATGGTCGCCCATTTGGCAAGCATGCATTTGGTTCTCGCAGATCATCAAAGAAAGGGTGTGCACATGCTTCCAACTGCAACAGAAAATAATCATTAGCACAACAGAATAACCAAAGAAAATTGAATATCTTCCTAACTTCTATAATATGAAACTATGTAAAACATGGATAAAGCTAAGTATAATTTTTTCAACATATAAATCTTCATTAGTGTGACTGCATATATAATTAAGCTACAAAAGGTGACATTACTAGAAGAAAATTAAAACTTACAGCAGTGCATCGTAGATTCGGTGAATACTGAAGCATCCTTGACACTAGATCCACTGCTTCTGAAGGCATCTTCTTGTGAAAAACCTGATATAAATAATCAATCAGATCTCTGACTGGAACTATTTATCAATTACAAATTGAATATACTCCGGGAACAAATGGGGAGTAAAGAATTGCTAACCTTATGCCATGGGTGTGCTTTTATCTGAGGAAACTTAAATTCGGTGTAATTTGGATTCATGCACTTTATTTCTTCTCTGGTTGGTGTTCCCAAGATCTATAGTGGACATAATTACACTCAGATTCAATGATCCAAAACCAACAGGATGCAACTTTCAAGAACCTTATAAAGCACAAGGATAAAGAACACAATAAACTTTACCTTAATGATCTCTACCAATTGATCAACCCCACTCTCTCCGGGAAACATTGGCTGCAAATAGCACAACATAGTCATAGATAAGCATTAATCTAAAAATGTGTCATTTATTCAATAAGAGCTAATTAGTGGCTTCCAGGAAGGAATTATCTTATAAGAAAAATACATTGGACAACTGGCATTATAGTCACTGCATGTTACTTCTTGCAGTACTTGATTACTAAAGAAAGAAAAGCCACAAGAGAACATTTTCACATAAACGAGTACCCACCAAAAAACTACAGAGCAGTATTAAATAGGAAATATCACCCAAGAATGAAGAAACAATTAAGAACTTTCGGTGTGAACTTAAAGGAAATTCAATTTTTACAAAAGAAATAGAAATTCCCTCTACATATGAGATGGAGAGACAGAAATAATATAAATTCTCACATGTCCTAGAAGAAGCTCAGCCAACACACAACCAGCAGACCAAATATCAATAGCAGTTGTGTATTCTGTTGCACCAAATATAAGTTCTGGAGCTCTATAATACCGCGAGCATATATACGATATGTTGGGTTCGCCAGGCACCTATAGCGCAATAATATCACAAGCTCAGGCACAAACTATTGTACAACTTTCAAATTGATAAGGAAAAACGAAAATAAACTTACCAACATCTTTGCACTCCCAAAATCACATACTTTTAACTGATGAGTCTGGGGATTAACCTGTGACATGCAATCACGTCAGATCAAAACACTTTGGTATTATAAAGAAGGATTCCAAGCAATATATACTATGTCAAAATAATCATTATAAAAATTTATTAAAATCTACAATGAGCAGAACCAATCACTCACAGACCATACATTAAACAGCAAGATCTGGTAAATCCTTCCATAGAGAATAACAAAATAAACAGAATGTGGCACAGTTGACTGTCTAGCTATTAATTCTTCCAAGCAATAACATGGTAGATTTATAACTTACAAGCGTCTGCCGCCAGGCAAGATTTAAATGAGGTTTACCATGCATATTTCATATTGATCAATTGATTTAATTAATGGTATTAAGCATCAAACTGGGAATAATCATTTCCCGTGATTGCAAGAAATAAATAAAATATGGTTCACAAACAAGGAAATTTTAAGAAAAATAAATTCTTACCAATAGATTCTGGGGTTTGATGTCCCGATGGCAGACTCCAATCACATGATGCAAATAATTTAAACCCCGACATATCTATGAGAGTGTTGGCAAGATCAATCAATAACAGCACAAAAGTAATAAGCTCAAAGTAAATAACCGAATACTATAAGCATGATCAGGGAAACTTAACCAAAAATTAAAAAAAAAAAAAGGTCAATCAATTTAAAATTTCTAGATTACCTGGTATGTATACAGTTGCACATTAATGATAGGCATATGTTGGTGCATTCTGACATAGTGCTTTGAAACTCTGTAGACAGTTTCAGGTACATACTCCAAAACTAGGTTAAGGTACAAATCATCTTTCTCAGCAGTTGAATAGAAACAGTGTTTTAGTCTGAGAACATTAGTATGGTCAAGCATTCGCATAACCTGCAGTTCCCTATTCTTATATCTCTTGTCTTGCAACACTTTTTTTATTGCAACTGCTTCACCAGTTTCAAGGCACTTAGCCTACAGTAAATTCAAAGCGAAGTGGATAAGCAAAGAAAGTAACTAGATAAACCCATAGAACAGTGAAGCAAAGGATCAATTCCTACGAGTAAAGAAATACTGCAAAATAAATATCAATACCTGATAAACAACACCAAAAGAACCAGTGCCAACCACACGTTCTGCTATGTATGAGATTGTCTGAGCCAGGCAAAAATCAAGTTATATATGCAAAAATATTTCATAGCAACCCATTAATACAAGTAACTATGTAAAAAAAATATTTCATGCTAAACCATTAATACAGGTGATATCACCTTATAATAACATATACCAAGTAGTGTAATACATAAATACTGAATTTAAGAAAAGGGGTTTTCAGAATCTAATTCCATGAAATAAAATTTACAAAAGGGGAAGTAACAGAGGAATAAAGGAACTCATGGGATCAATACCCGCTTTGGTTGTCCGTCTCGACCTCCAATAGCAGTTGTAATAATTTCACCGGTTTCTGTTCCATTACCACTCACAATAGTTGCTTCCATATCCTGCACAAAGAAAATCATTTACCATACTCAGTGATTGCATTTAAGAAGAAAAAAAACAGCTTTACAAAAACTAACTAGTATGCTACTTTGCAATGGATACATAAATGATTTTACATATATAGAAGTATCACGGTGACGACTAACACAAACATCAAAAGAAAACAAGAAAATGAATCACAATATATACCTTCTCATTGTTGTTTTTGCCTTTGTCATCTCCAATCTTCATTTCATTTAATTCTTTTGGAAGCTGATAATAACCTGACTTCTCAGTTCTAGGCACTGAAGGAACATTGGAATCTACATGGTGTTCCTGATCTTTTCCGCACCTCTCATTAGGATATGTTTCCTCATTGACCTTTCCTTCGGTGTCTTGATCAAACTTTGCTCTTTTTGTGGTACAATCCCCTCCCTGAAAAGAAATGGTTTGAATTAAATTAAAAGTACTCTGACAATGACCAACAAAAATCTCTAACAATCATGTCAATCTCACACAAAGCTTGTGCCCTCATTACCTTAGACAATCAGGTGAATCCCAAGAAGTGCAAAAAAAAAATGACACATTTTGAAAAGCAGAACACAAATAGTCAGATTATAAACCTTTTCAAATCAAATAAAGCTATATCTGAAATTCAAAATAAAATAAAAAAAAATAATGATCAAAATCACAATCACCTAGACAAAAGGTAAATCATTCACATTTGAAATAAATGACATCAACAAAGGGTGCTAAAACAAATTCATAACCATATTAAAAAAAATAAAGAAAATCTTATGTCTAACAAAAGCATCATTCCACATTTCCCAATAATCTAAAACAACGAACATGTTCACTCCATGATCAACGTTGGCGTGTCCATTTTCCCAACAACCAAATGAAAAAAAAAATGAAACTTTGTCCAAAAATTAAAATTTTGATTGGGAAAATAAATAAGAGATGTTAAGCTTACAGGATCTGATGAAATGGAAGTCCTCCCAGAAGCAATGCTTTTCAACCTTCGCATCACATTCATGGCTATGGATTCTTCCAACCCCAACAATCCAACTCAATCCACAACCTAAATACCCTCAAATCCCACCAAAGTTTTGTTTTTTTTTTTTTTGTGTCAAAAACAGAAGACAAAAACACAAAGAGAAAGAGAGAGAAAGAAAAACCTAACCCTTCTCTCTCTTCTCTTACCACAGCTTCCTGCAAATACAAAACCAACAAGCAAAATGGAGCCAGACAACACAGATCTTATGAACCCCATTTCTTAAAATTGGGTGACAGGTGGAATTTTCAGTTTTTTTTTAACAATTAATTAATGAGTTTCTCAATTTTCTATGGTCAAACTTCCATCAATTCCAATCATTCCAGCTTCAAAGTTTGTACCTCAGTCAAACGTAAGATGCGGACCGTTGATCGGTCATTGATGGAATTTGAACGGTTATGATCTTCTTGTTTTGACACGAAAGTTGGTGTTCGGTAATTTGAAGTTACGTAATTGCCCTTGATTTTGGATTTAATAACGGAAAAGGGATCCTCAGACAACGATGAGGTATAAACGGAATATTTGGGGGGAATTACCGAATTAACGTGTTTTTACATGAATCATGCGGCATTTTAAGACAATAAAGAAAAGGACAAGGTTCAAAAGCAAACAAATTTAGTTGACAACAATTTCTTTGGAAGGTCATTATATTTTTTAAAAATAATTTATTTTAATTTTAGCATCATAGATGAGAAGATGTTTCAAGATTATTCATCCTAACTTCCTTAGACAGGCAAAAAGAGGTATTATCTTAACAATAAGACGATACAATAAACTGTTGAAATGAAAAAAAAAAATAACTTTAAAAAAATCACAATTTAATCACGTTTCTGCTTAGCAAAAATAGGCAAAAGGATAATAGATAGAAGGCACACACAAAGGTTTGTCTCCACAATTTAAGGCCATGTCTAATTCTTAAGAGTGTTGTACAAAGTTTAGGCTAAAATTTAATTTTAGTACTTTTATTTTCTTAAAAAATTATGATTTAATCTCTTAATATTTTAATCAAGATATTTTATTTTTTTACTTTTAAAAAACATGTAATTTTAGTCCGTGATTGATTTCAAACATTAAATGACTTTAATTAACAATAACAATTACTTCCAATTTCCCAACTTAATTTTCATTTTAATTTTCAATTCTATCATTTTAAGTTTATTTTATTAACAATAATTACTTTATCAAATACATAGTCCTTATGAAAAAAATGATTTATTATTTGACGACACTTTATATTATATTGGTAATTTTTATTGATCAATATGATTAAAGAATATGATCTTTTCTTAAAATTAATATCCAACTTAATTATCCTTGGTGAAACCTAGGACATAATATTATTTTAACATAAAAAATATGATTTTTTTTCTTTTTAGACATGTTATGTTATTTTTCAATCATAAACTATTGCTTTATGCACTAATCTTTAAATTTATGTATATAAAGTAGATTATCACAACATAGCAGTCCAAACCATCATATCGGAACATATATATAAAAGACTTAAATATATTTTGTATTTCTGAAAATTTTAATAGATTTTACATTTTTGTTCCTAAAAAATTATTTTGTATTTTATCTGCGTTATTGTGTTGGCTCTTTTAAGTAGTTCTAAAAATACTTTTTAGATTTTTCTATTGGTACCTAATTTATTTATTTCTATCAAAACTATATGTTTTCATTAGATGGTGACATCTCAAGTCAAGAGAATCAATGTAATGCTAGGGACCAAATAAAAAATAAAAAATTCAAGCACTAAATGTAAAAAAATATATATATTAAAAGTCAAATGCGAAATTTATAAATGTTTTAAGTACCAAAAACATATTTAAGCATATATAAAAATATTTTATTTGAACAATTCAAAATTTGAAACTATAATAACAACAAACTTATACTAGTCATCAAAAACGATATAATGTTTACATTAATAGTATGCAATAGCAGTCAAAAAATTAATAGTGTAGTATGCAATAATGTATCATTTTTATTTCTCTTCCTTGCTTGACATCATCTAGAAGGCACCATACATCATCACCTTTGAAAAAAGAAAATAATGTCTAAAACTAGTCCTAACTAATAAGAAGAAATGAAAGTTATCTTTAAGCTGGATGAGTTGAGTGTGAGTGTCTTTAGCAATAGGCTAAAGTTTCTTGCAAGTTGATCACATAAATATGGATTAACAAGTTGAGCTTGAGCATGGTCTTCTTTTGGTTCCTTAACCATATAATTAAGAACTACATGATCTTCATTAGACGGAAAGATATGGAAAAAATAAAAGAGAAAGAAAACAAATGAAGGTAGCATAAGGTCACAACTAATTGAGACATAGAAAACAAAAGATGAATGAAAGGGTTATGAAATTAGAACAGTTACAGATGCAACTAAGGAAACAAAAAAATTATTTTATGGGTTGGTTTGAGAAAAAGATTTTGCAAAACATCAAGTGATAAAAATAAAACAATTGCAAAACAAGCTTTTTCAAAAAAAGAATTTAATAAGTTGTTAAAGCAATGAAAATTTGGAAAGTGATAAAATAAAGAGGGAATGGGCCCATCTGATGGTAGGAATCTGCATCTCCTGGTTGATTTCACTATTGATTCAAATGACTAGTCTTAACATCTTTACTTGATGATCCATCAGTGTTAAATTAGTTGAGCATCATCTCGCATTAACGCTCCTCATAGTGGCTGTGAGATACATACACGTAACACAATAGTAAAAGACTGAGGCCAATGTTGCGTTTGATGTTCGGCTGAGAAATTGAGTGAGGGAGGTTAGGATCTCTCTTGTTCCAAAAGAAAATACCAATCATGGGCTATTGGGCTAGATCAAAGTAGTGTGGCTCATGGGTTATACTATACCGGGAGTTATGAGACTTGAATAGGGGGAGTTCTTTCCTACACACCTTTTCTGCTTCCTGCACCACAAAAAGACCTGAAAAGACCAAAATACCCCTCACCAGCACCCCACTCCCAATGCAAGAACCACAAGCCACCACTGCAACCACCCAACACCACCGAACCAACTAGACGTGAAAAACACCCATGTGAGCTTGCAATTGCAATGATATACAAAGAACTAAAGAAGCGGTGCATGTATTTATACAGTTGTCATGAAAAAGGGTATCTAGAATAGGTATTCCATAATAGGATATATAATATGGAAACCTATTTCAATATATGATTTATATTATCTGAAATAGGTATTTTGAAATATCTTTTCTTATTCTAGAGTAGTTATTCTAAAATAGGATAAGTTATTATGAAATAGGAAATCATATTCTGAAATAGGTATTGTGGAATAAGATAAGGATAATATGGGAATTTTAAAACATTTGGGGTGTATCAAGCAAGAACTGGGATGCAGCAGGAACCAATTGCCTTGAATAGGTTAAATGCTTATGGGCTATTTGAAAAGATGAGTTATGGTCTACTGGGTCATGCTATTTTTTTTTCAAATTTTCTTTTTTTAAAAGAAATAAAAGTTAATTGTCATGTATTATTAGTTTTAAAAACTTCTAATTGTCAATCAATTAGAAATCATCTTTAAGATGGTTTTTTAGTTTTTTTTTTTAAGAAATATGAATTTTAAGTTAATTATTATAAAAATAAATAAATTAATCGTATAATATAATATTTAATTGAATGACAACGTAAATTCCTTTTATATCAATATGCATGATTAGTATATTCTTATTACATTAAAAAATTAATCTTCTTTTTTTTATGATTTTTGCATTATAAAATTTATAGTGAAATAAGAACAAAGATGAAGTAAAAAAAATAGTAATTAACTAAAATAAGTGTAATTAAAATAATAAAAATTAAAGAAAAAAAATGGGTGTAATATTGGGTGTTAACACTTGTAGAGTAGGATATGATGAATCCATCTAGGATTCACAAGTTCTTTGTTGGTTATTTTCTACTCTACAACCTGATCCAAATATGTAGTGAGAAAGGTATCTTGGAAAACCATTCCCATGATCAAAAGAAAATTAAAACTTCAGAGACAAGATATATGGATAACAACTTATGTACGAAATAATAGTTTTCTGTACTGGGTTGTATGTTGTTGTTGCAGTGTTCAACAGACTAATGACAATTGTGTTATTGTCCCTATTGAATGGGAAGAAATTATAGAGTGGTCCTTGGCCTTGCATTTGACCTAACGCAAGAAAGCCATGTGCCTCATCTACCTCCTCAGGGTACAGAGATTCAAGGAAAACCAAGCTCATCATGAATTTAAGGGTCTGTTTTTGTGCAATTGAAAACAAACATTCTTAAAAGAAAAACTTATTGAGACGCTGGTTGTTGAATGATTAGACAATCAGACCTATCTTACTTGGATGAAGCTGATGTCCATTGAACATTAATTCAATGTGTGCAAACACGAGGGTATAATATTTGGAGCCACGTACTATACAATATACAAGATATATTTGGCTCTTGAGGTCATCTATATAATGCTCATTAATTAGTCAAGGACCTCAGGTCCATGGAACAGAAGCATGGCAAAGTTAGATGACAGACTAATTAAATTGATCTTTGCTATTTATTCAGAAACATATATACCTAGTGCCTTTATTTAAATTGCTTTTTAACAGGAGTTGACACGAGTGGAGATAGATATTAGATATACATTATATGCTACATCTGATCACAATTTTCACGAGAAGACAGAATGATAAAGAAATTCCCATGCAAGTATGCATGCTACCTACATAACCAAATTGAAGCAATGCAAATTCTAAATCATCATGCAACTTATCATCAATTCTTCCCAAATTAAGTTCCTTGGGAGTTTTTCTCTGGTTTTTTCTTTCTCAGGAGTACTCATACGCATTACTTTCTTAGGATATTAGTTAAAAAATTAAAAAAAAAAGTTTTATTAAAAATCTTATGAAGAGGCATTAATTAAAAAGGCTTAAATCCAGTTTATTTTCTACAATTTAACATTTTTTTTCATTTTCATTCCTATTTTTTTGTTTTAATTTTTATAAAATATATTTGTTTTATTTTTCATCCTTAAAGTATTTTACATAATATTTTTCATTGTTTTAAATATTATCTAAAACACTTTAAAGATAAAAAATAAAATAAACAAACATATTTTACAAGAATTAAAATTAAAAAAAATTATAAAATCGAAAATGAAAAAAAGTTAAATCACATAAAAAATGTATTCTTATAAATAAGAATGCATTTTTATCCAATCCAAAAAAAATTCCCCTTTACTTTCTTAATCGGTGTTCTTTGGAGCTTAGTTAGCATTTGCCTTAAAATGTTTATACCCCAGCATAGGCTTTTTTTTTTTTTTTCCTTTGCCATAAAAATAGAACTTGTGGGCTCTTATCGTTTACTGAAAGGATAAAAGCTGCATTTTTTTTCTTAATAGGTAATTTTCATATATTCAAAACTAATAATATATATTTTCTAAGTATTCTTTAAAGCTATTTATTCCTTTTGATTACTAAATATTTTAAGTTATAAAAAAATATAGGGGATTTGAATTTGCAATGTTTTTATTCATCGATCAAAAAGGTATAAAGAAGGTAGTAATTTTTAGTCTTTATCCTTATTATTATTTTTATAGACAATTTTATATTATTGCACTTAAGGATTCTAAGTTTTTTTAAAAAAAGTATTGGAAAATATTTTAATGTCACAAAAATTAATTAATTAAGAAAATAATTAATATTTAAATAACACCATTAAATGTTTAAAATCTTCAATAAAAAATAATAATATCAAAATAATTACATTTAATATATTATGATGTTTCTAACAAAATTATATATTACAATTTAATTATTTTGACTCCTCCAATTTATTTATTTTTCTTCTTAAGCTCCGTCACTATTGCCGTTCTAGGTATTTAATTCAACCGAGTCGAACATCACAATTAACCACCATTGAAACATCTTGGAAAAATCTCAATCCACTTGGAATATACTTTGGTTAGCAGTGTGCATTCAATCTTAACAGTTTTACTTACTTTGTTGGACAGATCATTACACAAAAGGTGTCTATCTGTGGGCGCAAGTTGGCCATGCAGCTTTAATTTTAATGTCTATCTCTAATGATGTCCTATCTGCAATTGTTCTCATAACTGTTAATGTTTCAACATAATTAATGGGCATCATTTTTACGTATAGATTACTCACTTTTATGTAAAGCAATTTATGACATGTCTCATATTATAAAAGAGTAATGAACCGTGGTCGGAATCGGTTTGAAAAACACGGCATAGTTCAATTCAGAATTTATTTGTTAAAAAAAATTGTAGACCAAAGAGTTTGTTTTTGATAAACACTCCTAACAGATATAAGCATAGTACACTTTGGTTTAGCATATATATTGAGCTTACGTATTTGGCCTATCGGAATGGTTAATCACACACACACAGATATATATATATATAGGGCAGGATCTTTCTTAGTCTCTACGTACTAAGCTCTGTCTTTCGACGGGAGGTGAGTACATCTGTACATATACAAGACATTCTAACACTTCATTTAATAGCTGTTTTATTTATCATAGTAATCACTGTTCAGCTATTATAGTGACATAAAATATATTTATAAGGGTTTGAAATTAGATATATTTCCTAGCACGATGTCCAAGGTCTCTCAAAAATAATATTTCCACATATTCTACTGTAGTGACAGTAATTAATTTTACTCCAATTGTTGATATATGTTTCACTGTTTACAAATGTAATTTACTCCAGTACCCTTGCATTTGCAATCTTGCATAGGATGCTGGCCTCAATCGATACTTTTATGACCCGTTTTAATTCAACGTTTTGGATGGAGATGATCCAGTACACTAATTGGATCTTAAGTCCAATCCAAACATGTAAGAATGTATTTATTTCGTCCACGACATAGATATAGAACGATGAATTGTTTGCAAGACAACTGCAAATTAAATTCCCTTCAATTTTGCAGCCGTTCAATTCAAAAGGTCTCAACTAGTCCAAAAGAAAGATAACCAAATGGAGGAATTGCCACAATGACTTGAAGGATTGGTGGTCCAATCTAGAGCAATGATGTTAAGAACAAAGAATGAAGACTATCAAGAAGGCTAGGGTTGATTTCAGAAAATAGAAACGAGTCAAATGACTGAATATTAGTTTTATGAACGTATATGTGCGTAGTTTCTCTTGGCCTCTAATTTTCTCTTGTTTAATTAGATTCTAATCATTACTCATGTGTATACTTTTTTTTATAATAGGCAAATAATTTCATTATATTAATAGAGCTAATTTTAGGCACAAGGTGTGCAAAAGCCAGCAAAACAAAGTCCATGCTCAGTACATAACATTACTACCCACCAGTAAGTTACGTGGCCCCAGTGCACCAACTGCATAATCATATATGCAAAATATTTTTTGACTAATAAGATGGGTTTTGTTGTTAAAGGAGTACTTTAATTTGATGTGGTGATAGATAAGAAAAGTTGTGAAAATCAAGTTGTTGACCACCTCTCAAGTTTGGAGAATGAAGAAAAAATACAAGCACGGAAAAATAGATGATAGTTGAGTTCCATGATGGAAAATTATTAATGGTGAAATTCATGCCATAATTTGCTGATATGACCAACTTCAAAGCTAAAAGTATCATTGAAGAGTTTAAAATAAAAATAAAATTTTAATAAAAAATTATTAAAACAAAATATGCACGAGTTTGTCAGAATATCAAAGAAATTTATTTATTTTATCGATATATAAATCATTTTCAGTTGATATTGTGAGTATAATTCGAGTAAGGCATTTTTCTTTTTTGAGTTGGTTAGAATAATATTAATATAAAAATTTCTACTTGTGAAGTGTGTAAGCAAACACCTAAGCCACGTGAATATGTAGCCTCCAGGATTCCTAAATGCATGCACAACAAACATCACCGTCTTAAAAGAGCAATTTAGGCTTTTGTTGGCAGAATGGATTGAAAGTCAATAGAGTGAACCGTAGGCCCAGAGCCCCGGCCAGACTCCACATTTTAATTCATTTTTCAATTCTAAAATGAGATAATTATTTAATTTTTGATAAATTAAACATTTATAATTAGATGATTTTATAATCAACATTTTTTATTTTAAAATAAATTTATTATACAATAAATTACATTATTTAATAAATCGTCAGATGATTTTACAAATATATAAATTGAAATTTGATATAGTTATTAAATAAAGTAATTAAAAATTAATCCCCAAATACCTTGATACTAATATATCGAAAATAAGGGTTCTTATCCTTTATGTATATATATGTGTGTTTTTATATATGTTTCCCTTTTAAATATTTATAAATGCTTAAAATCAAAATCTATACAAAAAATTAGGTGTAAAATTTGTGTAAGGTCATCAATTTATATGTAATAATCTCATAGTGTTTAAAAAAAGACAGCCATTTTCTTGGTGAATTAAGCCTTTGATTGAAAAATAAATTTAACGAGCTAGGTTTAAGTTAATCCCTGACTCAGCTCAGCTCAGCTCAATATTCCAACTTCGAAGAAGCATTTTGATAAAGCTTAGAAAAATCAACGTAATGGACCACCTAAAAAGGCCATCACAATAAATTGGTAAAGCTTTGAAGTTGTAGTTGTAGGGCAATCCATCAAGGTCACCTCATGCCGCACTTTTGACATTTTTCTCAAAGAGAAATGGTTTGAAATTGGAAGGGCGTGGGTTTCAATAACCCCTCAGATGTAGTTGTCCAATCCCATCTAATACCTCCAAAAGTTCCCATCGTTGTCTTAATATAATAATAATATTACTTCAACCATTGTGGGGGAACCGTGGAACCCACAATTGTGTGTTGCAACGAAGGTGGCTGTGAATGGCAACAAAATACAATTTAGTAGAAGATCGAACCCTTGAAAATTTTACACAATGGATGAGTGAGTAACTTAACTTGTATACTATATAGTAAGAAAGAAACAGGACCATATATAAGATAATGTCTTAAACCTTACAAAACTGCCAACACTCATTTTCCTTTTTCGGATAGCCTTTCATTTTCTTGACTTTATTACAATTCATGATCAACAACTAAAAAATATTGGGATTTGAGAGATCAATTCAATCCTGTGTGTGATCCTCACTCATGTGTACTTTTGTGTGCATGCATGAGACTATCATATTGGTAAAGAGAGAGAAACATGCATATATAAGAATTATTAGCTACTTGAAAGAAAATATATGTGTAGTGTAATGCTGGGACCATGGTTCATTGGTTGGTTTGTGGTTTGTGTTGTGAATTCAAAAGTGGGGCCCTTCAGTTTCAATAAATGAGGAAAACAAAAATGGCTTGCTACTCATTTGGAGGTTCAACATTTTCTCTCATCTATTCACACCGAGTCCTACTATCCTCCTTTTTGGATACTTGCATATTTGTACAAATATTATTTTCCTTTAAAAAAATATCGTTAATAATCTTTGATATTCACGTATGGAGTGTGAGAAATGACGTGTAGCTGATGGGATTTAAAGTCCAAAAAGCACATCTTTAGGGTTTTGTTGGAAAGGGAGGTCCCACACATGAGTAATTGGGACTCTTGTGTGAACAGGGTGACGGTGACGGTGAATTGTCTACAATAATATTGGCAATTTGGATGAAGTGTAAGACACTGATTGAGCGATAAGTGGTAACACATGGCATATTGTTTTTCAATTGATTGAACAAGAAATTTATATATACTAGTTGGTACACTAGAATTGGCCAAAAGAGCTTTTTTACCCACACATTCATGGTGACTGGTAAGATCCGCATATCTTTTTATTCGCATTATTTGGAAATATGAAGTGTAATTATCGGCTAAGATAGGACATCTGATTTTTGAAGCAATAGTCACTTTCCCAGTTAGACATTATCGATTTATAATCTTCCAAATGTGACACTGTTCTCAACAGTAACAAATTCAAAACCAATTGGGATATATCATCATCTAGGCAGTTATCCAGATTCATCTAAAATATATATCAGTTAACTTCAAAGACTTTCGATCTTTTTTTTCTTTTTGGCCATACTCATATAAGACTCAGCAATTGGTTGTTTTGCAGTAAATATTCTAAGAAACATACTTACATCCTTCAATCCTTAAGAAGTAAATTCACACTCTATTTGGGACCACAGATTATATATTTGTAGCTTTTGTTATTAATTCTAGTTAAAACTTTGTTGATTTATTAACAATGCTGCTGGGAGGAATATACACCTTCCAGTAAAAATGCTCCCCCGTTTGGACAGCTATGCCAAGAGTGATTTTATATTGCTAGTTGCTACAATATTTCTTATTAATCTCTATATTTGTTAGATTTTTTTAAAATATTTATCATTAATATTTCTATTAGATAAAAAATACATGTTCTAATGTTTAAGATATTGAATATGTTTATTTTGTATTTGATTCTTTATGTTTAAGAAACCTTTTATATATCTTCTAGTTCCTATATTGATAGAAGAGGGACTTCTAACTTTTATGACTTATATATCTTTGCAAAATGTAGATTTTTCCTAGTATTTCATTGTTAATTATATTTATGATTTTTTCAGTTGATTTGAATCAATAAGAGTTCCATTTATCAATATATATATATATATATATATATATGTTATTGGACCGCTGTTTTTTCTTTAGAGTTTTTTTTTAAGGATTTTCGTTAATTAGAGTCTTAATACTTGATCAATTCACTTCTATTAATTATTCCTGGCATTTTGATTCTTATTAATAGTGATAATTATATGTCTCATGATTAATTAATTAATACTTTTTGAGATATTTTGTATATATGACTCTTTAATATTTAATGTTGGGAAATAGGTTTGGAGGAAAAAATTTGTCGCCAATGGTAATTTTTCGGACTCAAAAATAAAGATAATTGTCTCTGGTATAGGAAAGATATATATAAAAAACAAAAGAGAAAGATATATAAAAATGAAGTTGAAATGAGATAAAGGAGAAAGTAGTAGGCTAATCGAGAGCATTTAATTAATACAAATGATAATGATTTAATGATAATGATTTGTGTTCCTTAAGTAAGTAATCATTGCAACACTTATGACATTTAGTAATATTTTTAATAAGTGTTGGAAAAAAAATATTATTAAAGGTCACATGAATTGTAATGGATCCAAGATTTGAATTCTAGTTGAACTTTAGATATAAAATAAATTATCTTAATAAAAAAATAAGTATTAATTATATGTGTACTTATAGTCCCCAAAAATAAGTCACTATTTGTGAAGAATACTTAGTACCAATACCCTCATCTTACTTAGTCCAATAAAATCATATAAATTTTTGTGCATAAAAAAAATCTAAACAAATATATAAAATTTTATTGGCCAGATTAGATAGAATGAGATTGTTTAATCCTATATTTTTAGTTGGGATTAA
The DNA here is from genome assembly GCF_004193775.1 of Glycine soja. Lineage (NCBI taxonomy): Eukaryota > Viridiplantae > Streptophyta > Magnoliopsida > Fabales > Fabaceae > Glycine > Glycine soja. The sequence goes on along the minus strand of NC_041010.1, from coordinate 46,179,226 downwards.
TTAAACAAATCCTTAATATTTAGAGCGTTTATGTCGTTTTGGATGGATAGAGGAGAATGATAGGAAGAAAAGAGAGAAAGTGGAGAAAACATTATAGGTGTAATTAATAATATATGTGAAGAAAAATAAAATTAAAATAAGAAGAAAGTGAAATTGAATGAATGAATTTATTTTTTTCAATATGTATAGAGATTCTAACCTTTGCATATTATATATATATATATATATATATATATGTGTGTGTGTGTGTGTGTTAAATTAAACCATAAAATAAATGTTAATTAATTTATGCATAATATATTTAATTTGCTACAAGAATTAAGTGCTGCATTAAAATATATAATCGTGTGTTGGATAAATTCACTTAAAGAAGAACTATTTGTTAACAATTTTCCTAAGGAATTGAACCATTTTATAAATAATTATTTTAATAATTTAAAGTTTCCCACACACTAATGTTTATACACTTGGTACTACTAATTAGTTACTAACCACGGCCACCAGCTCACTAACTACGATACCTTTCCTGACATTCCATTCATTCAATTTTAAATTATTGCTTTGAGAGTTTTGACTTATTTCAAAATATTTATTATCTTAGAAAATCATAAAATTTTTACCTATTTTTTAATAATAGTATTTTTAATTGATATCTTATATGATTAATCAATGTATAATTATACTTTTTAATAAAGATATATATCTTAATTGAAAGATTATTTTATCATAATAAATATGTTATTGATATTTTTTAAATATGCATATAACATTGAATGGATAACAGATAACTAATAATTAAGGTGATCAAATGCTAATAATCCTAAGAAATATAAAGAGAAACATCATTTAATGGTGGAAAACATAGATAAAAATTAATGTAAAATATATGTTAAATTTCAAATTTGCAATATATTATAATTAAACTTGACAGAAGATAGTCTATGAAAAGAAATTTGACAACAACACTCCTGAGTTTTTTGAAATTATAGATTAAGTAACCAAAGTTTATATGTGTATGTGCGTGACACTTAAGCAAAACCAACTTTAATCTTGAAGAAGTTTTTTGGCAGCTTGCCAACTTCTATGCTTAACTATAATTGATCAGGCCAAAACTATGTATATCCATCCAGATCCATTATTCACAAGTTAACAAGTTAGTAACAGTATTAATTTCACATTCATCTGAGTTCTTTACTGGTCGATAGCAACAAATACAAACCCTATTATTTGAAATGAAATATATAAAGGCTATTATAATATCCCACTCGACTTGTCAATCCAAATCACAAGGTATACATACATTAACATTGCTTTCACAGTAGAATTCAGTTAGGGCAGAATATTTTCCAAGCAACCCAATAGACCCAGTTTCGTTAATTTATTTTCTTTGAAAATAGTCACATAAACGATTGCGTAAATCAACCAAGGGAAAGAACAAAATCAAATGGGTAACGGATATGAATGAATATCCATGAAGCATGCCTTGTGCTGGTTAGAATAGCATAGGAAGAGAGTGATACCTTTTATATATAATTGATTAATACTCCATATTCTGTCAGATAATGCCCGTGTCAGAGTCTTATTGGGTTGGCTCACGTAACTATATAGACGATGCCAAAGCCATAGCATTAAATGATGGCAACGCTTCTCCCAACAGCTTCTGCTCCCTCATTAATTGCATTCACATACTCACCACTCACCTCCTCCTCCATTACATGGACTAGTATTATTTTTACTTGTGTTTAACCAGTTTTTATATACTGTTTAATTGTGATTAGTACTTTTTCTCTTTATGTAAGTAGGAATTAAAAAAAAAGTGTTAAAAGGATTTATAATAATTTATACGTATTGTTTTATTGTTTAATTGGGTTAGGTTGAGTTAGATTTTTTTAATATTATAATATTATACTTACTTTTATCAAAAACACTTAACTGAGTTTTTTTTATAATAATATATGATATATATATATATATATATATATATATATATATATATATATATTATTTTATACTTTGATATTGTTTTTATCCTTTAATATATGATTTATATATGATAATTTTTTATATTAATTATTTTATCTTACATTTTCATTATTATAATTTTGGTTACAAATATAATTTCTCAATTGATATTCATCCACAATCAAATTTTTACATTGTCTTGTTTATTAAACTCTCACTATCAGTCTATTACCAAGCGGCGCGTGGATGGCTATCACCCATCACAAGTGCAGCTCCATTATTTATTACTTTCAAAACACAAGTCATGTGTTCATATTTATAGATTTTTAAGTTCCCATGAGTTGTCAACGAGACGAAGAACGAACGTTAAAATGTTACTTTTTAGAGAAAATTATTAAGAGATATTTGATTCGAGAAAGAAGACTTGGGTCTTGCTAATTTATATTTTAAAAATAATAGTTAAAGTTGTCATAATAAAAAATGTTTAGTGAGAAAATCAAGAATATTGACTTCTAATTCTAGAAACTAAATTTATTCAATTTGAAAATAAATCCATTTTGAAAATAAAAATTACTTGCTCAAATCATATAAAAAAATTGGAAAAAATTGTTTTATTATTCAATTGGTTTATTTAAATCTAATTTAGATTAGGTTGGATTAAATTAATTTTTTTGGGAAGTAGTAAATAGGTTTTGAAATCTATAATAAATACTTAACTAAAACTTATCTTTGATTTTTCTTATCCCATGATTTAACACTTATCAATTTTTTTAATGTAAAATACAAAAGTCATAAAAATAAAAGGATCAAGAGATTAGAAAAAATAGATGAAGCATGAAAAAAGGAACTCTTACTAATGTCCCAATTCTGACCCAACGGATCTACCCAACACGTATATATATATATATATATATATATATATATATATATATATAGAGAGAGAGAGAGAGAGAGAGAGAGAGAGAGAGAGAGAGAGAGAGAGAGAATATTCATAATTCATCAATTATAATTGTATTCACACATGAAGTATAGCTAAAATAGACTTAGGTTTCCCATTGACTCTTTTCTATTATTCTCTTATTTCTCATTCACATTCACTTTGCTTGTTATTTCTCCTTGTTCACCCATATTAATTGTGAATTTTGACCAATATTCTCTATTACGTTTTTATGATAATATTTATCATTTTTATGTTGAAACGAACATAATTATTCAACTACACATTTAAAATTTTTTTTAAAATAACTAATAGCACATATATGTATCACTATCTTATTAAAGGGATGTATTAAATAGAGACAATTATATCTCATCGTACTAACGTTTAATCTTAATTATAATAATAGTGCATCATTTGGGTTCTATAAATTTAAAGACAGGTTAGTTAGAAGTATCGATAATTGACCTAATAAAAATTTATTAAATATCTGAATCTAGCCGAATCCAATCACACTCAGCTCCTACTTTAATACTAATATATTGGTGATAAATATTAACTATAGAAAATAAATTCTCTCAAAAGAAAATATAAAAAAATAAGAGCAAATTTTAAGTCATAATTACTATTTTATACCTCTAATTTATTATAAAATTTACTAACGAGACATTTATGGATATTCCATAAAAATAAATGTATTTCTTAGACTAATAATATAAATCATACTCGTCGATTAGAAAATAATATTTCACAAGGACTAACATCAGACTACAAAAAATTCGTGTATTAACGTGGAACTAACATCACCATTAAATATAATCACCAATTAAATAGTATTATTAACCATTAATTAAAATTAACTAACTTATTTCTTTCACTATAAGGCTTTCTTCAAAATTTAGAAGAAACTTAAATTAAAAAATTGACCAAACTAAAATCTAAAATCAGATAAAAGGGTAAATTTCATGTTAACTCATAATTTACTCGAAAATGACTTTATAATGAGGGAACAGGGACTTTCTGGAAGTAAATCATTAGTGAATGCACTTGGTATTTATACACTATTTTATAGTAAAGATCACCGAAGCATTATTATATGCCCTCCAATTTTTATTCAAAGAATTAGTGTCACCATGTATTTATAAGCACGTATTAGTATCTACCAAAAAATATGTGCATGTATTAGTTATATCCAATAACTTACAAACTAAGGACACGTCAAATTACTAAACTTAAGAAACGAAAAAAGAGTACGAACTTAATTTTGAAAAAATGAACACAAATTATTGATTTGATCATATGCAACAAACTACTAGATCCAATTCTAGCATACTCCCACCAAGTCAATACAAATCAAAATGATGATAACTTACAATAAATATTCCTAACCAGAAACACAATTTTGTTCCTTTTTGTTTCTCACATTTCTATTCATTTTTTTTTTTCCTTCTTCTGCTACTGTATGGAGCAAACAAAGGGGTCGACCCGAGTCAATACCCGAACCACCACCCTTGCTTTGTGTTGAAAATCCTAACCCAACCCGGAAAAGGTCTCGGATCCTCATATCACCATGCAAGGAGTTCTCTCACCCACGCGCGGTTCGTTCTTGACTCAACACCCCCACCCCTCGCGTCCTTCACACGCGCCACCTTTAACTACAAAATGTAACCTAAATTCTCCAAAACAAAAATAATAATAATAATAATAGACAAAGCCAGAGTCACGTGACTTTCAGCTTTCGCAGTGAAGCGCTGATTTGATCTTCTGCACGGTGCAGGAGATGAGGTTGTTCACCGTCTCCACCGACTCCACCGTGAGCTTCGCCGTGGGGAGGCTGTTCACCAGAATCTGAAACGCCACCGTCAGGAGGCACCCGCCACTCGCCGCCCTCTGCTGCGACGCGCCACCGTTCTCCTCGACGGACCCGTCGGGCACGATGGCGAACCCCGACGGAAGAAGCGCCACGTAAGCAGAGTCGCCGCCGTTCATCACGACGTGCATTGCCGGAATGTCCACCGGCGCGTACACCACAAGCGACCCCGACGCGTCTGTGCACGTCTCTTGCAGAATCAACATGCTGCTCTGGTTCGCATTTATAGCCTGCAACAAGAAAAAAATTAAAATTATCATTTTTCATAAGAGAAAAATACAAATTTAGGTGTTGTCGTTTTCGTTGAGTTGGGTGGAGGAGCTAGTCAAAACCCCTATTTTTTTATATAAAGAGAAAAATAATTATGAGGTCAGAAGTGAAGAAAATAGAAAGTTGACAAAAGTCGTGTATTTTGACTTTGTTTTTATAAAAGTTTACTGAAACAAACGCTGCCCTATTTTCTGCTGCCAAAATTGTCCTCATAGATACTTCCAAAATTTTCCAAGCCTGTCCTTCTCAATTTCACCTTTTTTATCCCCACACTCCGCGACAAATCAATACTGACGTTTCCTCTTCTCGTCACAAAATCAACAATGGTAAAACAAAACTACACTCATACACACACCATTCAAATTTCATCTCACGTATTCCAAGTTCTTTTTTTGTGCTATCACTGAATCTACATTAAAATTCAACGAACCTATTCCCATCACATCTCTTAGCTACTATTAGTAAAGTTTGGTCTGAACAAAACTCCTCATTTCATTTTGTGTGTATATTTTTTTATAACCTATAGTTATGATGTGATATAATAAGAGATAAAAGAATGTGTACATACACTGGCTCTAAGGAGGGAGACACAGTTAGCATGGTCTTGTCCCTTGGCAATGTGAGCCATCTCTTGCATTGGTCCACCGTTGGAGAGGATGTCCCACTCACTCCGGAGCCGCTCGTCACGGAGGAAGTCGAAGAGCCTCTGTGGCGAGACGGGAAGCCACACCGAGGTGGCGGCGCTGAGGACGATCCCCGGCGGTTCACCGGGGTCATCCACGCTCTTCCTCGTCATCACCCTCACGTCCTCCCCCACGTTTCCCGCGTTCAGCTTGTTCCACTTGTGCACTGTTGAGGCACACACACCAGCACAGAAGTTGTTCGTCATGCGCTGTGCCAGCTTCAACATGCTTCTCCTTCCACCTGAACTTATTGCTGCCACAACCAAACCATATAATAAGCAAAATTAAAATGTAGCATGATGTTAAATGAAGACTCTTTTGTGAAAAATAATAATAGTACTTAGAGATCGACTACTCCATTAAATCATGTTTGACTGATTAAGATTAAATGGTTATATAATTACCAGCTCTCTTTTAATTTTAATTGTTCATGTATATGATTTTATGGTCTAGACTAATGAGAATTGTTCTCACTAAATATCTACCTATGTATATAATTATAGTATCTATATAATATGTAAACAAATGTACCTGAATGTTCTCTAGAGGGAACTGCTGAGGATATTAGAATAGCTAGGCACTCGCATTGGCGTTGAAGAGTGGCAACCCAACGTTGTGCACCAAACCCCGTGCCTGAGCTCAATAAGGGTCTATAGAGCTGGTGAATTTGGCTTTCGTCGTATTCTGCATGTTCCACCCATGTCACCTGCGTATAATTTAAACCCTGTCATATAAACTCATACCCATTTCACAAGTGATATTATTTTTGCTTTATGAACTTATAATTTAGTTATCATGCTACAAAGTGGACCCATTGATATTATATTGCTGAGGTAGCACTAATTATAATGAGTCAGCAATTTTGTAGACCAAGGACTAATGTACGGAAAATTAATTAATCAGAAAGATGCATGACAATTAAATTAGGTGCAAAGATGCTGGTGAATAGAAGCATGTGAAAAGCAAATCTTGGAAAAGCCTGACGAATGGGTTGAACGATAGACAAGGTATCTCATGGAGCTTGGCGCAAGTACATAAAATATTAAGGTACTACTACTAGATAAAGTCACCGTGGGATTTGGAGAAGCAGTAGCTGCTACGTGCAGTGTTAAAGGGTTCATCGAGATTTGCTACGACAGTGTGGTGAACTCATCCCAAACACTCAAAAGAAACAGACAAAATTATCCAGTCTTTGAGCTTGACTCAAAGGGTCCGCATTGAATTGAATATTTTTATTAATATAGGGGCTGGAACCAGGTCACGCATAGTCTCATAAATTAAAATAATGCTCGGGGAATGACAAATGTAGCAGCATAAAAAGAGTGGAATAGAAACATCATATGAATTGTTTATGGAATTAAAAAGTAGTAGGTGCAAAAAAAATTGCAACGCAAATTGTGTAATTAATGTGTTCGTGCTGCCAAAAAATTAAGTGATGATAGAGACTTCCACGAATAAATTAATGGGGTTAACCTAGATTTGTGCAACATGGTGTATTACTCAATTAGTTTATGGGATCAAAATCAGTTGTTGAAGACTGAAGATTGGAATATACTATTGAGACACAAGGGGAAGAACCATCCTAATTCAGGGGTGCAAATTCTTTGAGAGACTAAAAATATATATATTGGAATCATCACTGACAGAGTGGTTCTATAGTGAGTAATCACTAAACACGCTGAGTTACTTGGAACAAGGTATTTTTTTTAAGTAGCTTGGAAAAGCAAAAGCCCCATGATTCCTTAGCCTGGTGTTTTGCCCCCACTTTTAAAACTATTGCTCAATTAAGCTACTACTACACCATGGTGCAGTTACTTGCACCCACTTGGAAAAAATACAATAAATGTGATAAAAACATCAAAGCAGGTGAGGTAGTACGGTTTAGTAGGTGGCATATACATATATTTTTAGAAAACTATATTAAGACACAACAACGCTTGGTAGAATGTACTACTAGTAAATCATTTTTACTGTCTTAAAAAAAAAAAAAATTGGGATGCTAAAAATGCAGTGAGAACATGAACCTAGCCACCTAGGAAGAATATTGGTAACTAATTTACCTTAGAGTAACCATTTGGCATATCTTGCACCACGCAACCAGAAGGAAGCCTCCTACAGTTCACAAAAGTGGGTGCACCAGAAGTGTCTCGGATGGTATCTATGGACACATCTACCACTGCCCATAACCCCTCTGCGTGCTGCTTGCAAAAGCGTAGAAAATTGACCTCACGAACAGGAACCAAGGGAGAAAGAACTTGAAGCTCAGCATGCATCTGGTAACAAATTTATGTGACTCTTAAAACAATCCCACAATTAAAATGTAACTTTTATTTTTTTAAAAAAAATAAAAGTAGTGTAAGATAGTAACAATTTGAACTTACTAGCTGAAGGGCACCATTTCTAGTTCCATTTATTCCATTAGATATAACTTCAGCGGTTGAGGTTCTAGCAATCATACAAGGGAACATCTCTGACCAACGATTCTGTCACAGCAGAAAAGTAAATCAGCTTCACGCACGCATACAAAATCAAAAAAGAACTCGCATCACATATTTTAATGTACTCTTTTATTATTGATTAAAATTACTACAATTACCAACATTAGTCTAGAAATATATATCAACATAAAATGAGAAAACAACAAATTGAAAGGAGCCAAGGATAATAAAAGGTAGTACTAAATTAGAGTCGAGGAAAAGTTTGAGAAAAGTGTGAAGGTAGTTGAGATGCTTACTGAGTCCATTAATGTTTCAACAAGGGCCAAGCTGTTTATGATGACCATGCCAGTTTGTCTAGAGGCCTCAGTGACAAAGCCATTGGGTCTCAAGCCAATGCAAGGAGTGATAGTCCTTGTGTACTCGTCATGGTTGAGAATTTCTCTTCCACCTTCCAAGCTTCTGATCCAAAGAGGCTCATCAGTCTGAGCCATCTTCACCAACTCATCCATTGCAGCCAAAGCAAGTTCAAGAACAATAGACCTCTCAATTGATCTGTTGTCAAAGCCAGAAGGAGGAGTCACCAATGTTGTTGTTGCTGTTGTGGTTGGTCTAGTACTTGAAGGTGACACCATAGCTAAAGGGCTTGATATTCCAACCCCAAAATCAGGCATTGTTGAAGGCACAGTGCTTAATCCTCCAAAACCATTGCTCCCAACACCAAGCTCCAAGCTTGAGTTTGGCAATGGAGGCCCAATTGAGCCTGTTAGAGATGAAATGGGTCGACCTAAAAACTTGCCAGCGAGTGCACAAACACGGTCTAGTTCGTCCTTCAATCTAGCATTCTCAATTCTAAGATGCTGTTCTTCGAGTGAAATTTCACCAATCATTGCAGGACCTCCACAGTTTGTGCATATTGGATTCCTCATGGCTTCCCTCATAGACATGTTTTCTGCTCTAAGCTTGTCATTCTCTTGCCTTAGGAGTGAGTTCTCGTGCCGTTCCAATTGTGTCTAAATGAAATAAAAACGATCCATGGTTATTCTTCAGAGTCCCAAAAGCATGAAATTGTAGCAGAAAATGACTTGAAAAAATTGAAAAGTGATGGCACAAGGGTGTTGGTGTTGTGTATTTGTTACCTTCATTTGTGTTCTTCGATTTTGGAACCAAAACTTTACTTGCCTCGTTTCCAAATTAAGCCTTCTGCTGAGTTCAAGCCTTTGTTTCTCATCCGGGTGAGGACACTCCTTGAAGAGCCTAAAAAAACACCAGAAAACACAAAATCAAAAAACCCCTCCAAAAGAAAGTCATAAAATAAAATTCCACACACAAAAAAAAAGAAAAGAAAAGTAAAGCTTTAAAAAGATGATTTTTTTTTTCTTAAATGAAAACATCATCGTACGATTCAAGCTCTTGAATTTGCTGAGGAGTGTGTCGGTGATAGCGTTTTTTCCTCGGTGGGTTGTCGGCAGCATCAAAATCATCACCAGAACCACCATCCATGTTGTCACTGCCAGATCTGCTTTCATGCTCCTCTTCCCGGTTCCTTCTCAAACCATTCTGCTCGAAATTCTCGGGCATTAATCTGTTCACATCCCTTTTTCCATCTATATCACTTTGCTGCGTTTTCCCAAAACAAAACAAGAAAAAGAAAAGTAGGTAAATAGAACCAACCAAAAAAAAAGTACTTATACGAAGGAAAAGGTAAAAAGGGTATGAATGAATCTCACAAGTGCAAGAGAAAGACCAGGGGAGTTGAACATGGATTTGACCAAAGTAGGAGTGGCTAAACGAGGCTGCGAGATAGCACTAGAGGGCATTATATTGTTGCTGTTGTTGCTGTAAGGAATATCTGCTACGATCCTACCTCCACCTCCACCACTTTGTTTGGTCTCAAGAAATCCCCCAAAACTCATCCAAGTAGCCACTTTTGCTTCTTTATTTTTTCTTTTCTTTCTTTTTCTCTCCTCTCTTCAATCAAGCACACCACAACAAAAACTGCTACTACTCAAAAAATACCCCTTTGAAGAAAAACAAGGTGATGCAACTAATAATGACTCAGCCTCATGGGTGAAAAACTGTTAATCCTTGATTATTGTGTCGATTGATTCATCCAACCCCGGAATTTCCAAGCCATGGAGCACCACAAAATATGAAATGGGTCTCTCAGAATCTGCCTTATATACCTGTGAGGGCAATCAAAAACGAACCTTTTGAAACCAGGGAAATAAATAAATAAATAAATAAATAATAGAGAGAAAAGATAAAGGGGACAAAAGGATAAAGCCCAAAATATAATTAAATAAATGCTGTCTTTTATTCTATTTTTTCACACTCTTATTTTGAGAGAGAGAAAAAAGGATTAGTAATTAATAATAAGAAGAAAAAAAAACGTTTATTACTTCTTTGCTTTTACTAGTTCCTTAGGAGTTAGGATGGCATGGCAACCCTAGTCTTTCAGTTCAGTGTGTGCTGTCTCGTTCCCTGCATGATAACCGCTATGCTCGACTATGCTAATGCGTGAAAGAGAAGGAAAAAGAAAAATGAATATTTAATGAAAAGAGGTAGAAAATGAAACGCTTATAGATTTGTGCACAGACAAGAGGAGAGAGAGTTTGGAGAAGAAAGCACAGATAAAACGTAACATGTGGACACTTGAAAGCCTTACAAATACGTGCATCCAAAAAGGGTTTGGTTGACTCTTCACACTGTGATTACACACTACAAACACACTCTCTCTCTCTCTCTGTTTCCACTTTCCACTTTAACCCTGTGAATAGCTGTGAATTTTGCAATATGCCTTTTGAATAAACTTTTTGGGGATATATGAAAGAAAGTGAAGTTACTTATGATCGTGTTGTGCAGATGCACGGGGCACCCCTCTTCTCAATGCTTCCTATATAAACTGCTCTTGGGACTCTCAATAATTTGACTAAATTAGCTTAATTCACTCATGTGGCAACAAAATCATCACGGAAATTTACGCTTTTTTAAAAAAATATATATATGAGAAACTTGGGTCCATTTTATATTTTGTCCATTTGTTCACACATGACATGTATATGGTGTACCATCAAATTATGCATGCACCGCCCTGTAATTTATTTTTTCCAATTCAATTATGATTTTATAAATTTTAATATTTTTCCATATAAAATTCTTTTGATGCTATCATTTTATAATAATAATATGAATTATATTATAAAATATATTTTATATATTTCACAATATTAGTTTATTTTACAATAATAATAATAATATGCATTGTATCAAGATAATTAATAAGAAAAAGGATGTTTCGGTGAATTTTACATTCTTTTGCTTGTGTTGTACATTGTTTTCCAAACTATAGACAAGAAAAAGAGTTATCTAGTACCTTGAGTGTTTGTAGTGTGTTGTTCTCCTTGCGTTGTATCTTGGTATACACCAAACAAACACAAGTTGTGATATTTATCTGAGTGTATGTTATTTTTATTTTATTTTAAATTTGATTAAAAATATTTTAAGATATTCCATAACATTGTTAGTAAGATACACACTATGGAAAGATATAATAATTAAAATCTTTTTGAACTTATATAATAATTAAAACTAGAAAATGTAAATAAGTTAAATAACTTATAATAAAAAAATTTCAAAAGTTAAAAACTAATTAAAAAATATTTTACCAATAAAATAAAAAAATCATATAAATATAAACATGCATGTTTTTTTTTTCATATTCATTTATTCACACATGTATTTTTTTATTATCATGCTATTAATATGAAGTATCTATTAGTTTTACTAATTACTAATTTTCATCAAATAACTTGATTGATCATTTTTAATGAAAATTTTCTTTTCAATCACATTTTTTTCATGTAAATGACATCCAACAAAATGCATGCAGACTGTCTATGAATTTATTATTTTCCTATTCAATTAAGATTTTATAAATTTTAATTTGTTTCCATGTAAAACAATTTTAATGCTATCACTTAAACAAACCTGATTATGAAGATATTCAAAACAAGAAGATTTTAAATTCAATATGAGTTATTCTCAATATTTTTTTATAGATATTCTCGATATTTCTCCCACTAGTTTTAGAATAGACAATAATTCAAATAAAATATGTAAACGATGGTGTTAAATTAAAAAAATTTCTCATATGGTTATATTTGTTAAGTCATTTCACTTAATTTCTAATTTTTTTATTAATTGAAAATTTTGTTTGACTATTTGATAAATAAACTTTTTTATAACTTTTAACATTTTTAAGTAGCTTCTAGTATTTTTTTAAAATATTATTTGAAGTAATTAATATTTTTAAAAATATTAACTTCTAACTTTGTATATTTTATTTTTTTTATCTTTAAAATATTTATTTAATTTTCTTATTATTTTTTTTAAATATATCATTAATATTATTTTATATTTTTAAACTATTTCACTAACTAATTTTATCAAATACTATAATTTAATAAATTAGTTTAAAAACTTTCCATTACCTACTAATTTTATCCAACATAACCATAATCATTATACTTTCTTAAAATGGTGCATTTAAGTCCGGAGGGAGTATTTCTTTTGTCGCTCTCTCTCTCGACGTTATAACTACAATAATTATCGTGAAATTAATACATTTTCTTTCTAGTTTCTAATATTCTTTAATGTGTACATTATGATATGATATGACTTATATCAATTTGTGAAATATCACATGTATGAATTGTGATTGTCTAGTACACCCAACATTATATTTCTGATTCACATGATGAAGAGAAGATTTTTAAATACGTGCAATATAATCAATGATTGTTCCTGTTTTTCGTGAAAGTATGTGGTACACACTAAACCTCTGTAGTTGCATATTTGTATACGTTATTTGGGAAATTGTAAAGTTCACTTAATTTGGTTCATGCATATTGAAGTCGGTTGAAGATCATATCACTTCATAATTTCTCAAGAGTTCTTTCATCACGAACGTTTTGATTAACAATAGTTACCATATAACAGAGTATCAAAGGTCAAGAACAAACACTAGCAACACGTGTTCACGGGGTTCGTTTGGCTGGTCGAACCAGTGAATTTCAATTGAATGAAAATGCAGGAAACTTTTTCAGAATACTTTTCAATTATTTATGCCGTCAATGTCCATTCGTGATTTGTATTGATAGAAGAGTTTCCTAGCTAACAACAAACAGCTTTAGATATTTTATAAATCGGTAATGTTGTTTGCACATAAATGTTGTTCACTTGAGTTTAGGGGGAAATGTTAGTATTATGATATTTCTCAATATTTTTTTTATGTATGCTCGTGAGCACATGTTAAAGAGTATTAAATTATTCTATTTAAGTATTGATGAATGACCTTTACATTTTAGATACTTCTTTCTTTTTTCTTTATCCTTAGAACACAATTGATTTAAAAGCATAACGACCAAATTATCTTTAATTTTCTTATATAACTTTCACTATTATTTCTGTTTCATTTATAATAAATGTGTAAAATATTTAATAGTTAAGTATAAATAAGGGCATAATTAAAAAGTTAATAATTAGTGCTATTTTTTAAAATAAACAGAAAAGTAAGAATAAAATCTTTAAAAATTAATATATAAAAAATGAAGGGGGTATATTAAATATTTTGTTTTCAATATTTCTTTTATTTTCTTAACATGTGTCATGGATGGACATTAGAAGGTTGTTTTCTTTTACATCAAGCAAACACAATGTTAACAAGTACATTACGAATACCGAGGAAATAACCTAAAAATAAATAAAAAAGATCGAATACCGAGGAAATAAAAGAAAAACTTTTAGAAAATAAAGTGCTCTCTCCATTTTAAATTATTTGTCACTTATGTTAATGTATATATCCTAAGAAAATTAAAAATATTAGGACAAAATACCTCTTTGGCTAAGATACACTATATCTTTAGTAAAATAGTTAAACAGCAGTTGTAAATTAATTAAGCATTTAGGTTAGATACCAATAAACAATCGTACTTTTTGAAAAACAAAAAAAAGTCATATGCATTTTGATTTATAAAGTGACAAAGGTTTGAATTTAACATAGCAACAAACTTCGTCGTGTAAGACAAAATAAGTTCTAAAATAAGTGTTATTTTATTTTTTCAACCTAATATCAATTATTTTTTCTTTATATATTTAATACTCACTTTTGGAGAAAGGAAAATGCTAATATAATTAGTACTTAAGATACTAGTATAAAAATCAAAAGACAATCTTTTATAAGAAGTTATTAAAATGTTGTTTATTGATGTGAAATGTCTATAAACTTTAGTGATAGTTAATTTTAACTAGATAGTCTACTGATAATTCTTACTGATTTTTTTATTACATTTTTTTCATTCATAAAATCTAAACTAAAACATTATTTAAGAACGTCAAACAAAATTACACTCAAATCAAATAGATGTTAGTAACTTTTAATATACTCCTATCATGATTTATAAACAAAAATTAGGATAAGATCGATATACTTTTGGTCCTTTAAAATTTGTAAAGTTTAATTTTTAGTGCTTATCCCTCTAATTTTGAAATTTATTTTTCATCCTTCTAAAAAAACTTTAAATGCACCACTTTTGATCATTTACGGTGCTTTAGATAACATTTTATAGATGGATGAAAAGTGATTTAGATAGTACTAGCTGAAACTGAAAGCGGACATTTCAAAACTATAGGAATATATGAAATTAAACTTTGAAGATTCTAAAGGGACCAAAGACATTTTATCCTAAAAATTATTAATTTTTCGTTGGCAAATTCACCAATCAATAATGCTTTTATGATACACATTAACAAAGAAATTCAAGTAGTATTTGAAAATATTTAATGAGGCATATTTAATAAAATTCTCAATTATTGTTGTTAGCTAGGTCATGTAAGTCCTTTTTTTATAAATAAATAAATTTTATGGGGGTGCACTAAATGATATGAGTGTCATCTATTTAATGACCCTTATTTAGTAAATGAAACACGTCATTATCATCAAATAGAACAAAAAAAGGTTTGCTGAAATTCCTCATTTTACAAAATAAACGAATGGTTATCACGAAACATAGTGAAATTTGTGGTATTTATAGCGTTATTATTTGTAAGTTAACCTTACACGGTTTTAATTAGACATCTCGACCCAACTAAGTGTACAATGAGTCAATGGCCGAGAAAGAAAAACAAAGGAGTAGTTGTTTGCAAGTTTAACCACCTCATCTTGGTGGAGAAAGAATACTCACATATAACTCGTATTTAAACAAATAGATAGTGGTTTCTTGATTATCATGTCAAACCCGCACAATTTTGATGAAGAAACACATGTATCTTTTATTTAAAAAAAATAAATTTGAGATTAATTAAACCGTTTTTTGATAGGCAAAAAGAATTTTTATTAAGAAAACTCACCAAAGCACAAGTAGTACTGCCGGAAGAGATTAAAATGTGGATATATACATAGTTTCTTGGGTACCACCTTGCTGTGATTACAGTGATGAAGTGCGTTTTCTCGTTATGCATGGAGAGAAATATTCATAATACACTCTTAGAGTGTGGGATACAAAGCTTTAAATGTGATTATATTTTAGATAAATAATTAATCTTATAATCGATTTAAATAATTAAAATTCATGAAAATCCTCATTAGCGTGGTCAAATAAGCCACGGAACATATATGAAGGCTAATTTCTATATCTGGTATAGTTATACTATTATAGTAGAGTATTATTGTAAATGTAACGCGCGTCATGAATCTTATAATATAGTCGGGCTTAAACCCTAAAGCGGTGTGAAAGTAGGAAAACACGCCAGAATTGAAATGAGAGAGCCAGAGCTCAGCAAATTATCCTGTTTCCTTAGAGTCACGTTGTTGCTCATTTACTTTATCTGCTATGGACTTCCTACTTGCATTAAAAATTGTAAGCTTGCTGTGTTGAAATTCTCTTATTAAATTTTTAGCTTTTTTGTTTTTTTAATTTATAATTTTGGTATTCTTATTTTAAAATTGAGATTTTTAATTTTTTAATTTTTTAAAATTTATAATAGTTTCCATATTTTAAAATAAAAATATTTAATTTCTCACTTTTATAAAAATCCATTATTTTGATAATTTCGTGAAAGTGTGACAGTTAAAAAATTAACATTAATTAAATAAATATTCTTATTTCACTTTATTAAAATTTGATAGAAGAATTAAAATTATAAATTTTACAAAATTAGAGGATTACATTTTAAAATACTGGAGTTAAAATTACAAATTTTGAAAAATATGAATATTAAATATCTTTATTTTAAAATAAGATGATTAAAATTATGAATTTTAAAAAATAAAAAAACCAAAATTATATTTAATTCTAAATTTTAATACTATAAGGTCATATTTAAAATTTGCATTCTATCTATTTTATATTTTAAAAAAATAATAAATACAAAAGTGAAAGAAGTGGTACAAAGTATGCCCACAATTATCCACGTGAAGTAACATAACCCAAAGCATATAGTAATAACATATATGACAGGAGGTTCTTTTTTTTTTCTACAAAGACAGAGGAGAATTAGTGTATGCCACTCCATCCAACCAGCTGATAAAAGCACTGTTCTAATCATGAACATTGATTTGACAAATAGCCCTTGTACTTGCAGATATGGACTAGCATCTAGTAGCCTTATAAAATCAGATATATATGCAATTTTTCATTGATAAAACATATATTTTGAGACTTTTTTTTTGGTTTAGAATATACTACATATGGGGATGAGGAAGTATAACATTTCTGTATATGTTAAGACCAGGGAGGATTTGATAAACACAAACTTAATAGGTGGATTTCTTTAAATTTATTTAATGTTATTCTTTAAGTAAAATTAGAGTTTTGCGTAAAAAGAAAGAAAGTAAAATTAGAGTTTCAACTTAACAATTTAAACAATATCTATATATGTATAAAAAAATATAAATCAATATTAAAAGTTCATACTAACTATAAAATGTTATCTCAAAAAACTATCAAATCAAAATTCTACAGTAATTTAATACTACCTATAATCCTCACTTAAGTTTTCTGCATTTAATAATCAGCAGACCTTTTAATTATCATAACTCAGTGGTTCATGACTTGTACGTGTGTTGTGTTTCAGTTTTTCAGACAGTATGCAAATTAAGTCTACCATGGTTAATGTGCTTTCAATCTTTATTTCTCTTAAAAAATGAACTACTGCAACAATTGTGCTCTGAATCTTTTAAAAACAAAAGTGCATTTACTTTTGTTTCAAGAAATTGCAAATGTTAGGGGGGAAAGTCATTGCAGATGTTGAAATTCTATTTCTGGTATGAAATTTATATAGGTTGCAGCAAATGGACATAACTGCAACTGCGACATCTCATAAATATATAACACCGTGGTTTTATTTGTCAATTGATGAAGTTTTCAATCAAAATCTCCGCTGACAAAGTAATCTCTTGAAAATTGGAAATCCTGCCTCCTAATAAGCCTCTTTGGCAATCCAATCCAAATTAGATATCAGTACTATGCATCTGTTTTCTTTTTATATTATTCAACAAGAGATAATTCATTAGTTAAAATTGAACAACTCTAGATCAATATTGATTTATACGGTTAGTGAAGTTTATTGATTTTTTTGGTAATAGAAATACTCATGTGTATTTTCACTTCAAAATGGTTGGATAATATTCTATTTGAGTTCACTTTACTGTACAGAAAATTTTAAAAATAAATAAATCATTCAACTCAACTTGAGTCTTATATGATGTCAGTGAACATTTTACAAAATTAACATTATATGATTTTTAAATAATTATCTTAATGATTAAAACAATTTAAAGTATCGAATTCATATGAAAAATGTAGCATGTAATAATTAATTAATATCAAATACGTTTTTATCATTTTTAATAAAATTGTGGTCTAAATTATAACAGTTATGTAAATTATTTTATTAACATGTATTATTCTTTTATATTTTTTATGGCTAATATAAATATTTTTTTGTTTGAACCCCTTACCAGATAATTATTTAGCGTGTATAAAATAATATAACGTGTGATTTTTTTATTATAGATATAACGTGTAGAACTATTGAATTGCATATACATTGGAAAAAAATAGATTTAATTTATGACCTAGGAAAAATTTAGGTGAGTATAATAATACCGAAAAGATGTATAAATTCCAGTTTATGTTTTTATGAATTACATTGATTAATACGAAATGTTTAATTTAATGCTTCACCCTTTGACATCGAGCATTTTTCTTTTCAGGCCACTGACATCATCCAAATATAATGTTTCTACTCACTTTAATTAGCTCGCCAGTATATACTTGCAATTAACTGAAGATGAAAGGTTTCTAAGTGTATTAAAGCCATCTTTTTTTACCCCTCTTTTTTTTTATCTCTTCCGATCCTTAATTATTCTTATTTACACTATTAGTATATATATTTTTTAAATCCTTTACTAACAGTATGTTTCTCATTAGGCTTTCCCTCATCGCTATGAACTTTATTTAATAGAATTTGAACTATTAATATTAGGGGAAAAGAGACACTATGGTGCCAGCTCACTGCATTTTCATATTATTTTTAAATAAAAAAGAAAGATAATAAAAATTAGTAGTGGTTGACTGATAGTTATAAAGATAAAATAATAATTTATGTATGTAATTATAGAGATAAAATGGGTATAAAAATGTATATACTAAAACATCTTATTCTTTTTACATATATAGTTATAGATACTCGTTAATATTAATAATATGATGTAAATATTATGGTAACAATAATTTGTTTAGGATAAAAAAATGAAATATGCAGTACAACACATTTTATAGTTAATGTACATTAATAATGATGAATATACTAATAGTCAAATTTTTTATTGAAAATAAATACTAATGATGATTAATAAAAGACAAACTATTGTTAGTAAAAAATTTCTATTGCTTGATGAATCCTTTTTATGTTTTTTTTCCTCATCCATCACTCATCCTGATTTACTTTTTTTTTTTTTAATTTCTTTCCTTTCTATATCACTTTCTATTCGGATTATATACTTTTTTTCTGTCAAGGCAACATGGTACACTACACACTGTTTTTTCATAACAGAAATTCAACTTATAATTTATCACTTTTCAGGAGATAATTAAGTCATTTCTGTTAGACATAACTTTCATTAATAAAAAATATTTTTATAAAATTAAAATAATTCAACTATTCTCTTAATATATTTCAAATTAAGGAATGGGATTTTCGTGTTTTGTATTTAGTCCTAACATCCACCTAAATTTGACGTTTCAACACGGTTTCCACGACTCCTCCAGATAGATGTCGTGTCACTGGGGTTATTTCCATAGAGTGTCCAACATCTTAATCTATTAAGGTATTAATTTGATCACTTGAAAAATGAAAGAGAAATTACTATATATTATGGTGTAAAAGATTTTATATTAATTATTATTCAATAACAAATTATCAGGTATAATAAAACTATTGATTTGCTTAGTTACTATTTTGAAAATTATACATATTGTGATTTTTTATTAATTAGCAGTATAGAAAAAATTATACTAAAAATATATAGAATTTAAAGTCAAAATGAAAAGTACTGTTAAAGATGGAAGATACATGCACAAAACATTGTATTTTGTTTGAAAATGAAGAGGAGCAAGAGTAACTAGAGTGAACAGAGCTGAAGAAGGTGGAATAATGAAATTTTTACCCAAACATACCTAAAAAAACAATTAACTACGCAAACACACATATCTTTTTTTATTTACTAAAACATACAAGTTTACGATGTAAATTTGGATTGAGGGATCCAAATTTACACTATAATTTTCAGAAAATTTTACCAAATAACATTGAGAATTCAAGTTTTCTCAACCCAAATTCTCAACCTGTTTTTCTTTTACAAAAAAAATAATATTTTTTTAAAGATGAAAAAATAATATAAATAAAGGAAACTAATTCAAAATAATAAAATTAGAGATGTCTGTTACACAACATCTTTTAAACTATGATTAGTTTTATCATTTTTATGTTTCAATTGTTATTGTTAATATGTTCTGTTATTTTTGTTTTATTATGTTTTGTTTTTATATATTGTTAATATAAATGAGATGTAGTAACTATATATTCATTGTCTTTTAGTTAATTTAATTTTTTAAAATCATTTTTCCCTTTTTAATTTATTTTAAGACTACTAATTAATTTTCTTATTTTTTAATTAACGTACATAAGGAAAAAAAAACCGGCAATGAAATAAAAATTAAACTTTATGACAAATTTAGTGTTTTAAGTTTACAATAAAAACCGCCAATTTATATATTTGTGTAAATAATAAAGGATATGTATGTTTGGTTATATAATTTTTTTTTATGTATGTTGCCGAAAAATTTCCCTGGAAAATAATGCGCTTATGACAACCTGGTGAGGGTTGGAAAATTGAAACCCCAAATTAAGAATGAGTCATTGTCATGGTGGCACTGAAATATAGGAGCATATACAAAGGTGGATAGAGAGCGCGTTTACCATTAGAAGACCCACAGTACCACATGACCTTTCACACTCAATATTCAGCCCAAGGTTGAAATTATGGGAAGAGGACACCTTGTTCACCCTTGCATGCATTGCCTTCACTTTCTTGGGGTGGGAGAGAGAGAGAGAAAGGGGTTGTGAATTTTTTGAGAGCAATGGCAGCTCTATTAGGAGAGGGGGAAGGACCACTAAGGTGTGTGTATGGTTAGGTGTGACTATTTGTTTGCATTTATGTATGCCAATTTCGTGTTCCAGCACATTACAACTGTTCTAGTCTGTCTTGCGTTCAATTTCTCAAGGTACTCCTAGTTCTAGAGGAGAGCCACTCTCTCTACGCCTCCTTAATTGAATAGATGGGATATAGTCTTAACAAATTATCATTAATATACTTAGTGGAAAATAGTTTTATGACGAATCGGGAAAAAAAAATCATATTGTTCGTTGATTCATTTTTCTCGTAATTTTTGTATCATATTTATGATCGATTATTTTTAATTTCAACATTGATTGAATTTTATAGCTTTAGATTGAATAATGAGTTGATTCGAGTATTGTTAAAAATCTTTAAATAAATCTTGTAGACTAGTAAGCTTAAATCTTTAAGCAAATCAATAAATATATAATATTACAGTAATATTCAATATGAAAAATATTATTATTTAAACTCTACATATTATTATGAGTAAGTTACATAATTTTTTTTTATGTTTCCACTTATTACACCCAGCTAAATGTACCCTTCTATTCTGTACCCCTATAAACTCCCTCTAATTTATTGGCTTGTATAATAACATTAGACACCCTTTCCTGCCACTCCATAGATAAGTAACCCTATAATTCATACGTGTTTTTAGGTCGAGGATATGCGTGAAGTGTCTCCCAGAATATGTAATGGAGGATCGACTAAGGGAATTATTTTCTGAAAAAGGAGAAATCACTGATGTCAAGCTTATGCGTACCAGTACTCTTTAATATTCTTTCCTCAAATCATAATAATATATCACTATCCCACTTTTCATTTTAGAATTATGATTGATGATTGATATGTGTTGATTTGCATGTTAACTCAGAGATGGTAAGAGTCGCCAATTTGCTTTTATTGGATTTTGTGAAGACCATCAAGCTCAGGAAGCTATTCGATATTTCAACAAAAATTATCTTGGTGCATCTAAAATTACATGCGAGGCCTGTTGTTTATGTTATTTTGTATCATTCTTTGATTTCTTTCATTTTTTTTCTTTATACTATTCTATTATATAACATGCTTTACTATGTCTTCATCAACCATGTAGGTGGCTAAAATTATAGCTTGGCGATACAAGTCTTCCTCGTCCATGGAGTCGATATTCTAAAAAGAAAGACAATAAAGTGACTACCCTAGATGGAAACAA
Organism: Glycine soja; assembly: GCF_004193775.1. Classification (NCBI taxonomy): domain Eukaryota; kingdom Viridiplantae; phylum Streptophyta; class Magnoliopsida; order Fabales; family Fabaceae; genus Glycine; species Glycine soja. The sequence continues at coordinate 46,157,129 of NC_041010.1, read as the reverse complement.
ACATGCTAGAGCTAAAGGACAATAAGGAGAAAAGTCTAAGGACATTGTTGATATTGATGACCCACAACTTCAACAATTTCTTCTGGTAATGCAACCTAGGGCTAGGGTTAAATTGTGGGTCAATGGCACACCCATTGCCTCATCCAATGTTTGCAACAAAGTTTCATCAGATGCAATTCATCCCATCTTAGTTCAAAGTGGCTCACTGATAGGAGGACTTTCAAACAATCCTAAACACAACAAGTCACGTGAGCTTGAGCACGGTGAAGTGATTTATCATTTATGACATGGATTATTTCAAGAGTAAAATGACTAAGGAGTGATTCGATGTGCATTGATGACAAACATAATCATGCAGTCATGCTATTGAACATGAGAAAGTTGCAATTGTGACCCTTTCAAAGGAACCTCAAGAAATGGTGCTGAAGAGTTAGATCTAGAGGATCAAGAAGATACTTGTGGAAAGGGTGTTGCCCATGATAAAGCTCAAGTGAATCCAGAAGCTGAAAAAGTAGTTTCTGAGTCCTGTCGATTGTTTGTCCATAATCTGCCCTACACAGCAACGTACTCATTTAGATTCTAATAAATCTCTCTTTTTAAAATTTTTTTGGATCCATATATGATACTGTTTATCATCCTTTTCTAATTAAGTTATTTAAAATGTAAGGAATGTCTTGAGCAAGTTGAATTATGAACATTACTTAATACTAATATCTATCAGTGTTTCTTTGGTTTCGCTTAACCTTACTACTATTAATATTTGTATTGCTTGTTGGTTTTAATAATTGTGTTGTTATTTTAATTGTTACAGTACTAGTGAGGAAGAACTGCAACAACATGTCGGTAGTGAGCTCTTGCCTGCCAGTTAGTTTGGTGGTGGTGCCTTAGAGGTTCATGTGGTTGTCAATAAAAGTACAAAACTATCCAAAGGAATAGCATATATTCTTTTCTCAGGTCCAGAAATTGCAAGAAGGTGAAAATTGGGTGACTATAAGTTGTCTCACTGTTATTTATACCGACTTTGTTATATTGCAAATCCTAGTCTTTTTGTTCATTTTGTGGTGTATCCTTTGAAATTATTAAGTCATTTTATTTTAAAAGTATCTCCAGGTAGCAGATGTAGTCAAAAGTCATGTAGGCATAAATAATCTTTGGACTACTTTATTTTTAGACTTCCTCACAGCCACTCCATATGGAGTTGGCTCTTTAGTAATTTTGGTTAATTTGGGATGTCCTCTGAATTCAGAAAAGTTCTTCTGATTAGCTTTAGCAGATTTGGTAGAACCAAGGAAGGAAAGACCTTTGTGTTCTCCCAATTGTCCTCTCAATTCAGAAAAGTAGTTTGGTTGTGTTGTTTTTTTATTTAAAATAATATTATAATACTTCTTTCAACTAAAAATTAGTATATATAGTACATTAATGCTCAAAATATGGATTTTACATCTAGGATTTGACATGAAAATTGTAGGTAATATTGGATTGGTTTAAGTTGTAAAGTTCTGAAAGATTGTATGAACCTCTTGGATTATATATGAACTTTTCTGCGACGAATCAAAAGTAGGTTGGAAACAATAATCCCTTGTGCCTGAATTGGAGCTACAACATCACTAGACATTGGATAACAGTGCATGTTGTAAAACTAACAACTGTTTCCAAAACTTTGACGGCCAATTGTCATTCATCAACTGACATTGTGTCACTAAAATTGTTTTGACAATAATTGATGTGATAGTATGATAAATGTTCATCAGGGCAAGAAAAAAGTTACACCATTCAATCCTCCGAGGAAGATTGTTGTATGTTATGCCAGCCATATCATATATCGACAGATTTAGTTTAGGATTTTGTTATCACATCTTATCGTTAGGATTTATTTTTTAGTTCAGAATTATGTTATGAGTGTCATAGCTTATATCTTTAGGATTTATCTTTACTATAGGATTATGTTATTTGAATTCTGTCTCTCACTAGCATACTGTCCTATATCTATTAACCTCTCCCTCAACCAACTCGATCCCTAAAAGATAAATCCTAAAGATAAACTATTATTTCATCTATGCTGATTCATTGAAGTTTTGCTGACTTGTTTCATATGCTATTCAATGTAGGGATGCTCCATTATACTTGGAGTGGGCTCCATTATACTTGGAGTGGGCTCCTTCCAATATTCTTAGTCAAAGCTCAACATTTAAAAAAATGAAAATGAATAGTGGAATTGGTGAAAATGATGTCAAACAGCTGAAATTGGAGCAAAATGTATTAAGAATATCATATGTGGATATTGGTCCAGACAGAGTACAGGTTTGGCATATTAAATTGTTTTTCTTTAACCTGTAATATATGCTCTCATATTACATAAAATGGAAGTTGATTAGTGTGAGAATTTAGAATATTGAGTCTCTATCCTTACCAATAGTAAAATTGTAGTCATATATATTTATTTTTGTATCATGATGCCACCATGGAGAAATATTCCATAGATCATTTTGCAGATCAGTCAATTTTTATTTTGAAATTGTCGAATGCTAAATATTCCATATTGTTTGTTCTTCAATTATTATTTAATCTTTCATGTTTCAGGCTCGGACCCTGTTTGTCAAGAACCTAAATTTCAATACAACAGATGAGAGTCTGAGGAAACATTTTAGTGAAAACATGAAAGAGGGAGCAATTTTGAGTGTCAAGGTAATGGGTTTAAATGCTAAGTGCTAACTTTTTACTTTTCATGACTTGCTGTTTTTTCATATTTTTGTTTTGCTTCTGTCACAAATAGGTGAAGAAACATTTGAAAAATGGGAAAAATGTTTCCATGGGGTATGGATTTGTTGAGATTTACAGGTATTTACAACTTAAATCAAACAATGCCTGATATGTGGATTTTGAGATCCTATTTGTAATGATTCTAATTTGAAAGTGAACGTTCTAATTTTATTTATTTATTAATTCGTTTAGGGTACTGCTTTGGATGAGCATGCTCTAAGGGTTAAAATTTTGTCAAGTAAAAAGTGAGGGACAAGTACAAAAGACAATTGAGAAGGGCAAGAGTTTGACAAAGTTGCATGTAAAAGATGTTGCTTTTGAGGCAACAGAGAAGAGTCTGAGAGAATTGTTTAAACCATTTGGCGAGGTGATTACTATTAAAAACTGTTGGTTCATATAGTTCTCTTGTGCAAATAGCAGCACTTTATTTATGCTCAAAACACTGCAGATTAAAAGCTGAAGGTTGCCGAAGAAGTTTGGATGTCATAGTCATAGAGGCTTTGCTTTTGTAGAATATGTTACTCCGAAGGAGGCAGAAAATGCTCTTTCAACACTTCAACATACCCACATATTGGGCTGGCATTTGGTAAGAGAAACTAAATTATGGATTTAAAAATTTTGATTTAGTGACACCTCTATGTTGTGTCCCTCCTTCCCTTTTCTTGGATAACAATTGTCAAATTGCAAATATTTGAGAACTAATGGTCCTTATTATTTTCAGAAAATAGAGAGAACGAATGTTGATCCGAGTTTGGATGAACAGCGGGCTCAAACAGCTGCTCAATTTAGTAGACATATGAATTTCAAAATGCTACTATGTTATCCAAGAAAAGAAAGAACATCAGTATCTTAGATGAAGGAATATGAAGTTTAAAAGGAAAGTTCATTAGTATGAGGCCAAAGATTTAAGTGTCTGTGTCTGAAGTTCAGGGATCACGATTATGTGTAAGAAAATAGACAAGTGATGCAAAAGTAAGTTGGAGGGAACATACATGTTGCACTCATTGCTGGAGTCAGAAGGAGATTGTGGATAATTCTTAGCAAGTGCCATTCACACTGTTGATTGGTTTTAGGAATTAAATTGATTCTATAAATGAGATTTTGTCTAAGAAGTATTAAAATAATTATTGATTTGATTATTTTATTTTTGTATTTGTTTGAACATTTCTTCAAATTTAGTTAAACTGCAATTGATTTTTTTTGTTTTAGATTTAATTGCATGATTGATGATTTACCTGTTATTTATTTGTTAACCATAAATTTGGTTTTTGAAATGGTAAGGTGATATTATATTGACTTGGTAAACTCCCAGATACTTTAGTCCTATAGATTTTAAAAACCATCTAATAGTCCTTTGACTTTACAAATCTACATTCAATTTAATAAAATGATTTTTTCAAAAAATAAAGTACAAAAGAATTAAAATAAAAAGTTTAATGGTGATAGTGTAAATTACTTTTTGCTACGTCAGGGACTAATAAGTAATAACCTCACCAAAAAAAAGAGTCATAAATTTTAAGAGTTTAAACTTTATCAAAATTGTGTTTGCACTACCAAACATCAATCGCGTACATAGCAGTTCAAAACTCTATGGTATATACGATGTACGCACTGCCCTAGTCATTCCTACTTTGTTTCAATTGAAATAACCACTTGGATTTAACTCTAATGATTTGAGAGGGTGAAAATTGGGGAAAAGAAATTATATGAACCAACAATTCCAAAAGATTGCTAGATGAAAATACATGAATGAATTTATATTACATCTCTAACACTTTATCTAAGAGCCCGTGATACCATGCTCTTAATTAACAGTCTAAAAAACTTAAGCAGATAGGAAATTTTCGCAATCGATTTAATATTACATCTCTAACACTTTAGATTCAATCCATGATAAAAATTCACGATAAAATACAAATGTAAAAGAAAAGAAAAAGGGTGAAATGTAGCTGAACTAGAATCAATGATTATTCTTTTTTAATATAATTTTTTTTTGAATTACAACCATCTTTGAAGTTGAGAGAAAGTATAATCAACACTGGCTTCCGCTTTCCACCTAAAACTGCACAAGGGTCTTCCCATCTTTTTCAAATCTTAACCTTTATATGAGAATATTGAATCAGATTAGAAAATGGCATGGCATCCCTTTGATGCCATAGAGAAGATATCTTTGACACCACCCTCACAGAAAGGAAAAGGGAATTCACCTAAATTACACAGTGGCGTCCGTGGAATGGGAATTAGAGCTTCCAGAGAGTCTTGGTTGCAACTAGAATCTTTTCTCTGCCGTGTGATTCAGGTTCTTTATCGTAAACCGTAGGCTTCCACCTCACTGCACCAGCAATGTGAGCTACTCTGTCAATTACTTCAGGAGCATCCCTTACCACCATAGTTCCCTCAGGACGCAAAATTCGATCAATTTCAACCATTAAATCAACAAGAGTACATCTGCCATGAAGGTGTGAAGCTATCAGGGTGAGCTCATTGTTTATGCACATAACATTTTGCATCAGTAAAGAGCATTTGTTTGTTCTCTATGTTAACAAATATTTATAAGCAACGACCATGAGTTTTCAATTTAGGAATTCAATATATTAAGTTATTCACCAATATCTTCTGCAGTCCCTTGTATCAAAAAAGGATCTTCCAAATCAATAGATTAACAGCTTCGGAAGGCAGAAGCAGTGAAATCATATTAACAGTTAAAAATGAGCATACCTGTTTTGACCAGATGCTGGATCTTTTATAAGGGATTCAACGCTGACCACATGGATTAGATCATAGCTACGAGGATATGTTGAAAATGGTTCGCACCTGGGAACATAACCATACAGCTTATAGATCTAAGAAAATTCATCCATTATAAATTGAAATGCATACCCAAATGTGTTTAATAAAAAAATTTGGCAACTGATCAGAAGCAGGATCTAGATAAAAATTCAAAGAAGAGTGTTATGTGCTTTAGGTTTTAACTTTATAATTATAACAATACCTAGAAGATTGCCACTCCTTTTCCATTTATCATTATTTAATTGAGCAGAGTTTAACATCAATTTAGATCCAAAAAATAATCTCAAGAGAACTAAATTAGCTCGACACAGAATGAATTTCTGTTACATTACAAGCCTATCTATGCACCCACACAGACAGACCCAAGATACTGCAGGGAGCAGTAATTGTCAAGAAAAGTAGAGCTACAAGCATCATGAACTAGTCAAAATTGGAATGCAGGAAGCAACTTGTAAGCAAATGAAACAGCTGAAATCCAGTTGAATCAGTGTTCTGGTCTAAAAGACAATAATCATTGTGAAACACAAATTTTTCCAAAAATATATCCTATTTTGAAATTGCATCATCAGTTAAAAAAAAAGAAGTTTATTTTCCAAGACGTGTCAAAAGATCAGAGCTTGAAAGATTCGGGATAATTCCTTTAAGACAAGAAACACTGAAACATTCAGAAAAAGCTCACCAATCATGATAAACTCCAATAAGACCTCTGTCAAAGATAACATCAAGAGTAGGTGGCTTTTGTGCTGGAACTACATTCATCACCCACACAGGATCAGATTTTAAGGCTGCCGCAAAACCTCCAAATAATGCATTCATGTCCATGACATTGCGCACAGATTGAGTGCCCAACTTGATTTTTAGAGAATTCTTATAGTGTGCCACCCTCCTTACCCACCGCTTAGTGTCAGCCTCATACACATCAACACCGTTTTTCAGGAGTGTGGATCTCGGAGGTGTTGCAGTAAGCCTCTCCGGCCACTTGGGAATTATCCCAATAGCATAATCTCCTTTAACATATGTCCTACTGACACATTTCTTCAATTTGAAGTACCTGAATCAAGAAGATCTTTTAACAATGACAGCATTCATGCAAATGATATATATAAATATACCAATGCTGGACAAGACAGAAAGAGAAGCAAGGAAAATAAGAGGAAAAAACTTAAACTACTAAACTAGCAATAGTCTGCTGGAAATTACCAAGCTTGACTTGGGTCATCTGAATCATCACATAACTCAAGACCAAATTCATTTTCATTGGGAAGACACGATTCTCCGGCTGGCTTCTTCCAGATCACAGTGTTACCATCTACAGCAATCAGTTCATAACACAAGGCTCTTGCCACAGCTTGGAGATCAGACCATTCTTTATCTTGTTTAGGCCACTGAACAGGGGGACCAGAGATGACAAAATATCCACCAGGACGAAGTAATCTGTCCACTTCAATGAAATAAGAGGCATCTGCAAGGCACATTTGCTGCATTAGGGAAAGGACAAGCATGCAGAAGATTGGAATATATGCACAAGTGAGCTGCAATGAAGAACTTACTGTAGGCTGTAAACGGGATCAAACACCTAGAGCAATGAACTAAGTCAAATCCAAATGCAGGAAAAGGTTGTCTGCGGGTGCCAAGCATAGCAACAAAAGCTGGTACTCCTCTTTCCAAGGCAAATTGTATTTGAGCTTTATGTGAATCTCTTGGTGCAAAAGACATGGTTAAAATATTCTTAGACAGCATATATCCTCCAAAACTAGCAACCTGTGAAAAAATAAGATGTATTAGCATGTTAAACAGGAATAAATTCTAGTAAGATCTCAAAGGAAAACAAGATAACAGCTCTTACTGTCTTACCCCACACCCCATGTCAAGTGCAGTCCTCAGAACACCTTCACTTATGGGAATGTATTGACCAAGTTTTTCTATATATTGTTCTGCTCCATCAGGAAACATTGTACCACCACCAGGGAATATAAAGTGTTGACCTTCTAGTTTCATCCATCCCTGGTGACCTTTCCTGTCAGCAATCTTGTTGTACGGCATGTTGCTGTGCCATATCTGCACATAATATATTATCAATATTTTGGATGGATGAATCAATGAGTGATAAATCCCAACATCATTCTAAATTAGAGTATATGATATCTTGATGATGTTCTGCAAATGTGAACAAGAAAAAGTGGAAGATATAGAAAGAAAAATATTATGTGCATTACCCTCTCCAATCCATCCTCTTAAATCTTTTAACATTACAGAGTAATAGTTAAAATAAGAAGCATTTATCACAGAAAACTACCATGGGAACCTCAATCAGGCATCCATATAAACAACTACTTAAACATCATTTGCCCATAGCTCTATCAGGAATTACAAATTTACTCTAGAACAATTTTTTTAGATCTCTGATTTATCAAAGCACTTGATAGAAGTTAATTGATCAAACCAGAGGAATTAATTAATTTAACCCCTTCTCTTTTCTGTCCTCTTTTTTTCCCAATCTATCTCTCAATTACATCAAACCATATACTAAATTCTAATTTGGCTGCTAGCCTCACATCGCGATTATAATAAAGTCACACCATCACCAAAGAGGCCTCTTCCAAAGAATTTGAATTCAGGGAATTTTCTTTGTCCTAGGGGTTTCTAGAAACAAATACAATGTGGCCTTAGTAGTCACAACTTCACTGCTAGAAAACACAAACATCACATTTTGCTAGATCAATAAGAACTCTAAATTAGAGACACCCATCAAGATCACTTCCTTCATAAATGGCATACTGACATCTCATCATTAAGTGATCCCAGTCTGAACCATACAAAAATGAACTCTTCCACAACCCAAAAACATAATTTTTTTGTTATTTGAATCACCGAGTCATATAAACTATTTAAGAGCCATACTTGCAACAAGGTCCCGGATCCAAAAGCAGCTGAAAATGCAAGTTTTTTCTTCTCCAAAAACTCAGACCCCAAAACACTAAGAAAATCATATTTACTAACAGTTTAAACACCAAACACAAGTTACTTAGTCCTTTCCTCCAAGCCAACCAAAGTCAACATACACAATAACAAAACACTCCAATTAAAAACAGCTTATAAATAAGTACTCACAAAAAGAACTTAGGCCCTGTTTGGATAAACTTCTCAATAAGCACTTACAGGAGAAGAAAAACGAGGAAAAATGACTTGAGCTTCTTCCATAAGCTAAAATTAGCTTATGCACAAGTGAAAATCAGTTCTTGGACAAGCTAAACAAGAGAGCTTCTACAAAAAAGCTTAATTTGAACTTATGGAAGAAGCTTAATTTCTTTTCCTACAAGTGCTTGCTGAGAAATTATCCAAACAAGACCTTCTTCAATAAGTTCTTAATTAAGTTGTGTGCCTAGACAGCCCCTAAATTCATTAAGAAAAACACAAACAAAACAAACAGTCACCAACTCTTCAAAGTTCCCTCACCACCAAAACACAAAACACACACCTTGTGCAAGCTCTCCGGCCACGGCACCGGAACCCGGTACCCGTGGGGCGGCGGAATCAAGCAGAGTGGCGAGTCCTCCGGCCTGGGACAGTGCCTCTCCCGGTAGTAGTTCATCTCCCTGCTCAGCTGGCTGTTCAGCCTCGGATCCTCGCACGGCATGTGGTCCGCGTCCGCGGCGGGACACGCCTCCAAGCCGCGTCCCCCAGCCTCGATCGCGGCCACGAGGCGGTGGTGCTGCCGCGGGTCGGCGCCGGAGCGGAGCAGCGTCTGGCGGCCGGAGGCGGCGAGCGAGTCGCCGAGCGGGGTGAAGACCATGGCGAAGAATAGCAGCACCAGGAAGAAGAACACACCGGAGACGAGGTCCAGGAGCCGCCATTGCCGCAGCGCGTGGCCGCGCTTGGAAGGTGACGAGGAGGAGGAGGAAGAATTGGAGTGACCCATTTGAGGAGAATTACGTATCGGGCTATTGCGCCATCTGGGTCTCGGGATTCAGTGTCAAAATCGGTGCTTTACGCGGGAATCGTAATGGGTTGCTTTGCTTTACTTGCTTCGTGGGGTGGTTGTTTCTTTCTTTCTCTGGTTTTGTTCAGTGGTGGAATAAACAAATAGAGTAAAGACTAATATAGAGTTTGCAATGAAGTAACTTTGTTTGTTGGGTGTTGGTGAGAGTGAGGCAAGTTTGAAGAGTGGGAGTGAGAAAAAGGGAAAGGAAGAAGAAGCAGGATCTGATATGATATGGCTCAGCTTCTCTGGTCTTGGACCAATTAATGTTTCTGGGCCATTGCACATGCATTTATATTACTCATATAGTACGATAAAACTAAATTGCAATTGATTATGAATATAGATATCTCATATTAATATTTTAAAATTTGATAAATAAATGTTATTAAAAACTGTAAGATACATATTTACTGTATTTATATAATATGGGAAAATAATTTATTTATAAATAGATTTAAATGGTTAAGGTAAAAGGTAAGAATATTAATAATTGTAACATGAAAAATGTTTATAACTGTTGATTGTTTTAAATGAATAATATTATATAATGTTTAAACATGAAAAATTACAGATTTGCCTTTAAATGTTTATTATAAAACAAGATTTAAGAGATTTTGATTCGTTCATAAACTAGTATATTAGTCAAATATCTTGGGAGATGGCTTGTATGAGATAAAAGACTAAATATTCACCCGTACATCTTATCATGAACTAAGGACGTAACTTATAAGTGGTTTGGTTAGATTTAGTTTTGTGTATTTTAAGTTTAATTCAATTAAATTTAATTGAGTTGAGTTTTTTTTAATTTAATTTAATTTTAATTGGATTAGATTCTCTTGATTATCGAATTGAATCATTAAAAAATAATAATCTCTTTTAAGTCTCGAAAAAAATTAAAAAAATCTTCAAACTTAAAAGTAATAAATATTTTTTTACAGTATTGTAAAAATATTTTTAAATATGAGTATTTTATAAAATATTGTACTACTCATATGTTAAAAAAACCCACAAATATATACTAATAGTATCATTCATAAAATAATATATTATTTTAAATATAAAAAAACATAAACTTTAAAAATAATATATTATCTTAAGATAAACAATACAATACCTTAATAATGGTGAGTTTTTAGTTTAAGATTGATATATTATTAATTTAATTGTATGTGGGTTCCTATGAGGTTTAGTTGAATCTAGAACTCAAAATTCATCTCCCAATAGTTTAATTTTAATTGAATTTTGATTCATTTACACTTCTAATTTAAACACACTAAATCATGTGATATTTTATATAATTAGATTATTTTTTAAATAGTCACGTAATATTAAATTATAATCCTTTATGTATGATTGTATGAGAGCAAACTTTAATCCTAACGTACATTTAATCAATGAATCGTAGCTTAAGTTGTTATAGTTAGTGATTAGTTGCATAAATAAAACTATACTAAAATGGACTCAAATTTAAAGAAAAAAACTAAAAAAGACTAAAAAACACAAACTCAAAGGTGGAAAAGCAAAAAAATACAATTCTTCATTCCAAGCTCCTAGTCTGAGTCTCTTGAAATCTCAATCTCACTTTGATTCAACGTTTTAATTCACTCAACTAAATATTCTTTGTTCTTTGGCAGTTAGTCTTATGAATTCCAAGAAAGAAATCTAATTCTTTAATTAGGCACCAGATCTCAAAGTTAATGCAATTAGGTTCAGGATTCTTAAGAATGCACAGCATTATACCCCTCCACTCTCAAAGTTAATGCAATTATGTGTCCTAAATCTCAGTTCATCCTGAGATCTCTTTTTCATTTTAACCTTAAGTTAGGTTCAACTAGCCAGTTGATTTCCATCAATATCAATAAACATTAATAAAAAAAAAGGAAATATTGAATCATAGAGCATGAAACCAAAATACTATCGAGTAATTTACAGGAGTAAGGAATAGAGATTCAATCAATAAAAAAAAAGACTAAAAACAAAAGTAAGATTTTAGAACAAGATTGGGTAAGAGATAATCCATGGAATTTCTACATTCAGTATTCCTATTCTATTGAAAAACTCCAAGAACTTAAAACTCTAACTCTCTCTCATACTGGCAGTAAAAAAAAACTCTCTCTCATACTAAGAATGCAAAAGAATATAGAGAAAAATCTATATGCACCATAATGCCTCCTTTATTTATTTTTCTGCAGAAGGAAACAGATCTAAGGAAAGTCCTATTGCCAATGAAAATATAATTTTAGATATTAAAGATCTTTGTGTAGTAAAAAAAACATTAAGCTCTTTCAATGTAATGGAAATTGTACATTTTCATAATCAACAAACTATACAATAACGTAAAGGCCCATCTTGATACATCTATGATTCTCCTCTACGTTTATGCATATATATATATATATATATATATATATATATATATATATATAAATAATAATAATAATAATAATAATCATTACATATGTTTCTTGTTGGTTGTCGTTTAGTTTATGTATATCTGTGTGTGTGTGTGTTACTACTCATGCTAGGTCGATTTGGTGATCATCAAACCCTACCTTTTTGTATTCAGAAATTTATGAGGAGGATGAGAGTCAATGTAACATATGATGAACTCTTAGTTAATAGTTAAGACAGTATTCAATTTGCAAGTTTTCATGCATACAATTATTCAATGGACACCATCTAACCATTTCCCCCTTTTTTAGCATATCTAAATTTTGGAGAACTTCCTAATGTTGTTGTCATTGTAATGTTCTGCTCAGATGCAAATTGAGCATGAATATGATGGATTTTCACTCTGTTGTCTAAAGTGTTGGGTACAATTCCCATTTTTGAAAAAGTTTTTTTATTAGTAGAAATAAAAAAACAATTAATAAAGTGTTTATAAAAGTTTGTGCACCCTACTCAATCAAATTGAGAAAAACTTTTTGGTATAAGTTTCTTGTGTTATTTTTTAATCTAAGAACTGAAAACAATGATAAAATTATCCACTTCATGGAGAATATAAGGCACATATAACATTGCTTTCATGTAGTTTTATTAGAGGGATGATAGAAAGTTCCATAAATAATGAGGGTGGTCTGCCATAGTTTATTCTTGGTAAAATTTTCATCTTATTGTTAGTTTGTTTTGTTGGAGCAGGCATGCATGTCCACCTATATGTGTGTTGTAATACCAATATGAAATGGTCAATAAAGTTAATCACTTTAAAGTACCCAACAAATATTCTTCTAGTGTTTCTGTATTTTTTTGTCCCCTTGTTTTTTCTTGTATTACATTTTTATTTAAAGATCTCTAGTCAAGTTGAGTTTAAGATGATCTGGTTGAGATTAAACTTAAAATGCTCAAGTCAAGGTGGAGTGAAAATTATTTTGGATAGGACTATGTTGCAAATACTTTAATTGACATCGAGTTGATGACAATGTTCTAGCCAAGGCGAAGTTGAAGATAATCTAATAAAGGTTGAATTGAAGATGTGTTATTAGTCAAGTTCAAGCTAAAAATATGCTCCTCAAGGCTGATTGAGCCGAAGATGCAAATGCATGTAAAGGTCAAGTCAAAGATACATTGGACAAGGATGAGCTAAAAATGTATTGACTGAGGTTGAGTAAAAAAATGCATTGATCGTGATTGAGTTGAAGATTTCCTAGTTGAAGCTAGACCAAAGATGTTAAGGCAAAGCCATGGTGTCCTAGTCAAGGCCAAGCCAAAGATAACATGACCAAAGTCAGGTTAAAGATGCCTCAATTGAGGTTGAGGCCAAACTAAGAATGCCTTTGTCGAGAACTAAGTTGAAGACGCGCTTACTATGACTAAGCCAAGTATGTGTATGTTGAGAAGATGCGTTGGTGAGGCAAAATTGAAGATGTGCTACACACACATCCTTAAATATATTTAAAATGATGATTATTTATCAAATGACAATTATTTTATTGTTAAAATTATACAAAAAAATAAATAAATATAAAAATAGTTTTTTTGTTAAGGTGTAAAGGGTAAGAATATTAATAATTGTAACATGATTTACAAAATAAATGTTTATAATTGTTGATTGTTTTAAATGAATAATATTATGTAATGTTTAAACATGAAAAACTACAGATTTTCCTTTAAACGTTTATTATAAAACAAGATTTAAGAGATTTTAATTCGTTCATATATAAACTAGTATATTAGTCAAATATCTTGGGAGAAGGCTTAATTTGTATGAGATAAAAGAGTAAATATTAATTGGTAGATCTTATAATGAATTATTAAGATTAAAATTAAGGGTATAACTTGTAAATGGATCAGGTTGAATTTAGTTTTATCTATTTTTTAATTTAATCTAATCAAATTGAATTGAGTTGAGTTTCTCTTTTTTTTTTTAATTTAATTTTAATTGAATTGTGTTGGTTATCGAATTGGATCATTAAAAAGTAATAACCTCTTTAAGTCTTAAAAAAATTAATAAATATAAAAAAATAGTTTTTGTTAACGTTAAGGGTAAGAATATTAATAATTGTAACATGATTTCCTCCTTCACTAAAAAAGAAAATCTTATGCTTTCCTCTTACCAAAAGACCAAAATCCAAGCTTCCCTCCAATACTGCTTTGAAACGATTGATCATAACGGATATATTACCTCACAACACTATAAATACATCTAACCTATGCAAATTCCTATACACCAAGTATCAGTATATCTCTTTTTCAATTCTCTTCTTATTTCAATTCCTTTGTGCAACCACACACAAAAGTACCCTCTATCAATCTTCCTCATCGTGAACATGACACGACAATTTCAACAACCCACCTTGTTCTCCGATGTTGCTAACAAAATCAATCATATGGTCTATATAAGCATCGTTGTCACAACTTTAGATCCAAGCAGTGCTGCGAGACATTGTCGATTGCAGTTACCATTACAACATGACATTTTCAATCATCTGTATGCATGCAATGATCTATTATAGGAATTGCTTACGCAATTGTATATACCTATGAATTTCATCCTTGATCACGACTGTGACCAGGTTCCAAACATCATTTCAACAAGGTTATTGAGTCAGTATTACAGCGGTCCGGTGTTCATATAAATTAATTTTGGGTGTTCGATCATTATGGTATTTCAGAGCCACATTTGTTATAATGTAGTGGGCACACCATTCTTTTCTATAGCTGATGAACTTCCATCAAGAGAATTGGTGCAAAGAATGGCATGTGATGGAGGTGATCAAACATTCTTTGCCTTCGGGGGCAACGGCACTCAAAAGAGATTTATGGTTCAAAATGAAGAGGAGGATCCATGTGCCATATGCATCAATGCTTTCAACTCTGGTGATAATGCAGCAAGGTTGCCTTGCTCTCATGTCTTCCACCCTAACTGTATTTTGCAATGGTTTGTTCAGAAGAGTATGTGCCCTTTGTGCTGTTTCACTTGTAGTGATCGCGTCTTTTGATACTGTTATGATTAGCATTTATGTACTGTGATAAAAAAAAAGTATTATCTCAAAGAAGTAAAATATAATGTATCGTATCGTATGAAATATAAATACTTGAATATATTTAATGTTTTCCGTTTGAAAGTAATTAATTTCTGCTATCAATTACACTTTCCTTACGTAATAATGTTGACCCCTTAGACTATTTAAAATGAAAATAGTTTATTTTCTTTAAACTGTCCATTTATCATTGTTGGATTTCTGCTATCAATTTGGACAGTCTTTAGATATCCAAAATTTTCAATTATATTTACCTCATCATATATATTTTCGTCATTTATCGATCAAAATAACAAAATCTCCAGCTTACTTAACAAAAAGAGAAAATCTGAAGCTTTCCTCTTTCACCAAAAGACCAAAATCTCAAGCTTTCCCTCCAAAGCTGCTTTGAAATAATTGATCATAACATATAAAGTTTAACTAAGATTTTAGTCTCTAAATTATTTTTAAATTTTTGTTTGACGGGTGAAGATTTCTTAATTTTTTTTATTAAGATTTTTAATCCTTAAACTTTTGTTTGATTAGTCAAGATTTCTAAACTTAGTTAACCCTTAACCCTAACGGATATATACTTAACAACACTATAAATATATCTATGCTTTACAATTCATTGACTCAAGCTGGCGTTATTAGTGTAACCCTCTTTCACTCTCTTATTGTTTCTATTCCTTTGTGCAAACACACACAAAAATATTCTTTATCAATCTTCCCCATCATGAACATGACACCAGAAATTCAACAATCCACTTCTGAGATGGTGGTAGTTACACTTCATGTAATGATAAAGTCAATATAAATATAGTAGTTGCAAAATCAGAACCAATGGATGTGGTTAGTCTTTGCAGGTTACTGCCAATTCCTTGTGACTTTTTACCCATCTTTTTGCGAATACTTGTTACAGGCGTTCCTTGTTAAAACAGATGTACCACAAAGTTTTCACAATGATGACTGTGACATGATGAAAAATTTATCTAAAATGTCACATGATTCAATACAGAAACACATTGAAAAAGATTGTTTTTTGTGTATACTATGTTATCTGAGGGCCGTGATTTTTACAATATAGTGAATACTCCTCACCCCCTTGATGATGAACATGTTCAATCAGTAGAGTTCGTGCAAACAATGGCTTATTAGGGAGGAGAACATTCTTTGCTTGCTGGGGCCACAACACTTGGAAAATTCAAGATTCAAGAAGAAAAAGATAAATGCTGCATATGCTATGAAGAGTACAACTGTGGTGATGATGGGGAACGCTTGCCTTGTGCTCATATTTTTCACTACGAATGCATTTTTAAATGGTTTGTGCAGGACAGTAAGTGCCCTTTGCGCTGCTATTTCACATGCAGTGACCGTGACTCTTGATATATACTGTTAGGTTTTGTATTACATATTTTCTTGCTTTTAAGGATACTTTGTTGCAATTACATGTTGATTGAATTGTAATAATTGCCATTATTTTAGAGTGATTGTAATGTTTGCCTTATCTTATAAAGAGGTTGAATTTATGGTAAAAAATAATTAAATATGTAAACTTATTTGATAGTTGATAAATGTTAATCAGTGTTCTTAATGTATTGATTAAGGAATTAAAAAGAGAATTTTTTTTTCACATTTTACTTGCATAATAATATTAAAGATTGAATAATTTCTTGCAATTTTCATAAATGTCAATATGAATTTAAATTCTTAAATTTTGAATCTTGACATATCATATCAAATTAACAAAAATAATTATAATGTATTAAATAATATGTATTTCTACAATTTTATTATATATTCACAAAGTATTGTTTTTGTGTAAGCAAATTAGAAATATTTAAAAGCAACATTAGGAGCTAAACAATAACACAGGAAATGACATCATTAGCATACAGAGTCTGACATATAAAGCTCCTATCATAATGAAACAATAACCGAAGTATTTTTTTTTAATCTTTCATCTAACAAATTGAGATTATTTACTTATACCATTCACTTATTTTATATCACTTTTATGTTTAGGTACTTTTTTTTGGGGGGTACAGAGATTAGTTACCTATATATAAAAGATTAATTAGTAAACTTTGATCAACCTGGAGGAACAAGTCAAATTTTGTTTTATATATGTTAAATATTTTGATGAAAGTCTCTTATTTATGAAGAAGACCTAGGCGTGTTTCTTCTCTAATTGGAGGTTGTCCAAGGTATGGTTATGGTCCGTGCAACTTCTTGAAGTCGTTTGAAGTGTTGCCTCGATAACTTCGTCACACCTCTGCTCGAGGTTTCCTCAAAATGGCATCGTTGAGTGATATGAGTGTCAATTCTAATTCTAATATGGGCTCCCTCTTCGAATCATAGAGGCTTTGATGTAGCAACTTTTACTCTGAATTTTCAAGAATATAAGTTCACTGTCACAAAAAACAACTTAAGTGTTTCTATTTGAGTTTTGATGGACGCCACAAAAATCGCCAGAGAAAGGAGGAGAGATGGAGGTGGCAAAAAAACACACACACACACCGCCTTCAGAGATGATTTTCTATAGTAACAAATGGCGGTCGGAGGATTCCTGGTAAAGGCTTGGAGAATGTCCTACTAAAACAAGATTATAAATCTAATAGTTGATAATTATAGTCAAACCTCTAACATAAATTTCTTGTTAATTTTAAGATTAAAATACTTTAAAATAGAAAAGATATATAAAGATATATAAATGTTAATGTGTAAAATATGTAAACAATGATAAATTATTGAACATGGTAAGTTATGTATATTTTTTTCAATTATTCTGTCATACTTCCCTCCTTTTCGATTAATGAATGAATAACATAGTTCCACAAAATGTTTTCTTTAAATAAATATAATTGAAAAAATAATACAATTTTTGCGAAAATCATAATCATACATATAAAAAAACATTTTCCTAATGATTTTTAGATTTAAATATTTTAACATATATAGCTGGCTGATATATAGATACTTTTTAACTTTAATGTATAAAATATATAAAAATGATAAATTGTTGAATTTGGAAAGTTATGTATAAAATCTTTTCAGTTATTATGGCATTTTTCCTTTTCTTTTTTCATAAAAACGAAAAAACCAAAATTCCAAACATTCCTCAAATACAGTTATTTAATTGGAAAGTTATATATATATATATATATATATATATATATATATATATATATATATATATTAAATTACTGTGTCATACATTCCTCCATTTACATAAAAAATACCCCCAAAATATTAAACTTCCCTCCAAAATTGTTTCGTAGAAGATATTGATCATAATCTAATACACTATAAATACATATAAATTAACCTTTGCAAAATTCCTATAGACCAAGTATATATCGGTATAACTCTTTTTTAATTCTCTCTTTATTTCAATTCCTTTGTGCAATCACACACAAAAGTACCCTTTATCAATCTTCATCATTGTGAACATGGCACAACAATTTCAAGAACCCCCCTTGTCCTCTGATGTTGCTAACGCTTTCATCAATCATGTAATCTATGTGACAATAGTTTTCACAAGTTTTGATCCGAGCAGTGTTGTGAGAGACTTAGTCGAATGCAATCACCACCAATTGAACACGACATTTTCAATTATCCGTCTGTGTGTCATGATATATTAAAGCAATTGTTTGCATACTCCTTTGTACCTATAAATTTTTTCATTGGACACGACTGTGATCTAGTTCCAAACCTTTCTACTAGGTTATGTGAGTCAGTATTACAGCGGTCCGGGGTTCATAAATCATTTTCAGGTTTCATTATACGGTTTTCCAGACCCAGTGTTCTTATAATGTAGTGGGTACACCATTCTTTTACCAAGCTGATCCTCATCTTCATCAAGAGAAATGGTGCAAAGAATGACCTGTGATGGAGGTGAACATTCTTTGCCTGCGGGGGCAACGACACTTGAAAGATATATTAGATGAAGATGAGGATCTATGTGCCATATCCATCAAGGATTTCAATTCTGGTGATAATGCAGCAAGGTTGCCTTGCTCTCTTGTCTTCCACCTTGATTGTATTTTGCAATGGTTTGTTCAAAAGAGTACGTGCTTTTTGTGCTGTTTCGTTTGTAATTGTCTCTTGATACTGTTATGATTAGCATTTTATGTACTGTGATAAATATATCATGTAAGGAGAATATATTAGAGATTCAAACTAACTTAAAACTTTTATAAAAATTAAAATCATAAAGTCATAATATATCACAAAATAATATTTTATTTATTTTTTGATAGAAACATCGATGGGTGAAAAAAGTAGTTCCTATTAACTCGTTCTCACCTAAGAAAATAAGCCCATGAGTTTAATCTTCATCATCGAAAAATGAAAGAAGATTTTTATCTCCAAATTTTACTTATACATAACTCATTTCTTTTTGAATGTGAAACAGTGTCAAACTAAATTACCCAACAAGCATTAGCTCTAATAGTCATTAGATTCTCATCAAAGTCTACATCGAATCCCTTACAAACTAATGGATGTAAACAAATAGCACGCCCCTCTACTAAAATGGATTGGAATGCCTGGATACCTAATCTATGCAAAGTCAACACTCTATTCGGAATGTTCTTGCATAATTTCTTGAAGTATTTTTTATACAATCAGTTCTTTTCTTCAAATTTTACTCTTAACAATTCCTATGTTCGAAGCAAAATGTTTTCAAATAATCACGAATGAGAAATGTCTGAAACAAATTTTAGTTTGTTAATTTTATTAGAAACTGAGAGAATTTGAATTCAGAATCTCTCTACCCTCTTTTCTTCCTTTGTCATTCTCTAACCACCAATGAATCAACTTCATATCTTTATCACAAAAATTAATATAACCAACTCTTGACACTTGATTCGGGGAGCAAGCCGTAGTGACAAGATTAAAGTTTCGTTCTATTTTGGGTTTATAAGATGGTAGCAAATGAAGAAGGATGTACCAAAAGTCCAAAACAAAATGTGAACAGAAATCTTACTTATCATTAGAGCTTTTTGTCTAGTAAAATAAAATACTACTACTATTTGGGTGTTTTGCAACCATTATTCACCATTAAGTCACAATTCATTTGATTGATAGATTTGGAGAACTATTACAAGATAGATAAGTCACCAAAAAATAAGAACCTTGAGGAGCCATAATTGCTGTAAAGAAATTTTCACTTGGCACCACCCACATAAGCAGGGGTTGGAAAAGAATAGAATTTCTGAAAAAAAATATTCTGGACATAATAAAAAATTACACAAATCTTGAGAGCTCAATAAACAGATCAATTTAGAGCTTTCTGTGTTAATTTTTGGTCAGGAGATGGTGCAGTCCAATACTGCTTGACTGCAACCAATATCTTTTCTCTCTGGTGGGGCCCCTTTTCATGGTCTGCAATTCTTGAATCCCATTGCATTGCATCTGTGAAACTCTTCACCTTCAACAACACATCCACATCATCACGCAAGATGACACTACCTTGTGGTCTCAAAATTCGATCCATCTCAAGAAGAATGTCCTCCATTTTACACCTGTAACACATTAATTTCATAAGTTCATAAAGTTATTTTATAGAATACATCAATGTTGAAATAGTCATTTGTCCACTATTGAAATAGTAGTAGTTATTTGTCAGTTTTCAAATCATTGAATCACAATTGAAATAGTAAATTAATTAGTCAACTTTGAAATTATCGAATCACTGTTGAAATATTCATTAGTCAATTCTCAAAATAGACATTAAAACCAGGAGATGATACCGTCCATGTAATATTTTTTAGATAACCAAATTGACAACTACCTGTTCTGGTAGAGGCTAAAAACTGAGTCACCATGCATGAAGTCATAAGTTCGCGGGTAAGTGGACATGGCTTCACACCTGAAGAGGAGACAAAAAGTAGTTAGTAACAAACTTCAACTACCATGTGCAGAAAAAGTGTATTGGCAAAGATTTTTTTATTTTTAAAACCCTGACAATACTAGATTGAAAAGTGTATTGACAAAGATTTGATTTTCAACTCACATATCTCTAGAACAGTGTTCTGTCTATTCTAAAGGACAAAAAGTTGGTAGCATTTGAGTTGTGTTTAGCATATAAGCAGAGAATAATCAGCAATTAAACTCTTGAAAAGTGCACAAGTAATGTATCCACCCTTGAATTTTTGTTGGTGAAGATCACAAATCACAATGCATTAAATTAAGGTTAAATAAAATCACATATGTACTTATCCATAATTCAGAAATTCAAAACTGCCAACATAATGCTAAAATAATCTAATTAGGCAATTAGAAATCTAATCTACTTTTCCATAGAATATTAGCAAATAGAAGAAAAGACATACCAGTTCATATAGGTTCCAATCAATCCACGTTCATATATGGCACCAAGTGTATTGACCTCAGCCTCAACAGGGACAGTGTTCATGACCCACACAGGATCATCAATCAGTGCAGCTGCAAAGCCTCCCAAGTAAGCATTCATGTCAAGCAGATTACGGTATCTCCCACGCTCCGCAAGCTGATAGTCCAGGGTCTTGTAGTATGCTACTCTCTTCTTCCATAACTCATTGTTTTCTTTAAACATCTCAGCTGTGATTCCCTTCAAACTTCCACTACTAATCCTTGGTGGAACTGATGTTAGTCTCTCGGGCCAGTTTGACAATTCACCCCCGCTAACTTCTCTGATGTCATTCACCTCTGGCAGTGGTGTCAAGCAGGTATCCATTTTAGTGTACCTGACACAATGGAAAAGAATGTTTGATAAAACAAACCAAACAGAAAAAAGGTGCATTAAATAAGGCAAACAAATTAAATATTTCACCGGAGGGACCCAGATAGAATTTTATCTTTTGGGATGGCTGATCAACAAGATTCAGGAACCTAAAGGAATGGAGTGAGAACTGAGAAACATGATGAAAAAAAGTGACATAAGCTTATGTGGCTAGATTATGGTTGCACTGACTACTGACTAGTCACTTTAACGACTTTATCATCCAAGTGGTTTTGGCATCACTACTAAACTCTCATTGGCAGCAAGCATCATATGCTTTTTATCCATTGAAAAGATACACTGCAAAAGCTAGGCTCAAAAGCAAAATCAATTGCACACGGAACTAACAGTGATAGTGATTGCAAGTCAATCTTTCCCCAAAGCTGCCAACATAAAGTTACATTATCTGAGAATTATCTTCCTAACATGTTAATGTAGTGCATAACTTTGCTACTTCCTATATAGTTATCATCACATTAATGGTAAAAGAGTAAATAATCTATCTACTGATGTAAAAAACTTTTATATTATTATTTAATTATAAAGTGTCATGTATAATAAATTTATTAAATTTTATGATAATTATATTTAAAATCATACAAACAATTATTTGTGATTAGGCTTTGGTGTAAAAGTTTTTACTTGGCGGGCATAAAAATTAAACTCATTGTAAAATAATAATAAAAAAATGGCATATTACCATGCTGTGTCTGGATCCTTTGCCTCACAAAAGGGTCTATTCTTGTAGACCTTTCGCGTGATTTTGCAATGAATATGATTGGTGGGCTTCTGCCATATTGCAAGGTCACCCTTTTGCACCAATTTCTTCCAGCATAGGCTTTTTGCCACTTTCTCAATTCCATCCTGTTCCTCTTTCAGATTCTCACGAGTCCTCTCCCAACCTTTCCAGTGGTTCTCCCAATTTATTGGTGGCCCTGATAGAATCCAATACCCGCCGGGACGTAGCACTCGATCAACTTCATTCAAATAAATCCCCTCTGCATTGCAAAACCAGAAACAAAATTTGACCACAAATTCACATAAAATATGTTTACACAAAGTTTTGAAGCATGGATGTACCATTCTGGCCCCAGGGAATGAGACAACGAGAGCAATGGGCCATGTCAAAGGATCTTGAAGGGTAAGGAAGCCTAATTGAGGCAAGAACTCCAATCAATCCAGGAACTCCTCGTTCAAGAGCAAATTGAACTTGAGCTTCATGGGTATCTCTTGGTGCAAATGACACTGCTATAATGTCACGTGACAGAAGATATGCCCCCCAACTTGCTACCTGAATAGTAAATCATAACTTTAGGCCAAGTGACTAATTTGTCATACACAAAAATGAACTTCTTCTTGCAATTAAACAAGTCACTAGTGGAGAGTTTTTTGATCGAGTGTTTCAAATTTTCAATAGATACACGCATCCTTGTTACCAAAAGATAATGTAATTAATGTGATTACACATATTGCCACAGCACGAAACAAATAGAACATGTTTAAAATCCTATAAGAAATAAACTTAAGGGTCCAATTAAAATGTCTTCTTCTAATAATTAATCAAGTCTCATGAAGTAACTTGTAAATCGGGTGAGGGAAGCATGATTGAGACGGTTGGTTAGTAAATCAACATCTAACTCCATTATCTAGCATTGGGCTTTCTACTAATTCTTCAACGAACAACATAAATTCCAAGAATATTATCATTATTATGATTAGCACCAAGTGAATAAGACAAGAAAGAAAAAGTTTATATTACACCTTAGTAGTACATAGCACTTTGCTTCGGTTTAAAGAATTAAGTAGATTGTTATGCAAACTAGTTCTATGTGATTCCCATTTCCCCCTTTCCTCCCTCCACATGTGGACAAATTCATTGTTTAATTAACTTTCATTTAACTAACATCCCTTAATTAAGACCTTCTCTATTACTATTGTATTTCAAAATATGCATGTCATCTAATTACGCCGGTTCCTCTGAAATTATAAATCCAAAGAAAATTTCGTCATACGTAGAGGTTAAGATGGCATATTCAATCATAATCATATGCTAGAAACGTGGCATTAACATAGAGGTCGCGATTTCCATATTAGCAAAAGAATAGTAAATATTAAATATTTAATAAAAAGAGTCAAACGTCGAAAATATTAAAAAAAAATATTTAAAAAATTAGAAGAACATGCCGAAACAAATTTTGCGGGATTTAATTTTAATCAATCTTCTATCCTTTTTTTCCTTCACCCAATTGGTCTCTGTAATAAAGTATTCCCATATAAACGCATTTACTCGAAGCACCAAAGGAAATAATATATTTCGTATTTCTGATTTCTGATTTACAATCCCGATTAACCCACATTCGTTTTTTAAAACATTCCAAATCAGACAAATTTTCAAATTATTACCAAAAACAAAAAAAAGGAAAAAGTCGATTTTTTCTATAAAAAAAATCCCAGTTGGTCAAGGGTGGACCCAATCACATTCCTGCTCAGGATCCATTATTTGTATAGTTATTATTCTATAGTTGTTAAACCACCCACGAAAAGGAGGTGAACCACCTCAAACCAAAAATAAACCAAAAACATAAAGCTTCAATCGGAAAACAAAATAAAATCAAGATAAAAATGTTAATTCAGTTTCTCAATTTCTAATAAAATTAATTTAGCTACATTTTGAAAAAGATTACTTTGACCAGAGAATTTCATCTCTCATCTTAATATCTTCATTTTCACAAAGAGATACGAAATTCTTTAATAATTATGAAAAATTGCAATGATCAAAATATTTTTAAGAAATTGGGACTAAAATCAGTTTTTTTTTATTGAAAATTGAGTAACGTAAAACGCGTTTCGTCCTAAAGCATAACAACAAAAACAGGTTGAATAAATGAATTCTTAAATCTTAATTTTCATAAAGAAGTACAAAATTCACCAGTTATAAAAAAAATCAGCAATCTCAAAATCATTATTTTTAATATCAATATTTGAAGCAAAACCAATTTTCGTCGGAAATTGAGTAACCTAAAAACGCATTTGATCGTAAAATGTAACAAGAAAACAGGTTAAATTGAATCAATGAATTAAAATTAAAATCTGAAAAAGAAAAAACAGAACTTGAAACCGGTTCAAGAAAATAAGCACGTTACGTATTAGTGTGTTACGTACCCCACAGCCAGTGTCTAGGGCGGTTCTGATGGACCCATCTTCAAGGTTGATGAGTTTTCCGATATCGTCGATGTACGCGCCGGCGCCACGTGGAAACATGGTCCCACCACCGGGGAACCTGAACTGGTCCCCCTCGAACCGGACCCAGTTCTGGTTCTTCTTCTCCACGGTCAGCTCCTTGTGCGGCACGTTCGCGAACCACGCGGCGTCGCGGCTCTCCGGCCACCGCAGCGGCACGCGGTACCCGAAAGGCGCCGGGACCCGGCAGCGGAGCAACTCCTCGGCCGGCGGGCAGTGCCGCTCCCGGTAGATGAGGTTCTCGCGCGGGAACTTTAACGAGCGCTGCACGTCCTCGCAAGGGGTGTACTCGGAGAGGGAGGGATCGCACGGAGGCGCGTAGAAGTCACGCGCAGGAGCTTGGGGGTCGGGGGAGAAGTGGGTGGCGGAGAAATTGAGTGTGGGGATGGAATTTGGGCAATTGGAGTGGGCGGTGGTGGAGACGAGGGAGGGGAGTGAGGGCGGCGCGTGGTGCCAGAGGCCGAGGAGGTAAGTAATGGTGCAAAGAAAAGTTGTGAAGGAGAGAAGGTAGAGTCTTGTGAGTTGGTGGTTTGGTTTCTTGGAAAAGCAGTTTTGAATGGCCATTGTGGTTATGATGATCAGAAAGAACGAAAAGGCTTAATTATTTATAAGAGTACGTGAGAGTGAGGAGAGACGCATGGTGTGTGAATAGTTGAAGAAGGGAAAAATACAAAGAAAGAAAGAAAGAAAGAGACTATGGGGTTCTTGCTTCTTGCTTCTTGCTTCCACGGGGGTCAGCGTATCTGTGTGTCGATGACACCATGATCAGTCCATTCAGTTACCCATGCTTCAAAATTTATGTAAAATGTGTTATCAAAATTCATTCTTAAAAATCATAATTTTTGCTAATAGTTTGAAAACGTTTACTATTAAATGTAAAAAATAAATTTATACGTAGGATACTTGTCCTTCTATTTGGCCTATGATGTTATGTCCAACTCGAACGTAGTTTATTGTGGACGATACATACAATGATAGAATACTAGAAAAACAAATTTATATGTTTTCTTTTTAAATATATTTATTTAGTTTTATATTTTATTATTCTATCAAATCAAAATAATTTTAAAAGATGACGCCAAGGATCAATTTGTTTATACCAGTGTCAGTATATGTGTAAGTAAAAAAAATGGTATAGTTTCAAGAAGAAAAGGAAAAAAAAATATTTTTTAGTTAATATATTTTTGTGAAATTTTGTTTTTAGTTTTTAAAATTTTATATCATCTAATTTAATCTCTGTATTTCAAATAAAATATTTTTAGTTCCTCTTCGCAAAATTTTTCACAAACTGTATTAAATTAATTATGTCTAATGTGGCAAACAAAATGTGTTTTTAAATGGATTAAAATGGTGTGAAAAATTGTTTTAATTTTTTTTAAAAAAATAAAGTTATTAATATGTCTCCTTCAAATGCATCAAACTGTAACTTTCAAGGTTTCATTTTTATCTTTGTTTCCATCGTCCTTCTTCAATAGTTACTGGCGTATTTTTTTATTTTATTTGTTTATTGAACACCATGAATTCACATAGTAAATGAATAATGAGATCTATTTGTCATGTAGAAAATAACTGAACATAAAGAGGTACTAAAAACAATTTTTTGTAAATCACATTGACTAAATTGGATTATATGAAAATTACAGAAACAAAAAATAACATTTCATGAAAGTATAGGGACTATAAATATATTTTTCTCAAAAAATGATGGTATTAATTAGAAAGAGAAAAAAAAGATAATGTACATGAATAATTTATCTCGAGAAGAAAATGGAAAATCCACATATATATATATATATATATATATATATATATATATATATATAATGTATTATATTTATCTCTATTTTAAAATATTATTTTTGGTAATGAATTATAAAATTATTACTTTTTATTAGTTTATAATTTGAAATTAGGCCAACAATGTACTCCCTTTATTCTTAATTATAAGATATAATTGATTATTCTATGTCTATTAAGAAAGGTGATTAATTTAATTATAAGGATTAAATTTATCTATAATTAAAATATTTTTAAGAATTTGTCCTTAATTTTATTGAAAACCTAATTATTTTCTCAAATCTCTATAGGAGACAGAAAGAGACAAATAGGATATTTTAGTAAAAAAAAATATTAATAAACAAGACATTTAAATGAAATCTTATAAATAGGGACCAAAAATTAAGGAGAAAGGTTTTTCCATTGAGTTGCGTAAAAATATATTCTCCTGTAATTTTGAAATACACTTTCATATACTTATTTTTTAATATTTTTTCTTTTCAATTCATTAATCAATGTTATTAACACCGATTATTGTCTATTGATCTAAGTTCATAATACTTGTTTTTTTTTTCTGAATAGTTCATAATATTTGTTATTCATTTCATTATTTTTAATCTTTCTTTGTAGTTATCTAAAAATAAAAAATACAATAAATTTAATTAAATTTATTTTAATAAAATATTTGTGAAAATTTTTATTTTAACTCTTTTTTCTTTTCACTTCATGATAATTAAATGTTTAAATTAATTTAAAACTATGACATAAATTGATAAAATAAGAATTAATGTGATATTAAATTTTGTAAACGACAGATAATATAAATAAAAATATTCCAAAAATCTGATAATTAAAATGGGATGAGGAGAGTATTTTAGAAGACTCTATCAATCAAGTCTCATTCGACTAACTGACAATTTTATATAGAGAGGTGAAAGGGAATGAAAAATGAGGTTTTTCTCATATTTATCCTTTATGGTAGCATAGATGTAGAACGTAATGTGATCTGTAAAGTTTAAATTTAAGAGATTAAACTGAAAATATAGGCCTTAAAACAGGAGTATATTCTATTTATTTATTATAAGCTGTTCCCGTCATCATGATGTTGACCCTAATGAAAATCTAAATGTATAGGATTAGGAATTAGGATAGGAAACAATAATAGTTAATATAAGTGAGAGTAATGTGTGTTTCTTAACTCAATCATTTAGAGTTTGAATTCAGATTGATTTTTGGATATTAAAGAAATTCATGTTAAAAGGAAAATACTTAATTTTAATGCATTCATAGTGCTGGAGTTACTTTCGCCAGAGTAACTTCATACTAATAGCATCTTAAAAGAAATTAGGATAGAATAAAGTATTTGGTTGGTGCATTTGAAATTTGGCAATAAATGTGTTTGAAAAATTTAAAATAATTAATAAGTAATTTAATGATATAGTATTTGTATTAGAAAATAACAGGAAAGGATTGCGAGTATTAAATGATACTATATTTGGAATGGTTGATAGTATGATGACTTTACTCTTTAAATATTAGTTAGGGGTTCAATATTCAAAGTTTGTGTGTAAAAAAAATGTTGATTTTTGTAAGATATTTTAGATAATTTTTATTTTTTTTACTAGAAAAAATCATTTGGTTAGTCAATAAATAGGTTTTTCTTAAGTAGTTTTTTAGTAGCTTATTACGTATAAATGTTACTTTGAAGTAATATTTTTTTAAAATGTTATTTTTTAATTTTTTATATTTTCTTTTATTTTTATCCTTAATATATTTATCAAATTTTCTGTTTATTTTTTTAAATAAATAATTATTTTCTTATTTTTTAGTCATTTTATACTTTTAAGTTATTTGGACAGTTAATTTTAGTGAACACTTTTAATTTAATAAGTTAATTTTTTAGTTTTTATATAATTTTTCAGTTAATTTTTTCAAATATAATCATTTATGAGAAAAATATGCAAATACATAAATAAATTTTAATACTTTAAAAGAATATTTCTTAACTATATTTCCTGATTTTTTTAAAAAAAATGATGATAACATAAAATATATGAATCCCAAAACAAATCTTAGGGCGCATTTCGTAACAGTTTTTTGTGTTAGAAAATTATTATTTTTGTGAATGATGAATAGTGAAAATCATGGTTTTTAGGTATCATTAAAAATTTGTTTTAAAAAAAGAATCATTAAATTTTTTGGATTGTCATAAATATTCTCATATTTTTTTGTTCCATTATAATTACCATCCTATGTTTTTCTATTTACACAAATTTTTTAGTAAATAAACAAAAAAGAATAACAATTTTATAAAAAATAATCTTATTATCATTAATTAATTTTTAATTTTTTTATTATTTATCATTAATATTATAAGAGATATAAGTGAAAAAAATAATTAAAATTCAAAAACCAATTAGTTACAAATATAAATGATCGAAGACTGAAGATAAAATTCAATAAAAATATAATGATTAAAAATATATTTTTGCATGTCAAAATGGGACCAATCATTGAAATATTAAATTAATATTCAATAGAACCCTGTACGTCGTGCCATGCCGTCGTTCTACTTTCTCCTATTTTATGCTACGTGTAAAACCTACCCGTAGTGTTCCTCAAAATGATGTTGTTTAGGTCTAATTATATTCCAAGCTTCATGTGCTGACTTTTTTTTTAAACAAGTTGGCAACGTGACTAGTTTCATCATCTTATTAGCTTGATTTTTCTTATCCTATTTTCAACGGACGTTGAGTATAGACGTACAACATACAAAATAGTGAGGTCCCATCACCCCATAACTTCTCAATATATTAAGTTACTAATATTTATTAAATTATAGCATAATCCAAATACCACAGAGACATTTTCTTTTTGAAAAAGATATGTTAGCCTAAAGAGGTGGATAAAAATGGCCAAATTTCAAACACTTCTTTAGAAGGCAAGCTCAAACACCGGCCTATGCATGTATCGATAGTTGGCTACTAATCACCCTACCTGGTTTTCTGTAAATAAATAGTCATTAAAATTCTAAGAACCTAGGTTTGCCCCCTTATATGCTCGTTGGTTTACGGTGTTGAATGAAATAATTAAAAAAAAAAGAATTGGTTACTTCCTAGTTACTGCTAGCTATTTAGTGGTGGAAGACTGGTATGCAAATGTACATCATTTTTATTCGAATTTCCGCACATGAAGTAGTATTTAACACCACTTTTA
This sequence comes from Glycine soja, assembly GCF_004193775.1. Taxonomy (NCBI): domain Eukaryota; kingdom Viridiplantae; phylum Streptophyta; class Magnoliopsida; order Fabales; family Fabaceae; genus Glycine; species Glycine soja. Next base: position 46,127,140 of record NC_041010.1, on the reverse strand, counting down.
GTGCATGCATGAGATACATTTAACATTGGTTAAAATGAGAATTTTACACCGGTTGTAAGATCGATCAATGTAGATACCACCGATTTTGATGGTGGCCAGGACACCTTCTAGTCTTCTACATTGGATAATTAAATTATAACCGATGGAAAATTTTCTACATTGGTTATTTTGACCGGTTTTGAAAGAGACCTGGTAGGTATGAAGATTGCAAACCCCATCCATCTCACCACTCACCATTCCATCGTCATTTAACATTATTACACATCAATTTTACTGTTCACAAAATGTAGTATCCATTGTCATCTCAAAAATTATACTTAGAATCAGAAAACCCAAACCATATATTTTGCAGTAACCTTTTCCAAGAATATATTTGTGTCTCTGTATAAAATACATATTTTTTTCAAATAAAAAATTACTTAATTCTGTTTAATTGTCATGTGCATGTAAAGCCTATAATTCTAGAGAATGATTTAAATTATTAAATAAATAATTATTTTTAATATATAAAAACATATATTTAATATTTTTTATTACAATTAAATATATTTTTTTTATAAATTTAAAGTATTTAACTTTGTGTGTGTGTTAAGACTTTTAACCAAAAATAAATACTTTTTAAAAGTTTTGGTTTGGTATAATAATACTTTTTAAAAGTTGTCTAAAAGAGTCAATAACTTTTAATTTTAAAATAAATTAATCTGAACATGCCCGTAATCCTAAAATAAGCGACTGGATCAATGATATTCATGCTTCGTTTCTTTATTATTTTTTAAAAAATAAAATTGCTTCGTTTCTCTACGGGGTTCATCTATGAATAGATGCCCATCTGTTCAATAAGCAGGCCAAGCCCATCTCTTCCTCTAGTTCATTTGAACTTCTGTAGGCATTTTAGGATCTATTTTCACCCCCTTTCTCTCAAGGACATTACTATTGACACCCATCATCTGACTATTTAGACTCTCCTCTACTTTTTCAGAAATGCATTTTTCGACAAAAAAAAATACCCCCCGACTTTTTACACAGTCCTATAACACAACAGAAACTTATTTTTATTGTATATATGATTGAGATACACAGCAGGCAAAAATACTGCTAATGAGTATTTCCCCTCCAGCTCTCTTTAAAGTCTAGTTCATTTTGGATTTTTGCCCACCTTGACCTACATGTTATAAATTTACTAGGACGTACACATCTGATTAAAGACTCATCAATTTTGGCTTGTGTTGATTTTGGTTCCCTGCATGCAGCTAATTTGAACCAAACCTTTTTGTGACTATGTTGTGAAGCTCTGCATAGTTACTTAGAGAATTAAAAAAAAAATTGAATTTAAATTAATAGATAATGGATGCAATCCTTTAGTTGGATTGTTTGCATTAGACTCCATTTAATTAATTTCTATTCTCTTCCAAATATTGTGTTCCCCTTATCTTTATCTGCTTGTATTCAACATAATTTACATGATTTCTTTTTCTGCTCATCTTTGGTGAACTTTGTTTAAAACCTTTTATGCTTTTAGAGCTTCTAAGTTTTGTTAAACATAACAATTCAGTTTCTCTTGCCTGTTTATAATAACTAG